>NC_071507.1:3750000-5000000 GCF_027887155.1 Malaclemys terrapin pileata
AAAACCAGCAGGGAACATCCTTCCATGTAGACTCTTTGGCGCCTGGGTCTCAGCTGGAAATGTTTTTCAGGAGAGGGACTGAAACTATAAAAAGGAGGGACAAACACCCCAAGACACCCCTCTCTCTCTCCCTGCCCATCGCATTCACTGCACTTGAAAAGACAAAGGAAGCAGCCACTGGACTCGGGGAGGGGTCTGGCCTAAAGAATCTAATGTCATTTGCAGGGCTGGCTCTGGCTTTTTGGCCGACCCAAGCAAAAAAAAAAACTGGGCGGCCAGAACGGCAAAGCAAAAAAAACAACCTGCGGCGCGGCTGGAGCGCGGGTGCAGGGGGACCGGCTGGGGGGGGGGGGAAGGAGGAGGGAGCAGGTGGGAGAGAGAGAGAAGCGGGCGGCCAGGGCTACAGCAGGGGCACTGCCACGTGGCCCCTCCCGCTGCACCGCCTCCTGCCGCCTGCTGCGAGGGCTCCGCGCCGGTCGGCGGGGAGGGAAGGAAGAGGACTGCCTTGCAGGGCGCTCTGGTTCTCCGCGCCGCCGCCCCCTACAGGGTGGCCAGAGCGGAACGAGAAAAAAAAGCGGCCGTGCCGCCTGGGTTTGGGCAGAATGTCACCTCGAACAGTCTGCCGCCCCAAGCACCAGCTCGCTCAGCTGGTGCCTGGAGCCGGCCCTGGTCATTTGTCAAGTTAGGCATCAGTAAACGTTTTATCTTTATTTTTCTTGTAATCATTTCTGGCTTTTACGCCTCATTACTTGTGCTCATTTCAAATCTCTCTCTTTGTAGCTAATAAACTTGTTTCCTTGTTTTATCTAATCCAGTGTGTTCAAGTTAAAGTGTCTGGGTAGCAAGTTGTTCCCATATTATTCCTTTAAAGGAAAAGGAGAGTTAGTGTATCCATACTGTCCAGGAGAGGGCTGGGCAGTACAGGGCATATGCTCCTGGGGAAAATCTGGGACTGGGCGTGTTTGGGGTCATTTTTAAGGCTGGTAAGAGCCAAGGTGTGGCTGGCTGGCGGCAGCACACACAGACTCACTAGCTGGGAGTGACTTACCGGTTGGAGGCTATCTGTGAGCAGTGAGGCATTGTAAAGGGTCCCCCAGGTTACAGGGCAGGGTTGACACAGCTACTCATTAGTCTGGATTGTACCTCAGTACGGCACAGGCGTGCTTATTGCTTTACAGGACCAGGCTTCTGCTCGGCGAAGATTAGTCGGTGTCAGACCCAGATGGCCATCAGCCATGGGTAGGGGAGGGCACGGAGAAGTCCGGAGTTGCAAAGGGAAGGTCACCTCTTGTGCTCCCCTTGCTAGTTCCCTTCCCCCCACGTGCACAGAGCCTGGCTCTGGGGAGTGAGTCAGGGTGAGTTCCCCTGGTCCCAGGGAAGCTGCCCTCCAGAGTTTGCATTGGGCATGTATAAGGAAGGAAAGGAAGGAGCAGAGTTTTCTTTTTCTCATTTGTCAGGAAGGCCCCCGTGACTGCGAGAGGAGGTGACTTTCCTCATTTCCTGACCCTCTGCACCTGCTTTGGAACGCTGGCAGAGGGAGACAGGGCTGCTCGGTGTCGTGATACTTGGCTGTCACTTTCCAGAGCAGATGGGACACTTATAAAATGGCAGCGTTTGTTCTGGAAGGTTACAATACTGAGTCCCTTGGGGCATTCCTGCAGGGGCAGAGTTAAGGGTGTTTGTGGGGGTGTTGTGTGAGAAGCATTACCTTAGCTCTGTTTCCTGACTTTGTTAAATGTCTGGGGTTTGTTGTTGTAATGTTAATGCTGTTTAGGGTTTGCACATGTCTCGAGTACCTGTGCTTTAATCTGACCCTGGTGGTAGCAATCTTCACTTCACTTTAGCTATGTGCCGTGTGTAACCCCAATGGATTTATCCCCTTTGCCCTTCTCTGCTCCTGCGGGGAGGAGCTGCTGTAAACTGTTGGATCAAGCACTATGCTGAGTGCTGAGCCGTTGCTGGGTGGGGCCCTGCTGCAGTGGAGACAGACAGTCACTTTAAGAAGATCCCTTTGTAAAATGTCGCTCTGCCATCCTCTGTGCAGTGAGAAGGAAAGCGTCTGACCCGCCCTGGGACTGCGGCTCGGGGATTCTGAGGGGGTGTTGCTCAGGGCTCCAGGCTTGCTCTGTAGGAAGAGGTGGGACGGATGCTCAGCGAGAGCGGGGGTAGGAGCGTACATGTGTGTGCATGCTGTGTAGGCCGTGTGCTGGGCTCCCTGGCTGTGCCGCTGCAGACTGCAGCTGTGTGAAGCTGGGAGCCATGTGCGCTTCTCCTTGACCTCACACCGCAGGACGCCTGCTCCCATATCTTCAAGCTCCCAGAGTTCACTGTGGCATTTCCCCAGTCCATTCCTTTGGCTCCGGTTAACAATCTCATTACGTAGGCCTCTGATTAGTTTTACTCTGCAGTGCAGGGATCTGCTGAATATTGAACAGTTGTGTGAGGTGCAGACTGTCTGTCATAACCATGCTGTGGTCTGATTGCATCATGATCTGATCACAGCAGGCACTGAGCGGTGGTGCGTTGCCTGTTCCCTGCTCACTGCAGGGGGAGGCAGAGGTGGGGATGTCCTGACACAGGAGGGCCCTTCCGCGGTTTGCCCATTTGTTCCCAGATAGCTGTCGGGTTGCTTTTCGCGATGCCGTCCCCTGGCGTACCTGTGTTGCTTTCATTAGTGGAGAATGCTGCAGTCTTGGCTCCATGTAATTCCGTTCTCATCCCTTTGCAGAGGCTTTTTGTGTGGCCGAATAAATCTGTGTTCTAACCAAGCGTGCGCTGCATGTCCCTGGTGTCGAAGGGGCTGGGTGAGGGATGGATGGAAGGGGATTCAGAATGAGCCGTGCTGAGCTCGCCCTGTTTGCCGTTGTCTGCCATGCTCTGTTTGGGAGTTGGCAGTTACCTTATCTACCAGGAAAACGGTTCAGGTACCGCCCCGTGACAGATGCATTCTGACGAAACAAAGGCACCTGCTGACTTTCTGGGGCCCTCTTCCCTTCTGCTGTAAAATGTGCTTGGCTCCTCTCCTGCTCTGAACTCCAGGGTGGGGTCTTTCTCCCCAGCCTCAGAGAACAGTCTCCTTGACTGGACATCATCTTCCTGGCCATGGAGAGAGAAGATCCTGGGGTCCCCAGCTAAGTTCCCACTAAGCTGCGCGGCTGTGCAGCAGGCTATTAAGGGCCGTGCAGATGGGGAGAGGCGCCCCTCCCCCAGCCTCAGAGCTGCCGCAGCCGGGATGAGATGCTTCTCCCCGGGCTGCTGCGGTGAGAGAGGGCTGGGGGGAGTCCTCTCTCTCTCTCCCTGCCGCAGCCCCGGGGCAGCCTGCACCCCAAACCCCTCATCCCCGGCCCCACCCCCAGCCGGAGCCCACAACCCCCCGCTTCCCCACCCCTGAACCTCCTCCTGAACCCCAAACCCCTCATCCCCGGCCCCACCCCCAGCTGGAACCTGCACCCCCCCCCGTACTTCACCCTCTGCCCCTCCCCTGAACCTCCTCCTGCACCCCAAACCCCTCATCCCTGGCCCCACCCCCAGCCGGAGCCTGCACCCCCGCATACCCCAATCTCTGCCCCACCCCTGAACTTCGTCCTGCACCCCAAACCCCTCATCCCCGGCCCCAACCCAGAGCCTGCACCCCCAGTCAGAGCCCTCCCACACCACCCCTCTGCCCCAGTCCTGAGCCCCACCCCTGCCACACATCACCTCCATATTGGTGCACATAACAAAATTCATTCCGCACATGGATCTAAAAAATTAGGGGGCACGCTGGTCCCCACCAGGGTTGTATTCGTGCTGCTCCGGAATTCTGATAGTCGGATGGGCAGCATAGTTGCCCACGTCCCAAGCCGTGCCTGCTGTACCCCTTGCTCCCACCAAACACAAGCAGGCTGGCTGGCCAGGCATTGGTACCATTCCTTTCCTAGGGGCTTCTCCTGTACAGAAAACAGTCTGTCTATCTGTTGCCTGCTCGACTTGAAAAGTGAGACGAAGATAATAAGACAGAAAATACCCTATTGCCTTTGTATAAATCCATGGTACGCCCACATCTTGAACACTGCGTGCAAATGTGGTCGCCCCATCTCAAAAAAGATCTATTGGAATTGGAAAAGGTTCAGAAAAGGGCAACAAAAATGATTAGGGGTTTGGAATGGCTGCCATAGGAGGAGAGATTAAAAAGACTGGGACTTTTCAGCTTGGAAAAGAGACGATTAAGGGGGGATATGATAGAGGTCTATAAAATCATGACTGGTGTGGAGAAAGTAAGTAAGGGTTATTTACTCCTCATAACACAAGAACTAGGGATCACCAAAAGAAATTAATAGGCAGCAGGTTTAAAACAAGTATTTCTTCAGGGTCTGGTACAATTCAATATTTTCATTAATGACTTGGATAATGGAGTGGAGAGTATGCTTGTAAAATGTGCGGATGACATCAGCTGGGATGGTATGATGGGGTAGTCTCCCCTTAAGGGTAATAGAGCCTAATGGTCAGCCGACCCCATCA
The DNA here is from genome assembly GCF_027887155.1 of Malaclemys terrapin pileata. Lineage (NCBI taxonomy): Eukaryota > Metazoa > Chordata > Testudines > Emydidae > Malaclemys > Malaclemys terrapin. The sequence continues at coordinate 3,754,501 of NC_071507.1, forward strand.
GGTGGCATGGCCCTTTAAAAGTTTGAAAAGTCCGACTATATATATACCAAGATCTGGGAATGGCTGGGAGAGAGGAAGCCATCCCGGGAGCAAGAGGGAAGAAATGCCCTTACTGTTTCTTTAAGGGCCTGGGGCCAGGAGCCGTGCAGAGAGGACTAGGGTGACCAGATGTCCTGTTTTTATAGGGACAGTCCCAGTTTTAGGGACTTTTTCTTATATAGGCGCCTATTACCCCCCACTCCCTGTCCCGTTTTTTCACAGTTGCTGTCTGGTCACCCTAGAGAGGACAGGGCAGGACTCCTCTCAAGGGTGACCTGTTAAGCCCCCTGAAAGCCAGGCAGCTAGTTAAAGAGAAGGTCCAGCTGAGGGAGAAGCTGGCGAAGGCCCCAAGCTGGCTAACCCACAACTCGGCTCCCAAGAGACGCTGGGGCTCCTGCTTCAGAAGGGCCAGAGGACGTGATTAGCAGAACCCAGCTCCAGCCAGGAGAGCGGGAGACACTCCTGTCTAAGGAGAGCGTGAGGAACTAGCAAATACGGCTCAGCTCCAAAGAGGAGTTCTGGGCTCGCCTGCTTGAGGGAGACTGAAAGGAGTAACTCAGGGAAGGAACTGGGAAGGGTTCCAGAAACAGACTGTTTACAGGTGAAAAAAGTCTCTTGATGGGAGGAGCCAGAGATTGCTAGTTGGACTGAGCCCAAGATGACAAATGTCCCTGGGTGTATCTGAGGAAGCAGCTCCTTATGGTTATGGGACACAGGCTGTGGTGTCGGTGGGTGGCTAGCAGCTTTGGCCTTGAAGGTTTAATCCGGAGTATTTACTATTCTAATTCTAGCTATTGTTGTTAGGCCAATGTCCTGTTCCTGGTTGACTCCTGCTGAGCTCTTGGCTTCAGTGGTATCCAGTGGCTGTGAGTTCCAGAGGCTAAGTACATGGGGTGGGAAATTTGAGATTCTTCAGTTTCATTGGCTGGCCGAATCAATCTTCCCTAATATCATTCCTCCTTCTTACTATGTAAACTTCTATTGGGTTTACACTTGTTCCTCTTTTAAGATAAACGGTCCCGTCTTTTAAGGCCGACTAGATGTTGGCTGTGAAGCTCTTTCTCTGCAGAAGCTGGGTCTGGTTTCTTATATTATATTGTGTATGTTTGTATTTCCCTGCAGGGAAAGACCATGTTTGCAGATTTATCGGCTGTGGAAGGAATGAGAAATTTAATTACGTGGTCATGCAGCTTCAGGTGAGTTCTGTTCCCTGTCTCAGAGACACCTGGGCTTTGCCGTTGTTCCCAGCCAGCAGGAGAGTGAGGTGAGAGTTGGGGTGATGGCTGGCTGGATGAGGGAGGGGATCTTTTGATGCCTGTTGCTCGTTGGATCCTTGTGTGGCTCAGCCTGAGACTCTCCCCTTCTGTATAGTCAGCACCTCCAAGAGCCCGCGGAGCTACTGGGGCTCTGTGTAGGGCCCATGGCAAAAGCAGCTGTCCCCCACAACGGGCCTTCGCAGGTGAAGAGACGAAATTACTGGCTGGGATTGCGGCGAGGGGAGAAACAGCTGATGGAAGGCCCTCGTGGGGAGGGGGGGCGGGAATAACCTCTCCTGAATGGAGATTTAAAGCAGCACCTTCATCTTGGTAGTGAGCCAGTTTCAAACAACGAGTTAGAAGCAGATTTATATTTGACAACTGCCCCAGAGTGTCTCTCGGCCAGTGTTGGGGGTTTTACAATCACATTTGCCTGGGACAATGTCTGGGACGCATCTGCTCCTTGCAGCTGCTTCTCGACCAGTTCGGGGTTTCTGATGTAATCAGGGCACTTCAGGGTCACAGCTGTCTCCCAGACTTCTGCAAAGCTGCTCCTGTTTTCCTGTCATGGCCCACCATGGCTTTCCATGCCCTGGGTAGCTTTACTGACCTGAGACCATGCCTTTGTCTCCCTCAACTGCCATGGGAGGATTGTGGTTGGAACAAGGCAGCCTTCGATGTGTGCAGTTGTTGGTTTGATTCCTCATGATTCCAGTAGCGTAAAATAAGGACATGAGAGGCCCCAGAAACAACCTCCTGGTAACGGGACAGCTCTGGCTGCACTCCACAAAGCCAGAACAGTCGGAGTGGATAAACAAGCCGTGCTCCCTGTTCTTAACTCGCACAGGCAGAGACAAAGAAAAGGCTAGAAAGCCAGGTGCAGCCAAACCCTTAATACTTCCTTGGTGACATAGTTCTGAGACGGGGCCCGGATGGAGACCGAGGGTGTTTCATTGGGTTTGGGAGTGATCTCTAGGATGCCCGTATGCACAAGTCCCCAGCAGGCACCTGTAGTCCTTTCTAGCCCATTCCTTTGTGAACTTGGCTTGAGTCATCCTTTCTATGTCCGTGACATTCCATATGTTTCTGCAGGGGTAGAGATAACAGGGTTCTATAATATAGTGTTATCAGCACACCACAAATAATCCCTGTGTTTATTGTAGGTCCTCCGAATGTGTGCAATAACACAGTTTGGCCTTCTGCCAAAGGAACTCTTTTCCTAGGTGCTTTTGATCAGTTGATAGCCTTTTCTGATGTTGAAGATTACCAGGAGCGTGCTTCATCAAAAGAATTACACATCTCAACATCCACTTTCTCTTTGCCGGTCAAAAAAGGCATAGGCTGAGTTCAGAAGACAGGGATAAACAGAACCCTGTGATTTGGATACATAGTCCATCCTTAGCTTTCATTCAATTGTCTTTAAAGCTATTCATGAGGGTTAGAACAGGGCCTCTGAAAGACCTGTGGTTTTATAGCTGTAAAAAAGCTTATATAATGACAAGTATCAGAGGGGTAGCTGTGTTAGTCTGAATCTGTAAAAAGCAACAGAGGGTCCTGTGGCACCTTTGAGACTAACAGAAGTACTGGGAGCATCCAGTACTTCTGTTAGTCTCAAAGGTGCCACAGGACCCTCTGTTGCTTTTTATATAATGACAGTAGGTAACAGAGAGGAAGCAGCTACAAAGGGTTCTGAGAGGGAAATTTCATACTTACGGTAGCATTCCCAGAGCAAAAATACATCTCGGTGATACGTATGCCCTAAACTCTACCTTAGCCAGCAAGTCAGAGGCTGTAACTTTCCAGAGAGCAATTGTATCTGACCCAAATCAAACCAGCAACAAGTAGTCAGCTGCACCTAGTATATTTCAACTCCTAAAAACACAGTTTACTCTATTAGGCAGTTTACCTTGCAGTCTTTAGTCTCCTTTGGTCTATTTCAAGTACAGCATCTACTCCCAATCCACTCCTGGTCTAACAGTCCCCCTGTGCTACAGACTCTACAGACTCAGTGCTGACTCAGGTAGCGTAACCGCGGTTTGGAAAAAGGGAGGAGAAAACGTCAGCCATTAGGGCTGAAATGGAAAATTAAAATCTAGTTACCAGCTAGTGAGCAGGTGTCCCAAAGGAGGTTTTGGCTGGAAAGCTGTGCTTCTGTAGTGCCTCTGCCTTGCGGTGCACTCACTGATATTTGAATGGTTGCCGGGGGAGCCCTGCGAAGGACTGAAGCTGGGTGTTTGCTATGGGGCACTCATGGACTGCCAGCACCACAGTGAGGAGACCCAATCCACTGACAGAGTTGCCAGCTCTTGGGATTGTATCAAGTCACACAGTAGCTGCTGTTTTTTAAAGCTGCTCATGATTTTTTCACTGATTTCTTGTGAATTGCTGCCCTTGTTAAAAATGGACACATATCTCATTGCGGCCTGTGGGACTGAAGTTAGGGCATGCTCTAAGTCAAACTAGCTGCCACATCCCTGTGCAGTTTGCAGGTAGAAGTGATGCGGCCCCTAGTAAAGATGGCCACCATCTCCCATAGGGTCTGTGGGATTGAAGCCAGCCTTCCCTTTGGGAAGATGACCAGCTCCTGGATTCTGTGGTTAGGAAATTGCGAAGAGGCAGGAGAATATGGCATGCAGGAGGGACACTTAGGGGGTGGAAGGGATCTTGGGAAGAGACAGAAGGCTGTGGAGGTTAGAGGGAGAGTGGGGCCATAAAGAGGAAGATTGGGTGTAGGAGGGGGAATGATAAAGGTGCAGAGGAGTATGGGGCAGAGCAGGAGAGTGTGAGGGGTAGAAGATGTGGGGCAGGTCAATGAGGAGGGTCGGGGGGAAGAGGACGTTGTGGGGGAGGATATGAGTGAGGCAGGACGCTAGGTGGAGCAGGGAAGGCGGCTGGGTGGCGGATGGGGATAATAAGGGGGTTGGGGGATAGGATGGCAGCTCCCTTAACCCAGGGGATATGAGAGGGGAAGGGCAGTCATTTCTGAGTGTGCGGTGAGGGGGAATTGTGAAACTGAAATGATCACGCACAAACTGGGAATGGTGGCATGTCCCGACAGCACTGAGAGCATGGCGTGCTTCCTTCTTGTTTGAAAACCTCGTGACTTTTAAGCCCATCTTACGATTTTTTCCCCCCTGGAATCTGACTTGTGATTTTTAACCACTTGGGGCTGGATTTGCTGTTGATAAAAAAGGCAAAGGTTAGAAATGTGGGTGATAAATGGTGAGATTTAGCCGAGAATCAGGCAGCTAATCTCTGAGGAGAACAATCCTGAATGCAGGTAACAGGCAAAGCAGGGAAGCAGGGATGCTGGTGGGTAGGCGCTTGCACTGCGTTATGGAGGGAAAGGGTAATGATGAGTTTAGGCTGCATGCGCAGAGGACCAGGTCACAGAACAGAAAGAGGTAAAACCAAACACCAATCCTGCAGCCTGGCAGCACATTCCTGAAACTGGGGCCTGGGGCAATGCCCACAAGCCAGGCTGCCGCACCTGCTCCACACTGCAGCAGCAGCAGGGTTAACACCAGTCCATCCCCCGGGAGGGGGAATGTCCCCTGTGTGGACAGGCATGCTGAGGGGTGGCATTTCTGTCCAGAAGGGACCATTCTGGTCAGCTAGTCTGGACACGGGCAGGGACTGTAGGTTTGCTGCAAAGAGTGGCGTGGAGGCAGACCTGCAGCTTGCCATGTCTGTGCTGGGATTTTACAGCGCATTGGTGATGCCATCTGAAAACAGCTGTTTCTTCTAGTCTGGACGTGGTCATGGAGTGAAGGTGGGGGATGCGGTTCGGGGGACGTGACTGTGGTGGAGAGGGAAAGTGAGGGATGGGGATGTGACTGCAGTGGAGTGGGACACAGATGAGGGGACGTGACTTTGGTGGAGTGAGGGCAACTGTTATCGCTGGGTGCGGCGTGAAGGGGGAGGTGAGTCTATAAGAAGAAAGGCGAGGGAATGTATGAATGAAGGCAGGGCAGAGGGGGAAAGGGCGGAGTGGGAAAGCCTGTGCGTGTGATTACCTATTCCACACACACAAGAAGAAAGCACATCATTTCTGGGGGCTCATTGAAGCCTGTGACCTGGATCTCACCGGTGTGCTTACATAAATATAATTTAGTGGTCATAGTTCAGTATTCTCGTGAACCGGTAGCCTTTACTTAGACTCAGAAATGAACGAAGGTAGAGGCTAAATTACCACTTAGTCATGGAAAAAAATAATCTCTCCAGGAAAAATCTCACTCTAGTAACTCTGTATGTGGCCTGCTTCTTAATACAAGAGCGTTGCTAGGCCTGGACTTGCATGAAACTGCTTACGTGAAGTTCCCACCCCGAGGACTGGGTGTCTTGCTGGGGATTCCTAATGGAATTGGTTCCAAAAGGTGTTAACAGCCTATGGGTGCTTGGCTCATTGACCACCCTTGTGACCGGCTGACTCTCTGGCCTTTCTGTTGAGCTTCCAGCCAAGGGCTGACTATGTCGGAACACTGACATGGGAACCATCTGTGTTCAGCACTCTACCTCAGGGGCTGTGTGTCTGTGTGAAGCCTGCCCTGCTACTGTCCTTCCCAGGCCTGTTTTGAGGATAAATAAATGGGGTGCTTCAGCTTCCAGAGCTGTCAGTCTGGCACCTTTTCTCAGCAAGTCATTCACTGGAAAATGAAATCCAAGAAATAACGCAGACCCAGGTGTTCGCACATCTCCGATCGGGTGGGGATGGGAGAGGACTGTGTGTGTTAAGAATTCTCTGTCTGGATGTGGATTAAATGCAGCCGATGGTACGTGTGAGATGTTGGGGTACACACCGCATGAATTGTTTCAGGGCCGGAACCTTGCAGACCTCAGAAGAAGCCAGCCTCGGGGGACTTTTACGCTGAGCACAACCCTGCGATTGGGCAAGCAGATTCTAGAATCCATAGAAGCCATTCACTCTGTGGGATTCCTGCACCGGGATATCAAGCCGGTAGGTCGTTTTCGAAGCATTTCCCCACTTTAAGATTGAGTCAACGGTCATCCTGGTGGCTGGGACCGTGGGCAGTCTTGGCAGAGGCTACCGTGTTGCCCCAGTCGACACGCAAGAGAGGAGTAGAGTGATGTATTCCCCAGCCACCCCTTTGCTAGAAGAGGCCACTCCACAGTGGGACTGTGGCTCTGGTGTCACACTGCCCCCCTATCAGATCAGATTCTGGAGGCAGGCTGCGTCCACGTATTCCTCTGGAATCCAGACCATCACTGCTAAGCAGCTGTTACATAGGTTCAGAAAGGGCACCCTTCCGTGTGCCCCAACACGTTGATAAAGGTCACGTCCACGCATTTGTCTTTGCTAAAGAAAACCCCCTTTCCGGAGCCATTATTTCACAAGCAGGGATATCTGCATGTCCTGGCAAACAGGCTAGGGGTGCAGGGAATCCTGTGTTGGCTTCTGGGGAGTTCTCCGTGCCGAGCGAAGGCAGAAGGCGAAAAGACAATAGCCTGGCTCCTCTGTCCAGGGAGGAGTGACGCCCCACCCAGGGTCAGGGTCAGCCCACTTCTCGGGGCTTCAGCAGGGAACACACCTTCCATATCCACCCTCCCTTCCCCTAACCTGGGGCTCTCTGTTCCCTACAGGTTTCTACTCTTCAGACCACTTGCCCGAGAGTCAGAGCCTGCTCCAGGGCCTCTTGTAGGAGCCAAGCTGCTTCCTGTAGCCCTCCCCCCACCTTGACCCAAGGACTTCCTGCCAGGCCCTCTCTGCTCCTGGCCGCTTTCTCCTTAGCGGCTCCATCTCAGCTGGGAGCTGGGACAGGGCCGAATTCTCAGCTGGTGTAGGACAGTGTCCCGCCATTGCCTTGCTGTGCCTGTTTACTCCAGCTGAGAATCAGACCCAGCATGGCAGAATTATGTGCAGGATAGCGGACTCTAGTAACTATAACATGAAGAAGAACAGCAAGCACTTTCTGCCTATAGTAACCCCAGCCTGAGTGGGGATGCTCCTTGTTCACTACAGAGCTCTGGATGTGGAGTTTAAATAGTTCCCATAGCCGCTGAAGTTTTGCTGAGTTAACACACACTCTGGTTTTATGGTTATCTGGATTATCCATAGCCACCTGTCTTCAAACTGAATTCTAGGTGGGGGAGCCTGGAACCCCCTTCACTGCTGGGTTTCTTCTCTACTCCTTGGGACACACTTTGAGCCTCTGACTTTCTCTGCCTGGGGGAACCAAACACGTTAGCAAAGAAACTAGGAACTCATGGTGCTGCCTGGACATGCACTGTGTTCCTGCCTGAGACATCGCTCGGTGGGGTGGTCGGGTGAGTTCTGAGTTTGGTGTGAGAATGGCTGTTGCTATCCAGACTGATTACTTTATTCTTTTCCTTTTGGCCAGTCCAACTTTTCCATGGGTCGCCTGCCTTCAACCTACAGGAAATGCTACATGTTAGACTTTGGTCTGGCCCGGCAGTACACCAACACCAACGGCGAAGTCCGGCCAGTAAGTGACACCTTTTCCAACTCTGCTTCCACTCAGGCAAGGAAAGGGGTTTTGTTGTTTTGTTTTGTTATGACATGTATTGGGACTGCTTCTCGGGCTGGGTGGGGGTGGGGAGGGGTTGTGTTTGAGCTGGGTATGGAGGAATCTTGCTGTTGTCTGAGAAATGTGGGTTTTTTCCATGCTAACAGTTTTCCACGATGTGCACGGGCCAAGCAAGCGGGAGGCCAGAGCTGTCCGAGCTGGTGGCCTCCCTCCCCCCGCAGTAGAACAATCCCGTTCATGTCTTTGTCCGGCCTAGTCTGGGGAAGAGAGCTGGGTGTGTTCTTTAGAGTTGTTTGATCGCAATGCAGTGGGAGTCTGAAGAGGACACTGCTCTTCCAATACACTGGGCTGATGTTCACCAAGACGCTGGGCTGTCACCACTGCCAGGAGCCTTGTTCCTTCCCCGCCTGGCTTTGTCTCTGTGCCCCCTTTCCGATTGCTGAGCAGGGGGCTCAGGGTGGGGGGAAGGGGAAGTAACTTGCTCTCCTCTGTGTGTGTGTCGCATCCAGCCCTCTTGCTCAGTAAAGTATCGTGTGGGCTCAGGCAGGAGTGCAGCGCAAGCTCCAGAGATGTGCGTCTCACCTGGATCCCGCTAAGCTGCAGGCCGAGCGCGCCTGGCTTTGCCATCGAATAGGTTGCTCACCGCTCCAGGACCGGGCCTTGGCGAGCTCCAATAATCTGTTTGGCTGGCCGCCCAGTGTCGTACCCTTTGGCTCCAGAGCCTCTTATATCCGTACGCTCTCTGGAAGCCACGCTCCCTCTCCACAGAACCCCACCTAACTCATCCGGAAAGTCCCAGGCTTTGGCCCAAAGCGCTTCTACCCTGAGGCTGGAGCCTGCTGGGCTCAGGGCCTGAAAGCCTGACTGCCCAAACTCTGGTTCAGTGAGTGGCTTCCCCGCTGCTTTGGGCCCGTCTGGCTAAGCAGACTATGGGCAGCAGCTAGGTCCCGTCAGTCACTACCGCGGAGAAGGCAGAACTGGGGCAGTTGTAGGGATGCTCCTCCCTTATCTGATACACCCCCCGGCTCCAACCATGTCCTGCCTGGAGGGGGGCTTCAGCAGTCCCTATGGGCTCTGCATTCAGGAGGTTCTATTAGGTGTGTGTGGGGGGGGCAGACAGGGGCATTACCAAGTGTAGAAATCTACACAGAGCCTTCCCTCACGGGATTCATTGTTATAGCCTGTGCCAGTGCTGGTGTCATCAATAAAGCGTCTTAGGAAATCAAACCAAAGCAGCACAGAATCAAATCCTGTTTCGCGTAAGGGCACAGTTATGGCTGAGCCACGTCAAATTGCCCGGGAATCACCCTTGGTGTGAACACGCTGGGCTTGCGCCAGTCTAAGAGCTGGCCTAGGTTTATCGTGGGTCTCTGCACCATGGTGGCTGTACCGATATTCGAGCAGGACTGGACATTCCCCTGGTAACAAGACTATGCAGAGCTAGCACAGCGAATGTTACCAGTACTTCTGGAAAGGAGATCAGTCATCCTGCTTCAGGGCTTAAACCAATTTCTAACCATTAGAGACCAGGATGAGACCTTCCTGGGGCGAGATTATCCAGCTGTTCCTGTGGGGCTTCTTGCACCTTCCAGTTTGGTTTAGGATATCACACTGCCACCCATCTCCATTGTATCTGGTCATCTTCCATGTAAAACCAATAGCAACAGTGAAATCCCCAGGGGCCTCCATGGAGACTTTGGCCCTTCTCCCTTTTTGGGGTCAAGGCTGTGCTTGGATAGGGAGTTTAGGCTGGTTGGCTGATGGACTTGTTATTGTGGGGGAGATTGGGTTGATGGAACATTGCTGAGGGTGGCCACTCTCCGATACAGAAGAGTAACTTCATGGAGCTCAGGTCTGATCCGGTCTGACAGTTACAGTTTCGTTTCACTGACAGCCACCATTTTCAGATACAAGCTCTCAATTTTTCTGCCCCCTGCCCCCTCAGATCACAGCACTTCAAGGGCCCCAGGAAATGGAGAAGTGTCACCTCGCCCCACATGGTCTTTTCCGGCCAACCATTTAATGAGACTGACATCTGTCTGTGTGCTCTGTCCCCCTACGAAAGCTTTGGCCCTCTTCTTCTCAAGTCAGTCATTCTGCTTTGGTCCCACCCTCACCACGCACGCCTCCCGTCACACCAACTCACCCAAACAGCCCTTGCCCCCCACTCTCTAACTGCCCAAATCGGCCACCAGGAAGGAAATTGTCTTGTGAACCCAATAGCAGCAACACCACACTGGCTCGGCGGAGAGGCTGTGCCAGCGAGATGCTCTGAGGTGGAACATGACTTTAAGGCCTGTCCATTCTGGGGCCTGCCTGCCTTCACTGAGACCCCATTAATAACCACAGGCAACCTAACACACTCAGACAAACTGATAAGAGCTTGCATTATTCTATTATAATCCCATTGAATTCGACTGATTTTTCCCTAATCCCCCTCTGTCCAAGCTTCTTGACTGAGGGTGAGTTGGTGGTGTAGTTTCCAGGAAGGCTACACCCTTCAGCCCTTCTCTTTAGAGGTTATGGGGTTCCTGTCTTTTTGGGGGTGCCTGCAGGAAGTTACCCAGATAGCAGGAAACACAACAAACCCAGGATTGAATGGCTAAAAACATAGAGGAGATGGAATGAAAACAAAACCCAGGGTTTGTATAACCCCTGTAGATCGACACTCCTCCTACGTGAATCAGAGACGGCCTTTTCTGCACGTGCCTTGACAACTGTCCCATCTCAGGCCATTAGTGCAATAACTGGGTGTCAAAGCCAGTTCCTCAGCGTAAATTTCATAATCCAGTGCTTGAAACTAGTCTGTGCCAAACAGGATGCAGGAGGAAGTATCAGAGGGTCTGGTGCTGGGGAATGACATGAAAGGAATTGGAGACCAAGATTTATATAGTGTTTAGTATTTTATGTTCATTATATGCCCCCCCCCCCCCCAGCATCATGGTGGGCTGTGGAAAGGGACTTAAATGGAAGTTTACTACACTATTCTTTCTTTCTGTGAACGGATAGAGTCTCAGAACGCTCACACTGGTTAGACTGCCAACCTCCTGGGGTTCCCCTTTATCCTGAACAAAACCGAACCTTAGCTCAGTTTCCCCCGGAGCTGCCTGTTTCCAGAGTCTTCCTGCAAGACATCCAACCCCTCTCCTGCTTTGGAGACTCTCCACCTTTCAGCCAGCAGAGTTGGAGCTAGTGAGACCCCACTGCTGTGACTATGTGGCTGCCAGGGTGAGTCAGCCGGATAGCCCTGCCGTCCTGTCGCATGCCCCTTAAACAACATCAGCACAGGTAGCTGTTTTCTGCAAAATGCCTACACACTAAAGACGTCCCTGAAGGGCCTTTTGCTCTTAGAGCTGGCAAGACTGATTGTAGCTCAGCTTCCAAAGGTGCGGGCCAGGAGTACAGGACTCAATTTAATATCTCAAAATGCTGGAAAGGTTGTTTTAAAGTGAGGTGACTGAGAGGTAAAGAGAGAGACCCCACAGCAAGAACTATGTGGCGAAATGGCCTTTATGTTATTAAGAAAAAAGAGACTGTGACGGGTTCGGTCACAGGGATCCCCTGGGGACTGTCATCTGATGTGCTGAAATTACCTCTGAGCCTGTTTCTGGGCCTCAATTTCCTTTTCTTAATTCCATTTGCCTTTTGTGTTCATTTTCCTTCTCAGCAACCTGCAACCGCTGCAGTTCCAGCTTCTTCTGAGCTTCGCGCTCACTCATTTTGCTTAGTTTTCTGTCCCTATTTCCCTTACCCGAAATAAGCAAAGAGAAAATAACAAACCAGTAAACACTTTGTCTGTTGTCCAGCCACCACACTTAAAAACTCACTTAAAATCCGTACCAGCGCCTCAAAGCAATCAGCTGTGCACATATCCTGCCGACTATGCCACTGTGATGCATTCGGTCACAGGGACCCCCTTGGGACTGTCACCTGATGTGCTGAAATTACCTCTGAGCCTGTTTTCCCTGCCAGCTTGGGACTCCAGAACCCTGCCTTGTTGAGCCAGACACGCCAGCCTGCTGCAACACAGACCCAGGGTCTGGTCCACGCCCCCAAAGCTGCAGACTTAACTGAAAACAGCTCAGCAGGTTGCCTATCTCCAGCACCCAGACACCCAGCTCCCAATGGGATCCAAACCCCAAATAAATCCATTTTACTCTATATAAAGCTTTTACAGGGTAAATTCATAAATTGTCCGCCCTCTATAACACTGATAGAGAGATATGCACAGCTGTTTGCTCCCCCATGTAGTAATCATTTTCTCTGGGTTTATTAATAAACAAAAGTGATTTTATTAAGTATAAAAGGTAGGATTTAAGTGGTTTCAAGTAATAGACAGAACAAAGTAAGTCACCAAGCAAAATAAAGCAAAAACACGCAAGTGTAAGCCTAATACATTAAGAAACTGATTACAGATAATATCTCACCCTCAGAGATGTTCCAATAAGCTTCTTTCACAGACCAGACTCCTTCCTAGTCTGGGCCCGATCCTTTCCCCTGGTCCAGTCCTTGTTCGTTCCAGCAGACATCTCAGGTGGTAAGCAGGGGTTTTCCCATGACTGTCCACCTCCTTTTTCCTGCTCCACCCCCTTTTATAGCTTTGGCATAAGGCGGGAATCTTTTGTCTCTCTGAGTCCCCACCCCTCCTCCTAAATGGAAAAGTACCAGATCTAAGATGGATTCCAGTATCGGGTGACATGGTCAACATGTCACTGTAAGACCCCTAGTCTCCATTCCCCATGGGCTGGCCCACACCTACACAGGAAGGATTGCAAGTAAATAAACCATTTACAACCAATTGTCCTAGTCACTGGGAGCCATCAAGATTCTAAACCACCATTAGTGGCCCTCACTTTGCATAATTACAGTAGGACCTCAGAGTTATACTTCATATTTCTAGCTTCAGATGCAAGAATGATACATGCATACAAGTAGGAAGAATATATTCAGTAGGTTATAACCTTTGTTATGATACCTTACAAGAGACCTTTTGCATACAGCATATTCCAGTTACATCATAGTCACACTCATAACATATTTCCATAAAACATATGGAGTGCAACGTCACAGAGACTATTGTTGAGCGAATGGGAAACAAACGATGGACAGAAGAATACAGCATGTTCAGTGTGGGGCAATCTGTGTGGACAGCCACAACTCTAGTTTTATGAAGGAAGAAGTTCCAGGTGTGGTTTGAGGCCTGGGTGTGGGCAGAATTCTGGCCAGGGACCAGTGAAACAATGGAGGGATTACACTACCTCAAAGTGAGAGACTGACAACTCAGGGCTTGTGCACGTTACAACTTATGTCGGTATAACTTATGTCCACTCGGGGGGGGGGGGGGAGTAAGCCACCCCCCTGAGCGACGCAAGTTACACCAACCCAAGTGCCACCCTGGACAGCATTATGTTGGCGGGAGAGCCCAAAGCAGGCAGTGAACATTATAGCATGAACTGAATCATACAGACAAGAGGCATAGCAGAATGGAGACAGAACAGACTCACTTGTGTAAAGGAGCCAGCCTAGCCTCCTTATTAGGCATTTGTGTCTTTCGTGTCAGGGCCCTCAGAGTGTTCTTGGTTTGTGGATAATAATGCACTAGCCCTTGATGACGCCTTCAGTTCTGCTGTGGGTTGCCACATCAGCGTGTCCGCCAAGAGCTCCACCTCCTCAGGAAGCCGGGCTTCATATAACGCTCATGTCCTGTAGCTGCTTTTGAAGCCAAAGCGCTCCTGTCCTTTCAGATGCTTTTCTCCAGGATGCACCCCTGCCCTCCCAGGCAGCCAAGTCCTGATTTCGATTTGCAGACCTGTTGTCCTAAGATGGCCAGGCGGATTTATTTTTTAATTTCAGTGTGAGAAAGATTCCTTCTGCCCTCAGCTCTTCAGGGTCACAGTTCAGCCCAGAGTAAACAGGGACATCCTAGATAAAATCCTCTAAAAAGAGGCAGACGTCCAGGAGAGGCTAATGCCAGCTAACTGGGGGTGGTGTAACATAGTATGCTGTCATGACTGTTACCTAACAGGATTTGTAAGTAACCTCGGGGAGAGAAGCTTTGCAGTTATTCAGCATGCTGAACTGCAGGTGTTCAAGGCTGAATTCGCACTCCGTGCGCTCTCTATAGGAACCCGGCTCAGCACGGGCAGTAATTGTGTTCATTTGTGCCTAGTGCCTACGGCCTTTTTAATATAATCGCAGCAAGCTGTGGATTCTTTGCATTTTCCAAAATATTCATTGAAAAATTTTCCAAATGAGCTGTTACTTCACCAGCTCAGTGCAGTCATTTATTGGCCACCAAGGGAAAGGGGGTCTTTTTTCTGGGCTGTAGCTCTCCTGTTTGTCTGAACTGGCAATGTGCTATTGTGCTCTTTTGCTTAGTCAGCTGCAGTCCATTGATTAGATCTGTCTCCTTGTGCTTCAGACTGCACTGCAGTAGTTTCCAGTGCCTTGCTGAAGATACTATATGCAAGTGCGAGGGACGGTCTGTCTATGCAGAAGGAAAGCGTCTTAGGCAGAACGGTACATAGCCTCTTTAGAGGAACGTGGTCAGTGTTGCAGGGCAGGGTAACTAAGAAGATTTTAATTTTCTGACATTAATTTTCAGTGTACATCTATGCTTGCGCTTTGGTGCAAACTCTTAAAAAGAGCCTTTTGTTACTGCAGTGAAAAGCAGACTAGAAATGCACCTAGGTAAAGAAGAAATGGTATTTCCTACAACTGGAGCAGATTTTCTTTCACTTGGAAAGAAAGAACCGTAGAGAAAGACTGTGCATAGAACATATTGTATCCTCCCTCAGACCTGAAATATTTAAATCCAAGCCCAGTGGGTCTGTGCTGCCCACCTTTCACATGAGACATATCAGCTGTAAAAGAGTTAGGCCTGGTCTACACTGCTGGGGGTGTGTGTGTGTGTGTGTCAATCTAAGTTACGCAACTTTAGCTACGTGAATAATGTAATGGACACAAAATCCAGGCACAGTGCAGGGAGTGATGGGCACGGGGTTTGGTAGTTTCAGGACTTTTTAAAAAAAAGTTTGTATTCATACTATAAAAGTGTAGGATGTTGTGGGGGAGTGGGTTGGTACTAGAGATGACGTGGAGGAGAGGAAGAGATTATTATTGTCTGATCTGTAACAATGGTGAATAACTGGACACATGGCAATTGTAAAACTCTACCTCTGAGGGGACAAGTTAAAGCACACGAGTCAAGCAGTGTGGGGGAGTGAAATTCTGCACGCACAACTACAGCAGTAAGCCCAAACCAATGTCAATAAACACTGTATTCTCACCAAGGTTATGTTCATAGCAAGATGTGTTTGGTTTGTACCCTGCTGCTGTCGGATACATCACAGCTTCCATGTCACCATGAGTTTAAATGGTAGACTTGTGAATCATGCTGGAGAACTTGGAGGGTAAGCTACACTGGGGCAGGAGCTGTCTGTTTGTTCTGTGTTTGTACAGGGCCTAGCGCAGTGGGGTCCTGGATGCTACTGCACCACACAACACATCATAACAACCTGAGTAGATTCAGGACAGTCACTTCCAGTGGATTTTTATGCAGTAATACCTCCCTGCGTCAAATTTGTCACAGAGCTTATTGAATTGTTTATTAGTGCTGATTTATAATGTAAGCCCGTATCTCACGCTTTGAAAACAGACAACACAATGATTCACAGTCTATGTACCATATAATGGACAGTGCAAACGAGCTGTTGTGTTTGTCCTCGTTATGGTGAACCCATAATAATCCCTTCTACGGCCACACTCTGACCTTCAGCATACTCCCGTCCCAATCCCCATGCAGAGCCTCGAGGCCGCAAATGTATGGCGCTAGCCAGCCGGCGGTCACAAGTAGGGTGGAGATAGGGCCTGTGGCCCAGCGAGATGGTGGGGGCTGGAAGTGACTTGGTGAGGAGCGGCAAGGCAGCAGCTGGCAGCGTGGAGGGGTTTTCAGCAGCAGGGGAGCAGAGCTGGGGGTTGGATCGGGTGAGGAAGGCAGAGTTGATTTGTCTGTGGGAGGAGGAGGAGCCCCAAAAGGTTGATTTGGTCAATTTATTTCATTTTATTTTATTTCATTTGAGGGGGAGAATCAGAAACACTTGTCTCAGGGAGGGCAGGACTGAAGCCCCCACTACAGCACTTTGGGCACCAGCCAACTGCTGCTCTGAGTTTTATGCCTTGTGTTAGAAATGGCGAGTGAGGAGAAGCTGGTCTCGGGAGAGACCCCAATCCCTCTGGTGTAGAGCTCATGGTGCTTGACAGGCAGTTCACAAATTATGGGTCCTTGTCCCAAAGGGCTGGCCGTTTCAGTGAGCCCCCGCACAGCCAGTGCTGGGGAGTGGGCGTGGGGGCTGACAGCGGCAGCTGAGGAGGAGATGCGTGCATTGGGAAAGATGCAATATTGCTTTGATTTTTAATTCATTTCTATTTAATTTTTCTCCATTTTGTGTTTTTTTATCATGGTTTTCTTTGGGTTTCTCTCTGTTTTACAGTTCTTTTGGGCTCTTCTTTTGAGGCTGTGTTTGATGCGTTGGCTTCCCATCCGCTGCTCGTAACCATCTCTGCCATGAGTTGTGAGTGAGCCATCACCATGCTTCTGGGTTTCATTTTGTTTTGTGCTTTTGTTCTCGATGGAGTTCAGAATTAAGTCTGTTTTTGTTTTCCCTTCATGATATGTTTCTGTTTTTCAGCAGGATTGTGAGAGCCACCTAATCTAATGCAGAAACCCAAAGCTCTTGGGGTTTTGGCCTCAGGGGCGCTTGGGCACTCTGGGGGTTCCAGTCTCGGGAACCTGGGTGTCACTCTTGAGGGTCTGGTGTCAGGGGCAGGGCTTTTCATCCGGGGTATTGTTGCCTTTTGAGTCTGGTTTTCTGTATTCGTTCCTTCCCAACTCCATATGAGGATAAAAGATGCTGCTGTCATCAAGGGTTGAACAAAACACTGCCCCTTAAAAGGGGCATCACTAAATCTCACGGGACAGAGAGTTTGTCTCTGATGGGGCCAGTGCCCCTCACCCCAGGTCACCGGGGCAGCCCACCTGTCGCACGGATCGAAATAGGAAGTTCCGATTATTTCGTTTAAGTTGCTTTATTTACTTGTTTGTTTAGTTAAGCTTCACTTCACTTTGCTTCCTGTCCCACCTTTTCTGGTAAGCCCTCACAACCAGGACCTATTGCCGAGCACTGGCAGAGAGCTGTGGGACCCCCGGGTTCTCCAGGGGCCCTGGCCATGTTTCTCTGGGTTTCCGTCTTGGGTACACACTTTGGAGGAGAAAGGTTCTCCTTGTTTAGTCTGAAGTGTAAATATCAGAATTTAGTAACATCTGCAAAAAGCTCCTGTCACAAGTGAAGAGAAGTCACCATTTCGTAGAGGTCATTGGACTAATCTGAGATTCCACTGCCAAGTTTTGTTAATGATTTGTCTCTAAAATAAAACTCTGCCCTGCCTTTTCTAGTGGATGACGCCCCTGCCTTGTATTCACTACATTAAAACCTCATTTCCCTGCTATGAGATTGGCTTTACAGATCTCTACTCCTGGAGTTCCTTGTTGAATTGTAGCTGACCGGTACCTAAAGAAGTCAGATGGAAGGAGTGTCCATCACAGACCACCATACCCCGGGGCATTTGTCTGGGATTGTAGCTTACATCCCTGTTCAATCCCTGGGGCCTTTATCAGTAAGAACCTCCCTCCAGGCTCTTCCCCTTGAATGTACTTTGGCAGAGGGTGTTGGGTGCACATCATCTCCCCACCAATCATTTTCAGTTTTGACTTCATTGACCCCAGATTTGGCTCAGGTATGAACATCTTCCTCAGTGCCATCAGAGGAGCTGGAAAAGAGTTTGCTGGCGCCATCTGGCATTGCAAAGGGGCTGGAGACACTCTACCAGGCCTGGGGACTTGGAGGCGGCTTCTAACCTCTCCTAGAAGCAATACAGCTTAAGTGCTTAGCGCTGTGTCAGTGAATTCCACATGTACCTCGTCCACTTGGTTGTTCTCAATGTATAGGGATGAACACCTATCCAATAGACTAGGATCATTCCCCTGTAGGGTGCGAACCTAATACAGTTCCCCAAAATAAAGCTCCTTATAAACAAAGCGTACTTTGGGGCACAGGAGGGGATGAGGGCTCTGGTCTGCGCTTACCTAGGGGGGGCTCCCTGGAAGCGACGACATGACCCTCCCTTAGCTCCTAGGCGGAGACCGCGTGCTGCCTTTGCCCACAGGCCCTGCCCCACAGCTCCCATTGGCCACGGTTCCCAGCCAGTGGGAGCTGGGGAGCTGGCGCTCAGGGCGGAGGCAGCACACAGAGCCTTCTGGCCACGCCTCCACCTAGAAGCTGAGGGAGGGACCCATATTGCTGCTTCTGGGTAGCCACGCGGAGCCTGGTTAGGGTAGGGAGCCCACCAAACTCCCCCCCCCAACCCCCTCACCCAGCACCTGCGGGGGTCCTGGCCCCCTCCCCCCCAGCACCAATGGATGTCCCAGGCTGCTTCCCCTAGAGCACCAGCAGCACCCCCGGGCCACCCCTCCCCCAAGATTTAGTCAGGGGTATATAATACAAGTCATGGACTGGTCACGGGCTGTGAATTTTTGTTTACTGCCCACAACCTGTCCATGAGTTTTACTAAAAATACCCATGACTAGAACGTGGCCTTATTTATTGTCTGGACTCTGGCACTTATCCCCAGTGTGCTAGGCATGTCTACAAAAGGAGAAAGACAAATCCTTTCACCTGAACAACAAAATGTATAGAAATCCTAAAGTTTACAAAATGAATCAAATATTTTAAAATTTAAATCAGATTTTTATTTACCATTTTCTAGTTCTTTACTGTCTTCTCATTTGATAGTTTTAAATGGCTAAAGTGGATATTTTGTACTTTTGTCTTCAGTTAGAATTTCCTAATTGTTTATAGCATTTCGGATTGTACATGGAATTTTTTCACACTTTAAAAAATGCACACTTAAAAAAAGTCAAGTCCTAGCCCTTTTTTGAAGTCTTTTGTATCTGAAACACAAAATTGATAAGCAAATGGCCTGTGATATTTTTGCAAGCAGCAGCACCACCTTCTGATCCCTCGTATATCCACAAGTCAAGAAAACCGAAAGGCTTTGACTAGACCGTACTCTTCCTTCAGAGTTTGCAACTGGTGGCCATTTCCTGAATAAAATGTTTCAAGAAGAGAAAACTGTGTATTTTCACAACCTGTCCGGAGAGTGCATGTGTCTTGAGTACAGATGGGAGGTGTGACGTTCATAGCAAACCTATTGTATATGGGACAGCAACTACTGAGGGAGGGACTGTTTGTGTGTGACAAACTAGACATCTCCAGTTACTCCCGTTCTTCCAAACATCTGACCACAATTGCTAGTGATACAATCAAAATATGAGAGAGAATACTAAGTGATCGATTTTGTGATAGACAATGCAGCTAACGAGGCTAAGAGGAGAAGGGGAGCCTTACAAGAAAAAGATGACCTTGGTGAGTAAAGTCTGGCTGTTCTGCACATACTCTACAATTCCTGCTAGAAGACTTGGAAGGAGAGAGTGGCAAGGACCATGGTATTGAAGGCCAGTCTGATCCTGCGATGTGATGCGTGAATCTGGATTCCTGTACCAGTGTGGAGCCCCATTGACTTTTGTAGGGCTCAGGGGGTTAGCCACGTGGATTCAATTGCAGGAGCAGGGCCTGTGTGATGAGTTCTTGCACAATAGCCACTTTGCAAAGACAAGCGTAGAGATGGCCATGTATTTGTGATGCCTCAAGAAGAAAAGTGGAATCTGCATTTGCAGATTGCCTAGAAGCTTGTTTCAGAATGGCCCAAATCAATGAAAATCGGTAAAGAGCAGTGACAGGATATAGTCTCTGTTTGCCAGAAAGTGACAAATATTGGCCTGAAGAGGTTTGCTGAGGAATTGCTCCAGATATTGAAGGCAGCATTGTTGGGACTTGATTCCGAACAGATTCATGAGCTATGGCTGAAGCTGTTGAAGTGTGAAAGAAGACGGAAAAAAATCTTGTGCTGAACTGCAATGAGATAACTGCAAAATGCATATTCTGAAAGCATTATGACTTGTAAAGCATGAAAGCACAGGTTTAACACCACGTCACTTTCCAGCTTATGAAATATTCCCGTGTGTGCCAGCTTCCACTCACAATTTAGGAATCAACACTTGAATACGTAGAAGAGTCTTCTGCTGGTAGTTGAGTTCCATCTACAGTAATTCAACTGCAGGCCAAATCTACATTTCGGAAAGTCATGTTCTCCAATGAAATACTGAAAATGTAACAGCCGCTCACTGGTGGAAGTCTCAAGTAAATGCTCTGGGAGGACCAAGGCTGGATCATGAAAGCAGCATCATAGGTGTTAATTGCTACAGTGTCTTTTGCTGGGACTGAATGAGTATTTTCATCACTCGGGCTGGTGTGCTCCAGGATTACAAACCTCAGGGAGCAGGTGGGGCATCCAGGTTGGTTTTCCTTCTCAAGCACTTTAATTCTGAAAGCCTTGAAATCACCCTCAGTGAATTGGAACAATGGGACTCAGTGGCATAATAGACTTGTGACTTTTGATCATGGATTTTAGTTATGGTTTCAAATGCTGCATTATACATTGAGTATGGATAACTCAATAACACAGTGTTTGCGTGAATACGTGTATAAAAAAATTCATCATTTTGAACTTTGATAATGAAAAGGTAGGCAGATACTCACCGTTAACCCTGAAGTAAATTTGTGGTGAGAAAAATCCAAATAGGCATTAAGAGAACATTTTAATATAAAAATACAATCTTAGGTCCTGATCCTGCAAGTACTTATACATATGCATAACTTTAAACACAGGAGTAAACCCAGTGAAGTCAGTGGTACTATTCACATGAGTAAAATTACTCATGCGCTTAAGTATTTGTAGAATCGGGGTCATAATTTTTCAATATTTTGTTTTTTGCCTACCTCAGTTTTGTGAAATTCAAATAAGATACCCTACCAGCAGTGACATTGGAAAAACCCAGCATTTATCATTCAGTTCATGTTAAATTTTAATCAGAAATTACAATAGTTCAGATTTGGGGGTTGGGTTGAGATTTGGTAACACTGATTTCAATCAGATTATTTAAATCAAGGTTTGAATGCCTGCACCTTGCTGAACAGCTGATAGTCTGAGACCACAAACCACAGGCAGAGGGAGGCAGTCAGAGGATACACAGACATGTATGAACTCTACCAAACTGCCCGTCAGCCAATCCATCCCTGAGCCTTGAGGACTCTCACATTCTTCTCCTGCCTTAGGCCCCTCTCTCACAGCTCTGCAATTCTAGCCCCTCTCCAGGCTGGCCAGGAGGACTGAATAGAATCCCCTTCAGACCAATCAGCACTGAAGGGAAGTTTGTATCGAGGTACGCAACTGAGTCCTCAGGGCCGACTGCTGCCTCCCACGTGATGAGAGAATTGAACTGGCATCTCCTTGCACTGCGGTGCCGAGTGCTCTGACTTCTAAGCACCTAGGTCTGTCTGGAGTTTTTAGGGTGGGATTTTCAAAAGTGCTTGCCCTGGGCTGAACTCTGAGCCCATTTTGGCCATTGCCAACTTCCCCCTGGTCTAACTATGCACCCATTACGTTTGAAAATCCCACCGTTACCCATTATTATTATTATTATTATTTATTATTATTTACATCTGAAAAGCTCCCCATAATCACTTGCCACGTTTCATTATTTTACATGGAATTAGTTCAGAATGATCACGTCTTCCACGGGTGAAGGTGTGCAGACCTGGGAGATCTGTAGAAGCAGCGCTCTCAGCCCCGTCAGCAGTGGGAATAACCTCCTGTGATGGATGCAAGGAGCAGTGCTGACTTGGTCTCAAGACAGCTGTGTCCATCTCCTGGGTGGGGAAGGGCATTTGAGGGGTGAGAGTAAAGAAAAGGGAACAAAGGCTCCAAGAGGAACTCGGAGGAGCCTGGGAAAATAGGTGAACATCAGAAGGTTTTCCACTTGTTAACTCTTAACATGTAGCTTCCATGTGGGCATGTTCAGAGGTAGGGGAGAGTTTTTGACAGCACCTGCCTTGAGGGTGGGGAATAGGTAGGGAACTGGGAAGTTCTTGTCTAGGCACTCAGATACCATGGTGATGGGAGCCATACAAGTACCTGGAGAGGTGAAATGAGTGGGTTTGAGCACTGGAAGTGGGGCAGGACAGAGATATTAGAGACGAATGTGACCTAGTGGCTCCAGTGCAGTCCATCGTGTGGGGGCCAGAGCAGGATGCTCTAGTGTGTGGTCTCATCAAGTGTTCCAGTGGGGACTGCTTGTCTTCAGGAAATGGAGGCATCGGGGAGGATCAGCACCTGCATCTATCCACGGCAGTATCAGAATAGCAAACCACTGGGCTGGCCCTCGGGCACTGCCTTGGGTTTAGCTTACCCACACTGCCCCATTACCAGTTTGTACTCAAAGGAAGGATTGCTTCTGGGCTCCTGCACTCACTCTCTGCTCAAAATGAAATTTGGTTATGAAGGTACAAACCTGGGTGATGCTGACAGCTTTGCTGCCCGGAGCGACTTTACTAATCACTTTCCCCTTAGCGCAGAAGGAGTTTTTCAGGGAAGTGTAGGACTAAGGCACGTGTGGTCTGTTTATGTGCCCACTTGATCACAGGGAAGGCTGTTAAGAAGAGATCTGCAGCTCTCAGGTTTGTATGGCCCCGGGGTAGAGCTGGGAAGTCTTTAGGAGTTTGCTGCACTCTGGCTTCTCCAACACCCTGCTTTGTTTCTGAGATTATGTATTGTCTCCCATCAGCCTCGCAATGTTGCTGGGTTTCGGGGAACGGTCCGCTATGCTTCAGTGAATGCACACAAAAACCGAGTGAGTATCTCCATTTCTTAGGGGTTAAAAGAGAAGGGTTTTCCCACCCCTGCAGTCACGAAGGGTACGTCTACACTACAATAAAAGATCAGCGGAATGGCCAGGGCTGGCCCGAGGCAGCTGACTCTGGCGGTGGGGCTCCAAACCGCAGTGTAGACGTTTGGTTCAGGCTGGAGTGCAGACTTTGAAACCCCACGAGGGGGGTGTATGGCAGAGCCCGGGCTCCAGCTCGAGCCCGACCGTCCACACTACTATTTTTAGCCCTGCATCGCGAACCTGAGTCAATTGACCCGGGCTCTGAGACTCGATGCTGGGGGGGTTTTATTGCCGTGTAGACATAGAGTAGCTCTGCAGCTGCGGGAGGGGTCGGCTGGTGTGAGTTGCTTGTTGCTTACAGGAAGCTGATGTGTCAGATGACTCCAGTGGAGGTGGAAGGCTATTGACTGGATGTGTAAAAATATGAGCTAGTCATTGGCTTTTCTCGACTCGCCTGTCTAATATTTGCTGCTGCTGTTAAGAAAAAATAAAATACAAAATACAAGAGAAACTGAAAGCCATGTCCCTGTGCGGCTCCTGGCCATGGACCCAGGGCCCCACTGCCCCAGCAGCATGCTGGCCGTAGGAAGGCTGTGGCTCATGGCAGCCTAGCCCTGGCGACAGAGAATCATGGAAGATTAGGGTTGGAAGAGACCTCAAGAGGTCATCTAGTCCCACCCCCTGCTCAAGGCAGGACATGGGTAACTCAGAACAAATCCTAGATTTTTTTCCTCCGAAGAGGGACGTTACTTCTGCAAAATATTTGGCCTATTTCGCCCCAGTCTCCCCAGAGGTCTGGTCTTCCCCCTCTCATCCAATATTTGTAAATATTTAAGCAGTTTCCTGTGTTTATGGTAAAATTCTTCTGATGCTTAGACTATGGAACTAAAGTTCCTGCCAGAAGTCCCCTCTGTCCGATCTCATCCTTCCCTCCAGCCTTTTTGCATCCCAAGTGATCTGGCTTTTAGGAGGAGATTTGGAAATGCATATGTGTAATTACTGTAAGCGGTAAAACACGGATACGGCACTTTTAATCTTCACTGGGCTTCCCAGACAGCTAATTAACCCCAACAGTTCTCCCTGGAAATAGCAGATCAGTGTTATTCTCTCTCACAAATTGGGAGGCTGACGTCCCAGAGGCTAAGTGGCTAGCTCAAGGTCACAGAAGGAGTCAGTGTCAGAAATGGGATTAGTAATCACGCTTCGAGGCCGGGAGCTGCATCGTGTTCTGCAGATCCCCCGCAAATGGCCTGCAGACTGCTGAAGAATGGGGATAAAAAGAAGTATTGACCAGCTTCCCATGCATTGAGCATCATCCATTCTGTGCCCTGAATGAAGCAGGGTCCTGTGGAAAAAATAGCCTGTGATTGTGTAATTACACGCACATGCATATGCACAAGGGGCACAAGTTCAGCTTGCACGGATAACCTCCTTTCCTGAGGTCTGGGCGCTTGACTGTACAACCTGAATAATATTTACCCTTGTTTCTGGAAGTGTCCTGAGAATGGAAGTGACACATGCCCAAGGCGGTGTTCACTCCCCTTGACACGCAGTGGTGGCTCTGCACATCCGCACGTGCGCCATCTCCCACACAGCAGGAAAGATGCTGTTTGGCTGGTTTTGCTTTACTTTGTCTTCCTTTTCTCCAGGAGATGGGTCGACATGATGACCTGTGGTCCCTCTTTTACATGTTAGTGGAGTTTGCAGTTGGTCAGCTTCCATGGCGCAAGATCAAAGATAAGGTAGGAAACATGGTGACTGAGGTGTAATGGGTGACGGGGGTAAAGTGTGTCCAGCAGCTGTTCCACTCCCCTTTCCTGCACCTCGGCATAAACCAGAAGCTGTTTTTCAGGGCTTTTCAGAAAGCATTGGACAGAGTCAAGCCCCTGGGCTGTTGCACTGAAACCTTGGGTGTAGGTGTCGGGAACAACTTTCCGCCTGTCTCAAAGAGAGCGCCCCATCCACAGCTGCTGAGTAAACTAACATTTACACTGAATGCACACTCCATCTCGCTGCAGCAATTCTTGGAATACTCTTAAATCACCTTCAAACCAAGGCTGCTCACTAGTAAATCTACCAGTGTACTCTCACGGTGCTTCCTGCCGCTTCCCTAGCTACGTTCATGGGACGAAAGCTGGCTTGTAACATCAGCATCGCCGGGTAGGATTTTGGCTGTACTTTAGCGCACACGCAAACGCTTCCTTCCCCCCCTCTGATCTCCTTTCAGAGGTGATTTTCTCAGTCTGTAACGTGGCCTAAAATGCAGTGTGTGGATTGCTTCCGAGCTGGAAATGAATGGTGCTGTCTCAGCTTGTCTGCCATCACTGACCACCTCAGCCCTGTCTGCTGGCCCATCGTGTCTGTCCTGTGGTGATGAGCTGACGGGTTCCTTCCCGCCAGCCAGCTTCCCAGGAAGTGCTAAATGGGAGTGTTGGCTGGCGAATCAGATTGACTCCGTGGGAGTAAAACAGACCATCCAGGTGTTCCTGAAAGATCCCCCTGGGGGAGGGAAGAGCCAGAGAGCAGCCGCCCCTAGGAGTCTCCACTGAAGGGGCAGCTCCCAAGTGGAGTCCCAGCTTTCCCGCATGAGCAGATCAGCCTCACTTTGCTAGGGAGTGTGTGTAAGCAAGACCCTGGGGGCTCCTGAAGGGTCTGTGCTGCCCACTGCAGACGGGCTAAGGCTGAGGGGTTAGGAGTGTGCACCCAGGAGCGTGATGGGGGGATCTGGTGTATTTCCCTTTCTGCAGGAGCAAGTTGGCATGATCAAAGAGAAGTATGAGCATCGAATGCTGCTCAAACACATGCCGTCTGAATTCCACCTCTTCCTGGATCACATTGCGAACCTGGACTACTTCACCAAGCCCGATTATCAGGTAAGAGACTGGCCTTGTGGAGAGCCTGGTGCATGTCACTGGGGAGGGCTGCTTTGAGTTCACAGGTGGAGAGGCCATTCCTGCGAAGCCGGAGAGAGGCAGGGTCATAGGGTGGTTTGTCACTTCCGAGTTTTTTCCTCTCTCCTCCCACCCCATCAAACAAAAAGCCCCAACCTCTGAGGCAGACAGACCCATCGCCATGAACCTCGGTGGCGTGAGAGCTGTTTGAACGTTGTCAGCAGTCTTTTAAAGGCAATTAAAACATCCGTCCTACATGGCATAGTGACAGTCGGGCCTGCAGGGTGCATAATCACCCTCTTGGAAAATCCAGGTTATGTTCCTCAAGCAGCTGTGTCTGAGCGAAGCATGTTCACACGTCCGCTGCCAGTAGCTGGCTACTCTGCATATGCGTGTCTTCCTTCGGCGTCCCATGGGCCCTGCCTGCAGAATGAGCCCCACCGTGCAATCATGCCGGGCAGGTATGCACACATCTGGTCTGCAGGAGAGCTGAGCTCCAGGCTCTAGGGACGCAGCAGCAAACCAGCGGCATGGTTTAATCAAATCAAGGTTAAAAACGTGCACTTTCTTTTCCTAGCTTTTAAGATGTTTTAGGCAGCCAGTGGGGAGAGGGACAGCCTTGGGAAGCAATGGCTGATGTTCTCTCCGTAACATTTATTTTCTATTCTTGGCACCGTTCTTAGAAAGGAAGGGAAAACTAATCTGTCACTTAGGCCTTGGCTACATGGGAAAGTTGCACCCGTTTAACTTACATCGCTTTTGAAGTTTATTTCGTTAAACCAATGCAAACCCCTGGAGGGGCGAACCAGCCTGCAGATTTGGTGGCTCCATCCCACCGAGATGAAGTGACTTGGCCAAGGGCATGCAGGAAGGCACTGGCAGACCAGGGATTGAACCCTGAGTCCTCGTCCAGAGTGTTAATCACAGTCCATCCTGGTGCTCTGGCAGGGGGAGGGCTCCCCACACTGACCACAGATGGCTAAGTGCCCCCAGCCCCTGTCGTGTAATTGACTCACCCAGCACCAGGCGGGCGGGCTGCGGCAGGGCCCAGGCCAACCCCCAGGTGTCCAGGCCTCCATCCATTGCCTTACAGAGACCATCCTTCCCCCTCCTGCAGCTACTGTCTCACTCCCTGCACTGACCTGCCACCATAGATGACTTCTTGCTAGGGCAATTCAGCCTGGTATCTCACAGGCTGCGGGCAGCAGAGACAAAGCCGTGCATTCTGCCCCTTTACTTCCAAAGGGAGGGCAGCTTAGTGACCGCACCTTGGGCGGTCTCGGCCCAGCTCTGCCAGCAGGCACGTTTTCCTTTCTACGTGAGCAACTTCTCAGTTACCTGAGCAGAGAATGAGGGATCCTCCCCCTGGAGGGTAAGGCTGGAAGGTCTTGGTTAATATTAAGTATACAGCAATACTAACATCAGTCAGTGGAAGAGAAGACTTGCACTCATATCTGTCTAGCTCCTAGGCCAGGTCACCTTCCCCTAGGTGACTGGATAGTTTGTATGGAAGGGTTCTGTCTCAAGGGTCTGTACTCAGTGCTGGTGTTCCATGCATTGCTCTCCGCAGCCCACCCTGCCACTCCAGGGCATCACCTACAAAGTCCAGTAACTAGATCTAGGCTGGGGCATCCTCACGATATTAGCTTTATGGCTCTTACCCATTATTTCCCCCTATCTCCACTCAAAAAAGCATTATAAAAAGTTACAATTTGTAAAAGAGGTCATGTTTGGCAGTGCTGTGTCTCAGGAGACACGTTACCAAATGACCCTAAATGTGCCCCATAAACTCCACTTGGGGCCCTAACTGGGCATTCCCATTTCCAGGCTGAGCTGAGAGGGGACATGGCTTTTAGAACAGGCTGAAAGTTCAGCTTTCTGGAGACAGGCTGATAGAACCTTAGCTACGCGAAGGCCTGTGATACGGGAGAAAGAGGTACCAACTGGAGCTGGTCAGAAGATTTTCATCAAAAGTTTTCTGGCAGAAAATGTTTGACAAATGCAGAATTTTTAATAAAATCATTTCTGCTGTGTGGGGGGGAGGGATGGTAGGGGAGAGACATTTAAAAAAAAATAGTTTCCAAAAGTTTGTTCTGGAAAATGTTTGAAATTTAGTTTCAAAACATTTCCATTTGAAATGTATTTGATGTTATGTTTTTCACTTTTACACTATTTCTATCTAGTAGTTTACATTGTTTCATGACATATAGTAGTAATGCATCAGAAGACATAGCATGTTATCATAGGACGGGGCGTGTCATATTATACACTTTTACCAGTAACGTCGTTTTATGATGTTAGTCATAATATAGCTAAAGTCTATTTTTATACTTTCAACAAGAAAAGAAGGTAAGCACTCAGTATTGTAATAAGAGGAGCAGCTGTTCTCAATCTTCTCGAGAAATGATTCCCGGGTAACTCCAGAAAATTGAAAACAGCTGCTCCTCTAATTAGCACACTCAGCGTTTATCTCATTGTCTAGATCCAAGTGTCAGTGTCAGATTGTTTCATTACAACACAAACAGGAACCACTTTGAGCTAGATTAGAAAATAAGGAGGTTTCAGTGTGTACTAAGTAGCAGCTGTCATTAATGCTTTTTTTTTAATGAAATAAAACAAAAACAAAATAGTATCTTTTGACTATTCGTTGATGTTATGATGCGATGTCACATGCACTACTGCCGATGTCATGAAATCATGTCAAAACTATAAAATAACAATGAAAAAATTAACAGTTTGTTTTGAAACAAAATTGGGATTTTTTTCTGAAATTAAATGTTCAAAACTGAATTATTTCAGAATTTCCGTTTCACAGGAAATTTTTTAAAAATTCAGTTTTTTGTTCTGATTCTGAACTAAAATAAATTTCAAAAGGTCAGAAATCCCCATGAAATGGAAATTGTGAGTTTGAACAAGCTGCGTTTCAGGCATTCTTTAAAGCAGCTGTCAGCTGTTACAGATCCTATACCTTCCTCCTTGTTGCTATGTTTATTCTTCTAGCTGATCATGTCGGTGTTTGAGAACAGCATGAAGGAACGAGGCATTACTGAGAATGAGGCCTTTGACTGGGAGAAAGCTGGAACGGACATTTTATTGTCGACAAGCACCTCCACGCCACCACAGCAGAACACCAGGCAGACAGCCGCCATGTTTGGGTGAGTGTTATGGTCACACCAGTCATGCTGCCAGCAAGCACTGGGCCAAGGGAGAGTCACTGGAAGGGACACAGGCCATGATTGCCCTGGACAATAGGATTAGGTACAGAAGCGTTGTTCATTTGGCTGTAGAGATGAAGTGTGTATAATACGGTGTGCCTAAGTCACTGGACTGCACCTGGATCCCGAGCATTTGTCTTGTTGTTATCACCTTAAATGTTCTACTGGGAACGTTCCCCTGGTTACGCTGTTACATTAGGAGGGTGCTGCACATGACGTGGTGCGTGGCACTAGCCGTTGTGCCAGTGCACATTACACGGTCCCTGGTGCTCGCCAGAGCGAGCCTGTGCTGATACACATTATGCGGTATCTGGCTTTCTCCAATGGGGTCCGTGACTCTGGGACAAAGCTATTTAGATATTTAAAAATGGCCTGGAAAAACTCCTCCGACGGGAGATTGAAAAGATTGGGATTGCCTGTTTTAGCGAGGTGGTGAATCAGAGGGGCTGTGACAACAGTCATTAGAGCAATGAAGGGCTCAGAAAAGGGGGGTGGGATGTTCTCTTCTCCCTGCCTCACAGCATTAGGATAGGGGACAGTCAGTGAAATTGAAAGGTGGCAAATTCATGACCGATAAAAGGAAATGTTTTTTCACAGAATGTGATTAACCTCGAACTCCTCATCACAGGAAGTCGCAGAGGCTGGGAGGTTGTCAGATGAAAGAGATTGGATGTTTATATGGGTGGCAAGAATATCTAGCGTTCTAATAGCGAGTGCTAACATGTTCTGGCAGGGATATTAAATCTTGTATTCTGGGGTTTAAGCCGATCTCTACCTGTTAGAGATCAGGGTAAAACCTGACATGTGGGTAGATTAGCCCACATCTGCCTCTTCAGGATTCCTTCGCTTTCCGCTGGATCATCAGTAGCGACCCCTGTCCAAGACAGGAGACTGGAGTAGGTGGACCCTGACTCGGTCCTGTCTGACACTTGCTTTGAATAGACATGTGCGGGTGGGATGTTTAGAATCTTCCGAGTGGTTTAGCAGCACAATCCAAGAGGAGGCAACTGGAATTTTCTCTGAAGTCACCTAGGTGCTTGTGAGAGTCCTGTCATACCTGGATGACGAGCACCTGCTCCGTCCCACTGGGTAGGACAACATGGGTAAGGTTTATGGAGCCCCATTGGCTTGAGGGTAGGGGGACTCTTCCCCTACAGCAGGCTATTCCCTAATTGTCCATTCTGGGGAGTCCAGCACCTTCTCTGAAGCAGGGGTTCTCAGCCTGGAGGTTGTGACTCCCAAGAGGTCATGTATAGGTCTGGGGGACTCCCTTCCTTTGTTTGTTGCTAGAGGGGAGGAATTTCGTGAACTTGTTGTGGCATGGGTTGCAGGCCTGGGAAAGGTTACGACCCCTGATGCAGCCAGCCTGGCAGCTCCTACATATGGCATGGGGCGCTGAGGCAGGTCCATGGTGCAGGATATATCAGAGTCCTGGTTCTCTCTGTGATCAGAGTCGTTGTCCTGTCTTGATGTCCCCCGTAGGGTGGTTAACGTCACTCCAGTTCCTGGGGACTTGCTGCGTGAGAACACTGAAGATGTCCTACAGGGTGAACACTTGAGCGACCAAGAGAATGCTCCTCCGATCCTGCCAGGCCGGCCAGTGGAAGGGCTGGGCCAGGCTCCTAACATGGCCTTCAACGAGACCGAGGTTTGGGAAGAGACGGACGTGAACCGCAACAAACTCAGGATCAGCATCAGCAAAGTAAGGAACCTTCCTCTTGTCCGGCAGTGAGATGT
This sequence comes from Malaclemys terrapin pileata, assembly GCF_027887155.1. Taxonomy (NCBI): domain Eukaryota; kingdom Metazoa; phylum Chordata; order Testudines; family Emydidae; genus Malaclemys; species Malaclemys terrapin. The sequence continues at coordinate 3,785,047 of NC_071507.1, forward strand.
ACGTGCCCAACTCAGGCCATAGATTTAAAACCAGAAGGGACCACTGTGACCATCTGGTCTGACCTCCTGTATAACAGGCAGAGAACCTCACCCAGTGGGTGCTGCCCTGAGAGAATTCTTTCTCCCTGCTTCATGTGTGATGCTGTCTAGCCTAAAAACTTGTGGTTGAACTAATATGTGTCTTTGAGACATCCCATTTTGGAAGATTTGCCCCATGCCTTGGGAAGCTGCTTTAGTATGAGACATCTTCTTCCTTTGTAGGTACTTATAAACCAAGATCAAGTCACCTCTTTGTCTTCTCTTGGATAAGCTGCATAGCTTGAGCTCTGTAAGTTTCTCACTGCTAGGCAGGTTTTCCACACCTCAAATCATCCTTGTCGCTCTTCTCTGAATTGCACTTCGAGTTTTTCAGCATCCCTTTTGAAACCAGAAATGGGCCCAGTACCTGGCAGTGGTCTCACCAGTGAGGTAATATCACCTCCCTACTCCCACTCAATATTCCTTCATGTTAGCCTTATGCCACAGCATTGCACTGGGAGCTCATGTCCACTTGGTTTTCCCCAGGATCCCAAAGACCTTTCATCACTGCTTTCCCAGACAGAGCCCCCATCCAGTAAATGTGACCTGCATTCCTTGCTTCTAGATGAATGACCTTGAATTTTGTTGTTTAAAAACACATATTACTTAATTACTGCCGTCTCATCAAGTGGTCTAGATCACTCTGTGTCAGTGACCTGTTCCCATCGTGATTTACCAGCCCACCAATCTTTCATCATCTGTTCATCACCAAGGCTTTTATATTTTCTTCCAGATCATTAATAAAAATGCCAAATATTTTTGGACCAAGAACCAGTTCCTGCAGGACCCCACTAGAAACTCTCTCATTGGATGATGATTCCACATTAACAGTTAGGTTTGAGATCTGTCAGCCAGTTTGTCACCCATTTCATATGTGCCATACTGATTTTTAGTGCTAATTTTTTAATCGGAGTGTCATGTGGTACTAAGTCCAAGTATATAATGTCAATGTGGTTATCTTTATTAACTGGACTTGTGATCTTGTCAAAGAATGATATCAAGTTCATTTTTTCCATGAAGGCCTGTTGATTGACATGGATTATATTCCCATCCTTTAGGTCTTTGTGGATTGAAACTCATATCAACCGTTTCATGGCTGTGCCTGGAATCAATGGCAGGCTAACTGCCCCGTCGTTACTCGGGTCATTCCATGCATGCCTTTTATATATTGACACGGCATTAGCTTTCTTCCAGGCCTCTGGAGCTACTTAGTATTCTAGGATTTATTAAAAATTAACATCACTAGTCTGGAGAGCATCACAGCCAACTCATTTAAAACTCTTGGATGCAAGTATTGTGGACTGGCATGTTCCCTTTAGAGACTGGTGTGTAGTCCTGGTGTGCAGGATCATACACTAGAGTGGGGAAGCTTTGTTTCCATCATGTCTTACATTCTTATGTCCATATTGTGGAAACCATATTCCACAAAAATCTTGCATCTGAAGAAGTGAGGTTCTTACCCACGAAAGCTTATGCTCCCAGTACTTCTGTTAGTCTCAAAGGTGCCACAGGACCCTCTGTTGCTTTTTACAGATTCAGACTAACACTTGATACTTGACACCACAAAAATCTGTAACTCCTGGTTCCAAAGGTCACCTCAGCTTTTTCTGTTCTTGAGAGCCACCAAATATACTGCAGCTTCTCATTCGGGCCTGAGACGCCCCTGAGAGCCCCGGCACTTGGTGGTTTTCCTTGCGGGTGCTCATTTTGGCTCATGCAGGAGTTATGTCAAAATGTTAGTGTTGGAGCAAATGTTGCTGGTCTCATTTCCCTCTCTGGACTGCTCCAGTTGGCAGCCATAGACATTCCTTCCCGACGGTTTCTTTTGCTCGTCATTCTCTGTATTCCCGCTGGATGGTACCTACAAGGTACTGGGCTTGGAAAACTCGGCTTCCCCTATCATGCCAGTCTGATTTCCTTCAGAGATAGATGTGAGTTACACCAGGAGCCTTCATGTCAAAGGGGGAATTCAGACCTCCTTTCTGCACAGTAATGGTACATCTTGACAGTGCTGAATGCCAGAGCACTGGTGAGCCATGCCGGAAAGCTCACCCACAGATAAGAGAGCCCTCTTCAGGAGCCCCAGTCTGACCAGGGGGACCGTCCATCAGTCTGAGTGGGCTGTTGTTTCTTGCCAGTTTCCAGGAGAAGCAGTTGAGGACCTCCCGCAGGTGGTGAGCACCTGGAGCTCCCAGGGACTTCAACAAAAATTGCAGTTGCTTGACACCAAGCAGGGTTGGGGGCATAGCATCCCGCCCCACGAAACTCAGGCCTCTCCTTTTCTTTCTGTCAGAGAACATAAGAACGGCCACACAGGGTCAGACCAAAGATCCATCTAGCCCGCTACCCTGTCTACCGACAGTGGCCAGTGCCAGGTGCCCCAGAGGGAATGAACAGAACAGGGACTCATCCAGTGATCCATCCCATTCCAGAGGCTGTAGCTGGATGCTGCATGTTTTCAGATGAAAGGACACGGCAGCAGAGCTTTGCAGATGAGTCCTCAGCCCCTGGGCAGGAGGAGCTGCTCCTGCTCACTATAAGTAAGCTCCCAGCGGCGTCGCTGCTTCCAGGCTCAGTCCCAGCCTCCTGTGTTGCTTCAGCACCAGACTGAACGCTGTGGCAGCGTCGGAAGCTCTCCCTTCTCCGCTGCTGTCTGCACCACTGCTGACACCACCACTGTTCTCCTGGGCACCCTGTCCTGCAGCCCTGGGGCTGCTCTGACTCCCCACTCTTGTCTCCCCCGTTCAGGCACCAGCCAGACCTTGCCACTGTTCTCCACATCTCTCAGATCCAACCCTTTCTCTGTCTCCCAGCCAGGCCCTCTGCAGCTCCCCCCTTCAGTACTGCAGCCACCTGCCTCTGGCCTCCCTGCTCCCTTCCAAGCTATGCAAAACCCTGGGCTGAGATCTGCTTCCCCGTCGGCCGTTACTCTGACCAAAGCCTCCCATTGGTCTCCCTTTCTCCGCTGCATCAGGCTCCTGGGCCTACAGCCCTTTGCAACTCTGTCCCGCGTTCTTCCTCGCCGCCCCTTGTGCAGAGAGCTGCCTCCTTGGACTAGCCCACGAAATCACTGCCATCTCCTCCAGACCTGCTTCTCCTGTGATCGCTGCAGGAAATCGCCAGCCGATCCCGGGCAGATGCTCAGCAGGGATGGCAGGTTCATTATTTAGCTCTTCGTTTCACACACAGTCTAAATGATCTCTATCCCCTGGCATATGTCCACGGTCAGACCTGCTCTGCACACACACAGTTTGTACCACTGTCTCTTAGGGGGCTGATTTTTCACTGATGGGGCATACCAGTCCCACCTCAACTGTGGACGCAGGTATGCTGTTAAAAAGGTGCCTTATCCCAATCTGATTTATTCCCATTCCTCTACAGAAATAGCTACACCAGTGTAACACACCGTTACCCGGTGTAGCCGCATCCACTCTGGGGGGCATTATCTGCTGTACAGTTCCAGCACGACAACCTTTGTACTCCTCTTGTCCTCCCTCCCCAGTTCCCTCCTGCTTGTTACACTCAGGTCTTGTGTCGATGGTAAATTCTGTGGGGCAGGGACCATCTGCTGCCAGCACAACAGGGCCCAGGTCAGACGTGGGCCCTGAGCACTGCCAGAAGATGAGGGACTACATAACACCCAGCCCCTGCCAGAAAAGCGCCCTGGTACAGGAGCAGGCTCTGGGCAGCCACGCCGGGGTCCCGGGCAGGCAGTGTGACAGAGATGATTCTCCCTTGCCCACCTCGACTCCCTTAGCTGCTGCAAGAGTGGTTTTTTTAAAGCGAGTTCACTCCAAACACACGAATAGATTCGGTTGAGGACGTGCATGAAGCTGAGCCAGAAAAGATCCTCTTAGTCTGAAGTAAGAGGGTCCACACACGGTGTTATTCCAGGACAGCTGTTCTGCTTTAAAATTCACACCCTTCCTTCACGTGGAATAGCTTTTGTGTTGACAAGCCCCTGCGTTCCTCTGAGCACAGCCAGCACAGGCCGTGAGAGGACAGCTGTGACTGTATTGTTCTGGAAGGAAGAGACGGGGGAGATTCAAACCCAGAGCGAGCGTCCCAGGTGGTGAGCCGTGCTGGGTTCTCCCCCGTGTTTGCCATCAGCTCCTTGACGTTCTCTGTGTTTTTCCCCCATACAGACCCAGTGCATGATGGAAGAGGAACAGAGAAGTGGTGTCTGCCCCAGCTCCCCGATACGGGCGCCTCCAGACTCCCCTACCACTCAAGTGCGCTCTCTGAGATACCGTCGTGTGAACAGCCCTGAGTCGGAGCGCCTGTCCACTGCCGATGGCAAAGCAGATCTACACGAGAGAAGGTTTGCTCACACACCACAGCATCCCTTTCTGCTATGCCCTGGGAAATGAAGGGGGTGTAGCAGGATTTGTTACATATTGTAAAGTATTTTTCTTCAGCCTCAGTTTCTCTCTGGCTGTCGGTACTGTTATTGGCATGACACGCTAGGCAGGGGCTGCCTACGTAGGCTCCTCCTCTTCTTCGCCCCTCTATAAAGCCGCCAAGTCTCTCTTGTGAAGCCTGGAGACGTTTGTGCGGAGGACGCCTGGCTGGTTTGCTAGCTGACATCTTGCTGGCATTGAGAAACAAGCCCCGGATGATGCCAGCTCTTCTACACTCAACATGCTGCCGCTCTCCCAGCTGGAAACTCAGCGAGTCCGAAGGGCTGGCAATCGAGGGCCGGGCCATTCTTGAGAGTCACAGTAGGAGGGTGGCTTCGGGGGGAGAGGTTAGAAGCTCTGGGATAGCAGGACAGGTGTGCAGAGGGGTTGCTGGAGGCTTGGCAACAGGAAGGGGGGATAGGGGTCAGTCGCTGGTGGGGGCAGGGAGTTGCAGGTGGAAGGGCAGGAGGTTTGTTAGAGGAAGGCAAAGGTGAGTCCAGCAACTGGAGAGTGTTCCCAGCCCATGGCTGGCAGCAGGAGGGAGGTGGGAGTGGACCACTAGCCACACAAATATGCCCCACCACTCTGAGAGTTAAATGGGACACACCTAGACTGGGGTTTACCTTGCTGTCCCTGAACGTGCTCGTTTCACCAGTTCACCTCCTGGCTGGGGGAGCGCAGAGAAGCGTGCTTGTGTGTGCGCACAGCACACCGGGAATCTGGAGCGCAAGCCCTGACTTCAAGTGGCAAAGGCCACAGGAAAACCTGGTGTGAGATCCGTGGGGAACGAGGCCACACTGGCCGTGATGAGGAAGTGGAGCAGTTTAGGGTAGAGGTAGGAAATGAGTGTGCCGTGAAGTTTGGCACTGGGGCCATTCTGGTGTGGCTTGGATAGAAATCTGAACCCGCTGATGACACAAGGACGTGTGGGATCACCAGGATTCAGACATAAAGAACAGGAGTACTTGTTGCACCTTAGAGACTAACACATTTATTTGGGCATAAGCTTTCGTGGGCTAAAAGCCCATCGGATGCATGCAGTGGAAAATACAGTAGGAAGATATATATACACAGAGGACGTGAAAAAAATGGGTGTTGCCATACCAAGTGTAACGAGACTAATCAATTAAGGTGGTCTATTATCAGCAGGAGAAAACTTTTGTAGTGATAATCAGGATGGCCCATTTCCAACAGTTGACAAGAAGGTGTGAGTAACAGTAGGGGGGGAAAATTAGCATGGGGAAATAGTTTTTACTTTGTGTAATGACCCATCTACTCCCAGTCTTTATTCAAGCCTAATTTAATGGTGTCCAGTTCTGCAGTTTCTCGTTGGAGTCTGTTTTTGAAGTTTTTTTGTTGGAGAATTGCGACTTTTAGGTCTGTAATTGAGTGACCAGGGAGGCTGAAGTGTTCTCCGACTGGTTTTTGACTGAATTATCACACTGGCATCAATATTTCCCTCTCTGGAAGAGGGCACATGGTTTGTGGCTCTCAATGTGGAAGACGCATACTTTCACATGCACATTCACCCAGGTCACAGAAGGTTCCTCGTTGGTCAAGACCTTACCAATTCAGAGTCCCCCCGCACTAGGTCCATAAATTTCATAGAAGTGACCTTGGACTTGACTGCAGCAAGAGCCTATCTACCTAACAAAAGATTCCATGCCAAGGAGACCCCATAAACCAGGTCACCCTCAGACCTTGGACTGCAGTAGTCCAAAGCTTGCTCCTCCTTCCTTGGCCACAAGGTCTCATGCACACACATGAGGCCATTTGCCAGGCTCCATCTCTATTGCTGTCAAACCTGGCTTCCGCCAGTCTCCTCACCAGCAAAAGTCAGCATCATTGCCAAAGTAATAATTCTGTCCAGAGTTCTAGCCTCTCTGGTCTGGCGGACAAAACTTGTAGAAAGTTTGAGTGGGGACTCCTTTCCTCACACCTACATCCTGAAGGGACTTCTTAGATCCTTCCCACCATTAGTGAAGCCAACCCCTCAATGGGACCTCAACCTCATTCATTCATCTCTCACCAGACCTCCCATCGAACCTTTAGCCACATGCTCTGTGTCCCACCTCTCGGTGAAAGTTGCCTTCCTAGTTGCCATCACAACAGCTAGAAGAATCAGTGAACTAGGAGCACTCATGGCAGACCTACCATATATACCTTTCATAAAGGAAAGATCCCTCTTCACCCCCACCTGGAATTCATCCCTAAAGTAATTTCAGAGTTGCACATGAGAGAAAGAACCCACTTACCAATTTTTTTTTCCAAAACTACATGAGTCTGATAAGGAAAGGCCGCTTCATTCTCTAGATGTCTGAAGAGTGCTGGCCTTTTATCTACAGAGAACAAAAGCACTTAGAAAGATGCCTAGACTTTTTGTGTCAATAGCAGAGAAATCAAGGTGTCAAGCTCTATTTGCACAGAGACTTTTTAAATGGATCTCTGGCTGCATTATCCTTTGCTACCAACTAGCTCGCATCCCTCTCCTGGAGGGAGTGAGGTCTCATTCCATCAGAGCACAAGCAACCTTTGCTGCATGTCTGAGAGACGTACCTCTACTGGAGATATGTCGGGCAGCCACCTGGAGCTCCTTGATCATTACGCTTTGGTCCAGTCTTCTACGACAGACACAGCTGTGGGGACAGCAGTATTCCAGTCAGCCATCACTTCTGTGCCCTCGCACCCATCTTCTGTTTGACTGTTGCTTGCAAATCTCCCATGTGTGAACTAGACATAGGGACCAACAGACACTGCTACTAAAAATCTCCAGACTCAGGCTCATGGTGCACATGCGTAGTCACATGTGGAAGACAGATAGGGGCCACACATCTTGAAGGGGCCACACATCTTGAAGACCCTCCAGTTACAGATAAGTAACCTCCATTTACTTGCCCTACACAGTAACTGGAGTTCTTTGAGATGTGTCCCCCCTGTGGGTGCTCCACTACCCAGCCTTCTTTCCCTTTGCTTTAGAGTTTCCTCTGAGGGACTTTGGGGTGGAGAAAGAACTGAGGGGAGTTCACCCATGCAGCCCTATATGGTCTCAGTGTAGGGTATGAGGATGTGTAGGGCGCATATGCGGGCCAAATGAGCATTGCTACTGAACATCTCTGATCAAACATGCATGGGGCGCATGCGCACCTGAAGTCAAACTCTCATAGACTTTAAGATCAGATGGGACCATCGTGATCATCTAGTCTGACCTCCTGCACACTGTAGGCTACAGACCTCGCCCACCCACTGCTGTAATAGACCATAACCTCCGACTGAGTTACTGTAGTCCTCAAATCATGGTTTAAAGACTTCAAGTTATAGAGAATCCTCCACTGACACTAGTTTAAACCTGCAAGTGACCCGTGCCCCATGCTGCAGAGAAAGGCACAAAAAACACCCCCCAGGATTTCTGCCAATCTGACCCGGGGGGAAATTCTTTCCTGACCCCAAATATGGCAATCAGTTAGACCCTGAGCACGTGGGCAAGACCTGCCAAACAGATATCTGGGAAAGAATTCTCTGTAGTAACTCAGAGTCCTGCCCATCCAGTGTCCCGACTCCAGCAGTCGGGGATTTTTGCTACTGGCAGTTGCCGATGGGCCACATGCCATTGTAGACAGTCCCATTAGTTGGGGTTGGTCCTGCTTTGAGCAGGGGGTTGGACTAGATGACCTCCTGAGGTCCCTTCCAACCCTGATATTCTATGATTCTATGATCAGACCATCCCCTCCATAAACTTGTCAAGCTCAATCTTGAAGCCAGTTAGGTTTTTTTGCCCCACTGCTCCTCTGGGAAGGCTGTAAAAAGCCCTGATATGAAATGAGCATCTAGTATTCCCTCTGTCTTCAAGGCACTTTTGTAGTCTGGGTTAGAGGACTGGTCATCAGGTTACAGGAAGCATGGGGCCAGGAAACTACGGTGCTCCTGTAAACAGACTGACCAGAAGGAGAGCAGCCTGAAGGGGTGTTTCCCAGTGGTGTGTAACTCCCATAGTCTCCTTGTAGTCATTTAAAAGGAAAAGACATGAAGTTGGCCCTAATCCTAAAGCAATTTGTAGGGGATTTCTTTATATCATTGTAGGTTCTAGTTACATGTTTTGGGTTAAGCTGGGTTATATATTGCTTGGGTGTATGGCAGAGAATTGGGAAGGGATCACATGGGTTTTCTGAGAGACCACCTGGGTTATGTGTTGGCTCCTAATGTCCTTGTGATCCTAAATCTTGGCTCAAATCTTGGTTTCTTTGTCTTGTTTTCAGATCTCGCGTGGACTTACCTTGTTCCCCTTCCCGGCTGGTGTGTTCCTCCCAACCAGCACAGATGCTGTCCATCGACACTGGCCAAGTAGACCGTCAGGCGAGCGGCAGGATGGATGTGTCTGCTTCCGTGGAGCACGAGGCCCTCAGCAATGCTTTCCGCTCCGTGCCGCTGGCGGAGGAGGAGGACTTTGATAGCAAGGAGTGGGTTATCATTGATAAAGAGACAGAGCTGAAGGACTTTCACCCGGGTGCTGAGCCGAGCACTTCTGGAACTACAGACGAAGAGCCCGAGGAGCTTAGGCCGATTGAAGAGGGCGAGGAGAGGAGGCGATTGGGGGCAGAAGCTGCCGTCCGGCCGAAGGTCCACGATGGGAGAACATGGGGGATGCAGCCTGTGACGGAGGAGGACAGTTCACACAGGCACGAAGGACACTGTCAAACGGTATCTGACACCAGACCCGAACAGCAGCCAGGAAGCCCGGCCCAGTTATCGTTACACTCAGCACCAGCTCTCCGACAGCACAGACGGGAGTCCGAACCGACTGGTCCTCAGAGACAGGTAAGACGTGCAAATGAACCGCAGCTCACCCACTGCGCTGGTCTCCTTCTCTGCCCCGTACCCTCCTTGTCTAGCTTAGGAAAGGCGCCATCTGGGCAAGCCCCTGCTGCACTCGGGTATTTTGCTGATCCCAGCATTGGTGCCTTTGTAAACTCGCCCTGTCCAGGCTGACATGCCAGAGGTGCTCCCAGTACTGGTCAGATCACACCAGTGCTCAGCGTGTCTTGTGACCATCTCCACCTGCTCCGGGTCCGTTGGAGCCGTGTCAGGGCAAGGGCGGGCGGAAGATGAGGCGCTCGTCATGGCAGCTGGGTGCGTCAGTGAGAGCAGGCAGGGTCATCTCTCAGTCCCCCGCCCTGGACCTAGGCAGGCCAGAGGCAGCAGCGGTGGTGCTCAGACGGTCTCGGATCTGACCCAGGGCCGGCTTGGGGCAGGTCACAAAACAGCTCTTTGAAAATGAAACTTGGTTAAGAACACGGAAGTGTGTACGTGAACTCCCCTCCCCCCGGTAATCACCATCTGTCTGAACAAACACACACCTGCAGACATACACACGCATACACACACGTGTCTGCATGCACATACACACCGCAAAGCAGATGCCCAGACCTGTTGTTGTTAGGGGTGGGTTGTTTGCAGGCGTGCTCGGTAAGTGCCCTATGTCTTCCAGACGTTCAGGAAAGGGCTGTCCCCACGCCAGGGAGAGTACAATGCTAGGGACAGATGTGCGCTTCTGCCAGGGGCTGGTATTCGCATGGCCGTGAGGCTCCCCGAGCAGCAAACTGACCCAGGGACGCTCCCAAAGACATGCCCAGGACATAGTAAGACCACATCTCGCCCCATGGGACCCTCCATCGGGCCAGCGAGCAGTCCCAGGTGACCCATCTTCTCCCAACCCCTCGAGGCCCTGCACAGTGCAGTCTGCCGGGCTGTACCTGTGGACATCTGTGTGCTGCTGTGTGGGGCTGTAGCCACTGTGCGTGGATAGAACCACTGGAAACAGTCACAGGACAAACCACGTGCAGGGGGCCAGGGACAGGCGCACGTCGAACCTGTGTCAGCTGCAAGCTCTGCTGTGCATCTGCTCCCGGGAGCTGGGCCTGCAGTTATGGGCGAGGGCTCGCCAGGGACAGATACAGCAGTGGCAGGAGACCCGGAGATAATGGGCTTGTGGGTAACTTGCCAGGCGGCCCCAGTCTCCAGCGGGCTGCCAGATGCAGTCTTCTCCCATGTTCCTTGTGCACCAAATCGCCCCTTCCTAGCCGCTCCCTGAGTGCCTGGGCTTGGATCCAGGTGCGTGGCCACTCAGCGCTGCCGGCCAGGGCCGGGTTTGGTTGAATGGTTGGTTTTCCCTCTCACTTCCAGCCATACTTTGCTCCTACAACTGCCTCTCGGTGCACCGCACAGCTCTGAGGGGAGGACCGTGCACTGGGCAGTCATGCAGCCTCCACGGACTCCTGCGTGAGAAGTGAATGGGTGGGGAGGAGGACGGCAGCTGGGAGGAAAGCTCTCCGTGCCAGCCCTGTGGTGGAGGAAAGGAGCTGTGTAGAGCTAAGGGCCCTGAGCCCCGCATGCTTTTATCCAGCCCTCCCTCAGAAACATCTGGTGGGACTTGGCTTGCGCCGGCCTGGCAGCTGGCTGTTCCAACAGCCCGAGCAGCACTTGGTGAGTGGAGGGGCTCCGTCCGCCCAGCACGGCCTGCGTGCCGTGAGCTAAATCCGGGAATCCTGAGAGTCTGTGAACGCTCTGACCAGGCAGTGTGCATGCGAGTGCATCTGCTGAGCCGTGCAGGGTGTCTGCGGAGGTGCCACTCACTGCAGGACCGGCTGGCGATAGCCACAGGTGTTATTGTGTAGATACTGGACCCACTCCTGGTCCCACTGAACTCCCTTGGACCTCTGTGAGCCTGGCCTCCAGTTCTGTTTGCTCCTTACACGTGAGATTAGCTGCAATCCTGTCTTCTTATAGCAGTACCTTCCTGGAGTTATCCATTTAGCTATCGAACTACCGTCCTGTCCCAGCGTCTCCCAGGTGTTGGAAAGGATGGCGGTCTCTCGCTCCTCCTCTCCCAGGGGATTAGACTGCCCTTACGAATGACTGAATCTATCAGAGTGTGGTTGCTGCTAGTGTGTGTGTGTGTGTGTGCGCGCGCGCCTGGCTTTCTGTTACTGAAGCAGGAAGGAGCCTTTATCCAAACCCAGATAACAGAGTCCAAAAGTAAAAATGTCTCAAAGCAGCAGGTTAATTTCACGGACAGTGACTACAACCTTCCAGTTGCTGCCCAGGATAGAAACACAAATGCATGTGTGCTCCGGGATTTTGGCTACCGGTCCCCTCTGAAAACCTTTGCACACTTTGCCATTTCTTGGAGCATGTACCTCATTCTTGCCAGCGTGCCAGGCGCTGTGCACTGAGTGAGGCATGATCCTGGGGAAGAAATAGTGCGTGCTCATGTAACTAAAGGCCGTCTCCTGGTGCGTGCACACAAGGGGGCAGCTCTGTATCTGGCATGTCATGAGTTTCAAGAAGCGGATAAAAACAGTCCCTGTCTGAGGAACTGACACAGAGAGGAGAAGACACTCTGCATAGCCCGTGGTGCTGTTAGCTATTCTTCTTCATCTTCATCTTCCCCAGACACATGTCACTGAGTTGGAGAGGGATTTTTCCTGACCTATTTGGTCCTGCGTTGAGCAGGGGGTTGGACTAGATGACCTCTTGAGGACCCTTCCAACTCTGATATTCTATGATTCTATGTCTCTGGTCTCATGGCAGAATTGATTCGTTAGGACAGGTTTGAATGAGCAAGAGGCCTGGTACACTAGGACTGGGAGTTTGGTCAGGGCACGGGAGCGTGATGGAAGGAGGCACAAAGCCATGGGTAGGAGAAGGAAGAAGGGGGATAAAATCATTGCCAGCACAAAGAGTACAAGGTAGGATGTGCCAGGAGGTGCAGGCAGAGCTGTGCATCACCTAGACGGAGCGGATGAGCCGCTGAGCTCGATGCTCAAAGCAAGGGGGAGTCACGGGAAGGATTCAAAGAGGAGAGGGATGAGGGAATCGGGTGGGAGAGGAAGCTGCAGTAATCACAGTGGGATATGCCCAGGGCAGGGACATGTCTGAGCTGCTGGGATGGAAGGGAAGGCTCCTGGAGGGAGAAACAGCAAAGCTAGTAACAGCTAGGGTGGGAGGGAGGAGCTGAAAATGCTCTCAAGTTCTTGGCCCTGCGAGATGGCGAGGAGCGTGGTGGTGATGGCAGAAGTGGGGAGTAGGTTGTGGAGGATAGGGAGCCCTGTTTTAGCCGTGTTGAGTGTAGCCTGGCCGTGGGCTACTCAGGTGTTGTCAGAGAGACGGGCACAGGGCTGGGCAGAGGCAAACCCGTGGCTGAGTCCTCAGCACCAATATGGTACCATGGCTGAATCCGTGCAAGCAGATGAGGCCACTCCAGAGTAAGATGTGCAGCTAGATGATCAGGGGACCAAGGACAAAGCCTAGCGGGATCAGAGATAGGACCTACTCAAGGGATGCTGGAAGTACCGTCAAAGAGGTGAGAGGAGAACCAAGGGACGGCAGAGCCATGAACGCACTGTGCAGTGTTGTGTGCACGGTTAATAGCAGCCAACCTTCACCCTAGAGGTGGCTGCAGTCAAGCACTTGACAGGTGGGAAGTGCCAGGTTTATGGTGGTTTGTGCCACCTTAATTCTGCCCCTTGGTGTGCCTGTGCTGTGCACTGAGTGAGGCATGATCCTGGGGAAGAAATAGTGCGTGTTCATGTAATTAAATAGTGCGTGCACACAAGGGGGCAGCTCTATATCTGGCCTGTCATGAGTTTCAAGTGCTTGGCCCTGCAGCCTGGTTATCCTTCTTTTGACATCCCCTTTTTCTGGAATGTCCTGGGTTATCTGTAAATGGTAAAAATAAACCCCATTGTGTGCAACTGTAGCGGCAGGGTTTGAGCCCCAGGCCTGGAGGCCCCAGCACAGCCTGCTGTCAGTGGAGCTACAGGGCTAGCGGCATGAGACGGCTGCTTTCCCAGGAGGAAGACGGGCCTCTGGTGCCCCGTGGTGTGTCTGGAGCATAGTCAAGAGGATCCCAGTGCAGCGGTGAGAGACTCTTGCCCCACATGGTGGCACCAGAGTGAGGTCTGGACTTCCCTCTCTTCCCTCTGCCCCTGGGATTGGGGGACTTCCTGCCCCTTGGGGTGCTCTCAGAGTGGGGCATGGGCTGCTGGGGCCACGGGCCAAGTCCAGCGTGGTCAGATGCAGGGGAACATAGTACGGGTGGGTCACTCCCTCCCACTCCTGCCGCTGCAGTAGTTGTGACAGCTCCCAGGCGTTCCCAGTGCGTGCTAGGCATCCTAAATACCGGAGCCCTTGCTGGCTCCCCATATGGTCCATACATATCTATATAGACAGACTGCACACACCCACAAATCATGACACTGCTGAAATGCAGCCACGGCCAGGGCAGTGAAACGGGAAAGCTGTTTAACATGCCTGGAAACAGCAGGCATCGGTTTAGGACAGGAAGTGAAGGGATACCGTGGGCAGCTAGAACTGCAGGGGGAAGTGAGGATGGGAGAATATAATTACCCTATTTGGAGCTTTGTCAGGACCGTGGGGTGCACCCAACTCTTGTGAAATGTGTCTCCGGCCCTCTAATGAGCACGCCGAGAAAAGAGAGGAACAAAGGAACTGGTGGGCAATGCCGTGCAAGCAGGAAGGGACTTGGGTAGGGGCTTCTCTTGTGAGCAGGACTCTGCGCATTCCCCGGCTTTCCTCTGACCTGCGTCTGGGGGGATTTTCCTTGGTGAGCTATTTTCAGATGTTGGTCAACGCAGTCAACATACCTAGTCAGCCAGCCCCTCCGCCTGCTGGCTCTGCCCAGACCCCAAGAGATTTACCTTCTTTCTATGCACTTGCACCGCGCTGAGCTGGCCAGATAGTCTTCACTGGAAACCGCAGCCACGGGGCAGAGGCAAGAGCAGGCCCCCCCAGGGCTGGAGCAGCCCCTGCGGCGCCTCCTCCCCCTCCTGTCCCTCTGCCCCCCATTCAGAACAAGCCTCCACTGCCTCTGACAGGGCCGCTCTGTACTTGTCTGCCTCAGTAGGTCTGATAAAGGCTTTTCCTGCAGAGCCTCTGCTCCAACTGTCCTGTTCCTTTGCTCGTCCCGCAGCCGTTTGAGTTTGCCCGTGGCTGGCGGGCTGGGGAGGTCATACCGGGTGCATCCTTGAGAACGGTAAGCCGGGGCTGAACAATGTAGAAAACGCAAGTTTTTAACAGCATGCCTGGTGAACAGTGTCGAGGAGCAGATGTTTGGCCGGCGCGGGGGGCGGGGGGCTCATGCCTCACCCCCCAGGGCTGCTGGGCCCAGCTCAGCCCACAGTGCAGGCCACATGGAGTTTCTATAGAGCCCTGAGGGCGGCCTGAGCTTGTGCCTTTGAGCGATTGCAGCAGCTCAGAACAGCCAGGGCACAGGAATGTCCTTCCTGGGCCCCCTTCCTGCCTCTGGGGGCGCCTATCCAAAGGGCTTCCCACTCCTAAGGGAGGTGCAGAGCCAGCGCTCCACTCCCACAGTGGACCTCCCGCAGCAGGGCTGTTCCCTGAGGGGGAGGGGACTCGTGGACTTTGGCACACTGCTTGGGCTGGCACAAAGGGGCCGTGGCACAGAGGTGATTTCCCAGGGCTTCCTTGGTGGCTAGCAAAGGTACTAACGAGGAGGGTTGCTGCTGTGCGTTGGGGTCTGGGAGCGAATTCCCGTTTCTAGACACGGATGTGTGAATCTCCTGGCACTTACATGCTTTAAACCCACCAGAGTCACAGCTTGGAAAGCAGAGGGGGCCCTGCCCAAGTGCACGGGGAACCCCAGTGCTCACAGCCAGCCCCAGCTCTCTGGATGCCACAGAATTAACAAACACTGACAGTGCTCCACCATTGCTCTCTAGGGGTCTCCTCCGCACCAGAGTAAGCTCCCATCTGCTCCCTGACCCCAATCCCCAGAGACAGCCTGGGAGAACAGACAACTAATGGTTTGCCCTACAGCTCCCCAAATCTGGGCTCTGCCAAACCACCGCTAAGGAACCCTCCCCCAGAGCACCCTGCGTCTCTCCCTTTCCACTGCGAGATCATTGCTGAGTGATCAGTGGGGGCTGTTCTCCCCCAGGCTGTGATGACCATAACCACCGTAGCATCGCATAGGGAAGGGGGTGTCTCTCAGGTAGCCAGGACCTCCGTCATTTAGGGCTTTATTGATCACAACCAGCACCTTAAACGTCACCAAGAAATCATCTGGTATCCAGGCAAACTGTGGGCTGCCCAGGAGTCCCCTCCGCAGAGCCTGGACACCACATTCTGCATTAGCTGCAATAGCAGGAATCAAAACTTGCTGGGACTAAGAGGCGGATAAAGGGCCACGCTTCCAGAAAAGGCTGGCTGCTCCCTCATTCGACACCACTGAGAAGCCACGTGGAGGTCTCGAAACGGGGTGACACTGAAAGTACTGAAGGGCAGGCGCAATCCAGCCGCCAGGGGTGCTGAGAGAACTTTGGTCACTTCCGCTTACCTCTCCCCTTCTCTGGGCATTACAACTGTCCTGGTTAGCCTGGGCTCCTTTGGGCACTGAGTTATTCCACCAGCAGGGTCAGGCATCAGCTAGGACTGTGTGCCACCAGCATACGGAAGACCTGACATTAACCTTCTTGACAACCCCATCTGCATGTTAACCAGAGGGGGGACAAGACAGAAACTTGTGGTGCTTTGCTAGGGGCTGCGAGCAGTGGTGCTGAAGACAGCTGGTAGTCTGGCGAGGACTGGCATGGACACGTTTATCTTCATCCGCCACTGGCAGGAAGTTATCAGCCAATTCTCTAGCAGAGTTCCTGTACTATACCCAGTGCTACCACCCAGCTCTATGTGTAGGTATATGGGTGTTGGAGTAAGGCAGGGGTGGCCAACCTGAACCTGAGAAGGAACCAGAATTTACCAATGTGCATTGCCAAAGAGACACAGTAATACGTCAGCAGCCCCCCGTCAACTCCCTCCGCAGTCCCCAGTGTCTCCCACCCACCAGCAGCACCGCCGATCAGCACCTAACCCTCCATCCCTGCGCCTCCCGCCCGCCGCGATCAGCTGTTGGGTGGTGTGCAGGAGGGTTGGGGGCGGGGGGGAGGAGGAGCAAGGGCATGGCAGACTCAGGGGAAGGGGCAGGGGCCTTGGGGGAAGGGGTGGAGTGGGGGGACGGGGCTGTGGCAGAGCCAGGGGTTGAGCAGTGAGCACCCCCGGCCCATTGGAAAGTTGGCGCCTGTAGCTCCAGCCCCGGAGTCGGTGCCTATACAAGGAGCCGCATATTAACCTCTGAAGAGCCACAGGTTGGCCACCCCTGGAGTACGGAGTATGTTGAGGGGATTACAGACTGGGGTTAGCGCAGGGGCTCTCTCTGCAGCCTCTGCCTATGGATGCTGGTGGAACAGCGCTGGTGCATAAATGATGATGCCCACACCCGGAACACTGCGTGCAGATGTGGCCGTCCCATCTCAAAAACGATCTATTGGAATTGGAAAAGGTTCAGAAAATGGCAACAGAAATTATTAGGGGGATGGAACGGCTTTTGTATGAGGAGAGATTAATAAAACAGGGACTGTTCAGCTTGGAAAAGAGACGACTAAGGGGGGATATGATAGAGGTCTATAAAATCATGACTGGTGTGGAGAAAGTAAACAAGGAAGTGTTATTTACTCCTCCTCATAACACAAGAACTAGGGATCACCAAATGAAATTAATAGGCAGCAGGTTTAAAACAAACAAAAGAAAGTATTTCTTCACACAACGCACAGTCAACCTGTGGAACTCCTTGCCTGAGGGTGTTGTGAAGGACAAGACTATAACGGTTCAAAAAAGAACTAGATAAGTTCATGGAGGATAGGTCCATCAATGGCTATTAGCCAGGATGGACAGGGATGGTGTCCCTAGCCTCTGTTTGCTAGAACCTGGGAATGAGCGACAGAGGATGGATCACTTGATGATTCCCTGTTCTGTTCATTCCCTCTGGGGCACCTGGCATTGGGCACTGTCGGAAGACAGGAGACTGGGCTAGATGGACCTTTAGTCTGACCCAGTGGGGCCGTTCTTATGTTGCTTTTCTTTTTCAAGTTTGTTTTCTGGAGAGTTTGTTCTGGGTGTGGTTGAGAGCTGAACGTGATGTATGCTTTACCTGCAGAGCAGGGGCAGTGCCGCCTTGCCCCCCCACCCCTCCTCCACACCTTGCCCTCGTGATTCCTAAAAGTCCCCTGACTCTACCTCGTGCTCTCACTACTTCGCATCTTCTCTATCACTCTTGTGTCATGCAGCAGGTGCCTGCCTGGGAAGTGGGGTGTCTGAAGCAGGCGTGTGGAGCGCTGACTTTCCGTCCGGGTTGCCGTGCAGACGCATGCCCAGTCTGCGACTGGTTCTGTACTGTCGAGTGTAGGTTTGAGCACCTCGTAGTGCAGGCTGGGAACACACACTTGCTGGTGGGTTTTTTTGTTTTTAGCTGCCTGTGTTGGTTCATTGGAATCTCGGACCCCGCTCTGGGACAACATTCATGGGAGGCTAAAATCGAGTCACCAAAGAAAAACACCCAGGCCTGACGCTGAGGCCTAGTGCTGCCCAGTGTGGTACCGCCGCGTGGCCTCACTGAAAAGGCTGGGTGGTGCTTGTGCCGTATCTGTGATCCACCATGTCTGGCAGGGCACAGCTAGGAATGGCGAATCTAGCCAGAGCAAATCACCTTTACTGCTAATGCTCCAAAGATCCCGAGCCCTCTCTGGTGGACAGAGCTCTCGACAGGTACTGCGAGTAGCATGGGTGAGAGACCCAAGGGAGAGCAATCGCAGCACCAGACAGTGCTGCTTTCCCTACTTTCGCTTTCTGTGGGGCCTGGCCTGATTGACGCCGGGGGTACCTGCTGTGGGGCTGCAGCCCAAAGCGATTCTGTCCACCTGCCCAGAGAGGTGCAGGGGCAGGGCAGGACTTTCCCTGCATCGCTCCGCCCAGTGTCTGGGGGCCTCTGTGGCTGCAGGCACCAGAACTGTGAGCAGAGAGACTGTCTAACCTCCCCTGCTGGCGCCCCGGCAGTATGGAGGAGGGAGCTGTCTTGCCAGAACAGACGGGGGAGAGGCTAAGGGTGACAGGGGCAAGTGCGAGGAGGGTCTGGGCAGGGGGGCCAGAGCCTGGCCGAGGATGACAGGCTGGAGGGGGCAGGGACATAGGGGACAGGTTGGAAGGGGGCTGGGCAGAAGGGGCAGGCAGGGAGGGGGTGGGGCAGTACCAAGGGACCAGAGCAGAAGAAGGGAGAATAGGATGGAGGGGCAAAATGTAGGAGGCTGTTTCAGACTCTCCTGCCCCTGCCCCCTTCCCCTGCTCCAAAAGACCCTGGGAGCTCTGTCCCCCACGGCCTGCCCCTCTGGTCCCTAATATCTTCTTCTGGGTCCCACAGTTCCCTGCTGCTACTGGCTATGAAGGAGGGGCTGGTGCCTTCACCGATGCCCGCCCCTCCCCACTGCCCCGGGGCACCCCATGGGGGCCTAGGGAACCATTCCCCCCTGGGGAGAGATGGGCTGTGCTGTGCAGAGCACGGGCTGCGTGGATGGGAAGCGGGATGTACCCACGCTGCCCCAACTTGTGTAAGTGCCACCAAGCCAGACTAACGTCACTGAGTGGAGAGAGTGAGAGCTGGGCCTGGGCGTGTGCCAGCTTCCCCCCAGTCAGCGGCAAGCTGTGAGTGTAGAGCCAACCTCAGAGGCCTGAGTGCCTATAAGTAGATAAATACAGTAGATGGCCAGTGGGCGCATATATATATATATATATAACACACACACACACACAGAGAAGGTGTATCTCTTCCAAGAGATCGTGCCTGTGAGAAGAAGCTCTTTGGATTCTGGGCTCTATACGTGGAACCAAATGGTCTTTGCAGTAGGAGGCTCAGGGAAGAAAGACAGCAATTTACATAAAGTATAGCTCATTTACATGTATTAGTGCTCTGGCTCATGGCAATCCAGACCTACAGTTCAGTAGTAGTTACCCGACTAGATTCCTTTAAGCCATACCATAGCCTGCTGCATTCTGCCTCCTCCCTGCCCCTTGAGGAAAGGCATACTGCACACAGGTCTGTCCAGAACAGAATTATACGACAAGCCCTAGCACCAAGTGGCAGGCAGTGAGAGACCATGTCTAACAGATATCAGTGAGACAAGGTAGGAGCGCCTTCCCATCCATTAACCCCGGCATAAATTCCATAAACGTATTGGGTCCTTGGGTCCTCGGTGCTTTGGCGGTAGAGTTCAGACATTAGCGAATCATCCAATTAAAGGAGACACTGCTTTACTCCCAGCCCACCCCAAAAGGCAGCCATACCTCATCATGCGTGATGGGTATAGAAGGGCACCTCGGACACTTTGTATGGGCTGGAGGGAGGAGTCCCTGGGTGAGGGTCCTTGGCTTGTGTGATGCAGGAGGTCAGACTGGATGGTCTAATGGTCCCCTGAGAAGCACTTATAAGCCTAAACGCGCTCCATCGCTGGCAGAGAAGGGACTCTGAGTCTGCCAAGCACAGAAAGCAGGAGTCGGAGCACTAGGGTGAGTTGAACTAAATGAAGGACATGCCCAGTCATCTGTACTTTTACAGCAGGTACCCAAACGGGAGATTGGCTCCTGGGTGAGAAAGTGCATGTGCTGGCTGGGATTTGTCGGTCTTGGCATTTAGATAAGGTCCCGTCCTCAAGAACTGACCGTGTAACTACCAAAGGGATGTGGGAGGGGAATATTGGAAGGCCATGTGATCAGGTGGGGGAGCTCAGCCAGCATCTACGTGTGTGTGTTTGCGTCAGGAGGACAGGCTTGGCATAGACAAGATGCAGCTGAACCAAGTCACGATACCCTCCCACACCCCTTTGCTCAGATTGTGCTGTCAGCTCTCCCGGGGAGTGCCGCGTCCTCCTCCGAGAAGTGTCTGTCCAGGAGGGGCACGAAGGAGGAGAGGATAGAGCCTTTACTGGGAAGGATGCTGCTTTGAGGGCCTTCTGGCCGCCGGTGGCCTGACGGCTGTCAGTGGACTTGAGAGACAAGCGTGCTCCTCGGGGCTCAGGCAGACAGCTGTGGAAAAGGGAGGAGCGGGTTAGTATTCCCAAGTCCCCTTAAGCTAAAGAACCAGGGAACGTGGCTGGAAAGCCTCCATTTCCCTCAGCACACGGGGAAGGCTGGGCGCTGTTCCTGAAGGAGTGTGTCGGTTTCCTTAGCAGTCAGTGGTGCGCTGAGGTCCCGCCAGCATAAACCAACATCTTGTCATGGGTGAGTGGGGGCAGAGGGGCACGTGGGGCAGGAAGAGGCCTGTTGGAGGTGGACTGGGGCAGGGTGGAGCGACAGCGAACCCGAGCGTATCTTAGAACTCCCAGGCTCCTGGCCTGCCCAGGGTCAGAGAAGGGGCTTACATCTCCCTCCTCCCTGGGCTCCATTCTAGACAGGCCCTTTAACTTCCTTTGAGAAATGGCTGCAGTGGTCACTCCGCACTGACTGCCTTCCAAGCAGCCCCTGATTCTCCCTGTGCCCAGGACCGGTGCCCCAAGCCTGCACCTGTTGGGGCGACGGGCGGAGGCAACACACTGTGGTTTCAGCGGCATAGGCAAGAGAAAGGACTGAGCTGTCCGCTCACAGGAGGGTTCATTTGCGAATCCCAGGGGCCAGCCGTCGAGACCCTGGAAGGAGCCTGCCACCAGACCTGGCTAGCCAGGGAATGTGATGGTATCGGGTCTTAGCAGAGAGTTTCCAGCAGTGCCCCGCTGTTGGCTGTTACCTGTACGCAAGGTGTCTGTCTGAATGGCCTAGCTGCAGTGCCAAGCTGAATGATGCAGAGGAGCAGGCGATGGAGGTGGCTTGCGGAGCCAGTGCCTGGCAGCTGGGGCAGGGGACTGGTGTGCAGGAGTCCTCCGCTCCCTCTCTCTGTCACGCTCCCACGTCACTGGGGGAGGCAGGACGGCCCCGCTCCCCTGATGCAATCTGAGTGCAGGTGTTAGTTGTCCCGTAGGGTCTCCAGGCAGCCTGACACAGTTTACCAATGCAGAGCAGTAGGTAAGGTCAGCCTAGAACGAAAGCATTTGCCACCCGCCAGCGAAGATGTCTGCAGCATGCGCAGCACAAACCAGGAGCGAGTACCTGACACCTTTTCCTCCACTCTTCTTGGTCTTTTTCAGTTGGAGGAGGACAGGCATTCCCAGCACTCCCTCCCGAGGTACAGCCCCCTCAGAAGACTGGCGTCCTCCGTTTTCTCCTCCTCAGCCCTGGAGACAGAGCACTACCCTCAGCTCGGTGGCACTTTCATACAGCGCAGCCGGTCAGCGGAGAGCAGCCCCGTGCGCATGCCCCACCGCAGGCACATGCCCCTCACGGCAGGAAACCACAGACTCATGCCTTCTGTCCTTCGCATTTCCAGGTCCCAGCTCCAGCAGGTGTGGGCCCGCTTCACCCATAAAACATAGCCCGTACGGAGGAGCAGCAGCCTCCGTAATGCAATAATAACGCCCACCTCCCCACAGTGCGTCACCACTTAACGCAATACTGAACCCCAGACAACATGGCCTAAGGTACTGTAACTTCCAACGCCCCCTCAGCCAGACCCAGGCGAGAGAAAACCCAGACTGAGAACACCGGCCGCTCCAGCCATCCGACACGCCGGGCGAGGCTGCATCCCGGCTGAAGATAGATGGGAATAGCCCCGGTGAATATGACATGTATTAGTGGGCTGGCTCCAGAGCTCCTCTGCTGGGCTCCGTAGTGGTATCGTGCAGCCATGGGGTTGTGAGTTCACGGCTGCCTCACGGAACACGCGCACACGCCAAACATGTTTTCAGGTTAGGCCCGGAGTGGAGAGGCAGTGCAGGTTCAGAGAGCGCCCACGCTCCAGTAAAATCCAGGTCAGGTTTGTCGTCATTAGTCTGTTACACTGGGCCAAATCTGGGGGCCGTCTGACTTGGCCTGGATTCAGGGAGAGTCCCCCTGGACGTTTGGCTGAGTTAGTCCCTCAGGATTTGTCTCTCTGTGGAGTCCCGGTCACCGTTTCTCTGTTGCTCTGAAATCCCAGAACATTTGTTGCAGTCTGTTTTTCACACGATGACCGCACCTTTCTGTCCCCTGTGACTGTGTCTGGTGTGTGACAGTGAGCCTGTTTGTCTGTTCTCCCCTCCTACAGCTGCTCCAAACCTACCTGCGTTGCCCCGGGAACGCTGCCCAGTGTAGTGGGCTAGTAAGGGTTTCCTTACCGGCCTAGCTGCAGATCGCTGTATTGAAAAATCCCTGAAACTTCAGGCACTCTGGCTTTTCATAGGCGAACCAGCACAGCCATCTTGCCTTGCCATGTCCGTTCTTGTGATAGCTCTGATTTTGCTTTGGTGTGTTTTGTCAATGAACGGGTGAGCATACGGAGTCCCAGGATAGCTGTTCTCAGCTGTCACGTGAGGAAAAGAGGAAAGTAACTTCCAGGAATTCTAAGTATTATTTTGCTGCTTCTCTAGAGACTCTCCTGCCTGGCACATGCTCCTGGTGCCCGTGGAGAGCCATATCCCAAGGCATGCCAGTTTGCTTTCTCTTACTAATTAGATCAGGTTTCTTGTGGGCCTTGGACCTCAGCACCCGCTGCACGGAGCCCCAGGAGACCCCATCCGAAACAGTGCCTGGAGTTTGAGGGGCTCTGGAACGTCAGGGGTGATTGACATTGTCACCAGAACCCTGGTGTCATCTGTCAATGTTCTCTGGGGACTATTGCGCCTCCCGGTGTAGCTGCAGTGTACGGACAGGCTTGGATTACAGCCCACTGTGGTTAAGTGAATGCAGTATTTATCGTCTCTTGAACTGAGCCCTGAGAGAAGATGCAAGTGAGTGCTGGTCTATGAAAGGAGAGGGCACTGGTGAGGCGTAGGGGTTTAGAGGGACGTGAGCCCAGAGGAGAGGACTCTGGAGAAGGAACCGAGCCCAGTTCTGGGGAGCTCAGATAGCAGAGAATGTGCTGATGTGACCAGGCAAGACCGAGCTGGGTGTTAAGAGAGAGATGCTGAATTCTAATATTGACATTGTACTGCATCAGAGAGCTGGTTCAGACTGAATCACCAGGAGTGCTTCCTTCTCAGTTGTGGGCCATGCATGTCCTCACAGGAGTCCTCCGTTCATCTCTTTGGATTTGTGATGTATGCAGCCTTTTGTGATAGTTCAAAAACTTCCGCTGCAGTTTGGGGTTTAGTCCTATCATCAGCAAGGCATTGGTCCCTGCCAGAGTGGGGAAACCAGAGTAGAGGGACCAATGTTCTAATTCAGTTTGGCACCTCCTATGTTGCTAGGTGTAGAAACCAGGGAAAAACAAGCTTTCGCTCCCCTCGAGAATAATGTTCTGGGACATGATTTCTGAAGGATTGATCAACTCTGATTTTTTTTTCTTTGTATTTTCATAACATTTGCTTTTACTGGACAGCATGTTCCTGAACATACAACATTTACTAAAGCTATGCATGTGAAAATCAGCCACACTGGAGAACTCCCACTCAAGAGTTTTAAAGGAGTTGGCCAAAGAGCTGTCCAGATGACTGATGTTAATTTTTAAAAGTCTTGGAAAATTAGAATAGTTCCAGAGGATTGGAAGAATCCAATGTTCTGCCAGTTAATAAACGAGAGGGCTAGCATAATTACAAGCCTTTAATTATCAGGGCTGGATTAACCTTTTGTGGGCCCGGTGCCAAGCATATTTGTGGACCCCCATGGGGGCAAAGGAGAATGGCGTGGGAAGGTCTTTGTGAAGTCAGACTTTGGTGCCTTCTATCTGTGTGCATTAGCAATGTTTAGGACCGGGAGCCGGGGGTGCTTGTTTCCTGAATGAGCAGCGTTCTGGTATTGTTGGCCTGTGCCGCATTCTGCACAGCACGTGTTCCCTGTCGGTATTTACCGCTCTTATTCAAAATAAGCCCCACTAACATTGTGAGGCCACAGTGGGGTAGAATCCAGTGCAGATCAAATTGTATGATATCTGCAAAAACCCTCCTATCCTATATCCTGGTTTCCATGTGCGGTCTGGGCCCCCTCAGTTCCTTCTTTTCTATGCCCAACACCCATAGTCTTCCATCCCTTCGTCCCATAGCAAAGAGCTGATGAGACCTTGACTTCTAACCCCTCTCTGTGAAAACTTTGCTATCAATGCTTGAGTGAAGCTAATTTAGGAAGCTCTAGGCAAAGGTCTCCAATCTCCCTCCTCCATTGTCTGGATCACACCATCCTTGGTGAGTCATTGGCCCTCGTTTGAGCTGGTGAATTAGTCTCCTGCAAAGACCTTCTAGAGCGCAAGGGCAAGCTCTGAGCACTGTCACGGGAAGCGCTCTCCCAGCCCTTGCGTGCTGCCGTTAGACCAACACGGGCTCTGTGGCGCTCTGCTGCTGGGGACGTTAATCTTTGGTGGCCTGCGTCAGAAGCAGGTAAACAAAAGCCAGCAGCCAAAGAGGCTTGGCAAGGAAAAGAATATCAACCCTTCACCCGTTTGGGGTGCTTCCCCCCACGTTTGTAGTCGTCTTCTGCCCAGGGGCTCTGCTGCTTTCATCCCTTGCCCAAGTCCCTTTTAGCTGCACGGCTGATAGGGTGCAGGAGAGGAGTCCGTTGTGGTAGTGAGGTGAATGGCACCCCCCCACACACACACACACAACGAGCATCTCTCACTCTGTCACCCTTCCCTGCCTGCGGGGTAGGACCAAACGACATGGTGATGCCCGAGGCTGCTGCCAGGGGTGTTCTGAAAGGGGCAGACCTCGCCAGTTTTCCTGTGTGGGGCAGGGGAGGGCCAGGCCCCCTGGATATGGTGAGTTCCAGACGCAGCTGCAGCCTTCCTCCCAGCATCCCCTTAAAGCTGTCTCTCCTGGCGGGGAGGGGCACCAGCCAGAGGCATCTGCCTAGCCTAGCCATGCTGCAAGCCTAGCTTAGGCGCCACCAGTGCATTGCCTTGCCCATGACCGGAGGGATGGGCGAGGCATTTTCCTGCCAAGCTGACACTAGTCCAAAGATTCAGACAGATCCCTCTGGCTATCGCTGTGGATCCAGGCATAGACTGGAGGGTTATTTGCTTTCTGGTTTGTGAACTTGGTGTCCAGGGTGGGTGGGAGTAATTCAGGGTCAAAATTCAATCTGAGATGCACATGCAAAAATGCGGCCTCCACGCTGGCTGCAGAGCAGGGCTCCCTCGCTCGCCATCCCTCTCTCTTATCACTGGCCTGTCTCCCTCCCTTGCCCGCTCAGTCTCCTCCCCAGACATTCCCTCCTCGGTGCTCCCTGGCTTCCTGGCCTCACCCCACAGATTCACCTGACCCTGCACAGTTCTTATCTGCTATCCCCACATCCCCCTGCATCCCCACAGCCTGCCCCTTACCCCCACATTCCCCTACACCCCCCCAGCCTGTCTCCTGCCCCCCACATTCCCCTGCATACCTCAGAGACTGCGTTCAGAGGTAGGGGTCTAGGAGACTGGCTTTATGCTTTGTAAACTCGCTCTCTTCCCTCGCTGAAGTGGAGAAGCTGTTTAAAGGGCATTTTCGCAGCTGGCACCTCGCTGGGGAGGAATGTCTCTTCACACTGGGGGGGGGGGGAGATGCACAGCTCCTCCGAGCCACTTCCCTGTTTTGCTGACACCGCCCACGCGTTGCAGTGCCACTGAGCTGATGCGAAGGCCTGTTAATAATCCTCCTCATTTCAAAGGGCGCTCGGTTGTGACAGCTCCCATATGGGAAACAAAACTAAAGCTCCAGCCGGTGTTTGCTCTGTGCTTCAAACTAACCACACCACTTCATCCAAAGGGTTCCCTGGGGGCAGTGCCCGACTCTGTCCCCCTGCGCTGCCGGGTGCTGGTGGCCTTGAGGATTTGACCTATCCATTATCTTTGGTGGCACAGAGCAGTTGTCTGGCAGGACATGGCCGTGACAGTCGCCTGCTCTGAGAGCCGGGGCCTTTGTTTCAGGCTTTCTAGTTAGACTAGAGGCAAGAAGTGACCCTCGGCACTTCAGCCTTTTCTCCATTGCATGGGTTTCCTAAGGGAATCGGGGTGAGGGACCGGGGCACTGCACTTTTCAGACAGTTTGTAGCAGAGCAAAGCCATTTAGAGACGGGGAACTGGAGAGCGCTTCCTGTCTGATTGACCGGTAGTTCTCAGAGCTCCAGAGAGAAATTGGAAGTCTTTCATTCGTCTGAGCTCTAAAAAGCCCATTTCAGAGTTTATTCAATAATGTTAGAGTGTTTTACCTTTCGGTAGCACACGCCATCCCAAAAGATCCCAAAGCACTTTCCAAAGTGTATGGATATGTAATAGGAATCACTTCTCCTCCCATGTAAATGCCTGCATCCCAAGAGATCCTGACCTAAGAAAGAATTTGACACTGCAGGGAGAAGTTCAGGAGGCAGAGTGTAATTACCCGAGCTGGAAGAAGCCAGACTGGGACACTGGGGCTAATACCTGGACTATCCCAAAAAGCATCCTGGGGTTTCACTGGTCGCTGGTGTGTGTCTCATACAGAAATGCACTACCCTGAATCCAGAGCCATGATCCTGGGGCAAGGAATGAGTGAAAGAAGAAATCGTTTATATTTTAGATTCTTTCATGTTAAACAGCTGACTAATAAATAGGCTACCCACCAGCGTCTTTGACACTAGCACTGAAATCAATGCCAGGTCATTCCCCCCTGCATCGTCATTTTCTGACATGCTTCCTCCGCGTGTTATTAGCACTTAGTTCACTTTGACATGTGTGTTCTGCATTTAAGTGCTCTGTGGTGGCACAAGAGTACTCTAGCAAGGATAGGGTAGGGTTTCTATTGCTCATGAACATGGCCTGGGGAGGAGATCCGTCACGTAAAGTCATTCGGTCCAGTGAAATATGCATCTCTTCAGTGGGATAGATGGAATCTCTGCACTTCCCGGCCACATGAGCAGTACTGTGTTAAGACTGTATCGTTAACCTGTAATGCTTTTTCTGCTAGATAATATGAGGTGTAGTGGAGAGCCTTGACCTGCCCCAATCAGATCTTTACCTTGAGCTGAGGCACTTTCTACGTAGCTTGCACTGCATAGCTGAGAGCCCTCTTATCCTAGTGCATTCAAGGTGGAAATCTCTTTGGTGGTCAATGAGTCTAGGGAGATAATTGCTGGCCAAACTCTAGCATTGCTCAGGGGGAAGAGACAGAGCTGCCTGCCAGGGTATGTCTACGCTGCAAGAAAAACCTGCCGCTGCCAGTCTCAGCGTCTGAGTCAGCTGACCCGGGTCCGTGCCGTGGGCCTGAAAATGGCCGTGTAGATGTTCCCGCTCGGGCTGAAGCCCAGGCTTCAGGGCCCAGGCAGGAATGTCTACTCTGCTGTTTAGCCCTGTATCATGAGCCCCATGAACCCCGATTAGCTGCCCTGGGCTCTGAGACTCGCTGCAGTGGGAGTGGGGTTTTTGCGGTGCAGACGTGCCTTGAGAGGCTTGCTGATAAAAGCGGGGTTGTGTTTTCTCCCGGACAAGGTCTGAAGCCCTGAAAATCCCTAAACGCCTCTTTCTGTTTCTAGTAAACAAACAACCCCAAATACTTCTCAACTTGAAAACATGGGGTGCCTTTCTTCCTAGCTTGGCTGCCCTCCATCTGCCCTCCCGCCGCACACGGATAGGCGGGTACGACCGGGTCACTGGAGAGGCTGGCCAATATAAGCCAAATATGCCCCCCCCCTTCTCACCCTTGCCCCATGGTGACGGTGGGGTTTTTTGCTGGAGCTTCCATTGCTGATTATATGGCAGTTCTGCACGTGTCTGTGAGCCCTGACAGGAGTGTGATGGGCCAGGTTTATCACAGAGGCATAGCACGGGCTTTCTGTTCTGGCAAGGCCAGTGGGCCTGTGTCCATCAATACAAGTACCCCAAGGGCTATTGCAAAGGAGAACCTCAGTGGAACAAAGGGCCATACCCTTGTCGTGTCTTGTTTGAGTGGATTATCCGGCCCTACGTATGTATGCAGATTAGAGCAAAGGGCCTGGCGCCTAGTCCGTCCCAGTGTCTCATAGCACGTTTCTGTTTCCATTCATCTGCAGCTGTTTTCCAATGACAGAATGCTGTGATGGGGAGGGCCCTGCTGTCACTTGTGAGCGCTGGGGGTTGAGTCCATGAGAATGTTTTTTGTGCACTGTTCAGTTGTTATATACAAAGAGTAAAGGCCGATCGGTGTGCCAGTTCCTTCCCTTGCTGCATTCTCGTACCGTGTGCTCTTTGTCTGGGTCACTGTAACGTAGAGATCTGCATTGGCAGTTCCACACAACAGCACAAAGATTCATGTATAGGAAATGTTTCTAACTCTCACTTGATGTATTGAAATTCCTTCTTTGTACCACAAAAACCATTGTGGGAAGTGATCTTACAATGAATGTACATTTTTTTAACAAGCTGCTAAACCACATAAGATGGTGGTGAAACTGACCTCCATGCTACATTCACTTGCATGCATCTTAACATCCAGAGAGAAACTCGCTCTGTGTTGGGAGGTTTTATTTTTTCAGGGTGCAAAAGGCGTTTCATGTTGGCTCCTGTCACCCAGCGAACCTGGCTTGTATCTTCCTTACAAGAACTCCCAGAACTTCCTCCTCATCAGCTTCATCACAGCGCAGGCAGGTGATCGGCCAACATGAAACACGCTCATTGCAAACGCTGTTCCACGCGCCCAGGTGAATAAAGGGGGTGCTCATGGGATGCCTGCCCCTTCAGCTTGGTCCTTCCTGAGAAAACCACGTCAGGCTCCTGGCCAGCACTGCTAACGTACATGGGCTGTTACTGCTTGGGGAAGGGATTGGCTTTGCAGGCCTTTTTCTTCTTCCTCTTTCTTGCTGCTATCACGCTGCTTTCGCAATCGGAGACTAGAACACGTTTGGCATCGTTTTCCTTCCACTTTGCTCGCCGTTTCCTAGGTCTCTTGTGGCTAGTGAAAACAGTCCTTCCCCATCGGTGCGGCTCCTCAAGCAGAGAGCTGGAGGCAGACTCTCCCGGGGATGGTAATCGCAGGAGAAGTAGGGAGTTCGGGGGCAGGGGCAGGGACATTGGCACGTCTTCACAGGTCTAGCACGTCTTGCCAAGGGGTGTGAGGCAAACCCGAAAAGCGCACACAGTGAAAAGCTGGGCACACAGCTAGCATAGCGATGGGTGTGGCGTATGCACCTCTAAAGATCAAGAGGAGGACAGTGTAGCTTCCAGTGGTCAGACACTGGGAAAGGAGATCATCTCCATGAGACCGGTGCTGCCGAAGCTTGGAGTAACAGGCGTCTGCAGACTAGCATCGCAGTCCTACGGGATTGTATTCAGTGAGGGCACCTGCTCCGGGTTACCTCCTGGGGCAGCTGGCTTGGAAGGAAAGCTGTTTCAGGCACTCAGATGTTGCCTCTCCCCCTCGCTGTAGTAAATTCTGCCGAGTTTCCCAGTCCCCAGTGAGCTCAGTCGCTGCTGGCAGAGCATAATGTCACTTCCAGGATATGCTGAGGCCCCAACAGTTGAAAGCTGTTACAGGGAAGACTGGACTAAAACTCTTGCTGTCTATTTGCTATCTGCATTCCTCAGGACTAAGGCCTCTTCCCGTTCCCAATGCAGTGCTCTGAGTCGCGTCGGGAACTTGCTTTCTGTTCTTGGACCTTCCAGCTCCCATGAAAAAACTCAGGGACCAGCATATCCTTCCTTTGCATTATCTCCCACAGCCAATGGCTCATTGCTGCGCGTCTGTCGCTGCTAAGCCAGATCGAGTCCAAATCAGACAGCTAAGGTGCGCGCGGGGGGGAGGGGGGAGAGTGTAGTTGTCGTTTCTGTTTCAAGCAGACAGAATTCGATGGTGCCGATGTACTTATGACATGCGGTTAGCCTGGACACAGTGGTGCTGAGTGTAGATGAGCTGCCTGGTTTGCTGTGGAAAGTTCAGTTTTGGGGTCTGGTTCTTGAGAAAGTCCCCTTTATGCAACCCTCCAGGCTAGTGTCTTCGCGGAAGCACATTCGACAGACTCACGTTTGTCTGACAGCAGGTCTTGCCTGTCGCTGTATTCAGAGGAAGCCCATTGCAGTGGGGGAACTGCCTGCTGGAGCTTAAAAGGTGATGAGGGATTGGTTTGGAAGGACCAAGTTGTCTGAAGGGGTCCAAAGCTTGTTTTTCCCTGAGACTTTTTATTCTTCCTGTGTCTAATCCCTTTAGAGCCTAAGGTAAACCCCTCAGCCTTTTTGTACTGCAATAACACTGTATTATATGCTTGCACTATTCTCCTGGGCAGACCAAGCATGCAAGAAACAATTTAAAGCCTTTTTTCAGAAGAAAAGCACTGTATTATTGTGTATATAGAGATCCTGAGAGAGAATTTGAATTCTAACTCCTGTATAAAAGCATGCACTGAATACCTGTATGTAGAACACGCTGTAAATGCTGCCGAGTACTGTAAGATCCTACACTTGAAACCACAACAAATGAGCAACTTCATCTAAAAAACAAAACAGAAGCTGTGCAATGGATTCTGTGCCTTTTTTAAATCCATGTATGTTAACCCAGACAATCGGAAAAAGCTTGTGTACTACCAAAACCTTATTAAAGAATCAAAGGCACAACCCTGGTGATGGTGTTTTCTTTCACCCCTTCTCCTTTAAATCTGTTGGAAGATCCTTCTGT
This sequence comes from Malaclemys terrapin pileata, assembly GCF_027887155.1. Classification (NCBI taxonomy): domain Eukaryota; kingdom Metazoa; phylum Chordata; order Testudines; family Emydidae; genus Malaclemys; species Malaclemys terrapin. The sequence continues at coordinate 3,816,032 of NC_071507.1, forward strand.
GATGTGTCATGCTGACCGTTAGCAACAAGTGGAAGAGCTCAGTTGTTAGACAGACAGGGCTTACTCCTTTTCAAGAGCTTCTCTGTGAACCCCAGGTAAGCTGGGCTGGACTGTCACCCAGCTGAGTTCACTCTGTTTTCCCAGGAGGCGCAAATAATAAGACCTCTGGTTTCCAGGGATGCAGTGCTGGCAGTTGTTCATGTTGCTGGTGCTGGAGAGTTGTCAGCGCTGCTAGTGCAGCTGTTCTCGGAGCTCCGGTGTTAGCCGCACAAGCAGAGAATGCAGACTGCTGATTCCGCAGACCTCGAGTTACTCATCAAGAAAGACCACAGGCTCGGTTTGATGGCAGAGGTGCTCGGCCAGGTTCATTGTTGACAAAGCACGGTGCCGGTGCCCCATAGGAGCTACAGATACACTAACACGTATGCCTGTGCGAAGGTAACAGTTCTGTCCCCTAGATCAATACAAAGATACCCCTTCTTCCACTCTCCTTTTGTACATCGATACAAACAAGTTACATATTACATTCCATACGCTTTTCGATATCAGCCTGTACCTTGTACCTGCGAGTTCGAACCAAACATTCTCATCCGTTATCCTGCCATCCCCTGCTTCTCTTACGAGGGGTCAGTGCGTTCCTGTACCAGCTCTTGGGAGTTTGTTTACGTAGTTACTCGGGGTGTTCTTGTTCCATCCTCGCAGGTCAGGAATGTGCTTATTTGGTTAGATAATCCCTAGTGTGTTACTGTTCTGCCAAGGGCGGGCCTGCTTTGGTTCACTTGTCAGCTCTGCCTGGGGCTCCAGGTTCATGTTTAACTAGTGAGCTAGGGTTGTGAGCATCTCCCCACTCCGGGAGCTCACTGAGATGTCGGAGGCAGCCAGTGTTTCATTCAGATTTGCGATCAATTCTCAGTAGGCCTGAAGGGATCAGAGTTGTCGACTTTCAGCTGATAACCTCAAGCAGGCTTGCCATGACGTGAAGAGTTTGGAGAAGACAAGTCAGAGAGAGTCTGCTCCCAGTACTATGGGGAAGGTGCGCTTACCTACCAGCCCAGGGCTGAGTTCTAATCCCACTCCTCCCCTGATGGCTGCAAATACCTCCTCACCTGTATTGTGAGCCAAGGTGTCGCTGCTGCCTTGGCAAGGTAACGATCGCTCACCAAGATGACATGTGAGAATTCGCACCAAGTCACCGCAGGTAGAGCTGGGCGTAGATCCAAGGTCTCTACTCGGACAGCACATCCCATGGCTCTTGGTTTACCGCTCAGGGTACCTTCCCCTCGTGTGTGGCGGGGACGGTATCTGTCACACATAATGACTATTTTACCAGCGGTGCAGGAACGTGTGACTAACCTGCACCAAGCATGTGTTCCACGCTGGCAGTGTGATGCTTGGCAGGTCAGCTGGACACTGTGTGTTGTATCTCCCCTGTAAGGCATGGTCTACCCAGAGGAGAAGAGCGTTCTTTTCCTCCGGCTAGCGGCTCCTAGCCTATAGCTGAAGTGACTGCGGTCTGTCCTATAAAGCTGCAGGCTGTGGGTTCAGAACCTGGGGCGGAGAGTTGATACAAAGCTCCATTGTGTTGGCATGGGTCAAACAAGCTCCTAACTTGGCCTGTTTCTCTGAAAGACTGTGTGTCAATGTGTATGAGATTTGGCTGCTCTATTAGAGACCAGGTTCTGTCCCAGCTCTGTATAGAGAGACTTCTTGTAAGCTCCGCTACCTGGGAAAGGGGCGAATGCTAAATTATCCCCAAGGTGGAGGCTGTGATAAGCCATCAGGGACAGAGCTGAGGCTGGAATGCGTGGTCTCCGGGCTTGCAGTGTAATGTGGGAGTCGATCCCTCTGATTTTTGCCTCGCCGGGATTGCTCGACGGCTGGGAGTTTTTGGACCATTGTGAGATTGCCTGTAGCAGAGGCTGTGTCACTTGTGGTGACTTCGTTGTGCACTGGGGGGGTATGGGGTTACACAGATCTATGGCTTTACGCTGTATTTCCTAGGTTTGTCTGGCTTTGAGTCCCTTAGCAGCCTGCTCTGTCTCTCACAAAGTGTTTCTTCAAGATTGAATTCCCTGTGGTTTCCAATGGTTGAAATCAAAGAGATTGAAAGGAGGGTATGGCTTGCAGCCCCAGGGAGACTCAGCCAGGCTTCTGGCATGGAGCATCTCCCCTGCACAGAATCTCCTGGCATGGGGAGCTTTCTGGAGCTGAGCAGAGGCAGGAGGAGGCATAACAGAGACAGATCTGCACCCTGGCAATTCTTTATTGCTGTACTGCCCAGAGGGACTCTGGCAGCAGGAGGCGCAAGCCAGGGCAGCCTCCGGGCTGCTCTAATCTACACCTGGGGCTGATCCATTCTCCTTCGGCCCCAGCAGCGAGAAGGTGCCAAGCCTCCCTTCCCAGTCCCAATCCTGAGCCTCCTTCTTCCCCCCAACGTATTGGAGAAAATCCAGACCCTTTCAGTTCCATCACCCTTCTTTGCCGAGGAGACCTGGGCTCCCTGGGTCAGGTCCCTCCGGGCTGCTGTGCTGTGCGTGGGCTCTGAGGAGTCTGCCTTTTGCCCATAAGGTTCTGATGGAAGGTGAGACTCCCCAGGCGGAAAATCGGGAAGAAGGGATTTTTGGAACCACTGTAACTCAGCAGCTACTGTTGGAATCAGAAGCGTCTCTGAAAATTCAAACAAGCTCAGATTTCTCGTTCCAAGTAGTTTTTCTCAAAACAATAGAACTCAAAGATTGCAATGGTCCCATTGAAACAGAGCTGAAAAATTGCAGTGGTCCTGTTGAAAGGAATCGGTGGTGCAATCTCTGGCCTGGTCTGCACTTGATCGGGAGTGTGAAAAACCCTGTCTCCGGCAACAACCCCCCAGTGTAGACACAGCTGTGGGGATGGAAGAATGTTTCCCTCATCGTAGCCACAGTCACTTGGGGAGAGGCTGTAGGCTGTGTTATCCTACAGGGCTATGCCAGCATAGCTACGCTGGTATAGTCATGGTAGTGTAGACGTACTCTTAACCACGGAGCTGCCATCGGCACCTCCCGCATATAGACGTCTGCCTCCCTAGATCTCAAAGGGCTTTGCAAAGGTGGGTCACTATCATTAGCCCTGCTTTCTAGCTGGGGAGAGTGAGGAGAAATGACCCACCCAGGGCATGCAGGTTTAGAAGCCAGGTCTTGGTCCTGCACCGTGGTCAGGCCTTGCCTTCACGGCTGAGTTAACGCACGCTGTTCCTGACTCCCCTCGCAGCTGAGTCCATGGTGCGTTCAGCCCAGGCAGGGGCGCTGGAACACTTTGAATAGTGGGGATGCTGAAAGCCAGTCCCCTTCCCCTGTCCGCCCCTGCCCAGTGCTAGGGCCGGGAGCAGGGCCATGTCTCCGGGAGGGGGAGGGATCTGGACCGGCGTAATGGGGCCGAGGCTGCGGCCACAACTGTGGGCACGCATGGGGCCAGCAGCAAGGATCCTGGGCGTGGGGGGGCAGTGGAGCCCCGCATCAAACCTGGCAGTGCTACAGGCCGCCCCCCCCCCCGCACTCCTAGTTCCCGTGCCTATGAGCCCAGGCTGGCTGCGGGGGTGGGTTAGAGCTTGAGTGCTGCTTTCTCGTGGGCTGGAACCCACCTGGCTTTGCAGTGAGGACGCAGGCTAACTCACGGAAGTGCCAGTAATCCTCCAGTGCCTTCCCACCCTGCAGACAGAGGAGCTATCCAACAATTCACTGGGAGAGAACTGCACAGGAGCTCAGCTGTCTGCAGCCCTAAGAGCCACGGCGAAAGTCCTAGCACCACACCCGGGGGGAGCACGACCCCAGGGCGGACACGGTGTAATGTGTGTGTGGGGGAGCTTTGCAGTGTGGGTGCGCGGCCCCGGCCTAGGCTAACCCGGCTGCTCAGAGCTGGGGGGCCGAACAGCCTCAGACCACAATTCCTTTGGGATGTCTTTCTTTTACCAAGTCCAGGGAGTGAGAGTAACACAGGTAAGGACGTGGGTGTGCTAAAAGGACATCTCACCACTCTGTCCCTGCAACCAAGGAGTTCCACACGGCCGTGCTCCCCTGCGGTCTGGAACCAACTCGGAGTCTGCTTCCGATGCCTCAGGTGCACAAAAGAATGAAGGGTGTTGACATTCAAGGCACGTTATTCTGTGCAGAGCTGCTGCCTGTTTGCCAATTCCCAGCGCAGCTCGGCAAAGAATTTGAGATTGGATTGTTCAAGTCAACAGCTATCTTGACACTGCCCCCCCCCCCCCCCCCCCCGTAATACAGCCAGAAGAGATCCTGGACTCTAGCTTGCTGAATGCAACTGGGTATTGCAGGATCTTTCCAATGATTTAAACCGGGGGGTGTCAAAAAAACATCAAAGCTTAAACAGCAAAGCCCTCCGGGAGTGTTAATAGTAAAACCTACCGAAGCCTTCACTAATTGCTGATCATTTTAGTGAGGGACTGGGGAAGGAAGGAGGGGGAGCCCATGGTGGGGGGAACTAGGAGTCACTGATGGGACGGGGACACAGATAAGACAGCCAGGGAAGGGGGAGGGGAGGATGGGGATGGAAAAGCAAAAGGCCACGGCAGTGGGGCTCTAACTGAATGGTGCTGAGTGTGACAGTAAGGTGCTGAACACAGATAATAACGAAGTTTACTCCAGAGAGGCCATATTCTCCCTTTGCTCTTTGTGGAACGAGGGGTCGGAGCGAGGGGGTATTCTCTATGGAATGAAGAGGGGGTGCGGTCCTAAATGTATACTGGGCTGTCATTCAGCCTGGAAGTGCCCGGCTGTAGAACGAGTTGGATGCCCTAGGTGACACTGACGAGCAGGCGTACAGGAGACTGCCCGATGACAAGGACATGGTTTTGGAGGGTTGCTTTGCCTCTCGCCAGTGCCCTGTGCTAGGGGAGGCTGGTTCATGGGCATGAAGACAGACATGTCACATGACCCTTCCCGCCGTGGTTGATGTTGTGACATTGATACTGTTTTCTTTTTTACGTCTCTCTTGTTCCAGGTGTTTACACTGAACCCTTTTGAAATGAATGGTCTGCCCAAGGCGGTGCCTTTAAATTTGCCTTATCAAGACTTTAAAAGGGATGTGTCAGACTCTAGGGAAAAGCCGAGGTTCCTCCAGCGGATAAAAAAGGTCGACTTCTCAAACATTGTCTTGACCGCTCCTTGCAAACCGCCGGCGCCCCGTCTGGAACTGAACGGGGAGTGTGAGGAGGAAGAGGAGGAGGAGGATGAAGAGGAGGAGGATGAGGAGGAGGAGGAAGCTGGTTATCTGGGAGAAGAGATTGACATGCACAGTAGCTCCAGCAGCGACGTGAGTCAGAAAAGCACGGAGCGCAGTCAGGAAGGGGCGCCATCCACTCTGCTGGCCGATGATCAGAAAGAATCCAAGGGCCGTGCTTCCATGGCCGATGGCGATTTAGAACTGGAGGAAGGCTCCAAAACGCTGGTGTTGTTTTCCCCGGGTGACATGAAGAAGTCTCCACTCACCACCGACTTGGCGCCAGACGTCGATCTGGGGACACTCGCTGCTTTAACGCCTCAGAGCGAGAGGCCCCAGCCCCTGGGCAGTCAGCTGGATGTATCGGAGCCTGGGACCCTGTCCTCCATCCTGAAGTCCGAACCAAAGCCTCCAGCAGCCGTTTCCACGACGTCCTCCCCCTTTACCAAAGTCGAGCGCACGTTTGTTCATATTGCTGAGAAGACCCATCTGAACGTCATGTCTTCCGGCAGCCAGCTGGTGAGGCACGAGGAGTACGGCCCTCCGGGCCAACTGGAGGAGATCAACCTTGAGGAGGCGCTGGAGGAGAACCTGGGTTTGGTAGAAAATGGGAGTGCGAATTCTGGTTTAGAAGGGGGAGAAATGGAAAGCTGCGCGCTCTCGGTCAATCACATCGAAACCTCCTCGGAGATGGCAGGGGAGCCGCTGACGCTGCCCAACGGCGTGGCCCAGTCGCCGGAGGAGAGGCTGGAGCTTAAAGGCAAAGCCGCGCTGGCACTGGATTTGGAAGAAACTGGCCGGCTGGTTTCAGGAGAGCCTAGCTTAGAAAAGACCATGCTGGCGACCGAGCGCCTTACGCAAGCTGAGGCTCTCCTGGGAACGGTGAAGCAGGGCCCGAGGAAGCCTCTGAGTGCCAGATACAGAAGCCGGATTCCCATCTTGTTCTCTGAGGAGGACACCGGCTCAGACCTATCAGCCTCGCTCTCGGCCAAAGAGAGGCTTCACAAGAGGGCCAAGCAGCCTGACTTGGTTCGCCTAGTGATGGAGAGAAGGCAAAGCCGCATCCTCAGATTGGCCTCTGGCGCCTCCTCCTCGGCCTCCTCCAGCGATGAGCGGAGACGTGCCTCGGAGACCCTCTCAGCCACCGGCTCGGAGGAGGACACCCATGACTCAGACGACTCCGTCCCAAGGAGGACGGGGGAGGGGAAGGCATCCCACCCAGGAAGAGAGGGGAAAACTTTAAGCACAAAGAGCAGAATCCCTCGGCCCATCGTGCCTGCGAGGACGTTGCCGGCAGCAGTGAAGTTTGGGAGCCCAGCAGCATCGGGCAGCTCGCCGCTCGATGCAGTTCTCACCGCCAGGTCAGTCACCGGCATGGCCCTCGCTCCTCACCGTGCAGGTCTCCCATCCCCTGTTCCCTCAGCCTGGCTGTGGAGTCCCCCCCCCCACAACCACCCATTCCCTTGGGCTGGCTATGGGGTACCCCCCCCACAACCACCCATTCCCTCGGCCTGGCTGTGGGGTCCCCCCCACACAACCCCCTCATTCCCTCGGCCTGGCTGTGGGGTACCCCCCCCACACAACCTCCTCATTCCCTCGGCCTGGCTATGGGGTACCCCCCCACACAACCTCCTCATTCCCTCGGCCTGGCTGTGGGGTCCCCCCCACACAACCCCCTTATTCCCTCGGCCTGGCTATGGGGTACCCCCCCCAACTCCCCCATTCCCTTGGGCTGGCCGTGGGGTTCCCCCGATCCCCCGTTCTCTCAGCCTGGCCGTGTGGGTAACCAACTCCACGTTCTCTTGGTCTGGCCGTGGGGTGTCCTTCCACCAAACCTCCTTCGCTCAGCCTGGCCATGGGTGCCCCCCACCAGCCCCCAGTTTGCTCGGCCTGGCTGTGGGGTTCCCGTCTCCACTCGTCTCCTTTCACATGGGCCGTTTCTGTTCAGGGCAAACCCAGCTGTGTTTAGCTCTCAGCTCCAGCAGCCCGGGCCTGGCCCTGGAGCCGAGTGGGGCGGGGTGGCTGCCTATGGAGAGTCGCCAGGTGTCCGGTTTTAGACCAGAACCCCCGGTCAAAAAGGGACCCGGGCGGCTCCGATCAGCACGGCTGACCGGGTCGTTAAAAACCCGGTCGGCGGCGCAGCAGGGGCCCGGGGCTAAGGCAGGCTCCCTGCCTGCCCTAGCGCCACACGGCTCCCGGAAGTGGCCGCCAGGTCCCTGCAGCCCCTAGACGCATGGAACCGCAACCAATGGGAGCGGCGGGGGCGGCACTTGCGGGCGCGAGGGCAGCGTGCGGCGCCTCCCTGGCTGTCCATGCACCTGGGGGCTGCAGGGACCTGGCGGCCGCTTCCCAGGAGCTGTGGTAAGAGCCATCAGCATCCCACACCCCAAACCCTCTCCTGCACCCCAACCCCCTGCCCCAGCCCAGAGTCCCCTCCCACACCCTGAGCCTGCACACCCCCAAAACCCCCACACACACTCCAACTCCCTGCCCCAGCCCAGAGCCCCTTCCTTCACCCCAAACCCCACATCTCCAGCCCCACCTCAGAGCCTGCGCCCCCCAGCCGGAGTCCTCCCCCCCCCACACCCCAACCCCCTACTCCAGCCTGGAGCCCTCTCCTGCATTCTGAACCCCTGAGTTCTGGCCCCACCCAGAGCCCACACCCCCAGCCCAGTGCCCATACCCCCTCACACACGCCTGCCCCAGCCTGAAGCCCTCTCCCACACCCCAAACCTCTCATCCCCACCCCCACCCCAGAGCCTGCACCTCCAGCTGGAGCCCTCACCCCCACCCCCCACATCCCAACCCCCCTGCCCCAGCCCAATGAAAGCGAGTGAGGGTGGGGGAGAGTGAGCGACGGAGGGAGGGGGGATGGAGCAAGCGAGGGTGGGGCCTCGGAGGAGGAGCGGGGCCTTGGGGCAGGGCAGAGGCGTTCGGTTTTGTGGGATTAGAAAGTTGGCAACTCCATGTCTGTAGTGACTAGAGGGCCACATCTGCGAGGGTCCAGCACTCCCCTTGGTGCTACGCTCACCAGGGCCTGGCCTGGAGCCTGCCCCGGACCCTGGGCAGGGGGCCTGGAGCTGGCCTGGACCCCTGGACCCTGTGCTGGGCGCGGCCGGGGTAGAGACCAGAAAAGGGCAATGGGTCGGCGCCCTCTTCTCTGATCAGCACTGGGCTAGTGCCCAAAGTGCCAATGGGCCCTGTGGTGCTGGCTGCTGCCTGAGGGAGGCCAGGTCTCTGCCCAGAGAGCTGGCAGCCTTAGGAGAAGCGACCTGGGAAAGGCTGGGGAGAGAGCAGCGGCATGGACGCAGATGGCTCTTGTCTACCTGCCCGTCCCACCATCAGCCCGTTTCTCCCACCCACCTACCCCGTGGTCCATCTCCCCTGGGCCTGGCCATGAGACGCTGGCTGGTTCCCTGCAGGGCTCAGCGATGGTACAGGGGTGTGGCTGTCAGGTCTGAGGCAGTTCAAGAAAGAAACGCCAGCCTGCGGATTGGGCCCCTGCTCTGGGCCGCAGAGACACGGCCATGTGCTGCTGGCCTCCCTGTGCGCTGGCACTGGCTGGCGTGCCAGTGAGAGCACCAGGGGATTGCCTGGCAAATAGCCCAGAGCCTTGGGTTTACCCCCCTCATCTCCTCTCCCCTCTCCTCTCTCTCCCTGCAGGCTTCAGAGGACAGCTGGGACTGCGCCCAGTGACTCCCCACTGAAACAGCTCCAGAGCCGGCTCCCTTCCTCCCCGAGTCCGGCTCCTCCTCCTCCCCCGTGGAGCTGTGCTCCCCCCTGGAGCCCCAGCCTGCCCCCACGCAACCTCAGTGCTTCCCCCAAAAGCCAGTCACTGTCCAGACGGGAGAGTCCTTCGCCCTCCCGGCAGCATAGGCCAGGGGCTGCCCTGCAGCGAGTTCAACCGTCTCCCCGCCCTCAACCCCGAGTCCTGGCGCGGGGGCTGCTGGGCGATCCCCTGGCCTCCCCAGGCCTGGCCAGGAAAGGACAAAGAGGGAAAACCCAGACTCCGAGCCCAGCAACCAAAGGAAGGCAAGTGTCCGCGGAAGGCAAGGCCACGGCCAGATAATGATCTTCTGCCGCCAACCCGTCAGGCTGGCTAACTCCTGCGTCTAGTGTACACTGAGCTGCCGTACACGCCGGAGCCACGAGCGGCTCGCAGCTCGCTGCACTTCAGCGCTTCACTCCCTCCCACGCCCACGCCGGCCGGAAACCGCTGCCCCACCGCGGGCTCGGCCGCAGCGCACGCTTGCTATTGCAAACCACCAACCAGCGCCTCAGGCAGCCTGCCTAGTGCCTGACCCCCCCCCCGCCCTTTTCTCCTGCTCACTTAGCAATACCAGTCTCCACTCCAGCGCGCTGACACGTGAGCTTTAGAGAGCAGCAGTCGAAGTCGGTGGAGAGGGGACCGGCGTGGGCGCTGCGCCCACTGGGAGGAGAGGGCTCTGGAACTGTAGGGAGCTGCCCCCCCCCTCCAGTGTGGTGTTCCAGGAAGCCCCCCCGCCTCGCCTGCTGTACTTGCACTGACAGTGGTTACAACCCACCTCCTGCCCCGCGAGCCCGGGAGCGCCGCTCGCTGAGCAAGGAGAGCAGGCCAGGCGGAGAGGAGCTGCAGGTATCTCTCAGCAGGCGGGCGGGGAAGCGCACCTTTACCAGCTGCTGCAGGGAGCCGGGCACCGGTGCTCGGTGACGCCCCCAGGCCAGTCTGTCTGTGGCGGCAGGTGGGTTTGTGTGACCAAGCCCGGGCTGCACTGACAGCTTGCCAGGGGCCCAAGGGCTAGGGGGGCAGATTGCAGCCCCCTCCATCTGGGATAGCAAACTGTGCCCCATGGAGACTACCGGGCCCAGCATGCAGCAGTCCCGGTGCAGCCGAGGCGGGGGGGGGCGGGGGGCAAAACAGCTTTTCCTGCTGTCGCCAGCTGCAGCTCCATGCTAAAGAGGTGGGTGTCACTGAATGCCTTTTGTGCGGGTGCCCCTGCCCCGAACTGCCTTGTGCTTTGTCGTCACACTGCCAGGTGGTGGTGGGGTGGGGGCTGCACAGTGGCTTTACCACTGCAGGGGGGTGACTCTTGTGTACTGCAGCCAGAGATGGGCCGGCCCGTTACTGATACACTAGCGTAGAACTAGCTGATTTGGGCAGGTGGGGTTTATGGCTTCCTCCGCCTGCACTCTCAGCCCAAACTATGTGAATGTAGTGGCAGGGTCAGATTAAGGCTCCAGTTCTGGATGTCACGTGACCCCTGCCGACCCCCAGCTCTCATTTTAAAACCCCTTTACCCTTCATGGCTGGGAAGCAATGCTCGAAAACCATGAGCCACACGTAACCGATGCCGCCATGTCTGCCTGAGTCTGCAGAGAGTCGGAGAGAGGCAAAATGTTCCATTCATCTCCACGGGGGCAACGCCAGGCCCCACGGCTCTGGGGAGCCCTACCTGCGCCACACCAGCACTGGGGGCTGAGAGCGGCAGAAGAATACAACACGTGCTGCCCGCCCAGGCCTGCAGAGGCGCCCAGCTGCCGGTGTAAAGATTCGGGGGGGGGGGGGGGGGGGGTAAAGACTAATAAGGCCAGGGCTGGCCTACAGCGCGCTCTGGCTTACAGGATAAGGGAGCTCACTGCAAGAATAGGCATTCAAAACAGCCAAATGCAAGGTCATATTCCTGACAACCAAGACTGCAGCTCACACTTCTAGGGGTCATGCAGGGCTAAATGGGAATATCAAGTAGACACAGGGGGTGAGCTGACCTCTCTGTACAGCATGAGCAGAGTTGCCAACACTTGCAATTTTAGTGTCTCTCCCTCTCTCATTATTCAGGGTTTTCCTTGAAGCCTCTGTTGCTGGAGCCATGCAAATCTCGGCCTCCAGAGTTTTTTAAGCTGAGCGCTAGACCTCCTGCGTAAAACCGTAACCCAGCGGCTGCCTCCAGGCCCAGGCCCAGGCGGCCCAGGGAAAGCCCCACACCGAATTGTTTAGTTAAAGGTCAGACGTAACCAAACCCTCCTGCTTTTAGGCTGTGTGGGCTTCGGGACACAGCATCAGTGAGCCTATAACCGGCCCCTGTGCCCCGGGCTGGGGGGGGCCACACGGCCAGGAGCTGTTACACATTGGAAAGGGTTCAGAAAAGAGCCACACACACGTTTAAATGGCTGGAAAACCCTCCTGCCAGCACCGGGACTGAGCGGCAGGCTGGCACCATGCTCCTTCCATAAACCCTGCCTGCCCCGGAGCGCCTGCCTCCTCCGGGCTGGGAGAGACACGACGGGCCTAGGCAGGGGGACATGGGGAGGGAAATGCTCTGGGTGAGGGGCAGAGACGGCCCCAAGGCTAGGAGAGCAGAGGCAGCACAAAGGGCCCTGAGGCTGGCCAGAGGGAGAGCAGAAGGGCGGTACACAGAGACTGACCTGATTTCTCCAGCTGGGCAGGCAGGCAAGGGCACATTTGGCTGGCTGCTTTGCAGGGCCAAGGGGGTCCGCAGCACAGCACAGAGCCCGCTGGAGCTTCATCAAGCCAGTGACATAACGAAGGTCAGCAAATGGGCCTGCTGCAGACAGCGGAAGGTTCTGTGGGGCTCCTACTTCTTGAACCCACCTTGTACCATGGTTGCCACAGCAAAAGGGGCTCGGGGGCGGGGAGCGTGGTGAAGGGTCTTAGCCATACAGAGCGTTACCTGCTGCCGTGAGTGTGAACGGAGAAACAGCCTACGTGTGCACGAAGGCCTGTGAGCGGCCATGGGGCAGCAAGGGAGAGGTACTGTGGGCAACGGCAGCACCAGCCGGGCATTGTATCTGTGCGTCAGGTGGTTGGGGTCAGGCGCCCTTTGATCGCCCGGCCGCAGAGCAGGCAGTGTGTGACCATAAACGGGGGCAAACTCGCTGCCGCCTGGGCCGTGATACCTCACGTTGATGCCAAGGGCCGGGGGCTGGGGCCCTGAGCCTGCTGCCTTCTCCCACTGCTGTCTACCCCTCGTAGCTTCTCCAGTCCCTGCCGTGCCCCTGGGCCCGGGCCGAATGCAGGCTGGACACACCCACCCCGTTAGGAGGCCTTGTCTACACACACATGCACTGCTTTAGTTAAGCTGGTGCAGTCAAACCCGTGCACACGCTGCCGTGGACACGCTTGTTTTGGTTTAAGCCCAGCTTACTGGGGGTTCACATAACCTGTTCCCAAGCAACTTTAGCTAACTGGCAATAAGCCCCTTTTACCCTGGGTGCTCCACCTCGGGGCTGGCACTGATTTAACTAATGGGGTTCCGTTTACACCTTTAGCCCAGTGCACCGTCTCTCTGTATTCACACCCTGACAGGCACAAACGTAACACAGCGTGAAGGCCAGTTTGAACCACGAGCTGAGCGTCTGCACCCTCTCCCTGCCTCAGGTTAGACGCCCACCTTGGTGAGCAGAGCAGGCTGAGGGGCTTCGCTCACCTGCAGGGGGCCAGCCGAACGAACAGGCAATACACCCATAGCTGGGGCTTCTCTGCAGGCCCCCCACTGCCTCTCCAGCGTTGGGGCCTAGCCTCAGGTACGCCCCTCGCTGCCCCGTACCTGCGAGCGCTGCCCCGATGCAGTCCCCTTGAGGAGCAGTGGAAGCAGCTGTACTGGTGGAGCCCAGCCTGCATGGGAGGGGGTTTGCCCTGCTCCAGGCTGCCTCCAGGCCAGTAACAGTGGTGATGGCGTCATTGCCCCACAGCATGAGGAAGCGCACAACACGCGGTGATCCCAAGTGCCCACCGCTGGCCAGCGCTAGCTGGGGGCTGCTTTTTATCTGGCCCGGGGGTCACACCAGTGCAAAGCTGTTAAAAGTGGGGCTAGTTCCCCCTCAGAGATGGGCTCTGCGTCCGTGTGGTGGCTGGGCTGTGGCTGATGGCCAGAAGCCGGTCCCGTGGCCCCCACCTTCTGTGCGCTATTCACTGCATCGTTCCCTCCTTCTAGCAGCTTTGCTCCTGGCGGGGCCTGTCCAGTCAGTCCGTCTTGCTGTCTCGGGGTTTAGGGGCTGTCAGACCCTGCAGACCTTTCTGGGTTAGCCCCTCTAGCCAGCCCCTCTAGCCAGCACTGCCTGAGGGGGGGGGGGGGGCGGACCTTGCAGAAAGAACAAGGATTTTTCCTTCCTTTTGTTCACACACCTGTAAATAAACAAAGTCACACGCTGTACGTTAATGCGCCCTCAGCCCACGGCGCGGAGCCACCGGTGAGGCTGCTGCTGAATTCAGGGCTCTAGTCTCCCCTTTCGACCTCAAACCTGTCCCACCAGGAATGGAGGTGAACGCGCTGCCCCTGAGCCGTGAGATCACCCCCACACCAGCGGGCCTCTAGGGTGCTTATGGGGCCCCTGCGGTGCTCACTGGCAGAGACTGGGGGGGCTTGCGCTGTCCCTTACACCATGGAAACGCTCTCCTCCCGCTTACACCCACTTTGCACTGGAGTCAGCGGCACGGCCGGCCCTGTATTCCTCGAGTGCCGGCAGGGAGCATACATGGGGCTCAGGGGGATTGTGAGGGAAAGCCAGGGAAACAGTATCTTTGGAAACAGGTGTCACTGCCCCGGTGCTGTATTACGTGCTGGCACCTTTGTCGCGCTCTGTCCGAAGTGATGGCACCTGGCTCTTAACTGCAGACGCTACACCTGGAGCAACTCTGTTAATTTCCTTCTCAGCCAAGCAAAGTGTTCTGACTGGGAGCCAGGCCTTCTGCTCCCCGGTCCTGTCTGCCCGGCCCTGCTCCCGGGGCCCCTGGCTCCACCTCCATCAGTTCTGCGCATTCGTTAGGAAAGCCACTCTAGAATGTTTACACATCGCAACTAGAATGTACAACTACCATCAAGGACGGCGAAGCTGGGCTAACTGCATGGCAACCGTCTCAGCCATCCAGCCTGGCATGCGTCACAGAGACCCTGCTGTGTACAAATCCACCTGCCAACTGCCGGATCATGTCCTGGACCAGCTGATGATGCATCAGACGCAGCTGTCATAATTAGATTTGTTCTGAAAAGGGGATTGTCAATCATGCCATTAAAAGCCTGCCTATCTTTTCATTGGTGTCTTCTGCCCTTTATTTGATTTCATGCAGGTGATGTGCTGTTAGGGAACGGAGCCCATCTCTTCACGTGACAGCAGAAAGGTACCTCTGGGAAAATCCCATTACATAAAGTTACAGGTGTTTCAACCGGAGCCCGGAGTGGTTTCCCAGTCCTCTAGCCAGGGCCACCTCATGGCAACCTGCCCCCACTGCATCATTCCCAAGTTCCCCAGAGAGCTCAAAGTTTTCTGATTCCTCTCGAGGTCTCCACAACGGTCTGTTCTCCCCTCCATACTGCACCCACTCTCCGCTGTACCCAACCAGAGCATTCCCTGAGTCCCAGGCTTTGCTCAATGGCCCCACTCCCTACCTATGGGGACTCTCCTTAGCCCCTGCAGGCCCAGCCTTGGGTGAGAGAAGGGTCCTCAGGCCCTGGCCGCTCCCTGCTGGGTCCACTCTAACCTATGCTTCATGACTTTTCCTCCCCAGCATGCCCCAGCAGACGTTGCTCCTCTGCAGACCGTATTCCTTATGGGGAGCAAGGCTGACGGCCCAACAAGGGAGGAGAGGGGTTTGAAAGCCAGAATGATTCTGAGATGTCTGGGGGAAGGAGCGTGGCAGCAGAGTCAGAGGCATGGAAAGCGAGGGCCTTTTAGCCAGCAAGCGCACATCCGTCTGCGATGCATTCAGGTGGAGGAACCAAGGGCTGGTAGAAGGCGTCAACAGCCCATTGACACAGTGTTCTTCAGAAAGCCTTAGACCATGTTCCTTCACCAAAAGCTTGTAAGCAAAGTGAGCAGTCCTGGGATCAGAGGGAAAGGCCTCTCTTGGATCAGTGGCTGGTTAAAAAAGAGGAAACAAAGTCTAGAAGTAAAAAACAGAGGTAAATAATTTGCCAGAGAATGTTGTGAAGGCCACAGGATGGTGTCCCTAGCCTGTGTTTGCCAGAAGCTGGGAATAGGCGACAGGGGATGGATCACTTGATGATTCCCTGTTCTGTTCGTTGCCGCTGTGGCACCTGGCATTGGCCACTGTTGGAAGACAGGATACTGGGCTAGATGGACCTTTGGTCTGACCCAATATGGCTGTTCTTAAATAACAGGGTCCCTCAAGGAGCTGTACTGGGACCGGTGCTGTTCAACATACTTATAAATGATCTGGAAAAGGGGGTAAACAGGGAGGTGGCAAAGTTTGATACAAAATTACTTAAGTCGAAAGCAGGCTGCGAAGAGCTACAATGGGCTCTCGCAAACTTGGGTGACTGAGCAACAAGATGGCAGATGAAATGCTGTGTTGAGAAATGCAAAGTAATGCACATTGGAAAACAGACTCCCAACTATTCATATAAAATGACGGGTCTAATTAGCTGTTACCACTCAAGAAAGATCTTGGAGTCATTGTGGGTAGTTCTCTGAAAACATCCACTCAATAGGCAGCGGCAGTCAAACAAGTGAACAGAATGTTAGGAAGAGGCTAGATGACGGGATGGATCACTCGATGCCTTGTTCTGTTAATTCCCTCTGAAGCGTCTGGTCCCGGCTGCTGCTGGACGGCAGGACATTGGGCTAGATGGACCATTGGGCTGACCCAGTCTGGCCGTTCTTATGTAGCTTCAAGGCGGGGGTGGGATCAGAGCATGAGTCCTGGGTGCAGCGCTCAGCCCCGCACAGGAGGCGGCGGGGAGTGGGACATCCCACAGGGGGACAGAGGACAAGCTCTGAGCTGGGGGGGTTCCCATGTGGTAAATGGGAAGGAATGAAAAGGGGATGGTTGGAAAAGCAGGATTCAAGACATGTAGGCAAGAGAAGCGCTAGTAGTGGCCTGCTGCAGGGCAGCGCCCCGTGCCCCTCTCCAGCCCCCCGAAGGGCCTCAAACCGCTCCCGCCCTCTGACCCTCAGCCTGCCTCACCTTACAGAAGCATCCATCAGTCTCCTGGCTCACACTCCCTGGCCCTGCCTTGGAGCAGAGTCCGATGGCCCCGCACAGTGGCAGGCGTCACACAAAGCTGCCTCGGACCCTGTGCCATACGTCCTGGCTTGCTTTGTGGCAAGACCAAGTTGCATGGCACTGCCCTTCCCAGGCCTGGCTGCCGGCGCTGCCGTGTTTCCAACACTGGGACTGGTGGGGATCAACTGGCTCAGCTCCGGGTGAGACGCTCTGGGCCAAGCCAGCGGCTGGGTGCGCGCGTTGAGGGCCTGGGGGTTGCTGTCCTTCCCAGAGGGGTTACATTCCAATGTGGGCAGACGTTTGGAACCTCAGGCCATGGGGCGCTCACAGATCAGTTGGCTACAGCGGGTTGCAAGCACTAGGTGCATAACAATACAGTAAGGAACCAAGCTTCAGTGACTGCGCAATGTGGTGACTGCAGCCTTAACCCAAACGGGTCTCAGGTCCCACCGATTCCCCATCACCCACAGGCTCAGCTGGTTCCAGTTGGCAGCTCCCAACCCCGGGCAGCGACAGCAGGCGGCTGTGCCCATGGTCCTGCCAGCTCCCGGCAGGTCTGTGTGATTCATGTAACGCCACTCGGCAAGCGGGGCTCAATCCTGCTCTCGGTGAGCTGGAGCCGGAGACCTACTAGGACCAAGCAGTGATAGGGGCTGCTCCTGCCCGCAGCCCCCATTTGGCTTGGCTGTCTGCTCTGGCCTCCCCTTTGGCCTGTGAGCTCTTGGGGGGCAGAGCCTGCCCCTTACTGTGCTGCCCTCCCCCAGCTCAGAGACCTAAAGGCCAGGAATTCCCCTTCCCCCGAGCTGCCTCCACCTGCGCTGAGCCTGCAAGGCTCCTGCGGAAGGGAAGGGTCTGGGGGGCAGGGAGATACAGGGAGAGATGAGAGGAGGGGACCAGCTGCTGTCCCAGGCTCAAGCTACCGAGGGGAGAGCTGGGGCCGGGCACCAGCCCAGACAAGGTGCCAAGCTGGACCCAGGCCTGAGGCTCGCTCTGTATACGGAGCAGGGCGACAAAGGCGCTGCAAAGGTGGGGGCTGGTTTATTTGCCGGCGGCGGTGTTGTGGGACGGGGGAAAGAAACAGCCCACGCCAGGCACCGCGCCCGGACCCAGTGGGGCTGCCCCAGCAAAGGCGATGGGGCGGGAGTGAAGCCCTGGGTGGGCAGGGCAGCCGGACACACCCCATGAAAGGGAGCCGACAGAGCCGGGACACTGGGACCCTTTCCTGGCAGCGAAGGCGAGGAAGGGTTAATGGGGGCGCTCTGGGCCACAAAAGAGCAACTTGATAAAAAGAAACTGACATGAAATTTAGACTAGAAAAAAACCCAGATTAATGGTGCTGGCAGAGCACAGCCCGGCCTGGGATGAGCTTTCCACACAGCGCTCTGCCAGTGCCCCTCACTCCTGACCCTGCTAGCCCCGCCCTGGGCTCCACTCCCTCCCCACTGCTCTGCCAATGCCTCTCAGGCCTGACTTGATGCCCCTGGCCCTGGAGTCATCCCCCTCCCGCAGCTCTGCTGATGCCCCTCAAGTCCGACCCGCAGTTTTCCCTATTACATGGTGTTTACCAGCCTCCTTGATTACTAACTGCCTAGAAAGTGTTGCAGCAGCCTCACGCACTAGAACCTCACCCTGCTTCTGTCCCAAAATATGCATTAAACGCCTGTCAGACAAACCTCAGCAGCGCCATGTTACGTCACAGCTCATGCCCCCAACCTCTGCAGCCTTCTGAACTGAGAAGCCTCAACGCCATAGTCCTCGGAACGGAGAGTAACCACATGGTCAAGCTCTCAGCAGGCTCTTCTGAGCTGGGAGAGGCCAGCTCTGCTCACATAAGATCTTTGTGTTCAGAGGATCCCCTTCATGTTATGACCTTATTTCAAACCAGGACTGAGGCCTGGAGTAAAATTCTCCAGTTAATTCTTGGTAACCAGGCACTGCTGCCATGCACGGAGCAGGACCTCTAGTGCTCTCACTTTGGAAGGCAGCTACTGGCTCTCAGCGCTCTGTCACAGGCCGGCACAAAGGTTCAGAATCTTCCTCTTTGCCAAGGCGTACTGGGTTCATCCAGCCGTTAGAGCCTCTCATGCTAGCCCGGCCCTTCTTCACAGCGGTGGTGGGGCTGCAGTCACATAGGAGCACACAAGTCATGCTAAAAGAGAGGACGAGTTCTGGAAAGCGAGACGTGTCTGTGGCCAGAACTGTTACACGTTTCTCCTTCCAACAACTCTGACGCTGAAAGAATCCAGCTGCAAGTGGCCCCCTGGACCCCTAAGAGTGCAGGATGTCGCCGCTTGGAATTGCAAGGTACCAATTCCAGCTCCAGGGGACAGCCCCACACTAGCTCTGATCATGGGAGCTCACCGAACAGCAGTGGTGCTGCAGCAGTGCATGTCATGGGAGGGACTGGAAGTACCTCAGGTGGGATCGGACTCGGCAGCTAGCCCCTCTCCTGCTACTCACACCACTGCAGCAACACGTCTATTTTTAGTGAATTCACTCGCTCCGAGCTACCCGGGGTACGTCTCCTTGCGCCGCGAATCACAGCCCTGCTCCAGGTGCCGACACACCCTAGTCAGTAGGGCTATTGGCCTTGAATGACCCAAGCAAAACTTTGTGCTAACTCCATTACAGACAGGAGACCAGCATGAAAAGGGACAGAGCAATAATCCTTTAGCCTTCACTGCAAGAACACAAAATGGGAGGGGGAGCGGAAGGACACCAGCGGTGACAGCAACGTCTCCATCACTTTCAGCTGAATGTGAAATGGGGCATCAGCTTTCCTTTCTCAGCTCCAGTTGCGGGACCCTAGTGCCGGTACCAGGTAAAAGCTGCTTCTCATGAGCTAGTGGCTGGTAAATCTTGGAGAGGCATTTCCCACAGGCCTGGAAAGGATTCTTTTCTCTCTCCCCACTTGCTTCTAGATGAGCACATACTGCGAATGAGCAAACGGGATTTGTCTGCACAACTGTTCTGCTCACAGATCTAGCTCCAGGGGCACTGTCTGTTTGCTTCCTGCATTTTCAGTGTTTGTACTGCTACGGCCTCAATGGTTAGCCTGTTTTCCATGGAGGGATATGTCCACACTAGAACTTTTCTTGGTATAACTTATGTTGCTTAGGGGTGTGAAAAAACCACCTGTGAGTGACCTAAGTTACACGGACCGAAGCGCCCGTGTGGACAGCGCTGTGTCGGTGGGAGACGTCTGCTTTATTTAGTGCTTAAGGAGAGCAGGTGGTGCATGTGGAGGAAGGAATGAAGCCTGAAGCTTGCACTGTCTTGGCTCTCTCTCCGCTCACCCGCTGATCATCAAGGAGGTGCTATAGCTTTTGAGTCAAGAATGAACGATGGGGACTGCCCCAGCTCGTCCCTCATCCCCAGTTCTGCCCCCATCTCTGCCTTCAGCCCAAGCTCCTCAGCTGTGGAAGCCTGGGCTGTGCAGTAATGGGTGGGGGGGCATGGACAGATTCCATTACTGGTATGAGGGAGAAGTTTGGGCACCACTGCTCTATAACAATCGTGGTGCAACCCCACTACACCCGGGCAGGATACGAAATCCTAGTGGGACTTGTCAGAGCCAGGTTCAAACAAGCACAAACATTCAGCTCAATGAATAACTAGGGGCAGACCCGCTTAGCACACTGATGAGGGACCAACACACTTAGTTTTAAAGACAATCCACTAGTTTAATGACCAACTCACGTACCAGTCCTTAAATTGAGCTCATTTAACATCTGCTGTATCCTAAAATGATTGCTAAGTGCAGATATCAGACTCAACAGCGGGGGGAGGTACAATTCTTGGCCAAGTAGTTTATACTGAATTTAGAAAAGTTCTGGGCAGCCTGACCAGGTAACGCGCGCTCTCTCGCTCTCTCCGCCCAGGTAATTATGTTGCTCCAAGGGCAAGCTGCATGGCACGTGATTCCTTGATCTTCCGCACAAAAGTCAGCTGAAAGTGCTATACCGGAAAAAATACAACACTGACCAAAATGAGACTACATAAAACATATTCCCAGCACAGAACAGAATTCATTTTTTTTTTTAAAAACAAATTCTAGGCTTTTCTTCTCTGATTTGGAGTTTTCTATTACTATCACGAGAATTGCCAGCTTCCCACTCCCTAGTTTGTTCTGTGAGCCCTTTCATTTTTGGCAGAAGCCATTTTGCTTAGGTTTATTTCTTTGACTATTTTCCGAAAGCTAAAATGGCATTTACCAGTTTAGCTCTACCCGGATCAGCGCCACACTCTGACAGTACAAAAACATTGCGGTACCAGAATCCATTTCCGAGCAGCAGTTAGCAGTGGGTCTTTAGAAAAGTGCTTCTCAGATTACTGGGTGGTCACAAGCTTTACAATCATACTAATGATACGGGATCCTCGCGGGCACGTGCATAAATCCATGCTGGGATTCTTGATCTTATCCTGGAGTAGCTGGTCTAGTTCACAGCGCAGTTCTTTCACCAGCTCTGCCACCTGAAGCAAACAGGGAAACACCCCCCCAAATATCATGAAATGACTTCTCCTCTGTACTTTACACCTGCATGTTCTGCGTGTTGCAGAAGCAGAGCAAGGTTTGAAGCACTCACAATCTTGCTCGTGGGTTTCATTACCTGGTGGGAGGCTGCTGCGAAACGAATCCATCCGTCATCAAGCGAAATGACAAACTCCCCCCGTTGCAGCTGCACATGGACCTGCCCTCCTCCAAACAAGACCAGCGGGTACACCGACACCATGCTGCAGTCCCGGATGAACACACGGCTGGTTTTGATCTTCTCGTGGTACACCAAGTAGGGGCTGTCAAAGTGCCTGGTCTGGAACATTCAATGCCAGAAGATAGCAGTCAGTTAGGAGTAAGAATGGTGATTACATTAGTGTCACTGAGCGCACATGTTCAGTCAGTTAAGGAATAAATCTGATTCCCATTCCCCTGCAGATTACGGGCTTGCTCGCTGCCCTGTGCGTATAAAACATCATATACAATTTATTTTTATTATAAAAAAACAACCTTAAATGTTTTAGGAACACAAACGTCTCTTATCAAAACATATTTCACACTTAAAACTACAGGGTTTATTAAACCGAGGGATTAACTGCAGTTACTGAATTAAACTGATTATTTCACATCAGCCTGGGAACATTTTCAAATATGCCTAAACAAAAGTGACTGGCACTTCAGTTCTTACTCGCTTGTCTCTTGAAAAAGATCCAGTCTCCTAAGTTACTCGGGCTGACCTATTGTGCCATATTGATAAAGCTTGGCCTCAAACGTTAGATGTTTTCCCCAATTCTTTCTTTATACAGAAAAGCAGCCTCTAACTCAGTGTTTGTGATAGAAGCTCATAGAGTCAGTATATTTATTTTGTTATTTCAATGTTCTAAGGCAGTGGTTCTCAAACTTGTTCCGCCGCTTGTGCAGGGAAAGCCCCTGGTGGGCCGGGCAGGTTTGTTTATCTGCCGCGTCCGCAGGTTTGGCCGATCGCGGCTCCCACTGGCCGCGGTTCGCTGCTCCAGGCCAATGGGAGCTGCAGAAAGCGGTGTGGGCTGAGGGACGTACTGGCCGCCGCTTCCCGCAGCCCCCATTGGCCTGGAGCAGTGAACCGCAGCCAGTGGGAGCCGCGATTGGCCAAACCTGTGGACACAGCAGGTAAACAAACAGGCTCAGCCCGCCAGGGGCTTTCCCTACGCAAGCGGCGGAACAAGTTTGGGAACCACTGTTCTAAGGGGTAAGTTTAGGCTTTAACATATGCCAATGCCAGGTGTCCCGGGGGAGTGAACCTAACAGGTAATGATCAAGTGTTCTCTCTCCTGCCATCCATCTCCATCCTCTGACAAAGAGAGGCTAGGGACACCATTCCTTACCCATCCTGGCTAATAGCCTTTAATGGACTTAACCTCCATGAATTTATCCAGTTCTCTTTTAAACGGTGTTATAGTCCTAGCCTTCACAACCCCCTCAGGCAAGGAGTTCCACAAGTTGACTGTGCGCTGGGTGAAGAACTTCCTTTTATTTGTTTTAAACCTGCTGCCCATTAATTTCATTTGGTGACCCCTAGTTCTTGTATTATGGGAATAAGTAAATAACTTTTCCTTATCTACTTTCTCCACATCACTTATGATTTTATATACCTCTATCATATCCCCCTTTAGTCTCCTCTTTTCCAAGCTGAGAAGTCCTAGCCTCTTTAATCTCTCCTCATATTGGACCCGTTCCAAACCCCTAATCATTTTAGTTGCCCTTCTCTAGTGCCAGTATATCTTTTTTGAGATGAGGAGACCACATCTGTACGCCGTATTCAAGATGTGGGCGTACCATCGATTTATATAAGGGCAATAACATATTCTCCGTCTTATTCTCTCCCCCCTTTTTAATGATTCCTAACATCCTGTTTGCTTTTTTGACCGCCCCTGCACATTGCGTGGACGTCTTCAGAGAACTATCCACG
Organism: Malaclemys terrapin pileata; assembly: GCF_027887155.1. Classification (NCBI taxonomy): domain Eukaryota; kingdom Metazoa; phylum Chordata; order Testudines; family Emydidae; genus Malaclemys; species Malaclemys terrapin. The sequence goes on from NC_071507.1 coordinate 3,838,649, forward strand.
ATGACTCCAAGATCTTTTTCCTTATTAGTTGTAGCTAAATTAGCCCCCATCATATTGTATGTATAGTTGGGGTTATTTTTTCCAATGTGCATTACTTTACATTTATCCACATTAAATTTCATTTGCTATTTTGTTGCCCAATCACTTAGTTTTCTGAGATCTTTTTGAAGTTCTTCCCAGTCTGCTTTGGTCCTAACTATCTTGAGCAGTTTAGAATCATCTGCAAACTTTGCCACCTCACCTTTTACCTCTTTCTCTAGATCATTTATCTCATATGAAGAAGTGATACTGTGCATTTCAACAGTGAATTATTTACAAATAAAGTATTTCAGTGGTAGAAATATGAGCCCACATATTCAGTCAATTTGCCTGTGTAAAGATGCTACATGCATAAACAGTTGCCATTTCATGCACAATTCCTGAGATTGCATGGACAATTGTGGTGGTCCTACAGGCACAACCCCCTCCAATTGTGGTAACTCCGCATGAATGTGTGTTCTTGCAATTGTGAAAATCTGGGCCATGAAGTTGCTTGACCCTACAAACTTAACTTCATAATTTGAGTTTCTGTCGTCTATTGTAACAGAGGTTCTTACTTGTGATCTGTGCCATTCTTTAAAACCCACCACTGAGAGGATTTCAATCATGCCGTTGCTGTATTTTTAAGACTGGTCAGTGCTCTAGTTCATAATCCAAGCAGCATTTAGTTGAAGTAATGTCTTTTTTTAAAATGTAGACAATGTATTTTACTGAGTTGGAAAAAAATCCTTACTTGATAATTCACCGAGGAAGGATGAATGTGAACGTAACCGTCATTTTTTGTAACGAACTTCAACTCCTCTGCCTTTGGGTGCAATTTAACTGCTCCTGCACTGGTATACTGGTATTTCCCCTCGGGGGTTTTCACCTAAAAATGAAGATAATAAATAGTGACAAAATAAATCTCTCTCTTTCTCTCTCACACCTCCTGCCCCAAGTAAGCAGTCTTTCCCCACGTCTATTACTATGGCAACACCAACACGAATCATAGAATATCAGGGTGGGAAGGGACCTCAGGAGGTATCTAGTCCAACCCCCTGCTCAGACCAGGACCATCCCCAACTAAATCATCCCAGCCAGGGCTTCGTCAAGCCTGATCTTAAAAACCTCTAAGGAAGGAGATTCCACCACCTCCCTAGGTAACCCATTCCAGGGCTTCACCACCCTCCTAGTGAAATAGTGTTTCCTAATATCCAACCTAAATCTCCCCCCTTAGTATTACAGTAGACATTAAGAAAGGCTTCTGTGTTGCATTCCAGCTCGCAGCTAACCCAATATTTTCAGTTGCTCGTAACTCTCAAACAAATGCCTTTTAGGATATGGTTTTGCTTGGTCTCATCCCAGAGGTGACTTTGGAAGCATCTAGACCCCATTACCAGAGTACTGTCAGCACTCTGCAAAACTACTCGATACAGTTTGGGGGTCGGTTTTAAAACGTTCCAGCTTTCGTCCCAGAATTCATTTCCTTCTGCTCATGTTCAGACTGTGGCGTATGGTGGTTCCTGATGCATGCGCCTGGTATCTTAAGATCACTCTCAAAATAGAAGTCTTGGAATAACAGCAGTAGCCGGCTACATGAGTTTGTAAACGGGAGTTCAGTTGCCAAGGCCTAAAGCAATAGGGGCAGCATGCTCAGTGGAGGTATCATAGCCTTAAACTGGAGGCAGTCTGTCTCCTGCTGAGAATAGCCCACCTTGATTGATTACTCTCGTTAGAGTTGGTATGGCAACACCCATTTTTTCATATTCTCGGTGTATATATATATATATATCTTCCTACTGTACTTTCCACTGCATGTATTTTCCATTCCGATGAAGTGGGTTTTAGCCCACGAAAGTTTATGCTCAGATAAATTTGTTAGTCTCTAAGGTGCCACAAGTACTCCTCATTCTTTTTGCAGAATCAAAGCATTCAGTACAGATCTGCCACTCAAAAGGGAGCGGGACGCAAATGAAGATGGAAAAGGAAAAAAGCACCCTCTTACCTGGACAACATTGGGATACAGAGCAGCACATAATATTGCTGATATCAACTTGATGTTCTCTGCATTAGAGTTTGCCTGTGAAATAAATACATACAATAAGTACTACAATTCCAGGTTACTACCTACATGCCTTATACCAGTGACCCTTCAATGAAAACCAGGGATCTCTTGATTCACTATAGAACATGACTTCATATTAAAACTAAATTACTGACACTGTGGGTATCCTCCTTTTGAGCCAACTATGTAACTTCATATCAGGAGCAGTTAATGGATTCTGCACTCTTGACTATACTTTTTTTTAACCTTTAATTAAACTAAATTGCCAATTAATTTGCAATAGTTAATATGTTTGTCAGCTAATCTGGACACTCCTCAAACATTTATTCCATGCTACTAAGTAGTTGATTCCTAGGGTAAATCACAAACCATCCCAGGTCCGCACGATGATGTAGTCTCACCATTCTATGCTTGGTGTCCTGCTCCAGACCTGCCAGTCGGCATAAGGAGATTCCACAGCTATTAAAACCTACATCAGCTGTCTCTACTGCTCCATGCGGCCTGCATGATCTCCTTAGCAAAGCACACTCCTGCTTTCATAGGGCTGAAATGCCCTCAACCACATCTAATACCCAGTATCTATCTCCTGTGCCCAAAATGAGAGTTGCATTAATTGCAACATTTGGTATCAGTGCACAGATAATATGGCCATGAGTGAGGTATATGAACATATCTAGAATAGGTCATTGCTCCAGGTTGGATCCATGCCTTCACACTGTTTGGAATGTAGGCCATAGACAGCAATCTAGTGTGCACCAACCTGGAAGTGGGTTACTTTACTGACTTGGTAGGCTAAGATCACATCTGCACATGTGCCCAGAAAGAACAGACAAGTTATCCCACAATATGCTGTGAAAGAATTCACAAGACAGCTCTGATTAGAGCATGGATATGAACCATGAGCTGCTAAGAACCATGGGAAATGCCTCCAGAAGGCCTAGCACCTGACCTAACTGAGTGCAGCACCAGTGTGGATCCAGCAACTCGAGTGTGATTGCTCTCACCTCTCACTCGGGCTGGGCCAGTTTGAGTGGTCACACCAGTGTGCCAGTCACTCAAGTGAACTGTACAGCGTGGACAAGGCCTTAACTACTCCAGTGGTTAATTCCTTCAATTGATAATTAACTAGAGGTTAAAAACAGTCGGATGGTGCATACCAGACATTCGGTTTCCTTGGATCTATTATGCTCCCTGGATTCACTCATAGCGCCTTCCACCCTACAGAACTGGCCAGGAGAGCGCAGCCATCCTTTCCAACATGGACCTCGCAACAGTCATCTACACCTCTGTCCCGTTGTGATTACAGCTCTCATTAGGGCTATACTGGAAAGCCGCACTAGGAGAGTGCAGAAAAGCGACCCACCTCCAATCGCACTGCCTGTGCGGATCCACGCTGTGGGAATTGCATGTCCTGCCACAGGGCTATGGCAGAGTGGTTATTCATTAGACAGTGTGCATGCACCTCAGATTTGTTGCTGTAGAACCAAGAGTATAAAATCTCCCAGTGGCTAACTCCCTCAGTGTCTGACCCCAGACGTATATTACAATACGAGTCTCCAAAGTAGAAGGGAGGAGGGATGGTAGATTGAAAAAGAAGAAAATGGCGACCACTAATCACATTGGATAGTGAGACAAGCCAGCTCCAGCAAGCACACCACACCGAACGTTGCTACAAAGGCCGATTAGAGACCAAAGCAGCAGTTTAAAGCACTAACGCTCCAGTTACCTCTTCTCCTGTAGCATCCAAAACACCGTCTCCTCGAGACCACCTCTTCTCCATGTCCCTGGCTCTTAACCCCTCCTTCACAAATCCAATGTCCGACAGCAGCTCTGTGAATTGCCTTTTTAGGCTCGCCATTTCCTACAAGTCAACAGAAAGCCTTGAAGAGTGCCACATGCACATGAGGTTAATTCACACCAGATTCCCCAGTTAAAACACCAATCACAAGGACTATCCTTTGGCATCTCTCGCCATCACCTATGATCACTTTGGTTGCTTGCAGTAAGACAACCAGCGGATATGTGAGAACTCCAGGAAATGGCACCCATTTGAAGACGTTATCCAATCAAACAGAGTAGGGAGAGCTTGCCGTTAAGGTTGACAGGTTCCCAAACCCAGCTTTTGCCATTGTTCAGAACTTTCTCGAGCCAATTCCTTCTGAGCTGAAATAGTCCAACATTGGTCTGAGCCTCGGGTTGATTTTGAAGTTAAACATATCTGGTTACACTAGGATTACAGGCTCTGACAGTTGGCTGAAGTTACAGTCAGTAATATTTCCCAGCTCGCGGCTGAACTTGGAAGAAGATCTGAAGGATGGGGCAGGGAGAGGAGATGAAATAAAGAGGGATGTGATGGACAAGATGATGGAGATTACTGTCTTTTTAAAAATAATCCTGAAAAATACCGAATCAAAACTGACTTACTTGAAGAACTCTTCCTGATAAGAAGTTCTCCCTGCAATAGCTGTAGCTTGCACGAGAACTCTCTTTGGTACTCAAGCGCCATCCCTAAATAATGGAAAAACCAAACTTTATGAATGATGCCTTGAATTTCAGAACACGGACACACTTTGGATCTGGGTCACTGATTTTTAGCTCACCTTATAAGCCTGGAGAAGAGCCAGGTAATCACTGTTTCCTATTGCAAATTCCAGCTTTTTTTTGTTCGCTTCCTCCCTTTTATCCCATGGAGACACCTAAATAAATAGATGGACACATTTCATCTCTGCTTCTCCCGTCGTTGCTCAAAGCAGGTGCTTTCTCATCGGGGAGGCACGTTGTCTTTCTTACATGACCAGTAAGCTACTGATTGCAGTCCTCATATCCATGAGGAAATATGTTTCCTAAGCAGTAACAGAAGTCATCTGGGTATATTGCCTACGCAGACTCCGCTGTCGGAGTTGCATGCTGTGATCCACTGGTCCCAGAACCATCCCTAAGCAATATATTCATTAGGGGAGGAATGCATACTGACCACAGATTTGATATTATAAAAAGCTTCACTTCCAGAACAGTCCTAAGCAACTCTGTTTCCCCTACTCTCAATAACGTAACTGTCAAGAAACAGAAGGAGGGAGGATCAGGCTGCATCTGCAGAAGCAACATGCTGGGGAACAACCTTCCTTTCTCTTTCAGAGAACGGCCCCTGCAGACCTCATTGGAGGAGATTAGGAAGCATTAGAAAGGCCTCGTCTACACTAGAGAAAACCCTGAGCCTACCACCTTCCCACTTCTGACTGGGAATGAATGTCTCACAGCCGTAACACTTGAGAGGGGAATGCCCCTGCACCAGGCCCTCCATATGTCAACTGGTGGCTCAGGAAAGAAAGAATTAAAAGCAGAGCCCTGCTCTGGATCTGCCAAAACCTATCAAAACCATATCTTTAAAACCCCTAACAATTTCATTCAGTTAAAGCTAAAAGGAGAAATGTACAATGGAGAAGGAAAGAGGAGGGAAGAGAAAGTCTGAAAGCCATCTATCTTCTATGGAAAGAGAATGGCTATGGGATGGGGCATTTTGGAACCATGATTCAACAAAACAGATCTGCAGCTGACGTATGGGCACCAAACACAGTTATGCCGCTCTAATACATTCCAGACTTACGCAACTCCGACGCTGAGGGATTTGCAGAGGCAATTTCATGATTGTATTGTCCACAATAGAGACTGTTGGTACCATTAACTATAGCTGGCAAAACCATATACTGAGATGGAATGCTCAGTCCTGATCTTTGCGATGAGGTTGTATACTGCTTTAGACAGATATCTAAAAACTACAGAACAAACAGCTGATTTTACAAGCTAAGCGGACGTGCACAGACACAGCCTGAGATCAGGAATCGACATTATGTTCAGAGCTCAGAACTGTCAGCTTCATAACCACCACGAACACTAACACCACTGCTTCCAAACACAGGTTGGCATAGGATATGTAAAGCACACACCTATAATTTCACGAGGACTATTCATTGCACACACATTCATAGATTGTATTTCTGGACTCAGCAAGAATTAAAAATTGAAGCTTTATGTACTCGTTAATATTTATAATCACTTCAAGCTTTGATCAATTTCATACTCTTGAACAGGACTGCTGTTCTCTTGGTGTTATTTTGGCCTCTACTTACATTATTTGAAAACAATAATTAGTTATTCTGCTCAAAAGAATTCCACCCTCCAGTCAAATATTATGTTCTTTTTATTAGGGATCAAACTGTTCTTGATACTTCTGTCTCTGCATGTACTTATGATATGAATATTTCCAGTTCAGACACAAAAACATTTCAAACTAACACAAAGATGCTCTGTGCAGTAAGTGGAACTGGTAAGAAATTTAAGATTACTATGTTGCAGTATACTGCAATATTCACTTATGAATACAACACATTACTTTCAAATTTTGACACACAGATGTAGTTTATTAGAATGGCATACTTACAAAAGGGGACTTAAAGGCCAGACTTGCTGCTATCGTTAGTGCAGGATCCAGACAACGGAAAATGGTGCCAAACAGCATTAGTTTTCCAATCCGCACATCCACAGGCAAGGAGGCCAAGTGATACCCCAAGGGGGTGAGCTTTTCATCTGGAGTTAAAGCGCCCAAGTCCTGCAGTCGCACTTTCGATGCACGCAGAGATTCAATTCTTGGCGGCTCAATCAGGCGGGATAAGACAGATTGAAGGTCATGTGCAGAAAACATATCCAAAATCTTAATTCTTAAGGAAAAAGACGACAACTCAGTCTGCTGACATAGGACAAAGCCGCAAACTTTTTCCAAATCACTGAGAATGCCCTCCCCATGGCCTGCTTTCTAGATAGGCATGTCAATGGGACCACAGCCAACCAGTCCTCCATGGTCCACACTGGCTCCCTACTGACTTCCTGATCCTTTTCAAGATACTGATCCTTATCTTTAAAGCCCTTAACAGGCACTGGCTAACCTATCCCAGATGGCCTCTTCCCCACCCTTTGCCACTGCAGCTGCAGGGGCTGTGAGCTAACTAATGACTAGGGAACCTGCTACTACTGCAGATCAGGACACGCTCAGATCCGATGACGGTCACAACATGGTGCAAGACCCATCTTTTTGTACAGGCCCCTCGAACCATAAATCTAACAGGTTGCCATTCCTCCTGGTCAAGAGCCAATAAGGCATAATTCAACTTGGGAAGCGGCCCAGAACAATTAGGGAAGAGTTTTGATCCCACAGACTTGATTCAGAGCCCATTCAAGTCAATGCAAAGACTCCCATTTACATCACTGGGCTTTGGCTTTGCAAAAGTACCTTCTAATCCTAAATTACTGGCATTGTTTTGCATCCTAGAAGACTCCATTTTGTAAAGGAATGTATGGAATGAGGTCCAACGTCAAAGGCCTCCCTCTTTAATATTTATATTGCAGTAGTGCCTAATTGGAATTGAACGAGGCTGCGTGCAAACACGTTAGAAGACGCAGTAGTCCCTCTACCTCCAAAAGAATTTGTAATTTAAAAAGACAACAAACATGGGGCTGCAGGAAAGGAATGCAACATACCAGCAAAGTGCTCAGAGGAATATCTTGTTAGCACTGCCTTTGTTTATAGGGGTGGGGCCAGCCAAGGAAATGGTGAGTGGAGGATGGGTTTGAGGGAGAGGGTAAGCAGTAACATGGTGGGTGGGAAGACCAAGGTCCTGAAGCAGAGGTAGAGTGTTAGTCAGTGAGAGATGAGAGCAATCAACAGCCAATCAACAAAACAAAAGTGACGAGAGGGGGGCTTGCTGGTTCCCATGATGTCAGGAGCTTGGTAGGGGTGTGACAACTCTGCTGCTCCAGCCTGGAGAGAGAGGACCTCCTGGGGGCCGGCCCTTTAAGACCGATGACATTGATAATGGTTTACCTGAGACAGAGCTGTTCCAAAGGCACTCTTTGTATTTCGGGTAACTGCTGCTTTATAAGCTGGTGATTGTAGTGATGGCTACTGAAAAGATGAAAGCAGACTCCAGAGGCTACGCGCCCTGCCCGCCCTTTCCTTTGCAATGCATTGGCTTTGGACACAAATGTGTCTTCCAGACTTTCCATTCCTTTGCTGGGGTCGTACCTACAAGAAGAAACAAGTCAAAATGGATGAGGATGGGAGTTTCACTTCAAGCAGGCGAAGAGCACCGACACCAAAGCTCAAGCAGAGAGGTACTGCCAACTTTTGGAAGGCCATAACTACCAACACTATGGATGCACGTCTGTAACAGGGCCGTGCATGAAACTCCCACGGAATCAATGGGAGCTTTGTGCACACAGTAAGCTGCAGAACGAGGCCCTTTCAGATTTTCTCCGGCTCTTTAACAGATATGAATTCAGACTCTGATGTGTTGGACAGTTTTTTTAAACAGATACCATGCAGAACACATCATTCTCTGAGATCACAGTTCCACCAGAATAATCCCAATACCTTTTCTCTTTCATTTTCCCAGAATCAATCACAAAGACCACATCATCAATGGTGATGGACGTTTCTGCAATGTTCGTAGATATGATGACCTTGGTAACTCCTAGAGGGGGCTTCAGGAACACAGACTGCTGGTCTTCACTGGACAGTGAGGAATGGAGTGGATAAACAACACACCTAGAAGAGAAAGACGAGAGCATGCTTATCTTTGCCAACCTTTCTTCCTACCAACATCCGTCCATTCACACAAGCTTTAGCCCAGAGTATCGTAGGTTGTACATTCCCATTCTCAGAACGGAGCCCATGTGCAGCCCATGCCCCTTGTCCTGCTACAACTTCAGATTGGGACTCCAGGGGCCATGGATTACGGAAAGGACATGTTCCTCGCTACATCTCACCATTAGTTCTTCTGGTAGATACAATCACCCAGCAGAATGCAGCCCACAGAGTTTACTTGCAAATATCCAGTAATTGGATTTGGCTGCTGACGGAGAAGTGAGCCTGGGACTCAAAAGGAGCAAAGAAAATGAGACCCACCCCTTAAGAGTCTAACAGCGACCTTGGTTTTCTTGATTCTCTCCACAGTCCCATCAGCCCCTAGACTGAACAGATCCAGTCCCTTAAGTGGCGCTGTGATAGGGTTGAGTACCCTACCGTGCACAGGTCACAGGGAGCAGGCCTTTAAAATATTCTCAGGGGGGGAAGACAGGGTTTCAGAGCTGGGTTGCAGTCTCTGCTGAAGGGTCCCTGAGAGCAGAGCTCTTCTGAGCAACTAAGTGGGAGCCCACCTTCTTTCCCCAAAGCCGGTCAGGGATTCTGCCAAGATTTCTGCCTTGTAGGGTTCTGCTGTCTTTCTAGCCCCATAAGCTCCTCCCCCATTTACTCACCAGAAGGCTTAAGAAGCCCGGTAGTGATAGGGTCTGCATGCCTAAGTCGACACATGTCCTATGATTCGCTATTACTGGCCAAGGGCTTAGCTAAGTGCTTTTTGAAAGATTGAAATTAAAACAGTATGTACAACCAAGGCTGCCACCAGATTTACACAAGTCATTCTGTGGGCGTTACTCTATTCTGCTGAGAAATTTGGTCACCACAACACATCAGGCTAAGGTCACTCAACCTAACCAGGAGAATTCCTTCTTGTTTAAATGCAACGTTCAGATCGTGATCTAAATATGCATGGGACAGCTCCCCTCCAAGTATAAGCTTATTTTCCCTCTTTCTTGATTTTCTTCCTGCCCATTCCCACAAAATATAGAATGTTTTACCTTAGAAATACCCAATACTTCACAGCGCTAAAAATGCAGATTTTTTGAAGTGCAAAACAGGGTAAAAGATAAAGTTAGATTCTTCATTTTTCAGCCTTCCATTGGCTCGCTTTAGCTAGTGCGTGAAGACCCACTGCAGATAGCACAGAAAGACTATCTAGGTTCTTATACCACACCCATTACCGTGGTATCTGACTGCCTCCCAACATTCTCAAGTTATATTTATCTTGGTCACCAAAACTGCAACTTTCCCTTCTCCAGTTTGAGGAAACGGGACTAGAACTTACATGGCAAATGTGCTAAGTGCATGATGGTTGAGCCATTGTGCTAACTCATAAAGGACCTGTTCCAGATAATGGCATCTAAGCCTTCTCCATCACCTGCTGTCTCAAACAATAAGTAATCTGCACTTGTAACTGGAGACAGATATCAGAGTTTGAGTAGAAGGTAACTTTTTTTTAAATCAGTTTCTTTACCCTTGATTTAACTTCAACACGCTAATGGTTTTGGGACACTCTTGACTTACCGTTTACTGTGTCTATTATTGAAAAGGGCATTAGACTGTAGCTGTTCATAAAGCATCTTAATTTCTGCTAGACCAGGCAAAAATATCAGTACAGCACCTGTACATACAGGGGAAAGAAAAGAGTCAATAGAAGAGTTAAGCTAAAACGTAGTATTACACTTTGATTTTACCACAGTGCACAAAGGCCCCCAGTCAAAACTGGAGCTCCGTTTTGCTACACACTATATAAAATCACCAGCAGCAATGACCCCATGCCAAAGAATTTACAATCTAACCAGACAAGACAGATAAAGATGTCAGCATACTGTCAAAAGTTCATCTCTTTGCTACAGTTTTTGTGCTGGCCCGGTGTACCCATCTGCCCCCCATCCCCACAGAAATTAGGGGCCTCCCCACTCCCATCGACTCAAATGTGCTCAGATAAATTCGGAAGTTATGGAAATGATGTTTTGGATGAAAGCGGCAACTTGGCACAATCTATACAAGCACATAACTGTTGCATGTAGTCCCTGTTATACAACCCACAATGGACAGTCAGGTTACCTGGTGGGTATGAGTGTTTGCCACTGACTATCCACTCCAGCAGGGACTCTATTAATTCCAGATTAACTTTGTCTAAGTCCATGGCAGCCATCGTTTTTAACACTGATTTACTAACCCCTGAAAGAGAAATGAAAGCAGGGTAGGAGCGTAGGTGAGTTGGTGTCTCATCAAAGAGCAGACATTATACAGTTCACTGAGAAAATGGCCCCACAGAGGATCAGCACCCTTTCACTAAGCAGGATCCTACATCCCTGTTAATACGGCTGAAGGGTACAGTAAGTGTAATACCTCTGAGTGCAATCTATCCCCCCCCCCCCCCCCCGCATTCATTCTTCCCCACTTGACATCTCCTCATGAACTCTACCACTCCTCCCACTCTCCTCTCTTCTCACTCACACCCTATTGGGTCTCATATACTCCCAATGCACCACACTCCCCGTGTGCCAAATCCAATGAACAAACACACTGGTGCCAGCCCAGCCCAGCTCACCCACACTGGTAGCAGGCAGGAGTCGGGAATGCCATGGGGGCAGCCGAGGATTGACACCAGAGGTCTCCAGGACCCTGCACACAAACTCGGTTCTGCCTCCTCCCAGTATTTAATTTCTTAGATACAACAGACCCTAAAAGTCTCTTACCCATTTGGGCTACTACAATCTTCCCCCCATCCCCACCCTTGAAGATACAACCCCAGAGCTGTACATGAAGGATTACAATGAAAAGAAGGCTGGGTGGATAACATAATGCAGCCTTATCGGATCACTATTTTGCACGTCAATATACACCCCAGCGAAGCCCTGGAACGGGAGCTTCCCATCTAGTCGAGCCCCTGTGCTGATGCAGGACCAAGTAAACCGAGACTATCCCTAACAGATGTCCTTAAAAACCTCCAATGATGGGGAGTCCACAACCTCCCTTGGTATCCTATTCAAGTGCTCAACTACCCTGACAGTTAGAAAGTTTTCCATCTATTTAACCTAAATCTCCCTTGCTCCAGATGAAGCCAATTACTTCTTGTCCTGCCTTCAGTGGACATGGAGAACAATTGACCATCGTCCTCTTTATCAAGTCACTCACAAGCCTTCTTTTCTCAAGACTAAACTTGCCCAGTTTTTTTAAAAACCTTTCTTCATAGGTCAGATTTTCTAAACCTCACCATTTTTGTGGCCCTCTTCTGGGTTCTCCAATTTGGCCACATCTTTCTTACAAGGTGGCACCTAGAACTGGACACAGTGCTCCAGCTGAGGCCTCACCAGTACCGAGTGGCGTGGGACAATTATCTCCCATATCTTACATACGGCACTCCTGTTAATACCTCACAGAAAACTGAACTTTACATCATGAAGCCCCAAATTATGAAAAGACGTGTAGTATCCAGAGTACCTGCTGGGCGTGTGAATATGCTTTTTGGGATGAGAGAGAGAGAGAGATTACCTTTGTACCGTAGCAGGAGCTGTTTAAAAGTTAATTGCTGGTCTGGGACTGAATCCTTGACAATAGTGTCATCCTCTAGGAGGCGAGCACATCTTAGATCTTCCTCTACTTCTTCTAACGCAGTCCTCTTGCGCCTTGCTTTAAGTTTCTCTTCTGGACCTCGTTTCGTGTTGTTCATGTACGGACTACCATCCTCTAAGACATACCTGAACATGAGCAGAAAGAATTCAGTCATAGGGAAAGCAGTTTGTACAGTCTACACTTTAAATTAAGCTGTCAGGGTATTATGCCATGCCCATCACCATGGTACCTACATGCCTTACAAATTTACATAAAGAATATCAGTGGCTAATCATAGCCCTGACTTCTCTCTTCTGTCACTCTTTCTAGCAGCAGGTAGGAGTGCTGGGAATTTCACTCTTAGCATAAGTAGTTAGCACATATTGTAAAGTTTGAATGGTCCTTTAGAATATGTGCTAAACAATCTGTTCCACCTTGTATGTAGCTGTGATGTTTGGAGTCCCTTTCCCAGGCCTGAAGAAAAGCTCTGTGGGGCTTGAAAAACGCTCTCACCAAGAGAAGTTGGCCCAATAAAAGATACTGCCTCACCCACCTAGTCTTTCTAATATCCTGGGACCGACACAACTACAACTATGTTGCAAACAACAATGGAACTACTGGGGGGAGGGATAGTTCAGTGGTTTGAAAATTGGCCTGCTAAACCCAGAGTTGTGAGTTCAATCCTTGAGGGGGCCACTTAGGGATCTGAGGTAAAATCAGTACTTGGTCTTGCTAGTGAAGGCAGGGGACTGGACTTTATGACCTTTCAAGGTCCCTTCCAGTTCTAGGAGATAAAATAAATAAATTAATGGAGATATCCTATTTAACTTTTCCAAAGGGCAGTTACTTGTGAGAATGCTGTCAATGATTTCATACCTTGTCACTGCAATTACATCTTCCAGAAAAAACTGATCCACAGGGAACGTCCGACCTAAAGAGAAAAATTAGAATCTTAAAGCAAAATGCGAGCTACCATTTCAGGAGTGGAGGTCAGGGGAGGGATAGATAATTTCTCACGCTGGTGTTTCACCACTTCACCCCTTGTCCCACCTTCGTGAACTTAACGCGCTATGTGGGTTCTTTTAGAACTATACTGCAATCAGTAACACAACTTAGTCCAGAACAAATAGCTGACGTTTTTCAAGAACACTGCTGGCATTCACTCAGTTTACACAAGGAGGATTCCTGGAGCAAGGTAATTTGGTGCAGTATTAGAATGATAGGAAGCAACGTATTTCCATCTAGCTAGGTATATATATCATGCTCAGTGTGATATCTGAGCACTGTATAAATGTGCGTACATCCAAATGGGGGCCTACACGTACCCCTGGATACTCGAGCCCCTCCCCGTTTACCAGAAGAGAAGGGATTGTTTTTTCCTGTTTTGGGGAAGCTATGTCAGAGAGCTGGGTCTTGCAGATAAAGTTTTTTGCCATTCTTGGCTCTTGTGGGAGATCCAGAGCTGTAGGCCAACCTCCGAGAAGGCTCTGTCTCCAGGTCCCCTTGGCATAGAAAATTCCATCATTCTGAGGACTGCAGCAAGGTCAAGCTGTCTCTGAAATAACTCAGGGGCAGCACACTGAGTTTTGAGGATCATGATCAGCACCTTAAACTTGATCTGATATTTGATGGGTAGCCAATGACCAGTGATAGTCAGCAGGTGGGTTGCACCAGCTGGAGTTTTAGTAGCTATGGTTTCATTCTCATATATAAATATGTTGCAATACAGAAGGTCACATCTGGCAGAGTGGGACAATTTCTCCTGGCCAGCCAAAGGGGGTAAAAGGCATTTTGTGCTGCTATTGAACATCCAGTCTCAATGGGGAGCCCAAGAGGACAATAAATCATGCACACTTGGGCAGACACCCACTACTGTGAGTGGCACTACGGAATAATGCAACTCTTCGAAACATGTCCAGTAGTATCACCTCTGCTTTATCTGGATTTAGCTGCAAACACCTGCTCTTCATCCAGGCACTGTGCTTACTGGGGAATATCATCTGATAAAGGAGCAAATCATCTCCAAAAAGGCTCCAACTAAAAAGATGAATTGCTTGTTTACCAAATTCAGGTTTTTAAAACAAAAAAAATTACAAAGCATTTTAATATTTACTCATTCTCTATATTTTAAATGAATTTAGTGAACCCTGCAACTAAATCCCCATCTTCGTATCTGATCTGAGAAGGCAGTGGCTGAGGGCATGAGTGGATGCAGCACACCGGTCCTAACAAAGGAAGGGATTCTTGAAGTTGCTGTAAGCAGCAACCCCTGCTGTCCATAAAGCAGCAGTGTTAATAAGACTTTGGAGGAAATCCTTCAGCCAGAGGAAAATGTAGATGGAATGAGATCTTCCTGTCCAAGAAAGGACATTTTTAGAGACAAAATAAGGCTTCATGAATGCACATAGGTACGACCGCAGCCTAGGACAGTGTTATATGTCCTGAATTCCTCTCGTCTGCAAGAACTCTTCTATGGCTTCTGGAAGAGAGGCAAATGGAAACTGTCTGGCGTGGGGAAAGCCTCATGCTAGAGATACATCGCTAAAAGATAGAAAATGAACAAAAAATAGCACTGAGCTCAGGTCAATGGAAGACAATGCTATTTCCCAAATGTAATAAAATATATTGATGTTACATATTTGTAAGTGGGTCTTATGCCAAACTATATGTGACGGTGCTTTATTTGATGGACAGATTCTTGTAGGCAAACAGACTTGCAGTTCTATAAAGTAAAACTAAACAAATGGTACATTTATTCTTTAGGTTCATGCCTAGGCTGCCCTTTATAGCCTGTGGTACGATCACCATCAGGTGCTGGGAAAGCCTGACACGCTTGCCCCTAAACCAATCAGACATTGTTTGTAACCTCTGTCCCTAAGCTAAACAGTGCTATTATTCATAGGTAACATTGTACGATACACTAACAGAGAAACACTCCCCACTCTATTGTAAAATTACTGGACTAAGCTGAAACCAAGCCTGTAAAATAACTTGTAGTGGATAATAAAAAAAATAACCGTTCTTCACCTGGTATGTTAATAACTGGACAGGAGTTAAAGTACTGAGAGAAAAGCTCTGCATTCAAGGTGGCACTCATTAGTATAATACGCAGGTCTGGCCTCTGAAACATAATATCCTTCAAAACCAGCAGCAAGAAGTCACTGAAGAAAACAAGCAAAAGACAACTGAATTTCTTCAGTGTTAATTTCCAGATCTCCTCTCTCTCTAATCTGCTCCCTTTCCTGGTGTCTCCACCAGCGTGGCAACACCACCATGTCAAGCTGCACTCACAATAGTGCCTCTCTGGCAATGGCCTTTAGCTAGGAATTTGGTAATTTACTATAAGTGACCTTGGGTTATAATTACCTACTTTTGGGCTGTCCCTTTCCAGAATGTCTGGATTCCTTCGTATATTTACTTAGATTTAAACAATACAAGCTCTTGGGTGCCCTAACAGTTAATTAAGCTGATGATAACATAGTAACCGCCACCCAACAGTATTAAATAACCGCACACACATATATTAACTCAGCCAGCCAGTAAATCAAAGCAACAGACAACCCCTTTTCATCCCTCTCCCCATGGGAGCATTCCCACCACCTTCACCAAAAAACATGTCAAGTACATGGCTTTTGCAGGAGGCCTAGAAGGTCATCAAGTGCAGCTAGTTTTTGAACTGGGGGAAAGCCAGGTGGAAGGGAAGGGTGTCCTGTCCTGTGCGCCCCACCCCCAAGGAACACCCTTGCCAGCAGCCCCCTCTCCTTTAGAATGAAGTGGCTCGAGCATCTCCAATGACTACAGCAGTGGCAGTATGTTGTAGGGAGAGCGGTGGTCGCAGGCAGGCAGGATCAGGATCAGGCAGGCAGGTCGCAGACAGTTCAGAGCTTTCCAGGGTACGACCAATGCTTTTAAGCTTACCCAGAGACCGTCCACATAGCTGCAGCTGGCCAACAAGTACTAAAAGCATCTTGCAGGTCCCTTCTTCTCTGCTTTTAGAGTTACCAACAGACCTATCCCCTTCCAGAGCACCAGCTGGTAAGAGAGGTGTGTTTGGGAGAGGTTGGATTACAACAGGGTTGGGAGGGGGAAGAGTAAGGAAATTCTGAACTGGGAAAGCCTCATTTGGGGTGTTCTACTTGGGATGGGAGGGGGTCTTTAGGGCTTCCAGAGGCAGCATGTGGAGCATTAGGGTAGCTGGAGGACAGTGAACTGAAATAGGGAAGAGATAGTGACCTAAAGAACCCACCTCTCTGTTGTCCCTCCTGTCCCATCCTAAAACTTTCCTTAAAATGTGACTGCAACTGTGATGGGCGACTGGAAGCGGGAGGGTTGACCGATGTGCCTTCTCCTCAAGGAGCTGCCACAGCACAAACAAATCCCTTAGTCCCCAGGGAGAAAGAGACCAGGAGCAGTAACCAGAATCTCCCATATGGCCGTGCATGCAGAGTGCTGCCAGTAGCCCATCACACTGGCTGGAAGCAGTTTGACTTTAGTCGTTTGTTACTCAGTCATCTCAGTGCTCACCTTCATGTATTTGCTTTTCAGTTATGGAATAAGGAACTATTTACCTCTCTTCTGTTCTTTCATGAACTTCATCAACAATAACATGGGTGATTCCCTGTAAAGTCATGTCTCCTTCTAGTCTTCTCAGCAGCACTCCAGTAGTGCAGTACAGCAGCCTGGTAGCTAGTGACTGGAACAGTAAGCAAGGACACAAAACATTCAGTGAAGTTTTAAAAGTTTAACAGCTTTCCTAATACAAAGTCTAGTAAGAGCACGTTGCCATACGCCACTCGTGTCCAACCTGAACAGTCCTTGCTTCAAGCAGGAGCAAGCAATTTTTCCTCTCACCTTACCCTTAATTCAACTTAAATGCAGTTATCTGGTGCTTAACAAGGAGCCCTTTTGCAAAAGGACAATGACATATCTAAACTATCTCATCTTATTCTTTCCTGCTTCAGTAGCTGCATGTTAAACGCTTGACCATTTGTCTCCGTCAATGAAGGTGAGAGCTATGGAAAGGGTGATGAGACTAGCTCTGGAGGAAGAGGGTTGTCTGTGTTTCTGATCTCTATTTGATTGACTAATGAAGGTTTATATAGAATCGTTCATGAGTGATGCATATTTTGCCCTATGGGACAGAATGAAAAGGTGTTGCAATTGTGGTCAACAGCAGAGACAGAAAAAAAGAGCAAGGCTAAAATTAAGAAGGGACGGACAAAACAAACTAAAAATCAAACCCTTTGCAAAACAATTGGTAGCCATTGTAAACTAATCTGTTTTGTTTTTCACTCAAAACTTATTTTACAATTTGTTCAATCAACTTTTTAGCTTCAGATCCTTGACAGTCTTTATTTTAGTTTTGACTTTACTTCTGCAAATTGTATTGATGCAAAATTTGTCAAATGTGGATGACAGGAGAAGTCAAATGACAGAAAAAGCTTTAAAATACTAAGTCTGCTTTATCCAAGAAAAATGTTAGAAAAGGGGGAATGGATGGCCTACAGAATATCACTAGTAGGAAGTTAGCTCAATTCAGCCCACATCACTAAGGACTGAAGTGCTGGACTTTGATTCCTGCTTGGTGACTAATGGAAGTGGTTTCATTCCAGTTTCCAGAGGACAAGTATTCAGATCACAAAACCCACTACGGGTACTGATTTCTTTGTTGGCCACCTCAGCAGAGAGGCTACCCAATGAACGTACACTAAGACTACTACTACCTTCTCATCCTAGAAGGTGTGCCTGACAGTGTGGCTTGAGGCAAAATGGCAGGGTAGCATGGGGAAGCTCGCATTGCTCTGGTCATACTGTATGAATTCTGTGGATAAAAGGATTACATCTCTAGGACAGTCAATCTGCACCTTTTACAGCTAATACAGACATTTTAAAAGAACTAGATGAAAAAACAGGGAAAGCATACAAACCTTTACACTTTCTAAGCGGATCTGGTATCCCACAGTGACCCCAACTCTTTCTGTTCTCTCCTTGGCTACGCGTTCAGCTACAGAAATGGCAGAGATCCTGCGAGGCTGAGTGCATATGATATTGGCTACCCTATTTGGAGGACCCCTCAGTGAAGCATCCAAAATAAACTGAGGAATCTGAGTGGTTTTCCCACATCTGCATGACAAAAAAATTAATTAAATGTTTTTAAAATGTCTTGTCAGAATGAGTTAGGAGGTTGGATTCCAATTTGTATTTCCTTGCTTTTATTAGTTTGGGTCACACTTCATGTGAAATTCCTTAATAATTCAAAATTCATCTACGACTGCAGTAATTTAACATCAATGAATTATGCACCCAACCACCTGATCATTCCAGAACACAGGCTGTATAATTAAACTTTAGATATGCCTTCCCGTGTATCGTTTGATCCTAGAAGTGCATGTGTAAATCACATCCTTACCCAGTCATGCCACTCACAACAAGCACCTGATGCTTAGTCAGCAAATCAAGAATGGTTTCTCTTTCTTCCCACGCAGGGAGATTCTGTCTTTCTTGCAACATGGACTGGAAGTGCCTAGAAGACTGACAAACATAATGAAGAGAAATTGATCTCTCTGGTTAAGAGCCTCAAATCCTGCCCTAGATTCACAGATTCAGATGAGAAGGGACCATTATGATCATCTAGTCTGACCTCCTGCATAGGACAGGCCATAGAATTTTACCAAGTCATTCCTGCATTCAATCCATATTTTGTGGCCGAGCAGGAGCATTTCTTTTAGCAAGTCATCCAATTTTGATTTAAAGACTTCAAGTGATGGAGCATCAGCCACATCCCTTAGTAAGTTGTTCCAAAGGTTAATTACTCTGTTAAAAATGTGCACCTTATTTTTAGCCTGAATTTATCTAGCAACAGTTGCTACGCAAGGCAATCTTTCCTTAGTGCAGTTTAAGTAAAAGGAGGGCTTAAAAAAGTTTACTCTCTCATAGGAAGTGGAAAGCTTCCTGTGGTGAGCATGGGGGCCCAAATCATCAATTCCTGCAGCATTTAAGGTTTCATTTATAAAAATATTAGGGTCAAAATTTTGCAACTTTCAAAGCTGTGAGCAGAGTGACAAAACTGCATTTATTTACATTCAGTTTGCATCAGGAAGATTTATCTTTACAGATAAAAGCTAGAAACTTAGGCCGATGTTTTCAAACCTGGGGGGCCCTACCCCTTAGCCACTTTTGAAAATTTTACCCTTAAGCTATATTTAAGCTCTTAATCGAACTGGCATGTTTTTCAAAGGTGCCAAATACCTCCAGCTCCCATTAACTCCAAATATATAGTGCTTCCTTCCTGTTCTCTCATAGGCATTCTGCCACAGTACATGGTCTTATCTTCTAATGTTGATGATGCATTTTCTACCAGGGGAAGTTTACGGATTTGTTAACTTATGCCTAACAGGAATTGTAAATCGTAAGGATTTCCAAAAGAGAAACTCCCACATGCAGTGTATTGGCTACAGAGGCATTTCCGCAACTGTACTAGTTACAATATTGGCCAACACCTATTGCTAAAGCAGTAAAATTTACTAGAATACTGGTCACCATATTACCTCGATTTCAAAGAAAATCGCCCTCTTCTTTAAATAATGCAAAGTCAGAAACATAAATCCATGAAAATTCAAGTGCTCTTACTGCCTGCAATGGTGTTACAAACGTCTAAAATGGTCGTTCTCAAATTGTCGTCTGAGGATCACCTGCTGCAGGCAGAACCTTCAGGTGATCCACAGAATGGAGGATTTTGGGAGGCAAGCAGTGTAGGCCTGGGATAATGGGGAGAGAGGATCCTGAGGAGAGCTCTACTGTAAGTATACAGAATTAAAGAGCTAGAGAACCACTGGCCTAACAATAACATGATCTACACTGCATTTGATAGTAGGTAAGATATGGCTTCCCAAACAGTCCAGGTCATAGGGAGCCACTGTCATTCACACAGCTGGGAAGAATTAACTTAAGCAGATTTTCCTTTTCTGAAAGACAAGCACAGAACTGTTGCAAAACAAAGCTTCTACACTCTGAAGTCCCATTATGAAGTCCTGTGGAGCAGTAGAACTCAACAAGTCACCCCTTGTTAACATTCAAAAGGAAATGATTATACTTCAGTACTCAAGCTATTGAAGATTCTGAGCTCTCTGAGGCATGGAGAGCCTCATACCGTTTCTGTCTGCACAACACATAGCACAATGCAGCCAAAACCTAGCTGGGACCACTGGATTCGATTCTATTGCAAATGTTAAATAACAGTGTAAAATTCCAGTGTAATTAACTGTGCACATACATAGCACAGCAGGAAATGTTATTCTTGTTTATACTCTCAAGTATGAGGATAGATTCCTTATAAACCTAGCTGTAGAACTGCATCTGCAGTTATTCAACAAAGAAGTCTAATCTGTTTTCTAACAATATAGTAGAACCTCAAAGTTACGAACACCAGAGTTACGCACTGACCAGTTAACCACACACCTCATTTGGAACCGAAGTACATAATCAGGCAACAGTATAAAAAAAAAAAAGAAGCAAATTCAGCGCAGTTCTGTGTTAAACTTAAACTACTACAAATATAAAGGGAAAGCAGCATTTTTTTTCTGCATAGTAAAGTTTTAAAGCTGTATTAAGTCAATGTTCAGTTGTAAACTTTTGAAAGAACAACCATAACGTTTTGTTCAGAGTAACAAACATTTCAGAGTTACAAACAACCTCCATTCCCGAGGTGTTCGTAATTCTGAGGTTCTACTGTAGGTGAAAGTGTTCTAAACAATCTGTTATCTTATCTTAGGGTGACCAGACAGCAAATGTGAAAAATCGGGACAGAGGGTGTGTGTGTGGGGGAGGGGTAATAGGAGCCCATATAAGAAAAAGACCCAAAAATCGGGACATTTGGTCACCCTATCTTATCTCCTAGCAAAATAACTAATCTTACACTTAGCTGAATAGCTTGATAGGCAGTTTGTCATTTAAAATAAATATCACAAAGTCAGAATACAAATGGATCTCTTTTTTTTGTTGTTGCACTGTACCTGCTTTATTCGAAATTGCTTGCAGATTTTAACATTTTCATTATACACAGACTTTGCCTGCATGTCATATTTTCTGGAAAGCTTCTTCTTGAGGTTCACATAACTCTCATTCTCCACAACAACTGTTTCAGGCTCAGGCTCTTCCTCCTCATCTTCATCACTCTCAGGCTCAGACTCTTTTGTAACTCGAGAAAGAAAAAAGCATCTTAACATTCAACTCTGCAAAGATTGAGACGAACATTGGTTTGAGGCCTGGGACTTCCTGAGTCCTGGACCACGGTCCAAAAAAGCAGTACTACACCAAGTAACCAGTTGGCCCTAAGTTCTAAGATCCAACATTTCAGGAGTGGGTGGGTGAGATTCTGTGGCCTGCATTGTGTAGGAGGTCAGACTAGATGATCATAATGGTCCCTTCTGACCTTAAAGTCTATGAGTCTATTACCAGAGCTAGAAGCAAATGTTCTATAACAAAAAAGCTGATTTGAAATCCACACTAAGATTCAATTTCCTAAACCCAGTCACATCTACATTTGTGCTGTTTAAAAAAGTAATCTTGTTTTTAAAATGTAAGGGGAAGGTTCCGTTGCCACTGTCCATGCGCTCAAAAAACGGTGTAGTAGTTTTTGCTCAAATTTCCCAAGAAAGTTCACCTTCGAGAAGAGACCAACACTGGAACATTCCATCTCAACAAGTGAAAGTTTTGGAAAGTTATGAGTAGCTCAAGACAGGGGACTAGAATACAATCTTTACTTATAGGTAGGGCCTTGTGCAGATCGCAATTTCACAGAGTGGGCAGAAATCCACACTGCAGTTTTTCCAACAGCAGGGATGCAGAAAGGGGCATCTGCACATGCTGGTCTTGTGCTCAGTGCAGCTTGCAGCAGAATTGGGGCGGGGAGGGGAGGAAAGAAAGCAGGATGGATGGGGACTTGGCATCTGGTTTTATGCAAGGCACAGTAGCCAGCACTGCTGCCACTTGGACCACACAGCTGTACTGAGCACAAGACCAGAGCATGCTGATGCCCGTTTCCACCTCTCTGCTGCCTGAAAAAAATTGAAGCAGTGTGGTGGGGGAGGGAGGAGAGAGGAACAGACTCAGTGGCCATGCGAGGCACTGCAGCCAGCATTGCCGCTCCTTGGAACATGAAAAGCCATGGCCTCGGGAGGAGGACATGGGGAGGCAGAAGCGGCCATCTGTGCCTACCAGCCTTGTGCTAGATGCAGCTTGTAGCACACATTCCAAGCAGCAGCACTGCTGGCTAGAGTGCCTAGCAGAAAACAGGGTGCTCAGCTCGCCCCCAAAGTGCTGCTCCAACATGGCACTGCCACGCACTACGAGCAGGAGACCAGTGCTTCTGCCTCTCCGCTGTTGGAAATGTCGCAGCAGTTTCAGAGGGACTCAGCAGCCGTGCGTACTCTATGAAAAAAAATCGATACTTTCCCGTGAATCTTCAAAAGAATATCCAGGATTTCCACAGGGCCTTACTTATACAGGGCGGCTGCCACACCTGTGATAAATAATGTGGCCCGACGACTCTCTCCTCGGAAATCTGTTTATAGTTACTGCCTGTGTAATGTATCCAGCAGTATGGAGCAATATTACAAACGAGACACATCATTAGGAACGTTATAAAACTGGGTGAAACCACCCGCTCAGCCTTAACTCCAGCTTTATAAAGTCTTTTTATTTTTTGCCTAGGAATTTTTTCAGTTTTTAAATGTTTCAAAATTGGTCAGTAACAGAAGCACTGGGACAAGCAGCCTGAACGTCACTCCCGGCCTTCGCTTTAGCCTCTAGACTGTACTCCCACCATCAAAAGAAAAGCCTTTATGTCGCTGTCCTTACCTTCTAACATGCAATTTGAAACAGGTGAACTATCTGGAAACACTTGTTTATGACCGTCTGTATCGGTTCTTGTTGAGGGCATGGTCAGCAGGGACATGGGAGGGACGCTATATTTGTGGGAAGTATTAGTAAGTAACTCGGTTATCTCTGATTCATCCTCCAAACAGGTTATTAAAGAATACACAACTGGTTCATTAGCCTCTGCAGACGTCAAGGCCTTTCCATAGAGGAATTCAGCAATGTGTAAACGACAAGCCAGAGGTAGATTCTCATTGGTGGAATAAAATGCCACAATGGGTGCCTGATAGGGGTATTTGTTATCCTCAGGAAATCTGATTTCAAGTTCGTATAAAGGAGAGTTATCGCTATTAGATCTGAGGTGAGCGTCATCCACAGAATTCTGTAACGTTCTTGGCAGGTGCTTTGGAGGACTCTCATGTTGGAATTTGCATCTTGAGCCAAACTTGCAGCCTCCTTGAAGGTAAAATTTACAGACTTTGTTTAAAGTCTGTTTTGCCACATCTTTGGCAGCACTATCCCTTTGTTTGGATTTGCTGACTTTATTTGTTAAGTGTTCCAGTTCCAACCCAAACGTCCAAACTCTGTTTTTAATTCTTTCTACAAAGTTTTCTCCGTAGATTGAACAGAGAGCAAAAGCCTCTTCTTGCCTTTGTTCCAAGCATTCTTCTAGACTGGCCTGAACAGCTGCTTCTGAGATTTGCATCCTCGCTCCGTATTTTTCTGAAAAGCACTGCAAGAGCAAGTGTTCCAACGATGCCCCAATGTTACCATTGCAGGATCCTAGTATTGTCCGACAGCGCTCATTATCAAAGCCATACCTGCAGCAGAATAGAGAAAAACAATTGCAAAAGGCAATGACATAAGAGCAATGAAATATGAAGTAACTGCAGATCTATTCAATTAAACTAATTTAATATAAGCTTATATGGAATCAGACATCATTACTTTTCTGTCTGAAATATTTTGAGAGAATTTTAGTGCTCATGGGAGGTGCCAAACTGGCAGCTATGGAAACAGAAGTCCATTATTTAGCCAGTCCATGACAGATTCACCCATTCGGTGAACCTTCCACATTTCAGAAAGTAACACATAACAGCTACAGGATTATTAAACCATACAGTGCAAAGTCAACTCTTCAGAGAAAGTTTAGTTAGAGATAAAAAGCTTCCACCTAAGAAAAAACAAAAAAAAACAAAAAAAACCAAACTCATGACTGCTTACAAGGTACCATGTGTGAACTATAACGACAACAGAATTCTACATGGTATAGAAATATTTGATATTTGCTCATTGGAACTGCCAAAATTGAATGCAAATACTTTCCAATTCCATTAACTATCCTGAATATTTGATTTTACAGTATCTATTTCTGTTTCTTGGAGAGACAACTGAAACCACCAAACGTAGCAAGGCTGGAATGATTTAAGTGTTATTTTAAGCGCATTCACAAAAGGGCTGATTCTGTTAGTCCTCTGCATGCAGAACTCCCACCAAAGTCAACGAGAGTACCAAGCACTGAGGGCTTAAAATACAGTTTCCAGGAGTGCAAGCATTTTATTTATTATGAATGGAATCACCTGGAAAGTTTATGCACAGCAAATGAAGACACCTCACTTTCCACCATTTTATGTTCATTTGGTTCAGAAACCAGCCCTGTAGTTACTTCAGAAATCTCTTCGTCTGCTGACCAGCATTGCACATCATCAAAATAATCAGGTTCATCATCATCATCTTCGCCTGATGCAGCCATTCTGAAAAAGAGAGATCAAATCATTAATAGCATTATACATTTTAATTAGATGCATGTCTGTGTGATTCAAAATTATGGTGTTTCAAATAAAGGGAAAATTGAAGAACAACATGCTGCTTTTATTTAGAATAGCCTGTCTGCTAAAATGTTACACATTACACATACCTGAGGTATGGACACCATTAACTGGCAGAATGCAATTTCAAGAGCAAAAATACTGTACACAGCCAACATTTGAAATGATTATTTTTTTAAATAATTCTTGTCCACAGCTTAGGAATCCTGGCTAAGTTTCCTAGAGAAGTCAAGTCTTTCTATGGATCTGCTACAGGCGTGCAAAGAAACCAAAAACCTTCAAGAATGACCATCAGCAAAACAGGGAAGATCAAATTTGATATTCCTGATAATTCTAAAGTTAATAAAAAAAATAAGGACTTCTTTATACTTCATAAAGCACAACAACAACAACAACGAAAAAGGAACAAAGCCATTTTCTGCTCTTCAAGTCAACTTTAAAGAAATAAGGGAACAAGCAATTACTTTTGGAAGTGGTGGTAAATCAGAGAGCTTAAAAGCATTAGAATGGTGCACATCGTCTAATAATTTACATTTGGATAGTTCCTTTCATCTAAAGAAATCCCAAAGCACTTTAGACACCACACAATGCCACAGTGAGTTAATGATCTCTGGTGTGGAACATAGTAGCCATTTCATAGCAACAGTAATATTACACACCAGTTTGCCAAAAGGAAAGGAAGAAAATTTTTTAGGAAACCTATTCCAACATAGCAACTATGGAAATATATAGTACAGATGAGTTGTGGGTTTTTTTGGCTCCCGACTTTAAGGCACATCATTACATATTACAACAGTGCCCAGTTAATGATGGAAAAGGTTAAAGGCTTTCACATGCAAAATATTTCTCCTCTAAGCAAAGGTACACATGTAAAAAAACTGATCTAGCCAGGAATGGTTTTGTTTGTTTAAACTAACTCTGAACCAGCTGACAGCTCTTGTCCCTGGAGTTCTCGGAGAAGTTCTTTCACCCTTTGCTGATTCTCAGATGTCATATGTATGGTCTGCAGAGGCATCCTCGTTTCAGGTCTCTGTTTGGTTTGCCCTCCTCTTCTGATAACGCAGCTTGATCTAAAAATTAAAACACCCACACACAAATTCCATGTTTATTTATGTAACTGAAATTATACAGACTAATCAGATTCCAACATCAAGAATCCAACAGAAGAATTAAAGTGAGGGCTCCTCCAACACACAAGCACAATGGGACACTTGATTGTGTTTGTGCGTCAGAGGGTCTTTAACAACAAATGTACTTTTTTGGGTCTTATGTCAGATCCTCAGTGTTTTCAAGTTATTTGGCTAGATAAAATCATCAGTAGTTACAATACAGCCAAGCATGTTTAAGTATAGATTGGCTAGAATATATTTTGGATTAAAAAAACTGACAATAGCACATGCACACTTAGATTATACCATAAAAAGACTTTTTGGCAGACCAAAAGCTATCATACATTTGCATTAAAACACGCTTTAAACTTGGAAATGTAAAACTTGAGGAGGAGAAGTTAGCTTTAAAGGACTGGTAATTCAATACGCAAAGCAGAACTCTTTGCCTGTAATTATAGATTTTTATTTTAACATGAAAATTCACTCTTTCAACATTTACATTTTAAATGGAAGCTGATTATAAGGCCTGTCCACTCTTCTTTCTAGAATTTGTACCATCTATTGTTATTTGCCAGTAAAAAGACTGCTACAACTTAGTGTTACATAGTTGCTGTGGTGAAAGTAAGTTGTACCAGAGAGAAAGAGTGCCACTAAGCCACTGCCCAAAAGCAGCAGGAAGAGTGGGAGGTATGTGTGTGTAAATCCCAGGGAACTGGGCACAGGCTTTGGAATCAGAGATCCCGAATCCTATTGTGCTTTCCCAACTCCTCTCTCAACTAGCCTTAAGTCTTAAAAATTTACCAGCATTTGCTGAGACATCCCACTACTCCATGCTGCGATTTATTTGATGGGTCACTAATTTCTGTAAACCTCACTTACCCCCATGTGTGAAATCAAGTTAACTTGCTCCTCCCTCACCTGAAGGTCAGACTAGAACCAGTGTCTGGGACTTGAAAGCTAGCAATTACAGGCGAAGTTCAGCACCAATCTGGTCATCTTAAAAGCTCCATCTAGGCACTATGATTTCACTGTGCATAACAACTACTTGGGGGTTTCCATCTTACTCTTTTCTGAAACATTATCTTCACTGGCTCACTGCAATGAAAACTACACTGACAATTACTCAGGTAACAATGCTCTAAAAAATGCATCAAGAACTATCCAAACGTGCCTAATCGTGGCAAAATCTATTACAAGAAATCCAGGCCTTGATTTACAGGTTAAAGGAGGCTTTTACATTGGTGCTAACTTAAAAGAGAATAAATACACACACAAAAAGTATTTGAAGAGCACTTGTCTGTGTTTCTTTTAAAGTTATTCTATGTGTATGTGCTTTAATCTAAGCCGTTTACCCGGGTTTCTTATTATTAAAATATGTTATCTGGAAACTTTCCCAAGTATAAGAATGCCTATTCTCTTTACATTTCCAAACATTCAAAGGTGTTCAAAAAGGGGATTTGAAGTGTCCCACAAATCTTAGTCACATAGAAAATGAATAATACTGACCTGGATGCAACTGGCGGTTCCTCAAAGCAGCAAAAGTCATCCCCATCATCCCAAGCTTTGCTTGACCCTTTTTTATTTCCACCAACATGAGATTTGTTACATTGTCCTCTTCCTCTGCCTCTTCCTCCTCCTCCACCTCCGCCTCTACCTCGCCCTCTTCCTCCGCCTCTGTTCGGCCTTCCTCTTCTCTTCCCTGCTGAACTCATTTTCTCTTACTAAGGGGAAAAAAAGTTTAAACAAATATTCTTATAATTATGCATTACAGTCCATGTTTCTTGGTGCACATCATACTCTTATTTATATGGTACAATAAAGAGTATTGTTAATAAATGGTCTGTTAAAAATATGCCTTGTCTAATTCATATGTCCAAGAAGCAAGTGTACTCTTCTACAACAGTTGTTGTAAAATACAAAAGCTAGTCTAGTCCATTGTGATAGCAGGTTTTTGCTAACGTAGCTGTAGTGTTGGTGCTTTCGTTTCTTCATCTGAAAAATGAGCCTAGTAACAATGCTTTGTGCTTACCTCTTTTCATCAGTAGATCTCAGAGCACTTTAAAAAGGCGGTAAGTATTATTAGCCTGATATCACAGGTGCCCCACCTATGGCCTCATGGAGATTTAGAATTCACATCCATTCAGCCAGAGTCCATCGGTGCTGACCCTTAAGCATTCATGAGCGAAAGCTGGTGTTTGCACCAACTGAGCTCATCAGGAATTACCCCTGGTTGAAATATACAGATCCGATGGATCTGCATTCATTTTAGGGGGATCAGTGAGAGGCCACAGACTTCTGTGAGGAGTTGCACGCCTCTTTGGCAGCTTTGGCCCTACTCTTTCGTACTGCAATTCTAATGGGGACACAATGATTGAACTTTCTAGGGCACAGATGACCCAGGATCAACCCTTACAGGGGATCTCCACTGTGGAGAGGTATCCAGTCTTTATTACTTTTCCACCCGAAAGTTTGCAGGGCTGGGGAGGATGAGGATGCATGTTCTTTAAAAATACTCTACATGAGGCACTGTAGTCTAGTGGAGAAGACATGAGTCTAACTATACATCTCAACCTTCAATCCTGCCATTACATGACACAAGCCATTAAAAACTTATGACAGAAGACCAAAATGTGGAACACTGTATTTTGTTGCATATCACAACATAAAGTGGTTCGGGTTCTGCAGTTTCCACATCAGAGTGTTTCTCTTTTAAGACTTGGCCTGCTAAACCCAGGGTTGTGAGTTCAATCCTTGAGGGGGCCATTTAGGGATCTGGGGCAAAAATCTGTCTGGGGATTGGTCCTGCTTTGAGCAGGGGGTTGGACTAGATGACCTCCTGAGGTTCCTTCCAATCCTGATATTCTACGATCTATGATAATTAACAGCCTATAATAGCTTTTCACTGTAAGACCGATTTTACAGGATGTTTTCTCATTGTGGAATTCAATAAACCAGATTTTAAAATAGAAAAACAGCAAAGACAAA
Organism: Malaclemys terrapin pileata; assembly: GCF_027887155.1. Classification (NCBI taxonomy): domain Eukaryota; kingdom Metazoa; phylum Chordata; order Testudines; family Emydidae; genus Malaclemys; species Malaclemys terrapin. The sequence goes on from NC_071507.1 coordinate 3,867,782, forward strand.
TGCCATGATATGGGAACCTTTACTTGGCAAAAACAACAAGGAGTCTGGTGGCACCTTAAAGACTAACAGATTTATTTGGGCATAAGCTTTCGTGAGTAAAAACCTCACTTCTTCTATGCATCCGAAGAAGTGAGGTTTTTACTCACGAAAGCTTATGCCCAAATAAATCTGTTAGTCTTTAAGGTGCCACCAGACTCCTTGTTGTTTTTGTAGATACAGACTAACACGGCTACCCCCTGATACTTTACTTGGCAACTATCCAAACCAATGTTATACTGTACCAATGCAGCACATCTGATAAGATGCTCCATGTCGATGGGAGAGAACTCTCCTGTCAGCATAATAAAACCGCCTCAGTGAATAGCAGAAGCTATGTCAGTGAAAGAAGCTCTCCTGATGACACAGCGCTATGTACTCGAGCGCTTATGTCAGCATAACTTATGTTGCTCAGGGGGGTGGTTTATTCACACCCTGAGTGGCATAAGTTCTGTCGACATAAACTGTAGTGTAAACACAGCCTTACTCTACAACAGAGTTTTATAACAAGTCGCTGTCTCAGCAAAACAGAGGCTGTTGCCCCTGCACAGTGGAGGAGGGAGTGCGTATGTGGGCAGCATTGCTGCAAGGCCACGCTAGAGAGGTACGAAGCCTGAGCAGCGCACCCAGCAGGGGCACTGGGTACAAGCAAAGGTGCCTGATGCTGGTCACAGTTGGGGCTGACATATCAGTGGGTTAAGACACCTTCGGGGGGGGGGGGGGGGGGATGACATCCAGCACAAGACATAAAACCAACTTAATCATCCCCTAGAGACACCACAGCCCCATTTGGGACCAAAGCCCTCCACCACGACCCCACCCATAATACCCCCTGCGGGGCTCCCTGGCCTCCACAACCCCACCCATAACACCCCTACCACCTGTGATGCCCCCCACCACAGACCCACCCATAACACCCCCTACCCCCCGTGATGCCCCCGCACCACAGCCCCACCCATAACACCCCCTACCCCCCGTGATGCCCCCCCACCCCAGCCCCACCCATAACACCCCCTACCCCCCGTGATGCCCCCCCACCCCAGCCCCACCCATAACACCCCCTACCCCCCGTGATGCCCCCCACCCCAGCCCCACCCATAACACCCCCTACCCCCCGTGATGCCCCCCACCCCAGCCCCACCCATACCACCCCCTACCCCCCGTGATGCCCCCCACCACAGCCCCACCCATACCACCCCCTACCCCCCGTGATGCCCCCCACCACAGCCCCACCCATACCACCCCCTACCCCCCGTGATGCCCCCCACCACAGCCCCACCCATACCACCCCCTACCCCCTGTGATGCCCCCCACCCATACCACCCCCTACCCCCTGTGATGCCCCCCACCCATACCACCCCCTACCCCCTGTGATGCCCCCCACCACAGCCCCACCCATACCACCCCCTACCCCCTGTGATGCCCCCCACCACAGCCCCACCCATACCACCCCCTACCCCCCGTGATGCCCCCCACCACAGCCCCACCCATACCACCCCCTACCCCCTGTGATGCCCCCCACCCATACCACCCCCTACCCCCTGTGATGCCCCCCACCCCAGCCCCACCCATACCACCCCCTACCCCCTGTGATGCCCCCCACCACAGCCCCACCCATAACGCCCCCACCCACCGCGGGACAAACCCTCTCCCCACAGCACGCCCACGGGGTCAGTCCGCCCCCCACGCCCGTGGGGCACACGCCGCCCGGTGGGGATACCCCCCCTCCTACCTGTCACAACAGGCTCCGAAGCCGGCCCAGCGCAGGCAACCCGACCCGGAAGTGAACTCCCTTCTACTTCCGGTGCAAGAGTCAATCTGTCTCCATAGCAACCACAAGACAGCGCGTCCCAGGCATGGCCGGTGAGAGCCCCTGCCCCCTGTCAGAGCGCGGACCCGCCAACCCCCAACCCCCCCGCGCCAGAGCCCGCTCGGCCAGTCACAGAAGTTGACGCTGGTCCCGTCAGGCCGTTTTGGGAACGCGGCGCCCCGGAGCGGGACGAACGTGTCCAATGCAGGCCGGGCGAGCCCTGACCCCGGGCCGGGCTGCCAACCCTCCAGGATTGCCCGGGAGTCTCCAGGAAGGGAAGACCACCCCGCCATTAAAAATCATGTCATGGGAGGAAACCTCCAGGAATGCCGCCAACCCGAGTTGGCAACCCGAGTCCCAGGGCAAGGGGACACCAGCAACGCGGGACTGGATGAACACAGAAGCCGATTCCTGCTGGGGCCTCTGCGCAGGGTTGAGTCGCGCTGCAGCTTGTTCAGCAGAGTGCCCCCTAGTGCTCGGTGTGTCATATCATACACACATACATTGCCCTTACCCTCTGACTGGCTGTATAAAGCCTTACACCATCATATAGGCAATGGCTATATTTACTATCTGGTGTGTGAACCTCAGTCTGGGCCATTCCAGGGTTGCCAGTTTGGGGGGGAAGCTTCGTCACATGCCATAATGTTTAATTAAAGATTAATCTTCAATTCCTCAACCCCGGAGCATTGGCAACCCTACACGAAGCCCACCTTTTAACCATCCCACAATTGCATCTGATATCTGCAGAAGGCTGTGCCTTGGTGGGTCCTAAAGTGCGGAACTCACTGTCTGAAACATCTGTGTCTATTCATCTCTCCCCGCATTTCAGAAAGAAAAAAAAAACCCTCAACTTTTTTATTTCAAAGGATATTTTATTATGACTACTATTGGTCCTATGTTTATTACATTTCCCCAACTATCTGCTTTTTCCCTTCTTTTTGTACTGGATGCTGGTCTGTCCTGAATGTTGAGTGTTTCTTTTCTTCTTGTATTTTAATTAGTTCTCATTAATTTGTATAATAGAATCATAGAATATCAGGGTTGGAAGGGAACTCAGGAGGTCATCTAGTCTAACCCCCTACCTGAAGCAGGACCAATCCCCCGACAAACTTTTGCCCCAGATCCCTAAATGGCCCCCCTTAAGGATTGAACGCACAACCCTGGCTTTAGCAGGCCAATGCTCAATCCCTCCCCCCACCAGTACCCTGCGTGACTTGGAGGACGAGGAATATGGACATTTTATAAATACAATTATATTATTGATTGATTCTAGTTTGTTTAAAGGCTTGGATTCCAAAATGAAAGTAAAATAATGACACACATTTTCTTTTAACAGGTCCTGAAGTTTATAGAATATCTTTTGTATTTCCCAATAATGACAAATATGGTAAGAAATTCTTGAGAGTTAATGCTTACTCATTCTTGTTGACTGCAATTTAAAAAACTGATAAAATAACTCAGAACTAGGGTGACCGGATAGCAAGTGTGAAAAATTGGGACACTTTTTTTGGCAAGGGAGGTGGTATAGTTGGTTATATAAGACAAAGCCCCTAATATCGGGACATCTTGTCACCCTCATTAAAACTGAGTTTGTGGTATCAAAAATGTACTATATGCCAACTTAATTGCCGTGACAGAGGTCAGATTTTTAAACCAAAATGCTTTCTTTACTACATGATGCAAAGCACATTCTCTGGTAAGGCCTAATTCTGCTTCCATTTAAGTCAGCAGTGAAAATCCCATTGACCTCAATGGTGCAAGGTTAGGCTCATAGACTCAGGTGTGAGTCCTTTGTTAGTCCATACTGGTCAAGGGAGTGGAAGAACATATCTGAGAATTCAATCTGAATTTCCTGCATGGCAGCATAGAACTTTATTATTGTAGGCCACCGGATTGTCCTACATTTGAGTGGCACTGATAAGCGAGAATATAGAGACATAAGAGTGGCCAGACTGGGTCAGACCAAAGGTCCAACTAGCTCAGTATCCTGTCTTCCGACAGTGGCCAATGCCAGGTGCTTCAGAGGGAATTAACAGAACAGGTAATCATCAAGTGATCCATGCCCTGTCACCCATTCATAAAATTTAAGGCCAAAAGGGACCATTCTGATAATCTAGGCCAGGGGTGGCCAAACTTTTTGGCCTGAGGGCCACATCGGGGAATAGAAATTGTATGGCGGGCCATGAATTCTCACAAAATTGGGGTTGGGATGTGGGAGGGGGTGAGGGCTCTGGCTGCGGGTGCAGGCTCTCAGGTGGGGCTGGGGATGAGGAGTTTGGGGTACAGGAGGGTTCTATGGGCTGGGATCGAGGGGTTTGGAGAACAGAAGAGGGATCAGGGCTGGGGCAGAGGATTGAGGCATGGGGAAAGGCTCAGGGGTTCAGGCTCTAAGCGGCACTTACCTCAAGTGGCTCCCGGAAGCAGTGGCATGTCCCTTCTCTGGCTCCTACCCAGAGGCACGGTCGGCTCTGCATGCTGCCCCATCGGCAGGCACCGCCCCTGTAGCTCCCATTGGAGTGCTTAGGAGCCAGAGCGGGGCCATGCCGCGGCTTCCAGGAGCTGCATGGAGTGGCTCCCAACCCTGCGCCCTGTCCGGAGCTGGGCCCGCCCACCTGGAGCAGCCCCCAACCCAGCGCCCTGGCTGAAGCTGACCATCTGCATGACATGCATGACCCCCCACATATCCTGTAGGAAACAATCCTGCACAGGGAGTGAAATGGATTAAATAATAATAACAATTGTTATCTCTGACCTAATAGGTCTTTTGCATCTTTAACTTCTAGAGATTTATTCTAAGATTTAAGTTTTTTGATTAAATACTGCCTCATTCAAATGGAAATGACTGTTTGAATTTCAATATATTGAAAGTAACAGGGTTTCTCTGACTACTCTTTTGCTTTACTCATGTTAGATGGTGAGTGTATAAGAACACCTGATGGTGCTCTTGTGAGGCATGGAGATGGAGTTCATACCACCCCTGATGGAATTACTTACACAGGAAACTGGAAAAATGATAAGGTAATTTAAAAGTTCTCTATTTAAAACATCTGTGGAGCTTCCAGTTAACATTAATGAATATTCGATTGTTTCCCACTGGTTATCTAGTTTTAAATAATAAGCCTTGGATTGTCTTTCGGAATTACTGAGACAAAATGAACACATATAGGAAAAGTTGGTTTTTGTTGTTGTTGAGAAAAAAATTGGTGCTACAGAGTGTGTAGCCCCTGTAACTAGACAAATAACAATGCAATTAGAAGGGAGCCTCTCCTGGCAACACTTAGTTTGGCATGTCATTCTTTTTAGTCTGTTGGTGTTTTTTTAAAGATAATTCAGTAAAAAAGCTACATTAAAAGAATTTTAAACAAAGGGAAACTGACTTATCGATTTTGATTGTCCAAGCTGAGAGAAATGCAAGAGTAAACAGAGCATCAACAGCAACAAGTAAACTGTTAAGGTTGTGTAGTAGATGCAAGCTTGATGAAGCTGAGGTGTGTATGGCTTATGGGGTGTGTATTGTATTGCTTTTGGGGTATGTATTGCTTGGAGTGCATTGTTGACACCATTGTAGGCACTATGAAGTTAGAAAGAAATGCACACGCCTTTTCCCTTAACTTCTTATTTCCATTCTGTTAAGGTTTGGGATGAGAGTTTAAAAGCTGAGGCTCTCTGCTGTATGGACACAAAAGATCCCATGACACTTTTCATAAGAGGAGGGTTTACTGTATAGTTACCTTGGCCAAAAACTTCTGAGACCCATCTGAAAACCTTGCACAACTGAGAGCCTGGGCATCCCTAAAGAGTATTAGGTGCCCTACCTGTTTATTTAATAATAGAGTACATTCAAAGAAAATTATCTGAAGACACTGGTATACATCACTGTTTTAAGAATAAGTATTAATCCTCTTAACTCCTTGTTAAACATAGATGAATGGCAGTGGAAGGCTTGAGCATCCTTCAGGAGCAGTTTATGAAGGCGAGTTCAAGGACAACATGTTTCATGGACTAGGAACCTATTCATTTCCAAATGGAGCAAAGTACATTGGAAATTTCAATGAAAACAAGTAAGCTTAACACCAAAGACACAAGAGTTGTTTAGGCTGCTCCCTCCAAGCATGTGGGTTTTAATACTGCAAGATACTAAATCTCCACACAAAGTTGACCAAACGTAGGAGTCGATTTCTCTTGCCAGTGAAGGATGAGGCCATTTTGAAATTTTTCATTTCGTAGGGTGTCTCTTAATGAGCATTTGCAAGTTGGGGTGTAAATCTGCATCGCTGCAGCACACTGCGCACGAACTGTCCATATGGACCCTGCTTCCGTGCACTAAAAGTTCCTTAGTGTGCATTGATGTGCAGCAGTTTGAAGCTGTGGTATTAGGAAACTTGTAATGGGCAGGAGCAGGGTCTACACAAACCATTAGTGCAGGGCCCACTGAAGCCTTGCAGATGGATACCCCAGCTTGCCGCACACTACCTGCTCATTTAGACAAACTACTCGTACAGCCATGGCCATAGATTCGTAGTGTTTAAGGTCAGAAGGGATTAATGTGCTAGATTAAAAAGACCTTTAGCACCCAGTATTTTCTCCCTGTCACAGTACTTATACACATTGTAATTAAGTCACCTCTCAGTTTTCTTTTTGATAAGCTAAACAGATTGAGTTCTTTAATTGTCTCACCGTAAGGCATTTTCCCCAGCTTAGAAATAATGTTTGTGGTTCTTTTCTGCACCCTCTTCAATTTTTCAACATTCTTTTTAAAATGCGGACAGCAGAACTGGATGGTGTATTCCTGTATCGGTCTCACCACTGCTGTATACAGAGAGAGTCATCTTACTATCCTCCTCCTCCTCACCACTCCCTTGTTTACACAGCCAAGGATAGCATTAGCCGTTTGCCAGAGCATCACACTAGGAATTGGTGTTGAGTTACTTCTCTGCTATGATCCTTTTCAAAGTCACTGCTTTACAGGGTCCATTCCCCCAGTCAGTGCTTAATTTGTGCCAGGGTTTGCCAGCACCTCTAGGCTTGAAAGTTCATAGCCCCAGTAGTGGTGGGCTTGCTGCATCAGTTACGAATGTAAAAAGATTGCTTGAGCCCCAGCCCCTCTTTCATAACAAATTAAGCATTGCCCCAGTCCATAGGTATGGCTGCATTCCTTATTCCTAGATGTTTTAAGATAGAAGTTTAGATTCCAAAGTGATGAGGAAATGCTCCATCTGGAGGTATTTTTTTTATCATTCAGATGAATGGAAAAGCTGTAGTGCTGACCTTATAAACCATCAGCTGAGTCTGTTGATGCAGGGTTGTGAATGAGGGGTTTTGTATGAGGAAAAGATTGTATGTCCCTGAAACAAAGTGGATTTTGATTTCATAATAAGTGAATCTAATAAAAAAATTGACTTTAAAACTGACGTCAACAGTGTTCATATTCATTCTCCTTAAATGAGTCTTGGCAAATTTGCTCAGGTTTGAAGTTAATACAAGATTATTTTTTTTAAACTACCACCTCAGGGTAGCGTCTGAAAAGCGAGCTGCATTTTTTCTATATTGTTAACAAACAATGAAGAATCTTGAATCAGAATACAGTTTTGCTGGTGATGCACAGAGAGAACTGAATACACCAGTGCTAGAAATGTGACCAATGATTATGATATTTTTAAGGCATCAGTCCCTGCTGTCAGAATCCACTCAGATACCAAATACAAATCTATATCCTAAAACCAAACCAGTATTTTTTTTAAAAGTAATATCGCATTTATTTTAGCGCTTTACAAGGAAAATCCATTTAAAATTACACTGCCCAGCATATGTATTTGCTGTTTCAGAATTTGTAATTTTAAACTCTCTTGTAGGGATTCTGTGTGACCTATGATATAAAACACAAGATGTAAGCATTCTGTGAAAACAAACAGTGAGTGCCTACCATTTTGGCAAGAACGTTTGGAAATACATCAAGATGGTGGCTCCCGTGCGTTTTCTCTCAAAAGCCTGTGTGTGCGTTAGGCCAGCACAATGCCTATGCACCTCCTATATCCCACTTAAGTGAGATGTAAGTGGTACATCAGTCTCCTGCTGGCCCTTTGCAAGGGAGGAATATCACCAGTTGTGAATATGTGGTCAATCCAGTATGCTCTTAGCCACAGGAAGGATTGTGTGGTGTTGCTCGGGGTCCACGTGTCAGTGTTGGATGAGTAGAAATTCACAAATTTTTATTAGCAATATTCCTTGTTCAGACATATCAGGGATCACTGTGTGAGCAAAAAATTTGTGAAGGGGAGTTGGTAACAAAGCTCCTGGAATATGATCAGTTGACCAGTGGTTGGCTACTCCGCAACAGAAGTTAGCTGGTTAGGGTGCCCAGACAACAAGTATGAAAAATCGGGACGGGGGTGGGGGCCTATATAAGAAAAAGACCCAAAAAATCGGAACGGTCCCTATAAAATCGGAACATCTGGTCACCCTATAGCTGGTTATCTCCCACCATATTATGAATCTTCCTGGCATTCAAAGAATCTATTTTCCATGCCACCGTCTTTAGAGTTCTCTGTAATGCTTGAGGCTAGCTTGCAATTCTAAATACACTGTGGTCCCCGACAACCCTTTCTAGGTTTCAGAGTAGCAGCCGTGTTAGTCTGTATCCGAAGAAGTGGGCTGTAGTCCACGAATGCTTATGCTCTAATAAATTTGTTAGTCTCTAAGGTGCCACAAGTACCCTTTCTAGGTTATCTCAGGATTCCTTGAGAAAACTGAGATACCACTATGCCACTATTTCTCATTCACTTCTCAAGAGGAACAGGTCCCCCAGGACTGTTTTTAAAGTTTAATTTTCCATTGCCAAGGCATATTGGAGCATAGACATTGCTTCATTGACGGAATATTCAGATATTTTGACCTTGAACAGAGCTTTAAAATATCCACAGAGACCTGCTTTTTTGAGGCGTGAGTCCAAAATAGCTGTTCCAGGAGTCTATAAAACACAGCACTTTGTCTTGGCGCACCATAACAAGGAGAATTGGTAGGGATGGGGAACGGCTAAGGAAAGATACGTTGACAGCAATAAGATCACACAGTAACTTGCTTTATGTACGTGTGCATCTTATGGGTGCCACTAATAAAAATCAGGGTAAGTTCCATGGAGCTTAGTCCAACTAACTTCAGATCACTGCTGGGCAGTGAAGGTGTGCCTTCACAGGCCACCTACTGTGAGGAAGTGTAGGGCACCCACTAGGCCGGGGTGGGCAAACTCTTTGACCCGAGGGCCATATCGGGGTTACGAAATGGTATGGAGGGCCGGGTAGGGAAGGATGTGCCTCCCCAAACAGCCTGCCCCACCCCCATATGCCCCCTGATTGCCCCCCTCAGAAACCCCGACCCATCCAAGCCCCCCTGCTCCTTGTCCCCTAACCGTCCCCTCCCGGGACCCCCTGCCCCAACCGCCCCCCAGGACTCCCTCCCCCCGCCCCTTTCGGAATGTGGCCCTGCGAACGCGGGGGGAGGATTCAGGAGGAGCAGGGGCAGCCACGCAGCCAGAGAGAAGCGGTGGTTTCCCCTTCAAAGCGCCACTTCTCTCCGGCCGGCTGCGCGGCTGCCCGGTGCTCTTCCCGAGTCCTCCGGCCGCACTCCCGCACCACCCGCCTGCTCCTCTGCCCGCGCAGTGCAGCCCCTCCCCCCTGCGGGGGGTGCGCCGGTGCTGAGCTGTCCAACTGCCCGGCCCTGGGGCCCCCTGTTGTTGGGGGGGGGCACCCTGTGTTCACCCCTGAGCTGCGCCACCTGGCCAGAGCCAGCCACGCCGCCACACGGTGAGCTGAGGCTGCGGGGGAGGGGGGCTCAGGGGCTGGGCAGGACAGGACAGTCCCGCGGGCCATAGTTTGCCCACCCCTACACTAGGCTATTGGGAAGGGAGGTGTAGCCTGACGGGCCCGCTTCTTTTGCCCTATGTATTGCCCCTGTTGAAGACTTTGCGGCTCCTAGGCCAGGGCTTTTATAGCTTATAGTCATGGAGTTTAAGGCTAGAAGGGACCATCCAATCATCTAGACTGACCTCCTTTACATCACAGGCCACACACCACCCTGTGCCCACAGACTAAACCCAACAAAGGAAATAGACCAAAGCACTCCAGCCCACAGGCAGAGAATAGGAGAGACCCAGGTGCACCAATGCCCAGGGCCCTTGCAATGGCAGGGAGTTAGTTAAGTGAGATCTATTCAGACAATCCAGCAAGTGACCCAAACGTGCTGATGAAGGCAAAAACACCCCAAGGTCACCGTGAGTCTGACCTGGGGGAAAATTCCTTCCCAACCCCACATGGTGATCAGTCCCTGAGCATGTGAGCAAGAACCAGCCAGCCCAGCACCTGAGAGAGAGAATGCTTGTTGGTGCCGCCTCAGTGCCCTGGCCCACCCCAGCCAATGTCCTATTTCCAGCTTAGGCCATCCCACATGCTTCAGATGAAGGAGACCAAAAAAAAAAAAAATCCAAAATATATCGGGAGGAAAAGATGCCTTCCTGGCTCCTGAAGCATGAGTTTTCGGAACATCAGACAAACTGGAAGGGGTTCCTGAGACTACTGAGGAGATAATTATCACATGGGAAAAAGTTAGGGGAACTGCCCGCTCTGTAAGGCGGGGCAGGGGGAGAGCGCTGGATTCTGGTGCCCAAACTCCGGCTGGTCTGTTGATGTACCTAGGCATTTCTAGAGCTCTCATCATTGTATTCACAGCACGTTGATCGCAGTCTCCATTAACAGATTGGTTTTACACTGTTACAGGCTGGAAGGGGAAGGAGAATTTATAGATACACAAGGCCTGGAATGGAGTGGCACATTTCATTACACAGCAGCACCAGGACTGAAGCTTAAGCTGGAAATGTAGCTATTTTGCACTAAAGGTAACATGTATTAAATACTGTTCTTATGCTGCATTTTGACTTAATAGTTGTAAGCAAGGTTTACAATAGCAACTGATGTCTGAACATATTTATTAGAAATAATTTCCCAGGCTACCTACTGTAAATAAAATTAACCAAACTAAACATTCCATTGTTTTTCTTTTCATTATGAAGTTCTGTTTTAAGAATGTCTAACAAATGATGTGAAACAATGGGGTGAATTTAAAACCAGAGCAGTTAATGACTAATTAGTTTTTAAAATAATTTAGTTATTAAATCTAAGGGAGACTGTATCAGGATTTCAGAAAGTTTTGAATTTCAAAAGAAAACAGGACTCTGAAGACACCATTCATCAATGAGAGAGGCCCCTTTTATGCTTAATTTGTGCAAGTTTCGGAGAAAAACAGCAACTCTCACACACAGCATAACTGCACTTGCACGAAGTGCCACTAGTGCACCACTGCAATGCCAGCATATGCAAGTGTAGCACTTCAGTTAGTCCTCTCGGTACAATCCCATAATGCTCCTGACCACACTTCAGTAACAGCTCTGACAGCTCAGCGCTTTGGCTCCGTCACCTGCCAAGCTACTCACCTGGCAGCATACAGGCCTTGGAACAGATGAGGCAGCATGTAGCTGATCTCAATGCCGCCCTGATCTCTCATGGAGTTCTAGTACAATGAAAATTGTATTTTACATTTTTATTTGGCTTTGATCCGCACCGAGCTCTTTGCAGAACCATACACAGTTTGGTTTGCACTTTAAAAACAGAACTTTGTTCTACAGTTAAAAAGAGAAATTTTGTTTAACTTTTTTTTTTGGTGAGAGCGAAAAGACTCTTCAACACCTGAAAAAACAAGAGAGCTTAATAAGCTCATGCCCTACCTCCTCCTGCAGATACAATACACTACAGCACATGAATGCTCTTACCTTATGGGGGCTGGGAGTGGCATCTCAGTGAGGCAGCTGCGTCTCCTACCCCTGAGCAGAAAAAGGCACACTGAACAACAACACATACAAGACAAACCCCCAACCCAAGAACATCCCAGTGTTCTCCATACCTCTCCACGACCCCCTTGTCCCCAACGATCTGGGGTTTCCACTGCACGAGGTGGGGCAGAGGACGTGAGGGTGGAGATAGAAACTGACACAAATGGACAATGTTTAATCTCCTGCGGGAGCCAGGTCCAGACCAAACTGCCAGATCAGCTGAACAACCATACAGACTAATCCATCAATGAAAGAAATCAACAATGGAGAACAATTGTGTACCACAATGCCCGTACATAAAAAGAGCAGCAGTAGGTAACTGACAAGGTCAGAAAGAGACAGATCCAGGAAAATATCAGATCAAAATGTATCAGAATGCTGTTCCTTGCTAAAAATCTAGTTTTGGAGCAAATTCATACTTAACTTGTTTTGAAAGCCCAAGCTCTTTGTCAGCTGTTTGCAAACAGGACGTGCGGATCTGGGATAAAGCACAGAGGGGTGCCACATTTTTGAAAATGTAAAAACCCTATTGACTCATCTCCAGTCCTGGTGTTGATGGTATTTCCCAAGCTGTAGCCATATCAATAGATGTCAGAAGCGGTACTCTCAGTGGGCTGCGACTCCAGGTCTATGGCTCTGATTGGCTGCCCGTAGCATATTATTCCAGAGGGCTTTCAAGACTCCAAAGCCAGGTTTGCTCAAATAGAGAACGTCTGGTGAGCTTCTGGGCCTTCAAGAGAGTTGCCGGGTAGTCCAGCTAGTGACAGACCCCAAGCTGCTCATTATGCTCACATACACCTAAGACCTGGACAATGTTCCCCTTAGATGCCAAGGATTGCTCATGTGCCAGATGTGATTTAAACCTACTGCACAATAAGCACCAGAGGAGCCCAGGGGGTGGCTCAGACTTTACTGAGGAGCCCTGCTGGCCACTAGATTTTCCAGGAATTGGAATGATACGGAGAGACACATGGGGCCTGCTTGCTTCACCACGGAAATTAGAACGGATTCACAAAGCCTCTAGTGCTGATCCACAATTGCAAACTGTATTCAAGTGTGACATAAGAAATGGCTGGCTCAGTTACTTACCAGGCGTCTTGCACACAGCCCAGGACCTTCTCTGTAACCAGAGAGGCACTCACTGCAGCTGAAGGCCAGGTTACCTATGCCGTCTGATAAAGAACCATTTTTAGGAGACAGCTATTTGTTCAGAAAGGTCTCCAAAAAAGGCTTCTGGCTCCCCCAGGAGCTTTGGAAATAAGGCATGCTTGTGGCAGGGCGCTTATACTCAGCAGTGTTGCCAACTCTCATGATTTTGGGTGTTTTACTCAAAGCCACAGCTCCTGGGGAGAGGTGATTTAAGTGAGAATCTCAGCTTCCATTAAAGCACAAATGATACTAAATTTTTAGCTGTTGTGGCTGTGGAGAAAGGCTGGATAAATATGACCCCTAAAGCTCAAAAACTAGAAGGTGAATGAAAACTAACCAACATTGACCATTTGTTAAAAGTCTCATCATTTCTAAGCAAAGCTTGTGATTTTTGGGGCCTGGCTCATCATTTATGACGGCTCAGGGCTGGTGATACTGCAGTTCTTATCTCGGGGCCCACAAGGGGCTCTCTGTAAAGGATTCCACAGCCCTCTTCTTTGTGCGGTCTCCACATTTCTATCTTGATGCACAGACATGCAGCCGTCAGTCTTGCCCAACAGCTCGTAGACTGTGGAACTGCTGACTAGAGTTTCATCAGAAAATCCCAGTTCGTCAAACCAGAAATGTTTAGTGGAAATCTCTTGAGTTGGACAAAACTGTTGTCAAATCACAGGCAGGGTTCCACTGGACTCCTGGCTTGTTTCCTGGAGGGCCACTGGAGACCCTGGCTTCTAGGCTTTGCAGCTCCAGGGCTGCCCTGGAGCTGGAGCCAGTGGGAGCCCTGGCAGCTGAAGACTGAATTAGACACTATTCTTGTTGGTTTCACCATTGCTATTCACTAAAAGCAGCCATGAAACTGACAAGAATCTTGTCAGTTTCATAAGTCGCTGCCAAGATCTAGGGATGCATCAGTGTTTCTGAAACAAATACTAGATGGAATTCCCAACTTGTGGTTTTGGACCGAACTGGAACGAGACCAAATATCACAATATCCGGCAAATCGGGAGTTCTGTGTTTGGGCCAGCTCTACTGCTGACGTCATCAGGCTCCCGAGTCTGTGAGTGTGCTGTTCCCTGAGGCTGCTGGAAGTGTGTGGGGGGATTTCTGAGGCCATGTACCCCCACGTCCTAGCTTTGTGGGGATTGGGGCAGAAGAGGGCTCACCTACCTGCTGCTCATCAGTACTGCTGGCAGTGGCTTCTGCTAGGCCTCTGCCAGCTGGAAGATGCTCCCCCTGGGAAGTCCATGCAGTGCTTGAGCTCCAGGCTACTCCTGGAAGCATTTATTCTGCTATGCACCAGCTGCACCTGGGCCCAGCAGCAGCAAGTCTCTGTGTCCTACATTCTTGAGTTAAGAAAGGCATCGTCTTTTTGCAGGCCTGCTAATGGGAGTCAGCCTCTCCCTGTCCTTGGGGCGGTTTATCTGGGACCCTTTTTCACTAAGCCACTTACTTTGCTCCACAGTGTTTGTACTCAAGTGGGCTGCACAGTTCTGAATTTCAGTTACCTCTGCCTGCAGGGGGCCTCTGGACCAGACTTCGTCCTGTAGCTGCAAGAGCAAGTTCTTCTTTTCTTTGTTGTTCATCGCGCCTATCCTGGGCATTGTGGCTTTTACTCTGGCTACTCCCATGGAGTGACTCACTGGAATAACAGAAAACCTTTCCTGATCCCTTCAGGTTTGAGAGGAGTGGTCCCCCCACCCCCAAGCGTCCTGAACTTCGTAGGGTCTCTCGAGCGAGTGCTGCGGAGCCGTAATGGGGCAGAGGTGGAGCACTGCGAATCCCGTCCCCCTTCACTTTTTTCTCTTGGAAATTTATCACAGTCTAAGGAGAAACAGAAAATAAACGGTCGCTGCTCCCGGGCTGCCACTCGCCCTGCTGGTGCTGCCCTCCATCTTCATGTCTACACTGCAATTAAAAACGCACAGCTGACCCATGCCAGCTGACTGCAGCTCACGAGGCTCAGGTGAAGGGGCAGTGTAGATAGCTGGGGTCAGGCTGCAGCTCGGGCTCTGGGACCCCACTAGGGCCACACCTGCCTTTGCGTGCACAAACAAGGGAGGAGAAGATGCAAGGAGCCTCTCCTGACCTCTGCACCCCCAGGAACAACAGGAGATCAGGCGTGGCACAGAGTCAGTGCTACTGTGGGGTAGAGAGGAGGCTACCCCACAATGTCCAGCCAAGCTGGAATGGAGGGCATGCTGCACCCTCTAACCCTGGTGGAGTTTTGCAGCCCCAGACAGAAACAAGGCTGTTGCTTCAGGCCCTGGGTTAACACACTTTCCAGTGCCACAAAGAGTCCTTCCATTGCTGCAAAAACGTACAATTCTAATGTAAAAAAAAAAAAAAATCAGCATCGTCTTCTGCCAAACACACAGTCCTGAGTTACCCCCGGGGATGTGACCTGGAGCTTACATAATTAGAAGGCATTTGTTATGCCTGCGTTTAAAATGAGTGATTAGCATGTGACAGTCCCATTCTGGGAAACATCAGGTTACCAAGTGTTCATCTCTCTTTTTTTATACAGTCCCAACTCAGACAAGCACCACCACGGAAGGAGCTTTTACCTAGCCTTGGGTAAGTTTAAAATGTCCTGAGCTTCGGGTCTAGAATTGTTTTAATAATGGCATTTTTCATGCTAGTGGGAAAAGCTAGTGGCATGTGTTTATTAGGTGTTGGATTTGCAGCACATAAGCAGGTAGTTAAGATATTTTCTAAGAGCAAAAATCATTCCTCAGTTGTTTGATGCACTGCAATTATTTCTGGCTAATTTCTTTTCTTGCCTGTGCAGTTTCCCAGATTGCCAAACAAACTTTTAAGATCTATTTGTATCTAAACTATCAGAGTAAGGGTAAAGAGACCTAATAGCCCATACCATTTAGTGGAGAAATTGAGATCTGAATTGGAAGGCATGCTCATTTGAAATATATGTATGTAGATAAAATTAGAATTAGTCAGACTCTAGGGGTAATATGAAACAGGAAATCATTTGTTTTTTACCCTGCGAGGAAATGTATGTTCTTTATGGACACGGGATGACTAATAGAACAATCAGTTGTGAAATGGGAACTATGCAAATAAGGTTGTGGATAGATGCTAACACAACATATTTGGGAACTAGATTTGTTAAAGGAGGCAACACACTGAAGATCTCTTGGGGAGCAAAGGGGAAAAAAATGATTACCAACAAAAATGGATAACTTGCTTTCCTCTGTAGTTAGTACAGGGAATTCATGATTTCAGAAACTGAATGTGACCAAAAGCCAAACGAATAGTAGCCATGCAGTCAGCATGTTAAGTCTAGCTTGGGTCGAAACACAAACTTATTGATGCTCATGCTTTGTTGTCGTTGTTTTAAATAACTGATCATTTCCCCAATCTGTACCATCCTGACCCCATGCTGCATATTGGCAGAAAGGCAAGCAGACCATTGCTGCAGAAGCTATAGTTCATAAACGGGAGTTGGGGGTTATGGACCCTCTTCCCGGCTCCAGATCCATGCACAGAGGGAGTATTTCATGCATCGATCTCCTCCTTTCAGTGTTGTCTCTGCAGCAGCACTTTCTCCCGCCGTGGACAGTCCAGAGATCCACAAGAGCATAGGGCGAGTTGGGATCATAGAGGGAAGGACGGGAATTTTCCTGTCTCAGTGCCCCACATTCGATCTGCTGAGAAGTCGATGCAGACTCCTGCTGCGCTAACTTTTGCGCAATGACTCCTCTGTTGTGGGGAGAAGGGGACGCTCCAGGGGCAGTCTCTAGTGGAGGAGGCCATGGCAGTGCAGCTCCACTGGAAGTTGGAGAGGTGGGAGGCCAAGGCTGCCAGAGCTGGGGCAGGACAGGCACTGCTCTGGATGGCTTTGGTTCCTGGGATCTCTGCCGGTTTGGGGGCGATGTGTTGATTTGAGGGGCAGAACCCTGTTCTTTCCCCAGGGAGGAGGGAAAATGCCACTCCTCGCCCCCATGGAATGATGTGGCAAAACTCAATGAGAGGAACCTGATTTTAGCTCCGTCTCTGGGGCCTTCCTGTGGGGTGTCTGCAGGAGGAGGTGAGCGTCCCTCAGGGACAGCTGCAGCCAAAGGGCTGCAAAGCATCAGGCAGAAAAAGCCTTCCTAGACCAATTTCTTGCTCGCACTAAACTGTCCCTTTGCTACATCAGGTTTGCCATGGTCAGTCCCTGCGTTACCCTGGGCTGGGATGTTCTGGACTGGCCCCATCACTGGGCAATCTGGGCAGCACCTGGCGAGTGTGGCAAGATAGGAACAAGCGAAGTCTCTGCCTTCCTTGTCAGTTTGTAGGAGAAGCAGCTTGATCAGCCGATTGTGTGAGCGAGAGAAAGCGCGAGTGTGTCTAGGGGGGAAACTAAGCTGCAGCGATGAGCTCTGCATTTTGTTGTGAAACTGGCCCATTCCGTGGTCGTTGTCATCTCTTCTGGTAGCAAGTCCCATGGTCCAGCTCCTGGGAACGTTTTGAGCCCTGTGCTGGGTTCAGCAGTCCCCTCCTATTGGCCGGCAGTTGCATTGTTCCAGTAGAATGCTGCTGAGGTGAGAGGCCGTGGTCTTGCCGGGAGAGGTTCTCTCAAGCAGTCGGGGCCAAGGGCCAATCCCATGGAGGTAGGGTGACCAGACAGCAAGTGTGAAAAATCGGGATGGGGGTGGGGGGTAATAGGAGCCTATATAAGAAAAAGACCCAAAAATCGGGACTGTCCCTATAAAATAGGGACATCTGGTCACCCTACATGGAGGGCTTTGGTTACGGATGGAGACGTTGCACTGTGACCACTATATACCAGGGAGCCGGTATGACTGCGCTGGGATGTTCCTGTTGGCCTGTGTTGCTAGGCAGACGGGCTGCTGCGTTTTGCACCAGTTAGAGCTTTTCCTCGCTCTGATCGAAGTGTTACCATAATCCCACCTGGAGGCTGGAACTCTGCAAATCACTGACTCCACGTTAGCATCTTGTAGAATGAGGTGCAGGCTCCTGGCCGGTTGGCGATGGAATCGGGTGTTTTGTGTTTCCGGGTCAGAGCAGTCTCCCAGTCAGGAGGCTCTGGCTGGAGTTGTTCCCCCAGTCAGTGGTCCTGCTGCCAGAAACAACTGGCCTGTTGCTTGCAGAGCGTGCATGGGAAGGCAGATTCCTCCACTGACCTCTCCCTTTGCTTGTATCCCATGGTCTGGGGAGATATCCTAGGTCTCAATGTGCCTTTGTTCCTCTGTAAAGTATCTTTTGACCTATGCATGGTCACCCCAAGTTCTCTCAGGGATATTTACCAATGCTCTGTTTGCCATTGCATATGGCAGTGGCTCTCAACCTTTCCAGACTACTGTACCCCTTTCAGGTCTGATTTGTCTTGCATATCCCCAAATTCCACCTCACTCAGGGGCACCAGAATGGGGGGGCCTTGTGCCTCTCCCACACACTTTTAGGAAGAACCTGTCGCCCCTGACCTCACTTAAACTACTTGCTTACAAAAATCAGAGAAAAATACAAGTGTCACAACACACTATTACTAAAAAATTACTCTCATTTTTACCATATAATTATAAAATAAATCAACTGGAGTATAAAGATTGTCCTTACATTCCAGCGTATAGTATATAGGGCAGTGTAAACAAGTCATTGGCTGTATGAAATTTGAGTTTGTACTGACTTCCCCAGTGTTTTTTATGTAGCCTGTTTTAAAACTAGGCAAATAACTGGATGAGTTGATGTACCCCCTGGAAGACCCCTGCGTACCCCTAGTTGAGAACCACTGGCATATGGCACATGGCCTAAATCCTGTGCCAACAGTCCCCAGCACTCTGAATTCTGCACCAGTGCTGGACGGGGATCCGTTCTGTGGCTGCACTAGAGGCCCAGGAAACAGGCACCAAGTGAGATTATTAAACTGAATCCAATAGATCAGTGCTTTTAATATTTAACTTCATTAGGGGCAGCATCCCACCAAGTCCACAGGCCCTCACTGCAGTATTCAGAGTCAGTGTGTCATACTCTGTCCTCCTGACTGCTGGGAGGGGCTCCAATCTCCTCACCTACAGGCTGCTGGGAAGAAGAGACATGCTGGGTGACCCATATCTACCTATCCTCCTTTCTTCTCTAAAGGGCATGTCACAGACCAGCTCTCTTTTGGGGTGGGGGGGTCAGAAAGACTGGGGGGGGGGGGCAGTCCCCAGTAGCCTCAGCTTCCTAGGCTGCAGGGGCCAATGAGGTAGTCAGACCCAATCTAGTTCTGTCTCATCACACAGGGAGAAAACGTATACTTGCTAGCCCTGAAAGGAGCCTTCGCTACCTAGGGAAATTGACCAGCATCGCTTTTCCAGAAGAACTATTCCACTAGACTTTGCTACTAGACTAGGCCATGTCTAAACTACAGTTTATATTGGCATAATTTACGTCACTCAGGGGTGTGAATAAACCACTCCCCGAGTGACACAAGTTACACCGACATAAGCGCCAGTGTGGACAGCGCGATGTTGGCAGGAGCGCGTCCCCCGCTGACACAGCTCCTGCCTCTCGTGGAGGTGGTTGTATTACGCTCTCCTGTCGGCATAGAGTGTCTTCACCAGACAGGCTGCAGAGCTGGATGTGTAGACAAGCCCTCTGTCTGGCCGAGAGCGTCCCCATGGGGGAAAGTATCAGAGGGGTAGCCGTGTTAGTCTGAATCTGTAAAAAGCAACAGAGGGTCCTGTGGCACCTTTGAGACGAACAGAAGTATTGGGAGCATAAGCTTTCGTGGGTAAGAACCTCACTTCAGATGCAAGAAGTGAGGTTCTTACCCACGAAAGCTTATGCTCCCAATACTTCTGTTAGTCTCAAAGGTGCCACAGGACCCTCTGTTGCCTTTTGCCCATGGGGGAGTTATTCCAGAATAGCTACAATGGAATCATTAGTCTGGAATAGCTTTGCTGGTCAATTTCCCCGTATAGACAAAGTGAAGGTGAGATCTGCAGCCCTGCTGCCATCTGAGCGCTTGGCTGGATAAAGGAAAGGACAAGAGAGTATAAAAATAGGGAATGGGGATTTTTTCCCCCATTCCTTAAAAAGCAGAAGAAAAAACCCACAATGCTTTGTACCCCTGTACCATTGCCACCCACCAATCTATCTCAGGGTATGTCTACACTGGCAAGTTTCTGTGCCACAAGTGATACCACGTTTATTAAAATGCTGGAATTAAACCTCCGTTGCATGTCTACACTGTGCTCCTTGTGACGCTGGCACGCATTCACATTAGCAGCTCTTGCAAGGCAAAGACAGCAGTGCATTGTGGGTAGCTATCCCACTGTGCAACTGGCCGCAGGGTGCTTTGGGAAGGGTTTGCAATGCTCCATGGGGCAGGCACAGCGTCACTTGCAGAAGGTTTCCCAATCCTATTGTTCCATGGGCATCCTACTACATTGCCAGCTGCTGTTCAACTGAAATGTGTGTGTGTGGGGGGAGAGTGTGTGTGTGTAGTGGGTGGAGAGAGTATGTCAGTATGCTGTCTTGTAAGTTCAGACAGTTGCAGGAAGCAATCAGTCCTGAGGCGGGGGAAACCCCAACATTAGGGCCCCCCCCCCGGGCTCTCTGCACAACAATTTCTCTCTCGCGCTCTCACACACACACACACACACCCCTCTGTGTTCAACAGCCCAAGCATTCCACGTTAATGGTTTGCTGTGTGTCCCGGAGCAGATTAGCACAGCACACAAGGGCTGTCAGAAACTGTGTTTTGAAAGGGGGAGGGGGGGGCACGTCTCCAGGAAGTTCGAAACAATGAGCAGAGCAGTCACTTGAGGCATTATGGGACAGCTCCGGAGGCCAATGACAGCGCAGAAAGCAATCAAGTGTCGACACTGGCCATAGAGCGCTGGAGCCGCTGTGCAAATAGCCTGATGACTCTCGTTGAGGTGGGTTTTTTGCAACGCTGTCACTGCGGAGTTTCTGCGCACAGGGTGGCTTGGCAGTGTGTGCACGTCTGCAGTGTAAGCGCAAAAAGTGCTTTGCTGCTCAGAAACGTGCCCATGTAGACAAGCCCTCACTGTCAAGCTTCCAGAGGCAGTGACCTGCATTATTCAATCTCTGTAAACCCCCCTAAAATATTTGTGAGGCAATGTTGCCAACTCTTGCAATTTTACCACACACTCTCTGGTGTTTTAATCTGATGATTTCATGAGAAATTCAGCTTTCATTGAAAAAAAAAAAAACCCCACAACAGCTGCTGCTAGCCTCATGGTTGCAGAACAAAGCTTGAAAACATGACACAAGAGCCCCCCGAGGCTCAAAACACAGAATGCAAAGAGAAAGAACCTCCCATTTATAGTTTTCAATCTCATGATTTCTGGATGCTCGAAGTTGGCGATGGTCACGCCCAGACTGGACAGCTGCATTGCCAGCTCTGTGGGGCTATCCCTGAAGATCCCGAAATTTTAGCAAAAGCAAAAAAAAGCAGCTATTGTCTGCTCCTACAATCCTTCTGCCTGGTGAATCACCCTGAGGTGGGTATTCTCATGTAAGAGCTACTCCCCCAAGGCAAACTGGGCAGAACAGAGTCTTCGCATAGTGCTTCTGATGCTAAGTCCGCCTGTCCGCCAAAGCAGACACTGGTCTTCAGTTTGTTCTCAGATGTCATTCAGGGTGTGGGAGGTGATGTAAAAAAGCATGAACTGTTTGGATTCTGGATACCATGCCTTCAAGACCATCTCTCTCCTTGGAGGTAACAGCTTCACTTTTAAAATGATGCAGCACGGGTAACAGAGGATTGTCCCTGGAGAATTCTCTCCAACAGAGCCAGAACATGCCAAGCCTGTCTCGCTGCTCCCCCAGGCGGGTTGGGCGGGGTAGGGCAAAGAGGAGTTTGAGCTTTGGTGGGTGATGAGCAGGCTACAGTTGAATAAATGTGTGTAGTTAGTATGTTTGCCAAGAGCAAGGGTATGGAATGCCTGGCGAGCCGACCAGACTGCTCCTGGCGCTGGTGACACGCTGAAATTGCACAGTGTGAACTTCCATTTTTTAAAATATTTTTCTAGCGTTAATAGGTGCAAAAACAAAACAACAAACCTTCTCTGCGAGCTGGCAAATGAGGTGAACCTTGGAAGTCATGACTGCTGAGGCGAGTCCTACCAACAGTACAGCAAAGCATCCTCCTGGATGGAATACTAGAGTTGCTCCCACATTTCTTTGGCGTATGCATGCACTACCAATTGGAGACAGGATCTGAAACGGCAGCCTACACACGAAGGATCTCATTTCCTATTACTGCTCCCCTGAGCCACCCACTTCCTATTTTTCAAAGCCTTTTCCATACTGTAGGAAGGAGGTAGAAGATATTCAACCAAATCAAATGTATTGGCTTGGAAAAAGCAATATATACACGTACTGTTGCAACAGAAATTATAAAGGGATAAGAGCTCCTAATACTAAGAAAACAAAGAACCAGAAGATGAGGGTGAAACCCCGCTGTTCTGAGTCAGTC
This sequence comes from Malaclemys terrapin pileata, assembly GCF_027887155.1. Lineage (NCBI taxonomy): Eukaryota > Metazoa > Chordata > Testudines > Emydidae > Malaclemys > Malaclemys terrapin. Next base: position 3,890,105 of record NC_071507.1, read on the forward strand.
CTAATTCAGAGAAGAGGGGAGTCTTGCCTGAATTAGGACTGAATAAGGACTGATGAATTTTGCCCTGGGTATTCAGCAATTCAGGAGAAATAGGGCCAGAGAGACAATGTTCTATGTTGACTGAGTCCAGGAGTAATCCTTGAAGGCTGGAAAGCATCCAACATAATGCAATTATTTCATGAAGCACCTAGGGACACATCAGGAAATTACAAACTGCAGTTATGGGTCAAATGAAAGACAGCCGCACTGCTAGGATGGGAAGGACTCTCTGGCCCTACTTAGACATTGTTAACCTATTTAGCAGGGGGCCCTGAAGGAGGCAGGTGGGGTGGTGCAGAAGGGTGGATAGGTTCCAGGCAGTGCCTTTTCTCTGACTCCTTGCTGCAATCCCGCTCCTGCTTCTGCTCCACAGAGCGCAGCAATTGCCATGACCAATGCCAGCAGCCCTTCTGCAGCTGTGCAAGGCCTGTCTTATACGGGAGGCCAGACTGGATGATCACAATGGTCCCTTGGGATCTATGACTAAGTTTCTTGCTCCATCCTCCACCCCAGTGCAGCCATCCAGGAGTTGGACAGAATTTTCTCCACAATGAAAAACGGTTGTTAAAATAAAGTTAAAGTTGCTTACAGACAACATGCCTGCACCCAAGCAGTACAAGCAAGGAACTGTCCAGAGGTATGACATACCTCAGCCCTGTGCATCACATTCACACTCTTATTGACAGACTCCACCCCTCTATCAATCAGTCCCACGCACCTGCAACATACACTAACGTTCCCCCTCCCCAATCTCACCTTACAGTTAAGCTAAGGCATGTCTACCCGACAAGCACTACCGCAGCACAGCTGTAGCACTGTAGACACTTGCTCCAGCGAGGGTTTGTTTTTTTCCGTCGCTGTCATAAATCCACCCCCTCAAGAGGCAGTCGCAAGGTCAACAGAAGAATTCTACCATTGACCTAGTGGTGTCCATACCAGGGCTTAAGTCTGTTTGACAACATCTCTCAGGGGTGTGACCTAAGTTTTAGGTGTAGACCAGGCCCTAGTTTTTCCCTTTCCATTTCTATGCTTTATCCATCTGTTGTGGTCTCATCATATGTATAGACTGGAAACTCTTTTGAACAGAGACTCATTATTATTATGCAGGGACTGTGCCTACCGCAATGGGGTCCTGATCCTTACTCAGGACCTCTGAGTGCTACCATAATAGAAATGATAACGAACTGTCCCATTGATTGGTGTTAATAATTCTGCACAGCTTATATTCCTTAGCTCAACTCAAGAAGGCAGGCAACTAATCTCAATATTTTACATAAGGTTGTTAATTATCTGAGAGGCTGCATAAGGTCACTTCTGGCAGACCTGGGAATAGATCCTAATTATCCCATGTGGCAGACCCAAATCTCTGACTTGGCTGCATCACTTCTCCAAATGACTGTTACAAATTGGTATGCTTGGCTGTATAACACATTGGCTGAGAAGAGTTGCTTATCTTGCTACCAGCTAACAGATTGCTCCTTTAGATCATGAGGTAGAGATCTCAGCTGTGATGCTGAAGGTTTAAACCCCAGCTGATGAGCCATGCATGGGAGAAGTACAAAAGGGGGGAGCCTGAACAGAGACATGCATGCTATGTAACACGCTGGCAGGGTGTTAGCAATAACAGCCTACGACTGCTACCAGTTAATGGAATCACTCCTTCAGCACAAGTAGAAGAGGTCAGTGCTTTGATCTAGAAGGTCCTGCTCATGATGTACGTGGACAGGAAGCATATGCAAATTGAACTATTCCTGCATATTCACCTTCATAAAATACTTGGAGGACCTGTCACAGGGTGCACGCACCACTAGGTCCTCCTGACTGCTCTTGGGATTAGGGTCTTCCAGATCCGGAGCCCACTTCTGCTGCTCGCTGCATGTCCTACTGACGCTCTCTCTCAGTCTCTGCAACTCCAGGGGCTCCTTCTTCAGGACTTGGCCTTCTGGCCAGGTCACTATGTGTGTTTCCTCCTTCCAGGGAATCAAAGTCTTTTCTAATGAATAGGCTTAAGCAGTCTCCCCATTCACCGTCCAACCAGCGGCACTTCCCCAGTGGCAGGTAGGGAAACCAGGGCCCACCCTCTACTCCGGCTTCCAGCTCAGGAACCCTCTAGTCAGCAGCCAAGGCCTGCACCATCCTAAACCTTGGTGCCTTTTCCCTGTGCTCTTCCTTACCTTCTGGCTCTCCCCACTTCTCTGGGTTTGCCAGCCCTACAACTCCCACCTCCGAGGGAGTAACGCTCCAACCTCACCTCTGTTCTCCCAGGGAGTGACTGCAGCCTACTTCTCTTCTGTTGCCAGCTCCTTGGCTTTATAAACCCAGCCCAGCTCCTCCTTAGTACCCCCTGGCTTTCCTCCAGGTGTGACCTATAGGTTAATTGGCCTAATTTACCCCTTCAGGCCTTGTGTGGGGTGAACATTCCATTACAGGCCCCCAGATGAGTGAGTGAATGAGCCCTATGCCCCCCGCCCCCATTTTAAACACAAAAATAAGTTAGAAGATTATTATTAAGGTTGGAAAGTCTTGGACTTAAAAACTAGGAAATTCCAGAACTTTGATGGCCTTGGGTGTACACATTATGATTTAATTCCACGATTCCCTTTTCTTTTTTCAACTGTACCACTCCCTCATTCCGTACAGAGGATGGGTGATGAATGAAGCAGAGCTGTGTAGTGCATGACACAGAAAGCGGCATTGAGAGAAAAGATGGTCTTATGATTAAGACAGTTGAGGGTGACATAGGAGAACTAGTTCCTATCCCTGGCTCTGGCACAGGGCGTATCCTTCCTACGTGGTATCAACAAAATCACTTTGCATAAGTGGCCACTAATTGGGTGTTCTTCATTTTCTGGAGGCCCAACTTGAGACATCTGGGGCCTAACACACAGAAGTACAGAGTCAACAGGAACTGTGGATGCTCAGGACTTCTAGAAAAAATAAGCCCCAAAGACCAGATTTACAAAGGTATTTAGGCACATAAAGATGTAGGTAGACACCTATTTGGATGTATCTAAGCAGGTTAGGCACCTAAGTCTTACTGGGTATGTCAACACTGCAATGTAAGCCCAGGGTTGGTAGAACTCGAGTTAGCAGGCCCTGGGTTTGTTAACCTAGGGCTTGAGCGTCTACATTTGTAACCCCAGATTAGGAATTGTTGAACCCTGCGTCACAAGCTGGGGCTCCAGTGAGCCCACATAATGGAGTGGAGACAAGTCCAACCACCCATAGCCCAGACTTCTTAGCGCCTTCCCAGAAAGTGACTGCTTTAGCCCTTTGTTCATGGTGCATGGCAGGAAAACTTGACTGTCCAGAGGACAAAGGAAGTTGGCTCATGTGCTCAAACAGGCAAGAGCTAGAATTGTTATTGCTTACCTCCCAACATGTCAAGTGGCTAAAGTGGGATGGATCCTGATCATAGAATCATAGAATATCAGAGTTGGAAGGGACCTCAAGAGGTCATCTAGTCCAACCCCCTGCTCAAAGCAGGACCAATTCCCAGCTAAATTATCCCAGCCAGGGCTTTGTCAAGCCGGGCCTTAAAAACCTCCAAGGAAGGAGACTCCACCACCTCCCTAGGTAACGCATTCCAGTGTTTCACCACCCTCCTAGTGAAATAGTTTTTCCTGATATCCAACCTGGACCTCCCCCACTGCAACTTGAGACCATTGCTCCTTGTTCTGTCATCTGCCACCACTGAGAACAGCCGAGCTCCATCCTCTTTGGAACCCCCCTTCAGGTAGTTGAAGGCTGCTATCAAATCCCCCCTCATTCTTCTCTTCTGGAGACTAAACAATCCCAGTTCTCTCAGCCTCTCCTCATAAGTCATGTGCTCCAGACCCCTAATCATTTTTGTTGCCCTCCGCTGGACTCTTTCCAATTTTTCCACATCCTTCTTGTAGTGTGGGGACCAAAACTGGACACAGTATTCCAGATGAGGCCTCACCAATGTCGAATTTGGGCTGGGAGGCCTGCAGGGGGCGTTACAGAGCAAGCCATCCTGCACTCATCCCATAGCGGCAGCTCCTGTTCTGCAGGGCTAGCTGGGCTTGGCTCCCTGCTCTGGGTGTTGCTACCTAGTCCCTGGCTCACAATGCCTCTCAGGTTTGGCCCGGCCCTCTTGCCAGAGTGTGCCAGGCCAAATCTCAGTGTGCGGTGTTGCGACCTGGCACATAGGGTTGCAATGCTATTCATTTCAATTTGGCCTTGCCGCCTCCCATCAGGGACCAGGTTGCAATGCCCAGAGTGGGGGCCCAATCCCAGCCAGTCCCGCAAGATAGGAGCCTCTTCAACTAGGACAGGCAGTTTTGTGGGTCAAAGCGGGACAGTCCCATGAAACCCAGGACTGTTCGAAGACCTGCTATTATTTTACTCCCAGCATATAAACAGAGAAATTAGATGCAAACAAAGTGCTCTTGTTGGAAGGTTGCAAAGTAACATGACTTTATTTTTGAGATTCCAGAATGATAACATACAAGAACCCAAAACAGAAAGAGACAAAGCAGGCTGCTCCCTATCACAGAGCAGCACAACTCACCCCCCACCTTTCTCTAGGCTGTTGGTGCAGACTGACTGGTGCTAGGCACAGATCACACACTTCCCTACAGACCCCCCCTACCCTGCAAGCAGGACCAGGGAAACCTCTGAAATTTAAAATGATAGTGCATAATTTTAATGCAGTTTTCAATACACCACAGTTATCACAGTGTAATGGCTCGTCATCCCATGTCCCATTCCAATGCACATTCTTCCTCTCCAACCTGACCGGCACAAGGGTCTGTTGCAGGGACAGTTTGCAGCAAGAACGCTCTGAAATGTTCTCACTGAAACACATGCTATACACTCCTGAGAAGCCTGATGACTCAAAATCAGATACAGAAAAGCCTGGGCATGAAAACTATGTGCATCTTGTGATTTTGCAGGGTCTCGCCCTGCCTTTGCTTCATTCTGCAAATTCTAAGCTTTCATTAATAAATAAATAAATGGCTTTTTGTCTATCAGAGTTGCTAAAATATGGCCATCATACTGGAAACAGATGGGCTATTATTTTAACTCAGTTTAGCAGGAAACTGTTTGCAGCCAAATAATCTCAGCATTACAAAGCGTAAAGTCACTGTTGCACCACTACAGTTGCTTGAAAGAGGGGTGAGTTTCAAATTCTAATTGGGTTGTCAGGGCTGATCCTGGAAACACAAGTTAGTCCTATTGAAGTCAGTAAGGCCACTCACGAGCATAGTTCTGTGTGGGTTGAAGTGTTTGCAGGATAGAAGCCTGAACACCTAGTATTATTAAGCCTGGACAATGTCTTCTATTTCTCCCATGCAAACAGACTGGAACATTGAATACAAAAACTACAGCAATGCAATGCTAGAGCTGATCACAGTAAGACACTTGGAGAAATGCAAAGGTTCCTACAGCCACTTTAATGAAGCCATACTGCACCTCCTGTATAATTAATGGTCCACATTAACGACAGAAAGGCAGAGTGGACTCCAATTTTTTAACAAGTTTTTTTTGTTGAAAAATCAACTGTTTTTAATGGAATGTTTTTGTGAAAAAATTGTGATTTTGAAATGTTTTGTTGAAAACAATCATAATTTTTCATCTTTCATGTTTTGGTTTTCCTTTTCTACTCCCCCATTTTATTCTCTTTCCTTTCTTCTCCACTCATTGTGAAAAGCAAGTCCATTTTTTCTTGTTAATTTTCAAATTCTGCAGAACAAAAACCACCCACAATTATTTTTTTCAATTTTTGACCAGCTCTAATAAATAGGAACATATTAAGCCACACATTTAAGAAGCCAAACAGGGATAGAAATTACTACTAAAGTAGAACGTGTCTGAGTTCACCTTACCATAGAAACAAGAACATTACATCACCTGTTCCTTTAAAATCTGTAACTGTGCTACTATTTCATGAACTATATTTTTAAAACATAAAATAAACCCCATAACATTATAGCTATAATTTCCAAGAAGCAAACAATTCTAGTTACTTATTGGGGTCATGTCAGTCAGTAAAAGAAGTCTGACATTCTTCTATTTAGATTCATTGGAACGAAGAGGCAGCTATTAACTGATAAAGATCAGATCTAATGAATCATTAAATTATCCCACCAACCTGCACCCACTTAAAACTCTTGATCTTTACACATGCAAAAATCACACTGATGTTAGTGAAAGTTTTACCCCTCCCCATTCACACTGGTGGTCAAATCGGTCAATGAATGTTCTGCTTGCATAGGCAGTGCAGGATAGCCTAAAAAAGCCCAGAACATGTCCAGTGATGTACTGCAAGGGCATCTCTTGGCCACCTTGTTAAAGTTCCATGCCTGCTGAAGGACCATTTGGGTTGATTACTCTCTTTATGGAGTGCACCTCCTTTGGAAGCTGCTATCTCATCCTTATTATGAATGACCTTCATAACACCAGATTGCACCAAGTGCTGGGTATTTTCCCCTTTCCCATCAGGTATTTACACACATCCCCTTGGATAGGTCACATGTTGTACACCCTGGGGTAATCTAAACGTGTTAAGTACAGCCCAGCTCTTTAGCTCAAGTTGTAGAGACTCATGCTTTTCGCCCTGGAAATACTCAAGTTCCACCCACAATGTGTAAGTCCAGATGGCAGCTGTCATATAAACTCCTACCTTTTATCTAAGCAGTTGGAGTCAATGTTCAGCAATGCACTTACCGAGCATTTCTACAGTGCTTCAGTAAAAGCCTGTCTCTCAGAGCACTAAGGCCTGGGCTACACTACCAAGTAAACTCAACATAAGCTGCCTTGCATCACCCTAGTTGTGCATGTGTCTAGCTGAAATTGGTCTCTCGCCCATGTAAGTGTCCTGTTATAGCCAGGGCCGGCTCCAGGGTTTTGGCCGCCCCAAGCAGCCAAAACCAAAAAAAAAAAAAAAAAAAAAAAAGCTGCGGCCGCGATCGTGATCTGCGGTGGCAATTCGGCAGGAGGTCCTTCACTCCGAGCTGGAGTGAGGGACCCCGTCCGCCGAATTGCCGCCGAATACCTGGACCTGCCGCCCCTCTCCCAAGCGGCCGCCCCAAGCACCTGCTTGAGAAGCTGGTGCCTGGAGCCGGCCCTGGTTATAGCAATATATTAACACCACCTTTCCAAACAGCATTGAACCATGGCTGATGTTCTGAGGTCGGTGCAGTGTGAGTGTACACACTGCATTACTGATGTTGACCTTAACAGTCTTCCAGCAGCCGTCCCACAATGCCCGTCGACACCCTCTGCTCTGGGTCATGGTTGTGAACTCCACTGCCCTGGGGTCACAGACTGGAAGGCTCTAGTCTCCTCCCCTTTTAAGTATCACACATTTTTGAAATGCCTTTTCTTGATTTGTCCAGCTTGACATCAGTGAAGCATCCCGAGTGATCCACCAAGAGAACTTGCATAACCAGAGAAAAGTGGCTCTTTCTATTGATGGACACTGTGGCATGGTGGTCTGGTGACAAAATAGAGATGTGCGTGCGGTCTGTCGCTCCAGCAGGAGACGATTAATGGCCCTGCACATTTACATGACAGTGGATTTTCCAACACCAAAATGATTTCCCCCGAGCAGTAGTTATCCCATGTCGCAAGTTGCCATCGTTCGATCCCCACTCGCTTCTCCACTGTCAGTGCAGCTCTCGTTGTGGTGTCCCCGCACTGGAGGGCTGGGGCGAGCTCAAGGCACAGATTCAGGAATGTGGCCTTGCACATCGGAAAGTTCTGCAGCCGCTGCTCATCATCCCAAGCTGGCGTTTACGATGCAATCCCGCCAGTCAGTGCTCATTTCTCAAGCGAAGAAGTGGCACTCCATCATCTGCAGCTGTTAGTGATGAATGCCACCAACAACTCTGAATTGGTTCTTGCTGTGTCCCACAGCAAACTGTTCTCCACGACATCTTCATGTTCCCCGCTGATTGGGTGCTTCTTACAGCTCTGCAAATACTGAAGGATCATGTGTCCTGTGCTTGCAATGCTTATGACAGTAGTGCAGCGCTGTGTGCAGGCTCCATGCATCTGTCAGAGATGGTGGGCAGCAAGGATGGCCATGCATGTTTGCGGGGTTTTTTTGAAAAAGGCACAAAAATTATGGGATATAGGTGACATTGTGGGATGGAGACAGTTGCATGCTGCAAAGTTGACCCCTTGCTCCCAGTCACCCTTGTGCGACTCGTTTCTGCCCCACCATGCATTGCCAAAACTTTCCAAAAAGTGCACTAGATGGGGCAGGTTGCACACTGGAATCCCTACCCATGGTGCACTGCACTGTGCCTCACCACCAGCACGCCTGGTGAGTATGTGCAGCGCTGCTGCAAGGCGACAAGTATGCATGTGCACAAGCGATATACTACCTGCAGCGGCTTTATGTCGACGGAACTGGCTCACACCAAAGTTTGTAGTGTAGCCATGGCCTGGGGGCAGGTCTACACTACAGCCGGGATCGACGCACTGAGATTTAGTGGGTCTAGTGAAGACCTGCCAAATTGACAGTAGATCAGTCTCAGTCGACCCCTGTACTCTATCCCCGACGAGAAGAGTTTCTCCCGTTGACCCTCCGTGGTGTAGACCCCCCGGTAACTCGACCTAAGGTACGTCGACTCCAGCTACGTTATTCACATAGCTGGAGTTGCGTAATTTAGGTCGACTTACCGCGGTAGTGTAGACGTAGCCTAAGTACTGGTAGTTACTGAGCATTTTCCAAAGGTTGGTGTGAGCATTTCACAGCCTAGCGGCTCTGATTCTGCTCTGTGTTTTTATGTTGGTTAGGACCAAAGAGGGTTATAATCTAGCCCTTGGGGAGTTTAAGGTGTATGAGCAGTAGGAGGTTATTTCAGGTGGGAATTATAACATACACAACTTTGTAGCCATCTGGGATTTGGAATGACCGGATCCCTCCAGTGAAACCTGGGGGTCCTTACCAAGGAGAAGATGATGCTCCAAGGGGATTGTAGAGGGGTAGAGATAAGTGCCTGTGCTGGGGGGGCTGCTTGTGCTCTCTGTGTGAGAGTGAGCTGGAAAGGTAGTCTTGCTCTTTGGGCCTGATTTTCAGTGCTGCATGCCAACAGCACCCAGTAACCTCAAGGAGCGCTCCAGGTGCCCGTCGCCTCTGAAAGTCAGGGGGACTGGACAGCATTGAGCAGCGGTGAGACCAGTCATAAACCCTGCACAATGAGCATCTCGAGTGAATAACTTGGCCCATAGACAGGCTTACGAAGTGTTCAGCAGACGAATGGCAGTAGAATGCGGAGAGGGGCATATGCTTTAATCAATGCATTTCCGTAAGTGCTCATCAAATGCTTAAAACCAGGTTGTTTTGCCTCAGAGTTTAACAAGCCATAAGGCCTCTCTCCTTGGGTAGGAAATAGTCTAAAGGGGAAAGCAGATGGAAACCTACCCACCCACCTCTTTGCCAGCACCTGGTCCTGGGAACATGGGGTTTTGTGCTGTCCCTGTAGTCCCTCCTGGGACATGTGAGTTCAACTTGTTCTCTCTCCTTCAGCGTTTGCTCTGAGTATCTGCCTCAAGATCTAACTCAATAACCCCCTTATACTTTTTCTGAAAACAGGGCTTGGATCATCCGACTCCTCATTGAACTCACATGCTAGTTATTCCAAAGCATGGGATCTTTTCAGTGCACAGTAAAAGCCCTCTGAAGTGAGGCCAGAGCCAGAACTCCCCAGGGAGGACGAGCAGCATCGCACAGCCATGGATTCAAACAAACAAGCAGGTAAAGTGCACTCTTTGATAGAGGTGAACTAAAAAATAAAGCCCTCTCCAGCAAGAGAAATCACTCCTTTGGAAAACACAACCCAGCTCTGTAAGAGTCCCCCTTTTGGAAAGAGATCTTCAAAAGCTCGCAGCATTGCTCTGCTGCTGCTCCTTCTGTAGGCAGTGGTAAATCTACAGCTGACTTCAGACCAGTGGTGAGGCCCAGATCCCTCAGAGGTATGTAGGCACCTAGTTTCCATTTATTTCAATAGGAGTTAGGAACCTAAATACCTTGGAGGATTCAGGCCTGAGTGCTTTGGAAAATCCCACTCATTTCATCTAGAAACCAAAAATGTTTTACTCTAGTCTAGAAGAAAAAAAAAAGGAGGAGGAGGGTAGGAGGTAGAACTATTCCATTACCTTGCCAAATTATTAACAAGTAAAAGCTAATAACCAATGTAGAACATATTTTAAGAAGTATTTCCATACAGAAATTAGGAGTTCAAAGGAGACCTACAAGGACTTCATATCGGTCACATTCTTTGTATTGCAGATATTTTCAGTTTGAGAATCTGACAATGAATTGTGAATTACTCACCTGGGGAAAAGCTGATTTTATGAATGAAAGCATTTTAGATCACATAGGTCTTAGGCCCCAGTTCTACAGGATACTTAAGCACATGCCTAACTTCAAGCACTGGCTGCTTAAAATAAAGCATGTGTCTAAGGCCCTTGCAGAATTGGGGCCTCATTCATTCATTCCTTATCCTACCAATAGGCTGTTAAAACCCTGTGGGGATGGGGTGAATGGAAACGAATAACTGTGTTTTGGAAAAGTTGTGGTTAGATCATACAGTTCTTTCACATGCAAAACTCCTGTATATTTCAGTTCTGTGCAGAGATCCATGCAAGGGTAGGTCCTTACTCCATAGCTTTGGAATTTAGAACAGAACCCATTTAAATGGTTTGTTTTTACTTTATTTATTTGAGATACATCGTATTTGGAGTCAAAACCAAAGCAGTACTATAGCATCCTGGCCTACACGGACACCCTGCTGCTGGAGGTGAAGTCTTTACCAAGAGACATAAGGTCTTGAGCCCTTGACGATCTCAAGTCAATTTTCACAAGAGGGTTGATGTTAACCTCAATGTTCTGTGACCAAATTCCAATTTATGCCCCAATCCTGCAATCACTTCAGTATATACTTAGCTTTATGCATATGGGTAGTCTCTTGAAGTCAACAGGACTTCTCTTGTACGTACAGGTAAGCACATGCTTAAGTGGTTGCAGGTTCAGGACTTCAGCTTTCACTGGCCTGCCTGAATTCTTCTTGCAGCTTCATTTGGATACAGTGTTCTTCATTTTCCGTCCTAAACTGTTGTGTGATGTTGCTGTCTGCTCTGGAGGAGCTGCCAGTCGCCGCTTCAGAGGTGGCTGCATTTCTGTGTTGGTGAAGTAACTGCTGAACCTATGGCTTCAGATCTTTTAGGATGACAGGTAGAAAAAGCATTAGAAAAAGCTAAAGTATTTAAGTACATATTGCTTCAGCTGTGGTATTAGTGTGTAAGTTTGAGCAATGGACAAGAGCCAGGCTTTGGTCCTACAGTCTCTGACCTTTTTCAGAAAGAGTCAAATTCCGATGGTGCAAAAGGATTTCAGAGGAAGGGCATAAATGAGAGCAGAGTACATTTGTATTTTCTCCTCCAGATTCTGGGCTGTATCTCCACAGGTAAATTAAATGAAGCATAGGAACAATGGGGTTAATTTTTTTAATTAGTTTTACTAAATTAGGCCTGTGCACTCAGTCCCAGCTGAAATGGAAATTTACTCCAGGATGCCTTCAATTCGTTGATATCCCCACAGACTGCTGAGATTCATTTGGTGTCACAGCAGAAAATGAGAAGGTAGCCCAAGTATCTCACTTTCCCCAGCTCTGTGTTAGCGTGCTATGCCCTGGACCCGATGCGTGCGGCGAATTTCCAGTGGTAAGTGGGGATTTCAGCTGGATACCCGCTGACCTTAAAGAGGAGCTCTGCTCTGAACAGTGCAATGGTTGGGGGGAGGGTGTCCGGAGCCCTTCCCCATCTGCCCCTACTCAGGGAGCAGGTGACAGAATCTGATGTAGAGTCAGCACTTCATAGAAGTGATCCTGATCCACACCCACTGAAGCCAATGGAAAGACCCCCACAGACTTTGGTGGGCTTTGGATTGGGTCCCATGTGTAACAAACCAGCATGAGAAAACACTCCAAAGGAGGCAGAGGAGGAGGGGAGCCATGGCCCTTCCTCTCTCATGTCTGCACTGGCCTGAGGAATTGGGTAGGAGCTCAGGAGAAAGAGTGCTGCCTTCACACACCCCTGAACACTCTCCCTCTGGAAATAATTCTGCCTCCCTGCTCTTCCCAGGGGGGTGCATCTCTGAATCACCTTTTCCTTGGGGCACAGTGCCACAGAGTCACCCTTGAGCCCTTCGTATTAAGACGTCAGAGAAGTGACCAAGTCTTTCCCCATTAGCTCATCAACTCCTGGATCCAGCATTCCTAAATACAAAACCACTGGATTCAAAGAGGAGTTCACTTCCCGGATTATGTCGTCAGAGTTCCAATAGCAGCTGAGCTCTCTCCCTCTTATTCACACTCCCGGCTCTTCTCTGCTTGGAGCATCAGTGCCTAGATTACTTAACAATTGCATTTGCCTTTGAGCTCCCAAATTAATTTCCCCCTTGTTTTTTTTTAAGCTGTATTTATCAAAATAAATCTGCACTGTTGCCTGATTTTAGGAGATTAATATTATTGTTTATATAATATGGGTTATAGGCTCACCAATTAATCTGATCAGAAGATAATATGGTTCTTGTCCCAGAATCAGGCTACACAGAGTTTTGCAAGGACCCTGGGGATGTATGATAAAGACAATCACTGAGAACAGAAATAGTCCTAAAGACTTTTATTGGCATAAAGGGAAAAGTAATCAATCACAATTACAGAATAATAATAATACTGTTCTAGAGGTGCATTTGATTAGATTAATATACTGACACGGTCCCTTGATAGCCTGGTGTAAGAGACAAAGGACCAGCCTCTCCTCTGGCATGTCAAAGAGTCCGATGCTCCAGGTTCCTCAATTCTCGAGTGGAAGATGAAGAACTTAAGAGAAGCTAGAGAGCTATAGAAAGACCCAAGAGAAGCTAACTTAAAACCTGACTAAAATTAACTAACTAAACATGGTGATTTGCCACTCTTATAGAGACTGAGAGCTGTATGCTCACCTTCCATATCCAAACTTAATTTCCTCACTCACACAATGTTAGGTTACGCTTACTCTATAGATTGGCTGTGACTGGAGTCCCAGGAGGGCCACACAGAGATTGCTCAAACTGCAAAGAATGGGGCAGATAATCCCCCAAATTGGTGGTTATTCCAATACTTTGATTCACCCAGCCAGCAATAAGACAGCTTTTACAATACCTTACTGGTTACTCACAAGCCAGAATACAGTTCCTTTAAAGCAACCCAGCTTTGGGCTTCCACCCAGACAGCCAAGTCAATATGATGAGGATTACTGAAAATCTTGTTCATCATATAAAATAGTTCTAACCAATCCCAAAGGATCAGATACATTACCCTCCAGGTAAATGAATATTTCAGATCTTACCCAAATATATGCTTACAGCCAATTCTTATTAACTAAACTTATTAACTAAAAATTTATTAAAAAATAAGAGAGTGTGTGTTGGATAAAAGATCATTATACATACAGACATGAATAGAGTTCTTAGGTCAGTTTCATAGTAGAGATGGTGAGCTTTAGAGTTGCAAAGAGGTCTTTCAGAATGAGTCCATGGGTTCAGTCCAGTGTTTAATATCAGGGTGCTCCAGAATGGAACTCAAGCTTCCCCTGATGAAGCATAAGGCGATTTGAGATGAAAGGATCAAGTCCCAAGAGAACTGTATACAATTCCCGGGGAAGCCTCTTGACAGCATGCAGTCCTTGGTGAACAATAGACAATCATCCTAGGTTTGAAGTACACCTCCTATTTCCTAAGCATCACCGGTAATTAGCTACATGGATTAACATAAGGCAATTGCTTATTTCCTGCCATTTGCAGGTGATTTACCACAAACTTCAAAGAGAAGTTAAGACAGTGATATCACTACATTTACAGTTCATTTCAATCTTTTGATCTCTGAATTAACAGAATATAGTGATAGACAGGAACTGTTTGGTTACATTGTTAACTTCTCAGAATATATATGTAAACACACAAAAATTATCTACTAATGTGTCTCTAAAGGTTGAATCTGGGTCAATTAGCCTGCTAGCTGTGTAACCCTTTCTGCCCTGTGTAACATGGCATAGTCATAGGTATTAATGACAATTAGTTCAGCCGCACATCTGTTATTTCTGGCCTGAACTGGTTTGGTGGTTGTTGCTGCCCTGTTTTTTGTGGTATACCTGTTAAGTTTATAGAAGGCAATCGGTTGGCCCCTTATCTATGCCAGAGGTAAAAAGCATAAGTATACTAACTTGTTTCAGCTCATCATACAGGATGTGACCTGTAGGTTCCTCATGTTACTGCCAAAATACTCTAGTACAAATCTATAAATCTATTATAATAAAACAGGAAAGGGGAGACAGCCGGGGGGTTCACCCATGCTCCCCTCAGGCAGTGGGACAGACAGTCAGGGGGTCGCCCGCGCTCCCCTCAGGCAGGGGGGAGACAGCCGGGGGATCACATGCGCTCCCCTCAGGCGGGGGGAGACAGCCGGGGGATCACATGCGCTCCCCTCAGATGGCGGGACAGACAGTCAGGGGGTCACCCGCGCTCCCTTCAGATGGGGGGAGAGAACCGGGGGATTGCCCGCGCTCCCCTCAGGCAGCGGGACAGTCAGGGGGTCGCCTGCGCTTCCCTCAGGAGGAGGGAGATAGCCGGGGGATCACACATGCTCCCCTCAGTCTGCGGGGAGACAGCCGGGGGATCACACACGCTCCCCTCAGGCAGGGGATTTAAGTGCTAGTCTCACCATATTGGATTTTTTTTCCTCAAAGACCTAGTTCCTGGATCATGTGAGTTTGTGAGACACTCAGCTGGCATTTTAAAACAGAAGTATGTTTCTAGTTCTTATGGTTGTGGTGAAAATCTTGAAAATGTGACCTGAGTGCACCCTGCAGGGCCAGAGCCAGAAAGCAAAGCAAAGCAAAGAACCCTGTTTAAAAAAAAAAAAAATCATAATTTTTTAGGCCAATCTCAGGATTTCAGGGTGCTGAGTGAGGTTGGAAATACCACACATCACTGTACCATGCATACTGCCTCTTTCTCTTATTTCATCAGACAGGTTCGGCATCAAGCAATGCAGACCAGTCCTGAGAGTGTTGCAACACATCCACCAGATCTTTAGGGCTGGAGGCACAACTAAAACTAGGCTGGACAACACACCCGACAATGTCGGAATGTGTGTTTGTAGGGAAGAGATGAACGTGAAGACCTACTAATTCTTCTGTCTCTTATTTCTATTATTCCGTGGAGAATTAGCTCCTGTTTCCCTGAATCAGGACATCACAGAGTATAATAGGGCAATGCACAGGTGCCCTGTTTTCCTTGACAGTCGTCCAGTTCCCCGCCAGGGGCAAACTAATCAGGGCTCGATTATGTTATTTAAGGCACAGAGGGGCTGAGCAAGGCTGCCCAAAGAGGATGCTGGGAGGCACTAAGCCTCAGAAAGCTCCCCAATTGCACTGCGGGGAACAATTTGCAGCCACTTGCTCTGAGGTGCAGCCCCTGTACTTCTTTGAGTGCTGGGAGTTGCGATCCAGGAAGCTCTAACATGTCCACTCCTCCGCCCCTGCGCAGTTGCATTAGGGCTAGGAACAATCTAGCCCTCACTCTTTAGCTTCCTACTTAATATGTGTGGCAACAAGGTCCTTGGAAGTAGGGTACCTGTTCACTGATCCCATAAACAGAGCTTGCTTAAACCCCAGAATCGGATACAGCGTGGGAATTCAGTGCAGATGCTGCATGAATTAAGTGTCACAGGCCAGCATGAGAGAAACCAATAGTAACAGAACAAAGGAAAAGTATCGGCACGTACCAACATATGCCCCGGTCTTTTCACCTGCTCTCCGAGCTCTCCAGGTATTAGCACTGCTCTGACAATGAGATTGATTAAAGGATTAGAAAAACTTGCCTTACAGTGACAGAGTCAAGGAGCTGTTGTATTCACTTAGGTGGAATATGGGCCAATGGTGTTAATATGAGCCAGTCACTCTATCCAACATTACACAGTGTTAAGGTCCAGGGTTTGGTATACAGAGACCTCAGCCTGCTTAGTACCAGGCAAACACACCATCAAACAGCCTTTCGCGGGGAGGGATAGCTCAGTGGTTCGAGCATTGGCCTGCTAAACCCAGGATTGTGAGTTCAATCCTTGAGGGGGCCACTTAGGGATCTGGGGCAAAATCAGTACTTGGTCCTGCGAGTGAAGGCAGGGGGCTGAACTCAATGACCTGTCAAGGTCCCTTCCAGTTCTAGGAGATAAATTTAAATCAATGGAGATATCCTAATAGTTTATTAAAGATACAGAAAAGAAAGAAATACAGTTAAAGCATTTGAAATGTAAATTATTAAATTCAGCTTTCAGTGTAACAACATCCCTTGTTCCCTTTCCCTTTGGCTAGAGAGAGGCTTTAGAAGGAAAAAACCCATTTGACAGTCTTTAAGGTAGTATTAAAGATGGTAATAACTGCCCTTTTGGGGAAAAGAGAAGCAGCTAGTTGAGATGCGTTGGAGCGGTCATTGCTACTGTTGTTGTTAAAGTCTGATCCTGTTTTGTAGAAGACAAAACAAGAAACAAACCCGCAAAAGGGGAAAGAAAAGAACAGCAAAGATAGGAAATCTGTGTGTGTCTGGTGTTGACTCTTACTTGCAACCTCATTACTGGATAAACACAAGCACAGCACATGGTCTGATTAGCCATGGCAAAACTCAGACTAGCATCAGGCTGTTTAGGGCATTGCTTTCAGCTGCCTTTTTTTGGTCTCAGGCTTACAGCTATGTTGCAAAATACACAGTCTTGGCTGGCTATGCCAGAGTCTTGTTAGACAGAAGGAAAAAGGAGAGGGATGGGAAAGAAGAAATAGAGTGGAGAAGGAAAAGGATACCCATGGGGGAGAGAGAGACAAAGTCTCACATCCCAGGTTGTATTCAGGATGCAGCCAGAGCCAGTAGAGGTGCTGGTGTCATCTGGGTCCCTCTTTGGCTCGGTTACCTCTCAGGACTGGGGTCCTAAGAGATGGTGGGTGTAGCGGCCATGATGGTAAGGTTCAGTCTAGTAGCCAGTTTTCCTCCCAAAGTCTCTTTCTTTAAGGACCCAGGAAGGGAATGGTGGGTACAATAGCCTGTCCCTTCATTATTTTGTCCATCAATTAGGGATAGTTTCCAACACACCAGTTTTGGTTCACTGATTTCTGGTTCCACACTTTTCTTACCAGGCATGATCCCAGTCCCTGAGTTACAGCAGCAGGCCTTTTTGTTTGTTCATTCCGTCTTTTTGTCCATTTCATACCTTTTCCTATAAACTGTTGTTGTTTTAAGTTATTGGGACATGTTATGCACTTACACTCATTTTTTACAGCTGAATGCAACCAGGGTAAGTTTTTAGGTCCAATTATCACAACAGAGCTCAATCTATTTAGCTTAACAAAGAGAAAGTTAAGGGGTGACTCGGCAACAGTCTAAAAGTACCTACATGGGGATCAAATATTTAATAATGGGCTCTTCACTCTAGCTGACAAAGGTATAAGAAGATCCAATGTTGAAAGTAGACACACTCAGACTGGAACTATGGCATACATTTTTAACAGTGAGGGTAATTAACCTTTGGAACAACTTACGAAGGATGGTGGTGGATTCTCTATAATTGGCAAGTTTACAAGGTCTAACAGATACAACAAGTAAGCCATGCCTGCTCAGTGTGGCACTCTGTCCCCCTCTAGTAGTTCCTAGGCCAGCAGGAAGCTGATGAACCTGCTACAGGCTTGGCTGACAGAGGTGTCTTTTAGCTCAGGTAGCAGAGGCTTATGCATTAAGAGCAAGAGGTCTCAGGTTTGATCCCAAATTATTTGTAATATTTCTTTGCTAAGTCTACTTTCAAAGTCATGCCCCTGATCAGAGTGGATTGTGGCAGGCCAACCATAGTGCACAAAGTACTTGTCCCATAATATCTTGGCTACAGTGGGTAGCACATTGGGGGACGCTTGGGCGTATCAAGTGAAATGATCCATTACCACTAATACGTTAGTGTTCCCTTTGTTCTCAGGTTCTAAGGACAGAAAGTCAATACACACAAGATTCATGGGTCCCGTGCTATGGATGTTAACTAACTGGACAGATGGTTTGGGTGCCGTCTTCGGATCTAAACATCTGGCACGATTCTTATAATATTCCTCTCCATCCCTTGCTAATGTGGACCAATAGTCCCTGCTTCTTACTATTCAAGTGTCCAAAATGCCTTCCTTCATCATGCAAGGTCTTCAGTGGAAAGATCAGCTTTCTGCAGAAATGAGACTTTTTGAAAAAAAAATCATGTAAACCAAAACCCAATTTTCCATCAAAGAAGAGTGTTGATGAAAAATTTTCAACCAGCCCTAGAGTAAATCACCTAAGCATCTAAGTCACTTTTGAAAATGGGATTTATGCTTCTAAATCACATAAGTGCTTTTGAAAAATCTTTAACCCTGTCTCATAATACAAGAGCCAGGGGGAATTCAATTAAACTGAAACCAGCACATTTGAAGCTAATAAAAGGAAATACTTTTTTAAAAAACCCAGAACACAATTAATCTGTGGAACTCATTGCCACAAAACATAACAAAGGCCAAGAGCTCGGAAGGATGCTAAAGAAGGATTGAAAAATTTATATCAATAATGGGAACACGTAGATAGGATTTAAAAAAAACAAACAGAATTTTTAATAATAATAATAAACCATAATGCTTCAGGGCATACACCAAGTACTAACGGATGGTGGTTAGGAAGGAACTCTTAGTGGGCAGGAGTCATAATTGTGTACTAGGGGGTTTCCTGCAGTTTCATATGAAGTATCCAGACCTGGCTATTGTGAGAGATTGGATACTGTACTAAATGGACCTCTGGGCTGATCCACTCTGGCAATTCTCATGTTATAACTGCAGCTGATTTTGCAAACTATGTGGTCTCCACCTCTCCCAGAACAGGACTAAGTCCTGAAAAGAGATTTGGATCTGCGGAGGATGGCCCAGCACTCTGCTCCAGTTATTTATAGCAATCATAATAAGTCATTTTAATTGACTGCAGTTCTTTATTCCCACAGGAGAAACTGAAAATGTGCCAGTGAGTAACCCTGCAACACAGATTTCTCAGGTAAAGACAAGCAATATGCCCTGAATAATTCCAAGTTCAAAGACTGAAGAACAGATTAATAGTCTTTAGAACCAAAATTCATTCAAAGGAAAACTAAAGACAGATGTGCACATTGCAAGGACAAATGTTATGAATTGGCCGTCCTTCTGAAAGGTGCTTCCATCTGATCTCTTTGCTCACAGCCAGGTGCAAGTTAGAGGACTGATTTGTGATCTCAGCCAAGTAATCAGATGTCACATCCCATCATTTGGGTGCACACACACTTGTGAGTGCAAAACGGGAGACAGCTGATGAACACTCAAGCACATTGGCTTCAGTAGGGGGGTTGCTCCTTCCCTTCCTGAACTGCACTCTGCTCCTTGTCTAGTGCCAAAGATCTGGGTCTGTGTTAATCGTTCAGTATAAAGTTCCCAGCTCTATGACGTAACTTCAAATTGCAGCGAGGCCCCATTTTAACTGCAGTTTACCAAAAAAAAAAAAAAAAAAAAATGTACAAGTTGTGGGGAATAGTTTTAAAATGCAGACTGCTTGTAGCATAGTTTCAACACTTCCATCCCCCACTGTTGCTCTTACCCCTGCCACTTTCCCCCTCCTTTTCCCTCTTTGCCACTACTCTCCTTCCCTCCCTGTGCTGCTAGTAACAGTTCGAGGGCCAGATCCTCAGCTTGCCTAAAGCAGCATAGCCCCACTGATTTCCAGTCCCTGAAGTCAATAGAGTTACATCGATTTACACCAGGTGTGGATTCGGTGTATAACTCTAGGACCAGACGGGGTACTAATCTCTGCCATTAGAAACACGGTCCTCAATAAATGTAAGACTCTAGTAGCTCTTCTAGCACCTAATGGTAGTATAGCTATTAGCTAGTCCATGATAGGACAAGGCATCAGGCCGTTCCACTGGGGATAGGTGGGAAAATTAACTGAAATTGCCCAGGTGCTTAGGGTTTGCAGAAAGTCCTGGCAGTAGTATTTCTGTGAAATGACAATTTGCATATGGGCTCATTAACAAGAGATGAGAGCCATGCGCTGAGTAATGTACCATTTATTTAGAACTTCAGAACAGCAGCATAAGAGGGTAGGAGACACACAATGATGCTTGGTTGAGGCAACTAAAATAATAATAAATAATAGTAATAATTAATAATAATGTAGTTGGGAGAGGGAAGTTTTCAGGCCTAGTTTCTTGTATGAATTGTTTCCAAACAGTATAGTTAATGAGACCCTGTGTGGTACACAGTTGTTGTTGCAGCCATGTTGGCCCCAGGATATTAGAGACAAGGTGGGCAAGGTAATATCTTTTATTGGACCAATTTCTGTCGGTGAGAGAGACAAGCTTTCAAACGAAACAGAGCTCTTCTTCACGTCTGGGAACTAACTCAAGGTGTCACTGCTAAATACAAGTTTTGAACAGATTGTTTTTCGTAAGTAAACAACACGCATTTCAAGGGACCATTCCAGGTGACGTGACCCATTAACATCCCTCCAGTCATGAAGGCAGGGGGGAAACAGCCCCCCAGATTTTTAGTGTCTGGCAACGTTATGAATTTAAACTCCCAGGCTCATCTTTTGAACATGTTCTGCAGGTTTCTTTCGAGGATGAGGACAGATAAATCAGATATAGATTGATGGCTTTATGAAAAGTGTTCACCCATAGGTGATATGGTGTTTTTGTCTTATTTTCCTATGTGAGTTCATTTGAGAGTATAGTGATGGTCTGGTTTCTTACGTAGTTACTATTGGGGCATTTAGTGCACTGGATGAGGTACACCACATGTTGTGATAGGGATGTGTAGGACCCAAGGATCTTGAAAGGTGTCTTGTGGGGCGGAGGGGTGTTGATCATCATAGAAGTGGAGATATGTTTGCAGGTTTTGCATCTGCTGTTCTGGCATGGTCTGGTGCCGTTTTGAGTTGGGGTGTCCTGGTCTTTGGGGAGCTTGCTTCTGATGACGACTTTGAAGAGGTTGGGGGGTTGTTTGAAAGTCAGAACAGGGGGTTCAGGAAAGATTTTTTTCAGGATGGGGTCCCCATCGAGTATGGGTTGTAGCTGTTTGATGATATCCCGTATGGGTTGCAGTATGGGGTGGTTCGTGACAACTAGTGGTGTGCAGACAGAGCGGGTTTTATTTCTGTATTGAAGCAGGTTTTCTTGGGGTATTTGGGTGGCCTGTTCCATGGTGCTATCTACTTCTCTGGTGCAGTGTCCTTGTTTGGAGAAGGCAGTTTTGAGTGTGTTAAGATGTATATCCTGGATTTTCTTCTCAGAACATATTCTGTAGTATCTCAGTGCCTGGCTGTAGATAACAGATTTCTTGGTGTGTTAGAGGTGGTTACTAGACCTATGAAGTAGTTGTGGTGATCTGTGGGTTTCTTGTATATAGTTGCCTGTAGAGTTCCATTGTTGAAGTTCTTCATGGTATCCAGGAAGTGGATGCTGGTGTGGGAGTGTTCCAGAGAGAGTTTAATAGAAGGATGGTAATTGTTGAAGTTGTGATGGAAATCCATGAGGGAGCTGAAGTCATTTGTCCAGCTGATGAAAATATCATCAATGTATCTCAGGTATATCATTGATTTCATGGTGCATTTGTCCAGAAATTCTTCAAGGTGCCACGAAGAGGTTGGGATATTGGGGAGCCATCACAGTACCCTTCGCTGTTTCCATGGTTTGGACAAAGCATTTGTTGTTGAATGTAAAATTGTTACGGAGGAGGATGAAATGGATGAGTTTGACAATGTGTTTGGAGTGGAGATCTGAGGGTTGTCCACGGTCTTGTAAATATTTGAGGTGGGCAGCTATGCTGTCTTTGTGAGGGATGTTTGTGTATAGGGAGGTGACATCCATGGTGGCAAGGAGGATGTTCTGAGGGAGGTCATTGATGTTGCGGAGTTTGTTGAGAAAGTAGGTTGTGTCCTGGAGGAAGCTGGCCCTTTGTGTGAAGAGTGGTTTGAGGATAGCATCTATTAGTCCCGATATTGCTTCAGTAAGAGTGCCGTGGCCAGAGATAATGGGTCTGCCTGGGTTTCCTTGTTTATCTGGGGAAGGATTTGATGATATCCTTAAATTGGGTAAACTGTGGTGTGGGGTTGTCTTTGAGTTTGTTATAGTAGGTGGTGTTGGAGAATTGTTGGTTGGCCCCCATTAATGTATTCATTATGATTGAGGCAGACAAAGGGGGCACCACTATAATCCTGTGGAAATTCCTATTTCATTCTGCTTTTTTGACCCTTCCTAAATAACTCTGGAAGTGCATGTCCAGGGATTGAACAGAGATGATGGATGGATTTAAGGGTAGATTTGGAACAGACGCTGCCCGGGGGTACCTAGGGTTGTGATGCACCTCACCCCCACTGACCCTTAGCATAAGAAAGATGTATTTATGCTTGCTGTGAAACAGCTCCCAGAAACCACCAATATCTGGCAACACAAGCACTGCCCTCCAGGCCTCCTCAGTTCTCGCTCTCTGTGTACCAGTAGCAATAGGCACACACCAACTCCCGAGTCCTCGGAGTGTTCCCTGCAGCATCCAGCCCCTTATCCCCTGGACACACTCAGAACTACCAGGCCTCCTGTTCCCAGTTTGAAAGATTCAGCTCAGGACCAGCACTTCGCTTAGCACCACAGCACTTAGATCTATTTATAGAGAAAAGAATAAGAAGTTTCTTATCAAAGTATGGCAACTTCCTGTAGAGGATTTAAAGATGTATCCCATAATGCGTTTCTCATTAGGTCACACATTTTATAGGCACTCATTATGACTCATTCCAGCACTTTTCCAGAGATTTCTAAATTTCAACCTGTACACCTCAGGGGTAATTTGAAACCGTAGCAAGAAAGCTTTTTAAAATTCAGGATATATCAAAGCTTCTCCAATCAGCATTTCATTCAATGCATTTAAAGCTTTACCCAGGAGTTGTGCAATCAGTCTGGGGACTGGCCTGTCTTCTGGAACTTTATGTAGTTCACTTAGCCTTTCAAAAGTGATGAGGTATTCTTCAATACAGTCTGTTTCCTTGTATGCAGGGCACAACTTATCCCAGCTGGGTGTTCCTTGGATGGAGGGAGTAGCTGGGGATGGTGGAATCTGTCCTGCCTGTCCCTTATGCTCCGGGCCGGCAGTCTTCCCTTTTCTTGGGCTTCCATCTCTTTCGGCTCCATGGCCCGCCAATGTGCTGCTGCCTTTCTGCCCCCCTCTCCTTGGCTCTCATCTCTGCTTCCCACTTTCTGCTCAGCTAACCATATTTGGTGTCCACATTAGTGGTCTTTCTGCTCATTCTCCAGCCCGACCAGCTCTCACTTGGTAGTTGCTTCCTTGTCGCCTATGTTTACGCTTTACTTTTGATCTATTTTCCTTTCCTGAAATAAACGAACAGAAAATAATAAAGCTGTAACCTTTCTTTTGACTGTTCCCACCCACCACACTTGAGAATCACTTAAAAGTGTTACACCAGTGATTGAAGTGCAAACTTCAGTTAAAATAACAAGCTTTGTATAAATCCTGCTTTGACTACATCACTGTCACATTCTGGGGTGCAAACCTGATCAGTGAGGGGTTGTGTCACCGCCTGCCCTGTAACCCTGGGTGCCTCACAATGCTTTGCTGTTGTAGCTCCCAGCCTGGGTCACTCACAACCAGCCTGCCACCACGCAGGTTACACCCTGAGTGTCTGTGTATAACCGTAGCCCTGGTCCAGCAGCCTGTCAGCAACACACTAGTCAGACTCCAGCTTCCACCAGCCTTGGTTATTTTTTGAGGGTGACCCCAAATTTCCCCAAAATGTGTGTTCTACACTGTCAAGCTCTCTCCTGGACAGTTCAGATATTAAAGTTAAGTTGCTCCTATACAATAAGCAACAGTTTGCTACTTGAACTGGAGTTACCAAACAGTTCAGTTTAAACACAGCACTGGATTGGTTTAGATTAAAACAATAAAACAAGTTTATTAACAAGAGAAGATAGTTTTAAAGTGAATTCAAATATAAGAGATGAAGTTAGAAGTGGTTACCAGCAACTAAAAGCTAAAACACACATCTAAAAGTCTAAAACTTAATCTAGCAAGTTTTGGTTCAAGGCTTTTGCTCAAGATGACCTTTCTCACCTACAGTCTTCCAGCAAGATGGTGACTGACTCCACTTGGTCAGGATCTCTCCCAAAGGCCCAAAGGTGCTGGTGCCTGTGTCTTCTCAAGTGAAAGAACTTGGGGTTCTCTGCCCTTCTCTCTTATAGTCCAGTGAACCTTTGAAATGGATTCTTCTGAAAATTAGCCTTCAAAGCAAAGTTTATGCAAACAGTAAAGGAAGTGACAAGGAGTCTGGTGGTAAAAAAGGATCCATGTTCTTTCTTCCCACCTGGGTTTGCTGAAATGCAAATTTGCTTTGTCCCCAGCCATTTCCTCCCTCTGCTGTCTCAAGGACCCTATTTACTACTTTTATGGAAACTGAAGTAAACACACATTCCTTTGTTTAGAACAGGCCTGTTTAACAGACGTTGCCTAGGCAGGGCTCTGTGGTTTTGGACATGTGCTAATAACATCATACAGGGGGATTTCATAACTTTACATATAATGTTGCTACAGATATTTTATCATGATATTATTGACCAGAGAGTTATTAGTTTTCAAATGATACTTCACAAGGCATATTTTGTACAAAGATTATTACAGTGGTGTGTAGGGTGTGAATTCAGGGGTGCTGTCGGTCACACTCTCTGAATGGAGCCAGGAGCTGAAGGTACTACTGCAATACAAACCACAGTCAATGTGTGTGTCAGGAGCTTCCACTGGGGTAGGACAGGTGCTCCCCACTTCTCCCACAGAGGGAGAAGGCATGACTGACCCTTGAGGAGCAAGGGAAACTCTCCATTTTAGAAATCAGCGTTAAGCCTGCCTGAGGAGAGTTGGCGCCTTGCGATCTGAGGAGGGTTTTGCTCAAGAATGGTTTAATTTGTTGACTGCTTGTTAACTTTTGACTGTTTTGTTATGCAAATATGTTAGGTGCCATTTACTGTCCTTAATATCCAGGCCACCTTTCCCCTCAGACTAGCTTTTCCCTCCTTTCAGAGGTGAACAGACTGTAGTTTGAGAAGGAATTGAACCTGAGAACTTCTGGCTCTAAAGGTAGGAGCTGTTACTGCCTGAGCTAAATGATTTAGGTCTATTAGCCAAGCCAAGTAACAGGCTTATCAACCCCTGTGGCCCAGGCACCCTTAGATGAGGACCGAGCACCAGTGGCGTAGCCAGGTGGAAGGAACAGGGGGAGAGATCAGAGAAAAAGGCGCCACCCGCTGCGGTGCTTTTACTCACCCGGCGGCGCTTTTACTGACAGGGTGGTGCTCTGCCTCTTCGGCAGCGGGCCCTTCACTAGCTCCGGGTGTCTCCGGCGGCACTGAAGGACCCGCCGCTGAAATGCCGCCGAAGCCCTGCAGAGTGAGTGAAGGTCGCGCCGCCAAAGACTGCGCCATAGCGGGTGGCACGTTTTTTTGTGAGTGAGTTAAAAAGGTGCCACTTTTGGGGAATGTGCTCAGGGGGAGCGGCCGCTCTCCCTGCTCCCCCCTAGCTACGCTACTGCCGAGCACCGCAATGAGTGGGTTACATAAGCCCTTGTGTCCTCATGCCAAATTGAGGTTCTGATGAACTTAAGGGACACTGCTACTAACAGCAGGTTAGGAGGGCTTGGATTCACATAGTTTCTGGTTCCTTTTAGTTGCAGGCACTGGCCTCTGAACTAAAAACTGGTTTCACTGAAGCAATGCAGGAACTTTCAAGAATTCAGCATGGAGAGTATGCTCTGGAGGAGAAGGTTAAGAGCTGCCACTGTACAATGGAAGAGAAAGTGTCAGAGATGAAGAATTCGCTGAACTCTTTCAAGGTAGGAGCTATTTACACTTGTTACATTCCTCAGACACGTGTTACATTCAGTGCAGGCTCACAGAGGTCTTCAATAAAAACGTAAGTGTCCTTGCTAGAAGACTGCAATGTAACATGACTATTTCTTAGAACTGAGAACAAAACATAAGAACCCCAAAACAGAGAGAGACTAAGCAGGCTGCTCCCTACCACAGAGAGGACAACTCAACCCACTTTGGCTGTCTGGCTGCAGACTGAGTGTTGCTAGGCTCAGATTTCACACATCCCTACAAAGTCCCCTAGGCTGCAAGTGAGACTAGGAAAACCCCTTATCATTTATAATGCGAGCCTACAGTTTTAACCCAGTTTTTAAATATGCCACAACACCCTCTCCTGTTCTGAACAGCATGAATGAGCATGCAGCTACAAGCCAAGCCCAGAAATGCGTTAAACTAAAACAAACAGAGAAAGTGAACTACTTGGACCCCATATTCTGGGTGTGGCTGCTTATCACATTGGATTAATGAACTAGCTGGACTCAACTGTAGAGACCCAGAGCCAGTCCCGTCATATCATAGGTCAGAAGTGAAAATGAGTCTTGATAACGAGTATACACATGTCCCTCATCACAGAACTACTGCACAGCCAGTGCCTGAGAGCAGGGGGTTTGTAGGTCGTCGCTGAAGGGCATTGCTACAGAGTCATATTGAAGCTCGAACAGAGCCGGTCTGCTTTCATGAGAGGGAAACAGAACATGTAGATAAATTAACTCAGATAAAACCCTCTAAGGGTGGGCTAAAGTCATTCAGAAAGTTGGGCTCATTGATTTCAGTGGGAGAGAAACGCCTCAGCAACACTGAAACTCCAGCCTTGGGGCAGATCCTGGACCCCAGTCTAGAAGCTTTGCACCTCTCTGGCAGTGCACAGCAGGGGGAGAGATGGCTTAACCTCCTGGTGATGGATTCCCCCAGCTCTGCAGCACCACCTCTAGCTCCTCCCACCCCACCCACCCATATGAAGTTATATGGGAAAAAGGATAAATGGATAATTTAAAAATAAATAAAGCAAACTAAGTTCCCGATCCTGCAAATACTTACATGTGAGTGACCCCATTGTGGGATGAGGACTGCATGATGGCACTACCAGCTGCTCTCTGCGTCTCTCATCCAAAGGCCATTAAAGACATTGGGAGTCATTCCATTGACTTTAATGGGCTTTGAATGAGGCCCTTTGACTCTGTCTCTCTCTGCCTTACAAGAGCTTCCTTTCTCATGCTGGTTAAGGTGCCCAAACATACTCCAGTAATGGAGGTCGTGGCAGAGATTTCCAATACATGCTGGATAATACATGTCTACATGTCCAAAACCACAGCATGTACATGATACATGCTGTAACTGCAAGAGACTAATCATCTGACCAATAGTTTTATTCCAGTAATTTCTAATCAATGTGGACTGTACTCATGAGCATAGTATCATTCCAGGCATTCCATCACGACCAGGGAGCATTAGTATCTAAATTCTCTAAGTGATGGTTGAATTTATTCTGCGTTTTAGGAGGAGCTCAGTGATGCCAAGTCGAAGATTGAAGTGATCAGTGCCAAGCAAGAGGAAATGCAACAGAAAATTGAACAGCTGCAACAAGAGAAACGTCGGGAATCCCGGAAAGTGAAAACTAAGTAAGGAACTAAATCTAGAGTGTCCTGAAGTGCTCATTGTTAATTAGCAGTGGCCTCCATCAGTGCAGACTAGCTTCATTTCTTCATGTCTGGAGACATCTGTATTCCCTGTAGAGTAGAGAAGATGCTGACCTCTAGAGGCATATCAAGCATTTCAGATGAGATGTTTTACGTATCCAACACACCAGAGACATGATTAACAGCTTTAATGTCCTCATTGTTGATCCAACAGAGTTAGTGAAAAGTGACTTGAATAACTTCAAGGTAAACCTCAACTAAAGTTTTACTGAAAAATGTAGAACTGTTTAAAAACTTCGGGTAAACTTTTCAAAAGTGCTTTAGGAGCACATGTTCCATTGGAAGTCAATGGCAAACAGTATTATACAATCCCTCTAAAGTCAATGGCAACTATGCTCCCAAGTCACTTAGCCTCTTTGGAAAATCCCGCGGACAATATTACAAAAGATGGCCCCTTAGGAGTATTGCAGACAATAGTAGTGTGTGTACTGGTATAATGCCACCATGCAGCTTCCTCTGCCAGGCAAGGCAATCCAAGTACATACGACTCATGCAGTGCATGTGGGAACTGTGCCAGCATCTCTGTGACGAGGTGACAGTTGACCTGTACATTGACAGAACGGGATGCTTGCTGGTCCCCTCACTCCCTAAGCTGGCTGCCATGGGGAATCTGTAGCACCTGGGACAACTTGCTGCTGGTGCTGTCTGCTGGGGGCATGTTGTTGTTCTAGTTACTAGCCCTCCTGCTGACAGCATTCGGAAGCTGCAGTGTGCTGCTGGTAACAGCAGCCTGAGACCCATCCAGGGATGAGAATCCTAACGGATGTTAGCCACATCACTTACTGCACAACTTGAAGGCGCTTGGATACTATAGTGGTGAGCGTGGTATAAGAACCTCTGTAGGACAGAATAGGAAAAGTCTGTTGGACCCTTAGTCAGTGTAGATTGTAGCCTGCCAGGTACACTGCGTTTCCTGTGTGAAATTCTCCTTATCTATTGCAACTCCTTGCAAGGGTTCTGAATAGCTTGTCTTTCTCACGTGGACCATTGCACACCTTGCACTTGTTCTGCAGCAAAGGGAGCCCATGGCACGTGCATCCTGTTGTGGGGGAGTGTCTCTGCATTCATCATCCGCTTTCCCCTCTTGGCTGAGCTGCCAGACGGCCAGAGAGAGAGCTGGGTGGACGTTGCTGGTGCAATGCCAAAAGCCCCAGAATGCTGACACGTGACTGCCTGCCGCTTTGCGAAACCGCTGCTCTGATAAGGCAACGCAAAGCAGCTGGTGTTAGCTACTCCCCTGGCTCATGCAGTTACAGCTGCAATTTCTGATGTGAATTATGTGTGCCCCAAAGCCCACTTGCGCTTAGATGCACTGTGTGGGACACCCAGGGGGGCTCGTTTTCCAGGCCACACGAATAACATCCCCTGTGTGAATCTCAGGGATTTTCTAGGTATTGGACACATCCCAACACCTAACTCCTTTTGTGCACCCAGCCCTTAGTTACTTGGCTAAATATCTAAGAACATATCTGGCATGACACTGTCCTGCAGCCAGGAGAAGGTGCTCCCAGAGTCATGTTAGTGAACTCTATCCAATGCAACTTCCTCAGGCAAGCCCAGGTGGTGGGCCCGGAGTGCCTCCTCAGTTGTCCTGGGTTTGTACGAGCGCTCGTATTTGTATTGAAGTTTGCCATGATGACAGTTTAAGCTGAAAGTTTGCTCTGTGGTATTGTGCTTTCCAGTTGCCTCTCTTTATTTTCATAGAAGAACACAAAAGGATGAACATGGGTCACAAACGGTGCCTACTCCTCTACAAGGCAGTCCGTTCCGATCGATAAATCTCCCGGAACCTGTACTGATTAATGAAGATTTTACAAGTCTTTTGCACCATGCAACCTATGAGAGAGGTATGAGTGAGGAAGAATGAAGCAAGGGTTCCTTTCCTTTCCTCTGAAAAATACTCCTTGTAGTAAGCTTTCAAGGGATAAGATGAGATGTACATTGCAGATACCCGTACTTGTCAACATCTTTGTGTACACACACACTAACTTGGCTGGATTAAGGCAGGATATCCAGGCACTGGTCTGAGAGAGTTTGATGTATGAAGTTTGGATGTATTTGGGGTGAAGGGCACTGCTAGTGTTTGGATTGGCCATGGGGAGAAGCTAGTTTGCATTGGTAGACCCGGGTGCTAGGAATGGCATGAATACTTCGATAGCTGTTGAGAGTTCTTGGACTGGATTAATCCTGGGTTTCATTTAGGCCCCGATTCAGAAAAACATGTAAGCACATGCTTAACTTTGAAGACAAGTACCAAAGAAATATTAAACAGTTCGGTTTTGCTATCAGAACCCATTGCTTCCATGGTCACCTTCTGCAGACCAAACTTCTGGGTTATATTCTCCTTACTAAGACTGGTAGTTAGGGAGAAAAAATCCCCAAACTGACCTGCTCAGAAAACTTCAAAATTAAAATTAAAATGTTAAAAAAATATTCGGTATAACATTTCATCAAAGAGTTTGCTGTGTTTTCCATTCCTTTCTATTCCCAATAAATTGTCCCATTTTGTTCATTCCCTCTGAAGCATCTGGCAACGGCCACTGTCAGAAGACAGGATATTGGGCTAGATGGACCATTGGTCTGACCCAGTATGGCCGTTCTTATCTTATGTTCTTATGGTAATGAAATAAAGAGTTTAAATGGATCTTTTTCAGTAGAAGACCTAAAAGAGGCATTCCACAGGCTATTAAAGAATTAAAATTTAAACTTTCCTTTTTTATGGTTTGACTACACCTTTCAAGAAGAAACCTGCTCCACAAACACCTGCTCATGTCTAGCTATATTAACATCTTACGTAGTTTTCCTTCATTCTTCCACAGTCTCCGATACCAGATCCATGGCGGCTGGAGAAGGAAATGTGAAAGTAGTGTCAGGCACTGGTAGGTGAATACTGACCTTTTAAAACCTCCTCCAGGGTTCGCCAACCAGCTTCTTTAGAGGAATCCTGACAAAATGGAATGGTAAATTGATAGCATTCTTTCCAGCTAATGCTGAGTTTTGCTCTGGAAAAACGAATACTTCGAAGTCAATTAGTGTAGCAGTCTAGCTGAACTCCTGGTAGATTTTGATGTGTGATAAAAGAATCTCTGTGAGAATAATGTGGTTTTCTTTTTCTGTGCTTTTTGCTAGAACAGACCAAAATTTCCAGTGCAAATTTACATTAGTCGCCAGAAGCATTTTACAATTCTGGATGTCTCTTTCATTTTGGTCTTAAAAAAAAAAAATCTGGGGAAATTAGCCACATTTTCTATTCGAACCCAAGAGCACAAGGTTTTCATTAATGCCATTGCAGCCCAGTGAGCATAATTTCCCTTCCCCCGTCTCTTCTTCATGATTTATTAAACTCGGAGGGCCAGATCGTCAGATGGTACAAAATGGCATAGCTCCATGAAAGTCAATAGAGCTGCATCAATTGATAGCAGCTCAAGATCTGGTATTTATGCTGTAATTATAATAATTCTCTCTATTTACATTACACCATTCATCAAGGATCTCAGAGTACTTCTCCCACATTAATGAAATGTCCTCAAATCCCAGGGAGTGGGTAGGCATCATTATACCCATTTTACAGATGAACTAAGGCAAGGGTGGCCAACCTGGGCCTGAGAAGGAGCCAGAATTTACCAATGTACGTTGCCAAAGAGACACAGTAATACGTCAGCAGCCCCCCATCAGCTCCCCCCCCCCCGCTCCCAGTGACTCCCGCCCACTGGCAGCCCCACTGATCAGCGCCTCCCCCTCCCTCCCCGCACCTCCTGATCAGCTGTTTCATGGCATGCAGGAGGCTTTGGGGGGAAGGGGGAGAGCAAGGGCATGGCAGGCTCAGGGGAGGGGGCGGGAAGGGGGGCCAGGGCCTGGGGCAGAGCCAGGGGTTGAGCAGTGAGCACCCCCGGCCCATTGGAAAGTTGGCGCCTGCAGCTCCAGCCCCGGACTCGGTGCCTATACAAGGAGCCGCATATTAACCTCTGAAGAGCCGCATGTGGCTCCAGAGCCACAGGTTGGCCACCCCATAACTAAGGGAAATAGGGGTCTCCATTTTCAAAAGCTGGCTTCTCATTTTGACTGCTTATTGGGTGCCTAATTTTAAAGTACCCAAGTTTGAAAATTTGGGAGGGGTCTGATTTTTATAAGCGCTGAGGATTGGCAGTTCCTATGGGAGCGAGCAGGAGCTCTGGATGCACAGCACCCTTGGAAAAATCAAGTCGTAGGTTTCTCAACCTGAGGACTCCAAAATTCAACTCGAACGAGAAGCCAGTTTTGAATTTGCGGTCCTAAGCACCTAGCCCAATGGGAAACTGGGAGTCCTGATTGCCAATCCCCACCCCTGCCACCATTCTGACCATCAGACAGGGATGAAAGTAAAATTTCTCTCTTACCGGTACAGGGAGGGGGCAGCTTTGCCCCCTGGAAGGGGCAGGGCCTCGGGCAGAAGGGGCAGGGCTGGGGGGTCAGGGTCCCCTAGCCAGCTCGCCCACGCCGCCAGCAGTGATTTAAAGGGCCCAGGGCTCTGGCCGCTGCCCCCCCTGTCAGTGGCCGGAGGGGGCAAAAGGGGCTTTAACGTCAGTGGTATGGGCTGGTACAGGCAGCCACTTTTTACTGGTATGCCATTTTTACTGGCCTGTACCGCCTTACTTTCACCCCTGCCATCAGCAGCTTTTCTGTGGATCCTTTCATTTACACCAATTAAAGGGATAGATAAGGGTGACAAGGACCCAGCAAGACAAGTCAGGCACATTGTGGAGAATCCACTAGTGACCCCTATATTTAGAAACTTTCTTCCCTGTTTTCCACCCCTCCTATCTGTTCTCCTGGTTTGCACTGTTACAACAGTGATTTCTTCACAGTGCTGTCTTTACTGTATTTAGGGTTACCATATTTCAAAAATAAAAGAGGACACGCCACGGGGCCCTGGCCCCGCCTCTTCCCCAACCCCGCCCCAACTCCGCCCCTTCCCCCAAAGTCCCCGCCCTAACTCCGCCCCCTCCCCTGAGCACCCCGCATTCCCCCTCCTCCCTCCCAGCCACGTGAAAAGGGCTGCCCGAGCGCTACCGGCTTCACGGTTTGCTGGGCAGCCCCCAGACCCTGCACCCCCGGCCGGCGCTTCCCCAGTGCAGCTGGAGCCTGGGAGGAGAAGCGCCCAGCCGGGGGCGCAGGGTCTGGAGGCTGCCTGGCAAACCGTGAAGCCGATGGTGCTTGGGCTTCGGGCAGCCCCCATGCCTCCGGACCCTGCGCCCCCGGCCGGGCACTTCCCCTCCCGGGCTCCGGCGGCAGCTGTGCCCCCTGAACTCCTGGGCTCTGTAAGCACCGAGCTGCCCCAGTGCTACCGGCTTCGGGCAGCCCCCATGCCTCTGGACCCTGCGCCCCCGGACATGTTTTGTAATTATTACTACATTGCAATCTTTGTAAAAAAGTCTGCATGAAAAACTGCTAAGTCCTGACAGCAGCTTGTGGTTTCTAGGGGGGAGCAGTGCAAATCCAGAGACAGAAGAAAGCCTCAAGCCTTCCTTGCCAGCTGACATTCAGCCAAAGGGTCACCCCCCATCGACTGTGTGGAAGCAGCCCAAGGACAGCAAAGAGTGGGGTGATGAATATATTTCTAAGGAGCACCCAGACAGAGTGAAGGAAACAGGCCAAAGCAGATACACCTCAGTGGACAATGTCTTATGTGAAACTTCTTTCGCTGGTAAGAATAAAGCAGCAGCTGTGGCTAAAAAGCATGGAGGCTTTGGGATTCTAGAGGCCATCAACTCTACTCTGGAATCAAATAAGTTAGCAATGGGACCTACAAGTAGTTTAAGTTGTAAGTTTGTTTTAGGTTTCAGAAGAGAGCTAGCTGAAATGCAGGATTTCCCATTTGCGAGAAATGCTGGCATTCCAAAATTTGAGTTAGGAGAACAAAACCAATTTTCTTCTAATTTTCCCATGAACCAGAAATCCCCCCAAAATTTCTTTTCAGAACACCAGCAAAGAGTGTTTTCGGACATAAAATCTGCTCACCAGGACCCTGATAGCTGCTGAGTGACACTGACATTAAATTGGTTCAATAAAAGATATTACCTCACCCACCTTGTCTCATTGACATTCTTGTCCGTTTTCTGCTGTTAATTTGGATTTGCCATGACGACGATGAGGTGGGTGAAATTTTCAGCCGAAACCTTTTTTGGCAAAAAATGCAGATGTGGCAACACCACTGCATCTTGAGAATTCATGTTGGTTTGGCTGACCTGTTTCGATCCATAGGAATTCCAAATTTTTCCAAAATTTGACATTTTCAAAACAAACCATTTCAGTGTTTTGGTTTGAAATGAATTTCCTTTTAGAGACTTCCTTTAATTTGATTAAACTATGAAAAACATTACAGAAAGGCTTGCTATTGAAACAAAATGCTTCAGGTTGAACAAAATGTTTTGTTTGACCCGAAAAGATTTTTTTTTTCAGAATTGCCAGCAAATCGAATAATCCGTTATTCACACAACTCTGCTTGTAACTACCCCATCGACTGATAGCCCCTCAGAGAAGGCTGCATGCAAAGCCCTGCCTCAGTTTGGAGGGAGCTGCCTAAGACCATGTGGCTCAGTCCTGTAGGAACGGGAATTAGAAAGGCTGTGCTGTGTTGCTGAGGGGCTCCAGACAGACTGTGCAATTCTGTGTTGGTTAGATTACAGAGAGTGTATTTATTGTGCCCTTTAGAGAGAAGGTTGCCTGACCATTTCCATTTTAAAAGGTCCTTTTACAATTGTACATAATTTTCCCTGGGACAGCCTATAGTTCACAGCAGGTCACGCCTGTGGAGTCCTTTAAAAAGAACAAAAAACCTTACCCTCCTTGTAACCTTGCTCCTCAGTCCTTAATATCTTTGGCAAAGGACAAACTTTCTGTCCCTGGGATTGTTCCTTCTGCCTGGTCTCGCTCTGAGGTCACAGAGCATCTATGGCAAAGTACAAAGAAGCAAATAGTTTTGCTTCTCCATCTCTGCTAGGAGAGACTATTCTTCCTAATCCCATTCCCTCA
Organism: Malaclemys terrapin pileata; assembly: GCF_027887155.1. Classification (NCBI taxonomy): domain Eukaryota; kingdom Metazoa; phylum Chordata; order Testudines; family Emydidae; genus Malaclemys; species Malaclemys terrapin. Next base: position 3,924,864 of record NC_071507.1, read on the forward strand.
AAGTCTATGCCTCTTCTGTGGGAGGAAGCCGATTATATATGCTGTGTATCCTTCCCAGCATGCTTTGCTTCAGAGCCCTACAGTTCTTAGCAGGCCCAGGAGTATTAACCCCAACATTCCTGCTGGGCTGCAAGAATAGGCTTCCGTCTGAGCCCCTGAACAGCAGCAGATGTCTGGCTCTGCTTCCTCCCTGAAATCACTTCTGCTTTCTCAGTGGCTGTTTTTTCTTGCCACACTCCTAAATCCAGTGAATATGCTAGAGACTCCCCACATCAGTCTTAAAGAGCCAGTACCTCCATTATACTCACTTTTGGGCTGGACTCTCCTCATTGGTGAAGTCTTTTGAGTGGCAGTCACAAGGCCAGTCCAGGGAACAACTGCAGTCCTTGGGGCAGCCAGGGGCTAATTCAGCCCCTGTCATACGTTAGAGCGGCCTCAGGGATGCTCTAGCTTATGATGTTGGCTGGTAACAGCCTCTTAGAGCTAGAGGTGGCGTAGACAGTTCTGCGTCAACTGTGGGTTCTTCCACGCCAAAGGAAATCCCAACTTCTCTGCTAGGGCAGCTCTAAGTGGTGCAAACAGACTAAGGATCTGGCCCGGACTGTTCTCACTGGAATAGTGTATTTGATTTATAGGGTAATATAATTACTAGAGATGTAGAAAATTTGATGTGAATTTCCTGTTTATGATTTCCAAAAAAAATTGATCTTTCAGAAACTCTGGAGGTCGAGGGGAGAGACATGCTTGTTTCCAGTCTTCCTTTGTAAATAGACTGTGGCCCTGATCCTCTGTGGAGCACTTTGCAGGATCAGGGCTAGCACTTGATATTTGTGAGGAAAATTACATGAAAAGAGGAAGCTCCTTCAGTCTTCCTCAGCCTTTCCCTTCCCACTCTCCAGTCAAACACAAGCGTGCAGCTTTTAACATGTTCTTTTAAATCAAACTTTTTGTTGAAGCCAAAAGACAGAGCATCGCTTTGGAGCTGCTGGAGTCTGAGAGGAAATATGTCATCAACCTGTCCCTGATCCTGAAGATCAAAGCCACATTGCAAGGCTTAGACGTGAAGAGGAACACCAAAGAGAGAAGGTATCGTAACTGTCACAATGGCTTTTATAAAAGGGCCTTTTCAACATTCAGAGTTCGTTTTTCCCCAAAAACATTTTGGGAACTTTCTCTTAGCCACTTTGAAACCTTTAAGTGCCTAATGTTTTTTATAGCCAGAAAGCTTTAGGTCTTTAAAATGTTTAACATGGGTAAAAGATTCTGCCTTTTCCTGCCTTTCTACTTTCATCAATTCATAGATTCCAAGGCCAGAAGGGACTGCTCCAAAATAATCCCTAGAGCAGGTCTTTTAAAAAAATCACCCAATCTGGATATTAAAATGGTCAGTGATGGAGAATCCACCATGACTGTTGGTAAATTGTTCCAAGAGTTAATTACCTTCCCTGTTAAAATATTATGCTTTATTTCCAAACATTTCTTGCCTCCTCTAGTCCCCTCTCCATGCTCTTTGACTCACCTCATTTAATCCTCCCTCTCTGCCCATCCTGCTCTCCTCCCTCCTGTCTCCCCCAGCACCCACTCTTTGAGACTGAGAACAAAGCCCCCAATCTCAGATTCACAGTCCACACCTCTCCCTCCGCCACTGGAAGTTGCTGGCTTTAGCATTAACTATGGACCAGTTACTGCTGTCCCATTATAGTTGAATATAAAATACATTATTCAGTATCATACATGGCTAAAAGGCATTTCCCCCGTCTGTCTGTCTCTTGTCATTCTTCTTTCCACCTCCTGTGTGTCTCATATGTCTGTTTCCTCCCCATTTCTCTGGTTTTTCTTTTACCTTTTCCTCTTTTTCAGGATCTCTGCATATTCCTCATGGCCACATGCTTCAAAACTATCTCTGCCATGTCCTCGCTGTATCTGAATAAGAAGCTTGGCATGTTTTCCATGTACATACCGCATTACAACCTTTAATGACATGATCACATGCTTTTTATCATAAAATACAATACAATATCATACCTTCTCTCCCCCCACTCAGCCTTTGGAGCTAGTTGGTAATTTTCCATCAAAACAATTTTTATTGGAAAATACTGTTTCTGCACAATTGAAATCTTCCATGGGAAAATTGAGATTTTGCTGAAATTTTTCAATGTTCTGTCAGGTAAATCAAACTATATATTTCGTTTTGGGTCAGATCATCCTGAATCTAAACATTTCAGTTTGTTGAATTAAATGGAAATGTTTTGTTTCAGGTCATTTTGAAACTAATCTGTGTCCACCTGAGCTGCCACAGTGACTCATAGGAATTGTAGTTCAGGTACCTCATGACCTCGTTCTCCTCTATGGGCTCTCTGACCAGACTACATCTCCCACAATGCACCATGGTCTCTTCTCCGATTAAATTGATGTGATGCATTGTGGGAGTCCCTTGACATAGGTGCATTCTGGGAGACGTAGTCTGAGGAGGAAGCCCAGCCCATAGAAGAGATTGGAGGTATGAGGCATCCAAACTACAACTCCCATCACGCAGATTCAGTTTGGTTCAACAAACCAAAACATTTTGATATTTCTAAACTGAAAGGTTTTTGATGTTTCCATGCAGCAAAATATTTAAATATTTTGCATTTTCCATCCTGATTTGGGGTGAAAACAGTTGTCAAAATATTGGAATTTCTCACAGGATGGAAGTTTTGACCAGCTCTCCTTATAAGGTACAGTTTGTAAAGTGCACAGTGAATGAGGCAAGGTTTATGAGTCCCATCCTACTTCCATATGTGGTTGCAGGAGTGGGGCCCAAGTCCTCTAACTCAAGTGATAATGGCTCATGCTTTGAGCTGTGTAGGTTCGTGCCCTGTTGGGCAGAGTCGGTTACACAAGGCAATGGAGCATTAGGCCCAATGAGTGCAAAAGCATGTGAACTGGAACCATAAAACACTAGATTCCAAGCTCTTTGGTGCAGGGACAGCCTACAATTCTGTATTTGTACAGCGCCTCACACAATGGGGCATCATTCATCACCGGTTCATAGGCTCTACCATAATAACAATGATTAATAATACCTTGTAAAGCAAACCCAGCACATTTTAAACTGCTGGCCCATGAATGTGAGCAGAATCTGTGGGTTCCCAAAGCCTAGGAATCGGATTCTTTTTCTAGATGAATTTCTATACTCCTCTGTGCAATCATATCTGTTATCTTCCCTCTTTAGTTTCTTCCCCGGTTCTTTACGATACCTGGTCCAGCAGCATGTAGACTTACTTCACATGCTGCAAGAGAGGGTGCTGAGTTGGCCACGTCCAGGAATCCTGGGAGACATATTCCTGAAGTTAACAAACGATGAGGTATGTTAGTGCTTGTGACAGAAAACATCCGACAAAGGCATCAGGATTGCTTTAGTTTAACGATGTCTAATGGTGTGTTTGGATCAAACAGAACTGCAGATTTCCACCCCCCGCCCCCAACGTAATTACGTGTCTGGCTGTATAACAAATTTAAAAGAACTCTAGGGATAACAAGTCTACATACCATACTACATACTACATACCAGTTCAAGTCAAAAATGGTACATCCATTATAGAATCATAGAAATGCAGAACTGGAAGAGACCTCAAGAGGTCATCTAGTCCAGTGGTTCTCAAACTTTTGCAACCAGAGGACCCCCATTTTGATTTTAAAATTTTCAGGGACCCCCAAGCCACCCCTCTCAGCCCTTGCCCTGCCCCCTTCTCCGAGGCCCTGCCCCCGCTCACTCCATCCCTCGCTCTCCCCCATCCTCACTCACTTTCAACAGGTTGGAGCGGGAGGTTGGGGTACAGGAGGAGGTGCGGGGTGCAGGCTCTGGGAGGGAGTTTGGGTGCAGGGGCACAGGACTGGGACTCACTTGCTGTGTGACTGTCACCAAAACCTAAACCCTCATGGGCCTTTGCACTGGTAAATCTGTAGCAGTGCAGCATGGTTCGTCTGAATGGGCCAACAGAGCAACATCATGCAAAAATAAATAAATAAAAATCTACAATGTGAACATGGTGCCCCATGGTAACTGGGTCAGATGGTGCCAAACCGTTGTGGGCTCCAGTTGTAGCCTCAGCCGGCCCCTAGGTCTTATCTACACTGCCACCAAGACTTCGCTGAGATCCTGACCATACCACAACACAGGACAACTAGGTAAAGAGTTTGCTGGAACTGGGTGAAGGCCCTGCACATGTCCACTGTTGTAGCTTGGTTTGACTGTTGCAGCTTGACAGGCACCATGTTACAATTGTTTGGTTGTGACTGTTTCAGACTGGGTAAGGGTTACAAGTACATGTACAGATAATGGCCTAACTTAACCAAGCTGTGTGCTATCCCTCCCCATTCCCCTGCCCCTTCTGCTCAGAGCCAACAGTGAACCTGGGGCTAACCCTGCAGAATTTCAAACCACTAACATTCCTTACTGAGCATTTCTGGGTTTGTTCCTCAGAACAATTTTCTGGACTACTACATTGCTTACTTGAGGGACCTGCCGGAATGCATCTCACTGATCCATGTGGTGATTCTGAAGGAGGTACATTTCTTACCTGTTATTTCAGAGACTCATCCACCACGACACACAGCCATTACTGGCAATAGTGAAGACACAATCAGTACCCTCCCCCCACAGTGGAAAATAGCCGCTTGCCAAATCAAATATTAATGTATTCCTGGAATTTCTCTAAGGAATCAGGCAGTTGAAATAGTACAGAGATGTCAGTTCATCCTGAGCACATGAAACATAGCACAGAGAACTACAAGACACACTTCTGAAATCATCAAATCCAGGTCTGCAATTGTCTTTAGCCCCAAGATACTATTGATGGCAGCCATTGACACCTTTCGGCATCACCATGCCATTGCTAATTATACACTGGCAGCCTGAGAATGCCGGGAGATTCTGGATTTTCTGTGAAATATCTGAACTTGTCCCTGGATTACCCCAGGCTGTGGTCCAAACCACCCAATCTCTGTTTGCAAACTGACCCTCCCGCTATCCTTGCCCCACTTCCCACAGCTGTTGGAACATATTTTCCAGGGTTTCTTCCTGCCATTTTTTTCCATCCCGCTAACCAAATTATTTCATTACCAAACACTGGTTTCTTGAACGATGGGCTTGTGGATCGATTGGTTGTTCCGAGTTACCAAAGTCAGCTGTCTAATTCTAATGTCACCATGTATTTGAATGAAGTTACATCCAGAAGTTCAATTGGATCAATAGCTGTAAAAAGCCTCCCCCCGACCAGGAAATCCTCCCTTGCACCCCGTCCAGATCACTGCCTGGGAGGGTATGTAGGAGAATGGATAAACCTTTCACATGCCCTGGAGAAAGACTCTTTCCTGAGACCTCCTTGCTGCCAGCCTCTTTGCATTCATGCCAGGGGTCTAATGGCTCACGTCACTCAGTCCTGTGGTATCACCCAGGGGAGACAGGCGGTCTGTAAAGGCCAGATGCTGATATCCTTATTCACACAGAGTAGTGCCCTATACCTTGAGCAGTTCCATAGAAATCAGTGGGACTAGTCCCAGAAGTGACTATTGCCAGTGGGCATAAGGGGCTAACAGTCCAGCCCTTAGCATAACATGATTGGGACTGTTGTCATCTCATCCCCTTGTCATTCGTCTTTCACTCCCTGCGTGTTGCTGTGTGTACTGTACAGCATCACTGGGAACTTACATGCCACAGAGATGCTAAATCTACTTTCTCCAATTCAGGTGGAAGAAGAAATTAAGTCTGACCTCTACATGCTGTTCTTTCATATAGTCCAGCGTATCCCCGAATACCTTATTCACTTACAGGTAGGACTAACGCATGAAAGTTGCCCGGGTCACCCTATTGCCCTGTAAGGATAACGCTTGGTATTGGCGTTTACACTGCATGTCACTTCTCTCAGAGCTGGCCTCTGCAGCCACCCGGCGAAATCTCTGGGCCCTTGAAAGTGGAAGCCACTGGTCTCTAGGAGGCTCTCTCATGATTGGCAGTTTCCTCAGGGCCGGGACAGCCTTTGCGTCCTGGGAATGCCCCCCATTCTGAGAAACCCCAGACCCTCACACAGCTGTGGGGGACGTGTGGGCTTCCAGTGACTGGGCTAGGGCTGCCGGGAATACTAGCCAACTATGTACAGCCGAGTCCGCTCCTTTACTGAGTAGCCAGCATGGTCTCTAGCCACAAAGGTGGTGGCTTACTAGTGTGAGAGGCAGCATTGCCTAGTGGGACTGGCATGGAAGTGAAGGGCTCCTGTTGTCCAGGTCCGGCTCCGACATCGGCCCACCCCTTGCCCATGGCTGGGTCACGGCTTGATCCCTCTAGCTGAGTTTCCCAATTTGCAAACAGTGCTAATCCGTCCCTGTGGAGTGGTGATGCTCTGGCTAGGACTCAGTGCTTTTACAGGGGTGTTCGAGAGACGAGGAGGACATGGAGAGACGGGGGGGGGGTAAGAATGTAACCTGGGGTGTGGCTGTGAGAGTCAATGCGAGGGAAGGAGCAGAGAGAGAATGCAAACAGGATGGGAGCAGCCTGCAGAGGGCTAGACCTGGGAGGAGCCAGGGAGGTGGTAAAGGAATGGCACAAGAGGCTACCCGAGGAAGACACGCACACATTGTTTAGGTTGGTGACCGCTATTGAGGGGACGGGTAACCCTTTCCTTGCTGGCATCCCGTTTCTCTAACAGGGGACATACAAAATCCTAGGGGGGCAGGGCTAGCAGCGCCCAAACAAGAATGACCCCCGGACAAGTGCGGCACAAACAGCTGGCTCTTGCAGCAAGGAAATTGGTTTGTTGGGGATGAAAAGCATCTTCTTGCTGACACTCCTCTAAATCCTCAGGCTAGCACTGTGCAGACTGGGGCAATCACAGCCAGGGTGGTGTGAGAACTGGGTCTTGGGCCTATCCCAAAAGGAAAGGCTGGCTCTGGCTTCACTGAAACAGTTCAGACCCCAAGGGAGAAGGGCAGCAGCAGTGCTATAAAGGCCCAGGGAGCCTGGTGTATTTGTATGATGGTCCCCATTGTCCTAGGCACTGTCCAAATGCCTACAACCCCCATCTCAAAGAGTTCACACAATGCATTTTCAGAGCCTCATGCAGTTGGTTGATTCTTAGTACTAACCCAAAGTAACATTAGCTCCTTTGCATGAAAAGAGCGAGGACATAGTCCAAACGGTCTGCTGTGGTGATCAATCCACTGGGAATCTAGTGACGACCCACTAAATCGACCACAGATCACTCTCCCGTCGACTCCGGTACTCCACCGGAACGAGAAGCGTAAGGTAAGTCAACGGGAGAGTTTCTCCGGTTGACCCAGTGTGGTGTAGACACCACAATAAATCGACCTAAGGTATGTTGACTCCTGCTACATTATTCACATAGCTGGAGTTGCGTAACTTAGGTCGACTTAATCCCGTGGTGTAGACCTGCCCTTAGTACTAACCCAAAGTCACGTTAGCACCTTTGCATGAAAAGAGCGAGGACATCGTCCAGTCTGCTTCCCTTTGCACCCCAGAACATCCTGAAGTACACCGAGCAAGAGCACCCTGATTACTACCTGCTCCTGGTGTGTGTGCAGCGCTTCCGCATTTTCATCTCGCACTACAGCCTGCTATTACAGTGCAACGAAGACCTGCTCATACAGAAACGGAAAAAGCTGAAGAAGTAAGTCTGGCACAAGATATGACCCTGTACTCTCAGGGAGAAATGATGGAGCAGGTGGAAACAAAGGGCCAGATTCTCAGTTGGTGTCCATGGGCCCACTGCTCCAGTGCGGTCAAATGGTCACATTTCCACCAGCTGAGCATCTAGCGCCTGTTAGATCAGAACATTGTCGTCAAATTTTTTGGATCAGATTTGGAGCAGTCACTTCCTGCTGGTTCAGAGAAAAGAAGTTCTTTTTATTTGTTCTAAATGTACCAGCCATTAATTTAAACAAATGACTCCTTGGTTTCATAGGCCTGGTCCACCCTAGAAAAATTACCTGTTGCTGACAGAAGGGGATAGACATGGGTTCAGTTGCAAGCGTCCAGCAAATCAAGGCTAAGACGTGGTTTGAGCAGATTTTAGCCACCGCTTGCTGAAATAGCTTTGAATAGGCCCTGAAGACCTTACAGCCTAAATAGACAAGGCAGAATTATTGTCCCAGCAGAAGGGGAACTGAAGCACAGTGGGCTAAGTAAGTTGCTTGACATCCTACTGGAAGTCTAAGGCTGAGCTGGGAATTAACCCTAGATCTCCCAAGTCCCACATAAGGGCCGTCACCACAAAGACATCACCCTTTCTCATAAATGAGGCTGTTACTGAAACGATGAGCAAACTTGCCATGTGCCTTAAAAACGAACACAGGTTGTGCTGCTTCCGCTGATCTCTTGCTCCGTTTCTGCCTGGTTCTGTTTATTGGTGATGAATTTCAATTCCCCTAGGTCGTCCCTGGTTAAGTTATACAAAGGTCTGGCTTCTCAGTGTGCCAGTGCCAGCCAGGAGGTTTCTCAGACACCCAGCACAACAGCCATCCGAGACAGCGGGATCCACTCCGAAGAGGTGATGCAGCCGTTCCCAGCAGCCCCTTCTTCCAGCACAACAGCCACGTAAGCCTATTGTCAGGCCAGCATCGCTTCCCTCCCCACACAGCCCCAATGTGCCACTAGAAATAGCCAAGCGTGTTGCTGCAGCATGGCCATTCGGGGGAGGGGAGAGTGGGGGGGGAGGGGCGAGGTCTGCAGCAGGTTGGCTCCCCTGTGCAGGGTAATAAACCTCTCTATGCATTCTCAGGAGGAAGTACCTTCTGGGAGCAGGTTTGAGTGGTGGGGAATGCCTGGGGAAGGGAGGAGAACACGTCTCCTGGCAAACAGCTTGGAAATTCTTGGTGTAGGAGCAGAGGGACCGTAGTAGCCAATCAGAGTAGAGAGATTTGCCTTACCCCAATGTAGTTATCACAAAATAACTCAGTGACTATGCAAATTCCTGCACTCTGGTTGGCTACTAATGGCTGCCAGGCTGTCAAAAAGGATTAAAATATGGTACAACTGAGCAAGAGCAGGATAGTTAGGGAGCAGTGGTTATAGGAGGTGCACGCAAAGCAGTGGGGAAGCCCACCACTTTTCTGTACTGATCAGTGCTGGTTGGAAAATAGTAAGGTCTTTCTACAAGATCTGCTGTAGCTCCAACAGAAGGAAGGGCATGAGGAAGAGTTTACTGGCTGAGGGTCTCTGGCTTCTTCTCTGCAGGAGGTGGGACTGGATGATCACAATGGTCCTGTCTTGGCCTTAAAAATCTATTAAATATTTGGTGGAAAAAAACACTGAAATAGTTTTCATCCTGCAGGTTGGGACAAGGAACCATTTTTTAAATTTATTTGAAGGTTTTTTTTTTCAGATTTTTATATGGCATTTTCAGTTTTTGAATGAAAAATTTCTACCACCTCTCATTTTAATGCAGTTTTCGGGAAAGCTGGTCTGAGTTTCCAAGGCCAAAGATTCACTCTTTGAGACCCAAGAGGGTGAGCAGGGCTGCCGTGCTAACCTGTGCAGTCCAGATCCGCTAGGGGTTCGTTCGGATAGATTTTCCCGAAGCACGAGAATGCATTTTTCATTGTTGCAAAGCCAAAAATGGCATGAGAGAGTTTTGTGGAATTCCAGTAATCCACCATTGTGTGCTTACGGTGTTGTTTAAAAGCAAGTGATTGCTATGATCCTGTGAATTGCAGTGACAACACAGTTTGTCTGCCACTTGCTTTGCAGTTCAGCTGGTTGGGAATTTGGGGCTGAATGTTCACAAGTTTGGCTCCTAACTTCCACTGATGTTCATTTTATGAGCTAAAACCTAAGTTAAGAGCCTAACCCCTTTTTGAGCTTTCAGCCCTTTTTGACTAATTTTTTTTCCCCATTGGAAAATGCTAACTTGTCGGGTTTCGACACCTTTTTTTGACTGGTGTTTTTTGAAATTGTCCAAATGTATCATTTCAACATCTTCTCAAGGAGAAATCCCGGTGTTCTGGTTCAAAACAACGCCAATATATTTTTAATAGTTAAAACTGAAACAAAACATTTGAAAATGATTGAAACCAAATATTTTGATTGACACAACCCCCCTTTTATGTATGGACGTATGTATTTATTTATTGGGATTTTCTGTTTGCAAACATTTTTGTCCCAATTTTGGGCTGGGAATTTTTTGAAATCTCGGAATGGGAAAAGCTGTCCGTACTCAGGTGGCTAGCCTGAGCCACTGCCTGTGTCACCGCGGCTATTTTTTGGTGCGGTCTCCAGCGACTTAGCGCATGGACATCAATCCGAGCAGGGAATCACACTTCCCAGCTGCAGTGTAGCTGGACCTCTAGTGAATACAGTGTCCCCAAGGTGCTAGCTACCTTAGGGGGTGCAGGGAGGGCTGGGGCCTTTCCCCATCCCTGCCTCCATACTGGCAGGAGATGTGACTGTGAGGCACCTTCTCCAAGAGAAGCGCACCCCTGAAACCCACAGGGGAAATCCCAACTTCCTCAGCTGGAATTCCCCTTCGGGGCCTCTGCCCAGCCCTCCAGCACACTAGGGGGCACCAGGGACAGGGTCTTCCCGGACCCCTTGAAGGGAAAGAGAGGCAGAGTGAGGCATGGCCCCTGAGCTAGGGGAGAGTGACAACAGATTGAAGAAGAGTAGGAGCTTCCCCTCTGCTCTCAAGAGAAGGGACGGGGCTATCCTCCGCTCCCCCGCCCCCCCCCAGCTCCGCCTTTCTTTAGCTCTGAGTGTGAGTGGATGAGCTGCCCGTGCACCCAGAGTTACTGCACAGGGACTGGAACGGCCCCAGTGCTCAGCAGGCAGGCAGGGTTTACTGGACTCTGGGTTCTAGTTGCACTGGGACACGCACAAGCAATAACCAGAGGGTTCCTCCCTCCTGCCAGTCCTGACCGGCTGCTTTCTGGCATTTGCTGCACCATACAGAATGCTTGCGGCACCCTTATTAAACAGCACTGGAGTGACTGAGGTAGTGGCTGAGCCAGGCTTGCCAAATGCATGTACATCACAGTACTTTCTGTATTTCCTCCCCCGTTTCTTTCCTTTTTAAGGCATTTGATGCCACAGATGAAGAAGAACCAGTCCGCAATGATGGAGAACATCCAGGCTGGGAAGCCATCGGACTGGGAAATGGAGACTAGAAAACACGAAAGGCCAGAAAACATCCTTGCTTCATCTCAGTTCCCCGAGCAGGAGCTAAAGGCCATGTCCATCCCCTTGCAGGCGATCCCGGAGATGGACTATGAAACTCCCCCAGCCGACCCAATGGGAAATGCTGAGAGATCTGTCAGGACCTCAATGGAGCTGCTGCAGGATGCTAGAAGCTTTGCTCCACACTACGAAGAGTTGGACTATGGGGGGGAAGTTTTCACCCTGCCAGGTCCCTACGAGGACGAGACCTTTCAAAACCTGGCTCTTTTCGAGAACTGCTCCCCGGCCTCCTCCGAGTCCAGCCTAGATATTTGCTTTTTAAGGCCTGTTAGCTTTACGGTGGAACCCGACAGGACAGAGCCCTCATCACAGCCGCTGCCGAAAAGCAGCAGTGCTTACAAACAGGAGGCGTTTCACAGCAAAGGCAAGCAGCTGAGCAGGTCCCTGAAGGAGTTCCCCAGGAGCACTGAGGGCATGAGCGCCAGACTCTACAGCACCAGGAGCAGCTCCAGTAGCCAGCTGCAGCACAAGCAGGAGAGAAGCATGCAACCTCACCTGATCTCGGCATCATCTAGAAGCTCCCAAAGGAGCTACTTCCCCCCGCCGAGAGGGCTGGGGGAGAAACAGAGCTTTTTGGAAGTAAGGAGGCGAAAATAAAAAAAGCAACATTTTGCAGCAGGGTCAGAGAAACTTTTAAGGGAGAATTTTCCAAAATAGCTTCCAAATTTGCACATGCAAAGCCTTCCCCTGCACAGATACATCAGGTAGTGAGAAGCAGAAGGGCACAATTTGCACCCAAATACCAGGCTGCAAGGGGGCAAATGCAGGTTTGGTGAATGCAATTTTGTGGGTGCAGGTTCAGAGACCACTTTCAAAAATTTGGCCCTTCTTAGGTGTCTGGCTTTTTTCTCCCCCTGTCACTGAGCCCCTACGATCCATGCTTTTCTCAGCCCCCTGCAGCAAGCCCCTCGATGGAGGCAACAGGTTAACAATGGAGCACAGCCCTTTGAAATGAGGGCTCAGACTGGCTTGGGGTGGGCAAAAGAGGCAGGGCCAAGAGCTCCTGCATTAAAGTAAGACAAATGCCCTTAGGGCCAGAGCCGTAGCTGCTATAAATCAATGTGGCTCCACCGAAGCCGATGGGCCCAGATCCCCAGCAGGTGTAAACCATTTCAGCACCACTGAAGTCGGCCCAATTGCAGCAGCTGAGGACCTGGCCCACCTGATGGGCACCTGGCCCATCATACAAAGGTGATGGCTTAGAACAGGACACAGCACGAACCCTAACACAGGGCCAGGTCAATTCAGACCTGGGGGGCATTGTCACCTCTAGCCGAGCTGCCACCTGATCTAGGTCTCCTGAAGCAGGGCCCTGCTGTGGTAACCCCAGCTCTGTACAAGCTCATACAAAGGGGATGGCTTAGAACAGGACACAGCACGAACCCTAACACAGGGCCAGGTCAATTCAGACCTGGGGGGCACCTCTGAGAGGATCCAGGGATGGGCACTGTTGGCCTGTGTGCAGAGCTGGGGAATGCCCAGCAGGGGATGGGGAGGAAGGAACAAGGAAAGCCGCAGAAACACTAAAGAGAGAGCGCAGGAGCACAGACAATGAAGATTAGAAAACGGTGAGGAGGACGGAGAAGCGACTGAGGCAGGGCCGAATGCCTGGGGACCAGCCTGCGCAGTTGTTAATAATTACCCCTAGCTCTTATCTAGCACTTTTCGTCAGTAGATCTAAAAGTGCTTCACTCAAGGAGGGTGGGATCCTTGCCCCCATTTTACAGATGAGGAAATTGAGGCACAGGGAGGTGACGGGACTTGCCCAAGGTCACCCAGCAGGCCAGTGGCAGAGCTGGGAATAGACCCCAGGTGGCCAGTCCAGTGCTTCATCTGCTAGACCACACTGCTTAGTTAAGCAGGCATCAAAAGTAGTGGAGGTCTCTGGGGACACTGCCTGCCTGGCAGTGAGCCGGGGGGAGCAGAAATCAGCACTTAACGCTTGAGTATAGGAGGAACTTGTCTAGGATAGCTATTGCAGAACACTCCCCGCTCGCATTCTGGAGTAGCTATAGCGCTTTAAACTCACACTTTTCCAGAATCACTTCCCCATGCAGCCCACCCGTTAGAGGAAGGGGCTCTACAGCATCATTTCCTCAGCACCAGTGGGAGGAGTCCCTCACTGTCACACTTACATTACAGTCCATGTGTCAGTGACAGGTGACCTCATGCTGTGTCCTGCAGGTGCACATACAGCGAGTGACAGAGCCAGCAGCACCATCTGCCCTCCCCCAGAGGCGCCCTCCGTCCAACACGGTGAGCATGCCCGATGCAGCATCCACTGGTGGAGGTGCCACTGCCCTGCACCGCTTTGCCCCATGGTTGGTGAAGGGATTCTGAATCCTTGCAGATGAAAAGCCGGAGCGTTGGTAACAGGGACATTGTTCAGCTCTCTGATGTGGCTTAAAACAGTCACTTTGTATAAGGGTTATTTTTACCCCCTCAATTATTCTTCCTTGGTTTCCCTGGCTTTACAGACCCCACATTAACTGCTGTGCAGAGGCATCACTACTGCAGAAGTCTGAGCGATGGAGCAGTCTAACCCACACAGACAAATGCAGAGTGGAATAAGGTGGAAATTTTTAACCGTGAGGGTAATTAACTACTGGAACAACTTACCAAGGGCTGTGGTAGAGTCTCCCTCACTGGCAATTTTAAAATCAGATTGGATGCTTTCATAGATTCATAGATTCTAGGACTGGAAGGGACCTCGAGAGGTCATCGAGTCCAGTCCCCTGCCCGCATGGCAGGACCAAATACTGCCAAGACCATCCCTAATAGACATTTATCTAACCTACTCTTAAATATCTCCAGAGACGGAGATTCCACAACCTCCCTAGGCAATTTGTTCCAGTGTTTAACCACCCTGACAGTTAGGAACTTTTTCCTAATGTCCAATCTCGACCTCCCTTGCTGCAGTTTAAACCCATTGTTTCTGGTTCTATCCTTAGAGGCTAAGGTGAACAAGTTCTCTCCCTCCTCCTTATGACACCCTTTTATATACCTGAAAACTGCTATCATGTCCCCTCTCAGTCTTCTCTTTTCCAAACTAAACAAACCCAATTCTTTCAGCCTTCCTTCATAGGTCATGTTCTCAAGACCTTTAATCATTCTTGTTGCTCTTCTTTGGACCCTTTCCAGTTTCTCCACATCTTTTTTAAAATGCGGCGCCCAGAACTGGACACAATACTCCAGCTGAGGCCTAACCAGAGCAGAGTAGAGCGGAAGAATGACTTCTCGTGTCTTGCTCACAACACACCTGTTAATGCATCCCAGAATCATGTTTGCTTTTTTTGCAACAGCATCACACTGTTGACTCATATTTAGCTTGTGGTCCACTATAACCCCTAGATCCCTTTCTGCCGTACTCCTTCCTAGACAGTCTTTTCCCATTCTGTATGTGTGAAATTGATTTTTCCTTCCTAAGTGGAGCACTTTGCATTTGTCTTTGTTAAACTTCATCCTGTTTAACTCAGACCATTTCTCCAATTTGTCCAGATCATTTTGAATTATGACCCTGTCCTCCAAAGTAGTTGCAATCCCTCCCAGTTTGGTATCATCCGCAAACTTAATAAGCGTACTTTCTATGCCAATATCTAAGTCGTTGATGAAGATATTGAACAGAGCCGGTCCCAAAACAGACCCCTGCGGTACCCCACTCGTTACGCCTTTCCAGCAGGATTGGGAACCATTAATAACAACTCTCTGAGTACGATTATCCAGCCAGTTATGCACCCACCTTATAGTAGCCCCATCTAATTTGTATTTGCCTAGTTTATCGATAAGAATATCATGCGAGACCGTATCAAATGCCTTACTAAAGTCTAGGTATACCACATCCACCGCTTCACCCTTATCCACAAGGCTCGTTATTCTATCAAAGAAAGCTATCAGATTGGTTTGACATGATTTGTTCTTCACAAATCCATGCTGGCTATTCCCCATCACCTTACCACCTTCCAAGTGTTGGCAGACGATTTCCTTAATTACTTGCTCCATTATCTTCCCTGGCACAGAAGTTAAACTAACTGGTCTGTAGTTACCTGGGTTGTTTTTATTTCCCTTTTTATAGATGGGCACTATATTTGCCCTTTTCCAGTCTTCTGGAATCTCTCCCGTCTCCCATGACTTTCCAAAGATAATAGCTAGAGGCTCAGATACCTCCTCTATTAGCTCCTTGAGTATTCTAGGATGCATTTCATCAGGCCCGGGTGACTTGCAGGCATCTAACTTTTCTAAGTGATGTTTAACTTGTTCTTTTTTTATTTTATCCGCTAAACCTACCCCCTTCCCATTAGCATTCACTATGTTAGGCATTCCTTCAGACTTCTCGGTGAAGACTGAAACAAAGAAGTCATTAAGCATCTCTGCCATTTCCAAGTTTCCTGTTACTGTTTCTCCCTCTTCACTAAGCAGTGGGCCTACCCTGTCTTTGGTCTTCCTCTTGCTTCTAATGTATTGATAAAAAGTCTTCTTGTTTCCTTTTATTCCCGTAGCTAGTTTGAGCTCATTTTGTGCCTTTGCCTTTCTAATCTTGCCCCTGCATTCCTGTGTTGTTTGCCTATATTCATCCTTTGTAATCTGTCCTAGTTTCCATTTTTTATATGACTCCTTTTTATTTTTTAGATCGTGCAAGATCTCGTGGTTAAGCCAAGGTGGTCTTTTGCCACATTTTCTATCTTTCCTAACCAGCGGAATAGCTTGCTTTTGGGCCCTTAATAGTGTCCCTTTGAAAAACTGCCAACTCTCCTCAGTTGTTTTTCCCCTCAGTCTTGATTCCCATGGGACCTTACCTATCAGCTCTCTGAGCTTCCCAAAATCTGCCTTCCTGAAATCCATTGTCTCTATTTTGCTGTTCTCCCTTCTACCCTTCCTTAGAATTGCAAAGTCTATGATTTCATGATCACTTTCACCCAGGCTGCCTTCTACTTTCACATTCTCAACGAGTTCCTCCCTATTTGTTAAAATCAAGTCTAGAACAGCTTCCCCCCTAGTAGCTTTTTCAACCTTCTGAAATAAAAAGTTGTCTCCAATGCAGTCCAAGAATTTGTTGGATAGTCTGTTCCCCGCTGTGTTATTTTCCCAACATATATCCGGATAGTTGAAGTCCCCCATCACCACCAAATCTTGGGCTTTGGATGATTTTGTTAGTTGCTTGAAAAAAGCCTCATCCACCTGGTTAGGTGGCCTGTAGTAGACGCCTAGCATGACATCTCCCTTGTTTTTTGCCCCTTTAAGCCTAACCCAGAGACTCTCAACACTTCCGTCTCCTATGTCCATCTCTACCTCAGTCCAAGTGTGTACATTTTTAATATATAAGGCAACACCTCCTCCCTTTTTCCCCTGTCTATCCTTCCTGAGCAAGCTGTACCCATCCACACCAACATTCCAATCATGTGTATTATCCCACCAAGTTTCAGTGATGCCAACAATGTCATAGTTGTATTTATTTATTAGCACTTCCAGTTCTTCCTGCTTATTCCCCATACTTCTCGCATTTGTATATAGGCATCTAAGATACTGGTTTGATCTTTCCTCCCAGTTTTTTCCTGACTTTGCTAATAGAGATGCTGTAGTTCAAACAGGAATGAATGTAGGGCAGTTCTATGGCCTGTATTATACAGGAGTTAAAACTAGATGAGCACAATAGTCCTTTCTGGCCTTGGAATCTATGAAACCAGACTCCTCAACGTGACCTGGCTGTCAGGTTCCTCCGTTTCCTCCACTGCAGAGAGAAGGGTGAGGTTGTAAATGCTGGTTAAACCATCTTTTCCATTTTAGGAGCTACATGCAGAAGACAACACCAGGTTCTGCCAGAAGGATGACAACGAACAAACATCCTTCAGCGAGCACAACCCGCGGCAGGAACCCAAAGGGGGCTTCCGGAGCTCCTTCCGCAAGCTCTTCAAAAAGAAATGAGCAGCCCGGCAGGAGGTGGGCAGTGATCTGACTGCTACAGCTCTTCCCCTGAGCCCTGAGATAGCCGACAGAAAACAAGCCAGGGCTGCAACTTCCAGGTCCACGGCCAACACAATAGAAAAGAGCGGGGAGGTTTCCATTGCTGACTCACAAAAGCATCTGGCTCTCCCTAAAACAGCGGCGGGGTGCACGGTGGATTGAAACGGAGATTGTTAGGGGTGGAGCAAATTGATTTGGTGACAATAGGAACCCACTGAGCCTTCACCCAAAACCTAAACTCAACTTTCCATCAACTCCCACCCTCAATCATTTTTCTCTGCCCTGCCATGTTCCTTTGAGGCCCAAAAGGAAGTGCACGTGGGAGAGGCTGCACTTGTAGGTTTTCAGACTGCCTGGAAGCGGGAAGAACTTGGCTGAACAGGATTCCCAGCTTGATATTGCAGGGCTGAGAGGTTCTGATGAGCTTCGGATGGAACCTGGCTTTCTGAACTTCACCGTCTCTAGCAGCTCTGCTGTAACTTTCATTTTGCATGACTCCCTCTGATCGTTTCAATGCTGTAGGAACAGTTGCTCTTGCTGCCCATGTTCTTATGATATATTATTTGTATTTTGGCAGCCCTTAGTGATCATGGCCCCATTATGCGAGGCGCTTGGTCACATGTGCAGTTTACAGGTCCCCTTTTATTTTTTTGCTATAGAAAACTCAGCCTGGGGCCTGCATCTCACTGTGTCTGTACAGCACCTGGCACAATGGGGCCGTGATCTTGGTTGAGGCTTCCAATGCTACTATGGTGAACAATCGTGACTGTATGAAAGCTCCGTACCTTCCCTGGCCTATGCAGTATCTCGTGAATTAACCTGGAATCAATTAGTTTCATGCATTACCAGTTACAAGTGTTTCCTGAGGTATGAGGACTCTTCCCCCCCCACCCCCCATAACGAAGCCATGATTTCCCCCCCCTGCTCATGCCATGGCAAACCCTTAGCCTCAGAAATGATAGCAACACAAAGTTACCTTATATCCTTTAGTTAAAATGAAAAATGGAACAGAAGGAAATCTGTGCCCTTCCTGAGTGCTACACACTGAGCTCTGGCACAAGAGCAGTTGTTTATGTAGGTTGTAACTCTGGAGGCAGTTTGTTTATGGATTTGTGTTACTCTAGCGGCTCGGATGCCACCTGGGATTGGACCTCGTTGTGCTCGGCCCTGTACAGAATAAGAGACAGCTCCCTGCCCCAACAAGCTTACAATCTAAACAGACAAGAGCAACACATGGCAAAGGAAAGGTATAGAACATACAAGTAAAGCTCCCAAACCCCAGAACCATAAGGCTGCATGGATCTCTTGCCATTTCCCTGGGTACTTACACTGGAGATGAGACTGACTAGTATATCGGAATCCTCCTATCAAAATTACAAATGGAGCCACGGACCTAAAAGGTGACCTGGCCCGTTCCACTGCCCCCTTGGGATTGGGCCCCACTGTATGGCTGGTGCATCTGAAATGTGACAAGGTTGAAATCTGGCTACAGAAAAAGAAAGGATGACCCCTCAGAGAGACAAACCTGTTGAGTTCTTCTCAGGTTTCCCTCTATTAGTAGAATAATAGTTGTTATTTATTTGTAGTGCCATAGCACCTAGGAACCCTCGTCAGGGACCAGGATCCCACTGTGCTTGGGGCTGTACAAACACAGAACAAAGACATGGCGTGTCCCCCAAGAGTTTACAATCTAAGTATGAGAGAAGAATCAATAGATAGATACAGACGGAGGAGAACACGAACAGTGCAACAGTCCTGGTCAGCATGATCAGCAGTGATGTCGGCACACCAGCTGCCTAACGGTGTTTGTAGACATTGAGGAGGACAATGAGGTAGCTTTGTGGCTGTCTATGGGGAGCTCCTCCCCAGTGCGAGAGGCAGCAGAGGAGAAAGCACCGAGGGGCTTGTTTGAAAAGGCAACAAGTGGGCAATGGAGGCTGGCATCATGGGCCAATCGGAGGCGGGAGTCGACATTTCAATAGCAAATGAGAGATGAGAGGCAGGTGGGGATAAGCCTTGAAAGTGAAGACAAGTAGCTTGTGTGTGATGCACGAGAGAAGGGGGAGCCAATGAAGGGATGCAAAGAGAAGGGGGATGTGGTCAAAGTGACGGGCTAGGACACTGATCTTCTCAGCAGCATTCAGAGTGGATATGAACAGGACAAGATGACATTAGTCAAAGACAGAGGGAAGGATGTTGCATTAAAGAAGATGTGAGAGGAGGAGAACTTGGATGAGTTCTAGCGGTGTGGATGGACATGAAAGGCTGTATCTTAAGAGATGTTGTGCAGCAGGAATCTACAAGATTTAGACATAGCCAGAATGTGAGGATTTAGAGAGACACCCTATTGCAGGCCTGAGTAACAGGCAAGATGGTGGTGCTGTCCACAGTGATTGAGAAAGGAAGTAGGGTTTTCGGGGGGAAAAGTTCCGTTTTAGCCAAGTTTAGCTTCAGCTGGTGGCTACACATCTGTGAGATGTCGTCAGAGAGACTGGACAGATTTTAGTTTGGACAGAAGGAGGCAGTCTAAAGGAGAGAGGTAGATCTGTGAGTCATTGGCATAGCGATGACAGTTGGTTGTGTGTTTGGATGGGATTATCCAGCAAAAGCTGTAGGGGGAGAAGAGAAGGGGGTCAAGGACAGAGCCCTTTGGAACACAGGGCTGGATTAAGGAGATTGGAGTGCAGGAGCTAATGTTTTTTGGAGGCCTCCCAGTATTAATGAGAGGAAAAAGTACCAGCTTATGACAATCAACAAGTCACGTATGATACTGAATAAACATGAAAAGAAAATCAAAAGACAATGAACAGGTTATATATTTCCTGGATAAACATGAAAACATAAAACCTTGAGTCACATGAAAATGTTGCTTGTTTAAACTGACATCTTGTGAGCTTTAAGAGCTGCAAATGCAGTTATTGTATCCTCAGATGACACTGTGCAAAGTAAATCCCATTCAATTGACATGAGAGAAAGAGCATTAAGCTTCACTTCTACTGTAGTTGACCAAAGATGATTTTTTTTTTTTTTTTTTTTGGATTAAGGAAAGCTTAGAGAACAATTGCTCTGCTTCAGTTGGCAATGGCTGCAATCAAATACCGTCTCAATACAATGAAGATATTCAGGAAGACGTTACTCAAAGCATGCAAAAAGTTGATGATTCCAGTAGCACTTCTCCTGCATGTCACAGTATCTTTTAAATGCTGAACAATAAAACATTTCAGCGAAAGGACCAGGCTCCAGATCATTCGGATAAGCGTTGAGCAATGCCTGAGTGCATGTTTGCATCTCCTCTTCGCTTTGTTCAAGAAAAATAAGGAAGCCAAATTTTGCAGATAGTTCAGCATAACATTCACTCCTTTTTAGTTCCCAACTTAGTTTGAGGATAACATAAAAACATTCAACTTCATATTTCCTTCTTTCTTGTAGTGTCACTTTCACCATCTGGAAATTTGTGTTTTACAGTACATTTGTAATCTGTAAGCCTTATCATCATGTCCACGTTTTTTGCTTGAGTCTCAAAAATTGTCAAAACTGAGACTGTAACCTTGTGACAAACTCTTGCAAGGAAGTCAGCAAATGAACAGCAACAACAAGATCCAGACCTGGCTTTTGAAGCTTTACACTAGTTTTGTCAAAGCTTGCTAGTATCACAGTCTATAAGATATTCATAACTGCAGTCAGCTCATTTCCTTGTACAACTATTGTGCCTCTCTTCCAGTTTTACTGTTTTCCTTGGCATTGTCTATTGTTTCTTTCAAACAATGTTGAATGCCTTCATAGTCTACTACAGTTGTTTTACAAGATTCAGCATGACAGGACCATCTTGACTTCAAAACGGTTTTTAGGGCAAAGAGTTCTTTGCTCACACTCGATAACATTGTTGCACAGAAGCTGCCATTTCCTGGGTGATGCTGCATTAAAAAAATAGTTTCTGAACAAAACTGAAAAAGTTTATGGCTTTCATGCAAGAATCAATGCTGCAAGTTCCAACTAAGTTCAGAAAATGAGCTGTGCATGGCACATACACAGCTAGTGGGCTTAGTTTTTGATCTGATCTTCTGATTTTGAAGACCATCATACGTTCCAGACATGGTAAGAACATAAGAGCAGCCATACTGGGTCAGACCAAGGGTCCATCTAGCCCAGTGTCCTCCTGTCTTCCGCCAGCAGCTAACACCAGATGTTACTTGTGTTATCGGATGACTGACCTCTGCAGTTTTCAATAGCAATATTGTTTATGTCCAATAAAAACATCACTGTCTGGATGAGCGACTTGACGGTGTGTTTTTTAATTGGTAGAAACCCAATGAAATGCTCATATGCAGCACCACGTGAGCAGTATTGTAAAAGGACAGATAACTGATTAACATGAGTGATGTCCGGACTTCAATGTATTGCCAAAGAGAAGTATTTCACCTGTTTGACTTCAGGGACAATGAATTCTAAAACCTTATGTTTCATTAGCTCAATGAACTCAACACAGATTGGTTTTGACAGCTAGGATGGGTGACCTTTCCCTTTATTTCCATAGCGTTTCATGTGCTCACTTAGAAATGGGTCAGTTTTGGCGACGCTTCAAGAATACCTAGATCATTTCTGTTCTGAGGAGAGTTGGTAACTTCCTCCCGTTCTCTAAATACGAATCATGTTCAGCGAGAAGCTTAACTATCACAATACCCCTTAAAACTTCTTTCCAGTAAGCGTTTGTGTTAGAAGCAACTGTACCATTCCCTGTCAAGTCGATGCTCCAGTGTGATGTTCCACACTGTTTTCTTGAGAACAAAACCTCTCCTCTTGCTTCTTTCCATTTGGAAATGCCTGGGGTTGTCGGACAATTAAGAGAGTTTGCACATGAAACAGAACAGTGCTCCTGTGGATTTACAATACCTCAACCAATGCCTCTGATAACACTAATTTTACACTGCATTGGTGCATTATACTTCATATGTTGGGAGGGGGGTCCTACTGCTCACAATCCCCACCCATCTGACAGAGTTCCTTCTGATCCCATCACTGCATGAATCTTACTCTTGCAAGTACCAGGAAGGATTGCTGAATGTCAAATTTCTGATCATCACAGGAATCACCATGTTGAAAAGAAAAAGTAGTTTCTCAGCTACCTGAGAGAAAGAATTTAAATTAATTGAAAGAAATAGGAAAGGAGAGAACTCTGCATCTTGCAACTATTGTAAGTGTGACACTGATGTTTCAGTTTGTGGAAAAGATCCTGTAATACAAGATGTTGAAACTGCCAAACAGAAATCAAAACACAAAAGCTGTTATAAAAAGTCCAAACATTCCAAGTTTTTTCAAAAGTTTATGGCCCACTCTTGACAACAGAGTTACTTCAGCAGAACTCAAACATTTCATGTGGTCAAGCACCACCACGCTTATCTAAGTGTGGATTGCACAGCAAAAGTGACTAGAACTATTTTCAGTGAGTTCAAAATTGCTAAAAGAACTACATTTGTTATCTGGTGGCCACTGATGCCTCCAGCAAAGGTTCCATGAAATGCTCCCTGCTTGTTTTAAGGTATTTCCATTGTATTACTGGTATTAAATATTGTTTCTTAGATTTTTACAAAGATTGTCATGGAACTTCCTGAGCAATAGGATTGACAACTTTGAACTAAAATGATCGAGCAGGTCAGCACACGAGGAGACAATGTGTGTCAATTATTCCAAATGTGTTTTCCAAAACTGAAAGAGAGTAACAGTGACCTTCTTGCTGTCATGTGTTTAGTTCATGACAACACAAGATTTGCAATGACCAAATGAAACATTGCTGTAGAAAACCTAGTTTAAACATTTACAGCCATTTTAGCATTTGCTCACCAAGAGTTCAGTGACTGGCAGAGCTTTGTGAATTAGCTGGGGTAGAACACAGTAAAAGTCTATGTTATGTTATGTAGTCACACCTTGGCTGTCCTTGTACCTGCTATTGACCGACTTGCAGTGTGTTAGAATGGGCTTGCAAGTTACTTTCTATCTTTGGGGGAAGATGAAAACCCTAAAGTAATCTGGGATAGTTTTGGAGACGAAGGAAGCAAGAATGAAATTGCTGAATTGTACTGTTTCCTCTTGAGTCAGGCTCTACAATAATTTGGACAATAGTGAAGCTCTGGAGTCAAACTCATTCACACTAACTTCATTGTTCGAACTGATGTCCACAAGAAACTAGAATGCAGTATAAATGACAAATTGTATGGTTACTTTCTGAACTCCAAACTGAAGAATCTCAATGATGAAAGTGAATGAAGGAATTGTGTGAAACGCTTTTTTCATCACTGAGCTCAAAACAGTTATGACCTCACTGAAAATAATGTGCACAAGAAACTGTCTGTCTTATCATTGGCAAAAGTTTTCTTTTGAAGAATTTACAGAAGCCATTGAAGTCTGCAAAACTGATAGTTATCGACATGGATGAGTTATATGAAAAATTGTGTACAATCAAAGAAGTCATGTCATCTCCTAAATTTCAAGACTGGACAAGTGCTGATGAGAAATACCTCAAGCTTTTCAAAATGACAAAGCCAAATAGATGTGGAAACTTAAAGAATTTGAATAAAATTGGTTCTTACATACTTTCCATTTCATGTAGCAATGCATACACTGAAAGGGTAGTTTTGTTAATGAATTTCACCTGGCAAGATGAGAGTAATTGACTGGACGTGGACCCAGTGAAAACCAAGCGACAGAGTTACTGCAGTTTTGAAAATGCTGACTTCAAAAACAAGTTTCCAGTATTCCTCAACAATAAGATGCTATTAGAGTCTGCCAAGCAGGGAAAAAAATAGAAGTAGTAGACAATAAAAGGTTCATGCAATGCTTTCTATTAAATATTTTTTAATTGAGGGTTTGTCCTCATTTTTAGCTGCAGTAAGAAGGACTTGGCCTCCTTTTTCAGTTCCCTGTGATGGCCACCCTGTGTGTAACACCCCAATGGCAATGTCACTGGGACCCGACACCCTTTTGTTTAGAGACTATGTGCCCAGCTGTGCAGGGAGTGCCTGGATGGGGAGGCCTCTTTAGCTGGGTGAGTGGGGGGAGAACATCGCACAGCGGAGGAATACTGACCTAGGATTTTAAACTGCATCAGGGATGTAACACGGTGCCGTTACCAAGGGATCTGCTGCTTGTGCCTTTAGGTCTCCTGCATGCACAGGCCTTTCCCCTCCATAGTACTAAGCTGCTCTTACATCCCCTGAGAGCACCAAGAAGCAGGCACTGGCAGAAACCTGGGAAAGGAGGGAGCCCCTGGTAATATCTCCTGGGGCAAGAGAGGGGGAGGTATTCTCAGACTGACAAAGCTGGCAGATGGGAGCAACTGAGAGCAACCTGGGAAATGGGGACACTTGTTTCCCTGTAAAATACTCACTGTTTTTAGCTGCTGTTTTAGTGAACTTGGAAATTAATAGAACTGGTGGCTGGTACGGTTCTGCTCCTGGATCACTCCTTGTCCCGTTTTGCAGTGTCCTTGGAAAGGTCACAGATTCCGCCTGGTATCGCCTCCATGTCTGCAAAATGTAAACAACAGGCGTGAAGGGTGCTCAGCCCTTGGCTTGCTCACCTGCGTCTCACAGGCTCACTTTTGCTTTGAAACATGTACCCTCTAGCCTAGTTTCCTTTCTGTGACAAATAAACTTTGCTTTGAAATAACCCTAATGACTGGAAAGCACTGCTGGTTTTTTGCACTGACCGCTGGCTATGGGGCACGCTGCCCCAGCCAGAAGCAAACTGACATTAAGGAAGTCAGGAGCAAAAGGGAAGAATAAGCCTGCACCCCTAGTCAGAGGGGATGGAGTTGCTGTCTCTTCTTTCTTGGAAAGAAGCTGCCCTGATGCAGTCTGGGCACAGGAGATCCCAGCACCCACAGGGGCGGAGCGATGGTTGCATCCAATGATTCCCCTGCAGCAAAGTGTCTCTCAAACATTCACCCTACGGGGTTTCCCTTTCACAGTTCCCATAGCACTAGTGATTCAACACCACCTGTTCACCTGTAGGGGGCACCAGAAACCTGTAGCTTCATGGGCGGGGGGGGGGGGGTCATTTAATTTGGGGCATCAGCACACTGGCACTTAGAGGATGAGAGCTGGCTGGCTTTAAGAGAGCCCCATCATCTGGCCTTGGGGAACCCAGCACATAGCGTCTCTTTTGGCGGCTGGCTTTGGTGAGAGTGGCTATAAGGGGGGGGTGTAAGTCATTAAGTAGTATAGTCCCAGCTGCTATGGAAAATGAGTGTAATTTACAAGCTGAAGGAGTAGCAGGAAAAGGAATTAGCATAAGGCAACACACCCACTTCCTAGTCGAACACCGCCTGTTCTGGTCCTCTGTCCTTTCAGTGTGTAGGCTGCACGCGTTTAACGCACCCACTGATTGCTGAGGGTACGCCAGTGACATGACTTTGCCATTTACACCCATTTTGAGGTGTAACTGATCGCACCATTTACATCACCACCTCATTTGGCCCACAGACTTCCATGGGAGTCGCCGCTGCTTAGTTCAGGCTGCCGTCATCTGCTTGAGGCTTGGAATGAGCACACGCGAATGCGTCTCATTTTGTGCTGGACACATCAGCGGAACCTCCGAGCTGTGCTTTGTAACCCATTCCAATCAACAGGGCCAGCGGTGGCTGTGCAGGGAGGACCGAGCCACTCTGATCCATGCATTCGTCACCCCCCAGGTTAGAACACCGCAGCACATGCTAGCTAAGGTTGAATGTACCCACTTCCTGGAAGCTACCACTAAATTATTACAAAGCCGGCCACTTAAAGAGCAATAAGGCCAGCATGAAGGTGCATCACATCAGCGCTCTCCAGCTTTCAGTGGCTGCCAGACTGACTTCAAAATCCTTGTCCTAATCTACAGGGCCAACAACAGGCGAGGTCCTGGCTGTCTCAGACACTGATTCATCCATGGATTGAACAAGGCCACTTTGCTTCTCAGGGATACTTCAGACTTATGAGCACTGGTTTCAGACAAGTCAGGTGCAGAATCAAAGAGTTCTCAGCAGCAGATGCCTGGCTCACTTTACCAGAGGAGACCAGAGTGATCCCAAACTCAGCTCCTTGCCCAGTAATGGCATCTCCTCCCATGGAGACCTGGGAGAAGCGACAACGGTCTGGGAACATGGTGGGGAGGTCACGTGGCAGCTCATGGCTCCCTAGCGTTAGAGCAACTAAAAAGCCAGGAATTAGCCTAGCGATGCGACATCAACGCATTAGTAGATGGATGGGTTCCACATCACCAAAACCTGAACTGCAAACTCCTTCCCAAATCCCCAACACACCCAGGGCCCGTGACCCTCATTACTAAGGGGTAGCCAAGCACTCAGCCAACTGACATGTCCCAAACGATTGAAACATATAGATATTCAAGATTGGGACGGCTGAGTGGATTTGCTATAAGCCACTTACCACTTAAAATCCAAACCAAGTCAGTCTGACTGAAAGCATATGACAGCTGTTCTGCGTCCTGTACGTCTGAAGGGGTCAGGCCAGCTCTTCAGCGGACAGGAGTTCACATCCCAACTGGCACCCATGCTGGAAGTTTCACTGAAGACACAAAAGACTGAATGAACATGGAGTCGTTCGAGCTACAGGTCAGATTTCACTTAGTACACTGCCACTGACTATACTATATGTTTGGTGGACAGTGGATTTTTAATTATTATTTGAAAGAAGCTTAAAGAGATTCTGCTTTACTTTCTCCCTCTTCTTTCAGACTTCAGTGACTGTTCTGTACACGTTTTAGAAATCTTTTTTTAAATGTCTCTCTCACACACACACACGGTTCAGAGGAAGTTAGTGTCCCACCACTAACTGGAAGTGACTAGAATCTTCTCCCATGGGCAAGTGATTACAGAATTGCCCATTATGGACGAGGTTTGTTTGTTTTTTTTGTTTGCTTGGTTTTGAATATTGTTGAGTTTTGGTCTCTCCCTCCCCCTCCCCAACCCCCTGAATGTTTTTCATGAATTGTTGTTATTCAGCAAGTTCTAATGGGTGTGTGTGTGTGTGGGGGGGGTGTACACTTCCTTCCAAGCATATAGTTCTGGTTATTAGACAAAGGATATTATACAGAATTGACCACTGATCCACACTGATCTAGTTCAACATCGAGACAGATTTAGGCCCTCTCTCTATCAAATTATATAGGAATCCGTGCATTAAATTTCAACAGAGTGAATTTTTATCCCTGACTTATCAGTACTTTAAAATCGGAAGTTAAAATGGAAAGCTGCAGAATGAGAGAAACGAAATATAATATCAGTCCTGCAATTGCTGCAGTTGTAAAATATTATAAATGCGTTCACTTTGTTTCTCCCACTAAGTGTATTTTGCATGCTTCTCCACTCCTCTGCAAAGCTTCCATCACAGGGCTATCATGTGCCCAGTTCTCAAATTACTGAAATGATTACATACAACTCTGCAGAAGACTGACAAATGTCCTTAATGTGACGCAAAGCATTAATCTTTCACAAACACTGCGTCAGACTAGTGAGATGTTCATCCTCTCTTACATATGCAAAAGTGTACACTTATGGGATATGTAAGGCATTTTTATTTTTAGAACATATCTTTTTAATGCCGAAAAATAACAGCCACTATTAATTTTCACTTTAAATGCAATCTGAATATCATTGCAGACAAAGGATACAAAGATCACCTACAGACATGGTTAGGTACACAGGTCATAAGACATGCCAGTTAAAGATTACTGCTTTATTCTTACATTTGGGTCGGACTGACATCGCTTTTTGACATTTAATCATTTTAGCAAATAACCATGCCATTAAACAAAGGCAAACGCACATATATACCACAACACACAAACTTATCAAAACTTAAAATTTGTACAATTTACTTTGACAAACAGAAACAGACTTGTTCTCTAGTAAGCAAACCAAACAAATTTGTCCAAAAGAACCTCTCTGTCCACATAATTTACCTTGTTCTGAAAAAAATGACAGATGTTCTTAATAAAAAGGCACATTTGGCAGCTACTAAAACTGGCATGCATCTGGCACAGGACTTCCCCCCCCCCCCCCGCCCCCTCAACCTTTCAGTCACCTGGTGCACAACATCATGTTTGTTTGTTACAGAGTCAAATGCAACCTTATTCTTTGTTCACTTGATTTTGCAGCAATTGGCTACTTAATGCACTATTTTTCATTAAAGGCAAAAGAGAAATTTGCTCACAGTTGACAGAAAAATGCACTTTAAGGTATTTAAAAAAAATATGGAAAATAAGCCATGAAATTTACAAACCAAGTTACAAGTGCTTTTGGCTTTTCTAAGTGTATGGGGCCACATGTTTCTTTCCTTAGCTAATACAGCTAAAAGGACTGCAGCCCACGTATCAAACATGGTTGAAATTGGGTGTTTAAAGATAAAAATCTAAGAAGCTGCCCAGTTTTTTTCTGCTTTAAAAATGCATTTTTCAGCAAGACCCTCCCTGTGAGCTGCAAAAGGTATGAATTTTGAGAGGGAAACCAACGCGTGATTTTTACATACCACAGGCCAGTGCACTTAGATCACAGCAACTAAGTATTAAGGAACATTGTTACGAAGACAGACATTGATTAACGAGGGGGAGTTTTCCTGGTGCAGTCTCAATGCACGACCGCTACGAACATGGAAGGCTGCTTACGAGATTTGCTATGCTAGGGTAAGACAATACCAAGAGCAGAAAGAACTGGCATTTCTATTGCCAGGCATTAGCTCTGCTACAGGGACTGCGGCAAAGCTGGTTCATTTAAACAGCCCTAGTGATACAAAAGAAACACTTCCCTGAATACAGGAAAATAGAACCATCTTTCAAAAGAACACAAAGGGCTTGATCCACAGCCTGCTAAAGTCAATGGAAAGACTCCCATTGATTTCAGGAAGTTTTGGATAGGGTCCCAACTGAGTAAAAGGGATACTGGAGTTTACTGGTAAGAAAAGCCTGATTTAAGATTCTGTCTGCATAAAAGCTACAAACTATACAATAGACAATTATGATAAACAAAAGCTCCAGAGAGTAAAGGCATAACCGGATTTGTGTTGGGGGCACAGACCTCTCTCGTTTCTTTTTAATGAAAAACAAAACAAAACAATGGTTAAGCAAGAATTTAGAAACAATTGCAAGAGAGAACACACAAAGTGGTTTCTAGTTTATGGGAGCATTCTCAATGATTTCATGGTATTGATTCTGAAGCAAAGAAAATTCTCTCCAAAGAGACACTGCAAAATCATGCTTGGGTTGTTGAGTGCCATGATAACAGTAATTCCTTGCCTGACAACCATGTGTTAAATAACTTTTCCTTGCACTTTATTATAAGTTTAATTTGAAATAAAGTTTTCAGCATCTGAAAAGCTAACATTTACAAACTACTAATGGAGAACTTTTCTTTTTAACACCCAGTTTTCACTTCTGGGGAAAAAAAAAAGATTGGATTTCTCTTTCTCCTACACTGCTGCACTACACTCTAAATCAGAGAGACTTTAGGGAGACTTTAAACATTGCTCAAATATTGCACTTTCATGTCTCATTAATGGACTTTGTTTCTCCGATGCCCTCTCCCCACCCTCCACGCAAGCATCCAATAACTGAAAACCAATACTCTGCACCAGGACAGTTCTGACTTGTGAGCAGTGTCAGACTTTTCATCTGGGCTCGGCCGTAATACAGAAATCCATTTAGCCAGCTGTTGGCTTAAGATGCTTCATTACTCCTTGTTATTATTCAAGATCATTTTATCAATAATCTGGCAATATGAGCAATTAAAATGATGGCATTTTCCCTGCCATTGTTCAGAGATATTTGCTTTAACCCCCATAATCAGTAACCAATGCAAACTTGTCCAAATGTGAAATTCTTCCATGTTATATAAAAAAAAAAGGTTATTTATTGAAAATACAAATAAAATTGACGAGTTCTGAAAGAGTGGCTCAGCAGTTGTGTTCGACATTCTCATCCTAGACACATGGATTTGATTTGTGGTGCAGGCAGCACGTTGTAGGTGTGCCGTACGCTGGTAAATAGCGGATGATTGAGCAGTGTTGCTGAGCTCTGAAGGAGTTTAATCTAGGTTTTTGTATGATTTTCATCACCAGAGTGTCTAATCAACTTCTATGGATTTTTATCCTCAACCCCACCGTAAAGTAGGGAAGTATTAGCAGTATTTTGCAAATGGGGAACTGAGGCACTGAAAATATTAAATGACTTGTCTTAGTGCACACAGGAAGGCTGGGGCTGGGCCAGGAACTAAACGCAGGTCTGTGCCATATCACTGTAGTACCCTATCCACTAGGCCATTCTACCTATCTAACCTGCCTTGGTAATGACAGGGGCCATGGTTTTGAGTGTAGAGAACAGGCAGTGTGGGTTCTGAACATCTGACTAACATTGGAGAGCTCCCTGGCTTTCCCTGGAAAGTCAGCAACTTCTAAGACATTGCACCAAGGGTATTCATTACTCTTGGTTAGATTTGAAGAACTGGGAACTTCACTTACATTTCTTGTAGGATAGGATTAAATAAAGTACATAGGTAAGAATGTCCTCCTCTGAAGCCGAGTTTATAAATCTTACTTATCAAGGAAAAAGGTACATTTTTTGGTGGGGGGAAGGAGCAGGAAAACATGTTTCAAAATAGAAATGTTAAAGATATACACAAATATACAACTGACAAATTCTCAACGTTTGGCTATGACAAAATATGCTCCTTAATGCTGTAATCAAAACGCTTTTTGAAATGTAAAGACCAAACTGTAGTATCATGGTGCATATTCCACTACTCTAATGGCATTGTAGAAAGTTATTAAAACAGTTTTCCATCATGATTCGCTCTACTAGAACTGTCTCTAATGACATGGCGTTCTGGATTGCTGAAATGTATTTTGTTTTTATCCAACAGGAAACAGGTTATAATTTTACTACAACCCATGTCTCTTATTAAATAAAGATGAGATACTGCACACTTCACAAACATTATGGTAGAGGAGATTAATAAAGCTTCTTTTCTTCAATAACTGGCATGCATTACTGTCACAGTATTGGTTAGAATCAGAAGAGTAGTACACAGGTTTATGGATAATCCATGTCATGATATTTATGCAGGTAAATGTTTTGTCATGTACATTTCTGACATAGTAAAGAGCTACTGTAAAGATTAATAGTTTTTAAGACAAAGTTTGAAATTCTATAACAAACTACATATATGTCTGGGAAATTTAAAAACATGTACAGTAATTCACTTTGAGAGTAACCCAGCTTTGTCATTCTAACTAAACTTTCTTTCACATGCCAAAACCTGATTTCTCTTTAGACTGTTCTTTATTACTAAAATACATATACTGAACTACGAAAAGACGTGTACCACAATATGTGCTTTTATCCCCTTATCAGTGTTTTTAACTGAAAAACTGAATTGTACATTTGTCCATGTAATAATTTAACGTATGTCAGCCAAACAAATGTGTATCTTTATTTCAATTAAATTAAAAACAATCTGCAAGCATATTTATGCAACATTCTCTATATACACATGATTTATGCAAATGCAAGGCAATTCTACGTATGCTGATTAATCTATGGTTAGTAAAACATGACAATAACTATGGAAGATGGCCAGCGAGTGCTCCTTTTCACAAGTGACTGTTTTCATGGCGTGATTGAAGAAGAATAGTTACAAGCCATGAAATGGATTATCAGTAAACCTTAAAAAGAATGTGATATAACCTAGCATAGATTAACAGTCTTCTAAACGTAGTAGAATATTTCAGACAATAGTGCTGTTTTTTAAATTTGCTGTCATTTTAATGACATAAGACTTTAATCTGCTCTGTTTAAAGAAAGCAATAATTACCCATTATGCTTCCTGGCGATAATTTCTTTTTCAACTGGCACCATAGTATTTAATAAAATAATAATAAAGTACCTCTTTGGTGAAGCCTAGGTACCCATACTATTCACTGTAACAATTTGTAAACAGGACCGCAATACAGTGCTATGCCTTAGTTCTAACATGGTTAGGTACCACAGATCTTCCTCACAGTCCTTTTCATGATTTTAGGAGAGTATTTTAAAGCAGGGAGTAAAGTAAAAAGGAAATTAAGAAGGATATAAAGTTCCCTGTTTGAGATTTTTAAAAAAGTGCATAATGTTTTCATTCTAATAACTGTGTTACTGTATAGAACTGATGGATACAAGACTATATTTTCCATTCCCGTACTGGACATGAGAGATCATTACACAAAACACGGTCTCCGCTTATTGGCCAGAAAAGTCCCTTGAGTCAGTTTTCTGGTACAATCAGTTGTCCAATTACTTTAGAACAGCATCCTGCATACTACAATAGGAACAGCGAGTTTATCAGTTGATCACGTCTGCTTCAGCAATTCAGTTTCTGTACACTGCATTCCCAACCTAGCATAGTTTTTAATGCATGGAGTATGCATCCAAACTCCTTGGCGCTAGCAGGTTCAGTGCATCCATTGCCAGCAACAGACGTAGTGCCAAGAAAATGCAACTCCCAGCACAAGGTACAATTCAGGAGGAGTGGGCGTTCTCCAACAAGGGTGGTCCGTCTCGGTGCATCGATGGATGAGTGTGCTCCCGTTTGTAAGTTTTTGGAGGAAGCTTTGGGATATGTTGAGAAGTGCTTTGTCGTGGAGGGACAGGTGGCCCCTCAACAGAATGGAGGTCCACGTCCTGCTGTATCAAAGGAGGGGATGGCAGATGCCTCCGTGCTACATGTGGAGAAGGTGTCTGAGGGGGTGGAGGAGTAAATGGAGAGGGACTGTTTGGAAAAAAAGTATTGCCAAGTTCACTTTTTCTACCTAAGGGCGGTGGCTGGAGATGTAGTGGTGAACTAGAGAAAACATCAGGAGTTCGCACAGGTTCTCGCGGTGGTAATACAGGAGGGCTTTCAGGAGGATCAGATACGGAGGTCCGCTCTGGCACGGAATATCTTGGTGAATAGGCTTTTGATGTTGGTTGTCGAGGAGGAATTGCTGGTGGACTGTCCAGATGCACAGAAGTAATCTGAAGTATACAAACATTTAATTCAAGGTTTATCATTTATATTATGACAGCCCCAATGCCTCAATCAGGATCAGGGCCCTGGTTGTGCTACGTTATATGAATATGTTCAAAGACTCAGTCCCTGCCTCAAAACACTTAATGTCCAATTAAAGACAAGACACAGCCAACAAGTGGTAAACAGTTGAAGGAGGCAGGGGAGAGAGGACCCAGGCTGAGTGAGAATGAAGATAAAGGGCAGTGGGGCACAGGGGAGGAAGTACTGGAGCCTGCAGGAGGCATAGTGGTCTGTGCTGCACAGTTTCTAAGCTAATACCAGCTCAGCTGGGACACCTCTTGCAGCAAGAGGCCAGGAATGAGTAAAATCCAAAGACATGTACCCTCTAGAGAATGAGAGGCAGATACTGTTTAATAGGAAAGGGAATGAATGATGTTCTGTCCTGAAGAAAGAATAAAGGGTGGGATCTTCAAAATGACCTAAGTGACTCAGTTGCACGCGTCCCACTGACAGCCAACGGAACTACAGCACGTTGCCAACTAAGGGCAGTATAGAATGCTGTATGACAAACATCAGACAGGAGAAGGCACAAAATAAGTTACATCTAGCAAGGGACATAAAAGGCAATGAGAAGAGGTTCTTTAAATACATCAGGAGCAAAAGGAAGGAAAGCATAGGTCCTCTACTTAGCAGGAGAGGAGAACTAATAACCGATGGTATCAAGAAAGTTGAAGTGTTTTATGCTTATTTTGCTTCAGTCGTCACTAAAAGGGTGAATGGTGACCAGATACGCAACACAATTAATATTGACAGCAAGAGGGAAGGAATGCAAGTCAAAAGAGGGAAAGAACAGATTAGGTAATCTCCCTAGGGAATCTGTTTCCTGGCAGTTAGGAAGTTTTTCCTAATGTCCAACCTAAACCCCCTTTGCTGCGATTTAAATCCATTGCTTCTTGTCCTGTCCTTAGTGGTTAAGGAGAACAATTTATCACACTTCTCGTTGTCACAGTCTTGTATGTACTTGAAGACTATCATTTCCCTCCCCTTTCTCCTCTCCAGACAAAACAAGCCCAATTTTTTCAATCTTTCCTAGTAGGTCATGTTTTCTAGACCTTTAATCAATTTTGTTGCTCTTCTCTGGACTTTCTCCATTTTGTCCACATCTTTCCAGAAGTGTGGTGCCCAGAACTGGACACAATATTCTAGCTGAGGCCTTGTCAGTGCCGAATAAAGAGGAAGAATTACTTCTCATGTTTTGCTTACAATAGTCCTGTTAACACATCCCAGAATGCTAGCCTTTTTTTGCAACAGTATTACACAGTTGACCCACTGTGATCCACTATAACACCCAGATCCTTTTCTGAAGTACTCCTAGGCAGTCATTTCCCATTTTGTATTTGTCCAACTGATTATTCCTTCTTAAGTGGAGTATTTTGCATTCGTCCGTATTGAATTGCATCCTATTTAATTCAGACCATTTCTCCAGTTTGTCAAGATCCTTTTGAATTCTAATCCTATCCTCCAAAGCACTTGCAACTCATCCCAGCTTGGTATCGTCCACAAACTTTATACGTGTCCTCTCTATGCTACCATCCAAATCATGAATCATTTATGAAGATACTGAATAGGACTGGACCCAGGACAGATCCCTGTCGGACCTCGCTTGATATGCCCTTTCAGCACAATTATGAACCATTAATAATCACTCTGAGTAGTTTTCCAGCCAGTTGAGCACCCACCTTCTCGTAGGTTCACCTAGGCTATATTTCTCTAGTTTGTTCATGAGAAGGTCATACGAGACAGCATTAAATGCCTTACTAAAGTCGAGATATATCCCATCTACTGCTTCCCCCCATCCACAAGGCTTGTTACCTTATCAAAGAAGGATATTAGGCTGTTGTTTTTGAAAAATTCAGGTTGACTGTTACTTATTACCTCATTTTCTTCTAGTGCTTACAAATAAAATGTTTGATTATTTGCTCCATTATCTTTCTGAGTACTGAAGTTAAACTGACAGGTCTTAATTCCCTGGGTTGTCCTTATTTCCCTTTTTATAGATAGGTACTATATTTTTCCCTTTTTCAGTCCTCAGGTATCTCTCCCATCCTCCATGAGTTCTCAAAGTTAATCACTAATGGCACAGAGCTCTCTTCAGCCAGTTCCTTAAGTATTCTAGGATGTATTTCATCAGGCCCCAGTGACTTGAAGACATCTAACTTGTCTAAGTAATTCTTAATTTGTTCTTTTCCTATTTTAACCTCAGATCCCACCCCATTTACACTGGTGTTCACTATGTTAGTCAACTTTTTGGTGAAAACTGAAACAAAAAAGGCATTTAACACTTAGGCCATTGCTACATTTTTTGTTATTGCCTTTCACTTCTCATTTAGTAATGGGCCTACACGGTCTTTGGTCTTCCTTTTGCTTCCCATGTATTTGTAAATGTTTCTTGTTACCATTTATATCCCTAGATAGTTTAATCTCATTTTGTGCCTTGGCCTTTGTAATTTTGTCCTTACACACTTGTGTTGTTTTTTCACATTCATCCTTTGTAATTTGACCTAGTTTCCACTTTTTGTAGGTCTCTTTAGACTTTCAGATCGTTGAAGATCTCTTGGTTAGCCAGGATGATTTCTTACCATACTTCCTATCTTTCCTGTGCATTGGGATAATTCGCTCTTGTGCCCTTAATGATGTCTCTTTAAAAACCTGCCAACATCCCTGATCTCTTTTTTCCCTTAGACTTGCTTCCCACAGGCTCTTACCTACTAATTGCCTGAGTTTGCTAAAGTCTGCCTTCTTGAAGTCCAATGTGTTTATTCTGCTCTTGTCCCTCCCACCATTCCTTAGAATCATAAATGATATCATTTCATGATCACTTTCACCCAAGCTGCCTTTCAGCGTCAGATTCTCAACTAGTTCCTCTCTGTTTGTCAGAACCAAATCTAGAACAGCCTCTCCCCTAGTCGTGTTCTCCACCTTCTGTAATAAAAAGTTGTGTCTAATGCATCCAAGAACTTTTTTGATAATCTGTGCCCTACAGTATTATCTTCCCAACAGATGTCTGGGTAGTTCAAGCTCCCTATCACCACCAAGTCCTGGGTTTTGGATGATTTTGTTAGTTTTTTAAAAAAAGTCTCATCTACCTCTTCTTCCTGGTTAGGTTAGACATTAGGAAAAACTTTCTAACTATAAGGGTAGTTAAGACCTGGAATAGGCTTCCAAGGGAAGATGTGTAATATTCATCACTGGAGATTTTAAAGAACAGATTGGACCTCTCAGGGATGATCTAGGTTTACCTGGTCCTGCCTCAGCACAAGGGGCTGGACTGGATGATTTCTCGAGGTCCATTCCAGCCCTATATTTTTATGATCCTATGATCCTATGCCACTGACAGCCAACAGGACTACAGAATATTGTATGCTGCCGACAGCCAAGAGGACAGTACAATACCGTGCGCCACTGAAAGCCAATGGGACTTGGGCTCCTATATCACTTCAGTGGTTTTGATAATTTCACCCTAATTTTCTAAGGCCCTGAACAATCTCACACTTAAGTCAAAAGAGCTTTGTCAATGCCTCCAACAAGTGCAGGATCAGGTCCCAAATGAAGACCAATGACCAGACAAGCACATACAGTAAGAGGAAAGGGGAGAGATCGAGTATGAAGGCAGGCAGGCAAGAAATGGCAACCGGCAGAGGAAACACTAAACAAGATGTCATTAGGTTAGTATATTTTATTTCATCTTTTAGGGAAGATTGTAGGGTTTAAGACTCCTCACATTACTGCTATTTTTTTAGCACTTTACTTCCCATAGCCTCCTTTTGGACTATCTTCCTGGACAAGGAGGTTTACATGAAACCTCAAGTGCTCCCAGCCAATGCCAGGATAGGAGCAAAGAAGCTCAGGGCAGGAGAATAAGAAACATTTCTCCCCCTAAGTTTAGACCCTTTTGCTATTATTTTAATTAGTTTTAAGCCTGGGGCAGATGAGAAGATGTTGCACAGAGCTGTCGCTGTGCAGGTGTGAGGCATAGCGCTCCTTATTCTTACCCATCTAATTGAACTAACAAGGTATGACTCTTTAAAAGTTATTTTTCCCTTTACCCTAACACTCACTTTTCAGGCACTGGCTTATGTGTGAAGTCTGATATGGGCATTTCACCTGAATGCAATAGGTATTGGGCCCACACCTTTCTCACCTTCGATGGCGATGATTCTGCTGGGGCAGACTCTGGTCGTCTCCGTGGAGGAACAGGAGGAGGACCAGAAGTTTCATCAGAGATTTTGGTAAAGCTTATGGATGACACAGATGCAGATCCTGATGGATATTTAAAAAACAAAAGCCTTCAACATGATGCACTTTATCTGCCCTTTACGCGTTCTGATTGCTTTTAATGACCACTTAATTACCAACAATTTGCTTTTACTGAAATACGAATGCAAAGGAGATAATTCAGCACACCATCATCAGGTCTTTTCTTGCTCATAAAAGAACAGCTGTAAAGTATGGAGATCCTTGTGTGAAGCTAAAGTAAGCTACCCATGAAATATATATTTTATGGGAGGCAGCGTGACCCAGTGGACAGGACAGCCCAGCAGATAGGGCACTGGAATGGAACTCAGGAGATCTGGGTTCTATTCCCTGTTCTGACATTGGCCCGCTGAATGGCTTTTGCTGTGGGCAAGTCACTTCACCTCCCTGTGCTCCTGTTATATTAACCAGAAAATGGGGCTGGTGATATTTATCTCCTTTGTAAAGCATTCTGCGGCATACTGATGAAAACTGCTCTAAAACTAGGTACTATTTTTATTAATTATTATTATTGTAAGTGAACTACAGAATGAGTAGCCCTCTTTGTCTGGTAGTGAATGAAGGGAGAGAGGGAACTGATGTATTTGTATGTCTAGGAATAACTGATGGATTTGGTGGAGGGGAGAATTGTGTGCAATTATTCTTCAATTTCATGCAAACTTTATGTTTTTTTAACTCTACATTTTTCTTGAGAACATTTAGGCAGGTCTGGAGGCATAATACTTCTAAGCTCTTATCTAGTGCAGTGGTTCTCAACCTTTCCAGACTACTGTACCCTTTTCAGGAGTCTGATTTGTCTTGCATATCCCAAATTTCACCTCCAATTAAAAACTACTTGCTTACAAAATCAGACATAAAAATACAATATGTCACAGCACACTATTACTGAAAAATTGTTTACTTTTTCATCCTGTCTGTATAAAATGTTAGTTTGTACTGACTTCGCTAGTGCTTTTTATGTAGCCTGTTATAAAAAAAGGCAAATATCTAACTGAGTTGATGTACTCCCTGGAAGACCCCTGCGTACCCTCAGTGGTACACGTACCCCTGGTTGAGAACCACTGGTCTAGTGCTTTTCATCATCAGATCTCAAAGTGCTTTACAATGAAGGTCAGTATCATTATACCCATTTTGTGTATAGGGAAACTGAGGCACAGGGAGGTGAAGTGACTTGCCCAAGGTCACCCCAGCAAATCTGTGGCCAAGCTGGGAATAGAAATCAGGTCTTCCAATTCCCAGTCCAGTGCTCTATCGACTACACCACACTGCCTCCCTATGAATTAGGCAGAAGAGGTAAATTTTTATCCTCATTGTTCAATAACAGACTACCAGTCAGCCTGTGTACCAACTACAAAACCCTGGTGCATAATTCACCACAAACTTCCCATCTTGGCCATATTTTTTTTAAATGGAAGTTTAGATTTCTGGAGCACAATTCTGCATCAAGGAGTGGTTTGGCAGCAAATTCCATTGCTGCAGCATCATGGAATATGTGGGGCCCTGGATGTGTCCCTTTCCACATTCTGCTCTCCCAGAAACTGGAAGAGAACATGGAATGATGTACAAGCAAGATTCCTAACCTATCCCGTCTCTCACTTGAAAATAAACTTAAAGATAATAGTAATCTAAGTAAAAATGCATTGAAACGGTCTGCCATTATGCAAGGAGGCAAAAACATCTGTAGATAGATCACTTTGGTCCTTCAAATTTGCTATATCAATTTACATCACAAAATAGGACAAACACATTTGTGACTGTCCTCATTATTTAAATGCACTCCTAGCTTTAGCACCTACTTGAATGAAAAGGACTTGAAGGATCTGAATCAAAGACGCTGCAGACATCTGTAGTACTGGAAGTAGCAGAGGCAGGGGGTGGTGTCAATGGTGTTCGTGGAGAATTTGGTGCAGATGCTGTACTTTCTGACTCACTCTCAGGGATGCGACTGTAACTAATTTTTCTTGGCTCCTGTTGCAGCGGTGTAGGGTGTCTCATGGTACCTGGCCTTGGGTTCGATGGACGAACACCCGGAGATTTGAGGGAATAGCTGTATTTTTTTGGCTGCAGTGATACCAAATATCAATATTGTGCAGTTAGAAACCTTGCAGTGAATTGAAAGTATACATTTTAAAAATCAAATTACCTTCATCTCCATCACAAAATCAGTTAAATGCAGCTCCATCATTATGCATATAAATTCTAAAACAATCTCTGCTGCATTGTGGGAAACATTTTTGAAGTTATTAAGAAAAAAATAAAATCTGAATACTAACAAATCTTGGTGGAGGCTTGGAATTTCGCGGCTCTATTTCTAATGACTTGTTGAACAGATAATCTGTGAATTCTTTCTCCATGCTATTTCCCATTGGATTCAAATTTTCAAAAAACCTCTGAAACACAGGAAGTTTAGGAAGATTACATCGTATAAGTTACTTTCATGGGGCAGATTCTACATACTTTATGATACAAGTAGTCCCAACGGTTTCAAAAGCACTATATAAGTACTATTCAGCAAACGTGAATTACATGAAATTTAACTTAAAAAAAAAATCAGTAAAAATATCAAACGTAACTGACAATCATTTCACAATTTCCGTTACTCTGACAAACTAGGGGCAAGAGCTTGCGAATTGCCAGCACCCAGAAATCCACTGACTTGGGAGGACATCAGTAAAACCCATGTGCGTTACCTCACCTCTCCTTAGGACTTCACTACAAGGAGGAAAACACGGTGTTTTAAGGCCTGTATGTAAGAAATGACTTACAAACAGGGTTGAAAGGGCCAATTTATACTAAAGACTTTTTTTTTCCTTTTTAGGATTTGTAGTAACTTCAATGTAGAAAGGAGAAGTCATATTTTAATACAGCAGAAGAGAAAACTACCTAAATTCTGCTTCTGTCAAGATAGCAACATGTAGGATTTCCACTCATGGATCATGGAAAATGACATAGCTCCTGCAGAGAGCTTTGCTGACCTCTGCCAAGAAAGAACAGGCCAGTAGGCTAAGGTACTGGGAGTCAGTGGATTATGCT
This sequence comes from Malaclemys terrapin pileata, assembly GCF_027887155.1. NCBI lineage: Eukaryota > Metazoa > Chordata > Testudines > Emydidae > Malaclemys > Malaclemys terrapin. The sequence goes on from NC_071507.1 coordinate 3,965,420, forward strand.
GGTCAGCAGATGAGGAGCCTCGTGTACTGCCTGCTACTGCTGGTGTCCTATAGCGCGAAGGGACATCCTGCACTGTGTCACACAAAACCGGAGACCCAGGAGCAAACAGCCTGCTCTACGGATTCCTTTGATTTTCTCTATTAAAATTATTTCTGAACTAATCACCACAAAGAAGCTCTCAATATTTCAGCATAAGAAAATGCAACTTACCCGGATATCAGGTTCGATTCGTAAGCAGTATGGCTGGTTTTGGTACTGCTGGATCTCCCCTGTTATTTCAGCTACTTTCCTTCTCTTGCTGAAGTTTATAAGTTCTTTTCCATGTCGCTTTAGAAATTCAGGGTTGCCTTCTTCTGTTTTCAAGATGTTAGTCAAATAAATTCCTAAAACAGCGAAGAGAATAATTTATGTTTGAATGTTGTGAGGCAATGTAATTTCATTGAGCTGACAGAAGTGGAGAGCTCTAAGTGTTTCCTTCCTCTCACCAGCATTGCCTTATTCATTCTCGGTTCAGCTCTAGCCAGTTACTGATCTGAGCCAAGCCCTGGATAACGGAGATGATGCTTTTTATGCCTGATGTGGCGCTAGCCACTGTCTGCGTATTGCTGGCAGTTTAGTCCATGCTGTGTCAATCTCACCTAATGGTTTCACAGAGATATTGAACAACAAGAGGACTAACGAGAGACCATGGAACCCACAGGAACTCCACAGACGAGGGCACTGGACCTGTGAGGGGGGTCCATCATTGAGTCCTCGGGTGCACGGCTTTTGTAAATGGAAACCATGCTTCACCAACCTATTCACATTCTTTGAGGGGGTCAACAAACATGCGGACAAGGATGATCCAGCTGATACAGTGGACTTGGACTTTCAGAAAGCCTTTGACACAGTCCATCATTAAAGGCTCTTAAGCAAAGTACACAGTCATGGGATAAGAGAGACGTTCCTCTCATGCATCAGTAACTGGTTACAACATGAGTAAGAAAAGGTAAGAATAAATAGGCAAGTGTTCCTAGGGGAGAGAGGCAAATAGCAGGGTCCCCTCCAAGATCTGTAGTGGGACCGGTGCTGTTCAACATATCCATAAATGATCTGAAAAAAGGGGTAAACAGTGAGGTGGCAAAGTTTGCAAACAATATAAAATTACTCAAGATAGTTAAGTACAAAGCAGACTGCGAAGAGTTACAAAGGGATCTCATAAAAGTGAGTGACTGGGCAACAAAATGGCAGATGAAATTCAATGTTGATGAATGCAAAGTAATGCACATTGGAAAATATAATCCCAACTATACATCCAAAATGATGGGGTCTAAATTAGCTGTTACCTCTCAAGAAAGATCTTTGAGTCATTGTGGAGAGTTCTCTGAAAACATCTGCTCAACGTGCAGCAGCAATCAAAAAACTAACACGGTTTGGAACCATTAGGCAAGAGATACATAATGAGACAAAAAATATGATAATGCCACTATATAAATCCATGGTAGGCCCCTGCTTGATGTTCTGGTTGTTCCAGCTCAAAAAAGATATATTAGAATAGGAAAAAGTACAGAGAAGGGCAACAATAGTGATCAGGGGTATGGAACAGCTTCCACGTAAGGAGAGATCAAAAAGACTGGGGCTGTTCATCTTAGAAAAGAGACAACTAAGGGGGGAATGTGATACAGGTCTATGAAATCATATATTGTGTGGAGAAAGTGAATAAGGAAATGTTATTGACCCCTTCACATAACACACAAACCAAGTGTCAAACAATTAAATTGATAGGCATCAGGGATAAAACAAACAGAAGGAAGTACTTCTTCACACAATGCACAGTCAACCTGTGGAACTCACTGCTACGGGATGTTTTGGCCTTCACAAGTATAACTGGGTTCAAAAAGAATTAGATAAGTTCCTGGAGAAAAGGTCCATCAATGTCTATTAGCCAAGATGGTCAGAAATGCAACTCCATGCTCTGGATATGCATCCGAAGAAGTGGGCTGTAGTCCATGAAAGCTTATGCTCTAATAAATTTGTTAGTCTCTAAGGTGCCACAAGTACTCCTGTTCTTTTTGCGGATACAGACTAACATGGCTGCTACTCTGAAATCCATGCTCTGGGTATCCCTAAACCTCTGACTGCCAGAAGCTGAGATTGGACAACAGAGGATGGATAATTTGATAATTGCCCTGTTCTACTGATTCCCTCTGAAGCATCTGGCACTGGCCACTGTCAGAAGACAGGATACTGGACTAGAGGGACCATTGGTCTGACCCAGTATGGCCGTTCTTATGTAGCAAACACAGAGGATTCAGACTCGGGCAACGTGGAGGTAAGAAGGAACTAGAGAGGCATCAGTCCATGCTGTCCTTTATACACTTGGTTTGGAGCACGAGACAAACTACTTTGCATGCGTAGACCAATGGACACCGCTTACTAAAAATTTCCAGACTTGGGCACATGGTGCCCAGGCCTATCTGTGTGTGGAATACACATAGCAACCATCACTCGAAGAATAACCATCGTTATTCCAAGTAATGTGCACATTACAAGGATACCATCGACTTCAGAAAAAAATCATATTTCTGTCTAAATGGTCCTTTAAAAAACACTTTTTTCCCTGCAAGCAATACCTAAAGTCAGTAGAACAGATTAGAAAAAATACTTCTCTCTTTTTCCCCAGTTGTTTACTTTGTGGTCAGTTAATTCTTTCCTCTGCATATTCAGTCATATTGCCCGTTTGTGTGGATCTTTCACACAGTAGTAGGGGAGATGAAATGTTTTACAATCAGACAGCTGAAACTAAGTTTAGCTCCTTTTAAAAAAAACTGACTAGACTTCAAGCTCACGGTGATCCTTTAAAATACACTTCTCACTTCTGCTTGTATTTCTGTAGAGTGCTTCAGCTCAATCTTTGTAAAACACTGACATTTCTTTTATACTGTTCATCCTGAATCAAACCTACTTACCAAAGAAAGGCACACATGGAGGATTAATGGACCTGAGTTTTGCCAAATATTTCTTATAGTGATCCTCACTCAATTCATGAGCTTCTTCTAAAATCTTTTTCTGTCGACTTGGAATTTGCTGAAAAGATATACAGATCGGTTAATGAGGAGGGGATTGTGGTCCAGTGCCCCATCCACAAGACTAGGACTGACAGCTGACACTGCCTTGTTGTGTGACCTTGGGTAAGTCACAGGCCCAGATTTTTAAAGGCATTTACATGTTGCTGTAACAGCATAAATCAGTTTGGTGTTGTAATGCTCAGCACAGCAACATCTCAATACCCTTAAAATTCTGGCCCTTACCCTCTTTGGGACTCAGTTTCCCCATCTAAAAAATGGGATACTAACACTTTGAGATCTAGAGATGAAAAGAGCTATATGGGTATACAAGAATCAGGACATTGAACCTCCAACCAGGTCAGCTAGGGCTCTTACAAAAGCCTGACTTTCATACATATCCCTCAGCCCCTGACCATAATCTTGCTATTATAGTAGCTAAGTAAATTATTGATGTGTGCAGCCTTGATTTCCTCTCAATCATAATATTCGCAGCATACCTCTAAAATCTTTAAATCCTGCCAATACCTATGGAAAATTCAGTTACGCACCCACATGTCAGTGAGGGTCAAGCAGCCCAATTAACTGGGTATGGATCCTATGCTAAAGTATATGGAGGGAACCTGCTAGGAGATGCAGATTATTTTCCTGTTTCCTGAAGCTGGCGTGTTCCACCTCTTTCCCCAGACACTCACTGCTCTGATCAATCTGCCTATGCCTTTCTGATAATCATCTTTTATTTTCAATCTTGCCTGTTTCTGGTTTCAGGGAGTGGGCTCTGGTGATTTGCCATGTCTTTCTGCCTTGCTCACCACTGAATTCACTTTGGGGACCCCTGAAATTAGAGGTAACTACCTCTGACATTAAATAGAGATTTATAGCTATATTTTACACTCTCATTCAATCTTCCACAGGTGATTTTACTTCCCTTGGGAAAGCCAGAGACACTGTACTATTTGCGGTGCAGCCTGCATATTGTTGAAGTATTCGCTTTTCCTGCTTTGTACACAGTAGTCCTTGCCAATGGTTCAGTTGATCTGCTACATCAAATGATCCTACACTGAGGACTAAATCCTCAGATGATGCAAATAACGGAAGTCATAATTGGAGGAGTTCAGAGGACTAGGTACAGCACTACAAATAGAACTATGCACACATGTGCAGTACATCTGGGGATTCACCATCACTGGTCTTTTCCCTCCCCAACAACTCAAAAGTGATTGAAGGAATTTTAGTAAAACTTTTCAGAAACATTCATCTTTGGTCAGAGATTCAGCCCAAAAGGCAAAAGTTGTAGAAAACTGTAAGCATCTGAAAAATAAGGAGTTATAATAGTGATCGTTTTGCAACCTTTAACTATAGTATTTGCTGTCACTGACCCTGTAATAAACCAGCATTTTTTAGAAAGTCTAACAATGAGCTATGACAAATTTCCTTCAGTTTTGAGTGTTGGTGCAGCTATTCTTCCATATTTTTCATTAACTGTTTCCCCTTATTTGTAATATTTCTGTATTGAATATTTTTTTTAAAAATTTCAGTTGAAAAGTTTTTCTTCATCTTCCTTTTAAGACACTGTTCTTTCTCTGTTTATTTCAGGTTTTTAACCCTCATCCATCTCTCTGCTTGATTCTTTCACTCTAGTTTTCTGCTTTATTCTCCTCAGCCCCTTCTAGTCTCTCCTCTCTGTCTTGTGATTGGCAGTGTCTGTGCCCAGACAGTGTGAATGCGGAGTACAAAAGCAAAGGCTCCTTCAAAGCCCAAGAGCCCTTTACCACCCTTAATGTGCTACTGAAAGGAGAAGCATTTATAGTAACAGAATGTAACTTAACTGTTACAGTTTCTAGATTGAAAACTGAAAACATTGTAACTTACCTCAAATGTGTGATCCAGTCTATACACAGGTGAAGAGTTCATAGCACTCACAACTTCAAGAACACCATTGAAATTATTTAGCTCTTGAAAAACTTGCAGGATCTCAATTATCCGACTCACTACAATTACTCTTTCCTCTAGGTTTTCTGTTTCTACGATGCATCTAAGTACACAAGCAGAACGCTAATTTTGTAGAAATAAAACAGAGCCAGAACTCTGCCACGCAACAAAGATTCAGCTATAGCACAAAGTGTACCATTTTGAAATGTTTCAACAGATCCAACAAGGCCCACCAAATAACTGGAGGGAGATTTAGAAACATTTAGAACAAGTTCGGTCCCGTTTCTCAGGTTAAAAAGCTGGGAATATTAGAAGTAGGCTTCAAAGGATTAGATTTTTATCAATAAAAGTTGATAAACACTGATTGCAACATATACACATAAACCAACACAAAAATATTTCCATTGATGATGATAAAAGTTTATAGACAGGCAAAGCAAGAAAAATGCTGCTTGAGAACTTAGAGTTTGATTTAAGGACATTTACTTTGTGTATTTTGACATGTGATGTTGACAATTTTGTTTTAACAGTTATAAAGCTTTAACTATCTGAATCCCAACATCTACTATCATTAAATAATTATTGTCTGACACCCCCTTTGTCTGACCCTTGCAAAATTTTCCACAATTGTGAAAGTTTAAATAGATAAAAATTAAAAAAAAAAAAAAAAAAAAGCTTAAAACCCATAATTTTGTGCGACTGTGAACATTTTTTTCGTTTTTTAAATCAAAACCAGTGCTTAAAAATACACATATTTTCTGTCGAAATTAAAAAAAAAATTAAAATCAAATTCTGCCAAGCCTACTTACAAGTAGTTGTTCTCAGAGGCAAACGGAAACATTTAGCCATTGCCCGAGTAGAGGCTTCCCCAAGGCAAAATTTCTCCTCAGGTTACCTCTCAGGAAGTATCTGAATGAACTATATAGATACACTAACATTCCAGAAGTAGAGATTTAAAAAACAAACAAAAAAAACCCCTTACTTTTCAAACCACAAAGTGAGATTAGTGGTGTGCCGTATCATTTTGAGAAGGTTGGGAGAATTAATTTCTTTATCTTCCTTGGTCCACACACTTCCAACTAGTTCTGATGGCTGCACAGCTCTAAAATAATAATAATAATAATAAAAAAAAATAAAATAAAGCACAATAATATAAAACTTCTAAAAAAGACTACCATTATTCCAAAAAAAGTCTTAATTAACAACCTAGCACACAACATGTGTCAAGGGGATATGCCAATAGTGGGGGATCTGTACAGAGGGCCTGCAGAAGTAATTTTGGGAATATTTTGGGTTTGTGTAATAAAGTGGTATAGTAAATTCAGTTTTTAATGGAGGAAAAATACCTGTAAAGATCTGACTCGAGTAAAGTGAGCTGTCGAGCAATTTCTATTGGGTGCAAAGTGAGCAAGTCAAAAGTTTCTGGCTGTCCTGGCTTGCTTATATGCCACTCAATTGCAGGAGGTGAACTTTCAAAAGTAATATTGTGGCTTGGCCCAATGGCTTGTGCCTGCTTTTTCCGGTAGATTATCTTTGTGATTGATTCAACCCATTTCTTCATAGCTTTACCTGGAATAAAGAGACATCATTAATATTTCTTTAACCCTTTTAATTCTATGTTTCTCCAAAGAGGTCAATGTCATTTTTTAAAATCTCCATGTTACAAACATTATGCCTCAATACTCTGAGGTAGGTAAGCATTCTCCCCAATTCACAGAAGGGCAAACAAACACAGCAGGGTTTCACTCACACAAAGCCAAGCAGCGGCAAAGCTAGAAATAGTAGTAGGAGCCCAGTGATCCTGGTAATATCATGTACGTAATTCCTTCTGAATTAATGGGAGTTTCACACAGGGAACCGAAGGGAAAACTGGACTCCAGGAAAAAACAGTTACTAACCTTTTCTGTAACTCTTGTTCTTTGAGATGTGTTGACCATGTCCATTCCCTTCAGGTGTGTGCATGGCCAGCATGCTAGTGTTGAAGATCCCTCCATTAGTGTTACCTGTTGGGCAGAGCCGCCCTCAGCCTCTCTCACTTCCTTCTTATCAGACAGACACCAATAAAGAGGGGAAGGAAGGTGCGTTGTGGAATGGACATGTGCAACACATCTTGAAGAACAGCAGTTACAGAACAGGTTAGTAAGCATTTTTTCTTTGAGTGATTGCACATGTCCATTTCAAGTCAGGTGACTCACAAGCATTACAAACTGGAGGTGGGATCAGAATCTACCTAAATAATGATTAAAGGACCACACGTTCAAATCTGCCATCATCTCTAGACTGCTGAAAGATGGCATAATGAGATGCAACAGTATGAATTAATGACCAATTTGCAGCTCACCAAATGTCCTGTACAGGCACATGAACTAGAAAAGCTCAGAAGCTGCTTGTTATCTTGTTGAATGTGCCAGCACTGTGCTTGGCAGAGTCACAATGTGTCAGAGCACAAAAGTATGCCGTAGGAAATCCATAATGATTATTCTTTGAAATGAGACCCTTCAAGCTGTCTGCGACTGCCACAAACAGCTGTGAGGACAATCTAAACAGTTTCTTCCAAGGAGAAAGCTAATACTCTCCTGACAGTCAATGCATGGAATCTCTCCTTGTCCTTATGAGAATGAAACTTATGAAAGAAGGTCGGTAAGTATATTGGCTGATTGATTTGGAAGTGTGCCATTACTTTGGTCAGAAATTTTGGATGCGGGCTTAAGTACACTTTGTCTTTGTAAAAGACTGTATAAGGTGGGTCGGACACCAGGGCTTGCAATTTTCCTACTCTCTGTGGAGAGACAATCGTCACCACAAAGTTCACTTTCATTAAAAGATGAAGTAACGAGCAGGTAGCCAACAAATCAAAGGGAGGACCCATCAGCCTTAATAACACCAGATTTAAGTCCCAAGGAGGGATAGGATACTCCACTTGGAGAAATAAAGGGTTCAGACCCTTTAAGAACCTGAGTGACACTGGTTTGAAGAATACAGAGCAATCTGCAACTGGAGGGCGGAAAGTGGAGATAGCTGCTAGGTGAACTCTGATGGAAAGACCTCGATGTGTCAGCTGTAACAAATAGTCCAGGATATGCTGTATAGGAGCCCAGCATGGAGAAACACCTTTCTGCTGAGACCACAAGAACTGCTTTCACTTCAACAGGTAAGTGTACCTAGTAGGTGGTTTCTTGCTATTCAAAAGAATGTTTTGTACATTTCTTGGACAGACCTCCTGAGGTACTTCCCACAGAATATCCAGGATGTAAGATGAAGAGTCACTGGTTAGGATGCAGGAGGTGACTGTAGTTCTGAGAGATCAGGACTGATTCTGGAGGTTATGTCAGCGGAGCCCAAGTTGAGAGACTCAGCAGAGTGGAGAACCAATATTGGGAAGGCCCCACTGGTGTTATGAGGATTGTACGAGCATGATCCTGCTTGATTTTTAATAATATTCTGGGGAGGAGAGGAACTGGAGGGTAAGCATAGATGAGTTTGTCCTTCAGGGTAACAGAAAAGCATCTGTCAGGGATGCTGGATTGCGACCCACTCTTGAGGGAAAAAAAAAGAAAAAAACCACCCTGCTGACACTTTCAGATGTGACCAGTTGTAAACAGGTCTACATGGGGAACCTCTATGCTTGAAAAATGACTCTTACTATATCTGGCTGGAGATACTACTCATGGCGACGGGTGAAAGACCTGCTCAAGCCATCTGCTAACGTGTTCTGAATACCCAGACGGGGTTTGGGGTGAACTGTATTGGTGATACAAAACTCCCAAAGCTGTATTCCCTCTTAGCACAGGAGATTCCATCTGGCCCCTCCTTGTCTGTTCACGTAGAACATTGCTGCTGTATTGTCCATAAGAACTAGGAAATTTCTTCTTTTCTGCGGGGAAGGAAAGTGTGACAAGCTAAGTAGCGAGCTCTCAACCACCTCACATTTATGCGGAGAGCTATCTATCTCTTGGCCAGACCAGAGACTCCCCAGGTGGGTTCCCCAAACTAGGGAAGAAGCGTCTGTAACCGGAGTCAACGTTGATTGTAGAAGAACAAAAGGAACTCTCATATGTACATTGGCTGGATACACTCACCAGTTCACAGAGCTTAAGACTGCCTCTCAGTCCTACTGGCTGTAGATGGCAATGAAGCTGTTTGCCACAACACCTTTGTGGGTTCCAGAATATTCTCATTTATGGAGCAAGCCCCTCAGGAGGCCCTGCTGACCCCAAAATGTCCACCAATCTGTGCATGCTTCTCTGAACTACTTCTACCTGTAATTCCAGGGAGGAAGCAACCCTCTTCAACAGAGGTGGAACCTCCCTTTACAACTCCACTGGAGGAACCACCAGGCCAGAGACTGAGTGATGCCTTGGTACTGGGCGTCAGCCCCCAGACAAGTGGAAACCAAAATATACACCAAGAACAATACTAAATAAATTAAAACATATCTAAACTAACTATAAAACTTCTAGACGAGTACCAACTACATATACTAGAAAAACAAATTCCCAGCAAGGGGAAAAAAAACCACTTGTAAGAGCAAGCTACCATGCTCTGACTACTTTCATGAGTGGTAAGAAGGAATGGAGGGAAGGCTGGGGGCTGCTCTACCCTTCATAACATTGAGCAGTAGTATGAGGTAGCAAAGGGCATACGTCCTGCGCTGACAGGTATCGCTAAGGGAAAAATCTACGACACTAGTGCACTGGGTGCGCACACACCTCAAGTGGAATGGACACATGCAATCACTCAAAGAACTCCCGCATTGCCCAGTCTTATGCTCTGTCCACAAGACCAAAGATTTCCAAACCGGCCAGTCTACAGAATTCACTGACAGTCCACAGTGAACTGATAGCTTGGTCTCTTCCTGTTTCAAACTGCTAAATATACATTAAACACTTTCCTAATATAACCTTTTCCTGTATGCAACAGCTGTAGCTGCCACAGGGATGTTTCATTATTAAAAATGAATGGGGAAGGTTTGCTACACAATTATGAACTGGAGTGGGGGCAGCCTATGTAATAACCTCTCAAAATGTGGTCCACACTGTGAAACAGCCTGAGAATCCCTGCTCTAGAGTACACTGTTTCCTCCGTTAAGCTTTTATGAAAGTTACTCCCAACTATAGTTTAAGGGATTTCCCCCAATAAGCAGGTGACCAAAGACTATTTTGACCTGCTTTCAAAACTAACCACTCAGTTGCTGGCAATTTTCAATTATATCAATTCATTTTCAATATAACTAGAATAATATTTTTGCCATCAGAGTTAAGTAACATGGATCATATTTTTCTGAATAGGCACCATATTTTTGGGAATGAAAATAGCAGTTGATTTTTAAATAAAGGTTTATTCAGGTTATTCACTGAGTAACATAAATCATCGTAAGCACCCAACATTTCATTTTCCTTCATCCACTGACTGCAAGGAAGCATCACCACATAATAAAGATGTCTAACACTGGACATATTCTAAAATGCTGATATCTATTGTAATCATAAATACCTCTTACTGTCCCAATGAATTCTTCCAATCGGTGCAAAAGATCTACATCTCTCTCAAAGTCATAGAAGTGGTGCTCTACCCAGTGTCGGCATACATTTAACACTCTACAACATTAAAGGAGAGATTATAAAGTCTTTGTGGGAAGAGACTGTCTGTTAGTCTGTCTGACAATGCCTAGCACCATGGCTTAGATGGGATCTCCCGACCCACCAGCAGCTTACCCTGACGGCCAGGAGCCAAACTTTGCCAACCCCTGAAATATAGGGTCGGCTTATGAAAGGGTCATACAGTTTTTGCTATTTTTACCTAACCATCTTGGGGGAGGGGGGGGGTCAGCTTATAAACAAACGGGTAATGAACGAGTATATACGGTATATATTAATTTCACCTGAAAGCTCTGAATAATGCTGTCAGTTAGAAAACAATGTTACTTACTTAGGTCACATCTACATTAGGAGTGCCTTGCTGGTACAGATGTAGCAATATACTACACTGGGAAAGCACCTCTAGAGTGGATGCAGCTTATACTGGCAAAACTGAGGGCTTGTCTTCACAATGGAGCTAAAATCGGTGCTGCTGCAATTGATGCAGCGGCATCGATTTAGCGGGTCTAGTGAAGCCACGCTCAATTGATGGAAGAGAGCTCTCCCATCGATTTCTGTACTCCACCTCAACGACAGGTGGAAGCAATGTCGGTGGGAGAGCATCTCCCGTTGACATAGCGGAGTGTGGACCCCGTGATAAGTAGATCTAAGCTACATTGACTTGAGTTACGCTACTAACGTAGCTCACATTACGTAGCTTAGATCGACCCGCAGCTGTAGTGTTGACCAGGCCTGAGATTTTGCCAGCATAGCTTATTATAGCTCCCTGAGTGAAACAAGCTACACAGGCAAAAGTGCAGGTTTGCCAGTATAACTGAGTCTACAGTAGCCTTACTGCTCCATCCCTCAAGCCAGTAGAAGCACAGATTTCAGAAAACCCATTAGGAAGCATTAGTGCCTAATCTGCATTGTAGCATTCTAGAACCTAAAACTTTATAAAAGCTGACCCCTTAACCTGTCCTCACTTCTCTATTTCAGAGAGTCTTCAGAAGGATTCCGAAGTATACCGAAGGTGGGAGGGATCAGTTTGCATCTGCAGAGACAATACATTCAGAAAACTCCATTTATAAGAAAATATTTTTTTTTTATTATCCAATGAGTTATGTACTGTAAAGAAAGGAGCTTTGTGGTTCTATAAATGTTTTATAAGCCGAATCAATGAAACTGAGGATGCGTTACTAGGTGGGAATCAGGTTCCCGATTGCTGTGATGCAAACTAGGCGTAAGTGCCCCCTCATAGCTCTACCACTTTGTCAGTAGCTCTGTGGCTCATGAAGAATGACAAGAAACTCCTTGTGGGAATCTGCAGAGGCACTCTACGAAGGAGAAGCTTTATCTGCATTTCTCTAATACTCACCGCAGCTGCACAGGTTGTATATATTCTTTCCTAAATCGTTTCAACTCTGCACTAAGAGGCTGATCTCCATTCTCCATAGCTATACGATCAGCTTCTGTTGGCTCAGGCTCTGGAATTTCAAACCTAGCATGGGACAAACAACGAAGTCTAAAACTTTACATTCATTTAAATGATGTATATGGGAACCAGTAATTTGTAAAGTAAAAAACCTCTCTCAGAACATGCACTAACAAAACTATTAAGAGTTTGATTCAATTGAAGATACCTCTGCTTTCTCCCCTACTAGTCAAAAAGTTTAGAGGGTTTCCATTAAATCAGGCCCTTACCAGTTAGTAAGTGTAGAGCAACCACTTACTAAATTGGAAATAATAATAAATTTATCTTATGTCACTACATAAACAAAATAAAATAGAGGATATCAACACAGTCACAGTATGTGCCAATACAGACTGCAAAATGACAAAACCTTTGGGGCAAGATCCTCATCTGGTGTAACTCAGCGTAACTCCACTGACTTCAATCAATCTTTTGGACTTCATAATCCTTGGATTTGAAAACTTTTAAGAGAGACCAGTGACAAAAATTGAAACCATCTTTTTAAAATGTTAAATTTTAAAATAAAAACATTTTTTTAATCCTACACCACATTAAAAAAAAAGAAAAAAAAGGAGAGAGATCCCTCCTCATATGGACCAGTGCAGCAAGCACTCCAGTGAAGATACAAAAAAGTCACATACCTTTCTATCAGAAGACTCAATAGTTCTTGAGGTTTGCAAAAGGATCTATATGTCGTGAGAAACGTCCGAACAAAATTTGGGTCTAGGGGATACACAAAAAAAGCATTGCTTTCATGTCAACGAATTTGCTATTTATAATACTTCACAAGGATTCAAAGTGAATGGTTTTCTTTAAACTTAAGTGTACTTGAAAACACTCAGACTATTAATGGATACCTGTTATACAGTACACTCAACATTTCCTGGTTATTTTAGTGACAATTTAGAACTTTTGGGCATGGCAATAGAAGGCAGAATGAATAAAATCAATTTTAACTGCATTTTAAAATTATTCACAAAAAACACTTATTTTTCCTCTCTCAATTATTAAAAGAACTGGAAAAATTCTTACAATGTTGCACTTAGTGCATTTTTATAAATGCACATAAATATATGCCATTTTATGAGTGAGTCATCTAGTCCAACACCCTATTTATGACAGTGACCAGTGCTAGATGTTTCAAAAGAAGCGGTCAGAAACCCTATAATGGGCCATTATGGAATAATCACCACCCCTCCATCAAGCTCTCTCTAGAACACCCCCATGCCACTAACCCTGCTTTGTTGTAGAATGGTAGAGGTGTTACCTGCCCACTTCACCCCAAATGGTCTCTCCTAACATGTGTTAACTCCTTATCTGTTCCACCTTGTATTTAGCTGTGACACTCTGAATACCTTTCCCAGACCTGAAGAAGAGCTGTGTGTAATTTCAAAAGCTTGTCTCTTTCATCCACAGAAGTTGATCCAATAAAAGATGTTAATTCACCCACCTGTCTCCTTAATAAGATAGTCATGCAAATAATGAAAATAGGGGATTTCCCTTTACTCAGTATGGGATGAGAATGTCATTTTTACAGAGCTGAACTGCACTTTTACACTTAAAGACAAAACCTTTCAAACTTGAATGCCAAACAGTAGGTGTTTACATCCAGAACTAGGGGAGCACTTGAATTTTTAGATGCCAAACAATGGGAGTTTCAGGCAGTCAGCACATGTGAAAATCAGGCCCCCTATTTAGATGCCTGACTTGGCTCCAAACTCAGAAACCACGAACAAAACTATTTAACTACACCTCTACCCCGATATAATACGAATTCAGATATAACGCGGTAAAGCAGTGCTCCAGGGGGGCGGGGCTGCGCACTCTGGTGGATCAAAGCAAGTTCGATATAAGGCGTTTAGATTTTTTGGCTCCCAAGGACAGCGCTATATCGGGGTAGAGGTGTATTTGTCTATAAGTAGTAGTGTTTCCACAGAATGATTTTCATTATATATTATTAAAACACACAATGTGTACCCTAAACATGTTTTGTTTAAACCAAAGAGTAGAATGCCTCCACATCATTTAAAAATGTCCTGGCTATTCTCCATCTGAATCATAGCTATTGTTATTTACATTAGAATTTGAGATCAGTGTTTAGAGCCACAGAATCCACAGCAGCGTAGTTCCATTTGAGGTAAATATAGCAAAACAAATCTAACTTTTTTTTCTTCCAGTTTCTGATTACAGGTGTTATCTTACTAACAAAATCAGTGGCTTAAAAATAATGTATATTATATAGCTAACCAATTTGTATTTTTTTTTTTTTTTAAACCTACAGACAACTCCACTTAGTCAGGATGTCCGCTCATGTGATAATTCTCCCTTCAATACAGCCAATTTAAAAACTAAAAAAGAACAATAACTTATTCTACAAGGATTTATAAATAATCACCCTTGAATTCCTTAAGAAAGGAAACGGACACTATGCTGACGCACAAATACTCTTAACATATCAAAGCTTTAAAAATAGAACAGCACTGCCCTATAGATAAAAAACTTGCCAGGACTTTCAAAACGAGGAGCCCCTAACCTTAATGCTCTTACACAAACATCAGGAAAAGGAGGGGGGAGAGAGACACACACAAACAGATTTAAGCAAACAGGGTCAAATGGTCTCCTTTAGTGTTTAAACTCTGTGGAAAAGGGCTTGATGTAGGGGAAACGTCTCCATGCAGAGATGTATCGAACTGTCCCATTACAGGGAGGATGCAGTGGTTTGCCATCCATGCCTCAGGGAAAAGGCTGTGGGGCCTGCCTCCAAACCTGGTGAATCCCCGGAGGCCTGTGTCATTACACTGGCTCTGGCCACTGGTGGGTGCCTGACTCCCTGGCAGTACTACGCCATTGCAGCTGCTCTACCAGAGATTTCACCTTGGTGCCAGTGGAAACATTTTTGCAGATAAGTCAATGTAGCCTGGGGGACAGGCAGGTCCACCCCAGTACATGAAATCCTGCATAATCAATCATTATGGACCTCTGATTGCAAAAAAAAAAAAATGAGATCTGATATTTGATTTTGCCTCAGATCATTCAGGTCTTGCAACTAATTTCGCTACACTGCTGTTACTTAGAGTACACTGCATTTATGTCACGTTGGAGTGCCAGGCCCAGCTACACAATAAAAGCCTGCTTTATAGGATGTAAGACCTTCGGGGCAGGAACCAAATTTTTGTTTTGTGTTTGTAAAGTTCCTAGCTCAATGGGATCCTGGTCCATGCCCAGGGCTCCTAGGCACTACAAATAATAAATAATAATGCTCACAGCTAGAGAAGTTACACCTTTAAGTTGAAGCGCTAAGAGATGTGTGTGCAGCAGTTGCACTGTTTGAGAAAAGGTGTGATCGTGCAATAAGAGACTAACATAATGCATATGCACAAAGGTGCAGAGTTAAGGTTGAACACACAATTTTTAAACTTCTCTTAACAGAATTTTATGTATGGTAGGGTTACCATACGTCCTCTTTTTCCCGGACATGTCCGGCTTTTCGGCAGTCAAACCCCCGTCCGGGGGGAATTGCCAAAAAGCGGAACATGTCCGGGAAAATGGCGGCTCTATTTAAGAGCCGGGCTGCCCGAGCGCTACCGGCTTCGGGCAGCCCCGTGCCTCCGGACCCTGCACCGCCGGAGCCCGGGAGGGGAAGTGCCCGGCTGGGGGCGCAGGGTCTGGAGGCACGGGGCTGCCCGAAGCCAGTAGCGCTTGGGCAGCCCAGCTCTTAAACAGAGCGGGGGCGGCTGGAGCCTCCAGCCCCCGGGGCTCTGTGTAACTGACCCAGTGTCAGTTACACAGAGCCAAAGAGGAGAAAAGCCTCCAGCCCCCGGGGCTCTGTGTAACTGACACAGTGTCAGTTACACAGAACCCCAGCCGCTGGAGGCTCTGTTTAAGAACCGGGCTGCCCGAGAGCTACCGGCTTCGGGCAGCCCCCTTGCCTCCGGACCCTGCGCCCCCAGCCGGGCACTTCCCCTCCCGGGCTCCGGCGGCGCAGGGTCCGGAGGCACGGGGGCTGCCCAAAGCCGGTAGCGCTGGGGCAGCCCGGCTCTTAAACAGAGCCTAAGAGGAGCAGAGCCTCCAGCTGCGGGGGCTCTGCTCCTCTTCGGCTCTGTGTAACTTATACAGTGTAAGTTACGCAGAGCCGCCGGAGCCCCGGAGGGGAAGTGCCCGGCCGGGGGCACAGGGTCCGGAGGCATGGGGGCTGCCCAAAGCCCGAGCGCTACCGGCTTCACGGTTTGCTGGGCAGCCTCCAGACCCTGCGCCCCCGGCTGGGCGCTTCCCCTCCCGGGCACCAGCTGCGCTGGGGAAGCGCCGGCTGGGGGCGCAGGGTCTGGGGGCTGCCCGGGAAACCGTGATGCTGGTAGCACTGGGGCAGCCCTTTCCCCCTGGCTGGGAGTGGGAGGGAGGAGGGGGCGGAGTTAGGGTGGGGGAAGGGGCGGAGTTGGGGCGGGGCTAGGGGTGGGGAAATGGGCGGGGCCATGGCCCGTGGAGGGTCCTCTTTTTTTATTTATGAGATATGGTAACCCTAATGTATGGTGGGGAAAAAAGTTATACAATCTGGAATAATTTGGCTAGATGTCATCAGAATGTGCTTTCTTAGGCACCTGAGTAGGTCTTGTAAGGTGAGCATATGGAGCCATACTCTCAGCTCACATATCACACACATTATGTAAAGACAATAGGGGCAGAGATACTGCAGAGGATTGCCTCACTCACTCTGCATCTCCTAAAAATGCAGTAAATCACTGCACTCTTTGCAAAGTATGTAAATTCGCTAAAAAGCTGGTGACTCATGCATAGGCATCAAATATGTTCACTGAGACTGGATCTAGTTTCCTATGTCGTAGTACTTCCTGGTTAAGTCACTGAACCTCTGTGTTCCTTTGTTCATCTGAAAAGCATGGCTAACAATGCTTAGCATACACAGTGTTTCTCTCATTCTTGGATTTCAAAGCCCTTTTCAAAGGTGGGAGTGCATGCGTAATTCTGTGGCTGAACTCAGGTCTTTAACTCTAACTCCATGCCTATCACAGTACCTCCCCAGGGCAACGTAGGCAAATCAGTTAATTTTTCTGTCTCAATTGTGTGACCCTGAACAAGCCAAATAACCTCCCTGTGCCTCAGTTACGCCAACTCTAAGCTTTGTTAAATAGGGGTTGTAAAGCACAGAAAATTATTAAGTGCATTTGGTGGAAGAAGTGGACCTAAAAATCAGGACTCTCCTTGGCTACCACCGTATGCTTAGTACTATACGTAGGTTAAGGGGGCATTTTGGTGGGGAATACAGCAAAAGAAACATCTCTTACTAGATCCTGTGTTCCTAAAATAATTTAGAAACTGTTCTTTTTTGGGCAGATAGAACTCTGGAGAGAAGCTCATAGCTCACTGAGCACAAGCATACAAACAGGGAGTCCTACCAAGACTAGGAACAATGCCAAACTTATTAATAACTTGTATCAAATCGTTGTGTATGTGCAAAAGGTGAGTCTCCAGCCAAATCAAAACAAGCATTCACCAGAAAACTCAAAAAAGGTACTTCTCCTTTGGGGCTATTGCCCTTCTAAATACTACCTTCATTTCCCCACTTATTTTAGTGCTCAAACTTTTCAAAACAATGTCACAAAACCAATTCTACTTAAAATGTCTTGGCTTTTGCTCTCAAACACTGCTGAACTGCCATTGCTCCAACTTCCAAAAAATTCACGGGACAGAAACCAAACAAATAACATTTCATCCCCAAAGGCTAAAAGGTTTGAAAAGTTATGAGCAAATGAGAACAGAGACTTAAAATAGCTTTGCTGTAACTGCATCTGGAGTACTAGGTTTATTTATTCAGACCACATTTTAGAAAGATATTAATAAATGCAAGTGCATTCAGAGAAGAGCAATAAAAGTGATTGAGGATATGGAGAGATTCATTTACAATAGAGATTAACAAATGAAATATAGATAACTTGGTTAAATGGTAGCAAGGGGGGGTAGGGGGGAGACTGAAAGCCACCTACAAATATTCAAGGTTCTAATCTTGCAATGTGTAGTGTATCGGTTACTGAAGAACTGGGCACCAAGGATGGAGAGCAATTTACAATAGTTGTAATGGAATGAAATTGAGAAAGGAAAAAATTACAACTGAGTATGAGGAAAAGCCCTCATCACGATATGTATTTTAGGGTATGGAATAGTCTCCGTAGGGAAGAGTTGGAAACACAATTACTTGGGATTTTCAAATTAGACTGGCAAAAACACTGGAAAATGTATTCTAAAGAAAAATTCCATGCTGACAGGGGTTGGATTAAATGACCTAATAAAGGGGGGACCAACCTACAGCCTACCAGAGCACTTCATAAGACCCACGGCCTGCTTCAACACAATATACTAAAACTCAATTCATTAATGTTTTGTCATCATGTTTATACAACTGTGTAAATAGACAATACAGTACATAGAAACAATCAGTGGCAGATTTAGAGTTAGTGGGGCCCTGTGCCAAGCTTCATTTTTGCCCCCCCCAGCCATGGGGGGGAGCACTCTCTCTTCTCTCTTCCCCCCCTTTTTAATTTTTTTCCCTGCATTTTCCTCCTGGGACTCAGGGTGCAGGGTCTGGGTGGGAGTTAGGGTGCAGGAACAGGTTGGGGTGCAGGGTCTGGCCAGGAGTTCGGGTGAGGGAGGGGGTTCAGGGCTGGGGCAGGGGTGTGGAGCATTTACCTGGGGCAGCTCCCGTTTGGGGCAGGGGTTGCAGGTGCGGTGAGTTCAGGTGGCTCTGCTCGTCCTGTGGTTGCCCTGCAGGCACCGCCCCCCGTGGGTCCCATTGGCCACAATTCTCAGAGCCGCCTCCCACCTCCTCCCCCGGCCAGGCAGGGCTGGAACGCAAGGGCCCCTAAAGCCCCGCCCCTTTCTGAATCCAGCCCTGCGAGCAGGGGCTGGAGAACTCAGGAGGAGCAGGGACAACCACGCAGGTGGAGAGAAGCAGCGGTTTCCCCTTCAAAGCGCCGCTTCTCACCGGCCGGCTGCGTGGCTGCACTGTGCTCCTCCAGAATCCTCTGGCCCACGTTCGTAGTGCTCCCGCCACCCGCACCTCCCGCCTGCTCCCCTGAGGGTGCAGGTGAGCCTCCGTCCCTGCTCTCCTGCTCCCCACAGCCCCCCTGCAAGGGCTGCGCCGGTACTGAGCTGCCTGAGTGCCCGACCCTGGGGCCCCTTTTTGTTGTTGGGGGGCGCTGCGCCAGGGCACTGTGTGTTTCATGATAAATCCGCCCCTGGAAACAATCTATCTAAATACATAAAACAAGCTGAACGTAAAATATAAATCAATACAGGTGATTTTAAATCTGATTAAAATATGTAGAATCTGTTTGGCCCACACAAGATTGTGCTAGGGTTTATGTGGCCCTCCTGTTTAATAATGTTGGGCACCACTGACCTAATAGATCTTCTCCATCTGTCAAAGAATCCAACCCCAATCTCTGATACAGCCTTGATACTGATTCCTAGCCTAAACCTATCCAAGCCAAAGAACTGCCATAGCCTCTCCCTGGTGAAACCCAGTCTCTCCAAATGTGTTGGAAAATTCTACTACTGTAACCTCTTTTTCCAATAGGCTCTAAAGTCAGTCTTGGGATTACAAAAATCTATAATACAGGATCTAGCAATAATTGAAAAAAAAAAAAAAATCATCAGGAAACAGAACAGAAAATTCCACAAAAATCCTACCCTCGACTCTTCAGGAAAGCATTGGGTTTTTTTAAAGAAAAGTAAATAATTACATATTTTAAAAAGTCAGAATTATTCAATATAACAACGTTATAAAAATCAAAATATATAACTTTCTGACATGGGGGTGGGGGGAAGCATCCTGATCCCTTGTCTAAATTGGCAAATTACTGAATAGTTTAAAAAAAAAAAAAAAGTGGAGTGTTAAGCACTCAGTTATCATAAATCAGATTAATTTTACATTAAAAGAAAAAAATACAGCACTGAGTTATTGTACTGCATACTGTTTTGACTAATACATGTAAGACTTTAGGTTCAAAAATGAACAAACCAATTTTCAACTCTGTCTTGGGAAGAGACACCTTCTTTAGGAAATTTGCACATTTAAAGCTTTAAAGCAGTAAACAAGAGAACCTGGTTAACATTTCTGCAAATGCAGCACATAAAATATTAAGAAGCAAGGTAACTAGGGGTGAGTGCTATTATGTATCTATCTCTACCAAGTACAGACATCTGTATTAAAAATCCCTAAAGTAGAGTACAGTAGCTTTGTCCCTTTAATAAGCCTTTATACTGAAATTCAGTTAAATTTAAAGCAAGAAACATGCAACGAATTGTTCCTCTGTAACTACTAAACTGATATTATATCTTGCCTCTTTGCTGCGTGTTCATTTCACTAGTTGCCTGTGCAGGCACAGATTGAATTCAAGGTTGTAGTTTTAAAATAGAGAATATAGAAACTCTTTCTGAGCCTGTGGCCCTACAAATATCACCACAGCTTATGAGGTCCAAACAGATAGCAACTCTTGAAGCCTGGAACATACAGGAAGAAGTATTGTGTATGGCCCTGGTCCTGCAAGTACCCATGTATGAGAATAACTTTATGCACATGCATAGTGCCAGTGAGTTCAATGGACTGGGGCCTATATTTTTATGTCTATAGTATTGAGGCTACATAAAGATCTCCTCTCTGGAATCCAGACCCTTAACTCAAAAACAAATTTTATTTCAGAATGCCTTTTGCACTGTAAAGCATGTTGATTAGTTGAGGTTTTATTCAAATTGTCTATTACCCTTTTTAAAAAAAAATCCAGTCTTTTAATCTATTTTTATGGTACCAATGTTTAGTATGCTTTTTAGATCAGTGTTATTAGGCCACAGGAAACACCTGACAACAGAACAGCTGTGGTTCTGCTGAACAAGAATGGGCTGGATTTGAATGGGCCAAATGTGTATGGTCCTGTTCCACAACAGCTCTGTACTTGCACTGGGGTGGGTAAGGGCAAAGCAAAAGCAGGCTGGAGGCAGAGCCACAAGAGATAATACTGCTATCATCCAGTTCTTGCCCTGTGACAGTGGTACATTAGGGACTGCAGAGAGCTTCTTCAGATACTAAGCTGAAGTGGCTTCCACTCAGAAGCTCTGCATCCACTATGTTAGACATTTTATATTCTTAGCCAAGCTACTGCATCAAGACGCTGAAAATACAGACTGGAGCTTTGCAAAACCACGAAAGATGACAGTATCTTTCTTCTCATTCTGTATTACTAAGTATTGATGCAAAGAAATTAGGGTTTTAGTAAAATAATCAACAGCTTCAAATATTCTAAAACAGCTTAAAGGCTGCCTCACCTGCATACATGTGGTAGGTCAGTCTCTCAATGAGTTTCACAACAGTTCCTGCCTTGAGGATAGGGATTCCAGATTTGGGCTGCATGTTTTCTTCAAATACAATATTCTCTTCAGAGTCTGGTTCTGCAAACCTATAAAGCTCAGGACTTGGAAATCTCATCTGCTCCTCCTTCTCTTCCTGTAGCATTGTTACATCTAACATTCTTTCCAGAGTGCTTCTGTACTGTAAAGATATCAATGCTGCCATCCAATTGTTTTTCTCTTCTGCTGATTTAGCAGCAAAAATAACACTGTTCTCATCTTTTAAAATAATTTCAAAGGCATGTTTATATTCATTAGTGTCGTCTTTATCATTGATTTGTACCTTTCGCATAAAAATTTTTTCTTTCAGACGATACTCTGCATTGCTAGCACCTGGAAGTCTTGGCTGGCCATGATTCGACTTACAGCAAATCATTAGTCCATCAAAAAGGAATATGTGTCTCTCATGTTTTGCGCCTACTCGTGTGAGAGTTCCTTCCATTATAAATTCATTACAGCACTGTCCAATGTCCTTACCCTCCCAACCATCAATGTTTTTCTGGATCTCATTCATTTTCTTGATTGCTAGTTGTTTCCCCTTCATCTGCTGACTATAGAACCGACATGCAGATTCACTGCAGTGAACGAGAGTAGTAATAAAAAAAAGGAAATACCACATTAGTTCAGAAAGGATAAAATAATCTATTCCTTCCAAATGAGAAGGTAAATACACCCTCAAAGAAACACATGCTAACAAGAGAATAATTTTAATGGAACTACCAGTATGGAAAAAGTGCTTCCTAATTCCTAAAATGCCTCATTTGGATACAAGCATTCTATGTGTTATCAACGATGCAATGTAAAATGTTTTTAAATGAAGTGTCTAATCAGCAAAAGGCAAATTGTTACAGTACATTTTTACATGCTTTAACATGTATTCTCAATTTATTTCCATTATTAGGAATGCACTTAATTCTACCTTCCTCAATTAGCAGCTAAGCCGTACGATGCATTTATGTCTAAGCCTAAAGATTCCATTTTAGAGTACAAAATTGGATTAGTTATCAAAAAATATTAAAATAGTCCTAAATTAATGTATTGAACAGAATTTTTAAAAACACCTGTTTCTATATTACATATAAACTGGCACTGCATTAATATTGTCATTTATTGTCATTTATTTTAATCATAACCAAATATCTGAAGTACACAACACTGCAAGTAATTACTGATTCACATTTGAGCTTGGTTTTCAACTGGGTATGCACACAAAAATCTGTTCAGATAATTTAAATGGTTCCATGACATAAGAAATATCTACTTTCAACCATAAAAAATGCACATTAGCAATTATAATTTTACAAATCCACTATCTGGAAAAAAAAAATCTACAATTTATCTTTCCTTCTGCTTACCACTAGATTCTCAGGATGTCTTGACCAGTTGTGTGCAAGGACACATACAAATACGAAAGGTTTTAAAACAATAACAAATTATCTTAGCTTTGTATGTCACTTCCTCTGAAAAAGTAGGCTTGTCACAAACTATTTTGTTCATTGTTTACTGAAAGAGGAAACTGGGAACCCTGGATTTATAGCAAAGCATTGAGGGCTGAAAGCAGAAAAAATGGAAACATGTTTACCTAAGTCTTCGCTTTGCAAGACTTTTGGAGCATATCCTTTCCATACTACTCTGAAGGTTAAGCAGGGCTGTTATCGCTTGCTTTAAACATTCTTTATCCTCTTCATCCTCACTCTTCTCTTCCAGTTGCTGTGAATATTGAAAGCTAAATATTAAAAGTGTTAAAGAATGATGGTATATGCATTTGTGAAAGCATTACAAATAATCTGTTTAACATATTGAGAAGAAATCTCTCCATTCCCTGGGTTTGTGTTTTTTTTATTATATAAATCACAGAATAATCTACATTAATTAGATGCATTATCAACAGCAAAGGGGGGGGGGGAGGCAGGGGAGTCCCCTTTAAGAGAAGAGTTCCTGGTCTACCCCAGGACTCACCTGTGCTAGAGAAGAAGCTACCATTCTACTCCAGGTCTGTCCAGTCCACCTCATGCCACCAGCAGTATGGGAGAGAGTCCCCTTTAAGAGAGAAGCCTCCCTCACTGGGCGAGGACATAACTGGACATGTGTGTTTATCTCTAAATTAATAGGTTTACAACTCATGTGGGAGGAGCTGGTTGGGTGTTTTACATTCTTGTGGGTTGGAGACATAAAGGGGAAGCTTGTGTGTCTTTCTGAGGGTTGTGAATGTGTTTGTATGATGGGCAGCCTCCTCCATATTACACACGAGGATTTTCCTGGGAGTAGGGTAGATTGTTTCATGGCCCTGTGGGAAAAGGGCTGGGAAATGAGGCTGGAAGAGGTTACACTTCTTTGTGGGAGAGGCACATGGAGGGATAAGGCTCTCTGTGTTTGGGAGGAAAAATGAAGAAGAGGTACCAGTGTGTGTTTTTAAAGCCCTCTTTTATAAAGGGGTTCCTAATTTTAGTTTGCCAATTTGGTTAGTCTGGGATGGAACTGTAGGGTTTGTTACTGTAAGCTCATTTGGGTTTGGTTGAATAAGCGTTAGTAGTTACATCATTGAGATGTCTTTCGCAGTCTACCCAGGAGGTCCCTATTTGGGTACCTAGCTGTGACAGGTAGGTCCTTTTGCTGGCCACCTTAAAGTGACTCAGAGAGTGAGGCAGCACTGCCAACAGCTTCAGGAATGGAGCCTGAGAGTTGGAGGGGATGGGAGCATGTTAACGGTGAAGGTCTGGGTCCTTCTATCCCTATACCAGATGGGGAGGCAAGGATGAGACAAGGCAGGTTAAAAAAAAAAATGGTGCTAGACAAATCTGAATTTAGATTTTCATTTCAGCTCCTCTGGTTTAGACTGCAGTTTTCTCAGGGCTTAGGGTATCAATGGAAGCAATTCCTAGCCTATGGATATGCTTATGAATACATTGGTCGGCTGTCAATAATTAACAATTCTCAGATTCGATAAGAGATGAAGCTCTTATACATACCACCAAGTATTAGCTCAACAAAATTGTGGGGTTTATTTGGCATATTTGGTCTCAGGCAGGTATCAGTGCCACATGAACCCCCGGGTGAATCAGAGTGGAGGTGGTGTGACTGTGGTTTGCATCCAACTTTAAATGTAAATGTAAAAGGTGTCCCATTCCCAAACTGGATCAAATATAGTATGTCCAACTTTGTTTGAAAGTCCTGGGGGAACATTACTTCTTTCCATGACCTGTTCAAAGTTAATTATCTCATGTTGTAGACACAGGTGCTGACAGCAACAACCTCAGCATTCCCATGGATGGCCAACTTTCTGAATCAATTTAGTTTTTCCTGGTCACCATGAGGCCAATGAGACTATCCCTGGTGGTTTCTGGTTCAACTCTCATGGCTGACCACACTCTTGACATACTGTTTGGACTGGGACTGGAGATGTGAAATTTGGAAACTAAACCCCTCATAGAGCAACCACAATGCCCATTAAACTAGAGGTTAGGCCACACAACCCATCACAATGAAGGATCCATTTAGACTGTGCACTATCATACTAACGCAACCTGAGCGTTTCCAGAGGGCTCTCAAGGAGAGCACTGATCTCCTGACAGAACACTCAATCAATGCTTAGTGGGATATTTGCATCTTATCCTGGTGAGGGGGACCACTAGCAACCTCTTAACCTGGCTTTGATCTTGCAGGTTGCTTAGTTTATATCTGACCTGTAACAACTCCAATGTGAGGGAGGACAGCTCAAGCACTGCTGGCAGGAGTCTTGGGATGAAATGGATTGTGGCATAAAGATCTTTGAACTCTTATATTATAGCTGTGCACGAGACTAAACAGAGGTTCTTTGCCTCCACCACAGTACCCACTGACAGTCTTTTCTACAGTTTGCAACCTGGGTTTCTGGTTGGATTCCCTGTTATGTGTGGATGATCATCTTTCAGCAGCAGACAAAGCTATTACTTACCATGTGTCTGCCTCTGAGGTTGCAGCCTTCTCTTTCCAATGCAGAAAGCTAGAGGCAGCTTTTGAGCATATGGAAAAATGCAGACTGACTTGCTTAAAGGTCAGGCTTCAAAGTAAATGAGATAGAAGTAATTCTATCACATACTTATGAGAGATACGTAATGTTATCTGGGACTTTGATTTAGCATAATGCTATTTGATGACACAGGTTGAAGACCATGGAAAATAAAAACAGGTCCTTGAACATGTGCGTTTTGGTGTAAGAAAAGCAGGAGTAAGAAAATACTTAGCTCTTCAAGTCATTTTCTTAATGAAATACTTGTACAAAAATCTGATCCTATATAAATGTATGCAATGCTTTGTAGCTCTCCTTCCTAACATTGTGCAACAAGAAAGAGCAGTAGGGAGAACAATTTCCTTAAGGCAGTGAAGAGATTAAAAGGTTTTAAAAAAATTCATCACCGACCTTTCATGTTCATGTTACTAGGTAAAACAAGCTTGCAGGTTATTTTATCCTGATAAGCTCTAATACATGACTCAAAGAAATAACTTTTCTTGGACTCGGATGAAGCCCAATTTTTAAAAGTTACCTGTACTTCCAACTCCATATTCAAATAAAAATCAAGTGTTCAAAGCAACTAATGAATTTAATCATACCAAAGTCTTTTTTTAAAGTTAACTTATATTTAGAATTTCGAAGTTTTAAAAACATTGTGTGTACCAAACATGCATTATGAATATGGTTTATTATAAGTGTTACCATTACTGAATTATTTCTTACAGTCAAAAACAGAATGCTAACCATACAAAAATATGCCCTTCCTCCCCTCAAAAGAAGAAAAAGGCTTCTGCCTTCATCTGTTTCTTTTCAAAAATCTTTTTCTTTTTAAAGAAATGGGTTGTGCAGGGAAACATGGTAGAAGGGAGAGTACAGAAGGATTTTTGTAATCTAGTGTCAAATTTAAAACCTACTTTCTTGGAACATATTGGGTCATGAGAAACAAACAGGATGTCAATGGACATATACCACAAACAATTCAAACGGCCATTAAAAGGCCCACTGATTTATTGTAGATGTATAATGTCACCTAATGAATCAGTGCAATAACTGCAAAGTCTGGGTGTTTAAAGTCTCCTTTTATAAAGAAGCAGAGCATGGGGGAAGGTCTAGCTACGCATGACTGGGATACTGAAGGGATCATGGTCTGTTTGGAAAACTGTCTCTATTTTTACCGGGTCCAAGAGTTCATACCTTCTTCCCCATGCTGTTAAAGTCATGGAGCACCTCTATCTGCCAGTCAAACATGCTCTGGTCTGAGAGAATAACCAGTGGGCAAGAACTCAGAAGCTATAATTAGTTTCCATACAACAATAGGTTTCGTTGCATACACATCAAGACTAAAACCCTCAGTTCCTGTTAGGCTCAGCCCATCTACGCGATATAGTACAGGAACCCATACCCACAGGTACACTGCCCAGAGACCCTGACCAAAGCTCAACAATTAAGATACGCAAGAGGAAATATGTATACAGTCATTCCAGCAGTTGGAGAATTACTTCCAAGTTCAAAAATAAATGCTGCAAAGCCGACCAGATTTGAGGGCAAATAGGATATAGAATCATCTACGGTCCTCATGAATGTCAGCATGAGACCTGCTCCACTCTTTGGGGTATTAATCAAACCTAAGTAGTAGTAGCAGCAGCAATAAGAAGAGATTATCCACCTTCAAAGAAGGATTAGACGTTTATATGGCGAACAAGAGTATCCAGAACAACAGCTGATGGTCACAACAAATATTGTGAAGGATATAAAAATTGCACGCTTCCACGGCTTAAATCAATCTCTAACTATTACGGATTAGGATCAGACCTTCATGGGGGCAGATTATTCTAAATCTGCCAGTTGTGGGGTTTCTTATACCTCCCTCTGAAGCATGGCCACTGTAGGAGACAGGACACTAGACTAGATGAACTATGGATCTGATCCAGGAAGGACCACAGGAAATGCCATTGTAAAAGGGGCCCATTCAACTACAAGGGTTAGTTCAGTTGACCAATACCAAAAAGTTATAGGTGGCTGAATACAACAGAAATTCAGATATATATATAAAAAAATTCAGCCTGGATTATGACCCATTACAGGCACAATAGAAAAACCTGAGACAGGATCATTAGATTTAACACATGCAAATACTAAGCAACTTGTGATATATGAGAAGCACAAAGATTATCGAAGGCCTAAACTGCACCTCCTCCAAGAGGAGAGGGGAGCAAAAATATTCCAAGCCCATTTGTGACCTGATCCAAAGCCCATTAAAGTCAACAAGCCTTTCAACTGATTTAAGAGTCTTTGGATCAGGCGAATAACCCCCCATAACCTACTTTAGATAAGACCCTGAGAAATCAGACAGGGCATCACACAGGCACAAAGGATAGGCAATCTGAAGAAAGTGGGCACCTGGAGGTACCCTCCTTAATCAAGAGGTTGCATTCTGTTTATTAAAAGGTTATTTGGGAGCATCTACTTGAAATGGCCATCCTCTCCATGCAAAGTATTTTATATAATAAAATACCAGGAGACAGTGAGTATGTAAGAGGTGCAGAAGAAAAAGCTTTCCTGTGTGCTCTTATATGCTATGGACTTCATGTTAAATACAAAGATACACATCCAGTGATCTTATTAGAGGAAAACCTTACATCTTATTCACCAACCCAGGGACCATTCCTACCGAGGTCCAACCATCAATCAGCTTAGCCTATATAAAGTTGTTTTATTTTACTGGTGGGAAAGAGACCACCAGGAATCTCCTGTGGCACATTAGCATCGCCAGTGTTTTCTGTCACCGGAAACATCTTGTGCCTCTCCTGGCTTGATGGTTCTAACACGGCACATAATTAGTGGGATACATGATTCATCACTTGTGGCGGCCAAGCTCACTGCAGGCACCACAGGCTCCTTGCATCTCTTCATTCGCCCATAAGGTCTGTGCCCCTCCTTCCCCCAATTTCAGGGACCTCCTACAACTCCTCCCAATCTCTCCAACTGCTAGGGAGTCTCATTCTCCCCTGCTCCCTCTGTTCTTCCCCTACACCAGCGGCTTTATGTTCAGCTCTATTCTTACTTCCCCCCATACCCTCAGTGGCAGAGTCTCTGTCTCCCCTTCTTCCATACCAGATTCCCACAATCTCCCCCATCAGGGGTTTTGTGTGGCCCACATCCTCTTGTCCAGCCATGGCAAGGGTTTTGCACAGCCCCATTCTCTTCTTTCATCCTACTACCCCCGAACCAGGGTGCCCCCCAATCCACCCTTCCAGAGGCTCCATCTGCCTCCATTTCCACATTGCTAGGTGTTCTGAGAGACTCCTCATCCCTCCTATACCAGGGGCTGTGTGTTACAACTCCCCCCCCATGCCCTCCATGTCAGGGCTGTGTGCCTCCTATATGACCTTATCCTGATGCCAGAGGTATTCTGTACCCCCCTTGCCTCTACCAGGTTACCCCAATATTCACCCACGAGGGGTTCTGCATTCTCCCCGTTCTCACTCCATAGCAGGGACTGTATACACTCCCACTCCTTTCCCCTGTACCATGGTACCCAATCTCCCCTGCAAAGGACACCGAGTGCCCAATTTCCCTTCCCCCCACTAACACCTCTCCCCATGTCAGGGGCTGTGTGAACCCCCATGGCAGAGACTCTGTGTGCCCAGTGCCCCCTGCATGGGTTCCACATCCTCTTCCCCAGGTCAGAAGTTATGTGCATACCCCCATTTTCCCCCACCATTATTCTGACTTCTCTTCCAGACAAAGCATTCAGGACACTGACCTGTTAAAACTCATCTCTGCTCATCCTCCCAATAGAGATGGAATATTGTTATTAGTAAATATTAATGGGTACCATCAACCAGCTCTTTGATCTATAGGCTATTGCAGAAGTGCCCAAAACTAAGACAGTGGTAGAAAGCTGGTAGGGACTCCCACGTGTCCCCAATCTTCTCCAAATCAGTAGGGTTCTGGCCTTTGATGCCTAGCACATTTCTGAATTCCTGGGATAGTTATGTTACATACAAACAGAAATGTCAATGAGTTGAGTGTAAGGCTTTTGCAAGATCAGCCAAACTGTTATAATATGATGGCTTAATTCTTCATTTGAATTAGGATCACCTTCCAATTCGATTCCACTTTCCTCAGCAGGTGAGCTGCAGTCTGAGCCCCACATTGGCATGGAAACAAGAAGGGGGAGTCAGAGCAACCAGCACTGGTGTCAGCAAATCTCTCAAGCACCCTTCAGTCTTGTGCTATACCTTAAATGTCTTCCTCCACATAAGGCCATCTCTATTAACCTCTGTGATGCAGATCATGTTTCGTTGGTCAGCTACTTGAAGTTCTTCTGGAGTGCACGGATGCCTTGAGCCCTAACAGGAGGCAATGATTTCAAGACCAGCCAAAGGACTGGTGCTAGAAGCAAGAGACATACAGTGTATAAAGGGTTCCACAGATGTGGCAGTTATTCACAGCACTTTTCAAAAACACTCAGCTCAGACACCAGTGCTTCCACATGCCCGATCAATACACTAAACAATATCCAAAAGAAGTTCCAGGGGCCTGAATACTAAGCTAACACCCACCATGCAGTTGGAGCATCTACAGCACATTGTGCCAGAGGGAGACATATTGATGGATCAGGTGCTCAAGTGCACTGGGTGCTAGTCAGAAACAATGGTGCCTTGGGAGTTATGAGGAGCCAGAAGAGGTGGTGGGCCACTGAATCCCTGGTTTAGTGGACCACACTAGGTATTCTGTGGCATAGATGTCTTCAAAGACCTTGAAGGACCAATATCTCATGGAGTCCACCCCTGCCCCTGTTGTGGATTCTGCAATCTGCAGAGCCTCCCTGTGCACCAAGAAAGTAATAGGCTAGGAGTAAGTCTGTCTCCAAGACCCAAAAGACTCTCCAGTTCCTAGGCCCCATCAACACAAGCTGCCTGAAGCAGCTAATAAGTAGGTCTGGGAGCATAACACATCCGGAAATAGCTGACACCCCATCCAGTTGTGAAGCTGCTGTTGGACTTAGGAGGCAGCCAAGTGCTGCATAAATCAGGATGCATGGCTATCACAGGAAGCATGTCTCATTCAGAGCTTTGATAACAGCATTTAGCAAGACCTTTGAACTTAATTTTTTCCCCCAATACTCTGAACTAATTATAAATTCACTACAGCACAAATACACATCTGAGTTTAATAGGTCAATTTAGATTTACGTTACAGCAAGGTTCTCATTTTCATAATAGATGTTAACATAATACTTATACAAATAAGAAGAACTACACTTTCTTAAGAGATTATTACAGATTATTTTTCATGGGCTACACTGACTCACTTAATTCTAGACCTTTAAATTAAATTACATTCATTGTGTTACATAGTCTTTCCTTGTGTGAACATGGCATTACATACCAAAACCCAGGATAATTAAATTAGGGGGAAAAAAAACCAAACCTGATGCCTAGTAAAGATAATACATGCTGCTCCAATATAAGCAGGAGAAAAAGATCCACTGAAGTTTGCTTTCCCTAGTAAATCACAGAATTCAGATATGGCATGACATTTTTGGGTCCTTCAAAATTCACATTTGATAAAATTAAAGTGGCAACACAACAAAAATGAAATTAAAAAAATTCATATATCCAGTAAGTTTTACTCTAACATTTGCCAGTTCATTAGCAGTTTATGACTTGATACTATAAGCGCTACACAACTTTCACGCAGATTTAAAGTATGTCAAACCTGAGGATGATGTTGGCTAGGTGAACAATTCTCAAAATTTTTTCCATACCATTGTCCAATGTAACAACAACATTTCCAGACACCCCTCTCTCATCTAGCTATAAAAAAAAATTTAAAAAAATGGTTGTGACCCCCACTGTTGGAAGAACCCATATTCCAGGAACTCTTGTATTTTTTTAAACTGCTGCTACTTCAGAATGAAGGATTTTCCCCACATTAGAAATTGAAAAAAACTCAATTAGATGCATAATTCAATTTTATTAAACATTTATAATTTCTTAAACTAAAAGGTATATTCAAATATTACTGTTTAAATATCCAAACAGGTGCCAAAATATGTACTTTAAAAAAATTACTATTTCAACACATACAGATGTAATCTAAC
This sequence comes from Malaclemys terrapin pileata, assembly GCF_027887155.1. Taxonomy (NCBI): domain Eukaryota; kingdom Metazoa; phylum Chordata; order Testudines; family Emydidae; genus Malaclemys; species Malaclemys terrapin. The sequence goes on from NC_071507.1 coordinate 3,996,960, forward strand.
CCTACAAGAAACAGATGAAAATAGCATTGTTTGCAAATATATCAGTCAACTTTGGCAGTAAAAGTGACTCTTGAACCATCTACAAAAACTGTTAGTCTGCAGTAGATTCAAAAGGCTACGAGCAGAGTCTTCGTACAGATTTTGTATGTGCAAGAGTCCACCACTGAGGAGCTGCATATGTTGCCACTTGCACATTTGGAGAAGCTCCTGTAAATAATAAAATCCATCTTCTTTACACCTTCCTGCCTAACTTCGGATTCATCATTTCCTTCCACACTTGCTGCTTTCTCTTCCACAGCAGCTGCATTATCTTTCTGGAACAAATGTAGAAGCCTGCACCAGTTCTCTTCCTTGGCCCTCCATGCTCTTGTGAGTCCTCTCCTCCTCCTCGGAGTCATCCAGTTTTTTCCTCCTCAGATGGAGCAGCACTGCAGAATATAGGTGAACATTTTATTTTACAATTTTTCATTAACTAGACTGGTAACATGCATTGTTTCATCTATATTTGAAATATTACAAAAAATATTTACCTATTTGCTTTCACATTTGGGATTGAGGACATCCATTTTCTTCCCAAGAATTCTCCATCACAGTAAAGTAATGTTGATTTAAAACAGTCTTTCCTTTTTCTTATATAATTCCAATTTGTAATAAAATTCACCTTAACAGCTTCAACATAATTCAGCATGGAGTCTGAATTTTATTGGCAGAGTTGTGAGGCCTTGCACTCAACTTGATGGTATTTCTGCATTTGGATGTGTTACATGGTAACTTCTGAATGCCGCGTCCAATCAATTCCAACATTTTCAGGGAGTGTACCAAACATTAACAGGCAAAACCCTATTAATTTTGGTGACAACTGGAAAAGCCAAAGGGGGAAATGGGAGACACAGAATGGGTTTGCAGAACTACCAGCTTCAGCCACCTCTATAACTGTCTATAGGAGCAAAGAACCAGTTGATGGCAGCCATTATCACCTTCCAGTTTTACAATAACCCTCACCTTAGCTCTGCCCATCCTCCCAATACAGTTTAAAAATGTTGACAACCCTGAAAGAGAAAAAAGAAACAGATAAAGGAGAATAAGAATGAATAAGAATGGTGGGGGGGAATGGGAGCACACAGAACCCTTGGCATGGGGGGGCAGGAAGAGAATGGTGGAACTGGCATGAGGGGAAAGGGGACCACAGACCCCTTGGCATAGAGGAGATGCGGGCTGTGGAAACCTTGTTGGGGGAAGGAGGATGTGGAGGGATTCAAGGAGCCCCTGGTGTCAGGGTTCCCTCCCCACTCTGAACTCTAGGGTACAGATGTGGGGACCCACATGAAAGACCCCCTAAGCTTATATTCCACCAGCTTAGGTTAAAACTTCCCCAAGGCACAAATTCCTTTCCTTGGACGGTATTGCTGCCACCACCAGGTGATTTAAACAAACATTCAGGGAGGGGCCACTTGGAGCCCTATCTTCCCCTTCACCCCCTTTCTGGGGGGGGGGGTGTGGTGGTTTGAGAATAATATACCAACCGCTAGGTTAACGTGAGCACAGACCAAATTCCTGGTTTTTAGGACACTGAAAATCAATCAGGTTCTTAAAAGAATTTTATTAAAAAAAAAAAAAAAAAAAAAAAAAAAAAAAAAGTAAAAATCACATCTGCAAAATCAGGATGGAAGATAACTTTACAGAGTAAATAAAAAGATTTAAAACCCAGAGGATTCCCCTCTGATTCTGCTTCCCAGTTAAAAAACAGGAATAAAATGATCTCTTAGCATAGGGAAAATTCACAAGCTAAAACAAAAGATAATCTGATGCATTTCCTTGCTATTACTTACAATTTTTGTAATCTTAGATGCTTACTTCAGGTAGGGTTTTAGGAGGTTTTTTTTTTCCTGCCCTGATATCTCTCTGTCCAAGAGAGAACGACAAAGACAGCACAAACAAAACCTTCCCCCACAGATTTGAAAGTATCTTCTTCTCTTATTGGTCCTTTTGGTCAGGTGCCAACCAGATTATTTGAGCATCTTAACCCCTTACAGGTAAAGGAGGGATTTTACGCTACCCTTAGCTGTATGTTTATGACACCTGGGTTGTGCAATGAGCTCAGCCAATAGAAGCAACGTGTATGACCTGCTAGATTACTCCTATTTCTAAGTTGATTATATCTTTCCAGATGTCTTCATTGGGGAGACCATTTAAAATGTTAGCAGAGCCACATTTTCTGTAAATTCAAAAGAGTGTTATACAGCCCTGTCATGCTGCTGTAGTTGGGGTGATGGGAGAAACCATTCTGATAACAGGACATTCCACGTATTAGAAGCTAAATGTACATTTTTATTATATACATACATAAAAACAAACAAGCTACGTTAAAAGAACACTTAGGTTTCCAGTCAAGCATCCGTAAATTAGGAAATACTAGATTTAGGGTTGTCTGTGCAAGCTAAGTTCTGCCTCTCTTGTGCATCTTTCCTGTGCACTGAACGAAGCAGAGTACTGTGGAAAAGATAGCATATGATCATGCAGATAAAGACTACCATAATGCATATGCACAAGGGGTCAAATTAAGGTTGCACAGGCAACCAAAGCTGACATTTCCTAACTTTCAAGTGCTTGACTTTGCAATCTAAATAATTATCTTTAATTTAGGTTTTTTTCCCTACATAATTTCCTAAGTTTTTAGTTAAGAAGGAAAAAGGTAATATAATTTGTTTTTGTGTGCAACTGTAACAAGCCCCTATCATGCAGTGTTTAACCCTGAGCCTTTCAGCAGTGAAGCACAGACTGCAACCCCTTGAGCTACAGAATTAACTTCATTAACATGCAGCAGCAAAAGGTGGTTATTCAGGGTGGATCTACCTGCTTGGGGAGTGGTTGAAGGGCTAGCCCAGCTGGTCTGGCTTTCCCATCCCCCTGAAATTGAGGGAGCTCCTGCTGCTCACGGTGCCCCTAGAAAAGGACCCAGGAAGTGGGTCACTGGGGATGTTTGCTGAATCTGTGGGTGGGTGAGGGGGAAGGCAGAGCCCAGCCTGGTTCCCACCTCATGGGACACTGGGACCATGAGCCATGTCCAGGTATGGGGACCTCAGCTCTTCACCTTCCCCTCTCCAGCTGCTTTAACAGCTCCTAGGAGTTCCCAGTACGTCTGCTGTTGTAATAGCAGCAACAGCATGAGCCTGGCTTGAGCTACGAGCATGCTGCCAACATTTTCCTGAGGAACGCAAGCAAAAGAAGGCATTTTCTACACAGCCTGTAACCCAGCAAAAGCTGAACACAATTTCATGGGACAAAGAAAAGGCACTTCCCTAGCCTAATGGCATGCCCTCATGTCAAACATCAAAAGTTCACCTCAAACAATAGAAAGGTCTTGAGAGTTCTTTATAGAGGAAAGTGTTAGGCAATGTAAGCATAAGGTTCATTACCAATTCCCCCTGTAATAACTTCGGTCTGGTCTACACCTAAAAATTAGATCAACCTAGATTGACATTGCCTGGGGCTGTGAAAAATTTTGTGCCCTGGGCAATACAGTTAGGTCAAGCTAAGCCCCACTGTAGATACATCTAGGTTGACAGAAGAATTCTTCTATTGACTTAGCCACTGCCTCTCAAAGGGGTGCATATAATATCGCAAAAAACCAAAAACAAAAAAAAACAAAACAAAAACACACCCACATCCTTCCATCAATGTAGTAAGTATCTAGCTATGCCACTGTAGTGTTTGTAGTGTACACATTCCTTCGGTGATTTTTCAGGCTTATCACAGTACTAAGTTTTGTATTCTTCACAATACTGCAAACATAATTCACTCAATCTTTTTTGTACTGTTTACTTAAACATATTAAGAAATCTTACTAGAATTATACAACAATTGAGGTGATCTTCCAGAATAAGACACCATGGGAAAGAAATTCAAGTTCTGACAAGCAGCCAATTCTGGCCCATTTTAGTTTGCTAAGAACCTGAAAAAAAAAACCACAAAAACAAAAACAAACAAAACTATCCTTTTCAGCACCTGCCACATTTACCACTACCAGCATTTTGCTTTCCACAATGTGACTAGACAAAAGGACATGTTACAAATGCTCTCTGAAACAATGTCCTTTGTACAGTGGAGTCGCATCATAGGTGCATTTAACTTGCGCCGTTTTAACTATACACACTCAGCAAAACAAAACAAAAAGAGAGAAAATCAACAATTTTAATACTGTACCTGTAGTGCGGGCAATTCCGCCTGCCATTCCACTTGATGAGCATTTGACTATACGCGATTTTCACCTTACACACTGACTTCAGAACCTAACCCCAGCGTAAGATGCGACTCCCCTGTACTCTTACCAGTGAGTATAGTAGACTCTATACCAGGGTGGCCAACCTGAGCCTGAGAAGGAGACAGAATTTACCAATGTGCATTGCCAAAGAGCCGCCGATCAGCACCTCCCCCTTCATCCCCGCACCTCCAGCTGTTTTGTGGCATACAGGAGACTCTGGGAGGGAGAGGGAGGGCACAGCAGGCTTTGGGAGGGGGGGTGAAGTGGGGGCAGGGCCTGTGGCAGAGCCAGGGGTTGAGCAGTGAAAACCCCATGGCCCATTGGAAAATTGGCACCTGTAGCTCCAGCCCCAGAGTTGGTGCCTATACAAGGAGCCACATATTAACTTCTGAAGAGCCGCATGTGCCTTCGGAGGTTGGCCACCCCTGCTCTACAGAGATAGAAAGTTGAATTTCAATATAGAAAGTTAACGTGAACTGTCAGTTTCAGATTAAATATTAAATAGATTACATTTTAATCAAGAGAATTATTGGATTATTGCAATAATCATTGAAGGCATATTACTTCAATTCACAACAACAAATTTACACTGATCTAATAACATTCAAAGCCAATACCGAAGTACATCCACTGCATATACTTTATTTCCGGATATATCCGCTCTTTATTTCCTGACAGACTATCCTGTGTCTGTTGTATAGTTAGTTATTTTACTTCTTTACTCCATTCTCTTATTAATAGGTAGTAAGTGGAAATCCATTCTCCCCTCCAATTAGTATTTAAGTATTTTTATATTACGTGTGTGTATATAAAAATGTCATCTAAGTATTTTTATTTTGAAATATAATAATATGCGTAAGAGCCTATAAACATACAGAAAGCAGCAAGATAGACGATATAAATTACCTGATGTAAAGAAAACCCCAGCAACAAGTTTCAAGAAATATGTTGTACATAAATCATGAGAATTAGGCATGAAGCCTTGACATATTTATTTAAAAGAGGCAACAAACACTATCGTAGCTTCTACCTCCTTACAAACTAATGACCTAACAATGACAGTGTTATATTGAATGCAAGAGCTTATGGACAAACTTTCATCACAATGTCACGACCATTAAAATGATGATCTAGAGAGACAGAATTCTGTAAAATTTTTCAGCACCGATTGTCAGCATTGATTCCTCAGCCATTTCCAAATTAAAACCAGAATCATTCCCTTCCCTATATAACAGATAGTTGTATGGGCGCAGCATAAATATACAAATAGTGTAACTGATACAATTCCATAGTTGTATGCCAGCAGAGCTCCAGCAGCATGTAATAAATTTAATATTTTCATTCTGGAAAAGGAAAAAAGTAACATTCCTACCTTTGATGCCCTTGTTGCATCACAAGGATTTAAACACAACTTAAGACAGTGCAAGAGATTCAGGAAAAAATTATTTGAAATTAAGATGATGTTTCCACATTGACTAAAAACTAAGTTACAACTCTGCAAAGACTGGAGAATCATTTTAAGATGAAATTCAGATATTAAACAAGGCTTTGGGAATGGATCTTTGGGATCTGTCCTTCATTTCTAGTGATACTAGAAGAGATCAACTGAAGTGATTGTGAATTGAGAGTATACCGGACAATCAACCAATTACACAGGTACATGTAAAATTCCAACAACTACAGATATTTGCGAAAACACAGCAATTCCCATCAAGTCACAAAACTTAAGTTTACACACATTACTAATAGAGATTAGCAAGATTTTTTTTCAGGCAAGGAATGTCCAATATTGCACTCCCTGTATCAGAACACTTGCAGTATTATATACATTGGAACTTAAACCAATTGAAGTTACTGAAGCTTTAGAATGCATGATAGAGAGATACTTATCTCAGAGACTATACATACTACTCTTTCACATATTGTGGTCTTCTGTGCAGGGAAGATTTGCAAATTGCTCTAAGCAAAAGGAAATTTTCAGGTGAGTTTTCCTAAAAGTTATCTTACAAAAAGACAACTAGCAGTACAAAAGTATTATGCATCTACCCTAACCAAGACAGCGATATGGTACCCTACATCTATAAATCTTATAAACCGTTTCTTTTGACAACATGACAGAACTGTTTATGGACAGTATTATGCAGCTCCACCTTTTATAGCACCATTCACATGAATACAAGCCAACTCTGTCTCCTTTAATTTTATATTAACTACTTACAGCAAACAGGAATTCTTCACAAACAATTGATTCTTGTACCTTTCCCACACACCCACAACTCCCCTTGCAGCTTGGCGGCTTGCCTTGCCGATGTCACTGCCACTAGAAAAGCTACCTTCCATGATGGTGAGACAGGGAATACGAGAGCAAAGGCTCAAAGGGCGGGCTTGTGAGCCTGCTACATCGCTCCCCCAGAGCTTGGACCCAAGATCCCAATGTGGGTGAAGACTGCTCACACCCAGTCTTATCCTTTCCCTTGCGGGAGGATGGAGACCAGCCTCGTCCCGACTTCTTTGGCTTCGTGGTGGGAGCCATGGATGGGGACTGGTACTGGCTAGTGGACGGTCCCGGTGGGGTGCTACGCAGCAAGGTCACGATACTCGGTGCCAAGTCAGAGCATTGCTCCAGTGCCGGGGTGCTGGTCGACTCCATAAGAAGCGCTCTTAAATGGATATCACGCTCCTTCTTAGTTCTTGGCTTGAAGGACTTGCAAATTTTGCACTTCTCACTAATACATCCTTTGCCCAAGCAACACAGATAACTGCTATGTAGATCACTAATGGGCATGGGCCTCTTGCAGCGATCACAGAGCTTAAAGCCCGGGGATCGGGGCATGCCCCGTCCTGAGACAAAGTCCCGTTCGGAACCTACAAAGTCTCTAACTATAGCTAAGGGATTTATAAACATTAAAAAAAACTATATACAGTATAAACAGGAAATAACTAGTTCGTATGAACGAGCAGCTACAGCTCTAACTGAAGCAGCATCAGTTCCAGCACCATCACTGGCGGCAAGAAGGACCGAGGGTGTGTGTGTGTGTGTGTGGTGGTGTTGGGGGGAAGAGAGAGAACCGGCAGTGTCCTATATATCGCAGCATGTACGCACCACTCCAGAGGGCGCTGCAGTCGGTCCCCTATAGATACTGCTGAGGGGAAAACTTCCAGCACCAGTGCATGTGACGAGCACACACACGCCTAAGTTGAATGACATGAGCAATCACTTGAAGAAGAATGGATAATATTTGTATATTCCTGATGTACTGTCCATCAGATTTCAATTCTCTTCAGTTTTTTTTAAATGTGATAACTGTAATGCACCTGTGCTTTGAACTATAACTGTCACTGTGTACAAGTTATGTTTTTTTTTTTTTGCTCATCTATATATTCAACAAGAAATTGCAGGAGATTCTTTTCAACAGCTATCTTCAAATCACACAGAAGTCAAACTGGCAGATGGATGTTTAAAACCAAAGCACAGGTATTCCATAAAAGATGCAATATAGCCTCAAGACATTGCTAGTGCAATTTGCTTAAATGCTCTATGAGAATTATGAAAAATAAATGTTGTTCATTATGTAAAGTATCACTTGTACTAGTTGACATCTGTGGCTAAAAGAAGATATGAACATGAAACACTATTTGTGGCAATCAGACTTTTCGTTACTGAGACTAATTTGTCTGCAACCATTGCAATCCTGGACTCTAATTTGTGTAATATAATCTTTTATATTTCCGATAATTCAGTGTTCTTTACAGTTAAGTGTATATAAAAATGCTGGGTCTTCATTCGGTTTCATGTTTTAATAAAGAAACTATTTGATGTGACCTCCCCCCACCCCCCATAAAAATTTGAGTTAGAATATTGTCATGTATAACCAAAATTATAAGCAACTCAAATCTTTTGACACTGAGCTTCCAGAACACAATATGTTGTTGCCAACCAAGAGACGGAGGATTTTTTCCATTCTCATTTGAATTTCTCCAGGATGTCATTTTTTTTTTTTCTGAGAGAGCAATTCCCCTCCCCCCCCAGCTCTAAAAATTCCCTCTAAAGTAAAATTTAATTTTGGGAGAAACAACTTAAGCAAAGTATTCTATTTGTTAAAGATTATTGTTTAATAAAGATGTCTGATTTGTTAAATCAAAAGACTTGGCCCCTTTACTTTGTACTGTTCAGTTACAGTACTTTAAAATTATAAGATCTTTACAATTCAACCACTGATAGTCCATCACATCACACAAAACACCCAGGAAAAAACCTGATTAATGAAGATGACTCACCTGTAAACTAAATTCTACAAGATGAATGCTGCACATTCCCACTTATGGGATACACCAACAGTGCAGTCTGGATGCACTGACAATACACCTCAGGATCCAAGCTGCATCATCAGTACATACCATGAGTGAGAATGTGCAGAGGCTACTCAAAGGAGCAAAAAAAGTTAACGTTGAAAGAGAATTTCACTGGAGTTCTGTTCTCACCCAGAAACCAGAGTTACAATTACTTTAAAAAAAAAAATTTCATCAACTTTAGAAAACTCCAGATATACATGTATTTTTTTTCAGGTTTTCCAGTTAAGAAATGCAGCCACATTTTCACTGATCATTACCCTGTCTTACACTGTTCACCCAGGCTTAGCTTTATTCCTAAAATATAAACAAAATAACTAGGAAGTAAAATTCCTTTTTCTATTTGAGGGATCCATTTTCAATACACCAAAAGAATATCATTACAATATTACTCAATACAAAAAAAACCCCAGATGTTCGTTGCTACACAATATAGATAAAAATATGGACTCGTATTCGTTACATACACAAATCTACAATGGCACAGAATTTACATTTCATTACACCAAATTCATCATTCCATTTCTATTATTAAAAAATTCTGTTAGTCTACTAAGATGCCTTACTGAGAACATAGATAGTTCTGATATAACTAAAATTGAGAAATACTAATATGAAACCAAACATTTTAGATGAGCAATATCATTTTTTACTTACCTTTAAAAGTTCAAAATAGTGAAGACAGTGATAAACGGGAGCAAGCAGCAGCCTTGGTAGAACATATTGAACAGCTTCTTTAAAACCTTCTCCTATTGACTGGAAACAAAAATGGTCTTAATCTTAAAACAATAGATGTGTTGTTGTAACACAATGGCATATTCTTAAAAACATTAAAAAAAGATATTGTACCTGTAAATAGAATGCTGCTCCAGGCTTTGATAACTGACTAAGAAAGTGATCATGAAAAGCAGGTCGCAAAATATCTTGAGCGTATGATTCATATGGATCAAATGCCAGTTCCTAAGAAGAAATACAAAGTAAATTTTTAAAATAGGTTAGTATCAAAGTTTCATGTTATTGGTAAAAATATGAAGTATATTACACAGGAGAAAACTTTACCTATAATTTTATCAGTAAGCAATTTATAAAAATGTAGGCCCCAATCCTGAGAAGATTTAGGCACATGCTTAACCTCATGCATTTAGTTATCAGTGTGTAAAGTAAAACTCATGCTCAAGTCTTTGCAGAAACAGGGTCTCAGACAAACCCATTTTGATTTCAGTCTCTAAAGGCCAAGTTTGATACTTCTAAACCTTAAAGCTCTTGTTCATTTCATTTCTGCCAGCACCTTGTCCCTCCACCTGTATGCACTGGCAATAAGGAGGAATTCGGATAGTTGGGTGCCACTCTTCCCTTATATAGTCTCTGGGCCTGAAAATATGGTGGCATGAGGGGATGCTCATGCAGCTCAAATGGTCAAAGCCCTTCAAAAATGTCCCAAAGACCTGTGCAACCAAGGGGCAAATCCCTTAGCAGGGAACCTCCCCCCCCCTCCAAAAACTGCCAACACACACTTTGGAATTATGAGTGGAAGAAACTGGTCCCACAGCCTTTTTGTGACACGAACTAGTCTGCAGTCTCAGAATCAAGGGTAGGTCAGCAGGTTAAATCTTGAGCGCCTGGGAAAATCTGCCCTGTGATGACTGTTTCTTTGAAGAAAGTAGATGTCAATGTAGGCAGCCAAGACAGTTGAAACAAAGACATACTGAACTACCAAAAAACATTTTTTTCCCCAATTACTCCAGTTATTTAGGACATACAAGGTGTATAACAAAAATAAAATATATATTATAAAAACAAACTTTACTGTTCTTACTTACCTCTGCTAGGTCTTCAAAACAACTGCCTACTAAAGGGTGGGGACTGCCTTCATCCGTCATTTCTACGGTGTCTTCAATGTGGCCCAATAGCTTCACACTAAGTTCGTGAATATCTGATATACGACTAAATATATTTTCCACATCCTGAAGGAAGAAATGGAACTATCAGACAATAAATATCAATGGTGAATAAGAAAGAGAAATTAAATCCGTAAGACAAAATATATGGCACACAAAGCAAGCTACTTAATCAGTTATGATATTGAACAAACAAACACTGATTAGTTTCTCAGCTAAAGCAAGGTTATACATATTGTAGGTAACGGACAGGTGATTAATTACTGACTCTTCTCCCATTATTTTTCTTCCAAACATGAAACAGAGAACTTAAGTTACTCATCTTAACCTGAAGTTAGCAAATACGGCTATTTCTTTCATAGAATCAAACTCTTTAGTGTTTCCCACAAGTGTTGCCTTTTGGTTTCCATTTCAAAATTTGAATTAAGAATAGTAATGACCCACATGTTAACCTGCGCTATGCAGCATACACAGTATTACACACAAATCATAATACCATGCAATTGCCCAATTTGTGTTCTGAACCCACTGGTGAAACCCAAAGTCTAGCAGAGAATAAAGATGAACCTGGGGAGAGGTGACCCAAACTTTTCAGCTTTTTTACTCTTAAGTAATCCAGTTTTCAGCAGCTCAGGATCTACTGCACATACCCAACTTTGTACACTAGGAGTAAAATCCTGGCCCCAATGAAGTCAATGGCAGAACTGCCACTGACTTCAGTGGAGTCAGAATTTCACCCTACAGCTCAGTACCCTTATAGAAAGAATGGGTGGAGGAAAGATTTAGCGGAAGCAGAAAGACAGTTCAACTACATAAAGCTCTAGCATGCAGAGAGAGATCTCATGTAGCTAAGAAAGTGCATGGCACTGACAGGAAAACAGAAATTCCAATTCCCATACCAGGACAGACTACTGGTCTATGTAATACAAAATTGCAAAAACAGGCAGCACTTGCTGTCCAAAAAAACTGCAAACTCTGCACACCTCAAACTTCTACCCAGTAATGCATTTAGCCAATGATGCAATTTTATTTAATTATGCAATGCCAAACAAAGAGGAAGAATATTCTTCTGGTTCCTCAAACATGGTCAGTTTATGACCTGAAGCATAAGTTTTGATCATCCTCAACGGTCTTAAATCTTTGCATTTATGTAGAATCTTTCATAAGAGGCTCTTAAGTGTTTTACAAACAAACACTTTCCCCTTCTACTTACAAAGATCAATAAATATTTTTATTCTTTCCCACACACTTAAAAATATATATAAATATAAAAGGAACCTGAGGAACAAAGGTTAAGTTACTTGCAGAACGTCACACAACCCAGTGGCAGAGTAAGTGACCCGGGGTCCCAATTTTAAGTCCTTGAATATCTCCACAATACTGCCCCTGTTTATATTTTCAAGGCACTTCAGCACCTACATAGTGATAGGTCTTAATATGCATTTCAATGTTGTTGTTTTTGCTTTTTAAAATGCAGTCTATAGCGGTACAAGTGGGTTGAGAAATGGTACAGGAGAAACTTCCTTCAACCCCCATAATGTCAGTACAATAGTTCCCAATGCACTAAATTGGCTTTCTAGGATGCCAGAGAAGTGCAAGGGGAATATAATGAGGCATGGTATAGGACACTCAGCCCACCCTGCTCTACAATTCTATATTCTGGGTTCTAGACTTCTGGGCTGGGAGGGAGGAAAACATCCTCCTAATCCCTTATCATTTATTTCAGGATGAGCTATAATACGTTCCTATGCTGCCTCTCCTTTCTTATCTACATTTCAATCCTTACACCATGTGTGCATGCACACACTCCTTTTCTCAGCCTGTTCTTTCAGAGCTGCCTTTGTAGGTGAGCGGCAGCATCAAAATAAGAACATTTGCTACTGTATTTTGTTTGTTCACCAACAGTTCTGGGCTGGAGCAACAAGTGTTGAGAAATGGCTTTCTGATAGTTCTTCCTATACTATAGGAATGTTACACTAGACAAAAGTTAGGTCCCAGAAATTCTCACCTATATTAATGCAAACATAAGTTTGATATGCATCAGTTGTAACATCTATATAATACTTACATGAGCTGAAAACAATTTGGAGTTGGAGACAAAAGGCTCTCTAAAAACTTTTATAATGAGATTTAGTTCCCTTATGTACTGTCGAACCTCTGCCATAAATGACTTGACTAGATCATAATAGGTTTGTTCCCCTGAGGTGGAGGGTTCCTCATCAGATAAAGTTAGTGCACTTATATCTTCTACATCTTGATGGAACATATCCATCAACACCTGTGTAAATGAAATCGGAGAAAGTTAGCGGTTTCCTTAAATATACACAAAAATTAGATACAAAAGTTACTGACGGGAGGGGAAATAAGTTGTTATAAAAGATCTAGTTGAATACTATTAATGGGAGGCTTTGTATGTTGTCTTAAGATTGGTTAAATATATTTGGTAAAAAGGAAATTGAATTAAGAAGCAGCAATTCAAAAAACTAACTATGTATCATCCTAATTCTAACTCAGAGCTACAAGAAAGAACTGACTGGCAGTTTTGGTTGTTTTACACTTGGTATCCCATACGGAAGAAGGGGGCCAGGTTCATGCACATGAGGTGCACACACCTACAAGTGGGATCCACGTGGACAAATGCTTGGAAATATGCAATTTGGTTAATTTGTCTGTCCTCCATATGGGGTTCGGAGGAAGCAGAAAGAAGGAAATATAGCTTATATTATTTGAGACTGATCATACTTAAGATGCTTATGGACAGAAGGTAAGGATTACATTACATAAAGGGACAGCCTACAAGGAATGTGAAGGTACTTGAGGGAATACTGGACTAATGCATACCTATGACAGAGCATAGGCAAGTGTTGACAGCTTTATAATGTCTCAGAGTTAACTGATAAGGCTGGGCTAAGTCTGGAAACACTGTATGGGCCATGTCTGCGTTTGATGTGGTGAGTAAGGCAAAGCCACAGAAGTCCCCCTCTAGTAGGTTGTTCCTTCAGAGCAAATACCAGGAGGTTGGATGTTTGCTTCAGAGCCTTTAAGAAACCTGGGAGGTTTCTGCTGTTTATGCATGGGGTTGTTGCAACTCTTCAGAAGTGTGACTGTAGTGTACGAACAACAAAGAGTCTGGTGGCACCTTAAAGACTAACAGATTTATTTGGGCATAAGCTTTCGTGAGTAAAAACCTCACTTCTTCGGATGTAGTGTACGAGGCACCCTTAAATCCAAACCCTGTTAAGGCCGGTTTCTTGGCCAATGCATTTTGCTAGTCCCACCAACAGCTGAAGGAGGCAGAAGATTAGGAGAAAGAACCGAAGGAATCAGCATCATTACCACAATCATATGGCAGGTACCCAAACTTCTGCTGAATATCCACATACAGACGTGTATCTACAAACAGCGGTGATGGAGACAGCTGCCCTATACTACCAAGCTCTGGTCTACACTCCAGAATAAGGTCAACATAAGACAGCGTATGTTGACCTAATTATGTCAGCGTACACACTACAGCCTTGTCCCGACGTAAGTGCTCTACTACCCCGAGATAATAACTCCACCCCCATGAGAGGCACAGGGCTTATGTTGGTGTAGTTAGGGCGAAGCAATGTCTGTGTAAACACTGCAGGTTACTTACACTGGCTGTCATTCTTATCAATGTCAGGGCTCCATGCTGGAGCTGTGAAATTGACAAGGAAGCGTTCATAGCTTGGGCTGTCACTCCAGGTAGGATGGGGGGCTCCAGCTAGAGCCTGGCTGTCCCCCCGGGGACTTACTGCAGTGGTTGTAAGTCAACCTAACATAGGTCAACTTAAGCTTGTAGTATGACATGCCCTAAGCGTCTTAACGGTCAGTAAGGTCTCACAAGGTACTTCCCCCATCTGTTTCTTCCTTAGCCTTAAAAGGAAAGCGAAGAGGGCGCAGTCAATACAAGGCTGAAGCAAGACAGGGGACTATTCACTGGAGCAACAAGAAACAAAACCCCCCAATTTGCTGATTAACACAAGTAATGCCAATAACAGACAGGGCAAACAATGAGAAGGGGACACAAGAAAAGGTTCCGTGGACTTCAATGAAACTAGAGGCTCTGACCTCTCTTGAGGGACTGATTCCAAGTTGTGTGGGGTTTTTTGTTTTGCTTTTTTGAAAGGGAAAAAATACAGATTGTTTGCCCTCTAATGTGTCAAAAGATTGAGACTAGGTGTCCAAGGCAGCTAGAATGCAGCAATGCTTGAGAACAAGCCAAAGGAATTTGGCTCATCGACCACAGTCAGAAAGACAGTGTTCTGGAGCACTGGGGAATGCTGAGGTTGCATGAAGTGTCCCAAATAAAACTCTGCACCAATCCATCCCTAGGAATGCTTTACATTGAAATCACTGTTAGTTTCAAAATAGCAATAATTTTAGAAGTTCATGTACTGCTGGGGGGGTTTCTATAGGAAGATGCATATCAAAATACTACATTACTATACATTTAAGAACTAAGAATAATATTCAACATGGAGATTTTGAGACACTATTCAAGATCTGGTTAAAAAATTAATACTGCCCCCCCCCCCCCCAAAAAATCCATTCCTTTGACACTTATGAACTATGCCACCTACCTTATCAGCACACATTGCCACTTTAATGTCTTGTTTTGTAATTTCATAATGTCTTATATTTCGTACGTAATTCCCAACCAGCTTTAAGATATCTGCAGAAATGTATTCTAATACTGCTACTATGTAAACAGATACTTGGTGGTCAATTTTATAACCTAAAACTTCCTAAAAGTAAAAAAAAAAAAGTGCATCATTAAATGTGTTATACAACCAGTCAAATAACTAATTTATGTATTTTAGGATAAACCTATGAAATCATATGTTTAGTGCAACAGTCATTAGACAGTCAACATCTATCCACCATTAGTACTAGCAATACTAAAATACATCTCTCTCGCTATGTGTATAACAGGAATAACAGTGATATCACAAAAAGAACAGGAGTACTTGTGGCATCTTAGAGACTAGCAAATTTATTAGAGCATAAGCTTTTGTGGGCTACAGCCCACTTCTTCGGATGCTGTAGCCCACAAAAGCTTATGCTCTAATAAATGTGTTAGTCTCTAAGGTGCCACAAGTACTCCTGTTCTTTTTGCGGATACAGACTAACACGGCTGCTACTCTGAAACTAGTGATATCACAGGTAACACTGCATGGTTCATACTGACTTTGAAATGTTAAATGCTTGGTAGAGTTGTCATAAACATGCAGTACAGTTCTAATTGACAATCTAAAAGCACTGAATTCTCTTTATTACTCAGCTGGAATAAAACTATTGCAATTTTTGACAGACAAGTATTTAGGGGTTTCTTTTTTTCAAAAACTGTTACTAACCTTTCAAGATGTGTTGCACATGTACATTCCTCTCTTGATGTGCGTGCACCCCAGGCAGAACACCAGACATTTTCCCCTCAGTGGTACTCATTTGGTGGGGCATGAGCACCCTCTGCTGGCGCCAGTAAAGGGCCCCAGCTGACCCTCAGCCCCCTCAGTTCCTTCTATCCAGAAAATCCGATGTAGAGGGGTAGGAGGGCAAGTTGTAGAACGGACATGTGCAACACATCTCATAGAACAAGAGTTACAAAAAAGTTAATAACTGTCTTTTTTCTTTTGAGTGACTGCCCATGTGCATTTCATTCTTGGTGAGTGTCAAGCAGTTAAATAGGTGGAGGGATCAGAGTTTATGTACCCATAGACTGCAGTACATCTCACCCAAATTTGGCATAATTTCTAAACTACTGGGTGATGGTGTAATGGGAGGAGAAAGTGTGCACCGATAACTAGGTTGCTGCTTTACAAATGTCCAGCATGGGGATCTGCGCTAGGAATGCCACTGAGGATGCCTGAGTTCTTGTGAAGCTTGCCCGGTGGTGAAACACCCGTCAGAGGATAACAAACGCAGATGCTCACAGTTATCCAAGATGAAATTCTTTGTGAAGAGACTGAAAGATCTTTAATTCTGGCCACTACAGCCATGAACAGAAAACTTGGATGGGGTATAAATACAATTAGGAAAACCATGGTAAAAAAATTTAGCTTGGCTTCACACTTTCTTTGTGCGAGGCTTAAAGTCCCTGCAAATTTGGCAACGCTCCCCAATAAGAGCTTCCCCAAGGCACTCAAAGCAACTTGAGTGTGGGTCGCTCACAGGAATAGCCTTATTTCAGGAAGCACAGGGCTTGAAGCCTGGTGACTGAGGCATCCCTTGGCATCGGGAATTAACTGAAACCCTCAGATGGGGGAAAATCCTAAGTGAACAAACACTAAACTATTTACAATAAAATTCAGTAGTCTGTGTTCTCTTGTGAGTATTTGCAAAAGCAAGAAGAGCCATTCCAGCGACTGTCACAGAAGGTAAGGTAAGGAGGAACTAAGGGAAATCGGGGTTGGCTAGGCCCTTTATACTGGTGCCAGCGGTTTGAGCTGCCCAGATGGGTATCATTGGGGGGGAAATTTCCGGTGGAATACACATATAGAATCACTCGAAGAACTTAAACTTCTGGGAAGTATAATCATAGTCCCAAATGTATTCAACAAGCATACAATTAACTGAAATAGAAATATTACAATGATGATGATACATGACACACACTAAAATCCAGATACTTTATAAGATTTGTTTTATTCCTTTTAGGTTACGTTTCAGGCAATATACAGACAATGAATGAAAATGTCAACCTTAACATTATATAGCTCTGTAAAAGATAGGTTTGCCTAATTTTAAGTAGCAAGGTAATCGATTATGATTTCAATACTTACTTTTAACAAAGGATGGATTTTTTCTACTGGGAGAGATAATGGATTTCTTCGTTTCCTCTTTTCAATAGCAGACTGGGCATCAGCTATTGCCCACTTATCAATAGGATGGGGAAAACTTTTTTGAACACGATCCTTAGGAGACAGAAAACAAGCACTAAGGGCTCAGTGAATAATCTGAATGTATTCAGCAAGTACTATTCTTGTTTAGATAGAGACTTCACTGTTGCAGATTAAAAGCAATTCCTTAAAAGGAATAATTTATTTTGATGCAACCATGTTTTAATGTACAGATAGAAACTAAAAAGTTATACTAAAAACTGTACAGCGATACATACCCTAAATGTTGTACACTAAATATATGTTGCATACAAAAAACTAAACTCAAAGAACATTAAGGTTGCAAACTTAAGCACTCAATTAGGAAACACTCACAGGTGTGTTGTGAAGTTAAGTTTATTAATGTATGTGAAGCCC
The DNA here is from genome assembly GCF_027887155.1 of Malaclemys terrapin pileata. Taxonomy (NCBI): domain Eukaryota; kingdom Metazoa; phylum Chordata; order Testudines; family Emydidae; genus Malaclemys; species Malaclemys terrapin. The sequence continues at coordinate 4,014,746 of NC_071507.1, forward strand.
TCAGATACTACAGTGATGAGTGCCATAGAAAAGATCTCAAGGAAATTAATAATTCTGTCTTCAAAGCAGGGTTTGAATAGTGTGCAGTGACTAAGACACGGAGCCACACGTTGCATAATAAAAGGTTAAAATAAAATACTGAGTAGCTGTTCTCTGTGAGCACAGTCCATCCTGTGCACTGAGTAAGGCAGTGGTCCTGTGGAAAAAAATAGTTTGTCATCATGTAATTAAAGACCATAATTATACACACACAACTAGGGAGCCAAATTAAGATTCATGGGCAAGCTTAAGTCTGGTGTTTCCAAATTGTTGAGTGGTTGACTTTGCAACCTTAATGTCCTATTAACATAGGTTTTTTATGTATAATTTTCTAGGTTTTTAAAAAAGCAAACTAAAAATCAGAAATTTCTTCATGTCAAACTATATCAACTCCAACAGGGTTCAATAAGGTTAGATCTACACCACAGACTTTTGCCACTTGAGCGAAGAGACTGCAAGCAGCAGAAGTCACTCTCTATGTAGGCCAGCCACTCAAGGGAGAGATGAGACACATTTTTGCCAGTGGGGCTCTCAGCTGTTTGGTGACAGAGGAATGTTCAGAATCAGAACCTGGAATAGAACTCAGGATTCCTTAGGTGATCGCCCTTTAATGGTTGCACATAGGGACTATTCACCCCTTCTTGTCAACCCCTTTCAAAATGATCTGGACAAATTGGAGAAATGGTCTGAGTTAAACAGGATGAAGTTTAACAAAGACAAATGCAAAGTGCTCCACTTAGGAAGGAAAAATCAATTTCACACATACAGAATGGGAAAAGACTGTCTAGGAAGGAGTACGGCAGAAAGGGATCTAGGGGTTATATTGGACCACAAGCTAAATATGAGTCAGTGTGATGCTGTTGCAAAAAAAGCAAACATGATTCTGGGATGCATTAACAGGTGTGTTGTGAGCAAGACACGAGAAGTCATTCTTCCGCTCTACTCTGCTCTGGTTAGGCCTCAGCTGGAGTATTGTGTCCAGTTCTGGGCGCCGCATTTTAAAAAAGATGTGGAGAAATTGGAAAGGGTCCAAAGAAGAGCAACAAGAATGATTAAAGGTCTTGAGAACATGACCTATGAAGGAAGGCTGAAAGAACTGGGTTTGTTTAGTTTGGAAAAGAGAAGACTGAGAGGGGACATGATAGCAGTTTTCAGGTATCTAAAAGGGTGTCATAAGGAGGAGGGAGAGAACTTGTTCACCTTAGCCTCTAAGGATAGAACCAGAAACAATGGGTTTAAACTGCAGCAAGGGAGGTCTAGGTTGGACATTAGGAAAAAGTTCCTAACTGTCAGGGTGGTTAAACACTGGAACAAATTGCCTAGGGAGGTTGTGGAATCTCCGTCTCTGGAGATATTTAAGAGTAGGTTAGATAAATGTCTATCAGGGATGGTCTAGACAGTATTTGGTCCTGCCATGCGGGCAGGGGACTGGACTCGATGACCTCTCGAGGTCCCTTCCAGTCCTATAATCTATGAACTGTTGAGAAGAGCCCACTTCCACCTTAATTGAATTGGCTTGTCAGCACTGATCCCCCACTGAGGCAACTCTCATTTTTTCATGTGCTATGTATTTATTATACCTGCCTCTGTATTTTCCACTCCATGCATCTAATGAAGTGGGTTTTAGCCCACAAAAGCATATGCCCAAATAAATTTGTTAGTCTATAAAGCGCCACAAGGACTCCCTTGTTGTTTTTGCTGATACAGACTAACACGGCTACCACTCTGAAACCTGTCAAAGGCTACTGTATCAGCTTTATAAATGTCATGTGATATCTTCCTGCGAGGGCTAGTGATGGTATTTCATGGCTCAATGGGTGAGCTCAATAAGGATTCCAACAGGGAAATGTGTACGGTGTGTACACATTTTATTCAGATATACACACTATACAACATACAGTATTACTCTGGCACACAAAACTGACACTAGATATTAAAATACTAGATATGTTAGGAAGGACCTGGAACATAAAACCAGCGTTTGGTCTGCCACTGACAGACAGACACATAAGTACCATATTTCTCCCATGCACTTCACTTCCATAATGCCATGCACAGTAGAATCTCAGAGTTATGAACACCAGAGTTACAACCTGACCAGCCTATCACACATCTCATTTGGAAACAGATGTACACAATCAGGCAGCAGAGGCAACAACAACAACAACAAAAGTAAATACCGTACAGAACTGTGTTAAACTACTAAAAACAAAGGGCAAGTTTAATAAAAAAAGATTTGACAAGATAAGGAAACTGTTTCTGTGCTTGTTTCATTTCAATTAAGAGAGTTAAAGGCTGCATTTTTTTCTGCATAGTAAAGTTTCAAAACTGTATTAAGTCAATGTTCAGTTGTAAAATTTTGAAAGATCATAACTCTGAACAAAATGTTATGGAACATTTCAGAGTTATGAACAACCTTCATTCTTGAGGTGTTTGTAACTCTGAGGTTCTACTGTATCCCTCATTAGAGAGACACTTGTAAGCATGAAAACTTCTCTCTCATATTAACAGAAGTTGGTCCAATAAAAGATACTGCTTCACCCACCATGTCTCTCTAATATCCTGGGACCAACAGATCTACAACAACACTGCATACATGTATTTCTCATGACATTTTAAAGTGCTAATTAAACAAACTATTCATCCACAGCATCCCAAATTAAAGCTCCAAAATACAGAACAGATAAACATTCTCTGTACCTCTACATCCAGAAAGCTTCTCGGCTGGGCTTGGCACAGCATATTCAACAACTGCAGAATTAACTCCTCAACATATTGTAAAGCATCTTCAGCTGAGGAAAGTTTAGGATGGACTTGCACCTGAACCTACATTGAACAGAAAATTGATTTAAACCTCACACACTTTCCCCGAGGACTCCATGCTTTTATTTCCACAGAAGTTAACTTACAGTTAAAAGAATTTCAGGAGCATGACACCACAGACCTAAAAACTAAGAGAGCCAGAATTTTATGCGGCATAAATCAGCATAGCTCACAGATTGAAGTCAAAGAAACTATACCAATTTGTGCCAAATCTAACCCACAGTACTTAAGTGAACACATTTTGCAATATGCAACATTTGACGCTGACTTAGTTCTACTGCAATGTCTACAAGATATTGTCTGATAGTGAGTGGGCTGTGACACAGCTATGCATATACATATTTTTTTAAAATAAACATTGCATATTTTTCTTTCCCCCTCCCTTCATCTATTGCTTGCAGACTAAACTCTTTAGGCTGGAACTGTGTGTGTGTGTGTGTGTGTGTGTGTGTACACAATGCAAGCTACCATAATGCAAATATTAAAATAATTTTTAAGGTACAGGCACTATATTTAAATAGTTTCACCTTTTTAGGAACATTTAGCAATCTTGAAGCTTAATTTAATCAATTTGCCTAAAGAGTTTGGCTTTCACCGAAAGTAAGTTTCCTTTAGTGTTGTCTGAAGTTAAACTACCTTAAGTGCCAGTTGCACTGTTTTGAATACTTAATTATTCTGAACCAATCTCCAAATAAAAATATTTACAATATTTTACTTCATCGGCTCTGCACTTGGTAATGCTTCAAATTTTACAAATGTGAATGTTACACAGTAAAGGTAAAATTTAGATTTGCAGTTATAGCTGGGAATAAATTCCCAGTGGCTAAATATAGTGAAGATGCACTCCCCTCCCACCTGCTAAATTACAGATTTCATTTTCTGGAATACCTGTTTAGTAATTAAAAAGTACTACCTGAAACATGACTGCAATGTAATGTTTGCTTCCTACCCCTGTAGCTAACAAATAGCTTGGTTTTAACAGTTTAGGTGCACACAAAGTACAAAGTCTTAGGCTGTGTCTACATTACCACTTTCAGCGCTAAAACTCTGGTCCTTCAGGGGTATGAAAAAACACCTCCCTGAATGACAAAAGTTTTAGCGCTGAAAAGCGCCATTATAGACAGCACTTTATCGCTGGGAGACACGCTGCTGGTGATAAAGCTACCACTGCTCGTTTTTGTTTTCTTTTGTTTTTTAATATATTGCTGGGAGAGCTCTTCCCCAGCGATAAAGCGCGTTTACGCTGCCATGTCACAGTGCTGCCGCGGCCGTGCTGTAAGTTTGCCAGTGCAGACATACCCTTAGAAGTAATATATTTTAAAACACCTAAGAACATTGTTCTTAGGGGTATTCACCACAATTGTTAAAGTATTTGTGCCAAAGGAAGCTGATGGTATGACTATGAAGGTTGTTACCTAAGTAGCAAAACCATCAAATTTACTATCCCGCCACAACCCAAACTCCAAAACCCACTGTCAGTCACCCCAATCACCACAAACCCCTAAGCTACCTTCCCTAAAATCATAAACCATCAATCTATCTAATCCGAATATCAACCCAACATGCCAACATTCAGTAAATGATTAAATTATGGAGGCATCATTAGTAGCTCCATAGTTAAGGCTGCATTTATATTTGCACTTACAGCAGAATTAAATCTTATGAGGAAAAAAAAAGCATAAAACGTGCATGCATCATTCTGCCTCAGAAGCAGAAGCCTACTGAAGCACCCCATGAGGCTTCATGTTTGGGTATTGTTCTTTGTTATAGATCCTGCCTTTGAATTTGTTTAGTTTGCTAAAACTTTAATGAGAGTTGGTTTAGTTTGACAAATTATGTCCACACTTAGTGGGTCTTAAAGCACCTCTAGGAGTCATTGCTTTTTACCTTAAAATCCCTGGCAACTCTTGAAAAACAAATCTCTGTGCAAACTGACTGACCAGAGCATTTATTCTGGATCTGAAGCAAATTTGATTTTTGCCCAGCACCTCATTCTGAACAGCTTGTATGATATGGTTTTGGTGGCGCTTGTGAAACAGCAGGAAAGCTACTAGCCTATCAGGCAAAAATCGGGGATAGCTCAGTTTACTGCACTCTGTGATTATAGTATCATATGTTGTTAGTATTTGCATTACCTAGAACCTAAACCTTCCAACTGGGATTAGAGCACCACCGTAGTAGCTGCTGTACAAATTGAGTAGGACAGTCCCTGTCCTAAAGAGCTCACAATCTAATTTAGGATGCAACAGTGGATAAAGCAAAAATATAGGTTTAGCGAGGGAAGATAAGGAAAGCAGCAATGAGAATATGCATTAACGCAGGCTGGCACATGATTTCAAGACTTGTTAAACAGTAAAGCTTTTGATACTGTCTCACATGACCTTCTCATAAACAAATTAGGGAAATGCAACCTAGATGGAGCTACTATAAGGTGGGTGCAAAACTGGTTGGAAAACCGTTCCCAGAGAATAGTTATCAGTGGTTCACAGTCATGCTGGAAGGACATGAGTGGAATCCCGCAGGGATCAGTTCTGGGTCCAGTTCTGTTCAATATCTTCATCAATGATTTAGATAATGGGCTAGAGAATACACTTAAAAAATTTGCAGATGATACCAAGCTGGGAGGGGTTGCAAGTGCTTTGGAGGATAAAATTAAAATTCAAAATGGTCTGGACATCCTGGAGAAATGGTCTGAAGTCAATAGGATGAAATTCAATAAGGACAAATGCAAAGTACTCCACTTAGAAAGGAACAGTTACACACATACAAAATGGGAAATAACTGCCTAGGAAGAAGTGCTGCAGAAAGGGATCTGAGGGTCACAGTGGACCACAAGCTAAATGAGTCAACAGTGTAACGCTGTTGCAAAAAAAGCAAACATCATTCTGGGATGTATTAGCAGGAGTGTTGTAAGCAAGACACAAGAAGTAATTCTTCCGCTTTACACCGCGTTGATTAGGCCTCAACTGGAGTACTGTGTCCAGTTCTGGGCACCACATTTCAGGAAGGATGTGGACAAATTGGAGAGAATCCAGAGAAGAGCAACAAAAATGATTAAAGGTCTAGAAAACATGACCTATGAGAGGAGATTGAAAAAACTGGGTTTGTTTAGTCTGGAAAAGAGAAGACTGAGAGGGGACATGATAACAGTTTTCAAGTATGTAAAAGGGTGTTACAAGGAGGAGGGAGAAAAATTGTTGTTCTTAACCTCTGAGGACAGGACAAAAAGCAATGGGAGGTTCAGGTTGGACATTAGGAAAAACTTCCTAACTGCAAGGGTGGTTAAGCACTGGAATAAATTGCCTAGGGAGGCTGTGAAATCTCCATCATTGGAGATTTTTAAGAGCTGGTTAGACAAACACCCCTCATGGATGGTCTAAATCAGAGGTTCTCAAACGGTGGTCCCCGGACGTTCAGGTGGTCCGCGGATAGTTCCCTCTAAGGTGCGCGCCTGGGCGGCCTCACACAAGAGAATGAAGGGCCACCCACCTAACTAGTGGAGCCGCACAGGTGTGGCTCCACTAATTAGGGGCCTGGACCCTGGAGAAGACGCACATGTAAGGTGAGGTGGTGGCCTTGGGGGGGAATAGGGAGGAGATGGGAGGGGACAGTGGGGTGAGAAGAGGGGATGGGGGTAATTTGGGATGTGCAGGGCTGCGGCGGCCAGAGAAAGAAGTGACTTTCCCCAGCTCCAGAGCTGTGGCTGTCGGGGAGAGACAGCCCTCCTTTCCAGCCTCAGCTTTGTGGCTGCTGTGGTAGGGGAGAGACCCCCCCTCCTTCACAGCTCCAGCTCGGGGGCTGTGGTAGCAGGGGAGAGAGGGCACATCCATCGCATTAGAAAGGCAAGACTACTGATATTAAAATGAGTTGTGTACTTTTATTTGTAGAACAAAAAAAGTTAATTAAGTTTTTAATCGGATGAAAAGCATCCGGGGCCCATTGATTTGAATTCATTCAGATTAGTCAGAAGATCTCTGACATGTTCTTTATTTATCCTAATTTCTATCCCTTCCCCTTTATTGTCTATGGCTACTTCATTAGTTGCCCGGTCACATATTTTTTGAGAGAAGACTGAAGCAAAAGTTGGTATAGAGGAGCTCTGCCTTCCTATCATCTTCCATTGCCAATTGACCTTCTCCATTGAGCAGCAGACCCACACCATCATTGATCTTTCTTTTTTTGTCTGACATATTTGAAGAACCTCATCCTGTTGTCTTGAACATTTCTTGCCAGCAGTAACTCATTTGTTGACTTAGCTTTCCTGATTTTGTCCCTACATGCTTGCACTATTCCCATGTAGACTTCCTTGGTGACATGCCCCTCCTATTTTGTATCCCTTTTGGTTTTTAGAGAGCTAAAAAGCTCCTTGTGCACCCACGTTGGCCTCCTGTGGCTCTTCTTATCTTTCCTCTGCATCGGAATAGCTTGATGTTGGGCCTCTAGAATTCTATCTTAAGAAATGCCAGACCCCTTCGACTCCTTTTCTTTCTAATTGGTCTTTCCATGGGAACTTGCATACTATTTCTCGGAGTTGAAATCTGCCTTTCTGAAGTCAAGTGTCCTTGTTTTTGCTGTTCTCACACCATCCTTTCCATGTAGGGTGACCAGATGTCCTGATTTCATAGGGACAGTCCCGATTTTTGGGTCTTTTTCTTATATAGGCTCCTATTACACCACACCCCACCCCCTGTCCGGATTTTTCACACTTGCTGTCTGGTTACCCTATTTCCATGGGAGCTTGAATTTTATCAGCTCATGGTCACTTCCTCCCAAATTCCCAATCACCTTCACATTCACAAGTAATTCATCCCTGTTGATCAAAACCCGATCCAAAATGGATGACCCCCTACTTGTTTCCTCAATTTTCTGAATCAGAAAACTGACCCCCACACATGCTAATAAATACATGAACTCAGAAGATGAAGTTAATGGTCTGTTTACTGAGTTCATATAAATAGCCAAACATCACACTCCAGTACCAAAGATCACTATTTATCTGAACACTTGACCACACCCTGAAATGACGCAAACTTGTTTGTTCTGAAATGCTTATCTGGATGAGATAAGGGAGACTTAAAACAACTGCTTAAATCTTTTACAAAGGCTTCAGAGAGTGCTAAACTAGTCATGGAAGTTTCACATGCATTTTAGAAGTTTTAAACCAACTACAAATCCCTCTCCCTCTCAGTTGCTCACCTTTCACTCCCATCTTGTGAAGTTACCACTTTACTAGTTCTTTAATCATAGTCTTCAAGGCAGATAAGCCCTGGATTTCTAATGCAAGATAAAGATTGGGGTGAGCTGAAAAAAATGTTCATACTTTGTTTTAGAATAAATCTACTCACAAGAGTGTTGTATGCAGCAGAAAAGTGAACAGGTATTTTGTGCTGTCTGGCTACAAATCTGGGAGTACAACTTGGTGCATACATTTGAGGTGGACAAGTTTATGGTTATGGCTGTCAGGTTATTGATATATATATAGCAGTGAGGTAGTGCAGAGGCATGTGATTGCTGTTATAAGGTGACTGAGCTTCAAATTATGGAATTATATCATAAGAGACTATTTCTACACAGATAAGAGAAAGTTGAATGGACACATTCTTAACTAGGCAGATAATCTGTCAAAATTAGTATTCTTTCATATCTTTTTATAACTTTAAATCATAAGTTACAATACATACATAATACATTCATAAAACGTAAGACAGAGCAAACACGGCAACATACAAAAGAACAAGGATTGTTTGGCTTTACCATACCTAAAAGCTTATTCCTAGACATGCCAACTTTAAATATTTATAGGCCAGTCACAAAATAGTTCAAATAAAGACTGAACTGATATGTTGGGGATTCAGTACTTAGCTGCTAGGGACAGGTGGACAACAGGATGGTGTGCTACCTTCCCAAAGCCAAGATGTGAGATGTCACTAAGATTGGATAGGCTTCTGTAGTCAACAGACAAGGATTGATTGGTGATAGTTCATATCCGCACTAATGACATTGCCTTGCAGAATATTTTACAGATAATAGATTACTTCAGGGAACTCTGAAGCATGCATCTGAAGAAGTGAGGTTTTTTACCCATGAAAGTTTATGCTCAAATAAATCTGTTAGTCTTTAAGGTGCCATGGACTACTGGTCAGAGTACTTTTAACAACAGAGATGAGCACTTATTTAGCACAAAATCGAGATGCTAAGAATAATCAAGGAGGCAAAGGACATGAAGCGAAGAAGTTAATTAATTATCTATCCACCAGTGCTATTTTGAAAAAGAAAATGGTGCATAAATGACAACATAACCACAGAGTTGCTGCAAGCCAGTGAGGAACATCTGGTAAACGTGATGCACAAGCTACTCAAGCTTTACAGACAAGAGAGATAACAGTATCTACCCATAAAAAGGAGATAAGAGCAAGTACAAGAACTACAGAGAAATCAGCTTACTGAGTGTGCCAGGAAAAGCATTCACCAAGATATTGAAGAGGAAAATGAAGAGGTACTTGGAAGAGGCACTTGCAGAGGGACAGGCGGAATTTAAACCATGAGGAAGTACAATAGGTTAGCTATTTGTGAAAAGAACATAACCAAACCTGTTACAACAACTTTATAGACTTCAAACTGCCTTTTTATAGCATTTGGCAGAAAGCGTTATGGCGAATTTTAAGAATGTAATGGCATCCTTTGGAAATTAATCAAGCTGACAGAAAACATCTAAAGAAAGTCGATGAGTGTGGTGAGAGTGACATGAAGCTGACAAAATGGTTTGGGGATGACCATAGAAGTGAGACAAGGATACACACTATTGCCAGATTTGGAAGCTGTAGCACAGACAAATGAATGGTAATGGCTGTAGCACAGACAAATGAAACAAGACAAGTCATGGTATGTGAGCGACAGTGCATAACTTTAGAGTCACAGGTGATATTGATCTCTATGGTACTGACCAAGTTGGATCTACAGAGATTACTTGACAAGGTAGACTGGAAAGGCAGAAAAGTCAGACTGAAGATCAGCATGGAGAAGACAAAAAAGATGGCAATTGGAAGGCAAGAAGAGAAGGCATTGGATAGACATGGTGAAGAATAACATCAAACAAGAAGGTTTAAAGATGAACAACACCATGAAGCAGATACAAGATAGAAAGTGGTAGAAAGACTTCATTCGGCCCCATCATTGCTGCTGAGCTGACCGATGGGATTAAACAAAAGCACCATACAGACAGCAATGTTAGGAGCCTGAGTAGCAAACAAGGAATTGTAATTGCTCATTTCTCAATATAAATTTGATCTAGTTGGTATTACTGAAACCTGGTAGGATGATTTGCACCAAGCTCTCCCAATTGATGAGATACAAGAGCTTCCCTTGGAGAACTTTGAAGTCCAAGATCTGCCTCACCAGGTATTCTTCTGACCCCTGAACCGTAACAGAGGGGGGAGATGGCTGTATCTGTCCAGGAAAGAAGTTGATGTACTTTTTCCAGCAGGGAAATAATGGAACACCGGATGCACCTTGATCTATTCGGTAGCCAAAGTTTGAAGGCCACCAGGTTAATCAGCTGGATTACCTGGAATGGGCCGAGGTATCGGTAGTCAGGTTTCCTTGAGGGCCAGGCTGTGTGTCCATGCACTGCATCGAGCCATACCTTACCACCGACTGTGATGTGAGGGGTGTCCTGCCAAAGGAGGTCAGTGTATCTTTTGTAATCCCTTTTGGCTGATTCTAGGTGGGTTTTCAATTCTTAATGGACATGGTGCAGGTGCTTACACAGGTTAGAGGCTATGTGGGAATGTGGGAAGCTGGCAATATGGACAGGTGAAAACAAGTGTGGAAGCCATAGTGGGCATAAAAAGGACTTTGGCAGATTGATCTGTGGTCAGATCGGAAGTGTCATACATGAACTCAGCAAAGCTGCACCCGCCATTCTGAGGTAGTTGATAAAGCAACTAACATACTGCTACAAAATTTGGTTCACTTGCGCCATCTGCCCATCAGTCTGCAGATGATAGGCAGAGGAAACACAGATTAACATTTCAGATCTTAAATAATTCCTAAAAAAAAAAAAAAATTAACTGAAATCCTCAGTCAAACAATGTCAGATGGTAAATCATGAAGCTTTAAGATCGTTTAATCATATCTGTCGCCTCTGTAGTAGGAATTTTCCAGCAACATATGAAATGAGACATCTTTGTGAGAAGGCTGACGATAATTAGTATGGCTGGGTGGCCCTGGAAATTCAGGAGGTCAATGAGAAAGTCCATAGAAATAGATAACCAGGACTAAGATGGAGTTGGCAAGGGAACCAAAGCACCCAGTGGTTTGGCAGGGTGTATGTGTGTGTGTGTTGGGGGGATGGGGGGAGAAAAGAGGTGGAGGAGAAAGCAAGAGGCTGTCCAAGCACATACATAAACACTTGCAATGTTCAACATTATACATCAGCATAGGTTTGGCCACCGGAAATCGAGAAATCAGTTTCAATAAATTTTCTAGTGACTGAAATGGCCTGTCAGGATGAGTCATGATATAGCTGGAGCATGGTTAGATGTGGTAGACTATAGGTGACACAGATCTGATCTTTGAACAAGAAAATCTCATTCTTGACCGAGAAGTTTGAGTCAGGGGCCAGATCTGTGATGGCTGGCCTCAATTTTACCGCAAATGGACCATGAGGCAAGGAAGACCTGAAAAGACAGCAAATCGTTGTTTGCTAGTACACTGACAAGATGACAGGACTTCAAGATTGTGGCAAGCTATGGGGGGGGGGGGGTCTATTCCCCTTGTCTAGATACTCGCTCTTGTAAGATAATATGCCAGGCTTCGCATTTCTGGTACCAGGGCAATAGGTCAGGGTAAAAATCAAATCAGGAAGGGGGAGAAAAGGGACCAACAGATCTGGTATTGATTGAGAGCATTTGCAGTTTGCAAATATTCAATGTTTTGATCCGTGAATATACCTAAACAAGAAAACGTGCGCCTTCCAAGTGATGACACGAGTCCTAAAGACAGCTTTGATGACCAGTTTGTCACAGACCTTGTAATTTTGTTTCACAGGCATCAGCTTTCAGGAGTGGAAAGCACAGAGATGGAGAACACTCAGGGACCTATTTGCTATGATAGCACTGCTCTGATCACATAATAGGAGTATCTGCTTTGACAATAAAGAGTTTAGTCAGCTCCAGGTGAATTAAGATGGGTGCTGATGTAAATGTTTCTTTCAGTTGATCAAAAGCAGATTGTTTGGACACAGGAAGCCCAAAAGCAGTGTCCTTTGGCAGCAGCTGGGTAATTGGGGTCATTACCTTTGAAAACCTCACGGATGAACCACTGGTAGAAGTCGGCAAACTACAGGAAGCACTGGACATTGCGGACCTGTCTCAGCTCTGCCCAGTCCACATCTCTCTGGGATCCATATTTATCCCACTGGACGAAGTGATATAGCCTAGAAAGCCAAATGGATGATACAAAGAGCTGTTCTTTTGGGGCAATCGGAATTGGAGCCCCAGCAGTGGATGTAAACTGACAGATAATGTTTTTTGCCAGATTCTCATTGAAGTATTCCTGTAGGGCAGTGGTTTTCAACCTTTTTTTCATTTGTGGGCCCCTAAAAAATTTCAAATGGAGGTGCAGACCCCTTTGGAAACCTTAGACATAGTCTTTGGACCCTCAGGGATCTGCAAACCACAGGTTGAAAGCCACTGCTGTAGGGCCCTGAGTTCTGGTTCCAACAAGGGATAAATTAATTCAAATGGAATTTAAGCCCACAGCTGGAGGTTGATGGGACAGCCATAATACTTACACAGGGACAGGACATCAGCTTTTTTTTTTTTTTTAATTAAACATTAGCAAAATCTCAATATTATGCAGGGATTGGTGAGCCATTATCTCCTTGAATTACAGAAGACAGTGGCCTTCTCCATGGCATTCTTCATTTTCTTGGTGCCTAGTCACCACTGCTGGCAGTAACCAGACTCACGCCATATCTCCTGCACCTTCCAGGAGATATTTGGATCATGGACTGAGAGCAAGGGGATGCAGAGCAAGACTGGGAAGAGGGGTGATTTAAATAAGTTAAATTGGAGAGTTTCTTTGTGGTCTTGGATTTTGATGAGAAAGTGTGCAATTTTGTGGGTGTTAGGACCTAAGTACAGCATGGTACCATCAATCAACTCCACTAAGTCTGGAGCAAGCTTTCTTTGTACCAAAACTTGGTTAGCCTTAATGAATTCTGCATCCACAAAATTGCTGAAGACCCCCTAATCCACAAGCACAAGCTGTGTGACGCTCACCTCAGGTATAGATGGGATGCAGACACAGAAAAAGACTTGCAGCTGGGGATGGCAACAATTCACAACTGTTAAAAATGCATGTTCGCAGAAGAGGGGTCTGTTTGGGGAAGGACATGGTCATTTCCTGGATCTGCACAGGTCTGGATTTGAGGGAGTATTTAGTGGCAAAGTGGCCTCACCCACCACAGTAGAGGCAAAGGCTGTTCAATTGCCGGTACACCATCTGCCGCTCAGTGAGGTGTCTTCGCATTGTGCCAATCTGCCCAGGTTCTGGCCCTGGGACTGCCTTTGGAGGCAGATGGGAATGGGACTGGGCTAGACTGGGACTGGACATGTACCAGACAGTCAATGGTCAAGCCATATGTATAATTCAATGTCTGAGCTCAGCACAGCGTGTGTATGGGTCAACTTAGCCCAACTCATCATTTATGTTATCGTCTAGTCCCTCGTGGAAGTGATAGACCTGTGGTGCCTTGTTCTACTCTACATCAGTGAGCAGATGTTGAAAGCAGGCAGCATACACTGAGATGGACCAATAGCCTTGTTTAAAAAACTGCAGGTGGCTTCAGCAATACAAGTATGGTTCAGTTAATCTAATGAGTGAAAAGGGACAAATGAACAGGTCAAAATGGCCAAGGATCGAACTTGCCTGTTCTAGAAGTGATACCCAATCTAAGGAGTCACCAGTAAGGCTATATCTACACAAGTACTATTGTCAGTAAAACTTTTGTTGGTCAGGGGTGTGCAAAAAACCAGCCCTAACCGACATAAGTTTCATCGACAAAAGCACTGGTGTGGACAGCACTATATTGGCTGGAGACACTCTCCCACTGACATACCTACCACCGTTCGTTGGGGGTGGTTTAATTATGCCGACAGGAGAGCTCTCTCCCGTCGGCACAGAGCGGCTACACGGGAGACCTTACAGCGGCGCAGCTACAGACCTGACAGTGGCACAGCTGTATTGCTGTAGTTGCGCCGCTGTAAGGTCTGTAGCGTAGACATAGCCTTAGTAATCTGATAAGCCTCTCTGGCAGCAGGACCTTCGGGGCTCGTTTTATGGATACTGCAGCTAGATTCACTGGAAGTACTCAGGCTGCCAGGATCTGTAAATGGACAGAGGAATTCTTCAATTGCAGCTGGGCAACTTGGCTCTGAAGGCACTGAACTAACTCCAACATCTCAGTAATAGATGTTCAAGGGGTTTCCATCTCAGCTGCCGGACTGAGCACAAAGAGGGGAATCTGCTCAAACTGTCTGAATTGCAGGGCGGATGCATGAGGCAGGAGCAGATACTGGCTCACATGGAAACAGGCAGAGAGTCTGGAGCAGAAGCAAGGCCCAGCTGGACCAAGAACAGGCAGAGGCTGGAGCAGAAGTGCAGGGGCACGGGCAGTTTGTCAGAACTACTAAGCAATGGGAGTGCTCCTGGCCAAGTAATGACTGGACACTGCTCAGCAGACTAGAGAAACTATTTCCCAAGGCAGGTATATAGGGTTCTAAGGGATCATCTGGGTTCTTGCCTGTGCATTGGCTGAACCCTGGTTGGATGGAGTGGGGCCTATCACAAGACCTGCAGGTAATTGCCTCTGATGACTCACCTCAGGCTCAGGGATGGCTTAAGCAGGCTCAGCAGTAACTCAGAGATGACTCATGACACAGCCAGAATGCTTGTAGCAGAGCTCTGGAAGAACACACCTCCACTGCCCCCCACAGCACTGAACAATAAAATTGGGGAAATAGTTGTAATGGAAAGATTGACATCCGCACTGAAGAAGCAAATGAAAAATATTTAGAAATTTGGTTTCCTTTCATCATTTACTTGGATACAGAACAATCTCCTGCTGCCAAAGTAAAGAATCCACATTTCTGAATATCAATTTAATTTTCAATAATGACTGGAAGGAGTGGCTTTTGGATCTTTGTCAAACCACAGAAGTAGATGTTAGCCTACCTGAAATAGAAAGATTGGACTATACACTGAAGATTGAAAATGCTAAAGATGCAGAACTGGAAAATAATGACACTTTGCAAATGCAGTTTGTATGATGGTTTATTTGTGGAAATGTTATGGGAAGGGGAGACCACAGAATTGGAATTTTCTGTACTGTAATTATATTAGAATTTTTATAAGAAATTTCCCCGAGATAACAAGAGATTGTCTGTGAGCGAGACTTCCCCCAGAGGCTATAGAACTACTGATAGCTCTCACTTGCTTATTACCTGCAGGTCTAAAAGCAACATAGTGAAACAGGCCATGGTGAATTGCACAGCTAGTTGAATAAAATGAACAGTTATCCCTCCTGGTTAAAAAAAAGAATACCTAGACTCTGTACACAAACCCATACATGTTGAATCGTTATCTATTCCTCTTGATACTTTGTGATCCAGCCCAAGTTTTGCTATCTTCAAATTACACCAAGTACCTGTGTTTTTTCCAGTCACCAACTTCAGCAACTCTGTGTGGCTATGAAAGACTAACAGAGATGCAGATTTAGTTAACCACATCTTCAGTATACCCAGGGAGTGGTTTTACACATCTGGTAACAAGTTGTTACTAAGTGAGAGGTTTACAGCAAGAATTGGAAGGAGGTGGGGCAGCTACTCAATTTTATCTTCCACAATCTGCAGGGGTAACAGGAGTTCAGAACAACTGTGTCACGTAAGTTAATATAAGGAATGTCCTATATAGGTAATGCAGTAGAGACGAGAAACTAATGACATCCAGTGTTACTGTGAGCAACAAGTCAAGCAATGGATTGTAGTGAAACCATTTGAAATGAAGTCAGTTAAAAAGAGGTGTTAAAACAGTTTCATAAGCAGGCATAGCATGCGTGCCCCAGCCAATTTGCATAGTTTTACAATCACTTTTGAAAAAGTTGTTTTTCCCCACCATTACTCTTTAAAAGACCTAGACATAGGAAGCTGACAATAGAGGAGTTACTGTACCTCCGGAAGCATTCTGTGTGTGGTTATTTTCATTATAGTAAATTGTAAATAAAGAAAAATATTTTTCTCTGAGCTCTGTCAACTTAGGTAAAATAATTTCAAACAAGTGTGACTTTTCATAGTGTCTCTTTAACTGAGTGCCAGTACCAGCTGCCTTGTTGTGAATAAAGCTCAATTATTTCATAATATTCTGTACTGATGTGAATGTGAAACTGTGGAACATTTTTATGGAAAGATAATCAGTTCTTTTGATTTACTTCTTTTGAGGATCACTAAAACATTTAAGCAGCAAAGAGTCCTGTGGCACCTTATAGACTAACAGACGTATTGGAGCATCCAACGAAGTGGGTATTCACCCACGAAAGCTCATGCTCCAATACGTCTGTTAGTCTATAAGGTGCCACAGGCCTCTTTGCTGCTTTTACAGATCCAGACTAACATGGCTAGCCCTCTGATATAAAACATTTAAGATATTCCTCAACTGCCACCCTTTTTATCACAAAAACTAAGGTTCAGGAGAGAAGCAGGTTCTAGGTATGCATGAAAGATCTCTACTGTCTGAACCAGAGTAGTATAATGTATGGAAAGGTGGTGTAGGCCAGGGGGGAAGGTTCATAACCAGGCACAGTCTCTTGAAGACAGTGTAAATTCACTAGACTGGAAGAATCTTGACTGAAGTTGCTGGAAGGCACTGATTGATGATGTCTAGCTACATCCTTAGTGTCTGTTTCCAAGCAGCAATAAAATAACAGATTTCGATCATCCCCAGTCACCTAAGAGATCTCATGTTCCAATTTCTCTTCAACCTCAGACTCAGCTTCTGTCTGTAGTCTTATCATCTTGCTGCCTCTGCAGCCATAGCTTCTCAAACCCCACGCTGGCTCCTGTTCCTTGCTTTCTTATCTTGGTGGAGTGCTAGGAATATTTTGTCCTTTGTCAATATCTTCCTTGAGTTATTGGAGGGCTTTGTGTTCCTCTGCTTTTTCTCCTTCAAAATACCACTGATCAGGTAAGGAAGCATCTCAGAGTGCACATCAACATCTTCCTTATTCAGTGCATGGCAGTTTATATCTGTCTTATTGGACTCTATCTGTTCTAGTGGAGGATCAGAAGAAACAAGTTAAGGTCACATTATCATTTGAACTGTGTAAGCACTGGAAGTTTGGAATGCAGCTGTGCAGCAAAGATGGGGGAGATTTAGAACAATATATCCTAAGTTTGACAAAATACCCTAAAAACTAGGAATTCTTGAAGTATATTTACCTTAAGGAATTATTTTATTCCTTATTATTTCAAGTGTCTCAGGCAAGGATAAGAATTTGTCATTTGGGTCCTTTAAATACTCCTTGTTAGATCCAACCAAATGTAGCAAGAGGGTAACGACAGGCCATTCATAGACATCATAATGATGAATATTCCACTACTGTATGTTGCTTTCCTCACTGGCTGGGAATATTGCACCCAAGAATACACACCATGCCCTTCCCCTAAACTTGTATCACTATACAGGTCAGAAACCAGGACCCTCTTACAGGCAGACTTGAAGCAGCTAGATACATTCCATATGTGCTGTCAGCTCCAAATCCTGAGAATAAAGTGCTCTGACTTTGTGCAAAACATCCAGCTCTCAGAGATCTGGCATTCCTCCAATTGCTCATTATATTCAAAAGCGACATTTGCATGCTCTTCTGCCATGTCACCAGGATGGTGAAAGAACACCTCAGCACATCATACTCTTAAACTCTCCATCAATGCAGAAAAGGGTGCATGTCCTGAACCTACCTGGCACCACCCACAGGACTGCCCCAGAGATTTGTAGATTCACAGGATTGAGCCAGATTGGGGAACTTCATTATGTGAAGTTTGGTGTGACGCCAATCAACCATGGTCAGTCTAGCTAGTACAACAATCCTCAAAAAACTACATGTGTTTGATGATGATGCTTTCCCCATCATATCATGGCATGAAAAATTTTAATTGGACACAGAAAAAGGATGCTTTCTTGTACATTATATAGTATGTTACTCTCCAAACAGTCTATAGCGGGGTGGAAACCCGCTCCTGCACAGAGGGGTTGGAAAAGCCCTGCAGAAGGCTAGTGGCTGGGAGCTGCTAAGCTGGGCTGATTGGGGAAACAGCTGCAGCTGGGCCACACCCCAATCAGGCCTCAGCTGGCTCTATATAAGAGGCTGGGAGCCAGGAGCTCAAATCTCTCTCTCTGCCTTCAGAGAGAGAAGGGCCTGGCTGCAGGGAGCTAGACAAGGTACCTGTAGTGGAGCAGGGCTGGGGAAAGGCTGAGGAGGTGGGGAGCTCCAGCCTGGATAGCCCCAGGCTGTGGCCTGGTAATAGGCCAAGGGGTAGTGGGGGTTGCAGAGTGCAGCCCAAGGCTAGGCCAAGGCAGCAGGTCCAAACCCAACCTTGCCGATGATGAGTGGCCTATACTGCAGTCTGCCCCAAAGAGTGGGGGCTAGTTGGTGACTGGCAGTGGCCTTATCCTGAGGTGAGGTGAGGTGGGGTTAGTGGGTGGGGGTTCCCCAGGGAGGGGAGACCCAGCGTGTGTGGGTATTGCCAGGGGGCAGCACCCAGAGCAAGGGGCACTGGGGACCTGGGAGGGACACGGGGCCAGTGCAGAGGACAAGTCGGATCACCGCCCTGCAGAGGGCGCTCCAGAGGCTGGTGAGCTAATTCCCTGGACAACCAGCAGGAGGCGCCGCAGGGGTGAGTCCGGACCTCATACACAGTCCCATTAAAGTCAGACGTGCTAACCAACCTGGGTATGTAGGCATCCTTCAGTCTCGAAAGACCACAGGTATGCGCCCGAGAGGTAAAGCATATACTCAGTTGGTTTTAAGACAGCTGCGAACATGGCTGAAGAAACCCACTAGAGAGAGAGAGAGCGAGAGAGAGAGAGAGAATCTCTGCCGTATGTCAAATTTAAAGGTGATGTTTCAATGTTTTGGGCTCTGCCTTCTGCGAGCTCTTTTCTCTGCTAAGCTGGACTGCTTCCTCTCATAACTCTGGAGACCTTTGTTAAGCTCTTATTTCCAAAGGCTGCGGTCTTGAGTGTGATCTTCCCATTTGTCCACATCCACGTCCATTTCTTTGAGGTCTCACTTGCACACATCCTTGAAATGCAATTTTGGGTGTCCTTTGGGTCTTTTTCCAGATCCCAATTCGCCATAGAGGATGTCCTTCGGGATGCGCCCATCAATATGAGTAAGGGTATTAAAATCTGGCAAGGTGACTGGGAAAGGAGTAGGAAAGAGAAAGCTCTCTCTTCCTTCTAGCAATCAGTTGGTGTGTGCAAGCTTCAGATGTATATGGCACCTATTGACAGACAGGGTACATCTATATAGAGTTTTGGAGCCCACGGGAATGAGCCTCTCAGCTCAGGTCAACAGACTCAGGCTAGAGGGGCTCTAAAAAGAGATATGTAGACAGAACTGAAATTGCAGCATAGCTTCAGAGCCCAAACTCCAGCCCATATTGCAACTGCATAGCTACGTAGACAGTGCTTTCTTTAGAGCACTAGTGCCAGCGTCCTCGAGCTTGAGTCTGTCGACATGGGCTGGACGGCTCACTCCCATGGGCTCCAAAACACTGTAGATATGCCCAGGGACATTATGGGAAGATTCATGAACTGCTTGGATTCAGAGCACTGGACACTGTCTCCAGGGTGCTCTCTCTAGATCTCCGCAGCTGCCACCATCTCCAGCTCCACCAATCCTACATACTGGCCTCTGGCTATAGGTTTAGCCCTCCGGCCAGTAGAGTGTGAAACTTTTACCAGATGCATACTAGTTGCGAAGCCGAACGATTGCATTGCCGAAATATTTGATGCATTGATAAAAATTAGTTCCACGGTGAACTTATTTTCATAGTATCAATTTTGTCCACCAGTTCTGATAGACCCATGGCTTTATTCTGGGGGATTCTCCCCCACCGCATTTGTGCCTGTAGAATTTAGCAATATATACAAGTTTAACTTTTCCAGGAGCTTGAATGTTTAAATGTTCTCAGTTGTATTCAGCTGCTTATCTCTGGCCCATTCCCAATGGGATTTTACTAAAATGGATGCTGGTTAAGGGCAAAAGTTTCCATTTCTACCTTTATAACAAATAATGGTAGCAGCTGTAACCTAGGATTCTAGAGCACGGTAGGCAGTATCTAGAATGAAGATATGAAGCAGACAGTGGTCTCAAGAACAATGGAGCAATTAAGATTTGTTACATCACTGCAAATTAATGCAGGGAGGGGGAAGCTTCAGAACTCACTCACCCCCAATATTTCCCAATTCCAAGTAAGTCTGCCTCTCACTCCCCAGATATACACAGTGAACCACAATAAATGCAATACATAGAAACCAAAAGGAATGCTACCTAGTATGGCAGGTTTCTCATCATCCCTGGCAGTTTACTTTCATCAACTTCTTCTGACAGTTGGCCTCAAACTCCAGGACTCCTTTCTTGCTGGTCCTCAGCAAGTACATCCTCATGAGAGTTTCTCCAGCAAACACAGATAATCAAGGCCAACTCATTGGCTGGCTTGCTCACCAAGATATAAACAAACACTTCACAGAAGCAGCAAGTGACCTGAGTGGTCCCAAAAGAATGGTTATTGTTGGAGCTCCTACTAGTCTCCTTGATCTTGCCCAGGATTGCTTGGCACTGTGCTTAGTGCCCCATTTTGTGAACAACCGAGACATCCTGCACCTTGCTACTTCAGATCCCAGGAAACCTTAGTTCAGCTTGCTACTCAAATGTTTAGACGTATGGCAAGACGCAAAGATATGGGTAGCTAGCCCAGAAGTTTAGTGATCGTGTGTGTATTGCAGCAGCAAATGCTTTGGAGAATCGACAGATAAGACTCTGTTACCACAAGTAGAACAGCACAGAGTGCCAGAGACCTTGGGAAAACATGCTCACTCTGGAACATGAGGCAAATGCATTGTGAGATGAAGTCAGAAAGACAGGCTGAATCGATACAGCTGAAACACTTGTGACTTCTAGTCCATAGTGGGAAGTGCATCAGTTCAGCCAGAACTGAGAGCAAGTGTTTCACTCAGAAGTTCCAGTTAACTGTTAAAACCAATACACTTGTAAAATGCCGAGAATGTCTGTTGTATGTGAAATAAGGTGTTGAGTAAGTTTTGCAGTCTGAATCCATTCCAAGCAATGGTTTCTTGAACCCCTTTTGTCTTGCTTTCTATGGACAAAGTTCAGAAGTGGATCATAAGACAGCCTGACCATTTTCCCCATATTCCATTTTTCCAACACACAAATTCTAATGAACACATATGAGTGAGACTTACTGTTCCCTCATTCCTAATGAATCCTTAGCAAAAAGCATTCTTACAAAATACTAAAACTAAAGTAAAGTCACTAAATCACAGTTCCAATTAAGTAAAATACTTTCACTAAAGTCTCCCCCCACCCCGCCACATAAGCTCTTGTAGAACGTACAAGTAAAAAATCTAAGTTCTAACCTAAGTCAATACTATATTTTTTCCCCTTTCATAAAGAGCTGAATGTTATTTTTAAAAGACAGGTTAACTTGTGTGACTCACAGCTGAGAAATTTCAATTTCAGCCATACTATTTCATATGCACAAAAATGGAGGGGGATAAACAAATATTTCATTATAATTTAAAAAGTTAGAGCGCAAGTTCCTTTAAACGGATATTGTTTAAAACAGCGGTTACACTTATGTTTTAAACTGCACATATACTTGTCCAAGTAAACCATTATACATCATTAAAAAAGGAGATTGACAACAAGCTACCTTGACTAGGCTGAAAAGATCACTTCTGGAACTAATGAACTGGGAGAAGAAAGAGTCCCATAAAAAGTTATAAACAAAAACAATGAATTTCTGAGCCAAACTGGAACACAAAGGAAATATGTCCAAGAATAAGGTTTCACTAGCAAATTATGAGCCTGATCTCCTTGGTAATGTAAGACCAAGTGAGACTGAAAAAGGATAAACATAATAGAAACAATGATCCACAATAACACACGAAAACTTAACCAAATTCACTTTATCATCTGCAAACATAGCAACCAAAGAAAAATCTGTCAGGATCTCCCCCCAGGCCTCAGCAAAGGTTTAATAGCACAGTGTTGCACAGTGAGGTCTCACATTACTGAGATCATAACATTTATTGAAGAACATTCACTAGGATATGAAGTATCATAAATAAAATAAAACTAGAGATATCAAAGGGTTAATTTTTAAAGTGTGTTTGCAATATTGGATACCATGTGATAGATCAATCAGTCATTAATGCAGATAAATGAAGCCATACTGTTGAAAAAAAAAAAGTCACCACTGCTACAGTCATAGACATGCCCCAAATTGCTCACACTCTGGCTATAAATTAGGCTGTCATACCACCAGTTCAACACAAGAGAAGCACCAACACACTAACCAGAAGTTAGTAAAATGCTCTCCACTTTGATAGGATCCAGTGTGATATATTTCCTCCACTCTTGCTCTGACTCTACTGACAAAGCCTAGAGAATCCTTTACACAGGGCTTATTTCTTTCAAACAGCAACTAGACCAGTGGTTCTCATCCAGGGGTACACATACCCCTCAGGGGTTACATCAACTCATCTAAATATTTGCCTAGTTTTACAACAGGCTACAGAAAAAGCACTAGACAAACTAAAATTTCACACAGCCAATGACTTGTTCATACTGCTCTATATACTATACATTGAAATGTAAGTACAGTATTTATATTCCAACTGATTTATTTTATAATTCTAGGGTAAAAATTAAAAAATAAGCCCTTTACAGTAATTGTATGACTGACACTTTTGTATTTCTAGGTCTGATTTTGTAAGCAAGTAGTTTTTAAGTGAGATGAAACTGGGGGGTACTCAAGCAAGTGACCTCTCTGGTCACTCAGGAACAGACTTCAAGGAGGCAATTTTGCAGCAGAAAAGCTTCAAAAACAGACTCCAACCAGGAACTGTTGAGCTTGAATTAAGATGCAAACTCGATACCATTCACTTGGGTTCGAATAGAGACTGGGAGTGGCTGGGTCATTACACCAATTGAATCTATTTCCCCATGTTAAAGATCCTCACACCTTCTTGTCAACTGTCTAAAATGGGCCATCTCGATTACCATGACAAAAGTTTTTTTTTCCCCTCCTGCTAACAGCTCAGCTTAATTAATGAGCCTCTTAGCCTTGGCAGGGCTACTTCCACCTTTCCACGTTCTGCAGGTGTAGATAGGCTCCTTCTCCGTGCTCCAGTCGATGCATCCGATGAAGTGGGCTGTCGCCCACGAAAGCTGATGCTCCAATCCATGTGTCCGCCTCTACGGTGCCCCAAGGACGCCTGTTCTTTTGGCTAACCGGGCTGACCCCAAGCCACTCAGGCTCGGGAAAGGTGGAGCGCCCCAGCACCAGCACCAGCCCTCCCGCTCTGCCCACAGCCCCTGCCCCACGCAGAGCTGGGAGGAGCGTCCACGTGCCCCCCCGACCCCGTCAGTCCCTCGGCTCGTCGGACCGGCCGCCCCCGGCCCCGCCCCGCCCCGCCCCCCTCACCTTCTTGAGGGCCGGCACCAGCAGCCCCCGCCACTTGGGCGCGTTCTCCTCGCTGAAGAACTCGTAGAGCAGCGGCGGCGCCTGCATCCTGCCGCCGGCGGGCTCCCGGCGCGGGGCGGGCGGGATCAGTGGGCGGCCCGGCGCGGCGGCCGCGGACAGCCGGAGGGCAGCGGCAGCACCCGCCAGCGGCAGGACTCAGCGCCGGGGGGCGGCGGCATCCCAGCACCCCCCGGGTCTCTCCTCAGGCAGGGCCCCGCGGCCGGAGAGCGCTCGGCGGGGAGGCGAGCGGCCACCCTGCCCCGCCAGCCGCACGGGCATGCCCGGCCCGGCCCCACGGAACCGCGCGGACAGGCCGGCCCGCTCGCGCTGCAGGGCGGAAGGTCACGCGCCGCCTCACATGCCCCGGAGGGGGGGGGGCGGGGTCTGCGCCGGGAGCTCGAGCGCGGGTGGAATTCTCGGGGCTTTTTCCTCGCCCTGACGGTTACTCCCGAGGGCGCGTGCGCCGTGAGGGTCGGGCGACACGCGCAGGCGCGAGGCGTATGCCCCCCCCCGCCCACTCGCCCTGCGCCAGGGCGGAAGCGCGGGTCAGCCGGAGGCGTCAGGGAGCTCAGCAGAGTGCCGAGTGCCTCGCTGGGCTGGCGGAGGAGCGCTTCCTCAGACAGCGCCCCTCACAGGTAGGGAGGGCCCACAGCACCTCCCGCGTTGGCCCAGCCCCCGCCCATGACAACCCGCTGACCCTGCTGGGGCAGGGGGAAGGGGCTGCCTCCCCTCCCCTTCTCAGTCCCTTGGAGCGGAGATGGGGTGCGGCTGCCCTAGGGGAAGGACGGCCCAGGGGTTGGGGAGACAGTGGGGGTCAGGCCCTGAACCCATCGCAGACGCCACCCTGTCCTCTCAGGCCAGTCGCAGCCCTGCTCCGTGCCTCAGTTTCCCCACCTATAGAACAGGGTCAATGGAACGGACCTTTGCAAAATCAAAGCAGGGGAGACCCCCCCCCAGTCTGGGGGTACTAGTACCCAAGGGGGGCACCCCCCCCAACCCCACATGGCCTTGGGGGGAAGGGGGGGAATTGCAGAGAGGTGCCAGCCAGCGACTCCCGCTCCACCAGGAGCAGCCAAAACCAGGACAGTGAGAGAACTTCCTACCGTTTTGATTGGATGGTCTCAGCCCAGTGCAGATTGGCTCTTTGCTCCAACCCCCATCCTCAGTCTCTTCACCACAGCTTACCCTCTTCTCCATGCCTCGCCCTTTTGCTTTCCATTTAGGTGATCCCCTCCCAAGAAAACAAATAGTGGCACAAACAGGCCGCTTGCTGCCATCCCCTTGTTTGGGGTCTGTCTAGGTTGTAAGGTTTTTGGGGCCAGGACTACCTGGTACTGTTTCTACAGCACCTAGCACAATGGGACCCCATTATTGGTGGCCCTTAGGCAGTATCATAAACAGGGTTAGTATAGGGTTACCATATTTCAGTACTGCAAAAAGAGGACACCCCACTGGGCCCCGGCCCCGGCCCCGCCCCAACTCCGCCCCTTCCCCAAAGTCCCCGTCCCAACTCCGCCCCCTTCCCTGAGCACCCCGCATTCCCCCTCCTCCCTCCCGCCCCCCAGCTGCTGCTGCTGTGCTGGGGAAGTTGCTTCGGCCCCCGCTGCAGTGGAGAGCGTCGGGAGCCAGGAAAGTTGGAGCCTGTGGAGGAGGCGGTCCCCTTACCATGCCTCCCTATTTTCCTGGACATGTCCGGCTTTTTGGAAATTCCTCCCAGACGGGGATTTCAGGACCAAAAAGCCAGACATGTCCGGGAAAATCCGGATGTATGGTAACCCTACCCCAGAGCCGCCGCCCGCTCGCCTGCCGGACCCCGCCCCAGGCCTCACACCAGAGCCACCTCCCGCCCGACCCCCCAGGCCTCACCCCAGAGCCACTCGCTCTCCACAGGGCCCATCCTCAGCCTTCTCCTGCCTCAGTGCCCCCTCTCCTGAGAGCCTGCCCTCCGCAGCTCTCCACAGCCCCCACCTTCCATAGCGCCCCCACCTCAGTCCTCCTCTTCACCTCCCTCCATAACCCCTACCCTTCATTTCCCCACCTCCTCCACAGCCCCTGCCTCATAGCCCCCTACCCTTCGCCTCCCTCAGGGGAGCCTCCACCCCGCTCCCAGCCGGACCTGGCAAGGCTGCGGCAGCTCAGGCTGCGGGAGGCGCTGCAGCACAGGCCCTTCCCAGGTGGGGGAGCTTGGGCACCCGGGAGCTGCCGCCATGCGCTGAGAAACTTTCCCCTGTGCTGGGACCCGCCCCCGGGCAGCGGCTCCGCCGGGGGGAAGGCAGCCCCGGCTGCACGGACCGCTGGCGGGGGTGCTCCTTGCACGGCCGGGACGGAGGGGGGAGACTGAGGCTGTGCCAGAGCCGCGGGGGATGCTCGGAGGAGGGAGAAGCAGCCGCGGGTCCCCCGCACCAGCAGCTGGCTGCAGAGACGCCACTGCTCCTAGCCGTGGGGCGCAGGGTTTCAGCAGAATGGGGGGGTTGCAATCTGCAGGCTGAGCGAGCTAACACCCCAAGAGGAGAGGGGGCAGTGGGTAGGGTTATCATACATCCGTATTTTCCGGACATTTTTATATATTTAAAAAATCCTCCCAGACGGCAATTAACAACTAAAAAGCCGGACATGTCCGGGGAAATACGGACGTATGGTAACCCTAGTTAATACTAATTATATTTAAAAGCTACATGTCTGTAAAATTGAGTAATAGCACTGGCCTACCTCCCTGGCATAATTGTGAAGATAAATAGTGTAGTATCTAAATCAGGGTGGATTTGATTTAAATCACTAGTCAGGAAGACCCAGTTTAATCATGGATTTTTACATAAAAGTGCATTCTTGTTGGTTATTATAACCTTAATACATATTCGTCATAACTCGGAGATAGATCAGACCCAAACTGGGTCTCTTTTATGGACTGCTGCCATTAGAGGTTTTCCCTTCTAGTTAGGGAATGGTATGGTAGATCTCAAATCAATGACAGCTACACTCTGAAAGAACTCAAGACTTCTGGAATATGCTGCTCAAACAGTTTCACTTTTGTTTCTACTGCCTGTCCCTCCCGTCTCATATTTATCTCCAGACTTCTTCTTCTTTCCAGATCTATTCCACTCCCACCAATCTTCTATTCACTGAACTTTTTGAAACTTTGCACTTTTAGAGACTGTATACACAAATTTGCAGAGGGACAATAGGGTTGAGTGAGGTCTGTTATTTTTCACCTCTATATATTATTTATTTAAAAACACTGTTGCTCTTAACAAGCATGTTACCTCTGGAGACACAAATCCACAGTTTGAGAGCTGCAAAACTAAGCATTTCTGATGGTATCTTCTAGACCAGTGGTTCCCAAACTTTAACAACCTGTGAACCCCTTTCACTAAAATGTCAAGTCTCACAAACCCCCTCCTAAAAATGAATATTCCCAGGGATTTTCTCCTTTGCCTGAGTCTAAATTAGAAAAGCAGTGATCTTGGAAATATAAAATTTGTTTTTATAACATGCTTATTACACACTATGTATTATTAATTATCATTACAATATTTTTATTGCATTATGAAAATGGCAACACTCTTCCAAGATCTCACTTTCGTAGCTTGTATCACTTTGAATAAGCCTGTCATAAAACAAGGCTTCTATGTTTCATCACGGAGTATCAGATGTGAAACAGCATGAAGGTATTTAAGAAGCCAACTCAAAAGTTCCTCCTACACAAGCATTCAGGTCTTGAGTAGGCCAGGAAAGCAACGCACGTTACAACAAAACTTAAACTTGTTCTTCATAATTTTAAAAACAATACTTGCTGCCTGTTTAATTTTAAAAACAGCAAAAAATATCCACCTCCCTTTCCATTTCTTATAAGGAGTCTTGAAGTTTAAATCTCCTCAGCGTGATAGAGATGCTTGCTTTGAGCTGCTTAGCTCTTGGAAGTCCAGGGGCTCCAGGCTGCTGGTCCTGTGCTGCCTGGGGTCCCTAGCGACAGCTCTGTCCACCATTAGGGAATTTTTTCCCCCGAGAACCCCCTAACATTTCGTGAACCCCAGTTTGAGAACCACTGTTCTAGACTTAGCACTGAGTCCCATTGGGTAGATAGAAAGATTAACCTAAATAATCTATACAGAAGCCCCTGGAAACCCATAAAATTGAGTCCCTAATCCATGAACTATTGGAACTCATTTACAAAACTTTTCTTACATGAATATATTGTCTCATACTATAGAATATGAAATGTTATGAGGAGGTATCAAAAGGGGTAGCCATGGTAGTCTGGATCTGTAAAAGCAGCAGAGTGTCCTATGGCACCTTATAGACTAACAGACGTTTTGGAGCATGAGCTTTCGTGGGTGAATACCCACTTCTTTGATGAGGTTGTTTGTGATGGTAGGGGGCAGGGTTCACTTCTGGTTTATATCTTATGTTCCTAAAAACTCATGACTCAGAGCTTCAGCTGATGACCTGCAGGGGTCAGGAAGGGATTTCTCCCAGCCCCCAGGATATTCAGAGAGGATTTTTTTTTTTTTTTGTAACCTCCTCCTTCTGAAGCTTCAGGGATGGCCACATCTGGAGATGGGACATTGGATGGGCAGGGCCAGGGCTCCGAGGTGGAGCATTCTGTCTCTTAGGTGCTTGGCTGGGTGGTGCTTGGCCTAGGGTCTAACACAGGGGTGGCCAACCTGTGGCTCCGGAACCACATGCGGCTCTTCAGAAGTTAATATGCGGCACCTTGTACAGGTGCCGACTCCGGGGCTGGAGCTACAGGCGCCAACTTTCCAATGGGCCGGGGGGTGCTCGCTGCTCAACCCCTGATTCTGCCACAGGCCCAGCCCCCAATCCACCCCTTCCTGCCCCCTCCCCTGAGCCTGCCATGCCCTTGCTCCTCCCCCTCAGAGCCTCCTGCACACCATGAAACAGCTGATCGGGAGGTGCTGATCGGTGGGGCTGCCAGTAGGCGGAAGGTGCTGGGGAGGGACGGAAGCTGACAGGGGGCTGCTTACGTATTACTGTGGCTCTTTGGCAATGTATATTGGCAAATTCTGGCTCCTTCTCAGGCTCAGGTTAGACACCCCTGGTCTGTTTGGCATGTGTGAGTTTGGGAAAGAATTTCCCCCAGATTGGCAGGGACATTGGGGGGTTTCAGGCAGGTCACTTGACAGGACTATCCAGGTAAATCTCTTTAATCGTTTCCCTGCCATTGCAGGAGCCTCAGCCATTGGTGGCACCTCAGTCCCTCCTAGTCTCTGCTTGTGGTACCCAATAGTCTAGTCTGTAATAGCCTGGTCTAACTACAGTTGTTAGGTTTAGCGTGCAGGTGCTGAGATATATAGGAGGCCTGTGCCGTACAGGATGTTGGACTAGATCATCTGATGGTCCCTTCGGGCCTTAAACTCTATGACACATCCATCAAGTGTAATTGATCATGGTCATCACCAACTGACTGGAACTGACATTAACAGCTTGAAACTCTTCTTCCCTGCCATCCTTTGCCACCACCTGGCAGGAACTAGTGTCACCAACTGCCACCAGTCTCCACAAAAGAGTAATGGATTTGGGCCAACTGCCACCACTGACAGCAGTGGCCATGAACTTACTTCAGTTGCCATCAACTCCCTCCTCACAATACCCTCTGCTACCAAACTGACTGATCTCTCACTGCCTGCCACGTTCTCCAGCTGCTACCACCTGCCGCCAACTGTCAGCAGCTGTCACCTTTCACCAGCAACCACCAATAGTCACATACAACTTTCACCTGGGGAAAAGTGCCATCAACCACAGACAGGACCAAATCAGCAAGTGTAAGTTAACCAATGCCTCTCCCAACCACTCATTGGCTGCTCCTAATGAAGCACTCCAATAATATACCCCCAAACTAGTTAATAATTGTCTTCCACTATGAAATTATTGACTAGCCCCCTCCTGGGTAAGTGAACGGTTCCCCAACTAATGCAGTTTTAATAAGCTCCCCCCCCCAGATAATTATTTTGCTCTATAAACTTGATAAAGATGCTAATGAAAACAAGCACAAATAGTCTAAAAGATGGAGTTCTAGACTGTGTGGGGTACAGGTAGCGATCCTCCTGTTCTCAACAATCCTCTCCCAGCCGGGGAGAAAAATCAAAACCCAGTGGAAAAAAAAGCTCCTGCCAGAGAAAGGAGAGGTCTAGAGGAACTCCTGGTTTCTTCAAGCAGATGAGACACACTGGAGGATAGAGGCCGTGAGATCTCTGAACAGCTCTATCTGCTGCACTACACTGTGGAGCTAGACGGGGCTTTTAAACAGGGCCGCCATGCTTGGAAGACTAGGAGCAAGAATGCAGTTGTAACCACAGGCCCAACTTAGAGACATTTTCTAGAATGTTCATTTTTGTTTTTCAGATATTTTAAGTAATTTTCTCTTGTGCCCAATACATTCAAAACAACTTTGTGTTTGGCTGCTTGTAATAAATAGGCCAAAATCCCTAGAACCTCAAATTAATTATCCACTATTTTTGTGGCAACAAAAAGGCAACCATTAATACGAGCAAGTCCCTAACCTAATGGATACGTCTGAACCTGCTTCATTTGAAAGGGAGATGTTCTCTCTCTTCCCAAACCCTATTAGCATGAAATGTTCTGTATGTGAAGGGCTCACACATGCACTGAGGGGCTCATCTTCACTGCAACAGTTAGCTCAAATTAGTACCCTTGAGTTATTCCACTCAAGTTAGCCTGGTGAGCGAGAGCAGTGTCCACATCACAAACCACTTGGGCTACAATGGTAGGATTAGCATCTGATAAATTGTAACTCCAGCTGCTGTGTCCCCCACTAGCTCAAGCATCACCGATGCTCCAGCTTCAAATCTCCCCCATCACCCCCAGTCTAGCTAGCTCGATCTTAAAGCACCATTTAATTCAAGCTGGAGATTTGTGTGTGCGGACGAGCGGTTAAAGGCAAAACTCAAATTATACTTTGAGCTAGTGAAGACAAGACCTAATACTGGTTTAAGAGCATGACAGAACTTTCAGCAAAGGAAGATTCCCCAATTCCTTTAAAAAAAAAAAAACATACCTTCACTCTTTCCTATTCTTACCTCCTGAGATTAGCAGCAGTGCTGGAGAACAAATTACAAAGGCAGGGAAATTTCTAGCTGCCTCCAAGCACTATCCTCACCAGAGCTAAGAGAATAAAGAATAGTGACAAGTGAAAGGGTCCAGCCTTTTGTGTCTCCAACAAATTATTGAGCAATAGCTGGAAATCAACTGAAGCCTTTCCCAGAAGTTCAGGCATATCCTCCCTCTCTCCTCCAGAAGAATAATTTTGAGTCTGTATTTAATGAACCTATTCTAGTGCATTCTAAATGCTATGAAGTGCTCTTTGTTAGCATTAGCCACAGAGGAGAATGACTTCCACCAGAAGCAGGGAGAGCTCAATCCCCCTTAATTACTATGAAAAAAAATCCAGTTTGCATATATTTAATTGTAAGAGCTGCAGAATGACCCCGATAATATGACGCTCTATGGTCATATTGATTTTATCCCCCATCTCCATCCCAGTCTATTGCATATTTTGGCAACATCCTGTTTCCTCTATGCTCATTTGTGTTCTCTCCATCCTTCACCAGGTTTTTTTTAAACTCCCCTCCCATCTCCAAATCTCATAGACACACCTCTTCACTCATTCTTCCAGACGTGTTCTTAACAGTAATCTGCCCTTAGACCAAGGAGGTGGGAAAGCAGGCAGGAATCCCTGGACAGCTAGGGAACAGAGA
This sequence comes from Malaclemys terrapin pileata, assembly GCF_027887155.1. Taxonomy (NCBI): domain Eukaryota; kingdom Metazoa; phylum Chordata; order Testudines; family Emydidae; genus Malaclemys; species Malaclemys terrapin. The sequence continues at coordinate 4,046,169 of NC_071507.1, forward strand.
GGGTGCCTGTCTGTCTTCTCTGCTGCTCTCAGGAGGAAGCTGATGGTTCTTTGCCAGTCCCAGAGAGGAATCAGGAGCTGAGGGTCTCCCTCTTTCCGCATCTAGCCCTGAAGGGGAGCATGGGAGGACGCTGTTCGGTGGTGAAGCTCAGTGTCGACCCAGGCAACAGAGGAACTGCAGCCAGAAAAGGGCACCTACTTCAGCTCCACATACAGAGACAGCCCTTGCTGCAAAGGAATTTAGCTGAAGCTAAAATATGTGCCCTAGGAAAATCAGGGGATGAAGGGAAGTCCTGAAGAATCCAGGAAGCTATTGGCCAGCCAGTGAAGTGACCAGTTGTCTTAGACCAGCCCTGAAAGAGTGTGACACACTTACCAATATCATCTTCCTCTGTAGTAGAGCCTGTCCCATACAAGTTGAATAAGGACGTGTTAGGGCCAGTGTGAATTCTGTCACCAGTGGACATACCTGTCTGATGTATATCTAGTGGACAGAAGTTTAAGAAATAGTGACTTCAAACTAACATGTTGATCCTTAGAGATAAAGTCCTGGAGGCTTGTTTGAGTAGATCATGGAAGTAATATGTATTGATATATAGTTGAGTATATTATTGATAAATATTTAAAGGATATAATGTATTGATCTTTACAGAATCAGAGAAATGTGGGGCAGGAAGGGACCTTGAGATACTCAAGTCCAGCCCCGTGCAGTGAGGCAGGACCAGATAAACCTAGACTATCTCTGACAGGTGTTTGTCCATCGTGTTCTTAAAAACCTCCAATGGAATCCTCATCATTGGAAGATTTTAAGTAAAGACTGGGCAAATCCCTGCCAGGGATGGTCTAAGGAGGTATACTTGGTCCTGCCTCAGCACAAAGGGCTGGACTTGACATCTCAAAGTTCCTTCCAGACCTACATTTCTAGGATTCAGTGATTCTGTGAAGATACATATCCCACAAAATCCAGGTGTTAGGTCAAATGTAGGCAAAATTACATTCCTAGCAGCCTGACCATTCATACATTCAGAATGCCCAGTTTATATATTAGGGTACATAAACATTTAATAGCAATTCAAAAATGGATGTTTTCCATCAGCAATTTTTTAGTCTTATGTGGAAATTAGTGCAGGTGGTAAGCTATCTGTACAACAACATGTTAAAAAAAGTTTATTTTACATTATATACATAAGGGAACATATTCAAAAGCATTACCAATCACAATAACTTAGACCATAAATCACTTTAAATTTAGTTTGTTCTTAGTGTATATTATCATAATAAAATATAAAGAACATATACAAAACAGAGCCAAATGTGTGCACTTTGCTAAAACTTGGCATTTACATACTCCATTGGAAAATAGCAATCAAAAATAATTTTGATCAGAACTATGTTCCTGCAATATGAAGTAACCACTACATTGTTTGTGTGAGGTAGTAACTAAATTATTTTGGCCATGTGTTAACACCCTAAATCAAGAAAATGGTCATAAGGCCAAAAAAAGTCAAAACATGACAAGATCTTTGAACCATTTCCACAGTGTGGAATGTTGTAGTTCATGATACGAATAAAACCATTTAGTGAAGACTTATAATAATGCTAATTTTACCATTGCATACACGAGTAATTCAGACAACTATTGCAGTGTTACATTAAGGTACCAAATTCTGGGATTCATATCCATTCCAGAAGATATTGTTTTCAAGCATAGAGAAGTAATCTTTACAGAATTTTACTTATATATAAAAATACAGGTGTTTAATTGGTTTGTTTCACAATAAAACTACCCAAATAAACTAAAAAAAGGTACTCTGACGCCCAAGTCATATCCACAAAGTCACAGCTTACCTTTGTGACTAAATACATCACAGATAAATACTTTGTGCAAAACAAACAATCACACCAGTGTAGTTGCATGAAAATTAAAAACAAGATTGTAATAGGATTACAGCCTTGGTTACAATTTCTAAAAGTTGATTTATTTGTATTAGTAAATTACATATAATAAAATACAATAGTGATGTTAAATGCACTGTGTTCATTGCTAACATCCCATTTTATAAGAACTACACGTGAGAAGTCCTTAAAATAGTACCCCAACTGAATTTCTGCTTCCTCAGCAACCTTTACATCTGTACAGGTAAGACACTTGTACATAACTGAAGGATCACTATCTACATTAAGTCAGTGTAGGTCTTCAGCAATGTGTTTCACTGAAAAATACTGCATATATGTACAAAGATTACATAACAGTGAATTATTAAGCACTTCTGTGGTATAATATGCTAAGTGTGTCCATACCACTTAAACTAAATTATCCTCTTTTCTCTCATGCCACAATAAATTACAAAGTAACTGAAGTCAGGTGACTGCCGTTTTTGTGCAATTTCAATCATCCATCAATGTTGCAGCAGTAGTGTTTTCTCGTCATGGTTAACTGCCAGGTATGATTCTCAGTAACTGTTTTCGTGCCCTGCCAGGATGTATAAATTGCTGTTGGCCATAGGATGATCTGTTGGCCTACTCTCCAATACCACAACCCTAAAATTAAAAACAGTTAAATAATCTAATGAACAATTATAACAAATACAATTTCAAATTCCCTGTCTGTAAACTCAGTCATCCTCTACTCTCACTTTCCTTCATGGCTCGTGTGCAAATTTGGCTCTCACCAATGAGTCAACTTCACTACTGAACTCCTCACTCACGCTTTCCTCCCCTCCTGCCTGGGCTACTGCACCTCTCCGCTTTACTTTCCCCAAATCCTCCTGCTCCTCAGACACCAGTCAGTGCAAAACGCTGCTGCTCAGTTTTTCCACACATACAAGCAGCACATCCACTTGACCCCATCCTCAAACAACTCTACTAGCTCTTCACTCACAAGGAGGAGGAACGGCCGTGTGGTTAATGCAGCACCAGGAGTCATTTCAGCTCTGCCACAGGCTTCCTGTGCAAACCTGGACAGTGTCACTGAGACACACTTTGACCTTCAACCTCCAACTGCTCGGTCCTCTTGAATTGCCTTTTTAATAGGTGGGTGTTCAAGTACAAGCAGCAGACAATCCTTAAGATGGAATTGCTATGGTGACATAATTGTCTGTTAGCTGACTATTCTGACTGCCAACCCGATTAAGAAGTATACAATATGTTCCATGTCATCAGTTTAGCTCATGTTTATCTGATGGAGATGAACTAACTAGTCTTTTGATCTATCTACTGCAGCGGACATAAATAATGAACCCAATATGGGGGGGTTGGGAGGAATTCAAAGCCCTGCTCTTGCACTTGAAATAGCTGATCAGCTTCTCTGGACACAGCAGGAGTTGTAGCTGTGGATAACTAGCCCTCTTCTGAAGTTCTGAGGAGCCCTTCAGCGATTCCCAAAATGATACCGCTTCTGTGTTTCAAATCAATGGTACTGAAAAAACAGCAAGTCTTCTCAGGTAACTTGGTTATCTCCAGATCTAAAGAGTCAAACATTTCTCCCACTACCTCCTGGATGCTTTGGTAGTCTGGGTGCTGGTTGCTATGCCATTATGCAGCTAAAAATTTCCTGTTCCTGACACACAACTCCACTGTTTTGTTGTCATTGCTTCAGCACCTGCCACTTTTATCTGTTTTTATGAAGCTCAGCAACTCTGCTAAGCAGAAGGCTGCATATGGGTCTGTGGTGTTGGGGGTTGTGGATTAAAAGCCCAAAGTATCTGCAAAAATTAAGGAGACTTGTGACAGGAGAGCAAAGGTCTGTAAGAAGTGGGTATATGCATCGAGGGCCAGTCAGGGAACGAAGGAGCTTAGGGTGGCTAGGCAAACATTAAAATTTAAACCAGGTTGGCAGCCAAGAGCAGTTACAATTAAAGCTGGGTGTTTTCCTAGTTGAAAATGTCTAGTACATGAAGTTTTCAGTTTGTTAAATAGGTTTTAATGGTAATTCTTCCTGGTTGCCAAATTGGTTTAAATTTTAAATGACTACCCTCTCCTCACTGGCCTGCTGCCTTCCAATCCACTTACACTAAATGCATAAATCTGGGGTCTGTACTGCTTAAATTTAGGCCTAGTGTTCCACATAGAAAGCAATGCCTAGGTACGGTCATCAGAGAGGCGATACAATGGACTATGATGTTCACTGGGAAATATGGAAGAATTAGGGTGATCAGAGTGTTCATCCCTCAACATTCTCATCACTGTCGGAGAGATCATCGTGAATCTTGCTAACGGCACGAACAAAGCTATGTAATGTTGTTGAAAGAATGGCCACACAGGTCAAGGATTAAAAGTCCTACACAAAAAAGGGTTCTGGCCACAAGGACACCAGAATGTAGGGAAAGCCCATGTGATGACTCATAGCTGATCTCAAAATGTTCCTGTACCCCTAGAAGTAGAAGGGATTTCACAGAATGGAGAATTGTGCCAAATGAGCCTCTAAGCTTCTCAGCTTATGAAAGAAGCTAACTAGCTCTTTGATCCATCTGTTGCAGCTACAGATGCTAACCCAGACAGCTCTTGGTTCTTTCTAGGCCTCAGGACAGAGACTTCCCACCAACATCTGAGAAATAAGGCAGAATTTGCAGGGGAATTGGGCCCATTGAAGCTTATCCAAATATCCTGAATTTAAATCGGGCAGAGTAACGGGTGCAGGCTTCAGACCTGACACCCACGGGGCAGTCTGCCCAGTCTACTTGGCACCCTCAGGAAAGGGCAATCAAGCACTTGTGAAATATTCATATCAGAGGGAGTCCCCCGCAATCAAATCCTCCTTGGACTGGTACCAGTTCTTTGGTTTCTTAGTCACAGCTCCAAGGCCTAGTGCTGAGAAAACTCTTTTCTCTTGAGAGCAGCTAAAGGAGGCCCCCAACGTGTGAGAGAATGTTTGCCCTATCTGAATCAGATACAGCAGAACCCCTAAACTGAGGATTGAGTTCATAAAACAGAATATCTCAATTACAGTAGGTGCAGAAGTTGCATTACATGGCTTTCTTCTTGTCCTTCAGACTACTGCAAACAATCTCCAATGCACTGAAGGCATTGGAATGTGAAGGAATGTTGACCTGCTCTTCATAAACATCACTTCCCCTCAGTCATTCCTCTGCCTTCCCCATGGGAAAAATGGTTCATATAACTGGTTGTTTGTAAGACTGGTGTTCAGAAAAGATTCTACTGTAGTCAATACTCAGGCAGTCTAGGCATAACACAGTGCTTTAGAACGATACCTTTCAGAAGCCTTCAGGTCTGTGGAAGGTCACAGAACTGACAATAACTTCAGATCAAAACTGACTTGGAAATGACAAGCACTATTGAGGAAGGTTTTAAATCTAAATAACTCACTCGAGAGACCTGAAATAAAACCACATCTGACAAGCTCAGGTTTTTATTTTTTGCAATGCAAAGTCTTTGCGCTGTTGTCTCAGATTCATTAGGGTGCTGGCATAAGCCCAATTCAGATGGAACAGCAATTGGGGATAGGATATTTCTTGATGCAATGGGCATGCTGATCTTTGAGCAGTATGATGCTCTTGTCTTAAAATCAGATTTATTTATTTTAAAACCTGATTGTGCTGACTCTCAATAACGGTGAGAAATGACTGAACTGCAGTAAACACCCCGATAGGAATGAGGGAGTAAAACATCCTCTTAAAAGGAAGCTGTGCAACTGCTAAACAGCTACCCACTAGTAAGCCAAAAAATGACAATGATAAACTAAAGGAACTCTGTCCAAAAGACAGCTACAATGTAGCTTGTAAAGGCACAGTGCAATATTTCACCTGTAAATCATTGTTGTTAGAAGAACTATGGGTGGTTGTGGGATCGACGTGTTTGCAAATTCAGACCTGTGATTGGGTGCTTACAAGGTCCCAATAGATATTGCTTTTTTTGATAGTTCCGAGATGCAGTGCCAAGGTGAAATTCCCACAAGTGGAGACAGACATAGGCAGTTCTCAAAGGAAAACTAAGGTTTAACTTTGCACAGTACATGTATCATGCAAAGGGTGAAATTCTGCTGTCAGTATATATTACCTAAAACATACAACATTTACTTCATTAATGCCTTCATAAAACTGCAGCACTCCAAAGCAGGGCAGAGAAAGTAGGAAGGTGTTGGTCCCTGTGAAGCTCCAAAACCTTGCAGGATAGTTACTGGTTAGAGGAGCTGAGCATCCTACTTCACTATTTAGTCCTGCAGGACAGGGAGACGCAGAGAGATTTGGGGCCATGCAAAGCAGGCTCCAAAAAGCAACAGAAGCGGAGGACCTTGTGGGGCTCAGAAAACAGCTCCTGGGCTGTGGATGTTGGCAGAACAACAGGCAGATCCCCCTGCTTTTGTAATGTATTGAAATTTGTATGTTTTTAATATTCTGAATTTGTTTTGAGGTGCAGATCCCATGATCTAATACAGCATAGCACAACTGAACGCAAAACCTGAAATCGATTAAAGTAAGTTCATGGAGGATATGGCCATTGATGGCTATTAACCAAGATGACCAGGGATGCAATCCCACGACTGAGTGTCCCTAAACCTCTGACTGCCTGAAGCTGGGAGTGGACGACAGGGGATGGATCACTCGATGACTGCCTGTTCTGTTCATTCCCTTTGAAGCACCAGGCGTTGGCCACTGTCAGAAGACAGGACACTGGGCTAGATGGATCTTTGGTCTGACCCAGTATGGCAATTCTTATGTTCTTATATGTTAGAACCCAAAAAGAGAAAAGTTTTGGAGCTATAAGCTTATCCTGAGAGAAAATACTGGTAAACTCAGAAACAAAGTTTTATTGCTCCTCAGGACAGAGAGACAAAGAACATATGCAAGGAAAGGGCTAAGGGGGAAAAATAAGGAGACTAAAAGAAGCCCCAAAAGAATCACAGAAGGATGAAGTATTAGTGAGAAAATACCCTTAAGAAATAAGAGGAAGAAAACATATATATTACTCTTTTATTTTAACAGACCATGTCTGGTACCGTTCATACCTGTCAGATCCAAGAAGCCTGAATATTCTCGTACTGTCAGAAATTTCCTGTGTGATCTATTTAATGAAAACATACAATAATTATTCATGTAGCAAGCGCAGTTATTTTTGACCAATGTATCATAACATTTATTGTAGCTAGAGAAAGGAATTAATGCTCACTGAATTAACCAATTTAGGGTAATTGCCAGTCTAAGTTGGTCAGAATCTGAGAATTCTTTAAATCTGTCCCTTTAAACAAGGGCCAAAAGAAAGGACCATTTTCCAGAACTTTCTGCCAGATTATGCAAAATATGAAGCTGAGGGCACGTCTTCACTACCTGCCGGATCGGCGGGTAGCAATCGATCTACTGGGGATCGACTTATCGCGTCTAGTGAAGATGCGATAAAATCGATCCCCGATGGCTCTGCCGTCGACTCCGGAAATCCACCGCGGCAAGAGGCGGAAGCGGAGTCGACAGCGGCATGGCAGCGGTCGACTCGCCGCCGTCCTCACAGCCAGGTAAGTCGACCTAAAATACGCAACTTCAGCTATGCTATTCACGTAGCTGAAGTTGCGGATCTTAGGTCGACCTCCTCCCTCCCCCCCTGTAGTGTAGACCTAGTCTTAGTCACTTTAACTGGAGGTTCTTCGAGATGTGTGGTCCCTGTCTGCATTCCACAGGAGGGTACACATGTGAACCATGTGCCCGAGTGCAGAGATTCTAACAAGCTGTATCTATGGGCCCACACACAAACAGTAGATCTCCTCGTGCTCCGGAATGAGGGTATAAGAGGCCCTGTTGGGTCAACACCCCCCTCAGTTCCTTTTCTTACCACAGATTCAACGAGATCCAAAGCAGAGGGGATAGGGGGTGGGTAGTGAAATACAGACAGGGACCACACCTCTGGAAGAATGTCCAGTCACAGTAAGTAACCTCCATTTCTTCTATGAGTGGTGGTCCCTGTATTTATTCCACACACGGGTGATCAGCAAACAGTGCTCAGACTGGAAGGGCATGTTACTGCAGATCCCAGTAACTTTTTCCTCAGGTAGACGGACTTGCGCTAGCTCTGACCATGCTAGCATGCCAAAAATAGCAATGCAGCTGCAGTGGCTAATGGCCCAAGTACACTCTCGCCCACCCCTGGGTATGTATTTGGGCAGCTAGCCCAAAACACCGCTCATGTAGCTGTGTCTACACTGCTATTTTCAGCACACAAACTCAATCAAAGCTAGCATGGGTATGTCTATCCAACCTGGAAATTACACCCCCAGTTGGAGTACACGCGTGTGATGGGTTGGATCACAGAAACCCCCTGGGAGCTGCCACCCGATGTGCCAAGACTACTTCTACCCCTGCCTTCCCTGCCAGCTGGGGGGGGGTGTAAACTCATAAATTTGGGTTTAGACCCCATTGGGAGTTGGGCATCTGAGTGTTAAAGACAGGAACACTTCTGTTAGCTGCTTTCAGGTAAACCTGCAGCTTTGGGGCAAGTAATTCAGACCCTGGTCTGTGCTGGAGCAGACGGGAGTGTCTGGCTCAGCAGGACAGGGTGCTGGGGCCCTGAGCTGGCAGGGGTAGAAATAGTCTTGGCACATCGGGTGGCAGCTCCCAGGGGGTTTCTGTGCTCCAACCTGTCACAACGCGTATTCACAGAGGGAACTGTAAGCCTGCCTTCCTAGCTAGTGGTACGACACTACCTTGTGGCAAGAATGTCATTTTGAAGTCTGAGGTTTGCCACAGGGATTCAGATGGATTGTAGGGAATAGAGCTATGCCTACAGAGCCTGATCCAAAGCCCACTGACATCAATGTAGATCTTTCCAATGATTTCAGGCAGCTTTCGCTAAGGCTCATTATGCCGTGGAGAGCAAGACCAATACCGCTAACCAAACCAGTGCAAAGAGAGAACAGAAAGCATGGAAAACATGTACTGGACAACAGCACTATTAAACAAAACCATATTGCTATTTCAAAAACAAATGATGGGAGTACAATAAAATCTGTTAAATATATAACCACGGTAAACAGAAAATTTAATAGTCCAATATGTATTTGCTTTACAGGGTGCCAACACTTACAAATAGATTTTTTTGTGTTGCAGAGAAATCGTACTATTGTAATAAGCTTTTATTTAGGTGAGCACCAGGGCACTGCATAAAACTGCTGGTGCATCAGTCTATGAGGTCAACTGGAAAAAAAAAAAAAAGTCAAAATATACTCCCAAATTCACCAGCTGATTCTAGTTCAGCCTGTGTGTGTCATTTACAAATTTCTACCTACTTCTGGGAATAGAAACAATTCTTCCCTAGCTTCTTTCTCGGCCTCAAGGAGTAGCAGCTTGAATAGTTTTTGAAGGTTAATTTATTTATTTGCATTTAGGACTTATTGGGAGAAAGTTAATTCAAAGTAGTAAATTCTGCATTTAGTTCTAACAGTCATTCTTGCCCATTGTAGCAGTAAACCCAAAATGTAGGTCAAGTTCCTGTGAAAGTTCTGTCTCCTCAACTCACACATCTCTCCCTATTAGTCAACAGTTTTACTGCTCCACTAGAAGGCAGCAATGATGAGAGGTCATGGCTATGGTGACTTTTTAAGTAGCTAAAAACAATCCCATTCTGAGATTCAAATGTCAGAGCAGAGAACTTGAGCTGATGATGTGTTCAGAGTGACCTGTGTTGCTAAGCAGATGGGCTTGCTATGTTTTGCACCAGTTAGAGCTTTGTCATGGTATGTGGGTTCATTCCTAGATACGATCTGTAAGTATCATTAGAAGGTAATGAATGTATGGATCAACACGGCCAAGGTCGGTGTCTGATAGGATCAGGTGTAGTGTTCTGGGCAGCTGCAGATTAAAATTTTTAACAACTGTGGCTATTTGGGTATCTAACAGCAGTGAAAAGTCAAACAGACCCCAAATTTGCAGACCAACTTACCCTGAGGGTAGAAAGAAAGAAGCAAAGGCAGCAAGTTTTCATCAGAGTGCATAATTCATTAACTCGCCTGACTGAAGTTATAACATATTATAAAGGCATATTTACAGTCATGAACTAAAGAACACTCTGCCAAGGGCTCAAAGGGTGGCTTTATGAGTTGTGCTAAAACTAAATTGAGGTCCCATCCCAGAAGTGGGTCCTTTACAGATGGATAAAGATTTGAAAATCCTTTTGTGATTTTTTGACCATACTACTGTATGTGGAAATACTGATTTATTATCTCTCAGCACATGATATGCTGATATAGCTGCTAAATCAACCTTCAGCAAAGAATCTGAAATACTGCATTTAAAGACTGAAGGGAAGTATTCCAAAATACACCAAAGCCAGTTCCGAACCTTCAGGTTTGTTCTGTATCCAACTCACAAACCACGATAATTTAAATTGGTATCATCTTCTGGTCAATTGTTTTCTAGAGTTAATGAGCACTTGAGACACATCTAAAGAATAAGCTCTTTCAGGGTCCATTAAAGTCCAACAGCCCATGCTGGCAGGGGCAGAGATAGGGGATCTGGAAGAATGATCTTGCTCTGCTACTGCAACACTAGAGCCAGTAATACTGGGAGCATCTTGTAAAATCCCAAGTAGGTTCATGTACCACTCCTGTCTGAGCCACACCAGAGCAACTAAAGCCATTTTTGCCCTAACCTGTATTATTTCCTTCACTACTTTCTGTATCAATGGAAAGGGGGGAACCTTTCCCCAGTTCAGTATAAATGAGTCCAATATGGACTGCACATCCTTTTCTGCCCTTGTCCAGAACTGACGACTCTGTGTTGTGACAGGATATCCTCAATTGCTGAAGACCTTGTGTATCACTTCCTCTTTTACCAACCACTCATGTAACTGTATTGTGTCTCTCTGCTCAGTTAGTCTGTCCAGTTGTCCTTTGCGGATAGTCGCAGGGCTACTGGATAAACATTGTGCTGTAGGCACCAATCCCATAGCCCGATTGCTTCATTGCATAATTATGATGAATAAGCCCCTCCCTGCTTGTTGACAGAACACATGACAGTTATATTGTCCATTACCACCTGAACTACCTTCCCTTCGATATGAGGAAGAAAAGATCTGAGAACCAGATGAATCACACTCAGCTCCAATATGTATAGCTGTAGTCTCCTTTCCTGGGAGTTCCAATGTCCCCTGAAGCACAACGTAGTTTAGATGGGATGCACCCAAAGTGAATGTCAATGACAGGGCTGGACGACTGAATAACATCCCTCTTAAAACATTTGTCCTCTGAGACCACAAAGTCAAAGAACATAGTGAGTTTTGTGCATATCGTCCACACCAGGGCTGTAATTTACTGCCAACCAGGCCCGCAATCAGATTACCCTGATGGTCCGCATGCAGCCCGCGGTCTGCAGGTTGCCCACCACTGGTCTAAAGGTTCCATATTCAGGAGTAAATCCTGCTGTAGGAGGCTGAAACCTAGACAAGGCCTCTGGTTGTCTAGCTCTATCCTGGCCCTCTGGTTGTTAATACAACCTCAAATATGTTACTGATATGATCAGCAATATCCCTGGAACCAGCAAGTGAAGCATCACAAACAAAGGTAGTTTTACTCAGAGAGCCTGAAAGGAAGGGAAGATTCCTGAGCTAAATGAGGTATTACTTCCATACTATCTCTCTTCAGATGTAGGAACCTTAGTGAAGACATTTGACATAATCTTTTTCCCTTTCCATAGAGGGTCTTTCCCAGGGATCCAGACCATTGTCCATTCCAATGGGATGAATTTCTGCTACTACTGTATCCATATTTTGCAGTTCCGATAATGGCTGCGTCTTCAACACTGTCTTTGGATCCAGCAGAATTAACGGATCCACAAATTGAGATCTCCGTTTAGATCCCTCTCTTTGGACTGCTTTCATTTTTAGTCTGGGAACCAAAGTAGACAAATCCCAGTCTGACAGACCCAATGTCGAATAACCCATATGGGATCTGGCCTGCTAACAGTGGTCATCTTCTCTCTAGTCATAGTCTTCAAAACCACTACAGATGGATCACATGGCTTTTCTCATGGCGTAGCCTTTGTCTCAGAGGCCAGTGCCGATGGCACCTTGCAGGTTTTTGTCAATGAATCCTATGTCCCGAGCACCAAATGTGCTGTAGGCACATGAGAATTTCAGTGCCAATTCTGAGTCTTCATAAGCACCTTAGATTTAGCAGCCATTGAACTTGGAGCTGACTTGTTTTTTGCCTTATGTTCTGAGCTCTGGGATACCTCATATCCAACAGGTCTGTCCTTACATGCTGTAGGAATTAACGTACTGCAGACAGAGCATCTGGATAAAGAATGTCCCTCACCAAGACATGCCAGACATCTTACATGGAAGTACAATGCAAGAAACACTGCCAGAAAAGAAGCACATCTTTTAAAGCCCAATCTTCTGTTCGTCAGATCCATGACTAACACTAACTCAGCTAAAAAATTAATTATCATTAATACATAATTATAATAATCCAATATAATAAACTACACTAATCATTATCAATTGCACTTTTAGGAGAAAAGCTCAAGATCAAAGAGATCCGAAAAGGGTTGCTTCCATCTGATGCGGTGGTTGGAAGGAACTGAGGTAGGCAGATAGTACCATGCTCCCTTTTATAGCCATGCCCTCAGAAGGTTAGGGAACGCTGATGAGAGATACAGGATGGGGTGCATGAACACTCCTATGGACACTCTTTGGAGAGAGTTCCAGCATATAGGCTGCAGAGGCCAGCACAATCCAGGAGTAAAAATATGCAGAAGGCACTCAAAGAATTAAAAAGAGTCTGATGAATTGTACAGAATACATGTTTGGCAGCTCACAAAGACAAACCAAACATCAGTCAAAAAAGTAACGGCATATTTTCAGCATGGTCACTCATTGGATATTCTACATAAATAATGTGACTAATGAAATGGAAGATCTAAGTTTGATATGATTTAAGTATATAGATAATAAACTGTATTTAAAGGTGACTTGCTCACTCTCTCCACTGATGTTTACTATTTGGTAATAGGAACCTGAATTTCCTAACACTTAATGCTAAAGTTGAACGCATGAGCACCCAGTTGTTGGGAAATCCCAGCTGCTGGTGTTAATAACTAGGGGTACTGAAGTGATTCTTGGAATAGATATTCAGATGATTTTGGCTAAACGTTTCCCCAGTATCCATTCCAAACGGAATACTCAAGTCAGTAGCATTGTGTACTCCTTATATTTTGCTGCAGCAGCATGGTTAACTTTGTTATTCTTTTCTGCCTCTTCTTATGTTAGGAACAACACGGGTGGTGTCAGCTCCTGGGACCTGTAGCATGTGAACTCAGCTGTCTCTTTTCATGATTGAGAGAGGCGAGAAGGCACTATTCTCCCCAGGCCATGCAGCTTTTCTTTTCAAGGCTGGAGGGGTAGAAGTTTCACTGCCTTTTCAAAGCACACACAGCTCATTTAACAGAGATGAATTCCTGGTCTGTGCTAATTCATCTTTTTGGACCGGATTCTCCACTGCTTTTCTCCCCACATGGCCATTTACACTTGTGAGTGTATAACACTACCACACCAGAACGTAAGGCCACCGAGATACCTAATGTAGATTCCACAATATTCCACTAAGGATGAATCTGCGCCTTGGCATTCTGTTCTTTGGAACAGTAAACTAAGGTCCATTTGTTTTCTGTGAGGGGTTTCGACATTTAAAGGTTAGTCTTGGGATGACAAGCTGAATTCTTCTGGTTTATCCTGAAATTTAGATATTGTTGAAACAATGCTTAAAATATCTAGCTGTTCTGTCCAACAAAGAATCCTATTTAAACTTATTCAATTCAATAAAGCAATATTCATTTACTCTTATTCTTGTTGCATTCTAACTGAATTAGGAGCAAAAAAAATTGTGGGGAAGATATTGCACTCACCTCATTTGACCTAAAACTCCTTCCTTGCATTCCATGCTTCCAGAAAGCTAAAACACTGTCTTGTAGGCAAACTAGAAGGAAAAGAACACTTGAGTTAATTTTGGTGACAACCCCAATTTATTCTTTCAAGGCAAAAAATATTTATTACCTTCCTATCATGGCAATTTTACATTCTGTCTGTAGACATTTTATAATTACACCAATTCCCTCACAAAAGATCCCAAAACGTTTCACCAGAATGACTTAACCCACCTCAAGCTGGTCAAAAAAGGGCTTTACAAACACTGTTCGTTAATATGAGCCCTGTGTTATTTGTAAAATATTAATTCATTTTCTCAAAGAGTTTAAATCTTTAGAAAATGTGCAAGATTTCCAGGCATTGGAACTTTACAAAAACTTGCATTCTACCTTTTCCTCCCAAATTCAAGAAAACAGCTGAAAATAGTCTACAATTAAAACCTTTTTATTTTTACCCTCCTCTTCCCATCCCCTCCCCTCATTTTCTTTATTGTCTTAAAAAAAGGCAGTTATATCATAGGTTCCAACTGCCTTTTAAATTACATTAAATGCTAATTACAGAAGCAGCAAAGTAGCTTTTTAAAAGAGAGTTGTATAAATCTACTGGGTAATAGTATATTAAGGATTTAAAATTCATTTTCTAGAGACAGAATGACTTTCTTTTTTACCTTAACAGCCACTCAATGCTCACTGACAGAGGGCCACTATCATGTAACTCATATCAGGCCTGACACACTCACTAATTCCAACACACTGTGGTAATAATATGGATCCAAAAGGTATCTTGTAAGATATCATATGTAAACGGGTAAAACGCCGGTCATGAATATCACTGTGCAATGTATGCACTGGTTGTGTATAAAGAATTGAGTGTGCGCTGGAAATATGTTCTTAAAATGAGTTTTGGAGGCAGTGTATAAATCAAGCCTGTCAGACAAAGAAATGTGGATTCCCTTGTCTGACTGGCTTGATTACAGGCATAGGACAATAAAAGTACATTTACATACAAGGTAAACAACGCAATGACGCTAACAAGCAAGGGAGGAAACAGCGTAGAAAGTACTCCAGAGACAGAGTCTGCAAATCCAGGAAGTCTTCCTAGTTCTGGAAGCAAAGACAATGGACTCTAAGTAATATAAGGGGAGGAAAAAGGCACTTAGGCCCTGTCTACACTTAAAATGCTACAAGGATAGGCGCTACCTACGCCAACACCAGCAAAGATAATCCACCCCCCTGAGACCCCTGACCGATGTACTTAAACCAACCTAATTTTCTAGTGTAGAACAGGCCTTATTTATCAATAATTTAAGGGACAAAACAGGCCAGAGCTCTTGGAATCTGTGAAAGGTGGATCCTTGAACAATGGGGGGGGGAGTGTTGAAGTCTCTGGGAACTGACTATAAGCAATAGAAATTGACTGAGACCAAGACTGTAATCTATTAAGATTCAGATACTAGAAAGTGTGTTTTATTTTGTTTGTAACAATATCTTTTTTTCCTCTTGCTTAGTATCACTTAAATCTTTGTTCTTTATTAATATATGTATTCTTGTTTTATTACAAAACCATCTCAGTGCTGTATATTAAACTGAAGTGAGAGTCTTCAGCTAACCTAACAGGTGGGATTAGTCTCCAAGCCGGGCTCCAGTCTGAGCTTGAGCATCTCCAGTACCTTTTTAGTCTGCAGCCCGAACCCCATGATCCCGAGTCAATTGGCCCAGGCTCTGGGACACTGTGCCATGGGTTTTCTCTTCCAGCGTAGACATACCCATAGAGCCTTGAGGAGTTTGCCGGTGAGTTAGAAAGACAGGTGTGGCAGGAAGCTGACATCCGGTCTAATCTCTAGCAAAGCTCACTCTTGCTGAAGCAGAGAGGTAACACAGTGGCCTGTAGTTCTGAGCGTCATGAACAGAATACCACAATAATGTGAAAAAGAAGTCCAATACACTAGGCCACCCTGCCTTCAACTAAGGAGTTAAATTTATTTTCATGAGACAGTGATGTGCCATATACATTTAACAAGGGATTTACAAATTTCGTAAGAAAATAGAGGCTAGTTAGCAATGAATTTTAGTTCACACTTCCTGCATTTGCAGTGTTGAGACTGAAGTAAACAAATGAACTCCATGCATAAATGAAAAGAACGAATTAGCAACAGGAATAATTCACAACGTGTTTGAGTGGCCTGAGTACAGACTTTCTGTAGAGACAGAGGGTCATAACATTTAGCCTAATCGGAGGGAATTCTTAGGTTACTCTTCCATTCTGGTCCCTCTTTTGGAAGCCTATCAGTCCATTGAATGCTCAGCCCAACTCGTCACCACACAATAAAACATAGGAATTGATACACTTCATGTCAGCAAAGTCTTGAAAATTACTATCTTTAGCATTGAGTGCCAAATTAAACGAGCTACACCAAGTTGAGTCCAAAACCACACTCACCTATTGATTCAATCTGGAAATCAAACGTGAGCTCTGATGACAGTTTTCGGCTAGATTTTAATCTGCCTTGTAGATTTACTATTTTTATACAGCCTAGAGAATAAACAAGAGGTGTCACTTAGCCATTGCTCTCAAACAAGTGACCTAATTTGAATATGTATATTTGGTTCATAACTAAAACTTACAATCCAGACACACTAAAATGGTATCTCTTTCCAGCTGTGTTAAATGTACAACGCTCGCCTGCGTAGTGTCTATAACAAAAATAATTACAGTTAATTTATATACAACACAAATTACCATCACATTTGAATGTGGAGATTCTGAAGTTCAAAAGGATTTAAGGAACTGTTGTATTTTCAACTACAGAAAGATTTTCTTACCAGTGAAATTTCTCTTCTCTTAAAAAGGCATGTCCACTTACCCAACTTGTTGGCTGTGATGGAGGCAAATGAAGCTGTAATATTAAAGTATTAATATTACAAAGGAAACTTGTGTTTAAATTGCTGTCCACCGTCACCTCTTTGTCTTTCAGTATTTTTGCTTTCCATAAAATATACGTGTTTCAGATTATTTCCTCCAGATGTGTTGGTTTGCATTTTTCCAACTGGAATCCTGTTCTAATTTTTCTGCCATTGTTTCTAAATCTTGCTAGGACTTTTGGACTGTTCTCAGTCCTTGCTACTGTTTGCAACTTCTCCTTCATCTTCAGATTGTATATGCTATTTACAAATTGTTAATGAAGACAGTTTGAACAAAGGAGTGAGAGAGTAACCTTTCTTCCACATTAGAGCTGCAGTGGTTTCCATCACAGCAAATGGGGGAGATCTGACCCACAACCTCAGATCAGTGGACATGCCAACTCAAAAGACAAAATATAATTTCTTTTAGCAAGATATGATAAAAAGCAACTCTTGCTAATTTGGTATCTATACCACAGCATTCTAGGAACCTTTCATACAACCAAGTGAGAAACTAATTCAGTTTCTATTAAAGATGAGAAATTAAAACGTTACATAAAACACTAAAAGCAGCTACAAATCACTCGTAATTAAGAACATTTTAGCCCCATTTAAAAAAAAAATAAGTCAAATCCTTGGTCCTGCATAAGATAAAAAAAATGAAAGAACTCCACATATGGGGCAGTAGAAATGTGCTCACTGAGGCAGTCTCCTGACCTGGTTACTTTTGAGTTCAAATTTGAGATTTAGATTTTTATCACAACTTTCACTGCAATCAAAGTGGTGAAAAACTGGTCTTAGAATATTTCTGCCATTTCTATCCCCTCAGCCTGGCTCTCTGACTCACTCTTGGATTCTGGGATCGGGGCCCATTATTTTCAGTATTATTAATAATTGGTAATACTTAGCTCCTATATAGTTGAGAAGCACAATACAATTTTATTGTAAATACTTTCCTCTTTTACTCTTTACAGACAAATTGTACTCTGATCCCAAAGGATACTCCCCTATTTTTGTATGAACACTCCACCTGCAAAAGTCTCATCAAAGCAACTGTCCCTTCGTCTGGGTGAGCCGTGACTTCTCCTCCAGTGAACTGCAGTCACCCTTAAACAGCTGAAGGAGTCACTACAGCGAGTCAAGACATTATCCACCTCCCCCCCATTATCCGCTTCTGTGAGGCCTGGAATTCATCCCTGCACATGAGTTAAACCAGGGATCGGCAACCTTTCAGAAGTGGTGTGCCGAGTCTTCATTTATTCACTCTGATTTAAGGTTTCGTGTGCCAGTAACACATTAACATTTTTAGAAGGTCTCTTTCTATAAGTCTATAATATATAACTAAACTATTGTATGTAAAGTAAATAAGGTTTTTAAAATGCTTAAGAAGCTTCATTTAAAATTAAATTAAAATGCAGAGCCCCCCAGAGCGGTGGCCAGGACCTGGGCACTGTGAGTGCCACTGAAAATCAGCTCGCATGCCATAGCTTGCCTACCCCTGAGTTAAACCATTAATGATTCAGCCTAGACCAAGGGCTTGTCTACACTTACCTGAGGATCACGCTGCGGCGATTGATGCATTGGCGGTCGATTTCGTGGGTCTAGTGAAGACTCGCTAAATCGACCGCCAATCGCTCTCCTGTCAACTCCTGTACTCCACCTGATTGAGAAGAGTAAGGGGAATCGACGGGAGAGGGTCTCCTGTCAACGTTGCGTAGTGTGGACCCCGCGGAAAGTAGATCTAAACTATGTCGATTTGAGTTACGCTGTTCATGTAACTCAAATTGCATAGTTTAGATCGACTTTTCCCTTTAGTGTAGAAATGGCCAAAAAAGATTTTAAAACAGTAATAATATCTGTGTAAAATCAAATTAAATGGTGGAAAGAAATGTGCAGTTCAAAGTATGAGAGTATTTTCATGGGCAATTTTTCTAGTTATGGAATAGAGAGCAAAAGAGTACCAGTTCAACAATATTAAAATCTATTCTTTCATATTTCTAAAGATTTTTTTCATCTAAAGCATTCTCACATCTAATGAAAAATGGGGAAAATACATAACAGTGCATCACAGCCTTTCGTGGCAACAAGCCTGGGATGACACGATAACCAGAACCCACCGTGGTACTGTCTTTGGTGTCAGTGTTGGAGGAGGCTGGGAACTTCATTTTCTATTTCCTGCCTTTGCCCCCTTGATGATGAGAGGGGCAGAGGCAGGAAATAATCCTCTCTAATTTTTTGGACAAAGAACTCCATTCTTTGCCTTCTACCCATGTAGGGAACATGGTAGGCTGAGAGGCTGCTGTGTTCTCGGTGCTGGTCAGGCACTGGGTACTCTTACTTGAGAATGCGGAGAGCAGAACTGAGAGCTACTGAAAACGTAATATATACCATTCTCCCTGTGACTGAGCTGCCAGAACCAGAGGGATGGGGGAAAGAAATTAAAAGAGCTACCTCTTCACCACCACTCCCCGGGTGTGTGTTCTTTGCCATTTCATAGGAATTGAGTTGGCTCTGCCTAAGACCACACACAGTGAAGCAATATGTCACGTGGGAGTCTCACTCACACACCATCAGGCATAATTGTCTCTGGAGAAAAATGCATTTTCAGAGCCAATAATTTGGCCTGTCAGTCACAAGAAAGTGTATGCATTTTCTGACTCATGATCATCACACAAATGGAGCAAAGACAATTATTTTGTAGCATATCATTTAAACATTTCCAAACAAATGCCAAATATATAAAATAATAATCATTTGGTGTAAGCTATTTAACCGCCACATACTGTATACTTTTCTCTCTTCTCAAAGAGAGTTTTTGACTGTGTTCTCAATGTCCTGTCAGCAGAGGACAGGGGAGACTGATTTAACCATGTGGTTTAAAGTACTGCCAATAAAATAAGGAAAAACGACCTGCCAACAATACAGATGCACCAGAAGGACATACAAATGACTAAAAAAGAATTCTAACAAGGATAGGTGCAGTAATTCAGAGAAGTGTTAAACTAAGTTAAAAAACAAAGGGTATTAAGAAGGGAATAAAGATTTTAAATTTACAGAGACATATCATTGATGCAGACAATACTGAAATAAGACTGAATACAAAGGGTACATTTTTAAAGAGTTGCTTTTCAGTGTTCTACTTTCATCAACTATATTAGGAGCTACATAACTCCATGTACCAATCTGAAAATGGACCTAAGTTCACACCCACAAGTATTACAGTATTAACTGGCCATACACTGCAGCACCACCACTGATAACAGGCATTTGTGTAGTTGCACTTCTATATACATCAGAAGTTTTTCAGAAGCAAGAAAATCAGCAGAAATCTTTCTAGTGAAAATAGCATTTTTTAAGTGAGCTCCACAGGATCGTATCAGTGAGGTTTGTGCAAAAGTACTGAGGGATGGCAACTTACAAGCTCACCACAGATCAATGGGAGTGCGCCATATTACCTTCTGCTCTGGCCACAGGGATGACTAAAGCCCTGAGACAGCTACTTACTGCTTCTGCATTGTGGGGCTGGGACCGGTTTTCAAGGGGGAAGGGAATCCAGAAAGGTGTCTCTCCACCACCCAATTTTCATCTTAAGAGTTTCTGCTGTTGCCTCTGTGCACTAGCTCCTTATCCAAATGGCACTCACGCCAGCCATGAGGATCAAAAATAAGTGGTGGCTTCTGGATGCAGACTACAGGGCACATATGCCTTCCCTCCTCCCGATCTTCATGGGAAGAGGAAGGGGCAAGTACTTCCTTCTCAGCGACAGTAAGGTAACTGCCATCTTGAAACCTGCTCCCTGCATTTGGCCCACAACATCTCATACCCACTGCCTGAGAAGAAGGCGGTCAGCCTGAAATTCTATTAAAATCCATTAAAAACACTACGTCAAGAGAACAATGAAGTTGCAAAGTGAAGTGCACAATTCAAGAAAGGCCTAACTTACGGAAACACAAGCAACTTTTATTCTGTCCCCTGTGTGTTACACTCAAACATTCCAAAAAAAACTCACTCCGTCAAAAATTTTAGCCTGGAAGGTGAAAGTCAGAGAGAGTTATGGACAACTGGGAGTCCACTTTACGTGGAAAACCCAATGTAACTAATTATGGGACACTGTCATTTCCATAATGGAAACTATGGAACCTAGCCGTTACTAGTGCTCTAATTATAATAAAGTAAGATAGCAAATAATTTGGGAATCCAATCATAATGCACAAACCTGTTTCTGTAAACCATGAAGAGGTAGAATTTGGGTTGACAGTCTCAAACTTCACCACCTGGTTGAAGTCTCTCCCTCTACTGACACCAACACAAACTAAGGGGAATTCTTGTTCAGGTACTACCAGCATTTCAAACAATCTCAGTGGACAAGGTACAGGGAAATCTATGTGCTAGATTAAGAAACAAAAAAACGGTTAGATAAAGGCAAACAAGTTACAAAGCAAACAATTTAGTACACATCACGATTAGTCATCTCAACAGCATGGTAAGTTGGATAAAGTCGTTTTGCCATTCATCGTTAGCACGCTTATGTAACATCAAGCTCATTTCCTGGAATCCTAGTACTTGGCAGATGCGGGAAAATCTGATTTATGAAGATTTAGGTTCTTCATGAGGATCTGGTTATTAATATCCAGAATCTGAATGTTCACCATCATTTTTCTTATGGCTGCTTGCAGGAGAGAGCCCAGATCCTCTGAGTGACATCACCAGTTGGGGAGGTTTAAAACTTTTGTTTCCCCTAGCTCACCAGACTTTGGGTGCTGCCTATCCAAGAAACATGAAGCACTGTGGCCTCAGGCCAGCTGATGTCAGCTGGGAATAACAACTATTTGATTTTGGGGCACCCAAAGAGTCATGCAGTTCAAAACAAATGAGTCATCTTCTCCCTTTAGATTTGGCATCAAGAGAGAACTATCAATGTTCTCCCCTCAATTCTCCCAAGGCTCTGCCCATTGATTAGCCAGAACATTCTGACTGTATAACTATAAAACAACACTTACAGATTGAAAAAAAAAATCAACCTTTAGACTGGATATGTGCAGGGAAAAAGGCTCTAAATAATGTTTAGTTAACATCTAGCAAATGTTTGGGACATTTTAAACTGGTATTTTTCAAATGATGGAAGATGAATTTTATTTTTCAAAATGAGTTAAGCAGAAATGAACAGAAAATCTTATAGGGACATAAGAAATTATTTACATTTTGGTTACTCAACTAATTTTTTCCAAGATAAAAGCATCTGAAAAATCAACATTTTGTATTAAGAGGTTGAGTCCTAAAGGGAAGGTAGGACATCTGCTTGTGGACATCTTATTGTAAGGTTTACCTTAATTAACATAAACTTCTGCATCAATTCAACCCATTCTAACAAGACAATGCTAGACTGTAGTGCTCCGCAAAGGTATTTGTGGCCTGTGTAAGGATTCCTCACTGCAAAGAAAGAAAAAGTAAAGTTAGTTGCTTAGCATAAACATTTCACATCTAATTTAACACAGCCTTTGCAATTCTGAAAGTGCCAGATATGAAAAGGGACTCTGAAAAGTCAAGTTTTCAAATTACATACAACCCTTAGATTTTGGGTTCCTAGGAATGTCTTAAGAGTTTGGAAAACACAGCATTTAGTAGGGGCTATCACAAACGTCATAATAAAACCATATTTTATATATCCAGCTGGTTTTATTACAACTGACTGAAGGTTTTTGACTGATAAACAGGACTTAATACTTTAGGGCTTCCTACAGGATAGTTATAGCACGGACACTGACAGTCAAAGCTTCCCATTTCAGAACGTTGGTGTGCCCCAACTATTCTTTAATTGTCATGAGGAACCTCCTCTAGTGTTAAGACTTTGAAGAAAGGTGCCCATTATAATGGCTGTTCTTATGACAGTGACACTTCTCCAACATGAACTGAACAGAGGCCAGCAATCACTTAACAATTTACCAGTCATTACCAACTGAGAGTCGCTCAGTAGCCTTTCAGTCTTTAGTGTTCTAAACCAGGTTCCAGCAAGTGATCGGAAATGAAAGGCTCCCTATATCCACTGGCGATTCTTTGAGCTATCCCGTTTCCCAGGAAGCTGAATTATAATTACAAAGTTGGCCTAAAAATGTAACACTCAGTATATTTTGCACCAGTACCTAAAATTCAATTAACACATTACTTAATCTTACACCTTGACTGAAATGAAATAGGAAGGATATCAGTCATCACAGTTTTCATTAAAACGGCTCTTCTTATAGCTTTTATCACTAATTATTTAAAAAAATCTTTATTTAAAAAGAGAACAAGAAGGTGGACTGCTAGGCGCTGAAAAGTCAGGAAATGCAATAAATTGCGTGCACTGCCTGAACTCTGCAAATTCATTACATTACAGACTAATTACATTATCACATTATTAAATCATCAACCATATGATTAGAGCTGTACAAGACATAAAATGATACAGTCTCTGTCCCAAAGAACATACAATCTAAGGGTCTAAGCTAACTGATGTGATCTAGGGCTAGATTTACAAAGGCATTTAGGGGCCCAAAGACACAGAAAGGAGCCCACTGCAGTTTACAGAACTGCCTGACGCTCACTGACTTTTAACGTGGCTAAATGGATGAAATCCACTAGGACCACCCTCCTCTCTATTCCACTAGGCGCCAATTTGCATCTTTAGGCACCTAAAAATACCATTATAAATCTGGTCCCTTGTGCAACATCTCAGATAACCCCATCTGTCAAGTGAGGACAAGGATACTTGCCTGTTAAAGTAAGGTTCAACTCAGTAATGCGAACTGTACTAACACCAGTATGTGGAAAAGATGAGATTAGAATTCAGTCTCTTTTGGACTGCCACTTCAGTGCTGCTTCCGCTAGGCCAAAGGGTACAACACCCGTGTCCCATCACAGGATCTGTTCCTACCACATGGGAGGTTCTCTAGGGTCTAGTAATTTTTAGACGTTTATTAATCCATTTGGTGGTGATAAAGCTCTTTGAGCGCTGCAGAAAGCAGCAAAGCCCCATGCTAGCTATCTGCTGCGTGGTGCATGCACCCTTCTGACAAACTAGAGAGGGTTAACATGGCCACCACATGATTACAGTGCAGCAGGCTAGCGCCTTCTCTGTTCAGCACTGGAAGAGAAATCTTGTCAAATCTATCAGGCTGAAAGTTACATTTATATTCATGAAGAGCCTATAGAGTTTCATATCTACTCTGATTTTTTTCCCTACTATTCTTCTGCCAGCAGGTCAGAAACTACACCTTTCAGCGGTTCAGTATATTGTTTTTTAACATTATATTGAGGCCTCAATCAGGTCAAGGCCCCTTCAC
This sequence comes from Malaclemys terrapin pileata, assembly GCF_027887155.1. Classification (NCBI taxonomy): domain Eukaryota; kingdom Metazoa; phylum Chordata; order Testudines; family Emydidae; genus Malaclemys; species Malaclemys terrapin. The sequence continues at coordinate 4,070,253 of NC_071507.1, forward strand.
GCTAAGCACCGTACAAACATAGTAAATGACGGTCCCTACCCTAAAGAGTTTACAATCTAAACGACAAGATGTAACAGGTAGATGAGAGAAACAAGTGATTACTTATGTCAGAGAAATTGAAAATGTTTCACCCTGTGTTCTATACAACAGGGACCTACGTGCTGCAGTTAATGATTCAAGAAGACCCCACTCTACCTCCACACACTACAGCTTGCGTGGAGATCTCATGCAGCAAATCATTTTCCTGCCTTTTATGCACATTTATTGAACAGTAACTTTTCACTGTTTGTATCTCTCTTATACTGCAGTTCTGACACAGTGGTTGGTCCACTGGACCCTTAATGTACTTTTGTATGGTACTATTTTTAGAGAACCAATGCCGCCCTCATAGATCTTTCTAGCACCCCAAGAGAATTTAAAACAAAGCCCCACGGTATCGGTCAATAATAACATGAACTGCAGTGGGCTCACAATGGCCAGTATTAGAAGTCATGGTCCATGGCCTGATGGTTCCTGTATGTCACTCCCCCGGAGAGACTGAGGTTTCTCAAGAAACCGGACATGCATTCTGCTGTTCTGAATTTGTTGTGAAATGTGAATAATTATGAGGGGGAAAAGAGGAAGTTTTCACTTCCTATAAATGTGAGGGCTAATCTGGTTGAGTTTACTACCTGTAGATGTCTACAGCTTATTTCTGATGACAGGAGAAACATGACAGCCTGATAAACATTCTTCTCTCCTTTGTTCCTCCCCAGGTAGTGACTCGTTACAAATATCTCAACACTGTAGCCATTTATTCCTCTTACTGACATTTCCACTGTACCACTTTACTTACCAACGCAACACTTCTGACACCATTTGGTTTCTGGAATTTTTGTAGACACTGCAAACTTCCTAAAGGATATAAATACAGAATTATTAATTCAATAAAACAGACTGAATCAATCTGCTTCTTATAAGGACTTTTAATAAGGGAATGATATTCACCGAAAAAAACTAAAATAAGAGAACTATTTGACTTCACTGTACATTTATCTTCCTCAAAACAGTATCTTTGGCACCTAGACATACATTAGGTGGGTCTTCCCCATTAAGGTTCAGATATAGTTCAATTTGATTTACAGCAAGTAGACCTACTAACAACTGCCCCCCAGAATATTTTACTCAAATACACCTCTACCCCGATATAACGCTGTCCTCGGGAGCCAAAAAAATCTTACCGCGTTATATGTGAAACCGCGTTATATTGAACGTGCTTTGATCCACCAGAGTGTGCAGCCCCGCCTCCCCTGGAGCGCTGCTTTACCGCGTTATATCCGAATTCATATTATATTGCGTCGTGTTATATCGAGGTAGAGGTGTAGTTGTAAAGGCACAGCAAGAACTGGTTTTCCTAAACAGGAACTCTCTCAGCAGTATTTTGTATGGCTACGTGGGGGAAAGACTGCTTTTGTCAAGGCCAGAGAAAATTATGTTACAGTGATAGAGAAGTAAGATGATGAGAGCCTGGACAAGAGTTTAAGCTGTATGGATGTTAGGAAACATTTAAAAAGAATTAGCAAGATTTAGACACAGCCAGGATGTGAGGATCTGAAGAGAGAGAGCAGAACTAAAGATGATGCCCAGGTTATGAGCCTGAGAGACAGACAGGATGTTGGTGTTGTCCACAGTGCTTGAGAAAGAAGGGATGAGGGAGGATGTAAGGGGAAAATTCAGGCCATGTTGAACTTAAGCTGATGGCTGAGTATCCTCATTGAGATATCAAAGACAAGCTGAGATTTTAGTTTGGACAGAAGGAGACAGGTCCATAGTAAAGAGAGAAATCTGTTAATCATTCACATAGAAATAGTAGTTCAATTTGTGTTTGCAGAGGAGATTACCCACATGAAGCTGTGGAAGGAGAAGAGAAGGAGACCAAAGAGCATAGGTGCCGACTTCCCCTCTTTCTGTGGGTGGTCGACCCTCTGCTCTGCCCCCGGTCCCGCCCCCACTCCACCCCTTCCATGAGGCCCTGCCCCTGACCCACCTCTTCCCACCCCTTCCCCATCCCAACCCCTTCCCCAAAGTCCCCGCCCAACTCTGCCCCTATTCTAACTCCTTCCCCAAATCCCTACCGCGGCCCCGCCTCCTCCCGAGTGTGCTATGTTCCTGGTTCTCCCCCCCCGCCCCCGAGCATGCAAACAGCTGTTTGGCAGTGGTCTGGCGGGAAGTGCTGGGAGGTAGGCAGAGGAGTGGGGACCCAGCGCGCTCAGGGGGAGAGGAGGTGGAGCGGGGGGGGGGGGGGGGGAGAGAGCTTGGCTGCCAGTGGGTGCAGAGCCTATGCCAAAGAGGGAGCCCTGAGGAACCTCCACAGAAGGGGGGGCGGAGAATTAGGAGGATCCTCAGAATGACTCACTGAAGGAGCAATTAGAGATAGGAGGACAAGCAAGAAAGGACTGAGTTAAGAAAGTCAACAGAGGATAAGATAATCAATAAGCATGTGATTGAGAGTTCCAAAGGTGACTGACAAGTTGAGAAGGAGAATGGAGTACTTGTTCCAAGTTGTTCCAGGAAAAGGTTTATTAGAGACATTGTCAAGGACTGCTTCAGTGGAGTTCACATGACAGAAACGGACTGGAGATCATGACTTCCATAGATTGTAGGGCTCTGCTACCGAATGCTGTGTCAACTAAGTCCCAAATCAAGCACATAATGTTTTGCAAATTTATGTACTGACGCTCATGTAGCTGCTTTGAATTTTTCTTTGCTTTCCATTTTTTCTGCTGGTGCATGAACTTTTCTCTGAAGAGAATTCTGCTTTAATTTTCCATTAATTTTTATATTGCACTCATCCATCATGGTATTCAAGAACTTCTTGAAGAACATGCTTTGAGGTCTGGTGGAAAGAATTTATCTTGCTATTTATATACTTTAGACATGCATCTAGTAATCCTCCTGACTACTGTGTCCTTCTGATGCCTGTCACACAAAGAGAAGAAGGCAGCAGAGAGAAATGTGGAATATGTAAATGATTCTGTCCTGCCGATATATGTTTTGCTCGCCCTTCTTTGCACGTTCAGGTTGTTTAACATTTTCCTTGGGATGTGATGGGACTTGGCAGGAAGTCTCCTGGCCCTCTGGAGTGTATATGAGATGTCATCCTAGGCTTGATGTATTTTGGAATTTTCATAGCAACCCCGACCTTGTGAAATTTACAGTATTGGTCCTCTGCTGATTGTGTCCCCAACTCACAGAGTGTGCCGGCCAAAGTTACAGATGAGGCTAGGAACAGACAAACTGCATAGGGATATAGAGTGTAATGGTTTGAAAGATGGCTGTGCTAGATCTTGTAAGACCATATTTCGATTCCAAGGCGATCACAGTGTCTGGTGGGTGTAACACAGCCATGCATGCAGATGACTGCACCGAAGCCTTTCCTGCATCATATAATGAATAAAGCTATGGCTGTTGATTGTACCTCAAGGTAGCTAACAATCAGGCCCACTGATAAGGTTGTTCTTTAGGAAGTTATGTATTGTGAAGTGTTCTGGTGATTCATTCTGCCTTCTATGCACTGAATGTTGACTCCACACTGAATCCTCAGGTTTCTTACTGTTACCATTTCTCTCTGATGCTAGCAACATTAATTACATGTCCAGAACACTTCTATTTTCAAGTATTTTCTTTGGAGCAGCAAGGGTACTATGGCTCATGGAGGACAAAATAGTCCTATAGCCCCTGCTATAGCAGATTTGGTGCAATCAGCAAGTTATCTGGTGCTGAGTCTGACGCCCAGACTATTTTTAAGAACCTGTCTCCTACGGCTTGGGTAGCAACAAATATAGTATTACTTCTGATCTCTCATATTTTGTAGGATCCTTGGTGATAAATATATTTGGTGGGATTGCATACAGAATTTGGTGTGGACACATTTTGGATAATATGTTCATAGCCTCCAGAGCCCCATGTTCTCATTCTGAATAAATATTTCTCTACCCTCATTCTTTGAGCTGATAGGAACAGTTTATTTTAGGCTTCCATCTCTCCTCTGGTTCTTAGATAAATATGCCTGAGCCTAATCCTGGGATTTGGTTTACAACAGAGACAACCAGAACTTCCCTCAAGGAACAAGCAGTCTGACTTGTGCTCAATAACTCAAGAATAATTCAAGTGAAGTAAATGGAATTAGATCAGTGTAAACCTGGTGAGAGATCAGATTCAAACCCAGTCTATCCTGAGAAGAAAGTGAAACGTGTACAATTGGAGTTTTCCTTTCAGAGTGTATATTCTCATCTTGATTCATGTGAATTTAAGTGCCTGAACTCTAATGAAGGCTAGCAGAAGTTATTCATGGAGATGAGACTATATGTTCCAAAACCTCCAAATTATTAGGGGTCCCCATTCAGGAGAGGGTCCTGGATTCTCAGAAACAAGATCTACAGAATATTGCTAATACATTTGATTAATATATATTTACCTGGGGAGTATTCTGTCAGGAAGCTTGTGTGTTGGAATAGACACAGGCAACTTTTGCATTTGCCTTGCATAATCAAAGAGCCCTGGTAAATTATGGGAATAAAGCTGAGAGGCTTTACCTGGAAATTAAAAAACAGAATAAAGCTTAATGCACAAAACTTACGATTCTCAAGCATTTACATTAAAAATAGCAGAAAGACTTACCAGATATTGATAATAAGCAATTGTTCATTACATACAACCACGTACATCTTCGGGGAAATAGCTGATAAAGAAAAAAAAATTTACTGAACACAAAATGTGCAGTACAATAAATCAATTTATAAGTTGGTATCTGGATAGGCAATACAACATAATTAACATTGCTATGATTTCTGTAGTAGAAATTGGCCTTAGATAAGTTAAACATAGTATTTTCACTGATTTTAGAGTTAATGCACAGGATAAAGTCATAATACATACAAACTTTATATTTTACACACACACAAATGTATAGTATATGCATACTTTCTAGGATAAAACCCGGGTCAGGGGAAGAGTAGACAGATTCTTCTCAGGGTATTTTCATAGAATATCAGGGTTGGAAGGGACCTTAGGAGGTCATCTAGTCCAACCCCCTGCTCAAAACAGGACCAATTCCCAACTAAATCATCCCAGCCAGGGCTTTGTCAAGCTGGGCCTTAAAAACCTCCAAGGAAGGAGATTCTACCACCTCCCTAGGTAACCCATTCCAGTGCTTCACCACCCTCCCAGTGAAAAAGTTTTTCCTAATATCCAACATAAACCTCCCCAACTGCAACTTGAGACCATTACTCCTTGTTCTGTCATCAGGTACCAGTAAGAACAGTCTAGATCCGTCCTCTTTGGAACCCCCTTTCAGGTAGTTGAAAGCAGTTATCAAATCCCCCCTCATTCTTCTCTTCTGCAGATTAAACAATCCCAGTTCCCTCAACCTCTCCTCATAAGTCATGTGCTCCAGCCCCCTAATCATTTTTGTTGCCCTCCGCTGGACTCTTTGCAATTTTTCCACATCCTTCTTGTAGTGTGGGGCCCAAAACTGGACACAGTACTCCAGATGAGGCCTCACCAATGTCGAATAGAGGGGAATGATCACGTCCCTCGATCTGCTGGCAATGCCCCTACTTATACAGCCCAAAATGCCGTTAGCCTTCTTGGCAACAAGGGCACACTGTTGACACATATCCAGCTTCTTGTCCACTGTAACCCCTAGGTCCTTTTCTGCAGAACTGCTTCCTAACCATTCGGACCCTAGTCTGTAACAGTGCATGGGATTCTTCCGTCCTAAGTGCAGGACTCTGCACTTGTCCTTGTTGAACCTCATCAGGTTTCTTTTGGCCCAATCCTCTAATTTGTCTAATTTTAAATAAGGCTCTCTATTAACTCCTGGAAAGTTATATATTTCTGATCTCTGTTTTGTCCATTGGAGTTAATGGCAAAGTATAATCAGAGAGGTTAGTTTCTCTTTATCTTTGCCTCAAATTTCTAGTCAGTAAGGCATATGAAAGATCAGCTTTACTTTAATTCAGTTCACAAGTAGTTTTATTAATTTTCTATAATTGTGTAAGTATATTCTCCATTGTGACTCTGTGCTTGGCTTTAAGTGTTAGACCAACACTGGGTTGTAGGTAGTATAGAAACCAAATGAAACAATTTACACCTGAAAAACTATCAGCCTGAAAGGTGAAAGTCTGACAAGGTTATAAGTAACTGAAAGCGACTCTTTAGCACTGAAACAGGTAACCTTAAGTGCAGCTGCAGCATGTATAGATGCATTAAAGCAAAGGAGATATTACGTTATGCAGCACTAGCCTTAATTGCTGAAAAATGACTAGGACTTTATTTTCAAAATTCAAAATCAAACATACCTGTTCCATTGATGTTTCATGAAGTTCATTGAGATTCAGGGTGTAAATACCTTCCTCTGCACCAAATATCAAGTATTGATCTGTAAAGGGAGAGAGAAATTAAAATTAACAAATCTGGGGTTAAGGAAAGTGAAAATAATATGAACATGGAGCTGGTTTAGCAAAGCAGTGTTTCACCATCGTTAACAGAGGCACTCACATTCAATCTACTTTGTTTAAATTTCCTTAGATCAGGAAATAGTAGGAAGTAGCAGTAGCTTAAATTCAAAAAAACAAAACAAAACAAGAAGCAGAGGGATTCCTCTTATTTTAGTTCAAAATACTGGCCATAAGAATTACTGCTGGAAGAACCTATATGAACAATATACTTTATTTAAGTTCCTGCTATAAAGATGAAGTTTAACTCACATTAATATACATTACTTAACAGTTCTATAAGTCTTTCTGCAGGTATCAGAGGGGTAGCCGTGTTAGTCTGAATCTGTAAAAAGCAACAGAGGGTCCTGTGGCACCTTTGAGACTAACAGAAGTATTGGGAGCATAAGCTTTCGTGGGTAAGAACCTCACTTCTTTCTGCAGGACTCATAACCACTTCATAGGGTGTTTATCAATGATGGTACTGACTGACATATTAGAGCAGCTCTTCTTTGGGGGCCCCATCGGCTTCTGCAAAATTTAAGATAATTCCACATCTATCCCTCGTGGTTACAAAGGTAACCTTCTGAATATTGGCCACCACTGCAGTCTCCTTCTGAGTTTCCAAAGAGTTTCCAAGAGAGTTAAAACCATTGTTTGCTGAGAAGTTGGAATTGTCTCATCTAAATGAGGTGTCAACTTCAAAGACTGATTTTGATCACTTAAATTTCAGAAAAGTATTTTGTTGCTGGTCATTTTAGTAGTAGCAGCTTGCTAAAATTTCAGGCAAAACTTGAGTCTCATATCACCAATTCGCCCCTCCCCTATAGTCTGACTCCTGTAGCATAGATCACTTCATCCTACACTGAAATATATTTACCTATGATGGTAATGGTGGCAGCCTCTCTCTCTGCCCACAACAGATCTGAGAAGTTAAGTGAACAATAATATAGCCAATGAAACTACAGGGGGAACTGAGGAAGTCAGGATGTGGCTGTTTGACCAGGACACTAGGGGTAACAGCATTATCTCCAAACCTGGGATTTTTGATTCCCAGAAGCAGAGTGTGTTTTACACCTCAACCAAAAAGAAGAATACATGTACCTCACTTTCATCTGTATGGTAAACTTATTTTATGGAACTAAAAAGCTGCAATCTACATCACAGACCTAAAAGTAAAGGGAATTTACTTTTTTTTTTAAATCAATGGTTGATTTGAGTTTAAGCAATCCAATAAAGAGAAAATTCCTATATACACAAGTGACACTTTTATAAAGAATTCTCTTGATATCTAAACTGAATAGATCATGTTCTTAAAACCTTCAGGAGAGAATAAATAGGATGAAAATACATAATGTACTACCTCTTGTATCTGGATTAATCCATGATGTTGCACAATGAATTTTTAATGGGCACCCGTTGAAAACCTTTGAAAAGCACGCACCCATCTGTGAAAGTAAAATATAAGCCATTTAGAACAGTGAATTTGATACTTTACATCAACAGGTATTAGGAAAAATTCTAATTATGTATTTCAAATGGCACAGTTTTTGCCTTATTGAAGGGGTAAAAGAGTTAGGGACCAGTTTATTTAATTGTTTCTATCGGAGTGATTTCATCTCCATAAAACATGCCAGAGAAAGGGAAGCTTTTTTTTTTTTAAATAAAGCCAGTCACAGTTTCTTTGCCTCTCATATATTTCTGAATTAACATACTTCAAGACCTGCCAGTTCTGGTAACTGATTATAACAATGTCTATTTATTGCAGCATGAGAGGAAACTGAAAAAGGCTCTGTGTGAAATATGGGAGTGTGATAAAAATCAAAGTAGTCTCAAGAGTGCTCTCTTATTTCTGAAATATTTTACAAATTTGAAATGTCAGTAGTTGTTGTATAAATCATCACTCACATTTTTATTTCAAGAACTTTCTTAAAACTCAATCTGTTCTGAAATGCAAATCTTAAAGGATAGGTATGGTTAATGATATTGGCTTTCAAATGTTTTACTTTAAAAAAACTGTTGTGACAACTATCTAAACCAATTGTTCAATTGGACGTTTTTTTAACAGACATAGAACTTCACTGAATATTCAAATTTGATTTTTTTTTAATACAAAAAACCATTTCTATACTATATTCAAAACTAGTTTGGCTGGTCCAATATTATATACTTACATGGACTTTAGGTGTCGGTGGAAGGCCATTACTAATTGGTTTCTAGAAAAAATATTGTAAGCTTAGATTATTCTTTTAATATCTATACACATTTCACTAAAAACAAAATTAGTGTACAGATTAAACATTAAAATATCTTTTCTCAACAGTCAGACACAGTGCATAAGTAACTTAGTAATTGTGAGTATAACTATATTAGATGAAACTGACAAGCCAATATTTATTCATTTATCTGCATAAAAGACACCCACCAGTGGCAAACTCCATGCAAATTGTTAAACACAATAAATAGAGACATGCTGTACATTTTCAAGTTTAATACTGCACTCATTTAATGAGATGCACTAAATAACTACAGGAATACCCCAGTTTTTATAAAAAGAACAGGAGTACTTGTGACACCTTAGAGACTAACAAATTTATTAGAGCATACGTGAGCTACTGCCCACTTCTTCGGATGCATATAGAGTGGAACATATATTGAGGAGATATATGTTCCACTCTATATGCATCCGAAGAAGTGGGCAGTAGCCCACGAAAGCTTATGCTCTAATAAATTTGTTAGTCTCTAAGGTGCCACAAGTACTCCTGTTCTTTTTGCGGATACAGACTAACACGGCTGCTACTCTGAAGCCAGTTTTTATAGAATTTGGTATGTGAACTTGCTAACCTTCCCTGTCTGTTGATGCTGCCAACTCCCCCACCTCCTACAGAGGAATTACTGTTCTAGTGAAATTCATCTATTATGATTTCTTAATCTCAATATCCCATAACTTAACTTCTATATAATTTCTTATATAATAAAAATTTCAAATTAGAGATGTGAAAGAACACTAGAGTGTCGTCATCCATTATTACAAAGCTTATGAGCCTTAGTATTATAATTAGCTGTTCAACATTCCAAACAGTTGCTTAATGTAAACCCTGCTTTATTAAATTATGTTTCAGCATTCCACACATGGTTTATTTTATACCAAAACCATTTCATAAGCATCAAGAATACTTATTTCTTTCAGTGCAGAGATATTTCAACGGACAATTATCTCCTTTTTAAAACTGTAAGCTGCTTCAACCACAAAACTTGAAAGGGACACAGTCAGCTGTAAGTCTAGATGATTTCAAAAGATGAGTTCCAAGTAGTTTCGGGAGCTGTACTTATCTGAGTTTCCCCACCAATATTTATGGTTTTAAAATCAGATTTTAACTCTTTAAAATACGTTCTCCCCCCACTCCTTATTGTTCTGATAACTCCTTTCCTCCCTCCCCCCTCCCCCCCAAAAAAACCCTGACTAATGGCAACATTTTACAGAAGCAGCCCGATTTTAGGGCACAAACTGAGACATCTTGAACCTGACTTTCAAAAATGTTGAACACTCATCTCCCATTAGCTTCAACTGGAGTCAGAACTGGGTACTGAGCCAGTCTGAAAATCAAGCCCAAGGTTTCAAGTTGGGATGCAGAAACTGACACCCCCAAAAATCAGTGAAAATTCTAAAAATTTTGATCTAAATGACTACACAGGAGAAATAATTAAATGGATTATTACACACCAAAAGGTGTCAAAATGCACAATGACAGCAAACTAAAAAAGAAGTATTTTTCCTCCCAGACTTCTTTCCACAAATTTCCCCTCTTCTGCTGTCCTCATCCACCATCACTCTTTCTCTTGTCTCCGACGTTTGCTTTCTCCTGGCCCTGCTCCTCGTAACTCTGCTTCTCCTATGTCTCTTCTTCCACATCCCCCATGCCTCGTCCCTTTTCTCCCATAGCAAGCGGGGAAATCTAGGAAAAGACCAAGAAGTTCCCATGCAAGGCCACTCAGCAGCTGCTACAACACTGCTCACTAGCTTGGTTCCCTCTCTAGTGGCAATTTGGGGTGATAAAGGCTGCCAGTGCCGGAAAAGGACCTGGGCAGGCAAGGAAAAAAGCAGAAGCTCAGAACACCATTACAAGGGGACTAGAAAAAGGGATGGACGGCTGAGGAGTGAAATTTTTACCGTCTTATTTAAGTGAGACCATATCCCATAGTGACCATCTCTGTGTGGGTGCGGAGGAAGCTTTCAGGTTCTTTTTCTCCCAATGACAGCACTAGGCACACACCAGTGTCAACTGCTAGGTGTTTATTTTGTGCTGGTAAACACTCTGAATACAAGCAAAGTGTTGAACAACAGACTCACTTGCTGTGAGCTGCATGGACAGAGCAGTAGAATCAATACAAGGTGGTTCCCATGGACAAATCCTGGGTCCATTTGTCTAAAAATCCTTGGAAAACACAGAATATCTGTGACTGTTGACACTAGGCTGCTGTCGTGGCTCAAAGGGAGAGAAGGGGTCTCAGTAAGCTGGAGTCCAAACCACACAGGACTTAAGTCAAAATGAACAGTTTCCTGAAAGCAAACAGGATGCTAAGAGAACTAGGGCATACATGTCAATAATATAAAAGCTGTGCATATACAGTATTTTAATTTGAATGGTATATTTATAAACAGCTAAATACATTGGGTTACTGAGTTCTTGCTGGACATCAGTTTTGTAGTTTGTAATTTAAGATTTTATTCTGTAGGCCTGAGAGCCTCAGAAGTTCATTAATTGCTAAGGCGTAAAATCACATGGTTATAGATAGAAGCTTTCAAAATGGAATTTGGTCCAAGTATGCCAAAATACAGAAAGGCACACAACTTAAAAATCATATTGTTTAAACAAGTTTTTAAAAACATACGTGTTTTCTAATATCACTCTAGATTTTTGTCTTCACTACTGTTACCTCAAGTTATAATTCGAGTCCTGTCCATGTACAAACACCCTTAACTCAGGTGTGGTGGTGCTTTTAACTGGAGCTGGCAGGCCCACCAGGGGTATAGAATAAAGCTGGAGTTAGCAAAACTCGTCAGCTGCTAACAGAACCCCTCTGCAGCATGGACAGAGATTAGCTCTACTTGCATGCTGCTAGTCCTCCAATGCCTTCCTGCAATTCCTCCCCTGGGCCCAGAAAGGACAAACAAGTTCTTCCACAATATGCTGGGAAACAATTAACACAGCAGCTCAGCTTACTGCTGACCAAAGAACCCTGCGAATTTCCCCGGAACAAGCAATTGCAGGGCCAGTATGGACACAGCATCTACTGTAGGGGTAGGGAACCTTTGGCACATGTGCCGAAGGCGGCACGCGAGCTGATTTTCAGTGACACTCACACTGCCTGGGTCCTGGCCACCGGTCTGGGGGGCTCTGCATTTTAATTTAATTTTAAATGAAGCTTCTTAAACATTTTAAAAACCTTATTTACTTTACATACAACAATAGTTTAGTCATATATTATAGACTTCTAGAGAGAGACCTTCTAAAAACGTTAAAATGTATTACTGGCACGCCAAACCTTACATTAGAGTGAATAAATGAAGACTTGGCACAGCACTTCTGAAAGGTTGCTGATCCCTGATCTACTGTGTTATTTTGCACTGTGGCCACTCTCACTTGAGCTAGGCTACCTTGCGAGGAGTAAATGGAGTACTGATAACCTGCAGTGAAGACAAACCCTTTAAAATTTAGGACTAAAAATCTGTCAGCAACAATAAAAAAACCTCAAGAGCTCCAGCTCACCCTCCATCCTGATTCCTCACTGGTAACTCCTGCATATCTCCACATTCTCTCCCCACCTACTGTGGAATCCTTCTGGACCCTCTTTCAGTTCCTTCTTTAACTCCATCCCCAGTACGGCCAAGTCAACTTCCCCACCCTAAACTGCCTTCTCTGCTGGATCTGGTGCTGCCACTTCTCTTGTGCTGAATAACTGCTGATACTGAAGTGTCACATATCAGTTTAGCCTCAGTAAACAGACACTTTGATTTTAACCTTTTCCCCAGAAGATCCATTTAATTTACTGTAGAAGTGGCTTGATTATATCCCTGTTAAGAACGATTCTCTCCATTGCCAAGCAGCAGTTAAACTTCAATCCAAAGCTAACTAGTCTGGGGAGAAAAATGCTATGACTGTATATGACCTTAATTGCGCAATATGATCCTCAATAGCCCCCGCAAACTGCAGAGGATTTATGCAGATATTTCTTCTTAACTCTAACACAGTTTATATATAGCCCTAGATATACACATTACATGTAGAAATTACTCAAGGCAATCCTTGGCACATTGATAGGAAGACAGAATTAAGGATTTGCATGTATTCAGAAACCCATATCTGCTACGCTGCAATGAAATCTGCTTCTAGCAGGCAGTCTTTCAGAAAGTACAACAGAACCTTGCTAATCCACATCATTTTATAATCCACACAAAAAACTCCCCATCTCGCAGCAAAGATTTTATACGAGACTGTGTTGCAGTGAAATGTTAAATTCCTCAAATTATTATTTTTACACATTATTAAGTATCAAATGATTAAAGCCCAAATTGCAATCATCAATGTAAATTAAACTACATTTTGCGTTACATTTTCCTTGGTTTCCCAATTTTTTTGTTTTCATACCCACTAGTCAGCAAAATTCATTAATCTATCTGATCTCTCATCATTAATATGAATTATTGAGGTTCTACTGTACTGTATAGACAGGACACATCACTAAGGTTTCACACAGACACACAAATCTTGAATGCACAATATTTATTACTTGTAATAAATGACAGCTCCTAGTAGCATTTAAAAATAAAATTTGTATTAATGTTGACTGCTTAAATTTAGATAAAAACTGTAGCATGATTAAACAGTTTAGCCAAAATGTTTTAAACTTGTAAGACAAAATCCATTCAACAGATATCAAAACCTGAATATATGAAACAAATCAATAATCATAGAATCATAGAAATGTAGGACAGGAAGGGACCTTGATAGGTCATCTAGTCCAGTCACCTACACTGAAGTAGGACTAAGTATTACCTAGACCATCCCTGACGTGTTTGTCTAACCTGTTCTTAAAAACCTCCCTAGGTAAATTTGTTTCAGTGCTTAACTATACCGACAGGAAGTTTTTTCTAATGTCTAACATCTAAATCTCCCTTGGTGCAATTAAAGCCCATTACTTCTTGTCCTGTCCTCAGTGGTTAAAGAGAACAATTTATCACCCTCCTCTTTATAACAACCTTTTTTCTACTTGAAGACTGTTACGTTCCCCCTCAGTCTTCTCTTCCCCAGAGTAAACAAACCCATTTTTTTTCCACCTTTTCTCATAGGTCAGGTTTTCTAGCTCTTTAATTATTTTTATTGCTTTCCTCTGGTCTTTCTCCAATTTGTCCACATCTTTCCTGAAATGTGGTGCCCAGAACTGGACACAGTACTCCAGTTGAGACCTTATCAGTGCTGAGTAGAGTGGAAGAATTATTTCTCGCATTTTGCTTACAAGACTCCTGCTAATACACTGCAGAATGATGTTTGCTTTTTTTACAACAGTATTATATTATTGATCCATATTTAGTTTGTGATCCACTATAACCCTTTGATCTTTTTCTTCAGTACTCCTTCCTAGGCAGTAATTTCCCATTTTGTATTTGTGCAATTGATTATTCCTTCCTAAGTGTAGTATTTTGCATTTGTTCTTATAGAATTTCATCCTATTTATTCAGACCATTTCTCCAGTTTGTCAAGATCCTGCTGAATTCTAAATTCTGTCTTCCAAAGTGCTTGCAACCCCTCCCAGCTTGGTATTGTCCACAAATTTTATGAGCATACTCTCTACTATGGCACTATCCAAATAATTTATGAAGATACTGAATGGAACCGGACCCAGGACACATCTCCGTGGGAACCCACTTGATGTGCCCTTCCAGCTTGATTGTGAACCATTAATAACCACTCTCTGAGAATGGTTTTCTAGCCAGTTGCGCACCCACGTTATTGGAGGTTTGTCTAGGCTACAGTTCTCTAGTTTGTTTATGCGGTGGTCATGTGAGACAGTATCAAAAGCCTTACTAATGTCGAGATCCATCACATCTATTGCTCCCCCCCCATCCACAAGGCTTGTTACCCTGTCAAAGAAAGATATTAAGTTGGTTTGACATGATTAGTTCTTGACAAATTCATATTGCCTGTTATTACCTTGTTTTCTTCTGGGTGCTAACAAAATAGAATGTTTGATTATTTGCTCCGCTATCTTTCCGGGTTCCGAAGTTAAGCCGACTGTTCTATAATTCCCTGGTTTGTCCCTATTCCCCTTTTTATAGATAGGTACTATATTAGCCCCTTTCGGTCCTCTAGGATCTCTTCCATCCTCCACAAGTTCTCAAAGATAACTGCTAATGGCTCAGAGATCTCTTCAGCCAGTTCCTTAAGTACTCTAGGATGTATTTCATCAGGCCCTGCTGACTTGAAGACATCAAACTTGTCTAAATAATTCTTAACCTGTTCTTTTCCTACTTTAGCCTCAGATCCTACCCCATTTACACTGACGTTCGCTGTTAGTCGTCCCGTCACTGCTAACTTTTTTGGTGAAAACTGAAACAAAAAAAAAGGTATTTAACACTTCTGCCACTGCTGCATTTTCTGTTATTGTCTTTCCCTCCTCATTGTGTAATGGGCCTATCCTGTCCTTGGTCTTCAATAAAAGCACGTGCAACTCAATTTAAGGAGTTAAAAAAAAAAAAAAAAAAAAAAGAGTATAAAAGTAGATTTGAAATCATTACCTACCAGTATTTCCTTTTTTTCTTTCCTTGAAAAATTAGTGTCTTTATTTTCATTTGGCTGTTGATGTGGAGATCCCTCTCTGTCACCATTTAAATGTAAAGAACTCACTCCATTACCTTCAAAAGAAACGTTTAAAGTTACAAATACATTTTCTCTACATTCAACTTATAATGTAATCGTTTACAGACATGAATTTGATGGGTCAAATTCTCTGTCGGCATTAACGCCATTATCTTCAATGGAGTTACACCAGCAAAAAAATTAGCCCATTATAACAGGAAAAGGGGTTGTAATCATTTCAATCCTTTCAAGTCCCTAAACGAGGATCAATAAAACTTCTGAAGGTTTTCAGAAGAATAGCCAGCATGGATTTGTAAAGAACAAATCATGTCAAACCAATCTGATAGCTTTCTTTGATAGGATAACAAGACTTGTGGATAAGGGAGAGGCTGTGGATGTGGTATACCTAGACTTTAGTAAGGCATTTGATACGGTCTCGCATTATATTATCAATAAACTAGGCAAATACAATTTAGATGGGGCTACTATAATGTGGGTGCGTAACTGGCTGGATAACTGTACTCAGAGAGTTGTTATTAATGGTTCCCAATCCTGCTGGAAAGGCATAACAAGTGGGGTTCCGCAGGGGTCTGTTTTGGGACCGGTTCTGTTCAATATCTTCATTAACGACTTAGATATTGGCATAGAGTCAGATCAGGCCTTAAATTCCATATCAAACACCAGAGAAATGCTTACAAACCAATAGGCAGGAAGCACAATTAACTGCTATATAATTACTGAAATCAATTCATTTGTTTATCTGTGAACCTTTGAAGCCCAGTTCTACTCTCAGGTATGTCCACACAACTCCAATTGACTTAAATGGGAGCTTGCGCAGCAGAACAGAATTTGACACTTAAGTCTATGAAAACATACAATGCTGCCCACTGTTACACAGTTTCAGCATATTTCACCTTGAGTATGTTGCTTAAGGATCCAATCCTGTCCTCACTGACATCAAGAGGAATTTTGTCAATGACTACAATGGGAGGTGTATTTGGCCCAGGTAAGTTATAGTGTACATTTTTACTGCAACTGGTTTTCCTGTACTATTTTTGCTACTTGCCCACAGAAGTACACATTACCACAGGATGAGTCATGTGTACAACTGTCTAATCCCCACACACTGCTTGGTGTCACTTGTATTACCTATAGGATTAGGCTTCGGGGGAGGCAACCGAGGAGGGGGTGGTCTAGGTGGAACTTGTGATGTTAACTTTGCTGGACTGTCTGAAACAGGGCATCTCTTGATCGTTCCTTGATTATCATCTTCAGAAGAATGACCTTCCTGTGGTATGCAGATGGATTTAGGCTGAAAAATAAATATAACGATATTAATGAACGATACAAACAAAGTAATCTATCTAGGCATTTATACCACACTCATCATGGTAATACTGTACCAGAGCTCCGCGTTATACGTATCCCATGAGTGTACTGATAAAGAAAACTGTATGCTCCATTAAGCAAAACGACGTTTACTGCAGAAAAATGCTTAGCAATAAAACAAGAAAACTCAGATTATTAAGTAGTGCACTGAAATCATGATTGGCCTGCTGAAACGTCACTACTCATGTCAGGTTCTGCATTCTAGGTAGTCAGGCCTGGTGGCTAGAGCAGTGGTCATAGCCGGACATAGGTTCAAGGCCAGGCCCAGGGTGTCACTGATACCAGGGTCTGGGGGCAGGCCGTGGGTCAGAACTGGGGTCAGAGTCTGTGGACAAGCAAAATCATGATCACAGTTAGAAACAGGCCAACAGTCAAAGCTAGGCTGGAGTCAGTCTGAGGGTCAGGAGGCGGGTGCAGAACAGGGCAGAGCACAGACAAGGCTCGAGCGGGCTGGAACAAAGCTCAGGCAAGGCTAGGGCAGAAACAGGAACTGGATCAAGAGCAGGCCGGAAGCCTAGGGAGTCAGACTGCAAGGCAGCAGGCGGGTTCCTGGACAAGTAGTGCTGGTGCACAGACTAACTTGCAGCTCTGACAGGGTCCTCTGTGCCTGGGGGTCATCTGACCTGGTCCCTGCTCAGGGATAGGCTGCTGCAGCATTCTTGAGGGCTGAGTCACTGCAGGCTCTGCTTATGGGATGAATCAGGGCAGCTGAGTTGCTGCAACATGCCTGACCTATAAGACTCGCAGCAGGCTCTGTTGGAGGAGTGAGTCATGGCACCTATTGAGGCTCTGGGGGATCTAAAGGTCACACCCCCCTAGCCTAACAGGAGGAGCCACTGGACTCAGGCATCAAGAAAGTATGGGGAAGAATGAAAAAACGGTAACAGGGCTGAGGGTCACAGGGTCGAAAGCAGAGATCCAGAGGGGGACCCCGAGGGGTGAGGCATAGCAAGTGAGTAAGCTGGCTGTGGGTTTGGCCCACAGTTTATGTCCAACAGGTAATCAAATCAGAGGCATTTAAGATAAAGTATAGAGCTGAATTATCAGAATGGAGGCTGGCCTTTGGGATCTGTGAAACATGGCTACAGAGCCCTATGCTTTTGGGAGGACCCCAAATCAGTACATGGCTACAGAGGGCAGGGTCAAGCAGACGCACACTGATGGCACTAAAACTGTCGCTAGCTCCCTCCCAGTCATCCGCCTGAAGCTGAGTTGGTGCCAATCATCGACAGTTCTTAAACCCAGTCTGTGCCTTTTCGCGTAGTTGTTTCCCTCCTGTATACAGGCAGATCGGAGTAGCAGTGACCTCAGTTCTCCTGCCCCACTAATCCCTTTTCTTTTGTCCTTTTTTCCAATGCATTAAGTACAAACAAGTTTTCTTAGGCATCAGGCATGTGTCTCTCCTTGCGCTCTAGCTCTTTTCTACCATACCTTGTTGTTGTAACAAATAACAGAATGCCACTCTGCATTCGAGTCCGGGTTCTAATAAACACATAATGGATTTACACAGCAGTGTTTTGTATTTTCCGAAATGCTACCCAAACATTACTTAACCCTCACCATGTCAGGTGCTTGGATAACAGGGCTAAGCACGGTACAAATGCCTAAACAGATACACACAATTTCCATTTTATAGATTGGGAAATAGACACACAGGGAAGTTGGTTTCCCCCAACATAGAGTAAGTCAGAGTAAGACCCCGGATTTAAAAAGTGAGAAATCTTCAATGCTTGCCTCACATCCCTAGAACTTGCTGGCTTTCATATTGCTCTTCCACAGCAGGCAAAAGACATTGAAGCAAGTTTTTTTTTTTTTTTTTAAATAAACATTGTTCCCATTTATGGCTTCAGCACTATAAAGCAACTGATTTGTCTGTTCTGCATTTTGGTTATTGCTATTGACTGTCCTACTCTTGGAACCTTAAGAACCCAAGTTTGTCCATCACTCTTGCTCATTACCTCAGCATGCGCAGCACCAACTGGAGATGGAAGTCCTTTCTTGTGTGCTGCCTTTACTTTCTTGCCCTACAGTGCCATCCATAGGACATTTCACAAGAGTTTGTGTCTGCTGTTCTGTGGTCAATTATGAGAAGTGGAAGACTCATGGTTAATGAATATCTACAGCACATGGAGGTAGCCATAATTGGCAAGGTCAGGTTGTGGAAGTTGCAAGGCTCTCAAAGGTCCCAGTTGTAAAATGGAAAGCTACAGCACTCCCTGCCGAGGAAGGGAGCAATCACAAACGTAACAGCAGATTCATTAGGCTAGAATCCACTGGAGCCAGGAACCCCATGGGCCCACTGAGCTGCAGAACTGGCTGGGCCAGTGGGGCAGAGAAACACTAGGCTCTGGGGGCCTGTGACTTCATCCAACCCAAGGAAAGGGCTGATGTGCATGCTACTCTAGGGCCAGAATCTGCAGATTGAGGAAATAAAAATGAGATCCGTTGGAAGAGCATGAAAGGAAAAAAGCCTGTAAAGCAGAAACCGGCAGAGGCTGACAGCTCAAGTACAGACTGGTTGCAAGAGACGGGGCAAGGCGGCATCTAACAGACTCTTAAAGGGCAACATTTTGATGCCAAAACACAGAATTCCTCTAGGCCTGTCTGCACAGCTAAAAGCAGGCATGGTTAACCCACCCAGCGTTGGTGAATGGACACACTCAGAATAAGACATAGGGTTTTTTTGCACCTTTAAATTTACTTTGAATGTACAATGAAAGTGTAGATCAACAGTGTTTGTGTAAGTGGCAGTATGAGAGATCTGATCTGTACACACAACCATTTAAGTATCCCATCATTGCAGCTGAAGTTAGTACTCAAGACTCTTGCTGTGGTGGCCCTTTGGTGGGAATTCCTGCCTCCCCCAAATCCTTCAAATACCTAAACTAATCCCTCCCTAAATATTAATGGTACACTCAAACACCATTTCCGAATTGCTGAATACCACAGATTCTATTATACACATTTCCCCAAATTAGAGATGTACACAAATAACTGAAAGGTCAAATCTCACCTTGATAAATTTGGGGCCAATAGAAGTTTTGAGTAAAGTTTTCAAAAGTGCTTAAGTCAATGAGACTCTTAAGTCATTTAGACACTTATGAATTTTTTGGGAAAAAATTAAATACAAATATTTTTAGCACATTTCTCCCCTTATGTAATACAGTGGAAAAACCTGCTTACCTTTGGTGGTAAAGGAGGTGGCACTTTAGGTTTAATTGTAGCGCTACAAAGAAAATAAGTACAGATCATTTAGAAGTTATCCAAATACAGATCTCGGACACATCCTCACAATGCTTTATTCTTGATGCGGTCACCGTACGATTTATTTTTATACTTTTAAAACGCTATACAAATAATTGAAACATCCTGAGCTTTTTGATCAATACCAGTGTTATTTCTAAACACTTACACGATGTATATTTTCAGTGTTGCTCCCTCCTTTGCCCCAGATACAAGCAGGAGGAACTCAAGTGCCCCCGGAGATCTCCCCCTGAAGTCATAAGTGACAATTTTGAAATGCTCAGCTGTTGAAGCTATATGGACTTGTGCAGGAGAAGAGAGGAGAGATTCTTAACAGGGAGACGCAGAGAGGACACAGCGTGAATCTAACATGTGTTGAAAGAAAGAAGAGGGATTTAATACTTAAGTGGGGAATACAGGATATTAGTTGGATTTACTAAAAATGTATTGATGGTCGTGTGGAATGATGATGATTATACAGGATTACGATAGGGTGGTGAGGTGTGCGGCTGAGGACAGCACACATCTATTAAATGGCTGCTCATCTCAGACTGGCCTACCAGGAAGACTTTCCAAACGCCACATTGCTGACCCTGAGGCTACTGATGCTCACCTAAGCCCTTTTGACACTTTTTTTTTTTTTTTTAAACTTGTACAGCTTGACAAATTGGAGAACTGGTCTGAAATCAACAAGATGAAATTCAGTGAAGTGCAAAGTAAGTGTATTAACAGGCATGCCATATTTAAGGCAGGAGAGGCAATTATCCTGCTCTATTAGGCACTAGTGAGGCCTCACCTGGAGTACTGTGTCCAATTTTTGTGGCTACACTTTAGGAAAGGGGTGGACAAATTAGAGAGAGTCCAAGGGAGAGCAACAAAAATGTTAAAAGGTTTAGGAAACCTTTTTGAGGTTGAGGAGGGGTTTAAAAAAAAACCCCCAAAAACTTAGGCATGTTTAGCTTTGAGAAAAGAAGACTGATGGGGGACCTGATAAAAGTCTTCAAAAACGCTAAGGGCTGTTATACAGAGGACTCTGATCAATTGTTCTCCATGTCCACTAAAGGTAGGACAAGAAGTAATGAGTTTAATCTGCAGCAAGGGAGATTTAGGTTAGATATTAGGAAAAACTTTCTAACTCTCAGGGCAGTTAAGTTCTGGAACAGGCTTCCAAGAGAGACTGTGGAATCCCCATCACTGGAGTTTTTAAGAACAGGTTAGACAAACACCTGTCAGGGATGGTCTAGATTCACTTGGTACTGCCTTACCACAAGAGGCTGGATGTGATGACTTTTCAAGGTCCCTTCCAGCCCTACATTTTTATGATTCTATCATTCTGTGATACTTTTTACCAATCTTTACTGTACCACCTGTGCATTTGCAAATAATGATGATGAAAGCAGCAAACATCTTTCCTTGGACGGCTCATGGACGTGACCACTGGATTCTTCATCTCAACCATATGCAAAGCAGCAAATCTGTTCACAGCATACTATTAACCTACTATTCGGTAATGTGATCAGTAATATTTTTTCCTTTTCCTTGCAGAATTCTGTGTGGACCTGAGTTCTCACGAAGCAAATATTCAACAGCCTGGTCCTGGAGAAAAATATATCAGCATAAAATGAAAAGCTATTTCAAGTTTTTTTTTCCTCAGCACTTTGTTGTAAAGGATTTGCTGTAATTTTGGTCTTGCATTCCTATACTGTTGTACAGTCTGTTCTGTTAGAAATATTTTTCTTATCTTTTGGAAGTATAAAATATTTAGTGTGAATAATTTTGAGAATGCAGCCCTGAAATCTTGAATTCTTGCACAGAAATTTAACTGCTTTTGAATTATGCTTCTCCAAAAAAAGGGTTAAGAAAATATCCAAGAAGTGAGAACTTTTTTGGAACACTTATCTTCCCTTGCCTGGTTTCTCTAAGACTTTCCAGAGAAGTTCTATCCCAGCATAAGGTCAGGTTGATTTTGGTTGGAGAAGGGGAGTTGGAAGAGGAGTTCAGAATCCAGTTTATACTAGGAACCTTGTTTCATCTTTAACAAAGAAAGTAACTAACTATCTTCTCTCTCATTTACCCTCACTCAAATCCTCTATCATATATCAAAGTTAAAATCTTGAAAATTTTCCTTTACATTCTTCTCTGCATCTCAGGCTGACATCACAGGATGCTGTGTCATTGCTGGGAGATAGCTAATCAACACCTTTTATCTATCAACACTGGTTGCACAGAGGCTACTGGCCTGGATTGTGTCAGTGGAATCAACAGCATGGCTAATACAAAGTATCAGAACTAAAGGCATGGGGTATGGTTCCTGGATATCAGTGCATACAGAGCTCCTACAGCCTTGAGGGGTCCAGGCAGCATCAGCACTGGGACACAGCTTTGATGTACTTGAGTTGATGCAAAAAACTTCAACACAGTCAATGTGATATGAAGACACTATTCACCAGAGTATCCAGGCACTCAAGATATAAGACCTATGAATCTTTCCTATCTTCAGGATTGTGGATTACATCAACTTGAATGTGGCTGGGGTAGGTTGACACTTCGGTTGCTTCCAGGAATCGAGGGCAAAGATGGTTGCATGTCAAGTGAACTCTTCAACATGACTTGGTCTTGTGGAATGTGTGTGAAATAACAGAAGTGCAGAGCCCTCAATGTGCTCTAGAGAGAGACACACCAAGGGTTCAGCTGAATGTCTCACCTGTACTGAGGCGGGGCTTTGGACTCATTCCATCAAGCTGATATCAGAAGGACTGATGCGGAGCTTTAGTGACCAGATGACAGCCATGAATGTGGAGAAGACATCCAAACCATGGAACATCTAGTGAACCAGTGCCCTTCAAGATCCTTCTCTGGAGGGACAGCCTTGATTCATCCAAGTCACCAAAAGCCAGAGAGTGTATGACAAACTTGGATGTCAGCCTTTACTGTTGCTTTACAAGTCGCCAAAAGAACAAGTAGAAGACTGACCCGTTGGGACTGGACTGTGGCTCACTCAAGTTTGAAGCCTTCAAGGCTTCTTGCCAGACTTATAGAAAGTTTCAGAGAAAGCCAATACGGACCTTCTGGTTCTCTCTCTAGGACCTGACTGTTTGTGGTGAAGTCTGTGAGCAAATCATGGTCCTTTTGGAGGCAGAGAACACACCAGATGGGTCTGTCCATAGGGAACGTGGCCAGACTGAACTCAAAATATCTCTTGAAACTACTGGGCTCTTTCTTACGTATCCTGAAAGAATAAAGAAACAAACCATAGAAACACAAGAGCCACATGAAGACAGTGATGTGAAAGTTCTGACGGAGCAGGAGCTAGGAGTAAGGATCCCTAGAGTATCAAGCAAAGCAGCCAGTGCAAAGTGCTTCAGGAAAGCAGGAGGCAAGAGAGTCAAGTCCTGAGACTTTAAGTAGGTGGTGTTGACTACAGACAGACTGAGATGAGGAGGAAAAAATGTTAAACAAAACTTAACAAGAGACACGAACTGAGCATTAGAAGACGCATCAAGCCGAGCTGGTTGCAGCACAGACGACAGCATTGCAGCTATCCAACACAGCTTCTTCATCAAGTGCAATCAGAATGGAATTGGTGGAATGGAGTGCTATGGGGACACTTACATTCCACTGCATAAGTGGCCTGAGCTATCCCATTTGTACACACAGCTTTGAGCAAACCAAGAGTAAGTTCTATCCAATCTTATCTTTGAAGACCAAAAAAAAACAAACCAACCAACCAACCAAACACACCCCTGCATTAAGTTATGTGTTTTTTTTGTTTTTGTTTGTTTGTTTTAAAACCTAGAAAATTCTTCTTAGAGGAAAAACGATTAAGAACTTTTCTACATGCATCACATCTCAAATAGCATATATGCCGCCATTTTGAAAAGGTAACTAATAATTAAATAACTGCATCTTTAATGTGATATCACCTGCCTCTGAAATCATGTACCACAAATGTAAGTATCAATGTCAGCACTTTTGTCTCCATCTCACCTTTGGAACCTTCCCCCCAAATAATTAATAGAAAAACAATCCAAAGGTTAGTGTTGTGTCATATATCAAGCACCCTACTTCCTGTCACCAACCCATGTCCCAATATTAGTCAATCAGTAAAGCACATCATTTGTAAAACTTGTCCCTCTTCGCTGATGGCTGCCCTTCTCATTGAATACAGGGGTGACAAGCGTATACATTGTTAAAAAACTTTCCTTGATAAATAGTCATAATAGCAGTGGAACAGCTAAAATGAGAAGATTCATTAAAATATATTTAGTTTCTCTATGAGAATGTTAATAAACTCGACTAACAGTTCACAGGTTTCTAATATAACGCAACAGCTCTTTGAAGATCATCCATTAGCAGGAAAGTAAAAGGGAATCAAAAACAGTCTTCTTTCCTATCTCAGGCAAACGATGGATTTGTTTTAAGAAGGTGGTCTTTTCATACATACAGGTTTCACATTTTAATATAATTCCTTTTCAGTTCTCCTCTGCCTCTACCATAGTTAAACTTAGATTTAGAATAGTCATAGTATTTGTTCCACTGAAATTTAATATGAATTAGAACTTTCCAGTATGATGTTTTTAATGTTGTAAATAATAATACACCAGGGTTTCTGTTGCAACAGATGATTTCATTAGCTCAGTATAGCCCTTTTTCCAGATCAGAATTTTAGCGAGGTGGCAAAATTTACAGATTATACAAAATTACTCAAGATAGTTAAGTCCAAAGCAGACTGCGAAGAGTTACAAAGGGATTTCACAAAACTGGGTGACAAAATGTGAGATGAAATTAAATGTAGTAATTAACAAAGTAATTAACAGAGGAAAACATCATCCCAACTATATATACACAAAATGATGGGGTCTGAATTAGCTGTTACCACTCAAGAAAGAGATCTTGGCAGTCATTGTGGATAGTTCTCTGAAAACATCTGCTCAATGTGCAGTGGCAGTCAAAAAAGCGAACAGAATATTAGGAATCATTAGGAAAGGGATATTAAGACAGAAAATATCATAATGCTGCTATATAAATCCATGGTATGCCCACACCTTGAATACTGTGTGCAGGTCTGGTTGCTCCATCTCAAAAGATATATTAGAAATTGAAAAGGTACACGGAAGGGCAACAAAAATGACTGGGGGATGGAACAGCTTCCATATGAGGCTAGATTAAAGACAGAATATTCAGCTTGGATAAAGAGACGACTAAGAGGGGATATGACAGAGTTATATAAAATCATGAATGCCGTGGAGGAAGTGAATAAGAAAGTATTATTTAACCCCTTCCATAACACAAGAACCAGAGGTCACCCAATGAAATTATCAGACAAAAGGAAGTACTACTTCATACAACGCACAGTCAACTATAGAACTTGTTGCCAGGGGATGTTGAGAAGGCCAGAACTATAACTGGGTTCAGAAAAGAAGTACAGTAAAAGCTTTTTTAACCGGCATGCTGGAGGAACGGGGAGTGCCAGTAAATTAAAAATGCCAGTTAACTCAGAGGGAGAGCTTTGGAGTGCAGAGGGGTTGTGTGGGGCAGCAGGGACATGGGCGGGATTGCAGGGCATGGGCTCTGGGGGAGAGGGGGGTTGGGTCCGGGAGGGGGCTTGGGGCAGGGGCATGGAAAGGAGCTTGGGATGCTGGATGCCCACCTCCAGCGGCTCCCCGTCCCTGCTGCTCCTGGCAGAGGTGCAGCCAGGCAGCTCTGCAAGCAGGCACACTGCCTCTGTCTGCAGGCGCTGCCCCCTGCAGCTCCCATTGGCTGCAGTTCCCGGCCAATGGGCTGAGCACCGCAGAGTTAGTGCTCGGAGAGCGGGGACAGAAGCAGTGTGCCTGCAGAGCTGCCTGGCCGCGCCTCCACCAGCAATAGCAGGGAGGGGAGCTGCTTGCGAGGAGCCGCCAGAAGTGAGCGCTCCCCCCCATCCAACACCCCGAGCCCCTCCCATGCCCCAACTCCCTGCCCCAAGCCCCCTCCCAGACCCAAACTCCCTCCCAGAGCGCATGCCACAGCCCCTCCCATGCCCCAGACCCCTGCCGGCCTCGCACCAACTACACTGTAAACCAGACTTTCAGTGCAGAAATGCTGGTTTATAGAGCTTGCCGGTTGGTGAAGTGCCAGTTAAAAGAGCTTTTACTGTAGATAAGTTCATGGAGGATAGGTCCATCAACTGTTGTTAGCCAAGATCATCAGGGATGCAACCCCATGCTCCGAGCATCCTAAGCCTCTGACTTCCAGAAGCTGGGAAGGGATGATGGGGTGGATCACGCGATAACTGCTCTGTTTTGTTCATTCCCTCTGAAACATCTGGCACTGGCCACAATCAGAAGAGAGGATACTGGGGTAGGTGGACCATTAGTCTGACCCAATATGGCTGTTCTTATGTTGATTTAATTATAATAAATTAAAGAAAATAATTAAAAGATACTGCGGAAGAGCTGTACAAAAAGAGCTGAACATTAAATTATTATTTCAATATTAATGCAAATCAATCAGTAGAATAAAGCAAAACACCAGTGATGTGATCCAAACAGAGATTACTATGATTTTGCTACTTTACAAATATATCAGAAGGAAAAAAAAAATCAAGGTGTTCTCACATTCAGAATACAATTCAAACAAAATAAAATTTTCAGCGACCCATGAATCAGAGAGCAGATACATCAAAATAAAAAATGACTTACTGTTTAGCATCATCGTCTGCATCATCATCATCTTCTAAATGTGCCACATGTCCCCTAAGGAAATGAACAAGGTACCATGGCTGAGTGCCCTTCATTAAAATGACTCTAGCTACTATGAAAGAATTCTGGTATGCAATACCTCAAGGGCACCGTCTATACAGAACATTATGATGTTGCTTTGTATTTTTATTTTCTTTTTCATTATTCTTTAAAGCACAAATTAAGCCCAGACAAATGAGACCTCTCCCATATCTTCAAATGAGCATTAGTAGATGGTAACAGGTGCAAGAAATCAATGTAAAAAACACTTTGAAAAACACAAGAGAAAAATAAAAAAGTTACCGCTGATGCAGTTCTTCTTCAACTGATTTTAGGAGACTCCTTCAAAATTAATAAGAATACAATAAATAACTGAACACAAACTGAAGAAAGCACTTGGAAAAGAAGACATGAATAAAAGTTCTCAATTCAAAATAAGCTACTCTATTCTAATAAGATACACCGATTTTTTTGCTGAAGAATAATTTCATTGTTTCAGTATAGTTACATGATGCTATTAAACAGTGTTTATCTACATTTATTAGCGTACTCCTAATTACTGTACCTAGCCATCACCTCTGGACTGCAAACTAGGGCTATTTTGGCTTATTTCAATATTTACCTGTTTAAACTGAAACCAAGATACTTAAGATTAAATAGTATGTTATCATAAAAAGTGAAAGTGACAAAAAGATTAAACTATCAGGAGACCACTAGTCCCAATTTTATTATCTTAAAATTCACATCTTTCATAGTACTATGTTTTCCCCCTCAAAATGCAGATTTCAACATGCTAAAAAATTACAACTTCTAAGCCAATCTATGAAACAGCCCATCACATGCTGGCTGTCATGCAAACATCTGCATACATGCATGCAACAAAAGGGCAGCAGGATTTTTACAGAAAGGAGGATTCCTGAAAATGTTAATATTATTCCCTACTGAAAAATAAAAAAGATCTACAGAGTGAAGGAAATGCAATACCTATGCTTTCATGAAACTTCTCTTTTATAAAGCTACATGTCAAGAGTTTGACTTGTACAGACAGTGTCATTTTAAATATGAAAGCACCTAAAGTATCCGAGGCTGGAGAGAACGACTATTATCTCATTTCATACAGTGCGTGTATCTGGATAACTACATCAAAACTCACAACGTAAAGTTTAACCTTTAAGGAACTTAATGACAAAATTATAATGAATAATGAGTTCTCTATAGATGTGTAAATGTTTTAAGTTCTTTTGTCTTTTTTTTTTTTTTTTTTTTTAAACAAACACGTGTAAGTACATCCCCATAACTGGCCAGATGACTTGGGCAGAAGGGCAATACCTTGCTGTAAGGGAAAGTTTGTCACTAAACAGACTCTGATGTCTGAAACTGATAATGACATTCTAGAGGTGATGGGGGTGACAATCTCAATATCTTGAGAGTACACCTCAATATGCTGAGAACGTTCTCTCTATATCAGCTGGAGTGATTATTATTGTAGAAGTCAATAGTTTAAAAACTGCACGACTATAAATAACCAAAGGTTTATCACGTTTTACTGCATAAACATCAAATTACATTTTACTACTACATTACCTGTGGTTTTAAATTTAAACAATGAATTTAAGTCTCAATTAAATTTTAAAAACCAAGGAAAAATGCCCTCTTTTACTCACTTATTTGCACCTAAGAAGCAGCCACTCTGGGGACCATGACCATATTCTAGCTGCAGATCCTATAAATATAAGAGAAAGAGCTTTAAGATGAAAAGACAAGAGAGTTAAAAACACATCACATGCTTGCCTCACCCTCTTCACTGTACCCAAGCCACACAACTAATTCTGTCCTACTGCCACTCTTGGCTCTAGACCAGGGGTGGGCAACCTTTCAGAAGTGGTGCGTCGAGTCTTTATTCACTCTAATTTAAGGTTTTGCGTGCCAGTAATACATTTTAACGTTTTAGAAGGGCTCTTTCTATAACTCTATAATATATAACTAAACTATTGTTGTATGTAAAGTAAATAAGTTTTTTAAAATGTTTAAGAAGCTTCATTTAAAATTAAATTAAAATGCAGAGACCCCCCCAGACTGGTGGCCAGGAACCAGGCAGTGAGAGTGCCACTGAAAATCAGCTCGCGTGCCGCCTTCGGCACACGTGCCATAGGTTGCCTACCCCTGCTCTAGGCTCTCATTCATAGGCCTCTTAAGCCTGGATCCCTTCCATGCCCCAACTCTGCCATGCCTCACATCTCCTCCAATTCCTCCATAAAACACACTTCTTTCATAAAGCCATTCAACCACAGTCCCCTCCTCAGGGAAATTCTGAGCTAGAGGGGCCTTTCCACTGATGACTCAAAAAACCCCAAACTACGAAAACATCAAATTTGTGGAACTAGCCAATGGTGTGTTAACCTTCAATTAGTCACACTATTTTCTGTTGAATCCACCCAATCTCTGTGTTCATTTTAATTGTATATATTTATATTGTCAGTTCTTCAGGGCAGAGATCTTGTAATGTCTGTAGTATACAATTGGCACTATCCAAATAAATACTATATAGGGACTCCTGCAAATATTTTGTTTGTTTTAGTTATAAAGGCAACAAATATTTTAAGGACAACTACTATATGCTTATTTATTTTACATGTAAATTTTTTGGTTATGAAATTCAAAATACTACATTAACCAGACATTAAAGTTGCAAAATCAAGCACTTACAACTTACAAAGTGCTAAGTAACCTTAAGACTAAGCATGAGGTGGCAAGGAACCCCAGGAGACACTGCTCTCAAAAATTCTGAGCTCATGTACCAGAAGGCATGCTTATCATTAATGGGAATAGGCAGAGTTCACCTTAAAGAATCACCATACTAGCATGTCCCAAGAGAAGACTATTAAAGCTATGGGATGTTTGTCTCTCCTCGGCCAGGTCAGGATTGGAGAAGTGTGTACACAAACTCCTTCCCCTAAACACTTGGGGTTCACCTATACTGGGAAATGAGTGATGTTTTAAGATGTTAAAATTTTTAGACACCACTTAGCAGCTTGTATAGAACAGAACTCTCTCAAGTGTACCCCATTCCAGAAATATCCAGTCCATCACCAACAGATATCCTGGTAACACAGTGATGAGACTAGTACAGACAGATTAGATAGGCAACCACCCCACAGTGAAGGGGCGCTCCATAGCCTGAGCCTCTCACTCTCCCATATGAAGGGACATCCTGACAAAGAAGAAATGCTTACTCCACTCCTCAGGCTTCTCAGCCCAGTCTCCCAGCCCAGCCAGTCCTAATCTTCTCCTCCAGGCTCAATGTCCAAGTCCCAGTGTCCTCACAACTCCCAGTCTCTCTCTCCACACGCCCAGTCTCTGTGCCCAGCCAGTCCCAGTTCCCAGTTCATCTGACCCCAGACTTCTAGTACTAGTCTCTATCTTCTCAGACTTCTCATCCCGTCTTAGTCTCCCCACCTCTCAATTCCTTGTCCCATTCTCTTCGACCAACCAGTTCCAATTCTCTCCGACACCCAAATTCCTTTCCAGATCTGCGCACCCTCCTCATGCCTCCCAGTCCTTCCAGTCCTCCCAATCCCAGTGACAGTCACAGTTTCTCTCCCCAATCCTACAGTCCCAAGCTACACCTTTCTCTCTACCAGTCCCCCTTTTGTCCCCTTTGCATTCAAACCAGACACCTTCCTCTCCCAGGCTGCCTGGGCCCAAGGGGGTGGGGGGTTACTGAGAGGACAGGAGAGACTCTAAGGCCTAGTCTATACTACAAAGTTATGTTGACATAAGCTGCCTTGCATCAATCTGATTATTCCCTGTTCTGTTCATTCCCTCTGGGGCACCTGGCATTGGCCACTGTTGGAAGACAGGATACTGGGCTGGATGGACCTTTGGTCTGACCCAGTATGGCCATTCCTATGTTCTTAACTTAGTTGTGCATGCGTCTACACTTAAATTTGTCACCCACCATAAGTGTCCTGTTACGCCAACACAGTAATACCCCCTCCCCAAGTGGCTGTAAGCCAAGGTCAATGTACGAAGGTCAATGCAGCGTGCATGTAGACACTGTTACCTATGTCAACCCTAACAATCCTCCAGCAGCTGTCCCAAAATGCGCCACACTGACCACTTTGGTTACCACTGTGAACTACGTAAACCAAGAGTCCTCCCTCCCTTTTAAAGCCCTGCAAATTTTGGAATTTCTTTTCCTGATTGCCCGGTTTGGCGAGCACACCAAGCAGCTCTCCACTGTTGAGTGAAACTGAGCATGCTGGCTACGCGCTCCAGATGTGCTCTGACAAGAGACATTGATTCTCCTGGACCTGTAGGGAGAAGAGGCTGTGCAAGCATTGCTATGGACCAGCCGTAGAAACTTGGACACCTACGAGCAGATTGCTCAGGGGATTCAGGAGAAGAGGTACTACAGAGCCCAGTAACAGTGCTGCATGAAAGCTAAGGAGCTGTACCAGGCATACCAGAAAGCCAACAATCGATTAGTGCTAAGCCATCGACTGCTGCTTTTAAGATGAGCTGCCTGCCATACTCAGCAGAGACCCCACCACCACCCTGCACAATACTGAAGATACCTCCAAAGAGTCCAAGTCACAGGCCTCTACCGGGAACAGCGAGGGGGAGGAGGAGGATGGGGGACTGGTGACTGGGGGACCCAGCTGTGCAGCAAGCCAAGACCTGTTTTTGATTCCACCACAGTCCAAGCAGTTGAACACAGGCGAGCCCAATTCAGGGGAAGAAATCTCAGTTAAGTGTGTACATAAATTTTCCATTACAGGGATGCCCCCTGCCCACAAGACCAGGACTTTTCATTAATTTCCTCGTCCTAGAAGAGGTAGTTGTACAACCAAGAGAGGTAGAGATGCACACAGCAGCCAGCTATAACCATTTTGATTCTGTTCACACTGAGGTCCAATCCTGTGAGTAAACTATGCCCCTTCAAATCGACCAAAAGCACATTCAACTGTCATTCGGCACCTGCTGAGCTGGTAGTTGAATCATTCCTCGGAGCTGTTGAAATGGCCGGTGTATGGCTTCATAAGCCAGGGGAGCAACGGGTAACTTATCCCTATTGTCGTTTCAACATTCCCAAAGCTAATCTGCCAGTCTGGAAAGAAAGTCCCTGCTTGCAGCTTTCTGAAAACTCCTGTGTTCTTAAAGATGTGAGCGTCATGCACCTTCCCTGACCAGCCCACGTTGATGTGGGTGAAGCATCCCCAGTGATCACCAACAATTGCACCACTGTAGCTTTTTCTCTCAATGCACTCGGTGGCAAGTAGGTTTGATGCCAAAATAGGGATGTGTGTGCTGTCTATTGCTCCACCGCAGTTTGGGAACCCCACTGCTGCAAATCCACCCACTATGTCCGGTACATTGCCGAGAGTCACTGTCCTGTTTGGCAGGAGATGATTAATGGCCCTGCAAATTTACATGACAAGGGCCCATGCAGTGGATTTCCTGACTACACGTTGATTTCCGACTGAGTGGTACCAATCTGGCATTGTATGTTTCCACAGTGTGATTGCCACTCGCTTCTCCACTGTCAGTGCAGCTCTCATGTTGGCGTCCCTGCACTGGAGGGACATAGTACTTGTACGATATAGTGTACTTGGACTTTCAGAAAGCCTTTGACAAGGTCCAGCACCAAAGGCTTTTAAGCAAAATAAGGAGTCATGGGATCAGAGGGAAGGCCCTCTCATGGAACAGTAACTGCTTAAAAGGAAACAAAGGATAGGAATAAAGTTTTCACAGTGAAGAGAGGTAAATAGCAGAGTCCTCCGAGGAGTTAACTAGGACCACTGCCATTCAACATACTCATATATGATCTGGAAAAAGGGCTAAACAGTGAGGTGGCAAAGTTTGCAGATGATACAAAGCTACCCAAGATAGTTAAGTCCAAAGCTGACTGAAGAGTTACAAAGGGATCTCACAAAACAGGGGGACTGGGCAACAAAATGGCAGATGAAATTCAATTCTGATAAATGCAAAAGTAATACGCATTGGAAAACAATCTCAACTATACATACAAAATGATGGGGTCTAAATTAGCCGTTACCTCTCAAGAAAGATCTTGGAGTTATCATGGATAGTTCTCTGAAAACATCTGCTTATTGTGCAACAGCAGTCAAAAAAGCTAGCAGAATGTTACGAACCATTAGGAAAGGGATAGATAATAAGACAGAAAATATCATAATGCCACTATGTAAATCCATGGTAAGCCCACACCTTGAATACTGTACACAGTTCTAGTCACCCCAACTCAACAAAGATAGAATAGGGAAAAGGACAGAGAAGGGAAACAAAAATTATCAGCTTTCATATGAAGACAGATTAAAAAGACTGGGACTGTTCATCTTAGGAAAAAGACGTGACTAAGGGGGGAGATGATAGAGGTCTATAGAATCATGAATTGTGCGGAGGAAGTGTTGCTCACCCCTTCACGTAACAAAGAAAGCAGGGGTCAGCCGATGAAATTTATAGGGAAGCAGCGTTAAAACTAACATAAGGAAGTACTTCTTTGGTGTGCTTGTTCTGCGCTCACAGCTATCATCAACTTTGAACCACAGAAAAAACCCTTGCTGGGATATGCAGGACTGTTCACCGACCAGACCCCTGGTTGGAGGTGGGCTGATCTCTGGTAAGCGTATCAGCATGCATGTAGCTTCTTTTATTGTTTTAATGTTTTCTCTGTAATGCTTTCACCTTAAGACTAAATGTACTTGCTTAGAAAGAGCTGTGTAGTAACTTATTACTGTGGCAATTACCCTGTTGATAGCCTTTGAATTGCATGCAAAAGCAAAGCAGGCTTGCTCAGGCAGTCAGCATTTGCTGGGGAATTCACAGTGTAGGCAAGGAACTGTGCAGCCTGGAAATACCCTGGTCAGGATGGAGAGAAACACATGTCTCCATCCAAGAGAGATGATGGCTGGGGAGCCAGAAACCTGAGAGTGGGTGTACTGGCTGGACCACAAGAGGGAAATACAGGTGGCAACTGCCCTGAATTGTGACACCTTCCCTTTAGGCACTACACAGCTATCTAGAGTGAGAGAAATTTCCCACCTTAAGTGAAAAGCATTTTGAATATAAATTCCAAAAGTATAAGACACAAATTCTTATAAAAATGGAAAGCGAAGGTCCTACGCTGGACAGAGCTAAAGTGTCTGTCTACTTTAATTTACACATTCTATAGTACATGACAGTGTACATTCTGCAGGAGTGACAGAAAATTTAATAAGAGAAAATAAGCAAACCTCTACAAAATGTAAAAGATTCTTTATCTGTCACTGATGGTTATATGCCCTGCAATTATTTTTTTATGAAAGATGACATCTGTCAGTGTTATTTATGCTTATATATTTTAAAGGGACAAAACCTTTGTTTTTATCCAGTTTACTACCACGATGTCTGCCAGTATTACTAGACTATGTTTTCAAATGGGCATTTATGTTCTTCACTTCCTGTTCTAAACTGCTGTATTGTGTTCCTGTTTGCTTTTCAAACATTACTGTATTTCACCCAAATGCACTTCATTGCTGGGTAAATTAATTCCTTATGTACACTAAAATCAATCAGTGGGGAGTAAGGGAGTTTGTAAAGACTGAGATTTGGATAAAAACTATATCCTCATCTCCATCCAAATGCTCTGAGTTTGAAAATTTTATAAAACTTTCAATTACATATTTGATGAACAAATACAGACAAATAGACACGTGTACATAAACACATATATACTGCACTCTATCTATATTTATACCATTATCTCACACACAGGAGGTAGTAATATCAGTTGATTGGAATTAATATGCAGCACATGAACATAAAACACTAAATTAAATAAATCTGAGCCCTATGTTTTCAAAATAATATTGCAAGATATACAATCATCATCAATTGAATATGGAAAAAATATTAAATTATCTTAATATGAGCCACAAAATGTCCCAAATTACACTCTATTCTAAGAGGTCAGTTAACAGTGAACTGGTCTTGAATTGCTAGTATTGTTTATAACTAGAGTTCTACTTGGGCAAAAAACCCACCACTTTGCACAACATAAGAGTGTGGACGGCAACTTACAAAATCTCAGTGTAATGGATAATAATAAAGAAAAGTCATGCAGGAGAATGAATCATGCATTCCAGGGGAAAATCTTTTTATCCTAAATTAGGGCTCTGGGAGGGAGTTTGGGTGCGGGAGGGGACTTGGGGTGCCAGATCAGGGGGCCGCTCACCTTGGGCAGCTCCCCACAAGCAGCGACCCGTCTCAGCTGCTCCTAAGCGGAGGCGTGGCAGGCAGTTCTGTGCGCTGCCTCCGATTGTAGCCGCTGCCCCTGCAGCTTCCATTGGCCGCGGTTCCCAGCCAACGGGAGCTGCGTTGCTAGCACTCAGGACGGGTGCAGCATGTGGAGCCGCCTGTCACATCTCCGCCTAGAAGCAGTTTGCGGGGAGCTGCCCGAGGTGAGCAGTCCCCAGATCCAGCACCCCAAGCCCCCTCCCGCACCCAAACTCCCTCCCAGAGCACGCGCTCCACGCCACCTCCCGCGCCCCAACCCCCTGCCAGCCCCGTACCAACAGCCCTATAGACCGGAATTTCAATGAAGATCAGAAATGCCGGTTTATAGAGCTTTTCGGTTCATGAAGTACCGGATAAAACAACTTTTATTTTATGTCATGAAGTATCTCATCATGCATGAGCTATAATTGTAGCTTTGCTTTTCTGCTAGTTTTATACTCTTAATTTGGAACAAATTTATTGTGTAGGCTTGAGCTGTACTTGAAATTCACTTTCCCATTTACTTTTCATAGTTTTTCAACAAGTGTCTTTGAATATGCACAGTGAACTAATAATTGATAATTGGATATTGCAATTGCTATTCCTGAAACTGTAATTAAGTGGTCAGTAATAAAATTTGGAAGTACACCTCTACCCCGAAATAACGCTGTCCTCGGGAGCCAAAAAAATCTTACCGCGTTATAGGTGAAACCGCGTTACATTGAACTTGCTTTGATCCGCTGGAGTGCATAGCCTCGCCCCTCTGGAGCACTGCTTTACCGCGTTATATCCAAATTTGTGTTATATCGGGTTGCGTTATGTCGGGGTAAAGGTGTATAACACTTCGATATTAAATGCTACTAGCTGCTGATAAGGTAACTCCTGATCAGTTGACAATACAAATATACCTTAGTTGTTCAAAGATGGTTAATCAAATGATCGTGTACATCTTCCATTAATATAATATCACCATTTTTCCAGTCTCCCAGTGGAAGGAATGACTAATGATTCTTAGCATTTCATTCACCCATAAAGGAGAATGCTTACTGAATAAAACTTAAGTCATACACCAAATTCCTTTGTCCTTATTTTATTAAAAATGTGTTCAACTTTTTAGATAATGTTGGTAGTTTTACAAAAAAAAAGAGAATTAAGTCTTCTGGGATTTTAGTAAACATCCAAATAAAACAGTCTCAGCTAATCAGCATGCAGGAATTTTGTAAATTATTGTTGCATATCCGCAGTTTTCCCTCCCCCCTTGTTCTGCGATTTCTTGCACTCTGTCTGTGGTTGTCTGAGGGGCACAATCACTATTGTTATTTAGAACCCATACAACGAAGAGAAATATATCCATTCTGATTAGCTATTGTAATCCCTCTGCAGTGACTGGTTACTGGATTCAATATTTTAAATGGTCTGCCAGAAACAGAATTGGCTGTCTCAGAAATCTAACTCTCTTTGGCCAAGAAAGAAAAATCCCTTGGACTCAGTCCCCCATCCTACTTACTTCCATTGGATCTTAAGAATAATGTTCATATTTATGTTTTCCACTGAGGACAATCTCAAGAACCTCCCCTCCCAATTCACTTTTGAAATGTAATGTAAACAAAAATTGTGGCTATTCTAGGGAGAAGAGTCTTGTTGATTTATAATGAAAGAAAAGGAATGGGGGAATTTAAACTGTACACTGGTCTCTTTATATGACATAAGGGCCGGGATATTCAAATTGCTAGCCTGCGGAGTGAAAGAGCGGGACTTGCAGAGCCTGGAGTGGGACGCTTGTGTTGCCAGCAGGCAGCAACCTGTAGTTTTGGGCGAGTTTCCCCCAGGGAGCACAGACAAGGCTCCCTCGCGCTGTAAGGAGGCAGTAGTGATTCACCCTGTACCCCTTGGTAAGCCCCAAAGTGTCATAACGGTACAGTGACCAATACAAGAATACTAACCTCCAAACAGAAACAAGCAAACTATATATCAGAAAACCCCTAATAATTAGGAAGGGTACTAGCTTAGTGCATTCTCCGGGATCCAGTGACCAAAAGCTGCACTGCTAGGGGACTCTGCATTCCCTTACAGTGTTAATGAAGGCACGGAGAGAAGCCCAGGGTGGCGATTTCCTGACATGATGGACAGTCCCTTCTCTGCCCACAATAAGTAGTGAGTGCACTTATTCCTGTATGGGGAGCCTTTTGGAAATGAATACAGGATCCCTTAATAGCTGCTATGACTTATGGGGAAATGTGGAATTTGAAACTGGTTCCAAAAAAGTAGGATGGACCACATACAAAACAAAGGATCTTGGCATTATGAAAAAAAAGTTGTTCCATTTGGGCAATATTTTACAGCTCTAATATCTAGGGAATACTAATTCATTTCCTTTGGGCAGGATGTGTTCAGACGGAAGGGAAGGAAATTTCCTAAGTAATGATGTGGGAACAGTTCTAAGAACTGCTTATCTGTGAAAAACAGGAGGAAGAGTTCTTTACACAAGAGATCTCCCTACTCATTAATTCTTTGAACAAAGGTGGTAGCAATGAGGAACATCGGTTTAATAGAAAGATAATGGAAGGCAGCTTTTGCCAGAGGCTTGAAAGGAGATTTGTTGAGAGCATTCAGAATGAAATTAAGGTTCCATTCTGCAAACTGGCTCTGACTGGCGGTTGACAGCATTTAGCACACTGGAAAAAGTCAAGTGATGGGAGAATGCAGGATGAGGTTGTCATTGTTTAGTCAGGATCTGAGAGTTGGTATGTGACATTCAAGGGTGTTGTAACTCAGTCCTCTGATACAGCCCTCTAACAAAAACTCCAAAAGGAAGGAGAGGTGTGCCTCAAGGGGAGGGACACTTCTGGTATAGCACCCACTAAAGAAACAGCCAATTGCTCCAATATGCCTGATTTGTAGAGTCCTCCTTGGATGTAAGCAAAACATCAATCAGATGAGAAGAGAAGCCAAAGGATTGGAGAATTATTTTGTTAACATCCAGGCCTGAAGTTTCTAAAATGACTAGTGAATTTGGGTGCCCAATCTGAAACACATACGAGGGACTCAATTTTCAAAATGTGCTAAGTACGCTCGCTTTCTGACAATCATGTGTCTTGATGGGCACCCAGAACTGAAGCACCCAAAAAAATCACTAAATTTTTTAAAAGGTAGATCTCAAGCTGCTACACACATGCTGTCTGGGTCCAGGGGTAGAACTGGGTCCTGATGGAGAAGATTCCTTGTTTGAGGGAGTTGCCATGGTTCTGATATGGACAGGCTGAATACAAACTGGGGAAACAAGGCCTTATGGGACAGTGACAGGGGATGAGGATGACTTTGGCCTTTTGGCAAATACATATGCATTTTTTTTTTTTTTTGGCAGAAAAGGCATGTGTTTATCATAGAGGTTTAGGGGTTGACCATTGAAGAAAGCGCATCCACCCTCTTAATGGGGTGATCAAGGTCCCCAATGGGGTGCCTAGATCAAGACAGAACGAAAGTTTGTTTAGATGTGAAGCAAACATGTCCCTTTGTGGAAGGCACTACAATAGCACCCTTTTGTTAGTTTGGTATCTGCCATGAATTATGGTGGATCTGCTAGTCAGTCTTTTTGGGTGCTGAAATTTCCCTAGATATAACTAAGAAGTCAACCATTGAACCTTTTCTATCTCCCAGAGGATCCAGATGGCAGCGTCAGAGACAGGTTTAATTTTTCCCCTGTCCATTTTTACCAGTGGCCACAGTTCAAATGTCAAACTTCTTAAATATAATCTGTGTAGTGATGGGGGAAGAGGCTGCTGAATGGTTAGATCCAGTGACCAGAGTGCCACAGAGTTTGATGGTGATCTGAAATTCCAACTTGGACTATAGTCCCTGTCATTATCTATATGCCCCATAGAGACTCTCCAACCTCTGACGCTTGTTTTGGTTATGATCCTGAAGATTCATGGGTTTGCCAAAGGCTTGTCCCTCATCAGGTATATGTTCCACAGTGGAACAATTTCCGGACCCAAGTGAAATGAGAAGTCAAAGCCTCTTGATGAGAGGACTACTCAATCCCACTTCATGAAGGCTTGAAGAAACCATATACTGTCTAGTGAACAGCGTCTGCAGCTGTGACTAACAGATCTAGAGGAGGGAGAGCGTGATTAGCATGGTCTCGTGCAGAAGACAAGAGAAAAACTTCCTTCGGTTTCTGGGCTTTCCAGAAGAACAACCTTGGTAGGTGAGAAAACAAACAAAACCAAATCTCAAAGTGACTGGGATCCTGTGACTGAGTCAGAGCTCTTCTCTGTTTCACAATGAGCCTGTGGAATTGCAGAATGGAGAGTGCCTGATGCAGATGAAGAGGAGAGGTCTGGAAAGTGTTCACAGCCTAGAAAACCCCCCTCCTATTTAAAACCATATTTCCTTCTTTCTTCATTGTAGCAATCACTATTGTCCTAAGTTTAAAACCATGGGGCAGAGGAGATGCCAAAGGAGAGGTCTGGTCAGGATACATGCTGTAAGTGCATCTTAGATGGCATCTTAGGCCAGGTTACACTCAGTGGGCTAGAGGGCAACAGCTACTGTAATGGGCTTATGCCAATCTATGAGGGGCTGCAGGAGTCCCTTTGGGAATGACCATGGAAAGATCTGCTAGAACCGCACTCACGAGGACAGCAGGAACCATCTGCATGCAGCAGAGATGAAAGTGGCAAGAAAAAAAAGTGAGAAAATGAAGAGTCAGTAGCTGAAAGAAAAGCAGAGCTGAAGTGCAGGACAATGCTGCTGGAGGCAGAGAAACTGGAGCTGTAGTCCCAAGAAAGTTGTTAAAGGACATTTGTGTGTGATAAGGAGAAAATCTACACAGGACTGCCTCCAAAACTGCAGTCAGTACAGCTTAAGCTATCAGTAGCTATCTATTGGCAGATACAGTTTCTGAGAAGCTGATGTAAAAAGCCATCGTTTTGTTCCATATTTAGCAGTATCATAACCAATGAGGTTAATCTGAGGTGTGATTTTTGCTAGTTGAAAACTTTTCCTCAACGGACTTCCACATGAAATGCTCAGTTTACAAACCAAAAGACGACTTGGGTTTAGTTGGTAGCACAGCATGTTCCACTTAGTACAGAGTCTGAAGAAATGAAACGGTGCTCGGACTACTTTACACAACTAGCAACCATCACCAACAACAGATACAGGGGTCTCTGGCCATTTGAAGACCCAGGAGCAGAACAGAGTAAAGCTTGCTGGCTTGATTTTCACACTGCATTGCTAAAGCAGAGAAGGGTTGGAAAAGAGAACAGGTACAGTAGGGCAGTACCAAATGCCGAGACAATCACATTTCTGACCTAGCTCTTTGAATGTTCATGGTTTTGACAGTATGCACGTTAATGTTTGTATTCCCGCTATACTGTAATTACATTTTGGATATTAAAACATTAAAAACACACACATTTTCTAATCTTTCAAATGGATGTTTAAAGGAACTGCCAAACAAAAAATGCTAAGAAATATCTCCTAGACATAGTGAAAAAAGTTTAAGACATTACAGTTAATGCATAATACTGACCTACTTTATATATATTTTCCTTCCATTCATTAGAAATATTCATACAACTTAACCCTTAGCCTGAAAAACTGTTCTACAGAGGCAAAGCAAGTACAGCAATTGAACAAAACTTTAGCTTTGAAAAACAAAAATAAAAACAAAACCAAGGTTGACAAAGAAAATCAGAAGGTGAAATATACCAGGTTAGATCTTGCAGTGTAGTATATTTCTTCTGAACTGTCCAAAAAATCGTTACTGTTGGGCTGTTCATTAGACAGAGACCAAGAAACTCAGGTTATTTACTTTGAGACTGAAAGCCAGATATACACAAAGGGAAATTGTCTTGCCAACACAATTTTGTTAATGCAAATGCGAACTTAAACCATATTAAACAGCTTCTGACAAAACTTACATTTCATATTACATCATAATTAATTTAGTATAAAGTTTAAACGTTACTTAACAGCAAAAAAGCAGAAAGAGCCAAAGAACTACCTTAATAAATTGAAATTAGCAATTATCAATTTTTTCCCATCTCTCAATCCCTCCCATTCCAGGATTTTTTGTCACCTGTTAGAATACTGGAGATTATTGCAAACTTCTACCCTCAATCTCTCTTCCTACAAGACCTTTCATCAAAACGTGTCTTAGAATGAACAGGACTTCTTTTGCAGCCAGTTAGTACTTGGACTTCAATTGACCAGAATGATCTAAATTTAAATACAATACTCCTTTCCTCAATCTTTGAGTCTGACACCACCTCCACAATCCTCTCATCCTCTAACAAGGAACCATTCTCTAGCTTCCAAGAATCAACCTGGCTTTTCCACTTTGCAGTATATTAATGAATCAGCCATTAAAGCCATTCATATTTAATTTAATAAAAGCAGGTACCTGTAAAGTATTGGAACTACTTAAGTGTAAATGTTTTTTTTCCAGATTACCGTTACGTTTCTATGTAGTTCAAAGTAACCTCATAAATATCAAAATAATGGTTTTGTTTCACTGGTATGCATTTTTTCTTCACCTTCGGTCAGACTGAACATGAGCTCAAATAATTTTGTAGGGTATTATAGGAAAGCTGCTGCCATGCCCTCAGGAATAAGGTGCTGAAAAACTTTTAAAGGAAAAATATCTTAAGATGTCCTAAATAAAGAAATCCCTTTATCTTAAGAGCAAAGTACAGCCCTTCATGCTTCCCAATACTAGGCAGACAATTAAGCACTCCCTTTCCCTCCTCAGAAATATCCAAATGAACAGTTCTAGCTCCTCCTTATGGGCAGGGAGATAAACACAGGGGCTTAGATAGTGGTTGTCTGTCTTTTTGACAGAGTCAAAACAAAGTTCTGGTTCTCCCTTCTGGCAAGGGAACTTTTTGTGTTGGTCTTCCCTATCAGCGGAATTAATCCTTTCTTGCAGCCAGAGAGACAACTAAGATTCAAAACAGCAATACTTCTGTGTGTTTCAACTCAATGTGGTGCAAACTTCAACTCCTCCCTTCCAAGAACATCTGCCAAAGAAACGCTCCTTATGGCTGTGCCTTAAGCCCCAGAAGAAAGCTTTCCCCTCAAAAACACTGTTGTCCTGTAAAGCTGTCCAGCTGGGTGACGGGGACATACACCCAGTCACAGGAATTTTAAAATCAAAATGTACAATCTAAAAAGGGCTGCTTTTTCAATTTTAAGCTCCATTTTCTTCATTAAAACCTATTTTGCAATTGTCATGCCACATATTCAAGAACTTCTCAAAGAACAAAAAGAACACAAAAGTGAGAAAATATTTAAAGGCATGTAGAGCTAAAGATTGTGCTAATCAGAATAGTTTCCACAATGTTTATTACAGTGAAGCAGACTACAGAGAAAAGGAATACGAGTACTGACATTGTAAGGTGATTTTGGTAAGACTCGCTCTTAACATATATTTTTCTTGCCAGTTTTAGAATTGCTGATCCTCTGTTTTTCCATATGTTTAATTATAGATATATATAATGCTCTAATCAGCATAGCAATAAGTAATGTGATTATGCAGCTACGTAAATGGGTATATAATTTGTCTGAAGTTGTTGCATAAATTCTTGTTTGTGTTAGATAAGCTACTCCTCTCTGTCCCGTTGGGATACTACAGGCTGCAGTCCGCCTGCCCAAGCCAGCTGCTGTGGAAGAGAGAGTGTGCACACCAACTCACATCTCCAAAGCCAGCTGGCTCTTTACCAGAGGAAAGGGTCAAGGGAGGGAAGGAAGGAGGAGCTCTTGTAGTGCACTGCAAGAGAAGTGTGCCAGCTCTGCTCTTGCAAGGCTCTTATGCCAAAGAAGTGCAGCTCCAGGCACGCTCCCTTCCTAAGAACCTGAACTCCAGGGCGAGGAGCTCGTTGATAAAATTGCTTGGGGGGAGAGAGAAGGGACTATGTCACAAGTCAAGCTTTTTTCTCATTTGCAGGATGTAAAATCTGAGGCATAAAACCCATGCAACATGTTACTCACAAACTCATGATGTGGCTCTGTCTCCTTCCTTAATGGAGGATTAAACTTTATTTGACCAACTATAGAGGAAAAAAATAAAAAGTCAAGATCTGGTTTGCTTACTGTAAGAAAGGATTCAGTTTCTAGTAGCCGTTGGCCACTAACGAAGCATAATTCAGTTTTATGCACATATTATACTTCCATTGATGTGTATTTCTGACACACACATGCCCTTAGTGCCATGAGCTCAGAGCCCTTTAGAAAGCAGCAAGCTCTGGGGGTTGCCCATCCTTGCTTCTGTTAAGGGCAATCCCTTACATAGCTCTGATGTCCTCATCATCCACACATGAGAAGGATCACAAAGAGGATTCAGAAACAGCATGGTAGGGAAGCATAACTCTGCATGGCAACTCGTAACTTTAGTTACAAGTGAGTAAATCTTTTCTGTGAATTGCTTTTTCAGATCCGTACTGTTGGGAGATTTAACCAGCAGTAAAAATCCCTGATGAAGGGTTGAGGAGTACTAATTAAATTTTCCAACACTGCTCTTCTGCAAGAGACATTGGCCATTGTACCAAAAGTTGGACACAATGTTCTTGAAGCTCAAGACTTCCAGTTACTATTAGTTTATAAATCCCAAGATACCAAACTCAACATTTAAACTGCATTTGT
Source organism: Malaclemys terrapin pileata (assembly GCF_027887155.1). NCBI lineage: Eukaryota > Metazoa > Chordata > Testudines > Emydidae > Malaclemys > Malaclemys terrapin. The sequence goes on from NC_071507.1 coordinate 4,113,858, forward strand.
TTTTGGAGAAAGGAAAGTCCTGCCTTCTGATCTAACCTCTCATCAGACTCTCCCTCCACCAAGTTGCGTGTGACCATTTCAGTTTGAAAATAAAACTGATGATCTTAATAGTTGAATGAGAAATGTCAGTGTTATGCACAGGGTTTTCTTAGCAGTGGTTTCTTTACCATCACCATAAGGTTTCAGGGGGCTTTCACTCCAACTTTAAATTAAACATTTTCTGAATAGCTGGCCCAAAAGTTTAAATGCCAGCAATATTCAAAGTAAAGTACCAAATTGCAATGCATAGCAGTATTATGATGACATTTTCCTCAGTCCTAGGGTGAAGACAGAATCTTGCACCACTCTCTGGAAACCCTCTCTGAAGAATAGCATGAAGTGGCATTGAAAGTCTTTGAGAGGAACCTATGTCAAACCTTATTTCACTAGGCTGTAGTAGTAGAGAGATTTGAAGCAGAGTTGGAAAACAAAATGGTATGGACCGGTACATATTTTGAGACAGAGACACACACACACACACGCGGTAGGCAACCTATGGCACACGTGCCGAAGGTGGCACGCGAGCTGATTTTCAGTGGCACTCACACTGCCTGGGTCCTGGCCACCGCTCTGGGGGGCTCTGCATTTTAATTTAATTTTAAATGAAGCTTCTTAAGCATTTTAAAAACCTTATTTACTTTACATACAACAATAGTTTAGTTCTATATTATAGACTTATAGAAAGAGACCTTCTAAAAACGTTAAAATGTATGACTGGCACACGAAACCTTAAATTAGAGTGAATAAATGAAGACTCGGCACAGCACTTCTGAAAGGTTGCCGAACCCTGACATATACATATATACACACACACACTCTTAAAATATGTACCGGTCCATACCATTTTGTTTTCCAACACTGCTTCAAATTAAAAAAACCCACGAAAGCTTATGCCCAAATAAATATCTGAGTCTTTAAGGTGCCACTGGACTCCTTCTAGTTAAGGTAGATAGACAAAAGCTCAGTTTAAGTTAAAAGCTAATTTCAAGTTATTATAACCTTTAATATTCTTAATTTAATGAAGTATACACATGCTTACAGTTTATTTCAGAGCGTGTTTTTTCTTCTCTCACATTTCTACTTGTTGAATGAATTCTATGAGGCACAAGGGGCTAGAAAAGAAAAAAAAAAGCATTATTACCAAAAGTATATACCTTCTATTATGTGAAGATACAGTTGTCCTGTAATATGTATTTTACTCATCTCCTTAGAATATTTTAAAATGTCTGATACAAGCAAAGTCTAAAAACAAACATTATAAAGAGTATGTTTTGCATTTTAAAGACACACCACTACATTAGACTGCTGTCCACGTACTAACAATATATATTTCCATTATATCTGTACAGTTTGTGCCAGTCTAGCTGAGTGTGCAATGGTTTTATAGCTGTTACATACATCATTCTGAATTTAAATGGACAGTGGTAAGTCTGTATTTATCCTAATTTGTCTGTTTCCTTCTTATACTTGCTGTGCAAAGCGCTTGAGACCTAACAGTATTTAAACAAAATTACCATACCAAAGAATACCCACTTAGTGCATTATATTGACTGCCTGACCCACACACAAAGTTACAGAGCCCCACTTCGTAAAATTATAAAAAAAGTCTAAAAGAATTAAGTTAGAAACTGGCAAGGGGACAAGCATGCGATATAAAGTATAAAAAAACTGGGTCCCTGTAAATAAAAATGTCTATTAAAAAAGGTCTTTGTGACTATCTGTGTTTCTGTTACAAGGTCTGTGCGGCAGTTAAATAAGATGAACGTTTTGATGGGGCATCTCTGTTTTCAAGAGTTGTATGTGTTAAATAAAAATAGCTTCAAAGAACCCAGCTATTATGTCTTTAAGAAAAGAAACCTATTTACAGCAAAAAGCTGAAATCCATGTTGTAGAATTCAGGGGAAATAAAACAAAAACAGGTGTTTCAAATAAACCAAAAATGCTCCTATATTCTGTATAAAACATGGATATTTGAGACATGTGTACATAAGTACAACTGAGCTGACTCAACACCACTGAATTACATTGGTTTAACCATAACCTACTGAAAAAAAAGAGGTTGTGTGGAACCATTGCCTTCAGATGTAATCACTAAGGTTAAGATTCTGTCACGGGTATTTTTAGTAGAAGTCAGGGACAGGTCACAGGCAAAGAAAAATTCACAGAAGCCCAGCTGTTTCAACAGCCCAGGGGCCACTGCTCCATCAGCCCTGAGACTGACTGCCAGTCAGCTGTTCTGGCAGCCCTGGGGCTGACTGGGGGCTCCAGCCGTGCCCCAGAAGTAGTCCCAGAGATGCTGGAAAGTCATGGAATCTGCAACCTTCATGACAGAATCATATCCTTAGTAATCACACATCCATGTTTCCTTAATGCTCCATCAGGGTTAAAGATACTAGGTCCTGTTGGGGCTGGAAAAATAATCAGTATTTCACTCACGGAAAGGGGGGTGGGTGAGCTCTGATTAATATTAAATTAAACAAAAGGAAGTATTTTAGGAGGGGTACATAATACATACATACATAGGGAATTTCAGAGCTGTAGTGATCAAATCAATCTGCTAACTACCGACATTGAACTTTATTTCAAACAGTTAGGCTGGCATAAACAAGCTTTTTTGGAGACTGTCTTCTTATAACAGCAACCATCTTTCAAAAATTATTACTGCTGGGCTGCAGGACAAGGGGTTTCGCTTGCTTTATAAATCTGAAAATATATAATATACGATCTTATTCTTTGTACATGCTGTCTTTACGAATAATGATACACGTCTTTATTTCAGTGTGATTTGTTTAGAATGGAAAAAGCAACTTCAAGCTGCATTACAGAGGTGATGGAGTTTGAAGGTTACAAAGAGTATTTCCCACTTTTGTTATTTAAAAAAAAAACCAAAATTATGTGGGACCTATGCCAGGGGAGAGCACTACGACACTGACAGCATGATGCCTGGGGAGAAAGACTGGTATCAGGACTGGTATCAGGACAACCGATAAGACATTTGACTTGCAGCAGGAGCTTGCGTATTATTGTCAGCAGAATGTCAACACTGAAATGGGCCTGTATCCTGTACAGAGAAAAGATCATGAAAATGAGATCGCTGTTGCAGTGAAGGGTCCTGACAGAGATAAACTTGTATATAGATCCTTTCCAGTGCAGAATGTTGGCCTCTGACTGCATGGCTATATACAGATTTATATTTTTACAGCCCAACACCACAGCACTTCTCCCTCCAGACAACTATCACAGACAGAAGAAGCTATTCGACTCCAGCTATCCAGTGGCTGTTGTATAACGCTCACAAAGAAAATATACAGATACAATATGCTTTACAGGTAGGATCCTACTTTCTAGACAGTTATGCCGTCACTAACAGGAAATGCACAGCCTTTCAATGGGGTTTTTAATGGTTTTTTTCCATGGCTGTGTCACCTATTATGATGAAAAATCTCACAACCTAATGATAGGGACGACTTTTGGATTTCTTTATTACAAGACAGCTCAAGACTGATTTTCTGAAAAGATGAGGATATGAAGTCAGGACCCTCTGGGAACACAAGTGGGAGGTGATGATAGAAATAGATAGGAGGGAGCTTGCAGATTTCTTCAACAAAGCCCAATTGCTTCAACTCTGGTGCTCAGGGATGCTCTTTTTGGAGGGAGGTCTAACACTATTTTCTTGTATTACAAACCTAACCCCAATGAAGAAATCCACTATTACAATTTTACCAGCCTGTACCCTTTCATAAACAAAACTAAAGAGCACCCCATCGAACAAGCCGATATCGTTCATGACAAATTTGGACCCCTCACAAATTATTTTGGAATTCCAAAATTAAACAACACTGCCCACAATGCCTCTCCCCCCCCCCAATGTTATCTGTCAGAGTAGGTGGCAAACTTATGTTCCCACTATGCCAAATCTGTGTGGAAACTGAGTAGCAGAAGACATGCACCCATACTGATGAGGAGAGCGCCATCCTGGGACTTGGTGCACAGTGGAATTGAATGCAGCCATAGCAAAAGGGTGTATGGTGGCGCAAAAAAAACAAACAAAAAAACCCCACCACCTATGAAATCTGGCATTTTGAAGAAAAATCTGACAAACTCTTTTCTAAATATAGAAACAAGAGACTTCAGGGTATCCAAGCTGGTGCATAAAGAAAAACAACCTAATTAAGTTAATGATTTCTAAAAAGAAAGAAGATGTGCATTTATGCCAACATAAGATTATGCTGAACACCACAAAGCATCAAATTGCTAAACTGTTTTTAATTTCTCTGGGGGGTAAATTAGGCAAAAGAACAAACCTACCCAATACCAGCATCATGAGACTCTTGACGAACTCTTTCAGCACCTATTTTCTCCCAATTATGAGGTTTCATCCTCCAAGTTTATCAATGATGAAACAGCTTGCATGTCTTGGAAGCATACAAAAGAATGCTACATGGTCTCTGCCAATACCAACGTCTTCAGGGCTTGTTTCACCACCACTTATGGCCATATTAGAACTATATAACCTGCTAGACAGGTTGCAAAGAGGTGCCTGTACCATGACACAGAGTAGGTGATATTCATGAAAAGGGAGGGAGACTGGAAACTCCCTCCAGCGGATTATTTAAGGGACCTCACAAGCGAGATCCTGCCAGATCAACACATCACAAAGTCGTATGGGCACAAGGTGTCAGAAGGAAAGGCCTACATGAAAGTCAAAGAGATTACCCTCAACATAGCAAACTGTGACAAGATCTACTTTGACAATCTGACAGATCTAATCTAGATTATAGCATAGACCTAGGGAAGTATAACCCAAAGAAGAGAGAAGTGCAGCAGTCCTCTATTGTAAGGAACAAAAATCAGTAGCAAATAGAGACAAAGACCCTTAAGAAAATGCAGACAGTCACAACATGAGGGTCATCAGAGAAAGGTTTAAAACCTGCACTACAGCTTTGGAAAATGGATACATGATGGAAACCTTTTTTTTTTTTTATAATTCTCACAGGGCCTAGCAACTATTAGAAAAGTCACTTTATAAAAAATGTGTTGGATAACACTGAGCAAATATCTTATGTCTGAGCCTACTGTGTGGTGTACAGTTGCAGGCAATCTCAGTATAAAGAACTGCTTTGTAAATAACCTTTTATCAATTTTGTGGAGGGGTCACCTGATGCTTTTAATGATGACCAGTTGTTTCCTACCAATAAAGTAAATAAGATTATTGTAGACTATTTGATTAACTCTGCTTGTGAAAGTGATGAAATTGAGAAAGCCTTTACCAAGTACATGCATTACAGGAATGTGTGCATTATGTATATAGTTCAAAACGTATTTTGTCGGGGGGGGGGGGGGGGGGGGGGGAGAAGAGTTGCACAATTAACCGAAACACAAAGTACATGATTCTGTTAAAAAACCCAGGGATAAATTACAAATTATTATGCTTGCTCTGCAAATGTACGCTAGCAAGGCCGAATTCTTTCTAGAAACTATTGAAGCTACCGGAAGAACTTATAGCTATCTGGTGGTGGATTTAAATACTTCTACACCAGAGGTTTATAGATTAAGAACTAGGATTTTCCATCCAGACTGGCCCACAGTTTATACTTTGAAAAGAACAGCTGGGTACAAAAAAAAAATGAATTTTTGGTAAGTCCTTTTTAACAGCCGAGGCTGCCAACTGCAAGCACATCTGGCTATGTGAAGAGAAACCTGGTCCTTTTAAAATTACTTAGCCAATCACCCCTGCAGAAAAGGAAGGGCATATTGTGTTCAGCCTCTGATAATTTAGTAGTAATTTAGAACTCAATACCTTAACAGAAAAAGTACCTTTGACACACAATTAAGTACATGTGCTGAAAAAGTAATGTATAAGAACTGTGTAATAAAAGTATCTCACTAGAAAAAAAAAAAGCATCTGGTGAAGCAGTCTGGGGTGGGAGTTTATCGACCTCTTAAGTTTTGCTATCCCTCTGATAATGGGACTTTTGACTAATCAATAAAAGAGTATGCAGGAAAAAAAATGTACCTGGTGCCTTCCCACTAATTGGAGCAATTAAGGGTTTTCCCTCCAGTGGAGGAAAATATCAGAACAACTGTGGGTCACTTACTGGATACTGAAATGAAGGCTATTCTTCAAAGGACCAATTTAGTTGAATATGAAATAAACTTTATGCAGCCATACTTCAAAGATTGCCTCATGTACATGAGGCAGAGTGATGCAGATAAAGAGAAAATAAATCTGTTTCTACTGGAACAAGAAAGAGTATGATTGCCAACCCCCAGAAACACCAAAGAATTCTGACTCTCGTTACTCAGGAGGTGTTGGATAATGTGAATAGGTGTTACAAGAAATGCATTAGTATTGCTAAATAAAGTGAGCAGGGTAAAAACATCTCTTCACAGAACAATTATGGGGCTTTTGTGTACAAAGGCTCAGTTGTTAATGGTTCTAACATGCTTAACTTAGTCAGGTTGTCACCCAAACAAACTCCATTCCTAGAAGGCATGGACCTAAAGGATGGGATGTGTTTATAAATGCCATAGTGGAGCTGAACGTACCATCTTCCACAACACAGCCAACATAGAGCTTTTGGAACGCCTGAAGGCCTTTAAACCATGGCTGATCAAGAAACCACTCCCTTTTTCCCTCCTAAAAAGCAAAAGTTGGCTAAAAACCCAAATGGCTCAATGTGCAATGTTTTTCATGCATTCATTTTTAAAATGGTAATGTTTTCCTTTAAACAAAACATTTCTATTCTTTAAAAAAAAAAAAATACTATGTACTTTCTCTGCATTGGCCATTGTACCAAACAAAAACAAACAAAAAAAACCCACACTACCAGACATTGTCTTTAAACCCCCACCTGAGGTTGGTTTATTGAGAAACACTATTATAAAAGTAATGGCAAGATACACATATCTGGGCTTGCAGAAACATGTTTTGAGTAAGCCTAGACGTGCCCAAGTTTTGTTCTGTTGTTTTTCTTACACAGAATTCATCACTATCCCGTCCTTTTGCACTAAATCACTAAAGTACAGTTTTAAAATCTGACCAAAAGATAAACCCTTACTACAGTGAGGTAAGAAAAACTGCAGCTATAGCCTCAGGTGACAGAGCAGGAGTCTTGTAATTCTCCAACGTGAAACACATTGGTGGCATTTTTGTTTAAAAATTTCACAATGCTTCTAGGAAAGACCACAGTTTGGGGAGTATCCGTATGAGTCAAAAAAGTCTCTACAGTCACACTCCACCAGGTACAAGCTGAGCCATTGTTCACTTGGTTGGTCGTGTGCTTGTGTGTTGACCACAAAACCTTGGGGGAAGTCTCTGAGATTGACTGCCACCTGGGAGCCATTCGCAAGGAAGCACATCTAAGAAATTCTCTTGTGTGTAAGGGTCTGCTGATAAAACACACAATGGCTGTATAGTGTCCATATTCGTATGTAGTCAAAAGAACGTTTCTCCTCTGATTTATCTCTATGACACTGTCAAAAGCCCCATACACAATCATATTGATAGTGTCTGTCAAAGCCTTTGCAAAACGTATTTCTGGTCTCAGGTTCCCAGTTTTTATCAGGGAATAGTGATCAGCACATCCCTGGTTGGAAGATAGGTCAAAGGCAAACAAGGTGTAACTTGTGCAAACGCCTCATGGTTGATTAAGAGAGAGAGTGATCTTCCATGTGTTTACCAGCCGTCTGCACAAGATTCACATTTTCTCATGCAGTTTCCGGCCCTGAAGTCCGGTTGCAGAGGTTTAGCTGGTATATGTTCACCATCCACACACAAGGCCACAAAATTAAGATTGTAATATTTAAAGCAAAAGAGGTTTTTAAGTGTAATTTCCACTGTCTAGTTTTCCACATCTTCTGTAGCAGCATTCCCTTAAAGGCCAATTCAAAATTGAATGTCTCTTAACTAGAGTAAATAGACAGACCACCCACTTCTATACAACCAGGTCTATAAGATTTATCGATCTCCACTTCACTGCTCTCTTTACAGTTTCAGCCATGGATCATGTGATGCCTGGGTTTGTGGAAAGGAAATTCATTCTTCCTGATATCAGCAAGAGCAATCTACCAACTCTTCAGTGAGCCTGAGAGAGACCAATATTGCAGATGAGAGATTCCCTTTGCTAACTTTTCTTTCAAGTTTCACACTGGAAGAATTTTTCATTGATTCAGTCTGCTTGCCCAGTGTCAAAGATCTGATGTGTATGCTGGTATGTTCATTTTGCTTTTGGATTCACTATTTCACTTTAGTTAGTCTTCGGTAAACTGTCATCACATTCTAGTGAAGAGCTGCGTACTGATCTTCAGTCTCCATATTTCCTTGCGAAGACATCAGCAGCTCTGCAACCATGTCTATTGTGAACACTTCACTTAGAAAACGTTATTCTCTTTTCTCTTCTCCCCCGCCCCCCAGCCCATGCTTTACATAAGATCTAAATAATGCTGCATTCATGTCTCTTATGACATTTAGTGCACTCTCCGTTACAGGCTGGACACATTTTCCAAGAATGGTGTAGGTGGTTTTTTTTTTTTACTGTATCTTCCACAAGTAGTTTCCCATTCTTTGTAGGCTGTCTCCAAATCTTCTGCTTGAGTTTTGTGCTTTTTGCTAAGTCTCACTACAAGTTTGTATTCTTGGGTTCACCTTTGATTTTATCTGTGAGTTTTTCAGACTTCCTAAAAATTGTACATCAGAGAGTTTTTTTACTATGTCATTTAGATCTGGAGTTAGGTTGGATGTATTCAAGTAGGTCACTTGCCATAATAAATATGAGACAGCTTACTTTGTATTTCTCACTTCCCACGCAACGATGCAAAATTGCTTGTCAAAACCTATCCATTTTGACCATGCTGATTTATCAGCAAAGGGAAAACCTTCTGGAGGGATTATTATAGGAAATATTAGCTTCATTGCTCTTGAAGAAACTTATTTCTTTTACAATCTGCTACTTTTTATCCTGCTGCTTCTGTACCTTTAAGGCATCTTCTCCACCCCCTCCCACTTCTCCTGTGGTGATGCCTCTCATCCTTTTCTGTTTCTCTGGGTCTGGGACACCTTGCTGAAGCTGTTCTGGTGTGTTGCCCACAGCCCAGTTTCCTGAGAAAAATCTCTTCTCTACATTCCTTTCTGAGGAAAATATATTTTTCTCTGGCCTCTGCTTTGGGTAGGAGTTTTTCTTGCCCCCCATCCTTCTTAGGACACTTAGTCTCTCTCTTCCCCCCACTGCCAAGTTTAGCCCTGGCGCCAGAACCGGGGGCTGCTACAGTGCTTGAGGATAAGGAAAATAAATGTTCCCTGCTCATGGTAGTGGAATTCCACTGATTCCTTTTCTTTTATTTTCTCCTTTCTCTAGGAGATAGGATACAGCCATTTCTGTCACCATATTGCTTGTAGTGGGACACAGAAGAACTAGGAACACACTCGGCAGCAGAGGTAAGAACTTTATTAGTAGTAAGCCAAAAGTGACACAGAAGAGTTAAAGCAGGGCTCACTCTTAAAGAGCCCTCCAGCACAATTATAATCCCTGTGGAATGAAATGGCTCCAGCAAAGGAAGATTTGACATTAATCACTTCAAGGGCCCAAGAAGAGAATTCAAGATGAGGAAGGTGCAAATCGTATCAGGGATCCTTTCCACAGGCAAATGGCAGAAGACGACTGCACATCAATTATTCAATCCAACTTCCAAGGAACCAGGGACGACCCCATAGGGACAGCAATTCTTAGAACCGCTCCTTCCTAACTTCCTGCTACAATTTTAAAGGAACTGTATATGCATCCTCACAACTCCCCCCCTTTTTTTCCTGTACAAACAGTATTTAACAAGAATTAAACTACAAATCAGAAATGCAGACATGTCACTGGTTTCACTATCTGTCCATAGATGGTCATCTTTTGGTCTTGATGAGGGGTTTTCCCTGCACCATAATCATTTGGATTATGAAAACCCAAACGTTAAGAGACTCCAGTCCAATAGGCTTAGCATTCAACAGATCATCTCCTTTAGCGAAGGATGCAGTGAGACCCTTTCCACCTGGTGCTGCTCTCCCTTGTTGTTTATTGTCTTTAGATTGTAAGATCTTCACTGTAAAAATAGGGTCTATATTTTTTCTGCGAATTGCCTGCATGCTGTCTAGTACTACAATAATTAATAAGAATATTACATTTATGAACTGCTTACTCCCACCCCTTGTCCTTCTGTCTGTGTATAGTATTTTATTTCCCAAGGTCTTAAGAGCCTGCATAGTGCTCAGCACGTTGTGGGCATTACCAGAAACAAACAAATAATATAACATTGGCTCATTTCAAGTTCTAATGAGATGTGTTAGTCTACTGTCATCTTCACGTTTTATTTCTTATCACATCTGACCAACTTTTGTCTAACTAGCAGTCTCTGAAGTCAAAACTAAATACATTTTGGAATTCAATAGTTTAGCCTGTCTCACCCTGAAAGGTAATTTCCATTTGCAGACATTTTGAGAGTTAGTTTTTCACAAAAGAAGTCAAACACAAACATACAGGAACACAATCCATGGCATTCCTGCCTGTCACAAAAGATTTAAGCTTTCAAAACCGATAATCAATTTGGAAGCTGCTAATATCTGGATAGTCTACATTTATACCGTGTATGCAAATACACCATAAAACTAGACATTCTGACTGCATGCCATCCATTTTCTCTTGTTTGTGAAACATTTAATTACTGCCTGGTTTATCATTCTTATATAAGCATGCTATTTTTTTCATCTGTAGAAGCTTGCACTGATGTTATGCCTTGACGTCTGACAAAACTAAGTGAAATCAAGTTTTCTGGATTATTTTAAAACTGGAAATAATATAACTATAACCTGCAAAAGGAATGTAACAGAATACAAACAACTTTTAAAAAAAACGATTAAAGAAAAGACTATATGAAGCATACTTTCACTGTGATACTAGTGCTGAACAGAACATTAGCAGTGGAAGACAAAGATCTACATTGATCCTAAAATAGTTTCCAAGCTTTAGCTCCTTGTGGGAGATAAGGTGGAGGGGACAGGGTGAAGGAAGGGCATCCATGTGAAGAATCAGAGAGAAAGGGACTTGGCTTTACATAGTAGTACTGAAGAACTAGTCGTATACCTGTATGGGTTAGGGCAAAAGTTCTGGCTCATTTAGAGACTGCTACTGAGGATACTCCCAATACAGATCCCTCTTAGATGAAATGAAGTAATCATAAGGTTTGCTACTACAGAACAATCATTTGAGGGAAGAGATTCCAAAACAGAGAGAATCTCAGTACTCCACACTCATGAACCTGAATATCTATTAACAAAAGAATACAAGTAGGCTTTGTAAACAATTTCTACACCTGTACCTCTATGGGTTTAGGATTTTTTTTTTTTTATAGTACCATATACGACCTGGTCCGTGTTTAAACAATAATTAAGAACCTAAAATATCACAATTAGATACTTTGAAATTATCATTTCACCCTTGCTTTCTGCAACTTTAGGTTTTCCTTCCCAATTATAACAAATTCTGATAATTTACTGCACTTGTGACAAAATGCCATACTCTGGTTACACACAGATCAAAATGACCTTTTAAAAGCTTTTGAGATCTCAGAATAGACATTATAGCAAAAGCTTTTAGATCTATAAGTGTCAAACATTTTAAAAACCCATTTACTAGCAAAACCCATTTACTTTTATGGTTAGCATGTATTCTTACCTCAGGATCATCATCATCAAAATCATGGTACGTGGAATGATCAGGATTATTCATTTTATCCAGTAATTCAATAGCAAGGGTTCGATTTAAGGGCTGTGTAACAAAAGGGTGCTAATTGACAAACACAAGGGAAAAGAGAAAGTTTTAATTTAAACTTGAACACGGTAAGTTTAAAGGTACTTTCAGCTCAGAACTACTTCAGAAATTACAAACAAAAATCAGACCTGTAGTAATTTTTCAGCTGTAGGTCTCTTCTTAGGATTTTTTGTAAGTGCCATTTTCACAAAGTGATGGAAATTATTTGACCTGCAAAATGAAATAGTGAACATTAGAATTCAGTAGTTTAGTGAAATGCATGATTAGTATTATATAATAAGAGAGCAAAATATGCTTACCATTTCATTTTGTCCTTTAGCTTGGGAGGCTGAAAGTTGCTTTTCGTCATTAAAAACAGTGCTCTGAAAACCGATAACATTTTTGTGATTTTTTGTATTGTGATTATCCATTACTTTAAAAAAAAATTATTTTTGGCTGCAATAAAAAAATCCATCAACCCAAAAAAGATGAGATTAGGCTACTTGTTTATGCAAAATGCACCCATTACAAATTTTCATGTGTACATTTTGAAAACTTGCAGACAATACTACTGGTAATAACCACTCATATTACAAACATGTCTAGCCAACTATTTTAAAAAAAAATGTTATTCACAGAGCTTTACAGCCTGCCATAAACAGATTTTATTTACCAACCTCATGGGATGCAAGTCAAACATAGGAGGCTGAAGTTCTGCAAGTTCTATAGCAGTTATTCCAACGGCCCAAAGATCACACAGTTGGTTATAGCCACCCTTCCTTTCAACTGCAGCAACTTCTGGAGCCATCCTAAAATATATATGTTTTTAAGAGAAAAGACATTTCTCTGTTTGAGTTAGTCGTGGAGAGAGATAAATCTAACACTTTTCAGTGTGAGTCAATGTTTTATTATTCATTTTTCTAGAACACATTGTATACACAACCTTTTATTTATTTGACTTATTTGTAAGCATTTGAAATCCTGTGATCTACTGAGCTTCAATGGTACTTCAGTTTTTTTTCCCCCACTTTGTCCATTCCACTCTATGGCATTTGTGTTGTGGTGTTCATTCACTCAGTTGAGGAGAGCTGGCTGCAAGTCATTCCAAAATCAGTTAACACTCTTGAGTCAGAGGAACTGCAACAGTGAGGTGCAATTTTCTGACTGTAGCCTCCCAGGGCTGAGCATACTGCCTCCCAAATACCCCAAAGTCTGGCAGCAAATGGACAAAACCAACTAGTGTTGGATTTTTAGCCATAGCACAAGAGAGCTATCACTGGACTACCAAACTAGCCCTACATTTTATGATTAAACTGGAGTACAATCTAACTATAAAAAAAGTTTTAAAACATCAGCCTGGAAAGTGATAAAATGGTTAGGAGAATTCTATAGGAAAATGCATCTAACTTTTTCACTCCTTGAGTCACCAGACCTGGGATTTATTCCCAACTCTGCACATATGTCCTGTGCGACACAACCATTGTGTCTCTCAGTTTCCTCACCTGTAAAATGGTGACTTCATTAAAATTTGCAAAGTACTTTGAGATCCTCAGATGCAAAAGTACTATATACTCAATTGATATCCATAAACAGAAGCACCCAATACATTTTAAATTATTGACTAGCCAATGTAAGGTGAAAACACCTGTTTTGATTTGTTACAGATACGGTTACATACTATAGCCCTATCAGGCTATGAACTCAATCCAAGCATGGCTGGGTCTCATTAAGATGGAAGACCACCAAGAAAAACCCCAGCTGGAGTAGGAGTTCAATAGATGATACTCTTCCCTCCCAGTCGGTAATAAATCAATGCCCCAGAACAATGGTAGGTGACAGACACTATGTAGCAGGAGAAAAATGAAAACTGCTCTAAACACAGATATCCTTACCATTTGTGATCAAGAAAGACAGGTTTCTTGCATAACTGTGTTGTTAAGCTTGGTGACTTGAACATGTTCCAATACGGATAATAACTGTCTGTTTACCTAAATTTCTTCTTCCATCTCAATTGAGTACATTAGTCTATGTACCCTGTCTTAAATTACTGTGCAACTTCACTTGAGGTGGTTAAAGAGACTGCTGTATATATTAAGTTTGTAAAGCCTTTTGTAATCTTTTTGGTAACTTAGGTACTATGTAAGTGTGAGATCTTATGTTATTACAAAACTAACAAAAACACTAATTTGCTAGTTTGGCTAAAAGGGGATGAGATGATAGTTTCTCTTTTCCTCCCCATTATTTTTCTCTTTACCCCCTTAAAAGCGAGTCTCAGAATTAAAAGGTTAATGAAAATAGATCACTTGAACATTTAGTTGCAGACCTATGTACTGTTACACATCTTGTATGACGCATACATTCAGCTGGGTCCTGAAGCAAGGAATCTGGTCAGCAGATACGCCTGGCTCCCACTAGAGACCACTGTGGCACATGCTGAACAGGCAGCCACTCTGTCTCTCTGATTGTTCTCTAATCCCCCAGCCCTTTTCCAAGCCATTTGGAGCAGGGAAGTTTATGTTTGTTGCATTAGTGCCCAAAAGGCAAGAAAAGCAAGAAGCTACTGCTGGAAGGAAGAGACCACTGAGAAACAGGAGCTAAGGGAGGAATAGGAGATGGTGTGAGGAGCAAAAGCTAATGTGGAAATGGAAGGCAACTACCAATGGAGCTAGTACTATCCTATAGCAACTTCCTCCACTCCCACCCAGCAACCATACCCTCTCCCCATCAAAACCCCCTGGTTATCTTTAACACATACACCCCAAGCCTTCCCCTCCCTTCCATCTCTTCAAAGGGGTACAAGGAATGAAGTCTTACTTGTTCCCACTGCTCAGGGGAGTCAACCAAAATAAAACTGGTTCCCTTTACCAGCATTAAATTCACACAATATTTTCAAAAGTGATGTTCATGATTATATGCAAATTATTTACAATTATGCAAGTCAGCTTGAAACATTACCTAAGGAGACTGACACAACTTGGCAGCTACATAGTGGTTTGTGTTAAAGACCGCTATAGATCAGGATTACAGTCATCCAGGCACCTCAGCCAGGAAATAGAGCCACAATCCATTTATGCAATCATGAGTGGAAGGTGGTGTGTACAACTGGGAAAGGGAGGTGGATCCATGTGACACTATATATTAAAAATACAGCCCACACTATGGAAAAGTTTGAACACCTTATTCATGGGCATATTTCAAGAATACAAATCCGAATGGAGAGACTTGTGGTAATATATACACATTTGTACATCATGTTTTCACACAAAGGATCTCAAAATACTTTTCAAAGCAGCACAGAACAGAGAAATAATGTTTTACAGTAAATATACCCAACTCTCTTAAACACAGCTAGGGAAAGTCATTTCCAGTATACAGATGGAGTAAAAGAAAGCTGAAATTTAAAAATGATAAATATGTAAGTAAATATATTTGTAGGCCAGTTATAGTGAGAAAAGAATAAATGGTTGTGGAGTACTAGTGGAAGGGAAAGGTGAGTGGGATTTAATTTAATAATAGAGTAAAGCAAATAGGAAGGTTTTTAAAACAAGTTTTGAAGAGGAAGTGGCTGAGAAGAGCATTCCAGACATAGTAAGCACATCTGTTGACACAAACAAGTGAAACAACAACAACTCCCAACTGTGAAGAGTTCCAGGAAAGGCATGTCAGTGAAAAGAAACATTTGAAACCTTAATGGGTGGGTATAAAAAGTATTTGTAAGATCAGAATTAAAGGGGGGAAACTCCAGGGAGAACTTTAAAACTAGATTCAATGACTGATATTAGTCAATGGTGATGAAATATATAGCTGATACAACTATTTTTCAAAGCATCACAGTACTCTGGCCACAACATTCTGATGTTTAGCTAAGTTTAATATTTGGTATAAGTCATTAAAAAAATAAAAGATACGGGCAATAAACGAAGACTCTCAAAATGCTTAGTCTAACCAGGAAATTAAGACCAGAAACTTCTTTTTATACAAATTACTATTTTTGGAATTGTAAAAGTTATTATTACATTAACAATCAAGTAAAACACAATTACCAATATGGTGTGCCAATGAAAGATTTCCTTTTGGCAATTGTAGCTGTTATCTGTGCAGATACTCCAAAATCAGCTATAAAAAATGAAGATAATTAATTAAAGTAGTAATGATCAAAAGCAAGTCGTTAATTATCGACAGGAGAGTTAAGCTTCTTTGTAGTAAAAACTTCTAAATATCTAAGGACACAGAAGCTAATGAGGTTTTTACAGAATCCATCATAAATTTCCATAGAATCACCTTCTCCCAGCCATCCTGCCAAACACACACCACAAGAAACATGAAGGAATTGCAGTGTAGAACTCCTAACAGACACAAATATGTATATGTTCCCATGTTAGAGTACACCTATGAATTTTATACCATCTATCCATGTAATAAACCCTTTAAAAATCCTCTGAACAAAAGTTATTTCCATCCGTTCTGCTTTGCTGAGAGCACACTATATCACTACTTGGGAAACTTGTGTAAAGAACTGAGACATGTCTTCATATAGACGTGTAATACGACATATATTAATGCTGATCATAAAATACATGTTTATTTTGTTAATGTAAAACATGACCAGAAATAGTAACATTGATAATATTTTAAAATAATCTTTGTCACTACAAAAATAGAAGGGCAGCCAGAGTCAGTTGTAACTGACCAAGGATATTAAAACTTTTTGAACAACGTAACATGGTTAAGTTTAAGAAAGTCTTCTGGAAAAGTAATCCACATTAGTTTAAAAATAAAACAGATTTAAACTACAAATGAAGACCTTAACAAAGGACCTAACACCTAATATTGTGCTTGAATAAAATTAATTATAAAGTGTGACTAAGTGTGAATCTGTTTCTTTTACAATGGTGTTTTTCTCTTTATTTGTTTTAAAACAAAAGTGTTCTTTCCCTTCCTGGTTGCTAAGCAATTCTGACCAGGAAATCATATCACCCATGTTAAAGTTAAAATAAATTAAAAAGTAGTAAGTCTTGAGGGTTCTCATTTTCTACTCTTGCAATACACAGAATGCAATTAATAAGGTCAATATGTTTTATTAGTTAACATTTTCCCTATAATTCGAGTAATTGTATAAACTTAATTTGAAATGTAATGCAATATATTCCAGTACTTATAAAAAAAAATATTTTTCAAATAGACTCTGGTAAGTACTGTATTCATAAGGATTTTCTGATATCGGCTTTTAGATTCATATACTTACGCAGCCTTAGGAGGTAGTTTTCATATTTCTGAGACTTGGCAGGTGCATTTATTAAAATGAAGCGTAGTAAAGGATTTAATTTTAGCCTACTTTTTCAATGTCAGACTAATTCACTATGGGAGTATGTCTTTCACCTGATTTCCAAAGCTATTGTCTGATTAGCCAGTTGTGCACACCCATGCACCAATTCAATCACCACTGAGACCTCATCAATGAAAAAACTAGTCCTAATAATACCTTCCCTCTCACTGAAGTTTACTGGTATTATATAACATTCTGGCATTCTTGGATGAGAATTCAAAAAAGTTTTTATAATCTGCAGTATCTTTTTGCAGTATAATCTGAAAAAGATTTCTGAAGTACTTACCTAATTTTACATGGCCATTATCTGTTAGAAGAATATTTGCTCCCTTAAAGAGAGAAAAATAATTCAATTAAAACGTGTATCTTTTTAACATTATATGCTTCTTTATGCTCTGAGATATAAACCCTAGCATCAAATATTGCCTATATTCTGTATTTTATTTATTTAAATTTACACAAATGCTAAGAGAACACCTATCCATATGTTCTAGAGGTCCTTGATATAACTTTAAAATAAATCATAAATAATACCAACAGTACAATTTATTATAATCCCCCCTCAGTAGAACAGGCAACAAAAAGTCAAATCCCCTGCCTCTCCAAATAATCTCCCACCCTTACTTAAATCTATAGACTTAATCGTAACACAGTTACAAAGTATGAGCTTCATTTTGAAACCATTACTTCTATGATAAAGTGATGCAAAACTGGACTCTCAAATAATCTGTCTCTTTTTGCTGCTGTGTTAAGACATCAAGGCAAAGAACATCTATATGTTTTGAGATAAAATTTGAAAAGAAATTGAAAGCAGAGGACAAACCAAAACAGACTAAGTGTTTGAAGAATCTGAAATTTGTAAAACTGAAATGACATCATTAGGTTATGGGACCCCCATGTTCACAAATACCCTGTAAATTTTATTGTAGCTGTACAGGTCTATGCGACTCAGATTCCCATTAGTTATGAAATCCTCTCCCAAACAGCAGAATTAGTTTTGTGACCATTTGCCTCTACTGATTAAATCATACTTTCCCTTCTCTAGCTACATTCATTAATAGGCGACTTATAAAGATCAAACAGGAAAACAATCAGATTTATATTTCCAAAAGAAAAACCGTTTAGTCCCATTTTGAGATCCTCACTCACTGTAATCTGATGGACCTGCCTGGATACTAAAATACCTAGGAAAACAGCAATTTTGCTTGTGCTAGATTTGGCAAGTACACTGCTGTGGGGCTACATGCAGTGTTTATTTGGATTTAACAACCAGAACGAATGCTCAAAATTGATCCTTCACATCAGATTCCATTATAATTACCTGTTACAAAGGACATGGAACAAGCCTGAGCTGAATAAAGAGGTTGGCTAAGGGCAGAATTGAGCTGAGTGAGAAGCTGCCTAAGGCAGAGCTAAATAGGAAGGAGCAGATAAACTGATTTAGCGGCAGATGTTAGCACCACAGACAAGTTGGTGTGTGAAAAAGCCAAGTAGGTTTCCCGAAGTACAGCTTGTGCTTTTCTGATCACCAGTTTTTATACAAAAGGACAAAGTAGGCCCTCAGTACACCCATGCAACCCAACAGCTTTGAAAGGCGTTGCGCAAGTGTAACTGATAGACCTTGTGACTGGAACATAGTACAGTAACTCCTCACTTAACGTTGTAGTTATGTTCCTGAAAAATGCGACTTTAAGCGAAACGATGTTAAGCGAATCCAATTTCCCCATAAGAATTAACGTAAATGAGGGGGTTAGGTTCCAGGGAAATTTTTTCTCCCAGACAAAAGATTTATTTTTATATATATATATATATATACATACACATACACACACACACATACACACACACACATACACAGTATACGTTTTAAACAAATAATTTAATACTGGTACACAGTGATGACGATTGTGAAGCTTGGTTGAGGTGGAGGAGTCAGAGGGTAGGATATTTCCCTTACTGCTAAATGATGATGAACTAGCAATTGGCTGAGCCCCCAAGGGATAACTCTCTCACTCGACAAGGCAGCAGGAACGGAGGGAGATATCCGCATTTCCCCTTTAAGTACACTGCCTTGTTAATTAGATCAGCTTGCTGAGACTGCAGCTGCTGCAAGCTCCCGCCATCCTGAGCCCTGGTGTGTCCCCCCTGCTCTGTGGAAGATGGGGTAAGCGGACTGCAGGAGCAGGGGGACACCCTGACATTAGACCCCTCTTCCTTCCCTCCCCCCCCTGCACAGCAAGCAGGAGTCTCGGGGAGCGGCTCCAAGGCAGCGGGCAGGAGCAGCACATGGCAGTGGGGAGAGGAACAGCTGAACTGCTGGCAATTGATAGCCTGCTGGACAGCTGCTGCACAGGGAACTTAGGGGAGCGGGGAGGTGATAGGATAGGGTTACCATATGTCCGGGTTTCCCCGGACATGTCCGGCTTTTTGGTCTTTAAATAGCCGTCCGGGGGGATTTGTAAACATCTAAAAATGTCCGGGATTTCCCCCCGGACGGCTATTTAAAGACTGAAAAGCGGCTGACAGTGGGGCCGGGCTGGACTGAGCCGCTCAGATTGGGGCCTCTCTGGCAGCCAAAGCCCCTCCCTGGCTCGCCCCCTCCCCTGCAGCCTCAGATCGCCGCGCAGGCAGCGCTGGGGGGGGCTGCGCGCTCCATGAGGGGGCGGAGCTGGCAGCGGCAGCCAAAGCACCTCCCCCGCTTTCCCCCTCCCCTGCGGCTTCAGATCGCCTTGCCGGCAGCGCTGGGTGGGGCTGGGCTCTCAGCCAGACACTCTAAGCTGAACATTCATGGGGAAGTCAACTGCAACCTTGCAAAGGTGAGGTAAATCACTCCCTTTCCCCCTCCCCTTGGGGCAAGAGGGGAATGCATACATGTGGGGGAACTGTGATTCTCTGACTCACACTTCCTCCCTGGGATGGTGCAGCCTTTTAATGCAAAGACCCTTATTCACAGCTATGCCTAAGGGCACAATCTATCTCTAATGAACAAGTGCTGTGATAAATGCAAAACACCAACCTAGACTTTGCTTTACAACAAATGAATGAATTCTAGCATAAAGGAGCTGAAGGAGCACTGTGATTGGCACATATAAGAGCACAGATAATGCAGTTTTGCCACTAATCACAATTTTATTGCCAGTCTTGCTATGTTTGGTGTTTTTCTCAAAGTCCCAGCTTCTGAAATTATGAGATTATGGGACAATCTCAGCTTTTTTTTTTTTTTTTTTAAAGGCAAGTTTTTAGCTTTCATAGTTGTAGGGGCTGGGGAGTTGGAGAAGGGGCATGGAATCCTGGGGGGCGGGGAGTTGGATGAGTTGGGGCAGGAAGCGGGGGGGGGGGTTAGATGGGTCGGGAGTTCGGGGGGGGCTGTGGAGAGGGGTTGGGGCAGTCAAGGGACAGGGAGCAGGGGGGTTAGATGGGTTGGAGGTTCGGGGGGGGGCATTCAGGAACAGGGAGCAGTTGGATAGGTGTCGGAGTCCCAGGGATCTGGCGGGGGTGTGGATAGGAGTCAGAACAGTCAGGGGACAGGTAGGGAGTGGGATCCTAGGGGAGCAGTTAGGGTGGGGGGGGGGGTCTCAGGAGGGGGCATTCGGGGACAAGGAGAAGGGAAACTTAGATAGGGGTGGGGTCCCTGGGGGCGGTTAGGGGCAGGGGTCCCGGGAGAGGGTGATCCGGGTACAAGGAGCGAGGGTGGGGGGGTTGGGGGTTCCGTGGGGGGCAGTCAGGGGGCGGGAAGTGGGAGGGAGTGGCTAGGGGGCGGGGCAATCCCCCCCCCCCCGTGGAGTGTCCTCTTTTTTGAAAGTTCAAATATGGTAACCCTATGATAGGGGGGCTGCTGGTCCACCCTGGTTCCAAGCCCCCACCAGCTAACTGCAAGGGGCTGTTCTTCCTGCAAGCGGTAGACAAAGCAGGCGGCTGCCAAACGACGTTAGAAGGGAGCATTGCACAACTTTAAACGACCGTGTTCCCTAACTGATCAGCAACGAAACAACGTTAACCAGGACGACTAAGTGAGGAGTTACTGTACATAATTCTGTGGCTAATACACAAGTAGTACTACAATCCAGTTCATGTCCTCTCAGCTGCATTGACTCCGCAACATTAACCGGAGTAAATATGTAACCATCACTAAAACAGGCAGGCATGGCTCAATACAGTATGCAGATCTTTAGCTTAAGGGGATGCCATTTTTCACAGTAAAACTGCATTTTATAAGAATACCGATTTTGTTTAAATTCCATTAAGCATTATCGGTCTGATCTACAGCCAAATGAAGTCAACTGAAAGATACCAGACTTTGGATCAGTCCCTTTATTCCTGTAATATGAGCAGATAAAAAGTAGTTCTGGATTTTGAAACTGTCTTATAACATACATTCCTTTATGTGGGCCAAACTGGATTTTGGCCACCCTCTAACATGACCACATGATGGAGGGGAAGGAATGCCTCCTTCCCACCAACCCATAAGTGCCATGCAGAATAGCAGCTCCTGCCCTGAGTTATGCCCCCAAACGTTGGGTTTGGCCTTGCCATGACTCCATCCTGCTGGCTGGTGCAAAGGGAGGTGTATGCTGCACCTTAAACATATGTTAAAGATTAAATTCTCCTCCCACTTTCCTCCAGCACAACTGAAAATGCTCCTCTAAGGTAATATGTGTCTATATTTCCCCCAATGCAGGGCAGTGGCTAAATGCCACAATCTAGCCCCAAGTAAGTGCTCTGTTTGATCTAAGTGATAAAAAAACACACCTGAATTATTCTCCAAGCATACATTTTGGAAGTGAGAGTAGCTTTTTTAATTTTAAGGGAATCAAAATCCAAAAAAAATTGACCTACCTTGATGTCTCTGTGCATTTTTCCTTTACTATGAAGATAATATAATCCCTGCAGTTTAAGAACAAGGTCTTTAGTTAAAGAAAATACTTACATCATCATTTAGCCTGAAACATTTTTCATTTTACAGAAAATTACTTACTAGATTAAAAGAATAAGATTTAGGATACAATTCAGTGAGTTACTAAAGTTAATAAATACTGTTTTGGCTGGTTGTGAAATGAGAATGAGAATGAAACTAGATTTTAACAATCATACATTCAAACTGTACTTATCTAGCAGCAGCCAATTTAGAGATAGGACAAAGAATGAAGGGGGGGGGGAAATCAGTAAATAAATACACCTCTACCCAGATATAACGCGATCCTATATAACACGAATTCGGATATAACGCAGTAAAGCAGCGCTCCGGGGGGCCGGGCTGTGCGCTCCGGCGGATCAAAGCAAGTTCGCTATAACGCGGTTTCACCTATAACGCGGTAAGATTTTTTTGCTCCCGAGGACAGCGTTATATCAGGTTAGAGGTGTATAAAGAGCACCACATTCATAACAGGAACACAAGGAGAGTGAGACTATTGTCCTTCTGGGCATGTAGAGTGCCATCTCTGTTGTACAATATTTAGATATTTCTAAAGTGTCTATCCCTGCTTTATCTCACTGTCCAAGTTAGACACCTATGGTATAGATCAGGGGTCCCCAACACGGTGCCCGCAGGCACCATGGAACCCACTGGGGCATCCATGTGCACCCACCTGCTAGCCGCCAGACAAGCAGCTGCCGAAATGCCGCCAAGAAGCGGCAACATCAAGAAGCACTACCGCTGAAATGCTGCTGAATTTCGGCGGCATTTCGGCAGCAACGCCTCTTGACGTTACCGCTTCATGGCAGCATTTCGGCAGCTGCTTGTCCGGCGGCCACAGTCCTCGGCAGCTAGTCGTCCAGTGCCCACCCCACAGGAAAAGTTGGGGACCACTGGTATAGATCATCCTCTTAGATACCGATTTTCAATTAACTCCCAAGTAGATAGAGCCTTTTTGCCTAATGCAGGAGCTCAACTCTGGTCTATGTATCAAACTTAGTGGAATTTCTGTAGGAGGCATTTTAGGTGCTTCCTCCAGGATTTGACACATGGAATGAAATAATATCCAAGAACGGATGGTGAACTCCAATCAATCATGGTCCTTGCTGAAGGCATAGTAATACTGAACATCCATAAGGGAAATTGTATGACTACAATCATGGCATTCCTGAATTCAGTGAACCAGCTTTCTTCTTCCATACTTGAAATGATAAAGAATAGAAAATTGGAGAGCATCAACTGCACATAAGACTAAGTTCAGCTAAAGGCTCTGAGAGAACTGGAGCTAAAAACACTCATATCTAAACACCACCTGGCACAGAAGCTGCTTGGGGTGACCCATGTACAGTGCCTCAGCAATGCATCCAGACTTGAACTTCAAAGGTGGTGGGATGAAAGGGAAGAAGTTGAGCCGGATGACAACACAGGCTACTGAGAGGACACCACCCTTCAGTGTTCCACTCTCTGCATTGTATTCAGTGATAGCCAGAATCAAGTACAGGGTTCCAAAATCCTCTCTGAGATTGACTGCAGCTGAACAACTGTCTCACTCTTGGCAGTCATGAACTCTCATAATGGTTACATTTCTCCAGAACTCAAGACAGAAGCACTTAAGTGTGGGACAGAGACCTATTTTGGCAAGTGGACCAAGACTGCAGAATTCACTCTTGGAAAAAAATGGGATTACTGTGAATATTACCATCTTCAAATTGAAAAATAAGTCCCACTTCTTTGAAATAGCCTTCACATAGTGATAAAAGCAAACCACTGACTGGTGGAGGACAAAAAAGATAGGGATTGTTTCTAAGATTTGTTAGCTGCTCAGATGATGGGCACGGCATAAATACCTAGACAGATAGGAGCACTAGCAAGGATATGCTTTTGGGAAGTGTTTTTCCCCTTTTTGTCAGCTCATCAATAGCCTGAATGCAATTTAGCTGGAGAGCTAGTCAGTGCTCCCGACTGGAACTCCTTTATCTACCACAAGAGAAAAGAACTGATCACTGAGGCACCGAGAGGAATCTAGGTTCCTGAGCACGGTTGGCATGCGACACAACCAATTGGAACCAGCAATTCAGATTTTTGAGATGAGAAAATCCCCACCGCATGTGCATGCATGGACCTGGACCTAAAAGTGGGATTCATTGTAATGAATATCTTTGGAGAAATAGGTATTTTTGTATAGACATACAGCTGACATCAGCTTCAACAGTTTTACTAATAGCCCCTAGATTTAAATGTCTTGGGGCTGTTACAGGACTGGGTCAACAATTCGCTCACTTCCACCACTGATCTAAAAGAACCCAAGGCTTCACAAACCATATGCCTAAAGGTAGACCCCTAAAAGTCTGTATTTAGGGACCTAACTAAGGGAACAGATTTCCAAAAGTAAGGAGTACACAGACGCTCCTCCTGATTTCAATGGGAGCTGTTGGGAAGCACTTGCGAAATAAACTCCCTTTTTTAGGTTCCTAAATATGGACACGTAGCCTAACTTTAGACACCCCATGGTGAAATTCTGGCCTCACTGAAGTCAGTGGCAAAACTTCTATCAACTTCAATGGGACCAGGATTTGGAGGTCTTGGACTAAGCCTGTTGACTTTTAGAGAGTGATATAAGATATATTTTCCTCAGACTTTTGATTGATGAGGATGTCTGAACTATAAATTTTGCTTATTTTAAACACATTAGAACCTATGAATGTTATATTTGGTCAAAATATTTGTAGTTTTAATATCATACATGCAGTAAGGGACAATTTCATAATCTACAAAAACATTCATTCATAAAACATTCAGATAAATGTGTATGAGGTATTAGAGTAGCAGCCGTGTTAGTCTGTATCCGCAAAAAGAACAGAAGTACTTGTGGCACCTTAGAGACTAACAAATTTATTAGAGCATAAGCTTTCGTGGGCTACTGCCCACTTCTTCGGATGTATATAGATGCCCGAAGAAGTGGGCAGTAGCCCACGAAAGCTTATGCTCTAATAAATTTGTTAGTCTCTAAGTACTCCTGTTCTTTTTGTGTATGAGGTACTTCATTTATATTTCCTAAGCAACATACACATACTAAATGAGAATTATAACATGTTATTTTCTCAAACAACCAAAAATTATTAATCCAAAAAAATCTCATCCTATATAGCTAAAGAAATGCCCCATTTGAGAGAGACCTCAAGACTCTCAGACTAGAAGAATAAAATGGAATCAAAGTTTTCCCAAAACAAAAACAAAAGGCAAGAGACCACACGCTATTGCCTGGAGTTTTCTAAACAAAGAAATATGTATCTTGTAAATAATTAAGACATATGGTTATATTTATTTTATAAGAAAAGACCTATAATTCATTTACATATTCAAAATTGAGTTTTCAAGTTCTCTACTAATCTATGGTATAAATCAAATATCTTATTTAATGCAATTATGCACACACGACTATGGGGAAGATAGAAGGTGCTAACCTCCTTTTAAACAACTCTGGAATAACTTGAGCCAGATGACAGAATAATTCTACATTTTGTGAAAGCTATTATACAGGATCTTCTCTTTAGCAAAAGATAGAGTAACTCCTAAGGTATGCAACATGATTCTTTCAGATGATTCAGATGTTTTTGGTCCTTTTATTTTTCCCTGAAGACTAACAATTATGTACAAATTAGAATGTTAGCTACCTGTAGTGTTTCTCTGCTAACATAGGCAATCTGCTGTTCTGAAAGTGGTCCAGTCACTGCAAGAAAGAAAATATTTTGTTTTTACAAAAAGAGGGTTTTTTAAAAAAATTTTCCTGGTGGTGTATTTCAGTGCCCTGCACAAGTTCAGCAGACACACACAGAAGCACTAGTCTACGTTCTGTGGTTCCAGCTGTATCATTTTTACCCTGAAACTAAATAATTCTAAAAGAATAGCAACCCTCTTCACAAACTTTTCCAATCTGACAAAGTAAACAGAAGAAATATGGATGGAGGCTGGAATTTCTCAAAGAGGATTAAGAGAGTTAAGGTGCTCACGTCCCACTGAAATCCAATAGGAGCTGGGTGTTTAACTCCCTTAGGCTCCTTTGAAACTCCCAGCCGTCACACAAAACACCACTTTGCAATATGAAACTTGAGAACAAATCTAAATCTGTCTTCCAAAATGTAACTCCTATTTTATTTCAAGATCCTCAGTAAAGGGAAGCATGGAGTTCTGGAATCAGGTCAATCTGGATATCTAAATGACACCAATTTTTCTAAGAATTCATGGGTACTTTGAGAAATCTAATTACCAGGGAACTAGAGTATACTGAAATCCTTTGGTGTTACCTCTTAGGGTACACCTACATTGCAACAGAAAAACAGCGGCGCCAAGTCTCAGAGCCCAGGTCAACTGACTCGGGATCACAGGGTTCAGGCTGCCAGGCTAAAAATTGTAGGGTAGATCAAGGGTCTCAAAGTCCCGGCCCGAGAACCTCCCCACTGTGGCCCTTGGAAGAGAGATGCATGCAGCCACACTGCAGGCAACGTCTGTTGCAGGCACTGCTCCCCACAGCTCCCATTGGCTGGGGGAGAGGGACAGAGACACCATCATTAGTTGCCAGGCAGAGTCAGCATCACTTTTTTCCACAATGAATATAAACGAGTCAAAATACCAAACACAAGTATCTGCTGCACACCTTGCTGCAATCCTGAAGGTTTCAACTGCTCCATCACTGAGGCCAAACATCAACAAACTGACAGAACTGAAGCGTTGCCAGGTGTCTGGCAAACACTAAAAACTCTCTGGCAGGCGAAGAACTGTATAAAGTTGCATGACAGTTTTATTATTTCTAACAAATTAGAAATAAAAAATACAATATAAATGTTTTCTTTTCTGAACACCATCTTCAGTGACATTATTGGCCCGCTGGGAGGATTTGAGGCCTGGCCCTGGCCCTAAAGTAAATTGAGTTTGAGACCCCTGCCTTAGGGCATGGCTACACTGGAACTAAGTACCTGCTGCTGCCTATGACAGCTTGCAGGGCTCAAGCTAAGGGGCTATTTAACTGCGGTGTAAATGTTTGGGCGTGGGTGGGAGCCCGGGCTCTGAGACCCCATAAGGGGATAGAGTCCCAGAGCCTGGGCTCCAGTCCACGCCCAAACATCTACACTGCAACTGAACAGTCGCTTCGCTCGAGCCCCATGGGCCCAAGTCAGCTGACATGAGTCAGCAGTGGGTGTTTAACTGTAGTATAGACGTAACCTGAGGATTTCATTGTTGAGGCCCAAGGTCTGTTTGGACTGAGACACAGCTTGGAAATTAGTTAAATGAGTACAGAGTCTTCTACTCTAAATAGCAGGGTTGAAGCCAAAATCAGTAGTGACAGGAAAGCATTACTACAGGACATCTGTTCAGCCACTTATGTGAAGTGAGCTCATTTCCTGGTGAGCAGGTCTTTCACATCACAAAAACTATCACCACGATTAATGCTCTTCTCAATGTTAGCAGAAATGCCAAGGACTGACTTGGCCACTTGTAACTTCTTGGGTCATTATAACAATCTGTGCATGTAAAATGATCCTTCAGCTTAATTACTGTTATGAGATAAACCTGAATGTCTGTATGCTGTTTTACTCTTCCAGTGCAGAAGATGAAGCTACTGGGTGGGAAATTGTGGGATAAATATGAAATTAAAGAATTAGAATTAGCTTAAGTTTGATTAATATATATGTGTTGTTAAGAAAGGCCCTCACTAGCAAGTAGAAGACAGGCCTTGAAAATAATGAGTTATAAGGCCAGAAGGAATGTAGTAGGGAGGATGCCTGGTTCAAAGATTAACTAACGAGATAAGGGAAATTTTCTAAAAAGGCGGCTTCTGACTGATAGGGGTGACTGCAGATGGTTTTAAATAAGACCAAAAAAATCTGTCTTAAAGGGACCTGCATAAACCTTCCCACCCCCCATACCAGTGTTAAACCCTATGTGAACCCAGGTGCAATGGAAAAAACTGTTGGGTCAACGAGGAGGGGAAGAAAGGCCTTGGGAAGATAGGAGGTTGTAAATCTTATCTGCATTAAGACTGAAAAATAAGGGTGAACTGTCTCAAATGGGTTTTAGCTGAAGACAGTAATTGGCAATGACATCACTTGTCTGTTAAAGGGTATAAAAAAGTAAACTCTTAAAAGGGTTCATTGCTAGAAACTGTATGACCAAATTGGAGCCGACTAATATAGGTCTGAGCACCTCTTAGTTTAGCCTGTTTGTAAGTATCTTGAGCTAATACTTATCAATGTTCTGTTACTGTTTGGATGTAGTAAATTGCTTATTATTTAGGCATTGTAATCATGTTTAGAGCAATTATATAAATACCTATTTGACCTTTGGAGTTAATAAAGGAATTTATGGTTAAACTAGTGTTGTGGTAATAGCCAGCATAAGTAATAATTCCAACAGAAGTTTTTGCAATTTAGATGTTGGTGGCTTGAAGGTTCCTAGGGTGGACCTTTATCTGGAAAGACTGTTTCAGGGCTGCAATTAAATCCCCATTTGTTACCCATTTCGTCTGGAATATTGTCCCTTTCATGCAGGTCCTCGTGCAAGAATGATAGAATCCTTGTTCTTAGATTTCCATTATCCTAACATTTTTCAAAGCCTGTTCTAACAAAAATATGTATTTCTATCAACTAATGTATTCTTGCCATTGTGTGATAGATAGGGCTGTAAGAAAATTACAGGCTGCAATTTTGTTGCAGAAACTACAACTTTTACCTTTTACAGTTACCATAAATTTCAGTGGCATTGTGACCCTGTGTGCCAGATTGCACCACTCGCTCATATTTGCCCCAGGCACCCCGCCATCATGCTGGCCTTTGAGAGCCAAGCAGGACACGAGTCTCATTTTCTGTGCTGCTGCCCTACTTTGGAAGGTAGTCTTCATGCCTTGAACCACAGCTTTAACAAACTGTGGCAACAATTTTTGAACAAAAAAGTCAACTTTTTTACAGCCTTAGCAATAGATTTAACTAATGTAATGCAAATAAAACTAGCAATTAACATTCCACATTCAGCTAAGACCCTTTTTAACTGGGCTGTACTCTTGTCCATCAGTGAAACCTTTCACTTTTGCAACAATATGTGGTGTTTTCAGAGGACTGCGCATTTCACTGCTACCTTATCGTTCCCCTCCCAGCTCCTAACTGTTTTGCCCACCTGTTGCATGTAATCTTAAACCATATTTTGTAAAGTGTTTGAAGCAGGGATTATCTTTGTATTTTGCATCTGTACAGCACCCAGCATGAAGCCCTGATTCCTGTTCCTTCCTCTAAGCACTATTCTAATACAAATATCAATATACATGACAATCTCTCTATGCAAGCAACACCATTCATGACAATAGATCCATTATACCAGCTATCAGCAGGTAATAGTGTGTAATATAATAAAGCCAAGCTCATATGAACTTGGAAGAAAAGTGGATATATGCTAAAACTGCATGACTGGAAGCATGTTCTTCATTTTATTTTTTACATTAGAAATATTGTAAAATTAAAGAAACGAGTAGTATATCAAAACACACAAGTTATTTCGGTCTTACCAGCCCTTCTTTAAAAATATATAGTAAATTTTGTTTGTTTTGGCAAACTGGTACTTTTCTAATATGTAAACTATTTGTCCTTAAACAAGTTAAAATTGTCATTAAATGGTTATAATATATACTAGATCCTAAGACACAGGTAAACAATGCTGACCATTTAAAAATTTTCATTTTTAACCCTGTAAATACTGTAACTATACATTGGTCTAACAAGTTATATTTAGCTTTCACAGATGCACAGTGATGGCTTACCATGATAAATATCCTGTAGAGAACCACCTCCACAGAACTCCATGCAAATCCATAGCTTATCTCGCCTAAAAAGTAAAAGCCTTTATTAGCCTTCCATATTTACAACTTGGCCTATTAAAGATAATTCAAAAGTCTTAAACATTAAGCAACAGAATATAACAAGCCTACATATTATGCAAGTACAAACGAAAACAGAAAGTATCGGATACTAAAAATACGCACTTTAAACAAACATCCAAGAACTTCCCCCAATTTATTGCATTAATGTGAACAATAAGAATGAAGCATGTGTGTGCTTTAAAATGCCTAAGAATTGAATACCAAGGGAAATTAATTTCCTACTCACTGGCTAATTTGCTTTCTATGGTAACAGCTGAGAGAATGCAAACCCTGGGTTACTACCACTCCCTCGATCGGACTGGCAGGATAACACCTAATCACTACCCAAGGGTTTCCCCACTCTAAAACCAGAAGAATGGAATGATCAGCTAGTTCTCACAAAGGCTTACTTTACAGAAGACACAATTGGAGAAAATTTGAACACTAAAACAACAGAGCTTCTTTTTTTTTTCCACTGATAATGTAACTTTTAAAAAATTTATAAAAATTACTTTTAGAAGTGTTATGGAAGACACAAGTCTAATATGGTGCACTTTAGAAACACAAAGCGATATAAAGTCCATCACAACCACTATCAGAAAAGAAAGATAAAAAGAATACATATCTTCAGTGAATGACAATTTAAAATGCAAAGTGCTCTTTTCTCTATCAATAAAACTGATTGAATCAAATGAACCCGAGTATAAAAAGAGCTATAAAATTCGGATTCATCCTATCCTAAGACAGTAATGCCCTGAGCCGTAACTGACTGAGTGGGTTCATCCCACACAGAGTACGAGTAAAGAATTGTTAATAAGTGCGTTCAGTACACCAACTAGAATTAGTTACAGAGTTGTTGCTAAGCCAGTGCCCGCTCTAGCTAAGGCCATAAGCATTAGCTAAGAACTGACAAACTCACAGCTGGAAACCAAACCAGCTCACCTGTAGGTTAGTTTTGTTCAAAATAGATATTATTCTTATAATAATGTATTTAATGTTTAGGCTCTATTAAATGTTTGTAAATTGCTGCATGCATTAACCTCACTTGTAACGTCTGTATTCCACTTCATAAAGAAATACACAAGTTTTGCTTTAAAACTTTGAAAATGTTTGCTCTGAACTTGTGAACCCAAGCACAGGGATCAACAACCTCTCCTCCCCCTGCCCATTAAGGAGGTCTATCAAGATTAAATAGACCATTAAGAAACATGACAATACAAGGATTGGTAAATGACCCTATAACACTTTGGAAATGCTATGTGCAAGGGAGCTCTTCCCATAGACCAGAAGACCAAATATAAAAGATAAAACAGGGTTACGAGGAAATTTGTTATCTCTTTGTTGTTTGCACTCTCACAGGGCCAGAGACGATAAACTTAGGCAGAGATCCCCAGGGGTTACCCCTAGGTCCTCCCTGAAAGACATTTTGAATTGACAGATTACTACATCTCTGTCATCTTTACGAATCAGACACGATAACTCATTTGTGTATATATGCTTGCTTGCTTTAACCTATAAATAACTCATTTCTTTTTCCTAATTAATAAACCTTTAGACAGTTTATTATAGGATTGGCTACCGGTATTATCTTTGGTGCAAGATCTAGGGAACCAACTGATATGGGGTAAGTACTTGTCTCTTGGGACTGGAAGCAACCTGAATAGTGAGAGATTTTTGGTGTAACTGTCCAGATTGCTTGGGTGACAAGATAGACAGGAGAGCCCAAGGGGTCTATCTGTGACTCCATGATAAGACTAGTACAGTGATCCAGGAGTTCATACTTATTACTGATTTGGCGAAATCTAATTATAGAACATACCACCAGTTTGGGGTGTCAGCACTGTTTTTGACAGTCTGCTCAGAGGTAGGCACTCACGGTCATGAGTCTCTCCAGTGTGACAGTTACCTTTTCTAGATAGGTCTATTTTAATTACTATAGCGCAGATTAATAAAATGACAAACATGAGGACAAGGAGAGAGGATAGAATTGTGATAACATACTAACTTTGTTTCCTGACTGAAAAAATCAAGGATAAAACACTTCCAAAAAACAAATTAGAAGAAAGTATTCAAATACTGAAATTGTTCTTCTTTCATTTTGGTGCTAAATCTCTCTATTCCGACCTTCCCCTCCTACATCCTTTTCTAAGCCACTCTCAACCTCTACCAGTTTCTCTCGCCTTCTCCTGCATAGGACTCTAGCCCTTTCTCTTGACAAATCACAAGATCGTCTGCTCACTCTACCTTCTCACAGGTAGTCTGTCTGGCAGCAGCTCCCAACAGTTAAATATATTCCCAGACAAAATGTTTTGTTAAAACGGAGTTAAAGGTTGAAAGCACACCACAGTAATTTAAGGATTAAAAACGGCCTTACAAAAATGCTGTAATTTTTTTTTTTTTTAACGAGACCAACAAGCAACAGAAACCCAAACAATTCATAGTTAAGGTTAAATTTATATTTGTAGTTAAGGTTAAATTGTGTGTGTGTGTGGGTGTATAAATTAATAAATAATAATCAATTGATGAATAATTATATAATAATTAAAAAACCTCTCTCATGTATACATACACATATGTGTATATATACGTGTATATATACACACATATATATATACACACACACACACACACACACACACACACACAATTTTAAAAAAGGGGGGAGAGATAGCTCAGTGGTTTGAGCACTGGCCTACTAAACCCAGGGTTGTGAGTTCAATCCTTGAGAGGGCAACTTAGGAACCTGGGGCAAAATCAGTACTTGGTCCTGCTAGTGAAGGCAGGGAGCTGGACATGACGACCTTTCGGGGTCCCTTCCAGTTCTATGAGATAGGTATATCTCCATATATTATTATTATATTATATTTGAAAGTATGGACAACATTCACAGTTAAAACACCCCAACAATCTTAATTCTGTCTTTAGGGTGATGCTTGTCTTCTTTGGCCCTTTCATACCTAAGAACAGCCATACTGGGTCAGACCAAAGGTCCATCTAGCCCAGTATCTTGTCTTCCAACACTGGCCAATGCCAGGTGCTTCAGAGGGAATGAACAGAAAAGGTAATCATCCAGTGATCCATACCTTGCCGCTCATTCCCAGTTTCTGGCAAACAGAGGCTAGGGACACTTCAGAGTACGGTTTTGCATCCCTGTCCATCCTGGCTAATAGCCATTGATGGACCTATCCGCCATGAACTTATCTAGTTCTTTTTTGAATCCTGTTATAGTCTTGGCCTTCACAACATCCTCTAGCAAAGAGTTCCATAGGTTGACTGTGTATTATGTGAAGAAATATTTCCTTTTGTTCATTTTAAACCCACTGCCTATACCTAGGATATGATCCTGAAACCCTCATCCATCAGATCAAGAGTTTGCAGGGTCAGGCTCCTACATGTACTCTCCTTAGGGAGAGTGAGGCAGTATATAGAACATTCATAAGGGACCCATATAAGCCTCAAAATTACATAAAATAATAATGCAATGTTGTTGTAGCCCCGTTGGTCCCAGGATATTAGAGACACAAGGTGGGCAAGGTAATATCTTTTACTGGACCAATAAAAGATATTACCTCACCCACCTTGTCTCTCTCTAATAAGATAGTAATGACATTTTATTGTTAAGATTTAAAGTCTGTTTCTAGCCGTGTAGGGCCAGGAGATAACAGACTTTAAACTCATGACCATGTTAGATACCAAAAAAAAAAAAAATCTGTCATTAGTGAGAAACTGAAGCTTGTCCATCTTGGACAGCAGGCAGCATATACACACGCTATTGTAATATACACATACATATATCAAAATTGAATCAAGCAAACATTTAGAAACGACTATATTAATAAAGTACTGACAAGATTTTCTACCCAGTTTCTAAATGTAGGGACATCATTTCTAGCATGGACTTTTCATTACAACTGAAAACAAATAGGCATTACTTTACCTGCATCATAATCAAACCCTTTTTATAACTGTATTTCAAAAGTTTGCCCTGACCACTTATTTTTTGGAAAACTTACATATACAAAAACAGCATAAGAAAAAGTTATACTTCAAAAGTCTTGTTCAGAGAAAAACCAACAATGATGTGGCCACCCCCACATAGGTGGCAAAAAGGTTAATATGGACCTAAGAGGCCAATTATCACATCTGGTTGCATCTGGAGGGTGGGCCAGGTCCAAATAAAGAGAAGTCTCAGCGGGAGGAGGAGCTGGTTAGTTTCTATGGGCCTGTCTACCCTTAAAATGCTGCAGTGGCATCACTGCACCTGCGCCACTATAGCAAAGACACTAGCTATGCCAAGGGGAGGGCTTCTCCGGTCAAGGTAGGTAATCCATCTCCGAGAGGCAGTAGCTAGGTCAATGGGAGAATTCTAGCGTCGACAGAGCACTGTCTACATCAGAGGTCAGGTCAGTTTAACTGCATCTCTCAGTAGTGTGGATTTTTCACACCCCTAAGCAATGTAGTTAAAGTGACCTTATTTCCTAGTGCAGACCAGGCCTATAAAGAGAAGAAGTCCAAATGAGAAGGAAGCTGGGTCTCTCAATCTCTGGGCAGTAAAGGGGAGAGGAGGGTGGAAGACAGCAGCAGAGATTAAGGAGACTCCTGCACTGAGCCCCAGAAAAGGCCAACTGATATTATTATATCTTTATTATAACCCTAATCACTTTTGCTAAGTATTCCATAACACCTTGCATTAGCAGAAGTAAACTTTGGCTTAAGTAGATGGGAAAGCTGTCAGGACCAGGACATACTACATCAATAGGTAGGGAGTTATTCTCACAGACCAATGCTAGTATCCAAAACAAAGATAAGGAAAGGAACAGAACAATAATTTAAGGAATTGGGACAAGCTGATGGGTTGGATTTTAATGACATGTAAAGAGATGTGTAATTTATAAAATCACCTTATAAATACTAACAGCTGAGATGTGTAACTTTGGGAGCACATCTGCATAAGGGGAATGTAACAATGCTGCATGACGCAGCTTTCTGGAGACTGGTATAGTATTGAACCTTGTCCTGTACTATATATAGCAATAATCCTGACGGCTACTGGCTGGTCACTTGAATAGACTTCATAATGAACCAAAGTGTGGTCAAGCAATTGACTACAATTTATTAACAAGTGACAGAGTCAAGACCTCTAAATATGCTAAAAACTGCTATCAAAGGACAGGATGAAAATAAAATATAGAACTGAAATACGCATCACCTTCAGATATCAAAGAGAACCCCAAAATACAAACATTAGTGGCCTTCAGAAATGTAAAGTTTCAGTTTTCTATGTACCACAATATAATAATGTCTGTGATTAATACTTATGTTAGAACTACTGTTCCAAATGCAAGAGAATCGCCTCCTCCTCAATTTTTCCTCAGAATTTCCTATCATCAAATAGCCACGGATTTTTTTTTTGGCAAAGGCTAGTTTACTCCATGTAAACATCATTTGAAGATGTAATTTAATACAAATTAAAAGATATAAATTATGTTTTGCTATGGATCATTCCTTTTCAGAGAGGTAGCACTACAGCATTTTTGAAATGAGCAAAAGAAACAAAAATTGTACCTGAGATAGCTGCCAAAATAAGCAACTATGTTTGAATGCTTACAGTCTTTCATCATAATGATTTCCTGCTGCACAACAGCAAAATCTTCCCCTGAAGAAGAAAACAATTGATATTTTTGTAGTTTTATTTAAATATCCATCCCTCTGAGTTTGGCTTTCAACATTTTTTTTTAGCTGAAGAGCTTTGGTAATTATCAGACTTTGTAATTATCTTCATTTTATATTCATGTATATTTATATAATACAGCACTTTGTAAGCCAGCACAAGTTCCAAAAACTAAGGGAATAATAGGTAAGTATATTCTTCAAATCAGGATGGAGCTCTAGTCCACTACTTGATACCTCTTAGGACAGTAGCCACAGCTCTTCTCAACCCCTTTTTAAATCCAATTACTCTTTATTTAAAGGGTAGAATTTACTCTAATACCTGTGTAGATTCTCTTGGGGGAAGCTCTGCTAGTAGAGACCAAGCAAGTTTATATTATATATGAAGGTTAGAAGTTGGTAATAGTAATTCTGTATGTTAATAATGTTCCCGTTTATAGTCAGTCCTAAAAGTGAACAGCTTCCTCGTTGTTTGCTCAAGAGTCTCTGCTCTCCTTGGCAGGAATTGATGTACATAGAAAGTTCTTCACTTAATTCTTTTCCCTGGCACCTTGCTGTGTGGGTCTCCAGATGTACTATCAATAATCTATGTTCTTGAAATATGGCAAAACTTGTTACCTCTAACCATCATCTAGATCCATCTTGGATTATCTTCCTATAGAGAAATCATGTCATAGCACTCTTCAGTGACCTTGAAACAAACGTAATGAGCATACAACTATACAGAAAGTGCTAAGTTGTATGCTCAGGCATTTCTCCAGTGTTGTTACTTTACCATTTATTTGAGCCTTGCTATCTGGTGCCTAGGTTGTGCCAATCTTTCCATTACAGACCAGGTTTACACATTTATAAAAACTTGGTCAAACTATAGGAATAGTGTTCTGCCCAGTGTTGAGTTTTTTGTGGAGTTTGCAATGGGACAGGAATTAATTTTACCTTTTTAAAAGTTTTTTTTCCAGATGCTATTTTGCAAGCCAATATTTCATACATAGCTTTGTGCTGATTCTTTAGGTCATTCGGACAAATTAGTATCCATATGTATTTTGGAAAAGCTATTTTTATAGGAGTTATTTACTATCTATTAGAAAATACACTTTAAAGGAGACCCCAGATTCTCATTAGTCTAAAATAGCTTTAAGAACTCGGTAAAATAAAAATATGTCTGACAGACTAAGAGCTCCAACATTTATCTCTATGAAGAATTTTCTTTAAAAATATATATATATATAATTTTTATATTTTTAATATATTTATTTTAAAGGAATGTAAAGAGACAGATAGAAAAAAAATTAAGAAAATTCAAAGGTATCCTATTATGACCAGTTATTGCAGAAGTCTCTGGTCAGTGCACTGTGTTACGTATTACATTGTACCTCATTTTAGCATAACTGAATGATAATACTTTTAAACCATAAGCCAGATTTTACAAAAGACTAATGTCCAGGAGTTGAGGACATTCAAAAATAAGTTTAGTGTATGTTTTGGCTGTAAATTGTTAGAACCTCCATGCTATTTTAAAAGCATATATGTTACCAAAAGCTAATATAGTGCTAAAGAACTTCCAACACGGTAGACTAAACTATTCCTTGTGAAGATCATGTGTTGCAAATTTAGCCCTTTAAATTTCCAAATTGTTTGCAAACAAATATTATCAGACTTGTAAAACTGTTCATTTATTTTGTGTATTGAAAGTAAGTTTCAATCTACAGGCTGCAAAGTAACTGCTCAAATTCAGCTGTGTTATTCACAGTGTATAACTGATTACCTAAGTCACATGATGCTGTTTCTGCTCCCAGACAGCATAAACAGCTAGAAATTATTCTCCTCCCCACACCCAATCTGCAACTAGCAGAGAGACTATGATCCGTCTGAAATGTGGACCTTGCCCCCAAGAGCCAGGCAAAAAGTCACTCAGAAGCCCTGGATAGCTGCTTCTATATGGGATGGAGGCCAGCTAGAACTTATCACAGCTATGCAGCACCCTACCTATTAGTTGCCAAAAACCCACGCTGAAGTACAAGGTGCTAGTCACAATTTAGGCCTGTGTGGCAGAGAAGAAAATTTGAATTTTCATAGAGCCTCTCCATTTCAGGACCACCATACAATTTACATTAATCCAGAACACTGTCATGAGGGTCAAGTTCATAGGCAATGAAGGCAGACTGGAATCTGCTCGCCCAGAAATAGTATATTTGAGTATAAGCTTGGTCATATTTAGAAAGAGTTGCAAGACATCTTTTCCACCTACTAAAAGCTGAGAAATCTGGTAATGCAACTGTCTGCCCATGACTCTGTCTACTCTATAGCTCCAGGGGGAGCATAGTGTTTCTATTCCTCTTACCCAGAACATTAACCCAATATAAATCATGTAAGGCCAACTACTGTGGTGGTGGTCCCCTCTTTATATTACTGTGCGAGATGTCCTGAGAATAGTTCCAGTTTCACAAACATGTCTTGTTTAGGACTATCATACTATTAAACTGACTTGTACTATTTAGGATGAGATGGGTATGTGCAATACACATACACAAAACATATCCAATTACAAATATAATCAGTTAAAATATTAAGATTTTTCTCTTCTAACCTGGACCTTAAAGTGAAACAGCGCAACAGCTAAAAAGTAATAAACTAAACGTACATCTTACAGCATCTGTTATGCTCATCAAGTCTAATCAGACCAGTCCTCAGCCCTAAAACACTTTATGATATGTAAATGAGATACACTTTGTAGAATCCAATCATATACACAATTAATACATAGTTCTATTGTAGTGGCCCACCAGGTCTACTTTAGCTTTCCATTCAAAAGCTGAACTTTTCTAAGTGCTCTAAAACCTGCATGGTTACTCAGACTGACTTGAAATCTAGTATGCCTCGTGAGCAGAGATCCTAGAAATCCGTTTGCCATGGAAAAACACAGAATTTGCATTTTTACAGGGAACCTTTAGTTTTTACATTTTGTGAAAAAATAAAAACATATATTAACTAAATTTTACTGAAAGTACCAGTGTCACTTATTCCAAAGGTTTTCAAATTAGCGAGCACACCCCCATGGCAAGAGGGGGGAAGGGTACATGAGAAGCTGCTGGTGGCAGCGCTGCCTTCAGAGGCTTAGCCAGCAGCCACCGCTCTCTGGCCGCCCTGAAGGCAGAGTGGAGAACAGCAGCTGCTGGCCAGGCACCCAGCTCTGAAGACAGTGCCACCGCCAGCAAGCACAGAAGTAAGGGTAGCATAGTATGGTATTACCACCCTTACTTCTCCACTACTGCTGCTGACGGCACTGCCTTCAGAGCTGGGCGGCCGGAGAGCAATTCTATTAATTTTATTATGATTGATGGCACTGGTAGGCTTCGGAATTGTTTAAAAATTGTAAATATATCAATAAAACATTGTGTTCAACTGATACCTATATATATATTGTGGCTAAGGAATCTAAAGTTCAGCATTTCATTTAATCATGGTAAAACATGGATTTTTATGCTTTTTTATTGGAGAATTTTGGGGTTTTTTAATCATGGAAAACTAGGATCCTGCTCACGAGGACTCTCTGGCTAGGGTTAGTGAACCAAATTTGGGGTAATTTGACCAAGGGGTTCCTGAGATACAGCTTTTAAACAGGGGGGTGGAAAGCTTTCTTAAGGTTGACATTTTCCTGAATGTTTTATTGGGAATCAAACCATGGCTCTGATCCTGGCACAGGGATCTCAACTGCTTGAGAGTTAGCCCCAGCTAGTTCTTGGCACCCACTACTCTTTTGGGGGGGAGCGAAATTCAGTAAAATATTCTCCAAAGAGTTTAGCGCACACACTCAATGGATTACACTGAGCATTAGAGGACAAAGCCAACAGGGGTTGTAGTCCTATAAGTTTTGTTACAGCTGGATAGCTCAACGGGATAAGCAGTAGTCCTTTGAACCCCACCCACCAAGTGTCAATTCAAAACCCACTTGGGGAAGAAATCTGGAAAAAAATTTGTAGGCATTTTATTCAAAGCTTTTGGGGGGGGTTGAGGGTATTTTATGTAAGGGGAATTTAATCAAAGTAATTCTGGGGGGGGGGGGGGGGGGGAATTACACACTCAGACACTAAGTCTGCTCCCAAAACCAGTCCCAAAAGTTGTTAAATTTTACAGCCCTTCACTCTTACCCAAAATATTCCATTTAACACTACTACACTTTCACTTACCCATCATTAAACCCACCAACTGCTCTCATATCCACTGCACTGCTGATAATCCACCCCTGTGCCCCCTATTGACAACCTGCACAATTCAGCGCTGGAATGCTGAACAGTAGATCCCACCTTACACTAAACTGAAGCTTTAAAAAGTTTCCTTTTAAACGTTTTGCACCCATTGTTTGCTCATTTCTAGTAAAGCTTCTTAGAATATATCTACACTCATTGGTGCCAACTCCGTGGGTGCGCCAGGGTTGGAGCACCCACGGAAAAAAAATTAGTGGGTGCTTAGCAGCCAAGCTCCCCTCCCACCCACCCAGCGCCTCCCCCCCCGACAATCAACTCCCCCCACTCACTGAAAGCTGTTCCGCAGAGTGCAGGAGGTGCTGGGAGAGCAGAGGAGGAGCGGGGACAGGGCAAACTCAGGGGTGGGGAGGGGAGGGGACGGAACTGGGTGGGAAAAGGTGGGGCGGGAGTTGAGTGGGAGCAGGGCCTTGGGGGAAGAGATGGAGTGGAGGCGGAGCCTGGGGCAGAGCGGGGGTTGAGCATCCCCAGGGAAAGTTGGAAACCGGCACCCTGTGTCTACACTACAACTGAAGGTGTGATTTGCAGCTCAGACAGCTTTAATCTAGCTAGCACACTAAAAACAGACTAGTAATGTGTGTACGTGCCCAGAGGGACTTGGCAGTTTTGTAGAGCCCACACTGAAGACCATGCCACTGTGTCTTTGCTACTATTGTTAGCATGTCAGATTAAACCTAGCACAGATATGCCTATCCAAGGTGCAAATCATACCTTTGAATGCAGCATAGACATACCCACAGTATAGACTTTGTCCAACCTGCTGCTCATTCTAAAAAGATTGTATGTTTACAAAAACATAATTCTTGGACACTTGATTTTCTTTAAGAGGGTGCCTTGATTCCACTCTGCCACCCGTATCTTCCTGATACTAACCTGCATGGTGGGAATATCTGAGAATGCTGTTCTTATATTTATCGGTTATATCTAACGCAAAATACTATACACCCTCTGCAGCATGATATGCAGACACAGATGTAAGACAGGAGTACCACAGCTAGAGTTAGCAATGCAAAACAGCAGGCAAAGCAACACAATAAAAGATTTAAAATAATCTTATGCGTTTTTTTGCACTTCTCTATTTGTGTTCATCCTTCCATCCTTAAAAAAGTAGGTCAATGAAAGAGGGGATGCATAGCAGGAAATTTTGGGGTGAGGGGACCAGAAATTATCCTTATCCTTCTTGATGGGCATATTTTTTAACCGTTAATTTTGTAAAATAAGAGCAAACAAAAATGAGCACACCTAAAACATGAAAAATATTCGATGCCTGTAAAGCAGTAAGCTTCAGCACAAGAGGACACTTACCTGGTTCTAGTTTTATTACTTTAATTGCCGCTAGCTCACCCGTGTTAACATTCCGAGCCTATAAAAGAAAAGAGAAAAGTATACTGAAGAATATAAAATTAAGATAACGTGAAGAGTTCATGCCAGAGCAATTAAAAACTCACTACATGAACTAAACATTCATTTAAATTTTTTAAACAAAAGCAGTGTTTTACAAGTCTGTGCTAAATTAAAACATTTTGCAGATTTATATGTTACATCAGATTTACGATTAGTTTAAGGTTAGGGGATTTTTCAGTTAAATGTGCTACTGTAATTAAACGTAATTGGCCATAAATCATCTATTTTGATTAGCTAAATAAACATTGCTGTGCAGTTAGCCCTATTACACTATTTAGAACTTCTTTTAAAGTATGATCCACATGACTGTCTGAGAAGCCAAACGTCATAGAGAAGTCCTTGGCTTCAAGAAACCACACACCATAATCCAAACATAATGCATATTTTAGAATACCCAGCCTTTTTTTTTCCTTCTTGCCCTGCCATCTTTTCAAACAAAATGGTGAACTATGCATTAATTCTTAACCGTACTCTCAAGACTGAATTTTGCAATCACAACCTGGAAATCTTTAACGAGTTTTATATGGACATTTCTCTCAAGACTTTTTCATGGTACATTTATTTTCTAATTACAAAGAAAGCTATCTTGCAAGGACACTAAACAAAATTAATTTGGAATAAAGTGTGTGCTTTGGCACATCAGACGTAAATTATGCAGCAAGGGCTAGGAATTATGCTGTATTGATGCTCTGTAAACGTGTGACATGCTGGGAATTGGGACAGGTTGCTTACAAAACAGTTCCAGCCTACACGGCTCCCAAACTGGGGCATCAGGAGGGATGTAGCAGTAAGTACACTGTCTTGATGAAAAGCTGCTTCCATCCAAGGCTCTTGAATTTTGTTGCTTTTAAGACAGTACTTCAACCTTTTCCGCTCTGTATTCTACTACTTACCCCTACTTCCCTACCCCCACCCACCCACAGTATCTTCTTCCTGTGAAGCCATTAAAATCAGCTGAGGAGTTAGAAGACAGTATGAAAAGAGCCCCCCCGCTGTCCCAGCCTAATATATGCAGCAACTTAATTTTGAGCAGCATCCTAGAAAACTTACATGGCAATTGCTCAGCATCAGAATTACATTCTACATTGGGGTGCTGTTATGCAAAAACGTACCTTATATTAGAGTAAAAAAATTAATCAAAGCTAAATTTTAAGACGACATTAAAAAGAAACTCAAATAGGGTAAACAGCCTCCCCCCTCCCCCCTTAACTAATCATCTAGGACCACTGCTTGGAAGAATTTACTGGTCCTTAAAAGTATTTTGTATAAGACCACCAGTGTGTTTCCAGCCCTGGCAAGTCATGATATAATGCACCTTCAGACTACGTTTAGAATATCAGTTCACTTTTCCACCCTTTCAATTACAACATGATGATAGCAGATAAAATTTTCAAGTCACTTAAGACCAGCTTTACAAAGGTATTAAAGTGCCTAAAGAAGAAGATATCGATGAGTTGGATTTTTAAAAGTTTCTAGACATCTATCTGTATCTTTAGGCTCCTAGGTATCTTTAAGTTTCTAAGGGCCAGATTTTTAAGTCCCACTGATTTACAATAAAACTTAGGGTCCTAGGTCATGTTTGAAAATGGGACTTTGGAGACTATTAAAAAAACTGAGCTGCTATCTCCATCACTATGCTTGTGAAAGCATGAAATTCTACCTATCAAATGATATAAAGCCTCTCCTAACTGTAGTGGTGTGAGAGATGAGCTTGTAAACTCACGTTTGAACTGGAGTTGAGAAAACAGCAAGATGTTAATCAATATGTGAAACAAGACACCTGTCAACCTGCCAAGCCTAGAAATAAATTCTGCAAGCCAGTGGGAAAACACAATAATCTCAGATTTCCATCTTTGGTTTTCTACCCTTAAATTAGAGTGAATAAATAAAGACTCGGCACACCACTTCTGAAAGGTTGCCGATCCTGGTATAGGCCAAGCCCCAAGCAAAAATCAGTCAATGACTTTACTTAGCCCTGGGAGAAGCTCTCCCATTGGCATAGGTGGCGTCTTCACTAAGCCGCTACAGCGCTGTAAGTGCAAATTAGCCTTTAGTGTTTGGCAGGGACCAAAGCTTGCATAAGGGATAGATGGCTGAAGATCAAACAGGATAAGACAAATAATATTTGTTGGTTAAAAAAGCAACCAGGAAATATGCAGACACTACAAAGGAAGGTCTGCATTCATCTTCTGTTTGCACTTGCAATCAAACCAACTCCCAGCTACTTCTGATGATCAAGAAATAACAATGGCCAAGACTGTTTCCCCCCACCCCCCTATTTATATATGGTTGGGAGCTTGCAACTGCTTTTTTCAAATGCAGACTTCACTACTGTTGCTCATGCCTTTCTAAACTCAAGATTAGATTATGGCCGGGGTTCTCAAACTTCACTGCACCGCAACCCCCTTCTGACAACAAAAATTACTTCACGACCCCAGGAGGGGTGACCCAACCCCACTGCCCTGGGTGCTGTGGCCACAGCCCGAGCCCAACCACTCCAGTCGGGGGGCCTGCAACCTGAGTCCTGCCACCCAGGGCGGAAACCCTTGGGCTTTGGCCCTGGGTAGTGGGGCTTGGGCTTCAGCCCCGGGCCCCAGCAAGTCTAAGCCAGCCCTGATGACCCCATTCAAAGGTGGTTGCGACCCACTTTGGGGTCCCGACCCACAGTCTGAGAACCACTGGTTTATGGTGATGTGCTCCACATAAAGCTGCATCTTAAATCCATCCAGAAAATCAAACTGATGCAGAAGTCATCTGTCCATTTGTTGACTCATCTCACCATGAGTATATTACAGTTATTTTCCATGATCTGTGTTGACTGCTACCTTTTTTCCAGATGGAATTAAAGATGTTGGCATTGGTTTATGCAGCCTATATGGCTTTCTACCAAATGCAGCATCCGCATGCAGTCACACTGGCAATTTTGATATGTTCCAAAACCATAGCAAAAATATCTATACTAAGTCAGTCTAAGATCAACACTGCTATAGACTAAACCTTCACATCTGAGGAAGTTTCTCAGCATTTTAAGGCCTCGTCTACAGTGAAAAGTTACGTCATCATAGCTACTTCAGTCAGGGGAGTGAAAAACACACCCAACCAACATAGCTGTGCCAACCTACCCCCCTAGTGCAGAGGTAGCTATGTTGACAGAAGAATGCTTCCGTCAATGTAACTGCCATCATTCA
The DNA here is from genome assembly GCF_027887155.1 of Malaclemys terrapin pileata. NCBI lineage: Eukaryota > Metazoa > Chordata > Testudines > Emydidae > Malaclemys > Malaclemys terrapin. The sequence goes on from NC_071507.1 coordinate 4,158,351, forward strand.
TGGCAGTGGTGTTCCTCCACCAACAAAAAAACCCTTTCCCTTGATGTAGGCTGTGTCTACACTATAGTCTCTACAGTGTAGACATAGCCTAAGTAACCTTTGAGAGACATTAGTTCATCGACCAGGGCCTGGGTTACACTACAGTTAGGTCAACATAGGGCAACTTACGTCGACCTAATTATGTCAGTGTACACACTACAGCCGTGTCCCGCTGACGTGAGTATCCTACTACACCGACATAATAACGCCACCTCCATGAGAGGCACAGGGCTTTTGTCAGTGTAGTTATGGAAATGCATACTTACATAGGCTGTTGGCTGTCTTGTCAATTTCAGGGCTCCAGCCTGGGCAGCTAGAGCCGGGATGCCCCCAGCTGCTCACCCAGCTCCCCGCTCAGAGAGATGAGAAGCCCAGGTGGCTGCCCCCAACTCTCAGCAGTGAACAGGGAGGCAAGAAGCCCAGGCAGCTGCCTCCTGCTCCCAGTGGGGAGCAGGGAGGTGAGAAGCCCAGAGAGCAGCTGGGCTCCCAGCGGGGAGCTGCACAGAGCTGAGAGCCCTGGCTCTCAGCCCCCCAACACTGCCCCTCTTCAGTCGGTGGAAGCGCTCCTCGGGATGACGTGCACCACCAACAGAAGGGTAGCGTGGACATCAGCCATCACAGTAATTACTGCAGTGACTTCAGTCTGAAGTGTAGACACGCTCTGGAAAATAGTCAGGGTTCCAGATTAAGAAGTTAAATAAAACAGGTACCTGGTCAGAAACAAAGACTATGAATGTGTCTATACAAATGCAAGAGGCGTAAAGTAAAAACAAGTTAACTAGAATGCCTCTCAATGGAAGAGGATCTTAATATACTCGGCATTATTGAAAAAAAGAGTAGAATGATAAATCAGTGGAGTACTAGAATATCTGGGTGTAAACTATACAGGAAAGACTGATTAGGCAAATGAAGTGGAGAAGGAGCACTGTACTTAGAAGATTCTACAGGATTTAGCAAGGTAAAAATGGAATGGAAAGGACCACACAGTTGAATTTTTCTGGACATGAAGCCCAAAGCTGTAAGAGTGTGTGTGTAAATAATGAGGGGTGTGCGTGTATGTATTTATTTATTTAATATTAATTAGTAGGCCTATACTACTGGCCTCCAGATCAAGAAAAGGATATTGAATGCACAATATTGAGAGAAATCAGAGACTGCAAAAATCTAAGAAAAAAAAAACAATGGCGGACTTCAGCTACCAACATAAACTGGTCAAATGGCACTATAAGACAAAGTTTAAAGAAGCAATGTCTCAACGCTTTAAGCCAGTGCTTCTTGGAATAGCTAGTTCTACAGCACAAGAGCAGAGGCTATTCTTCACAGTCTTAAATAACAGTAGTTGAACCACTGAGTAATAGTGACAACAATATAATTAGGTTCAACATCCTAGGAAGTAAGATACCAAGAACTGACATAGTGACACTAAATTTTAGAAAGGGGTATACAGACGCCCCCCGACTTACGCATTCTGTTCCAGAAAGCCTTGCGTAACTCGAATTTTGCGTAAGTCGGAAACATATACCAAAACATTATGCAAAAATTTCCGCAACTCAGTCCTATTTCTGGCTTATGGAACTTTTTCCATAAGTGCAAATTTGCGTAAGTCGGGTCTTGCATAACCCGGGGAGCATCTGTATTTCAATAAAATGAGGCTAGTCAAAGACTTTAGATGTGGCATGAATGCTATTTAAGGAAACCATAGCAGGTATTCTTGAACAAAAATGGAATCAGGATGGCAAGAAGTAAACCCATTTGGCAAAACAAAAAGCCTGAAAGGTTATTAAGCCAAACAGATCCTTCAGTTTGAATATCTAACCCTAGTGAAGCTAATACACAAGAACATAAATTATAGCAGGCAATACGTAAAAGGGAAATTAGAGTTAAAATGGAAGTCAGAGCAAATAGCTAGGCTCTTCATTATTGGTATTTACCAATTTTCCCAGAAATATTCCCATTGGTTTTTTGAAACAGCCAGTATTCAGGTCCTACTGATTTTGACCTGAATTTTGGGACCCAGAAATGTTTTGCAGGAGACGAAGATGGGGGTTTGCTGAAAAGCCGGCAGGGTCCAGCAGGGGTCTCTGTCTAGAAAGGGGTTTTAGTACTCATGAGCCAGACTATCACTTCCCTCCTGAATGCGGAAGCCAGTACCACCTGACTGCTGCAGTGACGGGGCTGTCGGGAGCAGAAGGCTGTACCCCAGGCATACTAGCTCCCTGCTGAACAGCGCCTACTTCTGAGGCCAGCCCTTCAGAATGGGAGTCGACAGAGCTGTGCTGCGCAGCTGCAGCGATCAGCCCTAGGGCACAGAACCCCGTCTGCTTTCCCTCCATTACCCTGTCAGACAGCCTGTACATGGGAAGCACATGGGGCAGCACTGAAAGACCAAGTGGGCCAGGATGGGACTGTGACGGGATCCCTGGGGTACAACATGGAACTGGGGTACTGCTGCGCTACCTTCACGCCCCAGCCTGGGCCATCTCTTACAATGCTTTGCTAGTGACAAACAGCAAACCCCTCCAGATGCTCTTATCACTTAGCACAACAGTGTGGAGTCCCACACCCAGCTAAATTGCATGAATGCTCCCTGAGCCACTCCCGAATCATACAGAGACAGGCACAAGTAAGTCTCCCAAGCCCCCAGCCTTGCACCCCCAGAATATACTGTCTTGCCCTGGTCAGAAGCCTGACCAGTATAAGTTTATTATCCAGTCTTCCCCTCCCTTGATGTGGAGAGGACATGCACTAACCTTTGTAAACTGAGCTGAGATTTCCCAAGCACTTCAACCAAAACACAGTTTTAGGTAAAATATAAAACAGATTTATTAAGTACAGAAAGATAGATTTTAAGTGATTATAAGTGGTACTTACCAAAAAAAACAAAAGGTAAGCACAGTGTCTAAAATTTTCAACCTTATTAGACTAGGCAGTATTTGGATCAAGCAGTTTCTCTCACCCCACTGAATGCTGCAGGTAGGTTACAGTTCTTAATACACAGGCTTCCCCTTTAAGCCTGGGACCAGTCTCTTGAGCGCAAGTCTTTGTCTTCCCAGTGTTCTTGTTAATTCCAGCATGGGTGGGGGAGGAGAAAGGCAAAAGCATGATGATACCGTACCACTGTCCCCTATTTTATATCCTCAGTCCATGTGCCTGGAAAACACCAGCCCAGACATGTCCCGGCAGGCTTTGCTAAGTCACAGAGCGAAGCAATCCCCCATTGTGTGATGCTTGTACAGCCCTCTTACAGCATTGTAAATCCCATATTTACAACTCCCCTACTGATTATTGATCACTTAACACCTTCCTGGGAGTGGATCACCTCCTTTGTTGTCACTGGAGAACTGGCAGTGGGTGACTCTCAAACTTGCAACATATTTCAGCAACAACCATACCGCTAAGCCTCATAACTTCATACACACTAACGATATAGATATTTTGACAGAACAGTGGATTTCAGCAGATCATGACATTTCCATTCCTTATGTGGCATACTTTGTACAAAACATATCGTAATTACATGACAGTAGTGAATATGTGGGTTCCAAGGTGCTGCATTGAGGTACAGAGTGCCACAGAGACTCTGTCTGGGGTAAAGCCTTCAACTCCCCTCCTTATCCGGGCCCTTCCATTCACCTCCTCTGCAAGCAGGGGAAGAAAAAAAGGCAGGGAGTCGGGTCCTGGAAGCTGAGACTGCCCAACTGCTTCATGGCGAGTAATCCCCACTCCCCATGGATACCAGGCACTCTTCCCCCTCCACCCCATATCTCCATGAGTATCGGGCATCCTTCCTTTCTCCCCCCTGCCCCTTTTGTTCCTGGTTTTTACCAATTTTTCTCCTATTTTTTAATAAAACCCAATAAATTCCCAGGACATTTTAAAAAATTAAAAAACCAAAAATGAATGGCCTTACAAATAGCTAATGACATTTAAAAAAAAAAACACAAGAAATTATGTAATTATTTCAGAAGCAGGATGCCTGCAAAAGAATTGGTGGGTCTGCTGGATCACCAAAGTTAAACGGAGCAATTAAGGAAGACTATGGACACTACTGAGAAGATAGAAGATTTATTTGTATCAGTCTATATCACAAAAGTTGTTAGGGACCGGTCCTTTTCTTGTAATAAAGATAAGGTGCTATCAGAAATTGAAGTGTCAAAAAGAAAAGGTGCTGAAGTAATCATATCATTAAAAGCAATAAGTCACCCGGCCCAGAAGGTATACATCCAAGAGTTCCGAAGGAGATTAATTATGAAGTGGCTGAGCTGTTAACAAAAACATCCAATTTTTCATCAGAAACAACTTTTGTGCCAGAGGGTTGGAGGGCAGCAAGTATTATACCCATATTTTAAAAAAGTTCTAGGAATGATCCCGAGAATCACAGATCAAAAAGCCATATGTCTACTTGGCAAACTGGTTGGAATTCATAATAAAATACCTGGAAGATCATGACATGATCAGGTCTAATCAGACAACATAAGCTCCCAGCCTTATAAGACAAGAACCCTGGGGATATTAAATTAAACAGAAAAGTGACAAATTCGAAAGTGAGGAAGGAAATACTTTTTCACGCAATGCATAATTAGACTGTGGCACACTACCACAGGAAGTCATTGGGTATGTCTTATACTACAGCTCGGAGCAAGCCTCCCAGCCAGGGCAGACAGATTAATGCTTAACACTCGAAATAGTTGTGTGGACATTGTGGCACCAGCAGAGGCTCAGCTAGCCATCTGCGCTCAGACCCAGGGGTAGGATGGGCTTAAGCTCAAGTGGCTAGCCAGAGCCTCTGCAGTGCTGCAATGTCCAATCTCTACTAGGGATTTGAATGAGACATCCATGGCGGAGTGAATAATCCCATTTCTCCCTACTGTGAATCTTGTTCCCCTACTGTGCGGTTTCTTGAACCCTCCTCTGAAGAATATGCCACTGGAAACTATCAGAGACAGGACACTGAACTAGGTGGACCACTGGTCTGATTCAATCTGGTAATTCTACATTCCTTAGGGGGCTGTATACCATACACAGTACCACCAAACAAGGAAAAGTGGGATCATTTCCCACTAAACTGTAGGTGAAATGAGGGGAGGGGGGACTATCTCTAAAAGGCACCTATTGGTACACATACATAGGCACTTAGAGTAATTACATGATCTTTTATTGGTATCATCTTCAAAAAAATTAGAGGCAGTAAGTTAACAAGTTTCTCTCCTTGAATATTCAGGTCCACTATTCCCCACTTTCACCACAATTTGTTACAAACAAGATGCTGTCAATTATCAGTTTCATCTTTGCTCCACCTACCTACCAAATAGGATGCTTTCTGAGATTTAACATAAAGAACTAAGAGCAAGTTTTCTGCAAAGATTTTCTACAGTGCAGAAAGGGCAAAACCACAACTTTCCCTTACTGAAATCAAGGGACATTGCCTGTAACTCAGGAGGACAGAGTAGTGAAACTGTTTTTTCAGAGAAGGAAAATCATTAGTTAATTCCTCATTTGAGATTTTTACAGTAGTGAAACCCAGAAACAGTAGAGACATGAAAACAAACTTACATGTGCCAGCAGAATATTTTTCACCCTGCCTAATAGGTGTCAGTTAAACTTTTCCCAAGCCCTTTTTAGCTATATGGAATTCCGTTCTATTCTTTTCTTATACCACACTCCTCACTGTAGAACTTAAGCACCTTTCAGTAGCAGCCTAATTACATATCTGCTGTGTGTTGTTTATTCTCTCTCCTCAGGAGGAGGAAGCATGTGCATTAGAATATCTTGTTTTGGTAGGGTTTGTTTTGTTTTGTTTTAAATAGGGGTTGCTATGCATTTACGTTAAAGCACAGTCAAAGAAATGCACTTTGCATTTGGAAGTGGTGAGGTTTGGGATAGTCCTTAGTTCCTGCAGGAGTTCAGGCTAGCTCCCAAGAAAGTTCTGTGTCTCTAACATATGTGTTTTACCCTTATTGTAAAACACTGTGCCATAGAAGTATGCTTGTCAACCACAGTCTTAATCCCAGAGCTTTAGGTGGTCTTTTAGAAATCCTGGGGCCAGCCATGGACCACCACAAAGATAAGGACAGAGACCTTGAACTTGATTTGAAATTATGTGGGAAAATAATTTAGAGAGCGAAGGACAGGTTATGTGCTTGCAATAGCCTATGTTACAAAGGAGATGCGCTACAGTGTTCTGTACTACTTGGAGTTTTCTAAGTACTAAATCATGCCCAGAAACATTGTGTTGCTGTAGTCCAACAGAGAGATCAGAAAGGTGTAAATAACTGAGGCCTTGTCATCATCCACCAGGACGAGTCTCCTAGCCAACTGGAGATGACAGAAAGTATTACTCACAGATGCTTCTACGCGAGAGCTTAGAGTTAGTGAGGAATACAAGAGTTCTCTTAGACTTCAGGAGAAACAGAGCAACTGTGGCTATGTACCTTCAACCAAAGGGAACTGCACAATGACTACAAACTCTTCAAAATGCCTTCCTCCTCACCAACATCATTTCTGTCTTGCAAAGATTCAGCTTCAGCCAGCTGTTCTTCCTCCATGAATTGATCTTGTCCAAGCACCAGAACATCTTGGTGACAGAAGAGTGGTGGTAGGTAGTAGAGCTGCATATTACTGGCACTTGAATCCATGTCATCTGACCACTTCACCTTGTGGTTGCACATAGATATTAAAAAGGACCAGAAAGAGAATTGATCCTTGTGGAATTCCACAAATGAGGTGGAGTACGGGATTTGATGGAAAAGGATCCAATGCAAAAATTATCCTGGCAGAGGTGACTGCAACCAGGAAAGCAATTTTGATGGAGTAGACTAAGTGGCTTGAATGGCAAATTTATTAAGGTATATAAAACTGATTAATATTATGATGAAACCACAAGTTAAAATTAAGCGTCCATAGGGTACCTCTGAGATGCTGCCTGCAGGAATCTCTGAAGTACAGCTCTACTCTGAAAATGACTAAAAATGATAATATCTTACTCATTAGATCCACTCTGTGTTTAGACAAGGTCATATCTGCTATCTTTGGAAACATAAATAAGTTATTACTTTTTACTCCGGTTAGCACTGCAGACACAACACAGCTCGGGGAAAGGGAGAAAGATTCTAATGTTGCTTTGCATCCTCCACAGAAATATTTACGAAGTTCCATTTACAGACCTAATGAGTTATGCCTATGTAAACCATCAAGGCAATATAGTTTCAATGGAGAAAGGCACTCTCCTCATAATTTGATGTGCAATACTTTTATTATCTTAATTTGCATATTCTGGAATGAGTTTGCATGGTTGCTGGTTAGAAAAGATATATTCTTCCCTATAAACCAAGCATATTTGATATGGAAACTATTGCAGAACAAACACAAAACCTCACACATCCATTTTTTACAGACATTCCATTATCATCTCCAATTCCTCTCTCAAAACCCACTTCAAGGGGGCTTATCAAATGTAGCCTTATGTATTAACTATAAGAAAAACGGTGTATCCCTCAAATAATGTGCACTAGCACATTTCTGGACACCATATAAATAACAGAACTGACCCAAACAACAGCAGGATCTTATTGTCTTGACCCACGTCCTCATCTCTCTTCACCTTCGCCTCAGCTCTGTCCATACTACCTACTCTTATTTTAAATTGTAAAATATCCAGGGCAAGCACTCCATCATTTTTTCTAACATAAACACAGCTACATATCTATTTTTGTAACATACTAAATACATCTATGGCTATAAAGAAAATAGTGACCATACAGTGGTATATCCAGGTTGAAAATCCAATTAAAAAAAGACAAGGAAATCTAAGGATTTCAAGAGACACCACATTGCCCTGACTCTACCTTCTCAATAACTTTAAAACCTTTTTTTTTTTTTTTTGGGGGGGGGGGGGGGAGGAGGGAGAGAAGGGGGTCAGGTCAACAAGTAGCAAGAGTGTCCACATTAAGGAGACTGTCCCCATAGGAAGGCAACAAATATAATGGCAGCCCGATCCCAAGTTAACGCCCACGTAGTCACAACTGCATGGATACTGAAGTAATGGCAGAACAATAAGCCTGGCCAACTCCAATCCTAAGACATAAAAGAACCTGCACAACACAATGAATCTAATTTAATCTTATCCTGGAACTTGCATGTACATGGTGAACATGAATCCATTTTTCAGAACGGAACTTATATGTCTGAAGGTAGATCAAATCAGGAATGGTACTGACTTTATTAGCCACCAACAGAACACTGAACTGAAGATTATGATGACTCAGCCAATGCCCTACTGCTCCCAACAGACCCTTGCCAAATCCAAAACAACTTAAATGTAACATACATAAATAATCATATTATAATTGGAAAAATTTCATTCTACAGTTTGAGGTCATATCTTTTAAGGTTAACCAATTGATCCAGGTTTGCTGATTTGCATACATCTTAATATCTCATTTATAATGCTGAAAACACTTGATCAAAGAAACAAACCAAAAAAATCACTCCAGTTACTGGAACCATTTCAAAGTTATGAACTACACTGGAAGAAAGCTCAGCCAGGTTCCAAGTAGCATACTGAGGGAGGACTTGAACACTGAGTAAATGTACTTTGAAAAAGTCACAAGCCTAATCACACTAGATATTAGCATATAGATAAGGAGCAGGGACAAGGGAAAAACAAGCTCATTTTCTACAGAGCTACCATTAAGAGCAGGTGATTTGGCAAAAAGAGCCCAAAATCTGTGTTAATATTTCAATGAGATCAGGTATAACTGAGATTCTGCACACCAACCTAAATTGGTTTTATGACTATTCAATTAAAAAAATTTAAGGTGGAATCAGTGTTGCTCACACACAACAGAGCATTAAACATTAGAAAGCCAGAAATGCTTAGTGAAGGTCCCCCCACATATACCTTAAAAGAACATTAGTGTTGCAAGAAAACCAAAAAATGTTAAGGTAAAACTTCCAACACAACACACAGAAAGTTTAGTTCTGCCCCACACACATGCAAGCATATGGAGACAAAGTAAAATAAATGTGTGTGTAATGCCACTTGTGCTGGACACAAAATGGGAATGTGATTATGGAATTTTTTTTCATGTTAATTTAGTGAGTTCCTTGTGGCAGCTTTAAGGGAGCAAAGTTAAATCTGTCTGGTTAACATTTCCTTAACTGGGGAGGGTATTATAACAGACATTCTTTTAAGCGGTATGCTTAGCCAAATATTTCCTGATTTTCCAACATTTGTGTTTACATTCTGAAGTCTCATGTTCTGGAGGGGTATAGAGAGTAGAAGACACTGTTATACAGTAGCAAAATTACCTTCACCTTAACAAATTAATCAGTGGAACAGGTGATATTAGAACTCATGGTCTCCTGACTCCCAGCCAGGTGAACATTCTGTAAGCTAAAGGTCATTTTGAAGGAAGCAAGCAACATATTCATCTGTCTGATCCTTGTTCCCCACTAAATTCAGAGGTGAAAATGGTGCTGAAATTATGTCAGAATGCAGTTAAGGGGTCTGCACACCATGCTGGCAATGTATAAGTGCACCAACATCACTTTGGGCTGGTCTACACTGGGGGGGGAGGGGAGGGAGATATCGATCCAAGATACACAACTTCAGCTACGTGAATAGCGTAGCTGAAGTCGAAGTATCTTGCATCGAATTACCTGGGGTCCAGACGGCGCAGGATCGATGGCCGCGGCTTCCCCGTCGACTGCGCTACCGCCGCTCGCTCTGGTGGAGTTCCGGAGTCAACGGTGAGCGCATTCGGGGATCGATATATCGCGTCTTAACGAGATGCAATATATCGATCCCGGATAAATCGATTGCTACCCGCCGTATCGCTACCCGTATCGGTGGGTAGCGAAGACGTACCCTCTGTCATCTCATTCTGAACTCCAAAAAGGTTTAATAACGTCTCATATTTTAAGTGATGGGACCTTTTTTCCTTTCACAAGTTTTCTCCTCGGCATGAGCAATTCAGAACAGCTTAGTTTGAAGTGCTCAGGTTCTTCCACACAAACTCTATGCTGACCTTATCTACCCATTTTCAGATCAATTTGACTTTTCTTTAAAATTTTAGAGAATGCATTATGTGGCTTTAAATGGAAATGTGGGTGAAAGCTTAATAATAGATTCTCTGAAAAATTACTGTACATGTGTTCAGAGGTTATTAACACAGTGCTAGATATGCTACTGTGCTCATATCCCATTTGGTTGTGTTATCCTTTTTCTTCTGTGACTTGTTTTCTGGTGCATTTGAACAAAAATGTGATGCTGACATATTAATGTAGCTGAGACCTGACTGAAATGAGCAATTAACACCTGAAGGGAGGTCTCATTTCTTGGAGGATAGAATTAGGGAGCTAAACAGAACACTGGGTTTAAAAAGAATGTCTGAGCCAACTAAGATAAGTGGGAGAACATCTAGGGAACCATTTACTAACAATGGACAAGGTAAGTTAGAAATGTAGAGATGATGTAAAGATCAGGTTCTACATAAACAGCACATTGACCAAGCATGCGGTACAGCGATTGGGTCCTGCAAAGTGACCAAGACTATCCAAAAATATATGATCTAAAGTATAGTAAATGCAATGAAATGTGTAAATGTATACGAAGGGAGAGTGCTGCTGTGTAACTTTTGATGTGTGGTATGCTCTCGACCAGGGGTAGTCTATTTTTTGTCAAGGTCCAAATTTCTTGGTCAATGTATAGTCAAGGTCCAGACTCCAGTGAAAATAATAAAAAAACAATGATAATAACAAACAACAAGATTTCAGGCTTCATACAAAAGTGTCCAGATTCGGCCCACAGTCCGCCTATTGAGAACCCCCGTTCTAGACTCACCCCTAAGCTTCAGTCTGATCAACTCATCCGAAGAAGTGGTCTGTCGTCCACGAAAGCTTATGCTCTAATAAATGTGTTAGTCTCTAAGGTGCCGCAAGTCCTCCTGTTCTTTTTGCGGATACAGACTAACACGGCTGCTACTCTGAAACCGGTCACCATAGCTTGGTCGTATACCAAATAAAGGAACCCGAGTGACAAAATCTGGAGTCGAACTGGTTTCTTGGACCCCAGAGAACCGGGCCAAGTGTTTGCCCAGACCTGAACAAGCTGTTCTGGAGAAGCGGAGGGGAATCCAAACACTTCCAGGTACATTCCCACCAGAACGGGTTTCTCACTCACTCACTTTCAAGGCAGCGGGCTTGTTACAACCCCGTGACAGACATGTTGGGAAGTTAGCCCGGGCACCTCCTAGCCCAGGCTCTGGCAGGGCGGGGAGAGTGACAAGGCGGCTCGGCTGGCTGTCAGCTCACCGGGCGGAGGAAAACCCAGCCAGCCTGGCCCCCCGGGGCGGCCCCGCCTGTCGCTGCGCAGGGCTATGCCGGGGCTGCCCCCCCGCCCAGGAGGGAGGCTCGGGGGGCGGGGGGAGGCCCCCGTGACAGGAGCCGGGGACCCCAACCCCTGCGGCCGCCCGGAGAGGGGGCTCGGCCGGCCGGGAGCGCGAGCCCGGCGGCTGACAGGCGCTGCCCGCTGCGGGGCCTGCCCCGCTCGCTACCTTGTAGACGTCGCCGTAGGTGCCGCTACCGATGCGCTGGATGAGCTCGAAGTCCTCCTGGGGGTTCCGCCGGGAGAGGTCGCGCACCCGCCCCACGCTCATGGCGCCGCCGCGGCTGGGGGCCCCGCTCGGTCACCGGAGGGGCCGGCTGGGGGAGGGGGGGGGACACCGAGGCGCGATCACCACCGCCGCCCCCCGGCCTGCTCAGCCAACATGGCGCACTGAGCGACGCCGTGCGCATGCGCCCGCTCGCGCGCCTCTCGCCCCCCCCCCCCCCCGGGCCCAGCGACACGGGGCGGGGCCGCTACGGCCCCGCGCGCGCATGGGGCGGGGCGGGGCGGGGCGAGGAGAGCGGCTCCGCCCACGTGGCTCCCAGCTGGCGAGCGCTCAGCAGAAGTGGGGCGCGCCTGGGGCTGGGGCTCCCCAGTGCTACCCACGGCTAATAACTGAGAAACCAACACGTTACAAGCCCGGGGGCAGTCCGCTCTCCATTCCTCGGGCTGCCCTGACCCACTCCCAACCCCCGGCCACACCAACCCCCCCAACTCAACAAGGCCCTGTCCTGTTCCCCGGGACACACCGACCCCCATCCACTCCCAACAAGACCCCGTCCCAGTCATTGCCTCAGGATGCACTAACCTCCTCCCCTACACCCAGCAAGGTCCTGGCCTGATCATTGCCCCCTACCGGGCTGACCCTACACCCAACAAGAGACCCTATCCCACTCATCCCAGGCTGCACTGGTCCTAAACCTAACAACCCATCTCCCCTTGCCAACCCAATCTGTGCTGGCCCCTGTGGCCAGCAACATCCCATCCCTGTTCACTGGCCTTGCCTGCAGCAGTTTCCTTCTGCCCCCACTCACTCTCCTGGGCAGTTGACCCCTAAACCCAGCAAGACTCTATCCCCCCCTCAAACAGCCCGGGTTGCTCTGCCCAGGCCTGGTCTACACTACAGAGATAGGTTGATGCGAGGCAGTTTACATCGACCTAACTTTGGAAGTGTCTACACTTAAATGTTGCTCCCACCCGTGTAACCACCCCGCTACGCCAACATAAAAATTCCACCTCCGCGAGCAGCGTAGAGTCAAGATCAATGTAGTTAGGTCAATGCATTGTCTGTTTTTCACTGTGTTACTTACATTGACTGTTACTGGCTTTCAGGAGCCATCCCACAATGCCCCACACTGAGAGTACAATCAATACAAGCATTCCTGTTGAGGACACACACCACTGACACAAGGAGCAAAGTGTAGATATGCATGAACAATGTAATTACTGTGGTGGCTGTATGCTGACATAAGTTAGGTTGACTTCATTTTGTAGTGTACACATTGCCCCAGTATACAGCACTCAGTATTACATCAGCAAGCACAGTGGTTCTCAAACTTTTTTACTGGTGACCCCTTTCACATAGCAAGCCTCTGAGTGCGACCCCCCTTATAAATTTAAAACACTTTTTAATATATTTAACACCATTATAAATGCTGGAGGCAAAGTGGGGTTTGGGGTGAAGGCTGACAGCTCACAACCCCCCATGTAATAACCTTGTGACCCCTGAGGGGTCACAACCCCCAGTTTGAGAACCCCTGAGCAAGCATAACTGATCCCAGACACACTCAGACCCTGTGAAATTTGGCAGCATGGAACAGGCCAGCAAGACTACCTGTACTTCTTTCCCCAGTTCTACTTATATTACAGCATTTTGTGGGCACAACATTAAACACAGCAGCTCTCCAGTCACCCGTAGAGTTTCCCAAGACAAACAGGAGATGGGACCAGAATTCAAAGGGAGAAAAGCAGGGGGGGGGGGAAATGATCCCTGTGACTCCCCCTTCTCAACCCCAGCTGTGAGCATCCTTCACACATGGATGAGAAAAACCCTGTGACTCCCCCGCAGCTGTGAGTGCCCTCACACACTTACAGGGAGGACCCTGTGACTCACCCCAGCTATGAGTGCCCCTCACACATTCATGCATGGGATGTGTCAAGCTGTCTGGAGCGGTTCATGAGCATGAGTACCAACCTTAGGGCAGACTATTAATAAGTAGGGCACAAACCCTAAGTTGGCTGTAAGTTCTATACTTAGATTCACCAACCAAGTGTGAACTCCTCAGGCATTACAACAACCTCAACACAGAGCCACAGACAGTCCACATGAGAACTCCAGTCTGTCTTGCTACCCAGGTAATCTTGCCATTACAATTCATGGTCCCTTACACCAAAAATCACAACAATACTCAGGTTACTTCCAGTCCCATTACCCTGGGTCAATTAACTTTAGATCCTACACCAAAGACACTTGTAGCCACTCCTATCATAAATTAATTAAAGATTTATGAATTAGGAAAAATAAATAAGAGTTATTTACAAAGTTAAAGCAAGTAAACATACCACACAAATTACTTACAATCTTAGATTCCAAAAGGTCATAGAAGCTGCGGTAATACGCAAGCTGTATATGTCCTCTAGGGCTAACCCAAGCTGAACATCCGGGGATCCCTTGCTTATGCTTAGAAGTCTTGCCCTCTCCCTGAAGTCCAGGCTGCATAGGGATAAAAAAAATTTCTTGACAGGGATTCTTATTCGGTTCCCCCAGAGCTCAAGCTGATGGGATGAGTCTCTATGCACCGCTCTTCTTCATGGGTGTGGGGGGAAGCAATCAACAAAGTTTTTGTCCTCTGACGTTCCACAATGGCTTGTCTGGTGTCTATGGGTCTTCTTTTGTTGGTCAGGAGATAACACTTCCCTGTGGTAAACTAGTATTTCACACTTGTTAATGCTTCTCTCCTAACTATGGGGGTTTACAATTTTAGAGCAAATACCTTTATAGGTACAGAGCAAATACTTAAATATTATCTTGTAGTATGGGACACAGATATTATAAGTGAGATTACTGATGCAGCAATTTACAAGCATTTCATAAAGTCTGAACACTAAATACATTTCCATAAAGCTGATAACTATTTTAACAATACTAACACACAGATGAGCCAGACTGGGCCACTCACACACTCATGGGGGGGAGCCTGTGACTCCTCCCAGCCCTGAGCTCTCCTCACACACCCAGGGAGAGGGACCCTGTGAGAGGGGGCCCTATGACTCCCGCTTCACACACTCACACACAGGGGACCTGTGACTTTGCCCCTCACAAACCCAAAGGGGAACCCTGTGACTCCATCCCTCGCATGCCCATGGGTGGGGGGGACCCTGTGACTCTGCCCCTCACACACCCACGGGTGGGAGGGGGACCCTGTGACTCCGCCCCTCACACACCCACGGGGGGGGGACCCAGTGACCCCGCCCCTCATACACCCACGGGTGGGAGGGGTTGTGACTCCGCCCCTCACGCCCCCCCCCGGGTGTGGGCGGGGCCCTGGGGCTGGTCCTGGACCCCCAGGGGGCGCAGGGCGCGGGAACCGGGGCGGGCTCTGGGCAGGGGGCCGGCGCGGGGCGGAGCCGGGCTCGGAGGGAGCAGCCCGGCTCCCCCTGGCGGCCGCGCGGCGGGCCGGTGCGGCGGCGCCGCTGTCCTTTGTGCTGCAGCCGGCATGTGGCCGGGCTGCGGCGGCGGGCGCCCGGCGGCGTGAGGGCAGCGGGCGGCGCGGCGAGGCGCGGCGGAGCCATGGGGCGGCGGCGGGCGCTGGTCAGCGCGCTCAGCCTGTGCCTCAGCCTGTGCGCCCTGGGGCTGCTGCTCACCGCCCTCCTCTCCGACCACTGGTACGAGACCGACCCCCGGCGGCACCGCGCCGGCTGCGAGCGCCGCGCCCGCCCCCCGCGCCCCGGCCAGCGCCCCCGCCTGCTGCCCCTGCCGCCCCTGCCCCTGCGCCGCCGCCTGCCCCGCCGCGCCGGGCCGCCCCCCGCCGGCCCGGAGCCCGCTCGCTGGCCCGCGCTGCCGGGGCTGGGCGTGCTGCAGTCCGGCTGCGCCCGCCCGCTCTTCGCCACCTACGCCGGCCTGTGGAGGAAATGCTACTACCTGGGCATCGACCCGGACCTGGACAGCCTGGTGGAGAGAGGTGAGGGAGCGCGGCACCGGGCAGCGGGCACCCTCCGGGCGGGCACTGTGCGCCTGGCACCCCCAGCACCCTCCCGCATGGCCAGTGTGCACCTGGCACCCCCAACACCACCCCCTGCACGGCCACTGTGCGCCTTGCACCCCCAATATCCCCTTGCACGGCCACTGTGCGCCTTGCACCCCCAATATCCCCCTGCACGGCCACTGTGCACCCCTCACCCCTCTTCATGGGCACTATGCAGCATGCATCCTCAGCCTTGGGCACTGTGTACCATACACTCCCTGTACCTTCCTGCACGACACAGTGAAGCATACACCCCCAGCACCACTGTGCAGTATGCACCTTCAGGTAGGGCACTGTGCCCCATACAACCTATCACTCCCAGTGCATGGGCAGTACACACCCGCCACTCCCAACGCACAGGCACTGAACGTCTCACCACCCCAGTATATGGGTACTGTGCACCCCACCTCTCCCCTGGTGCATGGGCACTACACACCCCTCCCACCCCAGTGCATGGGCGCCATGCACCAAACACCCGACCCCCCCACAGTGCACAGCGCTGCACACCAGGCACCCCTCACCACCTGTGCATGGCTGGGTACAGGGCATCCCCCAAAGCACCATGCTTCTTCTTACCCAACAATTTTAGGCAGCATGTACCTCCTCACCACCAACGAACAGGCAACATGCACCTCCAAATGCATGTGAATTATGCACCCTTACTACACCATGAACTCTCACTGCATAGGTACTATACATCACCAGTGCCATCAGTGCCCAGGCACTTTGTACATCCAAGACTCCCCTGCCCAACACCATGTATCCCCTGACCTAGCAATGCATTGGCACTGTGCACCTTTAATGCACCGTGCACCCACATCCCCTATGCATGGGTACTGTGGATTATGCATCCCTTAATAAACTATTCATCTTCTTACCCACCAATCCGCATGCACCTTGCATTCTCTCACCCACCAGTACACGGGCATGGTGCACTATGCACCCCCATCATCCCTCAGTGCATAGGAACCGTGCATCCCCCAATGTGTCATACACCTCCCTCCCTCTCTAAAGCACAAGAACTTCTCCTACTACATGTGCACCATGTGCCCCTCAATGCACCGTGCATCTCTTCTCTCTCCCAGTGCATCAGATACTCCACTCATGCACAGGGTCCACATACCTCCTCTTCTCCCATGCACAGGTACCATGCATTCCAGTTACTCCAGTGCACAAGAACCATGCACACCTTTATATCAGTACATAGGCACCATGCGCCTCACACACACACACACACCCTCCACAATGCATGGGCACTGTACACTCCCAGGTGCAAAGGAACCATGTAACAGCTTGCATTCCCCCCACAATGCACTTTCAGATACTAAGGCACCACTCTTTCTCTTCAGTCCTCCCCCATACACAGTCACTATAAACCCTTCCTCCATCTCCACTACTGGGACCCCATTGCACTCAGCCCCCACAGTGCACCCACACCATGTATCCCTTTCTCTCCCTCCAGTGTGGGGGCACCATGCACTCCTTTTCTCCTCTCCCAGCCCCAAAATATACAGGTAGTAGGCTCCCCTTCTATAGACCCTTTTGCCTCTCCTTCCTGTTCCCAGGGCCACGGAGAGCAGGTTCGGGCCCTGGTGAAAAACAATTTTCAGACCCCACGGCAAGGGTGGACCAGCTAAACAGCCGGGGAAACCGGGCCTCGGGCCCCCTTCCGGACTGCCAGGTCCTGGTAATTTGTACCTGCTTCCCACCCTCTTGTCGGCCCTGCCTGTTCCCTTTTATATGCTGGCACCATATATGCTCTTTTTACCACCAATGAGCATACCTCTCACTCTAGCCAGGCCCACATGTGGGGAGACAGTGTGTGACAAAGACTCAGGATGAAACACACAACAATTATTCATGCAAGCAACTTAAATTGCAGTAAGACGCCTTCCTTTACTGTACATGCCTCGTCCCATAACCTCGTCTTTATGGTTCTTTATTTTTGATGTTAATAATTTTCAGTAATGACAGTGAAGGGCACCGGCTTTGCATGGGATAGAGTTATTTTTCAGCCTGCAGTGAATGACATACTTCAAAATGAGGGATGTTTGAGAGGTATGCCAACAAATAAAATGGCACCATACGCTTGGCTTCCCCTCCACTGCCACAAATACACTGGCACCAGCCACCCTCTCGCCTCCTCCCCCTCAGTATGGTGTGTGTGTGTGTGTGTGTGTGTGTGTGTGTGTGTGTGTGTGCCGGGCGAGAGGGAGGATACATGGGCATAGAGTATTGTCTGAGTGTAAGGCTATGTTTTAGTCACGGGTATTTTTAGTAAAAGTCACGGATAGGTCATGGGCAGTAAACAAAAATTCACGGGTCCATGGCCTGTCCATGACTTTTACTAAAAATACCCATGACTAAAACTTGGGTGGGGGGCTGCGAGTGCTCGGGGGGGGGCAGTCCGGGGACACCGTGGGTGCTAGGAGAGGGGGCCAGGGGAACCCACTGGTGGGGGTGGGGGGGTTGGGCAGCATGGCCCTGGACCCCCACTGTTGCTGGGGGGGGGGTAGGGTTAGTGCCTTGGCGGGGCTGACAGGGGCTCCCTACCCGGCTCCTTGTCCCTGCAGCTCCTAGGCAGCGGAGGGGTCAGAGGGCTCGGTGCACTGCTCCTACCACAAGCACCAGCTGCCGCAGCTCCCAGTGGCTGGGAACCACAGCCAATGGGAGCTGCAAGGGTGGGGTCTGCGGGTGGGGGCAGTGTGTGGTGCAGAGCACCCCCTGCCCCTTTGCCGCCTAGGAGCTCAGGGCTGTGGGAGCCAGGAAGCCCCCCACCCCGAGGTAAGCACCCCCGCCACCTCTAGCCCTGAGCCCACTCACACACACCCAAACTGCTGCTGCTGGCCCAGGGGCTGCCCGGCTCAGGCAGCCTTGAGCCAGCACCAGCGGTTGCAGAGGTCACGGAAAGTCACGAAATCCGTGTCCTCCATGACAGACTTGCAGCCTTAGTGATAATCACTCCGCAGTAGTAAATATATCAGGGTACATTTTGGGAGGGCCAGGGAACAGCTTAGTGTCTGTCAGTGTGTTTATCCTTCAGTAGCACCTCGTGTGGACATGTTTAGCTCTGCTCAGCTTTTATTTGTACTATTGCCCCTGTATTTCTGTGAGTTTGCCAATAACTATTCTGACTCTTAAACCAGCCTGTACTGAATTTTGGAGAGTGTAATTTTTGATAGCGTCTAATGCCCGTGGGCAGAGAAAGAAGTGCAGGCATGTCCAAAGGGAACCAGAAAAAGCAGTTGGAGTAGGTAACTGCTTAGACACTAGTCTTGAATATAGTGGAGGTTATAGTCTCCGGGCAGGTCTTCACTACCCGCCGATCTGGCGGGTAGTGATCGATCTATCGGGGGTCGATTTGTGTCTAGTGTAGACGCGATAAAATCGATCCCCGATCGCACTCCCCATCGACTCTGGAACTCCAACTCACAAGAGGCAGAAGCGGAGCTGACGCGGGAGCGGCAGCGGTCGACTCACCGCCGTCCTCATGGCCAGGTAAGTCGACCTAAGATACGCCGACTTCAGCTACGCTATTCGCGTAGCTGAAGTTGCATATCTTAGGCCGAGCCCCCCACTAGTGTAAACCTGGGCTAACTCTCAAAACAGTGTCACTGAAGGACAGGTGAGGACTGGGTATACAGAGACACAAACTAGAGGCTTCTGGGCCTAACTCTACTTCTGAATGAGAAATGGCAGGATTTAAACTCCAGCCAGAAAGGTATTGTTTGATGACTCTCTGGTGGAAATGCAAGTTGCCGCCTGCTCCTGCTCTTCTGTCCTCAATTTACTGTCGTTGAGCTGAAATTATTTCAAATGCAAAATAAAATTGAGAAGTGTTAAGGTTCAAACTGCACATCTGCTTCTTCGTGCAAACAAAAGGTTGATTCTTTCATGACGTTGCCCCATGTGAGTGAAATCTGTTAATTTTCTTCCAGGAATGTACAGAAAATATTAGATTAAACAGAGTGTTAAATTATTTGGGATAAACATATTAATTAGACGGCACAGAGATTCTGCTGAACTGAATGACTCTGCAGTGGGCCAAGTGCAGGACTGTAATGAGGTCAAGGCTCTTTCTGGGAGAGAACCTCTTGCATGGAGGTTGCCTACTGCCCTCTTCCAAAGCCCTTGCACATTAGCAAGGGAGCCCAGCAGTGCATGACAGTGGAGCAGAGGTGGAACCGAGTTCCAGGGCTGGTACTCCCCATCCCATGCTACAATTGTGACCTGCCCATCAGAGACATGGGGGACAGTAGTTACTCTCAGGCCTGAGCATGAGCTGCACAGTGGTTGGGCACGGCGAGAGCAGCACCTGCAGCTGCATTACGAGATATCACGATGCGGGAGGAGGGTCAGGTTGGCCACACTGAAACTTACCCTTGCTCCATGGCTAATCCTGAATCTGCAGTTGCCGGCTGGTGAGAAGAAGGGGAGCCCATAGGCAGGTTGAAATCCTGAGGATCAATAAGAGAGGTGTACAAATACCTGGTGCTGACATCTCTTGAGTGACAAGTGTGCAGTTGATCCACTGGTGTGTTCAAGGTGATGGAAGAGGGAGTGAGTGCAGAACTGCCTGTTTTGTGAGCCACTGGCATTGAGGAGATCCAGATATGGCCCTTGGGGTGTTCTCTGGCCCTTTCGGCAGGGCCCTCAGCCCCCATCCTCCCTCTGGGATTGGCTGCAAATGCTTTATGTGCAGGAGTAGCTGGCCACTCCCTACAGTAGCTGCTCTTCCACTGCTCCCACAGTTATGCTGCTGTGTACGTCTGAGTATATGCTGTCTAATATTAAGTAGGCCATTTTTTGTTACTTCTCTGTGTACCTGAAGCAGCCTTCCAAGGCCTCCTGTACATCTCCTCTTTGTGTAAAAATCTGCACTGGTCTTCTAGTAGAACCTCTGTTCCTCCTTAGTGAAAAAAATAAATGTAGCCCAGATAATAACACCTCTGTCCCTTCAGAAATTTAAAGGAATAGTCAACAGACATTTGCATCATTTGTCACCCCAATCTGAGATGTGACTTTTCTGCTTCCTCCCTTTATTGTCATCTGTTAAATTAGACCTTTGTAGAACAGCCAAGCCTTATGTCACATAGACATGGGCTAATGTTCTTCTTTAGTACATATTGGGAAACAAAGATAACATTTTTGTTTTATGTTGCAGCAATAGATTAAACATTTTCAAACTACACATATTGACTTAATGCAGGTTTTTTATTTGGTTGGTTAGTTGTTTTGTTTTTCCTAATATTTAACTTTGATATTATATAAGTAGATCATAAACCTTTTAATTACAGCAACCAATAATGTGTAATACACTATTTCATGCTCAAAAGGGTGGGCAGCATCACTTTGTCTTCTTTAGCCACTTGTGTAGAGGAAGAGGGTAGTTATATTGTTAACATTAGGTGCAGTGAATGTTGCACAAAATATCTGTAACTTAATGAAACATTTCAGAGGTGTGCCTTGGAAGACACAAAATTTCATTTACCAGATTGGCTTGAGAATAAGGTAAATAGCTTTCATTATGGCAATGAAGATGCACATTTAAGTGCTGCAATTCATACCATCTTAAGCCAAGCAATACACTTGCAAATTAGTAGAGAAATGCAAAAATAGATATTGCTTTAAGTGTTCTTATGCTTATACTCAGCAGACTCATTGTGACATTTCATTGCTTGTGCCTTTAGGGAGAACATTTTGGATTTGGAGTCAGCTACACCCTAGAGCACATGCAAATACTTTCCCTGGGATGGATGTTGTATTTTCAGGGCCAGCCCTGCTCATAACCCATTCCCCATGCCTCTGTTTATAACCAAAATGACATTTTGTTCTCTGCAGCCAACATTCTTGGCTTCTTATTAAAGTCCAAGGGCCAGCTCAGCTGGAGTAAATTGGCATCTCTCCATTGACTTCAGTGCAAATATGAAGATTTACACCAGCTGAGGATCCATCTCGAAATGTCCCAGAGAGTATCTTTCAATATTAATAGGTAGACTGAGAGAAATCACAAAGGCCCTGTATTTCCTCTCACTCTCCAGTTTTACACTGGTGTGTCCATCCCGTTAACTCTTGACTAGCATCAGAGGACCTTTTATAGATATTCCCATAGAGTTGAACTCTAACCTAAGCACGTAATCCTTGTGTCTGCAGACGGGTAACTTTTTCCTTTCCATAAATATCACCTCTCTCTCAGGCATATGCCTCTTTCCTGAGACTCATATTAATTGTGATAGGCCTTGTCTACACTGCCTCTTTACAGTGCTGAAACTGTCTCGCTCAGGGGTGTGAAAAAACACCCCCCTGAGTGATGTAAGTTTCAGCACTGTAAAGCACCAGTGTGGACAGTGCACCAGCGCTGGGAGCTATTCCCCTCATGGGGGTGGTTTTCTACAGGCAGAACTTTCTCCAGTGCTGGTGCCGCACAGCACCTTAAAGCGCTGCCCTACCCTTAGTAAGAAATGCATTTACAGCTGCTTACCACTTCAAAAAAAACCACCTTCACCTTTGCAGAATAGTTAAATTCAGATCACGACCTTGCATCCCATTATTTTCCATATGCTGCCTCCTTTTAGTTAAAAGGGTTTAATCTGTTTTTATAGTAAATTAAACTAAAAGGACGTCAGTAACATTTGGTCCCCAGTTCCTGCCATCCCATGTGGCCAGCTGATCTCCCACAGCCAGTAACTCTTGGATGTCACCTTGACTGAGCGTCCCAAGTTTGCTCCTCTTGTGCATCTGACTAGAGGTCAGAAGAGTGTTTCCTTTTGAAAATGGACCACAGTGAATTTGCCCCCATAACAGTCTGAGACCCAAAAGCATCTTAACTAAAAACACAGTGAAAGGGAACCATTGTGGTGGGTGGAGAATAGTAAATTCCAGTGCTCCAAACTAAGGTCACGTCCCCTCACTGGCTAGGTGCTGGTAGAAAGGGTTCACAAGGAAGGTTCCAGATCCTCCAAGGTATTTAGGCACCTGACTCTCAGTGAAACCAATGAGAGTTGGGCCCCTAAACACGTTTGAGGATATGAGACAAAGTTCACATATTGGGTTCAGCCATCTCCTTCCTTGACTCCATCTCCCTCCAGCTCTCATGCTTCCTACAATTCAGCACCTCTCCTAGTAGCCTGGCTGTCCTCTGACCTGTCCATGCCCTTGGGCAAGGCAGGGGGAGGGGAGGCTCTTACTCCATCCCCTTCCTGGGTGATTCAGTTTCAGCTCCTGGTGCAACTAGTTTAGTTTAATTATTATTTATATTGCAATAGTATCTTGAGGCCCCGACCAAGAGCAGGACTCCTTTGTCCTGGACACTGCATGCACACACACACACAGAGTAAAGAAAGGTTACTTACTGGTAATTCTTGTTCTTCCAGAGTTCCCTCTGTGCATTCACGCCTGTGGCATTGACTCCCTCTCCTCTTGGCATTTGCACTCGAAGCCAGGGCGCATTAGCCCACAAGAACCACAAGTGGGAAATGCACAGAGCCCCTCAAAGAAGAAACACTCCCTGCCCCAAAGAGCTGACAATCTAAATAGACGAGACAGACGCATCTGACCCAGGCCCTGCCCAGGGACAGGCTGCTGCAGTGTGTCTAGGGCTGAGTCACTACAGGTGCTGCTTACGGAACGCGTTGGTGCAGTTGAGCAAGCAGCCTGGGTCCGGCTGCGGGTTTGCCTCACAAATACCGCAGAATTGCTCAGGGTTTTTCTGTCACAAAGCCTTTCAGTGATGCTATGCAACCTGTCCCAATGTCACTGAGCTTAGCGGATAAGGGCTGGATCCTGCCAAGGGCTGATTACTCCAAGCCCCAACTGAAATCAGTGAGAGCTGAGAGCGCTCAGCACCTTGCACGATAAGACCCCAAGAACAGCCATGCAGCTGCATGTCAGGGCAGTACACTGGGCACTTCAGCTTCCTTGCAATGGAGCCAGACTGCCTTATTGCACAGCAAACATGGGGTTATCCGTATGGGGCCAGGTACTGGCTGTTAAAGCAACAGCCCCTTTTGGGGAGTGCCAGGGAACACCGCCAGTGACGGATCTTGTAGGCATTTGTTCTGCTGAGAGCACAGCCAAACAGGGTACCTCTGCGTGTGCTGTGGGAGCGTGCACAGGAGAAGCAGCTGCTACATACTGTGACAGGGGTGCGTCATGTGTTTTCCCTCCCATCCACAGCTTTGGATAAGTCTCTAGGAGGAGCCCCTTCAGTGTGCCAGACCCCTTAGGGGTCTCCCTTTTCCTCCAAGGTAAGCCACGTGGCTTCACTGCCTCCTTGGACTGGACCTCTGGGCCTGCAGAACCTCTACTTCATACCGTGAGCTCTGTTCAGTGAGTCCAGCTGAGACAGATCCCTGATGGAGACTTGTCCACTCAGCAGGGATTCATGCACCTCGCCCATTATTTGCAATGACGCTCACCCAGCGCTGTCCAAACAGTTGGGTTTATTAGTCATCTGGAACACAGCATAGGAAGTCCTTAGGGTACTATAGAGAACTGAAGGTTAAAGCTCTGGTTAGCCCAGAGCCCAGCCAAGCTGTAGGGAACCCCTTGATTCAAGGTCTCACTCTATGTCCGACCTCCTTTGTCAGACCCCAGGTGAGTCCTGACTCCTTTCAGCAGCCAACACTTATCCCCCCCACCTTGTACCTCTCCAGTCCTTTGATCTCAAGCTGGGGGATTGTTGTTCTCTAAGGAGAGATGGGGAAGTCCTTATCCGAGACTCATTGGTTGCTAGGTGTCAATGTCCCGTCTGTATCCCATTGACTTTCAATGAGATTAGGGCTCCTAATTGCCTACATCTCTTTTGAAAAATTGACTTAGACTCTTAAATCACTTAAGTGCTTTTGAAAATTTGACCCCAAGTTCCTGGGATCTTGTGGGTCTGGATCCTCTCCAGCATCTTGTGGGGGGAGAGGGCTGCTTAGAAAAGGCCCCAGAGTGAACTCAGAGCAGCGGGTGGGCGTGTGCACATCCATGTGCGCGTGAACTCTCCCAGCCTGAGGGGCTTGCATATCTCTCACCAGCGTCAAGCTTCTGCCATTTGTAGGGAGAGGGGGCGTTGGGTGTTCAGTGCAGGGTAGAAGCAGCGAGGTAGTCTGTGGGCACGGGGAGAGCAAATGGAGAGAAGGAAGTGTGGACTAATTGTATTAGAAGACAATTTACAGCCTAGCTGTCAGTGTTTAACACAGTGTTCTCTGGGGGAACCTGCTTGGTTTTTAGCCGGCAGGTTAATGAAGTCTCTTTCTTCCTTTCCTGAAGGTATTGTTCAGAGATGCACAGCTATCAAATACCACTTCTCCCAGCCAATGCGCTTACGAAATATTCCATTCAACTTAACCAAGACCATCCAGCAAGATGAGTGGCATCTGCTTCGTAAGTACACGAATTGTCAGCTCTCATCTGGGGACGCACAAGTTTCTCCATAATTCTGTCAGTGTTTCACATGAAAAAGCAAGACAACGCGCTGGTCTGTAGATAGGGTTTGCCATGCTGAATCAGACCAGGGCTCTGTCTAACCAGTAACCTCTCTCTGGCCAGTGCCAGTATCAGACGCTTCAAAGGAAGGGGTAAGAAATCCCATAGTAAGCAAATATGGAATAACCTACCTACAGGTAAATATCTTCCTAGCCCCCATCCTTTACAAGTTGGCTTATGCCCTGAAGCATGGCTGCTTATATCCCTTCTAAATCTTTTTTTTTTTTAATTTTAAATCCCATCTGATGTCGCTCTGGACGCTCTTGTTTTTCATGTAATTGGTCAATCTTTTTTTGATTCCTGGTAAACTCTTGCCCTAAATTATGTCTTTGGCAATGAGTTCTACAGGCTAACTGCGCAGTGTGTAAAAATGTATTTGCTTTTATCTATTTTAAATTTGTTGCCTCGCAATTTCATTAGATATCCGCTCGTTCTGTGTTATGAGAAAGGGTAAATAGGAACCAACCCCTGGTTTAATTTTTCTGTACTGCTCACTATATTCTATACCTCTGTCAAGTCCCTTCTTATTCCTCTCCTGTCTAAACAGTCCCAATCTTTTCATTCTCACTCTAAAGTTAATTTGTTTTCATGCCCCTAATCCTTTTTGTTGTCTCTCTCTGAACCACTTGTATTATCTGCTGTGTTCTCTAAGATGGGGTGACCAGAACTGGTATTCCAGGTCAGGTCACATCATTGGTGCAGTAGTGACATTAGAACACTTTCAGTATTACTTTCTGTTCCATTGCATCTCCATCTAAACATTTTGTTTGCTCTTTTAACCATTGCTATGCACTGAGGAGGGTTGTTTAGTCAGCTATCCACTCTGGAGCCCACACCTTCTTCTGAGTGGTTACAATTAATTTAGAACCAAGCTTTGCCTATGAGTGGCTCAAAAGATTCTTCCAATATGCATTACCTTGCATTTGCCAATAGGGTTTGTCTATGGTTCCTTGCCACTCTCTTTTTTGCTCCAAGCAAAAGGGTGGTGTTTAATCTCTGCTCTACTTCTGATACGGAAGCAGATTTAAGAAGAATCACGGCTGGTTTTCTGGGCATGGCAGTTGCTGTTCTTGTCTGTGGATGCATCGTAGCGGCAGTCAGTTTCTTTTGGGAGGAAAGCCTCACACAGCACGTGGCAGGCCTTCTATTCCTTATGACAGGTACTGTGCCATCTTTGTGTGCTAATGACAAATGAAGCCCTTGATTAGGTTTCTCTTTGGTAGACTGTGCTTGTTATCCACCAGCAGAGAACACCTTCCTTTGATCTTTCCAGTTAGAACTGACTTTCCACTGCAGCTATTCGGGCAGACTCAAAAAAGCAGGCAAGATTTTTCTGAGTACTGTATGAAAACAGAAAGGGACCATTTAATTTCTTCTTCCAAAAAAGGGAATAAAAAGATTGTCCTTCATGCTGCATACCTGTGCCTGGGAGAAAGAAGGGGTAAGAGCACTCCCTTACAGCGCTTGCACAGACTATGCAAACTCTAGGACCAGGCGTGCAGGGGCACGTGGGCATTGTGCCATTGCTTATTTCCCTGCTTGAGCATGTGGATGGGGAAGAGTGGGCAGAGCGTTGGTCCCTTGCCTTCAATTTACCAGCCAGCAAACCTGAGACAGCATGGGAGGGTGTCATAATTTGCTGGGAAATGATTTCTTTCCAAAGCAAAGAGGGAGGCTGAGACTAAATTGTGTTGGAGTTACAGCGTCTGCCAGGGCTACTCCTGGAGGGGTGCAGTTTACACCCCTTCTTTTGCACAAGACTGGGTCTAAAGGCAAAATCTATCCCTAACTTCACGTTAGTGGGGAAGACTAGGGAATAGGTTCCCCTCCCCCCCATTCCTTCTTAACTCTGTCCTTAAAACAACAAAGGAGAAGTCTAAATTACAACAAAAGCAGCAGTTGTATAGTTAAGTCAGTGTAACCATTTTATTTTCGTCCAAGTCATTTATAACGTATTGAAACTTTCACCCCTCAGGTTACCGCTTTCCATCATTGGTCTTTTCCTAAAAATGAACTTTTTGGGGAAGTTTGAGGAAAAGTGTTCGGCTGTTTTTTCAGAGTGAAGGTGGACAGGTGTTATTTGGTTCCTATTATTAGAAAAGAAAAGTCTTTCAATTTTTTTTTTTTGCAAATAGCAAAAATGTCAAAGGGTAGGAAAGGTTAAATTCATTGTGGGAAAAGCCCTTAATGAGAAGCAATTATTTTCCCTGGTCTGGAGGAAATGTATATTGATTTGACCAAGTTATAAACCTCTGAAAACCACATATTGAGCATATAGATTTTATTCCATAAACCTGTAAAGTGCAAGCCTAAGGAAGAATTCATTGTGACTATACGTGTATAGCTAATTTCACTGCATAATGAAACATCTAGCCCAATAGATTGCTGCCGACCCAGGAGGGACACTCTGGACAGGGAGACGAGCTCCTGCAGACAGATGTGCAGTGGCTGAGAGGAGAGGAGCTCACTCTTCCACATCAGAGCTATGCTGGGGAAGGCTGGCTGGGGATGCATGATTGAGTAAATTACATGCACAGACTAGATTTTGTCAAGTGCATACAAAACAATTGCCTCAGCTAGCCCACCATGGATCTTGTGAGGTGTGAAGAGGCTGCTCTCAGCCATGGGTCTTCAGGGGTGCAAAAAGAGGAGTCTCCAATCTGAATATGCTAAGCAGGCCTCAGGAATCCACATGCAGGGCACTTAACACCCCTGCTCTAAAAGAATTCTCCTGGGGTAACAACTGCAGCCAACCTTAAACCGCTTGTATAAACTGAGAGCTTTTTTCCAAGTAGGAACTACAAGAAATTACATTAAGTTCATAATTAAAATACAGAGCCAGCGCTCAAAGCCTTGTATAGTCAGATAAGACCCTGAAACATTGTAAATGCCAGCATTAATACCACATGTTCTATCCAAGTAAGAAAACAGCTTTTGCCTAGTCTTTTGATTATATAAACTATTGTTTAACAGGGATGTGTTTGCTCTTTTATTTATCCCAGGCTGTATAACTCTACTAACCCTGAGAATATGTTTTGTTTGCAGGAATATTTTGCACTATTTCTCTGTGCACTTATGCAGCAAGTATATCATATGATCTAAACCGCCTACCAACATTCATATATAGTCTTCCTGATGATGTGGAACATGGATACAGCTGGTCTATATTTTGTGCTTGGTGCAGTTTAGGATTTATAGTAGCAGCAGGATGTCTTTGTGCTGCTTATCCGTTTGTTAGCAGGACCAAGATTATTCATCTAAAGTCTACCAGAAACTCTTCTGTATGATTGCTTCTCAGAAGATGAAATTCTCTACCCTTGTTCAGGGACAGGCGAACAATATTGTGCAAGGACTTACCACAAAAAAAGTGAAAGGAAAGTTACATTCAGGGTTCCATGCACAAATACCTGATCCTTCAAAATCTACCAGTCAGGAAACAAGAGGCATTCTGTTCTGCTTTCTAGCTGACTGAAATCAAAGAAAGGAAACACCTTCCCAAGGACAAGAGTAGTAGGGGTATCAACTGCTTCAGTCAAAATACTGACAAGTTTCAGAGTAACAGCCGTGTTAGTCTGTATCCGCAAAAAGAAGAACAGGAGTACTTGTGGCACCTTAGAGACTAACAAATTTATTAGAGCATAAGCTTTCGTGGAAGAAGTGGGCTGTAGTCCACGAAAGCTTATGCTCTAATAAATTTGTTAGTCTCTAAGGTGCCACAAGTACTCCTGTTCTTCTTTTAGTCAAAATACTGTGTATACATGTGTCTGAAAGGAGATGAGGCTATTCACACAGGAAAAGTTAAATGGTTGGGAAAAGCTGGGATGAGAATTTAGGGCTATTTCTATTTTTCAAATGTTTGTAAATAAAGTAACTTATCAGAGGGGAAAAAAATCATTGCCGTTTGAGTCAGAAAAATATGCTTTTCTTTCCATAGGATCATGCTTAATACACTTTAATGCAGCTTCGTCTGGACTTGAATTTAGGGGAGGTTTGTTAGTTTTTTGCTGTCAGACCCAGTCTCTTTCCCCTGTACCCCATATGAATGTTTTGTCAAAACAAGAATCCTGCTTGGTTTCATTTCCCTTTGTATTTTATAATTAACTAAAAATGTTCATGGTTTATATAGATGAGAATTCATTCATTCCCACTGATACTGTTGGAAGTTACCTCTGTTGTGAAGCTTCAGCATCTTTGTGTTAAACTACAATTCAGTAGTAAAACACCTCCCTCTGCAAACACTGTGTTTGTGTTGAATAGAAGTTAGGGGCTTAGAACTGGGTTTTCTCTTGAAGGTGGTGTAACTCAAACCTGAATGTGAATCATTACAGCAGGCTTTCGAGTGATAGGGTAGCCCCAGATCCAGTTGAGCGTCCCTCTTCGTTCTCACCAGACTGCTGTGAAAGGCAATCTAGCTTCTGGCTCCCAGGTTTTAAGCCTCCAGACTCTGAACAGAGCTCCTGCCACTGCCTTTATGAGCACTACTTCCTCCTCCTTCCCCCCTCCCCCCAGCTGTAAGGATTCTTCATTTGCAACTGCAGCATGAAAGCACAGCCCTGCGCACTCTCACAGTCCTCCCTCCTTGCCCTCAGCCACTGTTCCAGGCTCAGACGTTTGAGAGTGAGTAGAAGGAACAGAGGCATTCAGGGGCCAGATGTCCCTTTTGTAACCTCAGCTTCAAACGTTTGGGGGTAGAAGAGGGAGACTGTGCATTGCCAGACAGAACCCAAAGTTGGCTCTTGGTGAGCGCCTCCCCCATCCCACAAGCATCAATGTACACAGGCAACTTCCTTCACCAACTACTGGTGAAGAACCTGTTCCTGTTTCCTTCCACCCTTCAGGCAAGTCTTGGAAAGCTGTGTGGGCCCCTGTATGAAAGTGAAATCAACTATACCTTCCTTCTCACCCACGCTGTATTGATACAGGCTTATCCCAAATGAGTGCTTGCTTACTCAGAGTAGATTGGGTGTCTCTTTACAGCAGGATACTTCCTCACATGCTTTAATGAATGATGGTATGAGGCTCTTTGCACAAATCAGGCAGACATCTCTGTATCAGTAAAGTCTGGAGACCATGACATGACTATTTCTTTGCAACCAGAACAGCTAGAGCCTTTCTTGAAAAAAGCAGAGACTCTAGAGAACGAGTGAAAGGCTCATCTGCACGCACCTCTCTGCAGAACAGTGTTTCAGGCTATTTGGATTTGCCCACAGCTGTGGAATATTAGCAGCTGAGAAAGGTTAAGGTACTGGCCAACCTCTGCCCACCCCCCACTTAGCTGCCATGGTTAATTAGCCCTTTGAAAGCATGTCATGGCAAGGGCTAGTGAAATAGCCCATTAAGTAGGAGCTTTGTGCCAATCATTTTTATTTTAGCTTACACATTTATCCATATAGTCTTGACTGGTAGTGCATCTAAAGTCACTGTACTAGAAAATTTCCAGTTATAAGTAGCTAAATATTCCTTAACAAGGTCAGACTTTTAAACAATATATGTAATGCTACAATATTTTTAGGTAGCATGATCTCTTACTGAGCTATCTAAGTAAGATGCACACTCTTAACACTCCATGAGCTTTCCCTTTAGGAAATATTTGCCTTTCCAGGATTTATATGGTCAGTTTTACCGGGAGTAAAAGTCCGCAATCTGACACAGGGTGCTACCAGTTTGCTGCCACTTTAAATATAACCAGTCCAATGTGCAGAAGAGCATCATTGTGCAGACTTGCTCTAGAACTCCAAGAATCCTGTACATGACAGTGCCAAAGTTGTCTGAATTGGAGTCAGAGCAGAGATCTCTTAAGAATTAATAGAGACAGCTAGTGTTTCCACTTCTACTCCCTTCAGTTCTCCACCCTATGCAGCGCTGTCAAAGGTGGGATTCTTTGGGTAAACATCAGCAGGGGAGAGGTTTAAGATTTCGTCCACTGATGGCCCATCATCTTCTGGTAGTATCTCTGCCTCAAACATACGCTGAAGCAAAGCGTCAACTGTTCTGTACCCTGAGAAAAGAAAAAAAAAAAATACATTGGTTTCTCTACTGGCCTCGGCGAGTTAAATCAAGGGAATGGCTACTTTATGCTCAAAGGCTGAGTGGTCAAGTCAAGTCATTCTGTGATATGCTGCCAGCTTACACCCCATTCCCCAGCAACCGAAGGCAGCTCTTTCAATCAGCATGTGTTATTTACCACTATAAAAACCATACACATGTGAGAACCTCCCTCTGTAGGATTGGTCCCTACAACACATTTTCTAGCACTTTGCCCAATAACTATTTGAACATCCTGAACAAATCCACATTGAAAGAGCAAACAGGTTTCATTAACTGCTGCCCGTTCAAGGGATTTTTTTAAATGGAGCAGTTTTGATAGAGCACTTGAAGCAGGGAGCTCCATATGCAGCCCCTAGACTCAGGCTTTCAGTCAGTTTTTGTGTTAAACAGTGAATCCAGGTTTATAGTGAGCTTCAACAGGAAACAGCCAAGATACAGGGAGAGAGTTTCTGGGAGGGAAGGATGAGCATTAAACCAAGCAGTAAGAGTTGCAAAGAGTTACCAAAGAGCCTCAGCCAGGATAAAAGTGAAGTGGATACAAGGAGAAAACAGCAACAAAGAGGCTTCCTAACATCTGGAGAAGCTGAACCACCAAGACTGTTCCTTGTGTAAGTAGCTACTGCAGGCAACGAGCTCATGCTGTAAAGCCCAGGAGCTTGACAAAGAAAGTGCTACAATAAAAACAGCAGAAACACTATTAGAATTGGAGTGGGGATGCCAAAAAGCCCCAAACTGCATTCTGATTGGCTGTTGAGCCTGATAGTGCCATATTTGATCACAAACATGTGGGCGTGCTCCGATGAAAGAGGTGCTGGGGGCTCAAGCAATTTTTTAACTTTCATAACTGACGCAGCAAGCATAGAGGTGCCGGGGCTATGAACTGCCAAGCCAAGATCCCTGCCAGTGCCCATCATACTTCATGGACGAGAAGATATGTGCGGGTTGGAAATATTCCTAAAGAGACTCCTGGGCCCCAGCCTGCCATTTAAAGGGGATCTAGGTGGGTTTTAGCTGCAGAGACAGCTACACCTATATCAGCTTCCCCTGCCACCCCAATGCAGGGCTGCTCCCCTCCCTGCCTTGGGACCGGAAGTGCCCTGGACATCTGTGTTTGATGAGATCAGGGGAGAATTAAGGTTTTGAACAGCTCATCTCACCAGGAGTGGCTTCTTCTAGAGTCCCACTAAGCTTTTTTTTCTCCCCCCCCCCAAATGGTCAAGTTAACACGCCATCCTGTAATGGCAACTGTGCACGAGTAGGCTATTGGAGAGGGGCTCAGTTGGGTAGAGGCACACTGCACCTAAAACACACACACACCTGCGAGGGTGCACTCACTGACTCATTGCTGTGGGTTGATTAATGCCAATTCACAGCAATTCAGGAAATCTCCATTTGTCAGCACCCAGGGTCTTCCAGCGGCAGTTCACCGCCCTGGAATATTTGTAATCACGAGAGACCTGACCAACAAGCAGAGAATTCAGCAGTGGATTCGTTCCCCAGAGAAGAGCCTTCGGGAATGGACTTACTTTTAGAAGCTATTTTAAACATCAGCCCTTTAGACTTTTTCTTGGTTATTTCTTCCCCTCCGAGGTCATTCTCACTGGTTTCCATGTTGTCTATTAGTTTACCATCACGCAGTTCTTCCCTTTAAATAAAAAAATATATATATATATCCCTATGAAGCCACTTAAAAATGCACTCCAGTGCTCTCCACAAGTTCATGGACTGGACTGGCTCTCCCAGGCTTTTGCTATTGGGGCTTGGAGCCCCAGCAGTCCCTCCCCCAAAGGCCCCTCTGCATGCAAAGCAGAGCATGGCTCAGAATCAATGGAGCAGACCCTACGATGTAGGAGCAGAACTCCCATACCTCCGTCAGGAGAGAAGGGAGAAGGAGAAAGCAACCTTTCCCCATTCTAAACATACAACCAACTGCTGCTATTGACAGTCTTCCAACGGGGTCAGTGAAATGCCGGCCTCTTACAGCAAGAGGCAGGTGCCGGTCTGCCTCCCACCCTGCGACTGGGAATGAGCACAGATGTCTGTCCAGAGAGGGTCTCATTTTAGCTGTTGGCCCATTAGGGGCTAAGTCAGCTCCCTGAGCTCACACTCCCCTGCCCAAGCCACGTTCTAGGCTAGGGTTTAAAGGAACTAACACCACACCTTTCAATCAGAGTCCAGATGCCCACTGCAGCCACTCAGCCTGTCTAATGAGGGAAATCGGATGGTCTCAGAATACAGTGACTAGAGCAGCTCGAGACGGTTTTATTGATTTCACTAAAGTAGCTCCCTGAACACCCCTCTCTGCCAAAGGCAGGCAAGCTATGTGTGTGCGCGCAGGAGGGAATGTGAGAGAAAGTGGAGCGTAGGTAAGAGCCTATGCAGAAGAGACACCTGTTTCTTGTCCAAGGCATCTGATCACCACAAGGAAATGGAACTGAACTCACCCAGGAGACTCTGGAAACCTAGATCCCTCAGCTGCACATCACGAAGGACAATCTGATTACACTTCCCTTCAGTAATGGATGTGTTGAGAGACCCACCCACCAAGTACCACGTTTCCCCTGTAGTTTACTTACTCTTGGATTCCTACTCCCAGCTCTTGAATTTTCCTCTCAATGGCAGTTTCTACTTCACTCTTTTCCAGGGAGTACTCCACAAAGAAAGCTTCTAGGATAAATGCTATGAGAATACTGAAGGGGGGGGGGAGAAAGGGGAAAGACATGCTGTTTGTATAATCCTGCCTTTTCTTAGCAACATGCCCAATGTTTTTGCAGAGTAAGCCCTTGGATTATTAATGGATTTCTGACATAGCAGACTGTGAAATTCATGGCCCATCAGTACAAATCAGTCAGTGCCTAGATACCATGGAAATGCCTCCAGAGCAATAGATCAGCATATAGCAAAGGCTAAGGCCCCCCAACCTGTCTTCATGGCCCGGCACTGTACAGGGATGGAGGAACCTGCAGAGTCCCAGTCAGATTTGCAGCTAGACACAGTTTAATTCTTATTCTTTAAAATTCCAGCCCCAAGCAGCACTTTACAGAGTTAAGCGCTGTTGTCCATAAGACTCGTTTAGGGCTTGCTGCCCCTCCCCTCTCTAAAGCACCCCCAGGCCTTCCTCCGTGGGGGACATAGAATCCCTCGTTCCTTCCTGCCTAGGCTGTTCCATCTTCTGAGGAGGAGAAATCACCCTTTTCATCCCTAAGGTGTCCCCCAGCTCAGTACCTCTTCACACATCCGTCAGCAGGAGGCATTTGCAGGGAAACCACCGTAATCCGGAGCCCAAGTGTATCATCCCAACCACGCAGCAGAGCTCCAGCCCTCCAGGCAGAAAGAGCCCCATGAACACATTACTTCAGGCCTTCAGCCGGCTGTGGCTCTAAGCCCCATGCTTCCCCACCCCCAAACAGATGGAAACGTCGCTGAACTTACTTTATGATCATGATCACCACCACAATGTGGAAGGCAATGAAGTACAACTTGGCAGCCTGATGAGTGACCAGGGCAAAGCCATTGGCAAGAAGTATAAAGTTAAGGACTAGGATAGAAAGGGAACGTCTCCCTGCTGAGAACACCCTGCTTGGGACAGTCAGGATGAAGACAAGACAAGACACATTTGAGCTTCCCTGGGTGACGCTTCCTAGTTAAAAACTTTACTGAAGGGAATTAAGATCGCATTTCTGTCTCCATTTTGATCCCATTGAAGTCAATGGTGTGGGGGTGTCTTTCCATTGACTTCTGTGGACTCTGGATTGGACCCTGTGTTATAGATACAGAAAGGATATCATGCCATTGATTGACGACAGTCAGCTCCATCAGAACAACGAATGAAGATGTGATGTCATTGAAGTTGTTCTTGCAGTATTTGGCTCGAGCAAACATAGAATCTTTTAAGGCAGGGTTTCCGCACTCCAGGGCATGATGGGCAGTGGAATTCCTGGGAAAGAACTGGATTTTCCCCTGGAATAGTTCCATGCCAATGATAGCAAACATGTAGTATACCACCTAGGGAGAAAGAGACCCATTCCCATAGATGGGAACGTCACATGACAGCTTTACCCAGCAGAGTACAGAAGCATCTAGGATTCCATCATCAAATTCCCCAATGCACTTCCCAGATTCTGTACCTAAATACTGGGTCACTTGAGCCAACTGTGGCTTCTCTCCAAGACACTTTTTGAGGACAGCTGGTACTAGAAGATTAACAGAGACTTAGTCCAGGAAGTAGTGATTCCATACAAGGTTTAAAGAAACTAAGCACAGAGGGAGAAGAATTTTGAACTGGAACCTTAGTTGATGGAGGTGGGTTTTTCCAATTTTTCATCCAATTTTTTGGGGGTGGGTGAGAGAGGGAGAGAAATGCACAGCAGCATCAAGCAGATCAATTAATCTCCTGAACTGGCAGCTAGGGAGAACCAGATCCTGCGAAACAGCTTTATGCATAAATAATCCTGAAAATATTCAGGTCCACGCATACAGCCTTGATTCTGGCCTGAGAGTGACCGCTCTGAAGCTTTATAGTTCACCTTTTGAAGATAAAATCGTAGAATTCTAAGGAAAACAAGGTCATGCTACAGCAGGAACTGCTGCACTTCAGAGTTCGTGTCCAGGGTGCTTACCAGAGCCAGCCCACCAAAGGTCAGCATCGTCGGCACAATGTTTATGAGCGTATTCATGATGACCCGGAATCTAAAACAAGACAATTCATGAGAGCCCCATGCCCAGATGTTTATTTAAAGAGATATTCCAGGAATTCCTGATAGTTGGGGAACTCCATTGTTTAAAGAGGCACCATTTTGTTTTGCAGGGGCGTGAGAGAGAAAAGTGGTGGCAGATCTCAGAGATCACTGGCCCATTTGCCTCTGCTGGTTGTTGGTGCCATTTCTCTGCCACTGTCCCACATTAATCCAGAATGGGGCTGGGGTGTAGGCTTGATCGTGTTTAACACGGTCAGCCTGCCCGTTGCTGGGCAGTCTTGTGTGGCTTCCCCATTTCACAGGGGCAGTGCTTTGTCTGCTCTAGTGGGCTCTTGCTTAGGTGTCTGAGTGAGTGGTGGGGCTTATTCCTGTTTGAGAAGAGGGCTGCTAGGGGCCCTTAAGCCTGGTCTACACTTGAGTTCAATTGGTACAAACTTTGTTGGGTTGGGGGATGATGTGTCACCGACATAGTGGTAAAATCCTTTAGCAAGGACGCAGTTTATGCCAGGATAAAGGTGCCTTATTCTAGTACAATTTCGTCTCATTCCCATATGGGAATAACTACACTGGTATCAAAGCCCCTTTGTAAAGCTGTGCAGCCCTTGTAAAGCCATACGGCAGCATGGATACAGCCATGCTACACCAGTATTGCTTGTGTATGTCACCAAGGGCTCCATCTTCTCAGCTGACTAGGAAACCTGGTCCCCTGCCATCCTCTAGATTAGCTCAATGCAGTGGTAGAGGGCTACAGCCCCATTACATTCTTTACCTTTGAATGCTATCCACAATCCTGATGAGCCGGAGGACTCTCAGTATGAAGACAATATCCAGCACTTGCTGGCTGTTGTATTGACTTGCTGAGGAAGAAAGAAGCACCAGCAGCTTTTAGTATACATGATCTCCAATACTTCCCTGTTTGCTTAAGACAAAGGCTAATTAAATCACTAGGCAAAGCACAGAAAGTGTCCCCCATCAGTCACAGTACAATAGCAGAATGAGACAGAGCCCTGAGATGGTTGTGCATCACAAGATGTTCTATGTCTATCATCCTCAAAGAGGTGTACACAATTCCGGTACACGATACTTCAGATTCTGACAGGGATGGGTGGTTTGTATTTCAAAACGCAAAATAAAATAGAGGGGTTTGCTTCTGCCCCCCTCCAACATAAGAGGTAGTATTTAATTTAAATGGCTACCTTTCATCGCTATTACATACATAGCTGGAATAAACAAACTATGTTGTAATCTAAACAATGTTACCTACTCAAAGGGTACAGATTATGGGTTCATTCTTCCACGGATTGTTATTTAAATCTTTTTATACTTCCCCAAAACATGCAGAATTCTTCATAAGTTTCAATGGAAACCATGAGTCGAGAGTGATATTAGGAGATAAATCTTAAACAAAAACAAAAACCCTACCACATAAGCTACAAGTGCCTGAGAAATTAACAGTCTGCTAATGCCACAGAAGAAGGTTTAAAGCGCAATGCTGTTCTTACCTGATTTAAGTGAAGCGTTGAGAATCGTAGCGATCAGAGCAGCGATAATGATGGAGGTATCAAACCTAGTGTTGATGGAAAGAATTCTATTACACAGATAATTCTATTGCACATCCAAGTGCAGTGCAGCCATTTAGATACTAATAGTGATGGACACAATGCAAGGCCTTAATCTGCAAACACTCAAACATGTGCTTAAAGTTAAGCACACAAGGATTCCTACCGAGCCAGAGGAACTATTCATGTACTGGAGCGTTTGCAGGTTTGGGCCCTAAATGGCTGGACTGTGACCTCTTTGGGGCAGGGACTGTATTTTATTCTGAGTTTGTACAGTCTGCCTAGCACAGCAGCCCTTGTGTTTCTTCATGCACTGAAACAGCCATCCAGGACTAAGCAAAGTTTCTACATTGGACATATGGTTTGCAAAGATGACCTGCAAGGGGGGAGAATGGCTTACACTTTTTTGGTTTTTGCTTCTTTACAGTGGATAAGAGACCTAGAATGTTCTTTACTTGTTTGTTTACATTAGAAATTCAGGCCCAGTCTGTGCTACAAGTCTCTGGACAACTGGAAAACTAGTAGGGTTCCAGTATCACGGTGGGAGAAGAACCCAGCTAATGAGAAGGGTGAGGGGATTCTTGTATTGACTGTTGGAACTAACGGTTGTTTCTGTTAACAGGTATTTAAGTCCCACCCCACTTTTTTTTTTTTTTTTTTTTTTTTTTTAAATAAATCAAAAGCATGATAAAGCTCTTATACCTACAAGCTCCAATGGGTCTGCCAGCAAGTCAGGGACAGCCAGGGCTTAACATTCCCAATATTTGTAGGGCAAATACACACAAGAGCTATCACCCCACTTCCAGACCTTCCTGCAGTAGTATTAAAAAAGCAGCACAAACCCAATTGTTGAAAACCAAATTAAAACATACATTCCTTTTTAAAGACAAGCCACCTCCTGCCTCCACTCTGGTATCAAGAAACCAGTCCAGTTTTCTAATCCTGCACTCCAGTTTGAGTTTAGAGCATTTCTCTTGCCATCTCATGTTTGCAATAGCTTTCGTTATATGCTGGTTATGCAAGTATGAACTTTACCAGTCTAGCGCTGGTTGTTTTTACAAGAAGAATCTAATTCTAGTAAGAGGCTGAATGGAAAGTCATTTTGGCTGCTTAGAGAAGAAAGTTGCAAGACATTCTTCCCATATCCCCTCTACCCCCAAACCACTGCAACTCAGCACCCTACTTACCAGTTCCAGAACTGGGTCTTTGCAAAGAATGCCCTGGGTTCATAAGTGTACACTTTCAAGAGGATCTCGAGGATATATAAAGAAAGGAAAACCCACTCTGCATAGGAAATCAGTGGGTTTTCCTCATCCAAAGCAATGAATACGGCGTTTATTAGAATGATTACATCATAAGTCCAAACAAAGCCCCTGCAAGATGGGAGAGAAAAAAAGAAGGAATTTGTTTGCACCTGCCATTGAAAGTTTAAAAAAAAAAAACAAAAAAACCCACAACCCTCAGAAGACTCCCCTGTGACCTTAAGAGCCCTTCAATGTCAACTGGCAGAGAGGCCCACTGTTGTGTAGTTCTGAATGTTGTTTAAGATATCAGATGAAAGCCAGTGGCACACTAGTCATTAATATCATTGCAAAATACATATATTAACACTAAAAAAGGAATTACGGACGCTTGCCGATATTATGCTTTCAAGTCTGTGATCAAATAAACAGAAGACCAGGTTGTCTTCCAGACAAGAGGGAGGACAGTTACCTCCATCTCTAATGGGAACGGTCTCGGACATCACCATGTTCAATGGGCAGTTCATTTGCATCAGAGATAAAAACTGGAAGAACAAATTAATAGGAGGTTCTGAAATCAACATGGGAACACACTCGCGTCTGCACCCCAGTGATTCATCCCGACTCTGGTGAATATAAGGAGAAGCAAAAAGATGTTTCTATTATCCATCACATAGGGGGCCGGCATTCGTTGTATCCATGAAAGGTGGATCCCCTACCATGTGGGTGGGTGCTGCTGAACGGGCGCTTTAGATGACTAAGATAAGAAAGCTCAGGATTGTAGCTGGTTAAGTTTGAGTGACTTGAAGAGTGCTATATGTCTGTCTTATTTGTAAGCAAAAACTAATGGAAAGAAATGGTTAGTCTTTCAGTTGTCTGTTAATAAACTTCTTGTTTTATCACAAGCACAAATCAGTGCTGTTATATTAAGCAAAGTGTGAATTCCTGGTTAAATCAAGCAAGCTGGTGTGTACACTGTCTCTTTAGAGACAGTGGACTTGCTAGTTTGAGAGTGTCCAGTGATGGGGCTGGATGTTGCAGGGAAACACTTCTCCGGTTTGGGAACTGATACATACCAAGGCCTAACCTGCAAGGCAAAGTTAAGCCTGACAGAGTCCTGAGGAATCTGTGGGGCCAGTTAAACTGGGAGTGGCAGGGAGCGGTCATAGAATTTAGCACCAGCAGATTTCTTTGATGCTGAGGCAGAGAGGTAACAAGGCAACACACAGTTCTGGATGCTCCAAGAAAGCCTCAGAACCCTCCCATCCACATCCCCATTTCCCAGTTACAAAACCAGCTTTGACATATATCAACCAGTGTTTCAGTTTAAACAGCCTTTTCCCCGATGGAGAATTTGGGAGAGTTGATTTAATTTAACCTTACATTTAAGAAGCCAGTTACTGCAAGTGTGTATACTCAGTTGTTGACAAGATCTAGCTTTCAGTGAAGTTGGAAGTTCAGTCTGCATCAAATCAAGCAGCGCTCATAAATAGATGTGAGACTGCCCAGAAGAGTAGAAAGGAATTGGAGAACATTAAACATCAGACTGAGCCCTAAATTAGCTCTTGATTCTAATTTAATAGGGGTCGGTGAAACAAAGCGCAATACCACTTTACTACAGAGACTGCCAGGTTATTATAGGTTTTCATACCTGAATTCAGACTCCTTTTGAGCAAGACTGTATTTTCAAGCCAGAACATACAGCAGATCTGCTGTAGAATACTTGTGATATCATTCAGTGCTATTAGCACGACTGAGTTAGAGGGACTGGAGTGTGAAAGTGGGGATTTTCAGTAGCATTCAGCATTAAACTAACTCCTACTCAAGTTAAGGATCAAACTCCACTAACTCAAGTGGGAGCAGAGTTATGCTAAGACTGAGCACTTCTGAAAAAAATCCCACCTGTAGTGTTCCCCTTGCAGTGCTGGCATTTTCCAGCCTGCCATCCTGGTGAACACTTGTCCAGAGGGAAATGCTGGTTTGCAGCATCATTATGAGATGCTCATTGTGAGGGCAGAGACAAACTTACTTGTGTTGAACCATGCTGCGTATGAATAGGCTCACTGCTGAGTTATACACATGGGGCATCCAGTGCTCCAGGGGGTGGGTTTGTATCCTCATTGCAATCACCTGGATGTTCAGAAGGTCTGCCAGACGCACAAAAGATTTTTTGTCTGTAGTGGACAGGAAAGATGCCCATTAGCCTACAGGCATAATAAATGGCAGCATTTCATATTTGCAGAAATACAGGCCTTATGTGAAAAAGCAGTACGTCACTCTGTCCACATGCACACTCCAATACACAGGACTTGACCACCTGGGCAAAAAGGGAGCTTCCTTCAGCCATGCTAGCTTCATACTAGCTAGGAGCCCTCTTAACCTGTGCAAGGAGCTGTGGCATGAAGTTGTAAAGAGACTTGCCGAGGGGGGAGGAGAAGAGAAAACAAACAAACAAACAAACAATCACATCTATAGGACTCATTTCACTCCTTACTTGCCAAATTTTAAACCTCATCTCAAGAAGGTCAGTCTTTAGACAAACAAACACGTAGTGGTCAAATCACACATCCACAGTTAAGTAATCACCATTCATTAACATAAGTGGTTGCAAATAACATTTTTCTATTTAACAGGTAATAACTCAGGAATTTGCTGAAAAATAAATGCTGGCTTTTTAGTCGTCCCCACTGTAAGTTTGTTCCTAGATAGAGGTTGGAAATCTGAAAGCACATTTAACCTACAAAGGAATTTCCAGACTGCATCAGATGAGAGCTCCACCTTTCCCAGAATCCTGTCTCTAGTAGTGGGTACAACAAGATGCTCAAGAGGAAGGCACGAGAAACCCCACAACAGGAAAACTCCCCCCTCCCATCATCAGGTTATTTTCTTAACCCCCTTCACTGAGAGGCTGGCTCATGCCTGGCAGCAGGAGAACTTATATCCCTGAGCTTAAAAGCCATGGCAAAATAAACAAAAAACAAAACAAACAAAAACCAGATTTCCTCATCTGTATGGAAAGCGATTTTTTTTTTTTTTTAATGCCAAACATCTTTGGAGATTCTCCTACACATTTATCACGTAGGAGTTTTAAATTTGAGGTCATGAAGGCTCCAAGACACTCTGTGCACAGAAACAAAGTGGCTTAAGTGTTACAATTAACTAGAAAGAATGTGTGAAAAGAAACTGAGTGCTACAAGCTTAGATAAGTGAGGTAGCAGGCTATGCCTGGTTGAGAGTCACCAGTCACACAAAGCAAAGTGACCGGATGGGTAGATTTTCAGCATTCACTTCAGGTTGGTTACATATGGTACATTGAAAATACAGATCTCACTGCTTAAGCCCAAAGGGCCTCCCCTACTTCAGTAACGCCTCCCAAACAAGTGTTGGTTTACTGCTACTCACCTACATAACCTTTTTGTTCCTCATCAGATACTCTCAACAGGAGCTCTCGATGGGAAGTGCTGATATCTGGGGCCACTAGTTTGACGAGTTGCTTCCACTGGGATTCTTGAACAACAAACTCTGTGCCCTCCTTGACCTTTAGGATGTTGAAGGCTTCTATCATCTTGTGGCGCTTCATGTAAGCAAGTTTGCGGATCTCATTCTGGAGGAGACAATGGATTTCAGATACCAGGAGGGTGGGTTTATTTCCCTCCCATCTCCCACTTATTTTTAAACTTAATGTAGTTTTGGGATATTCATGAACACCAGATTTGTTCTTGCATTTCTATACTAGACTGCCAAGAAGGACTCTACAGGAAATGAACCGAGAGCAAAAGTTCCCAACTGACAATGCTCCTTTCAGCCAGAGAAGCAGAGAATGACTAATAGTCCAGAGTGACTCATCTGGCCAGCTGTGCAGCAGGCTACCAGGAAAGTCCTGCTCTGTCCTCTGCTGTAGAGTGGTCACTAGCCCCTATTTCCTGCTCAGTCTATCAAAAACTTCCCAAACATATCGACGTAGGATCCATAGCAACAGTTTGCTCCCATGGGACACCTCTTAGCAAATTAAAAATCTAGATGGCTTATACTAGGCCTTGGAGGATGGTGTGCAATTGAGGGAGAGGAGGGGGGGGGGAAAAAGAGTGTTGGTATGTAACTAACAGCATGGAGGGGTGAGTCACAAGGGCTTTATTATGGACTGGAAGGCCCTCAGGTTGGAGTAGAAGAGAAGAGGAGGGAATCAATTTAGATATCACATCAACACTAACAAGTGAGGACTCGGAAAGTGGCAGCTACCCATCTGATTTCTGTGGTATACAGATGGGAGATGATCCTGCCAACAGCTAGCTCCAGGAATTTGGGCAGAAGGGTCAGCCAACTTCGTGCCCTACCTCCACTAGGCAGTCTGCCCAGCAGACAGCATGCAGGGATGGTTTTTGTGGCCTCCTGTTAGTGCATTTGGCAGGAGACCTTGTGTAGAAGAGAGGAAGGTTAGTCTATTTATGAAAGTTCAGTGGAACTTTTAGCATTAGCCCTTTAATTGCAAGCACTAGACCTGCTTATAGTGTCCTCATTTACCCCCAAATTTGGTGGGTGCTCCTGGAAGAGGGAAGTTCTACGCCACTCTGATTGAATATTGCATCCTCTGCTTTGTCCTCCTGCCAGTGCTTTAAGGGTATGTTACAGAGCAAATACACACTATGTAGAGTTGCTGCTGGATGGCAGCTGTCTTCCAAGTAGAGACATTCTGGAAGGGAGGTTTTCCTAATGTTTAGCCGGAACAGTGTGCAAAGATGACTGCACCCAATCTACTGATGAGCACACACACCAGGCATTTACTGTGAGAATTCAAAACAAGTGGTGGTTGTGGCACTATCAGTATTAAGGCATTCTGTATGTCTTATTTTTATTGAAGTAGCAGCCGGGAGCCCCAGGCATGGGCCAGGACCCCATGGTACTAGGTGCTGGGCAGACAGGCATGGAACGGGGAGACAGTCCCTGCCTAGGGAGCTTCCCTCTTCTCCCCACCTGGTCTTCTTTGACTGCAAGCTCTTCAGGGCAG
Organism: Malaclemys terrapin pileata; assembly: GCF_027887155.1. Taxonomy (NCBI): domain Eukaryota; kingdom Metazoa; phylum Chordata; order Testudines; family Emydidae; genus Malaclemys; species Malaclemys terrapin. Next base: position 4,202,044 of record NC_071507.1, read on the forward strand.
GGCCCATGTTTATACTGAGCCTAATGCCATGGGGTCTCTGGGTGCTAGTAGAACCCTTAAGTGACATATGGAAACCTCATTAAATGGCTCTAAAGGATGGCTCAGAATCAGCAACTGATTAATCGTACTGTCCCCTGGAAAGGATGAGTGGGTGGCTGCAGGACGTTGCCTTGAGGAGCCTTTCCTTGCAGATGCTCTGTGGGTCTCTCCCCTCACCACTGAACAATGTCGCAGTACAACCCCACTACCAGGCTGTAACAGGAAATTTGCCATAATGCCAGCACCTTACAGCTGTGCCGTAGGAAGGGTTACTGGATAACCAAAACCCCACTTGATGTCCAACACAAAAAATATATATATCGCTGTCCCACTGATTTGGTGGCCTAGTGCTGGGAGTCGGACTCACTCCACAAAGCAGTCTGCACTGGATTCACAAACACTTGAGACTTGGAGGACCAGAAGAGGAAACAGATGTTGTTAAAGCAGAACACTCCATGCAGAGATGGGTAGAGTCGTGTTATTGCTATGCCCAGTCCAGGAGATGCTCTTCCTCACACACTTTACCTTTAAATGTTTCCTGTAATTGTTGTACACAACAGCCAGGAAGACAGACATGAAGAGGTAGGTGTTGATTACTACATAGGTTATGAAGAACAGGGAATACCACCAACTGAAGTCAAACGCCGGCATCCTAGATGGGGAGAGAGTGGCTTTAGTCATTTTATAGTGAAAGCAGGGATTCATATATAGCAATAAAACCTCTGGGACAGCTTCCAAAATGCTGCCTCAGGATACATTGCACCTTATAGGCATGAGACTGAAAGCAGCGTTAGAGCAGGTCAGTCTGAAATTCAACAAGTCAATCACTCCATAAGAATCACAAGCAGCATGTTCTTGGAGTCAAAATTCTTCCCATGGGCGCTCATTTGCAACTGTTAATGAGGTGGATAAGGGTGGGTGGGAAGGGGAGTGTAGAATTTGGCCCTAGGGTGGAAAGCAGCGACACCCCATGCTGCAGTCCTCTTCAGCTCTCTTGGTCCCAAGGCTATTATACAATGAATGCAGCTCCTTGTGCGCAGGAGGGAAGAAAGAAAGAGATACTCTCACTGGTAAATGCAACTCTGAATTAAAGGCTAAAAAAGCCATAAAACCCTCATCACGGTTTGGGTGCTGCCTGGAGGTGGTGATCGTCCCCACTGTGGTAAGGGTTACAGGGTGAGGGGCAAGTCAAGCCACTCACCATCAGGACAAGGTTAAATGCTCCCACCTCCCCATCTGTAGAGTCCATCCAAGCCAGTCAGATCACACAGTGCCAGGAGGCTTTTAGAAGTACTGTGCTGTTTGAGACTTCCTGATTTCCTAGATGATTATATCATCTGTGATTTGAGGACCCAGAAAACAGAGATCCTTTTACATCAAATATGGTGACAGACTCGGCATGTCTTTCCTTCTACTGCAGCGAGCTCTGGATTGGGCCCTAGACTGCTGCTCCAGTTCTACGCGCTATGCTGCGCTTCCCGGCTGCCCAGAGATACATTGGTGCACCTAAATAGCCTGGCATCTGCAGAGCAGGGTACATACATGACATCAGGGCTGTTGGCTGTTGTCACCAGCACGTACAGATCAAATACGATTTCTAGGTAGTTTGTAAAATATGGAGATCCTTCCACTGTCCGGAGATTCCTGAAAAGGAAGAGACACCATGAAATTACACACACACACACACACACACACACACACACACATATACCAAGTCACTGACACGCAGCTATTGCAGGGTGGTTGACACTGTAGTCAGACTCTCTGTGGCCTTATTTTTTGGGAGTACCCAATACCCACAGATGATAAAGCCAGTCATGGTTGCTCAGCAGTTCTGGAACCGCAACCATACTTCGTCATCTGCAGGATTTGGAGCCAGCAGATTCCCTCGGATCCAAAGCTTGAAACCCACCACACGGGGAACTCCAGAACGGAAAATGCTCTCACCTGTCACCGAACAGCTTCAGAGCCATGAGCGAGAACATGAGGACGCTGAACATGAAGAGCAGGAAGACGTACGTGATCTCTGGCAGTGTGTTTCGTATACTGCGGAACACTCTCCGGATCTACCAAGACACAACAGGGAGCGTTTAGAAACCAAACTGCATCAGCTTTCCCCATGGCTTTCACACCGGAGTTTGTAGCCCCGCCATGATCAGGCAGAGCAGGACATAGGAGTTCTTTCCATTGAGACAAACTGATCTAGCCACCAATTAACTATGCCCAACAGCAAACTCCACTCTGCATCGTTACACCACCTGTTTCTCTAGGGCCCAAACTGGGCCAGGTCAAGCTAGATTGGCTGCCTGGTAACTTGGTTTTTGGAGGATGCCATCTTGGTCCCCAGAATGTCAAAGTTAAGTCTCTAGCCCTTATGTTTGCAAAGAAAACCTTCCAGCGTCCAAAGATGAACCAAGCATAAGCTGTTGCAACAATATCTGCCCGAGTCTGCAGGCAGCCTGTGAAAATAGCTTTGAGAGGTCCCCCCTTCCCCCAAAGTCTCATTTGTTTCAATGGGGTAATGCCCCGGGTGTCCCGTGACAATGATTTAATTAACAATATTGTTAGCTATTGTACGGTGTATGAAGTGTGTAAGGAAGGAGGGGGCAATCATCCTAGGAAGATCAGCACAGTCTGCTGTAAGGGTATGTTCCACCAGGAAAATGCTGCATCACAGGAAACTTGTGAGCCAACACATTTCAACTAGCAGTATTAGACACGACTTCACACTTGGTATAGACAAGCACTGCCATGGAGGAGTCTTCTCTGGGTTCCATGGGCTTGTTGGCCAACTGAGCATACACAATCTGAATGGCATCTCATGTAGGCAGAGCCTAGGAAGATACCAGGGCCTTCTTCCCCTGTCCCCAAGAGACGGAAGAGAAGAGGAGTCCCTACCTATGTACAGCAGAGACACCCTGTTGAAAAAGGGGAAGCAAGCAAAGGTTCTCATCTCACACCCGCCTGAAGATGTCCCCATGCCCAATTCAGTCACTAAAGTCGAACAAACATTGCCAGACTCTGCCAGTCAGTCACCAGGTGGTCTTGGACTGCATCAACTGTAAAACCATGACCATCATCCTCACGTAAGTCACTGCTCCGTACAACTGCTTAGAAAAGCTTTTACCCAGAAGCCTGGATCATGACACAGACAAGTGTGTAAGGCTATGTCTACACAACGAGTCTTACAGCAGGGCAGCTGTGCTGCTCTAAGGTCTCCCGTGTAGCCACTCTATGCCGGTGGGAGAGAGCTCTCCCACTGGCATAATTAAACCACCCCCAACAAGTGGCAGTAGCTATGTTGGCGGGAGAGCGTCTCCCACCAACACAGCATTGTCCACACCAGTGCTTTTGTCATTGAAAATTACATTTCCCCACCACCACTTCCCTGACTGACAAAAGTGTTAGTGTAGACAAAGCCTAAGCCTCCTCTAAGACACTAAATAAGCCAAGCTTATAAATATGGGTGTACCATGAATTTATATAGTGGCATTATGATTTTTTCCTCTTATTATCCATCCCTTTCCTACTGGCTCCCAACGTTGTTGGCTTTTTTGACTGCTGCTGCAGCACGTTGACAGATGTTTTCAGAGACCTGTCCATAAGGACTCCAAGATCTTTCTTAGTGGTAACCGCTAATTTAGACCCCATCATTTTGTATGTACAGTTGGCAATTCAATGCTATGTGCAAAGTGCACGTTGGAAGAAATAATCCCACCTGCCATTTTGCTGGTTAGAGTGTGCTCAGATACCATGGTGATGGGCACAGTTCAAGAACCTGAAGAGAACAGGCCAAGTTTTAAGAAGCTAGCTCCCCTGGTCCCGCTATTCACAGGCGGCTGTCACCACTGGGGCTGCAGTGCTGCCCATCAAGTCCCTGAAGCCCCTTCTTCCACGTTAGTCACTGCCCCACTGACAACCCTCCAGACAGCATGGCGTCAGTGCTGCTGTACAGTGGCAATCCACCTGCCCTGCCTGAAGAGAGAGCTGTGCAATCTTCTGGCCACACCTGGTTTCCACCAGTCCCATCAATGGCAGCCTAAGGGTTAAATCAGTCATGTCCCAACCCCTTCATCTAGCACAGCAGAATGATAATTGCCCCTACACCAAATACACACTCATCCCTTTGCACCTTAGTGCCCAGTCAGAGTTCAAATGCTTTTAACAAATCTTAGACAACCCTCCAAATCCCTACAAGGTAGGTATCATCCATATTCACACAGCCACAGACAATTTGAGATCACACAGTAACTCAGAGGCAGAACCGAGATTAGAACCTGTAACTCCAGGCTGCTGGTCCCATGCTCTCATTTTAAGAATCTGCTGTCTCCCCACAGCAAAGGGTGTGCCTTGATGGTCAAGCAAGGGCCAAGATAGCGTTGGAGGCAGTGATCCAGTCTGTTCATGACACAGGAGTGAACAAGCGAAGTCTGGGCAGCCTATGTGGTTGAGATGACAGCGTAATTAGCACAGCTGTGATCTCATTTGCCTAGAAGGGTTCTAGAAACAAGTAATTATTGACAAGTGAGCAGAGCAGGCAACAGAAGCAGGGTTAGGGAAGAATAATTAGGACATTAACTTAACTAAGAATCCAAACCAAGTGAACTGACCCCAAAGAACTTGGGACCATGCAAGGATTCAGGTTCCAGCCAGAAGTTTTTCAATCCTATTCTCAGAGCCGGCAGTGATTAGGTAGGTCACTGCACAGGCAGAAGGAGATAGCTCTCTCTCCCCCCCTCCACAGTAGGGAACAATCCTTCCCTGCTCATGAAGAGGGGGAGATGGAGGTTAATTTTTGAAGCGATTTGCAATTCCCCATTATTTCCACCATTCCAACGCCATGGAATTACTGCCTGCAGGCGTCACTTCTCACCTGGCTGTCAATGAGAGATCTTCACTCCGCGCAGGAGAGAAACCCTGCCGATATGTGCCCTATTCTCCCTCTGTCACAGCCCAGAACACAAGAGTTCCCTGTCACAATCCCTCTGCTCTGCCACAGCCAGGCACCAAGAGCTTGACCATTGGGGACAATGAAGCTCTGGAAGCATTTTGGATTCACACCAAAGGGAAAGAGGGATGTGTTTGCACACACCCAACAATGCTCACGCTGACCAACCACAAGGGTATCTTTGAAGAAGAGGGCCTTGGCAGACATAGTAAGAAAAGAGAGCCATATCTTACAGCCACTCTGTCAAATGCTCTTACTCCAAGATATCAGCAGGCAACTTCAGACAACCACCACCACCCAAACCCATTCATGTGATGACCAAGTGTTGCTTACCTGGCGACTTTCTGCAAAGTTTATTAAGAAAATGGGCCTCAGGAATCTTGACCATCTAATGCTGTTTATGTTCGAGATTTTAAGTGCCCCATAGATAATCAGGTCAATTAAGGTCACCTGTGGAAGAAAGAGCAGCAACAATTCACAGGAAAGGGTTTGGTCTACCACTCATTGTAACACAGGGACCTGCTCTTTGAGAATTAAGAGACCCCAGTTTCATGGGGTAGTGTTATCTCCTATAGGACATGGAAGTTTCAGTAGATTAGACCATGTTATGACATCAAGTCTGACAATGCACATATAATAAAGAAAATTGCTCTTGCCACATTTTCTTTCAACAGAATTTCAGAAATTACGCCTCTGTTGTAAGTCATGCTCTGAAATTGATCTATTAAGAGAAGAGGGGGACACATCAGAGTTGAACAATTGGGAAGAACATACAACAGGCTGTTTGTAGACCTGGCTATCAACCAGCCCCATCATTTCACACAATTCTTGTCACAATGGAAGTGGAAGTAGGAAAAAGGTCTACAGAAGATCTAGCTTCGCACACCTAATTCCTTCACGTCACAGTGACCATGGCTGCAACTCACCAGTATTGCTATCATGATGCAGATATTCTTTGTATCTTTCCAAAACACATTGCGAGGGGTGACTTTGGCAAAGTGCACCAGTCGCCCGAAGAACACCAAAAGGCACAATACCTCCACCAGCGAGGTGGCCTGCAAAGGGAGGACAAAAAGTTTAAGCCAAAGAAAGTGGCGACTGTATTGCTAGACTGCCCCAAGATCTTCTCCTTAGCTGCATTATTCTCTACCTGCCACCAGACAAGTTCAGACAGTGAGCCAGAGGGAAGGGGGAGTCACAATAAACACAGAAAGGAGGACACATCAGATTGGTTTTCACTGGGAATTTGCTGTTGGTTGAGCTATTTTTCGAACGGTCTCTCATCCTAAAGTGTTTTTAAAAAAATAGAGTCCCCTGTTCAATGTTGGCCACTATTATTTGGTGCTTCTTGCGTAACACTAGGAATTTAATGAGGGTGGCATCTTAGGGAGTTAGTAGATTTTTTATGTATGCAGAATTTGGGATGGTTTCACGATGCCAGTGCAGTATGGAAGTCTAGTCTGGAAATAGAACCCCTAGCTCTTCTAGAGAGCTTTTCATCCATAGATCTCAAAGCACCTTACAGAGGAGGCCAGGATCATTATCCCCAGTTTACAGAGAGGTGAAGTGACTTTCCCCAAGTCGTCCAACAATGACCAAGTTGGGACAGATTCCAGGTCTCTGAAGTCCCAGTCTAATTGCTCTATCCTTTAGGCAACACTGCCTTCCCTGATGTAATACACAAGAACCCCGGGCAGAAGCCAACACTAAATAATCATCTTAATGGTGTGCTAAGCATCTCACAATGCAGCTCGAGACATAATCCCTGCCACAAGCCAACCTTGGACGAGACAAGACCGCAGAAAGGGTGTTGGGCCAGAAATAGAAGACTAGTTATTCAAAAAGGGCTAGGCACACAGTGCGAGGGAAGACAGACATTTGTTTAAAATAAGGAATAAAATAGTTCAGGGTCTTCACTGGCCAGTTTCTTGAAGAGTTTGCAGGATAAGTGCAGCTCCAGGAGGGAGAGGAATGAGGTGAGGTTAGTGGCCTTGCAACCAGCTCAGGGAGATGTTCTGTGCATAGGGGGAAGCATGGCAGAAAAGCAGAGAACACTGAAAGTGAGTCAACAATGTTTTGAACCTGGTGGTGGAGCAGAGGGACACTTCATGGTACTGCTGATGGATGCACAACACTCATCACCATTAACAGGGCTTGCACACATTGATGAGAGCCATTCCCTGTTTGCACAGGATTATATTTGCTATGCTCCCATAGAGTTCTGAAGATGAGATTAATTCAGCAGTACCAGGGATCATGGATATTACTAAACAAAAAACAAACAAACAAACAAACAAAAAAACGAGTAGCCTCCTCTACTGAATGCAAGCAGAGAAATACTCCTTTATACGACGAACTGGAGTATTATAGAAGACATGAACTTTCTCCATCCATCAACATGATAAAGCTGTTCCCTTTTACCCCACTGCTTACCAAGAAAGGGAGTGGGTACACAGCAGGATCTTCAAACACAGCAAGGAAAAGGTCTACAAAGATAAAGAAGTAGGTGGCTGCTTGCATAGTCCAATGGTTATAGAGATAGTAAAGTCTGGGGAGGCAAACCACAGATATTAAAAATTAGGGCACTAGTACATGTGTATTGATACAGCAAGTTTACAGTGGGGAGAAGAATACAAGCCCTTCCAATCCAACAGAAGGAGGTTATGATTTCCGACAGTACACAATTGTGGCCCGTGAACACCCAAAGCAGTGGTGGGCAACCTGTGGCCCGTGGGCCACATGCAACCCACCACTGACCCAAAGGCTACTGGAACACATACAACCTGCATAGAATATCTAATCCAACCCTCTGCTCAAAGCAGGACGAACCCCAACTAAATCATCCCAGCCAGGGCTTTGTCAAGCCGGGTCTTTAAAAACCTCTAAGGATGGAGAGTCCATCACCTCCCTAGGGAACCCATTCCATCTCGCAAGGCCTCAGGAGGTCACAAAAAAACAGCTATTTGCTGAGATTTTGTAAGAATTGTCCCTGTAAAGCACTGTCCTGAATGAGCTAGTTCATTTAGCCAAGTTCTTGTGTATATTGGAAACTTCCTAACTGTTCAGATGACTGGTAAGACTCAGGACCTGTATTCTTCAATTCAGTTTCATAATAAAATGTTAACACAAAAACTTGGTAAAGTTGCCTCTTCTTTCTAACTAGCCCTTCCCCTTAAGTTATGTCACCACTGGAGCGGACAGCACGCTCCCCAGCTCGGGAAAACAGATGCGCACTACCTGTGCTCCAGCTAGAAATAGCAGCATCGCCCAGGGTAGCATAGGCAGCAGCTGGGGCCGGCTGTCCGAGCACAGACACGCCCAGTCCCCCGATTCAGATACCCAAGTAATGCCTCAACCAACCCTGACCAAACATTTTAGAGAGTCACTTCTCAGCGCAGTCAAACTCCAAACTCCCAATTTGTTCTGGTTTAAGACCAAGCCATTTTGAAGATATCGGAGCTAAAAAGCATTAGGAAGGTGTCTTCCCCCTAGCCCCCGCAATCACTAAGGATTTTTTGGTGAACGCTAGCTTTAAAACACCTTTTCTCCAGATTTTCCATAAAATTTCTCCCCCGAGATGGGATATTGGTTTCTTTTGTGAAAAGTGTGGGCAGGGAAAGAGATGGAAAACCAAGAAGGAGCACGTAATACAAAGCTAGCTTCCTTCCACCTTCATTACGGAGCATGCTCCCACTGTTCCGTAACCTTTGACAGCACACTTTACCCCTGGAGCGAGATTATATTTATCAGTGGGACATTCTAGCTTTCACAGGTGTCTTTTATTTATCCTTACAAAAGCACCATTTGACTTTCAGTTTTTTGCCATGAACATGTTAAAATACCAAATATGACAGTGTACTGTGCGTCCGTCACTGTTTTAAGATACAAAGAGTCTAGAATATTGTCCATTGATACAAAGTGCTACACTTGCTTCTTTCACTGGGGAAGGGAGAAGGGCAGGAAGAACCACTCAGTAAAATGGCACCCCAGGAGGACAGATACTGGTTCTGAATTGGTGACTGCAGCCTCCAAAACATATTTCATGATTATGGCCATGAAAAGAAACAAAAACAAAACAAAAAAAACCCCGCCACCACAAACAAACCACATACTACCACCACATAAAATCACTGATAGAAACACGGTTGGCCAGACTAAGAGAACTAAGGGACTAGAATGTCTTGGCGTTTTAATACAAGCACTATGCTGTTTCAGGGAAGATGAGCCAAATGGGATGAACTGATTGAGGTTAAAAATTAAAAAGGATGGGGAAAGACTGTTGTATCAACATGTATATCCACTGTATCTCAGCCTGTACGGCCTCTAGTCTTCTGTAGGCTCTTCCTTTTGTATTAGTCACTTTCTCTTAATACTTAGAAATGCTTTAATCTTAAAAAAACAATTTATACTCTCAACAATGATGTTCACCTTTAATAAAAGAGCTTGTCACTTAAAGGATAAAGTGCAGATTTTTGTTTTGGTTAAAAGCTGTTTGACAAACTATTGACAAACAACTGAGGGGAAAGACTCCTGAATGTGTCAACATCCCCTCCCATTTGCTGGAGGGGCTGGGAAACAAGCAGCTATTCTTTCGTAGTAGCAAGATGCCGCTGTCCCACACTGGTGCTCTGAAGATTTCTCCAGCAAAAGAGAGAGAGAGAAATAATCAAGATTTGACTTCATTAAGGTGAGAAAGAGGGGCAAGAACACTCTCTCTGGGAAGGGTTTGTCTTCCTACATTGCAAATATATTAAATAAAAAATTAGAATTTTTTTCTAATTTTGACAATTAAGATGCCCCCCCCCCAACTTTTAACTATTTTTGCAGTTGCTGGAAGTTAAGGCAGGGATAAGGGTTCACACAGCACTGAAGGGGGGTTGCAGGGGGCTCCCAGCACAGCAAAGGAGCCCAAAACACCTGAGTGCAAGGGATGCTGCAGTCCTGGCCTGGTGGAGTAGAGACGCCTCCCCATGGCCAGGACCACAAGAAGTAGGGTGACCAGATAGCAACTGTGAAAAAATGGGACAGGGAGTGGGGTGGAGAATGGAGGTAATAGGCACCTATATAAGAAAGTCCCAAAAAACGGGACTGTCCCTTTAAAAACAGGACAGATGGTCACCCTAACAAGAAGGAGAATGAGCTCCCAGCTCTATCCCAAGGCAGAAGCATTACAGCAGCAGGGTGGCCTCCCCCAGGGCCTCAGCATCCTCCTCCTCATGGCCCTGGCTGGGGTTGTCTGCTCCGCCAGGCCAGGCCCCCAGATTTCCCCGTGCCTGGCGCCTGCAGAGAGCCCTCTACAGTCCCGCTGTCACGAGAGTGGGTCCATGACAGCCAGGCTGCAGAGGGCTCCCTGCACTGTTGTTGGGCTGGTGACACCGGATCCCTCCAGGAACAAGGTGTGGGGAAGGCTGCATGCCTGCCAACAGTTACCGATCCATAATTTACTATCAAGTAAATCACCTCTCTACTCTCACTTGAGATTCCCCTGTTTATGCATCCAAGGATCATATTAGTCCTTTTCTCCACAGCATCACACAGAGCTCATGTTTGGCTGATTATCCACCATGACACCAAAATCTTTGTCAGAGAGTCACTGCTTCCAGGATGGACGTCCCCATTCTTTATTCCTAGATGTAGACCAGGATGGACGTCCCCATTCTTTATTCCTAGATGTAGATCAGGGGTCGGCAACCTTTCAGAAGTGCTGTGCCGAGTCTTCATTTATTCACTCTAATTTAAGGTTTCGTGTGCCAGTAATACATTTTAACGTTTTTAGAAGGTCTCTTTCTATAAGTCTATAATATAGAACTAAACTATTGTTGTATGTAAAGTAAATAAGGTTTTTAAAATGTTTAAGAAGCTTCATTTAAAATTAAATTAAAATGTAGAGCCCCCGGACTGGTGGCCAGGACCTAGGCAGTGTGAGTGCCACTGAAAATCAGCTCGCGTGCCGCCTTTGGCACGCGTTCCATAGATTGCCTACCCCTGATGTAGACGTTTACATTTAGCTGTATTAAAATGCATAGTGCTTGCTTACAACCAGTTTACCAAGCAATCCAGATTGTTCTGAATCAATGACCTGTTGTCTTCGTTATTTACCACTTCCTAAATTTGGGGGTCATCTGCTACCTTTCAGAGTGATTATTTTAGTTTTTCCTTCCAGGTCATTAATAAAAACGTTAAATATGGTAGGGCTAAGAACAGGTCCCTGCCAGGCCCCAATCAAAGCACAGCTACTTGATGACGATTCCCTATTTACAATCACATTTTGAGATCCATACGTTTTATATTGCTGTAGTTTTTTTAATCTAATGTCAAGTGGTACCATGTTAAACATCTTAGAGACGTCTATTACAAACACTATTACCTTTATCTACTGATCTCCTAAAATGTGTGTGTATGGTCTAGACTAATGTGAGCAGCTATAATCACTTGTACCTAAGCTACCAATAATTTTTAGTTCTGTGATCAGTTGCTCTTTATCCGTTAGGGGAATTCTACATTAGACCTCGTTCTATGTTGGCTGCAACACTTTTTGAGTTAGGACATTGCCATCTATTATGTTTAGAAATTCCAAGGAGGTTTCAGTGCGGGCAGCATGAACCTCCAGCACATGTCACTCAAACTGAAGTGCCCCATGATCATGCAGGTTCTCTCCCCCGCCCCCACACACATGTTATAGGCTGGAGTGTAAGGAGTTGGTCACCCTGTTCCCTAGTGTGATTTGGTGGTCCGTAGCAGACACCAACTAATACTCCATCGTGTGCTTTATCTGTTCCGACATTAATGCTTAAGGAACAAAGATAATTTTCTTCTGAGTTATTGGTCACTCAGAAACCACTAATGTCATTTTTGATGTAGAGTGCCACTTCCCCATCCCGTTTGCTCACTTGATCCTTCCTCAACACATTATAACCATTGATTTTAACATTCCAATCATGCAAATCATCCCACCAGATTTCAGTAATCCCATCAAGATCGAATTTATGCAGAAAAAAAAAAAAAATGAGCAATTCCAATTCACCTTGTTTGTTACCCAGGCTGCTAGCATTGGTGTACAGGCAATTAAAGAATTTCTTCTTCTTATGTCCTTTTGTTCCTTGATTCATTTTGTTCTCAACATCTCAAGGATAGAGTCCCCCCATCACAGAAGTATGGCCTACATTCTTTGTTGCTAGATTAAGCATGTGCATAAACGTTTGTGGGAGCCGAGCTTTAGTGAATAAATTAAATTGATTTAAATCCAAATTTTCTTTGTATCCAGTGTCCCCCTCATCCCAATTAAGTGAAGATATTTTCCCAGTTAAATATTTTAATTCTTCACACAGAATATTGTTGTACTGGATGTTAGAGTGTTTTCTTACCTGACTGCTTGCGGTGAGGTTTCAAACGGAATGTTTCTATTATATTGAGCATCATAGACATAAGCTGCTGCGAGGAGAAGGTCCTGTTGATGATGGGGGTGGGAGAATGTGACACAGTTTAATTCAGTCAGAATTTGACACTCTTACATTTAAAGAGGCAATTCCAAAGAGACCTTCCAAGGAAGCATCATTTTACCTTGAGACATTCCATTTAGGTGAAGATTAAAATAAATGGTGCTCTGAATAATGGTGCTATAAAGAGACTTCATGACATGCAGATTCTAAAATAAATTCTAATTTATAAAAGCACAAGCAAACATACAACCTTCTCCTCACCCCTATACATGTTGGAAGAGAAACCCAAAGTTCATTGCGAAACAAAAAAGTTGTATGATTATTTACTATAAATTTAAAATTGCTAGAAATATACAATGCAAGGAGAGGTTTCGGTGAGGTCACCTGGTGGCTAGTAACGGTCTAATAACTTTAGGAATACTTTGCCAGGGAAGTGCTGTGTGCTGGGAGCACTTTATTTTTCTCTCTCCATTGAGGAGATTACCATATGTTTGTTTTTTCCTTCTCTTGTAGCCAACAGCCAAGTACTCCTAGCAGTACTCTGGATGGGGGAAGCGGAGGTGGAGTTCTCAAAGGGATGAGCTACCTAGGATTCTTGCCATCCTAGGATAGATTTCAAACACCTGAATTCTCTTTCCTGGAAAGATGTAAATTATCACCCTACCATCTCACTGCATTTGTACCAGATACACACTATTTACAATACAGCCCCCCCTTTAGTTTCTGTCAATTGTGTCATCGCATGAATGGCTCAGAACAGGGGGGCTGATTCGCTTATCATGCTCGTCTCAAAGAAAGACGATTTCAGTGAAGTATTTAACACACGGATGGAGAAGCTCCATACGGAGTATGTTTAGCCAATACACAGCAGCATTCTGGGTCACCTTTAAACAAGGAAGAGTCAGCTCGGCTGCTTGCACTTTGGCAGCTGAGCCAGCTAGTCATCTGCCTTGTTAATGTGGCATGGAAGAGCAATAACACAGGTTCTCTAGTTCAGAGAGCACGAGAGGAAGTTTTGGCTGTGTCTGCAAGTCTGTACTCTAACAGGACTTTACAGTACCCACAGTGTTCACTGGTGTTTAATGGCTTAACTATTAAAATGCAGTGACGGAGGGTCTTTCTTCTCAAGAAACTGCTTAAAGGAACCTGTTGACATCTACAAAAAGAACAGGAGTACTTGTGGCACCTTAGAGACTAACAAGTTTATTAGAGCATAAGCTTTCGTGGACTACAGCCCACTTCATCGGATGCATGGAGTGGAAAATACAGTAGGAAGATTATAGATAGATACACACACACATAGAACATGAAACATTGGGTGTTACTATACACACGATAAGGAGAGTGATCAGTTAAGGTGAGCTTTTATCAGCAGGAGAGGGAAAAAAACCTGCTTGGAGTCGTAATGGAAATGGCCCATTTCCAGCAATTGACAAGGAGATATGAGGAACTGGGGGCGGGGGGAAGCATGGGGAAATAGTTTTACTTTGTGTAATGGCCCATCCACTCCCAGTCTTTGTTCAAGCCTAATTTAATGGTATCCAATTTGCAAATTAATTCCAATTCAGCAGTCTCTCCTTGGAGTCTGTTTTTGTTGTTGTAATATTGCGACTTTTAGGTCTGTAATCGAGTGGCCAGGGAGATCCTGACATCTAGTGGATCTCATGAAGAACTGCAGCAGTGCCAAAGGAAGCCTCTTTGCTCCCAGACACCTGCTCTTCGTTTCTAGGCTCTTTAAGCCCACCTGCTCTACTGGTGTTTGTTTTTTTTCCCCCCAGAGGGAGTTTGTAACATAGTTGACAACACACTGCTCATGTCCACAAACAGACACCTAAGTATGGTGAACAAATGGTTTCTAACCATGTCTCTGGACTGTATTTCAACTCTGCTCAGGACCAGGGCTGTAACATAACTTTCAGGCCATGAATCGGGTCTCAGGACCCCAAATCAACATCTGTGCAGACAGCTTAGCCATTCCTCTGTCTCCCAGGTCATCCCTATGTAGGAGGCCATTCCAAAATACACTGTGCTTTGTGAAGAACACCCACACATCGGCTGCTTCTTGCGCAGCAACTGAGGCAATAGGCAATAGTTACACAGGATTTCCCAGCATGCATTGATACAAACACCACCGTACAGAGGGGAAGAAACAGACAGGCTAACACAGTTGTGTCAGAAAAAGCACTGCTGATGGATGTGCTGAATTGTGTTGACTGTAGACGTGTCAAACAACCAGCCTACACTACAGAGCCATTTCTGTAGATTTCTGTAACATGGTTAAGATACCCGCTACACTAGGGGTATGTCTATACCACAATCACGAGTGTAACAGCGGCTCATGGAGACAGACCCAAGCGAACATTAGCTAGCTCAGGTTCTGGAGCAGAAAAGCGGCAGCATCCGAGGCTTCAGAACAAGCTGGCTGCCTGCGTAATTACCAAGGGCCCCAAGTCTTGTACAGTGCACGTGGAGACCGAAACTACGGTGGCTTCACTTCAATCCAACTAACAAGATTAACAAGATATGCATCCGAAGAAGTGGGCTGTAGCCCATGAAAGCTTATGCTCTAATAAATTTGTTAGTCTCTAAGGTGCCACAAGTACTCCTGTTCTTTTTGCGGATACAGACTAACACGGCTGCTACTCTGAAACCAAGATTAAAGCTGGTTTAGGTATGTCTACACAAGCTGCAGTCCCACCCCATGCCTGCAGTGTAGACATTCCCTATGAAATAAACCCCCACTCTACCCAGTGCAGGAGACAAGTGCTGTAAGCAGGTGTCGCTTATAACATAGATAGTAAATGCAGTTAGAAGACCAAACATTTTGCCATGTAGAAAGGGCCTTTGTCGTCTCCATCACCTTCCTGCGATCCCATCGGCAACTGATTTTTAAAATACCCCAGTATGGCATCCCCACCCACTGACTGAGTCACTTCCCCTCTCTTTAGAGGGCTAGTCGCAGAAGCGGGGAAATAATCCAGGTCTGTCTCCTGACTGAATCCCATGCTCTAGCCACTGGACCACACTGCCTCCTTACACAGAGGTCTCTGTCCAATTTCTTAACAGGGAATAAAGCTACAAAAGCAGATGGAGCTGCCGAGGCCCCTCTCCCTCCGCAAACCGAAGCCTGACAGGCCATGGCTAGCCCTGTGCCCCTAGACGTCCCTAGAGGGAGGTCGAAGGGTAGAGAGAGAGCTTCCCCTTCTTGCCAAGAGCGGGCCGGGAAGCGTGGCCAGCGGACACACCCTGCAGGTGGCCCCTCACCCGGAGGTTAGTGCAGGCACTTTGCAGGGGGCAAAGGGCAGGCTGCCAGCTTTGTTCTGCAAAGGGGGGGGTTATGGCCAAAGAGCCCCTCCCTACAGCCCAGCGTGCATGGGGGGGGGGGGGGTGCAGACCTGCCCATCAAGGCTCCGGGGAGGGAGCTGGCAGCCCAGGGACAGGCTTGCAAGGCAGCAGCCGTGGGGGGATGCGCGGATCCCAGTCCCGGGGGGACCCTGCACCCCGCGAATGGCCCCGGCACCCGCCCGCCGAGCCCCGTTACCTCCTGCTCGAGCGGCGGGTCCCGGGCTGCGGCGGACATGGCCGGGCCGGCTCCGCTCAGAGCACCGCTAGCTCCATCCCCGGCGAGCCCCGCCGCGAGCTTTAACCCCGCCCGCACGTGACTCCGGGCAGCGGAAACAGCTCCCAGCCCGCGGGCCGCCCGGCCGGGACAGGCGGGCTCGGGGGGGGGCAGCCGGGACAGACAGAAAGGGGGAGCCCGGCCAGGGATGGACAGACAGACTGGGGGAGGGGGATGGCAACTGGGGACAGACAGACAGACAGAAAGGGGGAGCCCAGCCGGGGATGGATGGCTAGACTAGGGGAGGGGACTGCAGACAGGGACAGACAGACAGAAATTGGGAGCCGGGCCAGGGATGGACGGACAGACCGACTGGAGGGAGGGGATTCTGGCCAGGCACAGACAGACTGACAACAAACAGGGAAAGGGAAGTTCAGCCAGATACAGACAGGGGAGAGCCCAGGGAGGAACTCAGCCAGGGCCAGACAGACAGACAAGGGCCACCTGGGAATTGCCAGCAGCTGGGGTCTGCCAGGGCTGGATGGACAGACAGATGGGGGCACTGGCAGCCATGGTCAGACAGGAGATCCCAGTCAGGGTCAGGACAGAGACAAAAAAGTGGGTTGAGGGGAAGAGGAGTCAAGGAACAGATGGACAGGCAGAGATGAGCGAGGGATAGATGAGGAGGCTGTGGGAGGGGTACAGACAGATAGGTTGAAGGAGGCTTATACTGACATGGGCACACGAAAGACAACATACCCTTACACACTGATCCACCTAATCACCTTGAACAACAGAGAGGAAACACACACACACACAGCAAACTCTCATACCCAGATAAGGACACACTCGCACATGGAACAAGCACTCACACACATGACAAAACACACATGCAGTCCCTCTAGCACACATCATTCTCTCGCTCCCGTCACAACACATACACAGAGTCAAACACTAAGGCAAGGCAACACACACTAATACAAGGAAACATTCTGTCATACATGTTCAAACAATAGGCCCCATTATCAACTGTGCTGGAGCTGTGACTTTGTGGTGCTGGCTGACCCTTAAGTAGGAGCATCTTCGGGGTTGTACAACTTCATCAAACTCATACACAAAACTTAAAAGGCAGCTTCAGAAATGTTAAGGCAGAAATGTAAATAATAATAATAATCCCTATCTCCTACATAGTGCTTTTCATCAGTAGATTTCAAAGCACTTTACATTTTACTGATGGGGAAGTTAAGGCACAGGGAGATGAAGTGACTTTCCCAAGATCAGTGGCAAAGTTGGGCTTAGATCTCCTGAGTCACAGTCCAGCACTTTATCCACTAGACCCCACTGTCTAGGAATTAACTTTTTATGTAATGGGGAAAAAAGGGAAAGTTGATTGCAATTATGATCAATTAGAAGTTATGAAATGCAGACAGTGATAGGGAAGCTAAATGTATCACTGAAAAATCTATGTCCAATAGAGTTAAGGACAATAAGAAGGAATACTAGAAAATATATTAGTGTGATGATCTGGGTAGTCTGTCCATCTATAAATTATTAATTCTGCTTGATACTATGAACTCGCTGTATGTAGCTGTATTTTTGAAAAAAGGCGCCAGATGTGTAGAGCCCTGTAAATCTGCGGATAGGCGCTTTATATCCGCAGACCATGTTTGCAGATCGGACGCGGATATACATTTTGTATCCACGCAGGGTTCTACAGGTGCGATCCTGGCAACTACAAGCCGGTAAGCCTTCCTTCAGTACTAGGCAACTGATTTAAACTATAGTAAAGAATAGAATTGTCACATACATAGATGAACATGGTAAGTTGGGAAAGAGTCAACATGGCTTTTGTAAACGGAAATCATGCTTCACCTATTCTATTAGAATTCTTTGAGGATGACAACAAGCATGTGGACAAGGGGGATCCAGTGGATGTAGTGTACTTGGACTTTCAGAAAGCCTCTGACAAGCTCCCATACCAAATGTTCTTCAGCAAAGTAAGCAGTCCTGGGATAAGAGGGAAGGCCCTCTCATGGATCAGTAACTGTTGAAGATGGAAGTGACAGCCTTAGATTGAAGCGTATTTCAATAGTATTATAGGTGATGAGAAGGTCGCAAGGAATGCAGGTCAATTTCTCCTAGGTATATCTCACCAAATCAATTCCCTGGCATGGCAATGGCTTGGGCTCTGGTGCGCCTCAGTCCCACCTATTCTCTGCCTGTGGCACACAGTCGTTTAGTCTCTGGAGGGCTGTAATACTTTTGTCTAATCCAGGTTATTGTGCTCACTATACGGGTAACTGGGTGGGGTTTAGTGACCTGTGATGTGCAGGAGGTCAGGCAAGATGATCTGTGGTCCCTTCTGGCTTTAACCTCTGACTCTGTGATTAACCTTAAAAGCATGGAAATCAGAAGTTTTGGGTCAGTGGAGTCTGTCCTGATGCAACCTTAATTGGCACCTAAATTGTTGGTGTTATTTATATTGACTCCACCAAATCCAGAGGAAATGCATGCGTGGATTTGCCGTCTTGGGTTTGTGGTAAATCTGGATCACATTCAGGCTTAATCAGTTCCTGTTCTCAGCTCTCCCTTCCTCTGCAGAAGGCCCCTCTGCTACTGTGGTGTCAGCAGAAAGGAAAAGGAAGCTCAGCTTGCAGTCAGAGGTTTCCCTCCCTCCTGTTTCTATGTGATTGTTTGGTATTTCCATAAGCAGTCTGTGCCTTTTGGTCTTCTGAGAAAGCATTTATCGATGCAGGGACAGAGATACTACAGGGTCGGATATGTAGTAAATGCAAAATGAAATGAAACACTTTTTAGATAACTGAATTGAGTGAATTGCTCATTATGCCTCAATAGGCTTCTCCTTTCCTGCTTTTGACAACATTTAGCTAAGAGATGTGCCCAATCCGCAAAGTTTGAAAACAAATCTGAACTTCCCCAGAGTTTGGGAGTGTCTGGATTCAGCAGTCTGAAGAGGTCTGGTATTACAGAGAGGTGGCAGACTCTCTATTCTTAAGGTTGTAGCCAGCTTCCATTATCAAACCCAATTTTTGATCTCCTACAACTTTGGTTCAGAAGATTTGGCCTGAAAATTGTAAAATTTACTCTGAAGTATATAAAAAATACTTCCATGTTACCAATCTGAGTTACAGATCACAAAATTATCTTAGTTTAAAATTCTGGCTTGTTTTTGATCCCTCGAGCTTAAAAGCACCTTGTTATAATCCCTGCTACTATCTCTTCAGTTTCTTCTTACAGTTAAATCTCCTTGAAAACTCAGGCACGGGGTATCTGAAGAAAGTGAAGCAACGCTATTAAATATTTTTGTTGTCTAGTTTTAGGCCCAATCCAGCCCCCATGGATGTCAGTCTGAGTTTCTGTGATACTGTATAGCAGGAACAACAAGGAGTCTGGTGGCACCTTAAAGACTAACAGATTTATTTGGGCATAAGCTTTCGTGAGTAAAAACCTCACTTCTTCGGATGCATAGAATGAAAGTTACAGATGCAGGCATTATATACTGACACATGGAGAGCAGGGAGTTACTTCGCAAGTGGAGAACCAGTGTTGACAGGGCCAGTATAGCAGGGGTCGGCAACCTTTCAGAAGTGCTGTGCCGAGTCTTTATTTATTCACTCTAATTTAAGGTTTCGTGTGCCAGTAATACATTTTAACGTTTTAGAAGGGCTCTTTCTATAACTCTATAATATAGAACTAAACTATTGTTGTATGTAAAGTAAATAAGGTTTTTAAAATGTTTAAGAAGCTTCATTTAAAATTAAATTAAAATGCAGAGCCCCCCGGACCGGTGGCCAGGACCCAGGCAGTGTGGAGTGCCACTGAAAATCAGCTCACGTGCCACCTTCGGCACCCGTGCCATAGGTTGCCTACCCCTGCTGTATAGGGTGTGAGAGCATATTGCCCAATTGCAACTCAAAAAGAACAGAAGGATATTTCTATAGCTATTGGCTGATTCCTGTTAACCATCGTGGAAATTCCAAGTGTCAAACAGACCCTTACATTGCGCAGAGGGTAATTACTTGAGTTAGAATTTAGCCAGGACATCCAAATTAATATTCTTAATCTTGCAAAAAGTGATGCGGGGTTATTTCTAGTGGTTTACTTTTTAAAACTGGTAATAGCTTTCTTATTACGCTACCCTTGCACTCTCTCCTGAGCTACCTCATTTTGTCCTCACTGGGCAGCTTGCTATTCTCTGCTCCTGTTAGAGTTGGCTTGTTCAATAGATTTCAAGGCCAGAAGGGACCTTTGTGATCATCTACTCTGACCTCCTCTATAACACTGGCAATAGAACTCCCCCAACAGAATTCCTTTTGAACTAGAGCATATCTTTCAGAGAAACATCCAGCTTGGATTTAAAAATTACCGGTGATGGAGAATCCACCATGACCCTTGGTAAATTATTCCAATGGATAATTAGCCTTATTGCCTTTCCTGTGCAATCTCTTTTGGAATGAGCACCCAGTTCCTGTATACTCTCTCTGTTCCATGTGACAGGAACTGACCTTAATTTACATTTTTGGGGAGCTGTGGACTTAATGCTTAGCCCTAGGCAGAGAGGCCCAAGGCCTTGTGGTGAAGGCACTGGACTGGGTCTCAGGAAATCAGAACTTTATTCCTGGCTATGCCACAGACTCCCTGTGTGACCTTGGGCAAGTCACTTTGCTTTCTTTCTGCCTCAGTTTCACCATCTGTAAAAGGGGGTTAATAGCACTGTCCTGCCCTGACAAGAGTAAGTTCATTCATGTGCATGATGTGCTCAAATATTACAGAGATAGGGTGCTGATACTGGTGACATGTGAAAGTAGGTATTGCAGGAGAACCTGACAGTGCAGTGTACCCCCATATATTATATTGCTGCAGCACCCAAAATGTGCTACATGCTATACAAACACATAGTCCCTGCCACAAAGGTTTAAATTCTAAATAGACAAGGCAAGTGACCAGCCAATGAGAAATTGTTAAGAACCCAGCACCACCACCTTTCTTCACCTCTGCCCAGATGCGCCAGCTAATCTGCTCTGCCCTGTCTGATCCAGAGTGAGAGTGCCCTCCTTCTGTCTGTTCACCCCGTGGCACAGATTCAGGAACAATCTAAAAGCCTGGGGGAAGGAAACAAAAAAAATCTAAGAGCCAGAGAATTCCCACATTATAGAAAGTGACCAACAGTGGGAAAAGTGACTGATAGTGTGTGGAGGGGCTTTCTGGCTGTGCGGGCAGAACCCTACATAGTTTCACCTGTCCCCAGCAGACTCTGGAAGCTTGTAGTCTGGGTTTAAATTGTTTAAATGTGTAAGTAATAGTAGGCCCATGTCTGAAAGGAAGGTCACATCCATTTCATCAAGTACAGATAAGAAAATGTGCTTTGGGCCATGCCCCAGCTTCTCTGAGCATCCTTGGATCCAACAGCAGCCTTGAATCTAACAAGAATCTTACATTGTGAAACTGTCATGTCAAAAATGATAGCTGCATCCCATCGGTCCTAGGTGTTGATAGAATCCTCTGCAGACATTAAAACAGATTACCTGCATTACAGATTACCTCCATTACACTCATTGGAGTTATGCCAGTGGAGAATCTGGCCCACCACGTTTCTTAGGTGGACCAAGCAACAGCCAGTTAGAAAGCAATTGCCTTCACCTTGCATGTGCTATCTCAGTGGTTCTCAAACTTTTGTACTGGTGACCCCTTTCACAGAGCAAGCCTCTGAGGGTGACCCCCCTTCTAAATTAAAAATACTTTTAAATATATTTAACACCATTATAAATGCTGGAGGCAAAGCGAGGTTTGGGGTGCAGGCTGACAGCTTGCGACCCTCCCATATAATAACCTCGTGACCCCCTGAGGGCCCCTGACCCCCAGTTTGAGAACCCCTGTGCTATCTAAAGGAAAAAGGACGTCTGACCCAATGAAGGAATGCTCATCTCTGAAGTAATCCGGATTTACTCATGTGTTAAATGGATGGTGTTAATGGACCAAGAATCATTGGTCTGCATTTTTGGATTTGAAAACAGGGATGAAATAAAAAATTTGTTTTTAAAAAATTATCTTTCTAGCGCCCAGGTCTGAAAATGTGACTCGGGTGTAACTGATGCCGCGGCGTCTGCCTGAATTTGCAGAGAGCCTGACACAATAGCACTAAGCGCTGTCACTTGTTCCATTGCTCTGCTTGCCAAAGCAGTTGCTCCCAAGGAAGGGACGGGTGGGAAACAAGACATCCAAGACAACCCCCTCAGCCCGGATTTTAAAGTCCCCTCCCCACCTGCCCCAAAGGGCATCCTCTCCCCCCCCCCCCTCCCCATGCCCAGAAGCCACCTCAGCCAGAGATGGGGCTGTCTGCACAGGACCGTCTGGGTGGATCATGTGCACGAGCCACTCCTGCCACGTGGCGGCGCGCGCGGGCCTCGAGCCCAGCCGCCGGGAGGGGGCGCGACAGGCGGGCGCGTGCCGACGCCTGGGAGAGGCCCGGAGCGCGCGCGCGTGCCGCGGTAGTTTGGGCGCGCGGGGCTGCCGTCGGAGCATGGCGTTGGGCTCGGAGGCGCTGCGGGAGCGGCCGGTGCAGCTGGCGCTGGCGCTGGCCTTCGCCTCGGGCGTGCTGGTGGGCTGGCAGGCCCACCGCGTGCGCCGGCGCTTCCTGGCCTGGAGGAAGCGGCGGCTGCAGGGGCTGCTGGAGGCCACGCAGAAGAAGCTGGACGTGGCCTGAGCGGCGCGCGGCGGGGCCGTGACCTTGGGCGGCGCGGCTCTGGCTGGGGGCGGGGCCCCGGGGCGGCCCGGACTGTGTCCCCCCCCCCCCCCCCCCGGGCCTCAGCCGTGTCACAGCCCGAGCCTGGGCCGGGATTTACCGCCAGCGGCTAAGTCGTGTGTAAAGCCCTGCCTCAGGTGTGTGTGTGTTCA
The DNA here is from genome assembly GCF_027887155.1 of Malaclemys terrapin pileata. Taxonomy (NCBI): domain Eukaryota; kingdom Metazoa; phylum Chordata; order Testudines; family Emydidae; genus Malaclemys; species Malaclemys terrapin. The sequence continues at coordinate 4,224,944 of NC_071507.1, forward strand.
CACGGTAGGAATACAGCTTTCTCCAGTGTAGACGCGGCCAGCCTCTGGCGGGTGGTGCCACCCCCCCCCCCTCGACTCAGGGTAAAGCAGCGGCTCTCAAACTTTTGTACTGGTGCCCCCTTTCACACACCATTATAAATGCTGGAGGCAAAGCGGGGCTTAGGGTGGAGGCTGACAGCTCATGACACCTTTCCCGCCATGTAATAACCTCTTGACCCCCTGAGGGGTCCTGACCCCCAATTTGAGAACCCCTGGTGTAAAGCAAAGTGAAGCGCTTGTGTAAGTGTGCGCAGATTGGGGCCGGAGGGTATGTCTGAATGGCAAAAAACAATACCCGCAGCAGCGAGTCTCGGCCTTGGGATCAACTCACTAGGGCTTGCATCGAGCTAAAAATAACAGTGTAGACATTTCTGCTCCAGTTTGGAGACTCAACCCCCTCTGGGTTTCCGAGCCCAGGCTCCAACCTGAGCTGAATGCCTACACTGTTATTTGTAGCCCTGTAGCATGATCCCAAGTCAAGTGGCCGGGTCTCTGAGACTCGCTGTTACATGGTTTTCTTTGCAGTGTAGAATGTATCCTGAATTTCTGTTGGTCCCTCAATGTCAAAGCCCCCTCCTTCGGGAGCCAGTTTCCTTGAGACAGTCATCTTGTTTTCATTCCCTAATACTAGGGAATAATTTACTATCTATAAACAATGACAATTTGCTATATAAAAATTTTGTTTTTAAATGTCTAGGATTTTTTCTTGAGTAAGTGGCTTATCACAATTATTAGCCACTCCGAGACCTAGCAAACTTGTATGGGTATCGGGGTGAAGGCATTGCTTTTAGCTGCCTCTTTCTGGTAACAGGCTTACAACAGTGTGGCAAAATACAGTAGAACCTCAGCGTTACAAACACCTCGGGAATGGAGGTTGTAACTCTGAAATGTTCATAACTCTGAACAAAACATTATGGTTGTTCTTTCAAAAGTGTACAACTGAACATTCACTTCATACAGCTTTGAAACTACTATGCAGAAGAAAAATGCTGCTTTTAACCATCTTAATTTAAATGAAACAAGCACAGAAAGTTTCCTAACCTTGTCAAATCTTTTTTAATAACTTTCCCTTTTTTTAATAATGTATGTTTAACACAGTACTGTACTGCATTTGCTTTTTTTGTGTGTCTCTGCTGTTGCCTGATTCCGTATTTCTGGTTCCAAATGAGGTGTGTGGTTGACCCGTTAGTTTGTAACTCTGAAGTTCTACTGTACATAGTCTTCGGTGGCTAAGCCAGGCTCTTATTTATTTATTTTATTTAATTTCTGACACATGAATTTTGGTCCATTGATTTCTGGTTCCACACTGTTTTCATTTACCAGGAATGATCTTAACACAGTCCTTGAATTATATTCGTAAGCTTTGTTTGTATTAATTCAGTTGTTGTCTCCTTTTTGCATCTTTTCCCATCAATATTTATGGTTAAAGGTTATAGTGAAAGTTCGTAAGATCTCACAGACTTCTCACAGTTGAGCTAACAATAAAGGTAGGCCCAGTTATCACAAGAGCTGAGACTTATCTGTCACATATAGTTCCTTATGCAAGCCCTATTTACAATATGGAAGTGGAAGGGAGAAATGAGAGGAAGAACAACGTTTTGGCCTACGTAGGGAATGGCATGTTCCTGCTACTTCACAACAGTCTAACAGTTGCAGGGATGTATCTCTTGGGGTGACTGGAGACACCTTTTGTCATGTACAGTCAATTAAAAATCCAGTTTCTTATTTAAGCCATAAGTACACTATGGAAGTGGAGTGAGGGCATGATGTATCAGAGGATACTGCACAGGAACTAAGCATCAGGTTGATGAGTGGCATGTCCCAGCTATTTCAGAACAGTCTAATGGCAGCAGGGATGAATCATGTGGGGTGATTTGAGATTAATTTTGTCACGTACAGCCAGTCAAAACCCAGAGCCTTAATTATTTAATTCAGGGGTTCTTAAACTGGGAGTCAGGACCCCTTTGGGGGCTGCGAGGTTATTACATGGAGAGTCGCGATCTGTCAAGCTCCACCCCAAACCCCACTTTGCCTCCAGCATTTATAATGGTGCTAAATATATAAAAACGTGTTTTTAATTTGTAAGGGGGGGTCGCACTCAGAGGCTTGCTATGGGAAAGGGGTCACCAGTGCAAAAGCTTGAGAACCACTGATTTAATTCATAAATAATGAATTAATTAGGAATTTTTTATCACACCCAATCATGCTAATTTGATGACATTTCTAAAAATGTAATTTTACATTGATATATTTTCAAAGTAATTTTGACCTTTGAATAAGGAACCGGTGCCAAGTAAAAGGAACCGGGAATAAAGAAAAAACTTCCGCCTCCTCGGGGGAAGAAGGATTGTGTCCCTCCAACCCTACACAGCTCCCATGTATAAAACTTGTTTTACTTGATCTTTGCATACGGCATTGTGGGTTTTTGTTTTGTATTACTGAATAGAGAGAGACTATTTTATCTCACTTCAGATATTGTCTAGTTCAGGCTAGTTTTCTATTGGGAGCCTGATTTAAAAAATAGATAAATCTACCTCTCCCGCTCCCAAAAAAACTTAAAACAGTGTTTGAAACGTTTACATGTGTGGAACTCTGATAGGGGATACGCTTGTGGGGGGGGGGGGGGCGGAGGAGAGGCAGAGAGGGTGGCAAGGGGAGGGTTGGTGTTTGGACAAAGATGTTCCTGAGATTGGACCATTTGAAAAATCAGAGCTGCTTCTCTCAGCAAGGGTTTGAAATGCAACAGAGCTCCCATTTTCAAGTTACCATGTGGCCTGACGTGGGAATGCACTGCTGGCACTCATGTATATCTCAGTCTTGTCTGTCTGACTCTCCTCTGCAAAATGTAGTGAAATTCTCAGTCAGATATTAAATGTAAATAGATCATATATTTGACTGTTACAACATAGTTTATTACAGCACACTCTAAATTCCTGACAATCAAGGTTGCTTTATTGTAGTCTCTAAATCTAAATGACAATCTGGAAATACTCAGTTAAAGTGCTAACAGCATTGAGACTTACTATTTAACTACCATATACTAAACTTGATTTTCACAAACTTGTCTCTTAATAACTGAAATATTGTAATGGTGCTGTAAATAGCTTGATTTATCTTTGCTCTCGCATAAATGTTGGTTTTTGGTTGTGAGCATACACGGAGGAGATGTAGCTGTTAGGGACTATGGGCGTGTATTGGTAAATATCTGGAAACATTTTTGTTCGCACCAAAAATGTCCAATAATGGAATTTTTTGTTAATGAAATTTTGAGGGAACACCAATGATTTTGGGTACATTTTTAATTAAGTTTTTCTACCTTAATATTTTTGACATAATATATTGTTTCTGTCACTTTCCCTTTGGTTACTCAATGTTCTGTCTGCCCCCTTTTAATATCTCTCTTACGTCTGATTTTCTTCTTTTATTTTTGATAGATTATAATCTGACTGAACATTGTTTTGATCACCTTTGCTATTTAAATTAAAAAAAAACCCCAAACAAACGTGAAATTATGTGCAATTTGTAATTTTTCACTTTCTTTTAACAGCCTTATACAGATGAAAGCTGACAACTGAATGAAAATAAATGGACTCCTGCTGCATTTGTGTCTAAACACAGTTTAAAAGATGGACTTTAAAAACAAATGTTTTGATAAGCAACCATATTCTAAAAAGGAAGGCATCTGTGGTATCATACAATCTCATTTGCCCACACTGACATCAGCAAAGCTTATCTTCATATGTATCAGAATAACCTATCCACCAAAATGTTATGGGATGAGCTTAATTAATTCATATGTGTTATGACTGTGCAAACCTGTCACATTGTTTTTAAGGGATGTTTGTGTCTGTTTTGCTTTGTGACTCTTAAGGCTCGCCCTGAGCTACATTTGACCCTTACATTTTAATAAATTAAACTAAAAATGATATATCTTAAGTTACTTACTAGTAATTTGTAATAAAGTATCTCTTAGGTGGGGAGTGAAAACATGTAAAGATTCTGATGTTAAACATTTTAGAACTTTGAAAGTATACAACCAAAGGGTTGGTCAAAAAGATTAAGGCAAAAGCATACTAGTGTACACTGATAAGATAAATTCGTATATTAAATCAGTAATGCTGGGGTTCTTGTCTGAAATTCAGCAAAAATAGTCAGAGAATTCTATGTCTAGATCTCTTACCAACTCCATAACTAAGAATACATCAGCCCTATATACTTACTGCGCCACATCATCACTTCCAGCAAAGATGCTGGACATCATGAATTAAAATCCTTGGGACTTCCTTTTTGATTAATCTTGCTGGGCCTCATGCTACATATATGTCAGCCATCCCTATCTCTCTGTTACTTCCATGCATATGGGCACAGCTTTTCCCTCAAAAAAAAAAAAAAAAAAAATCTCCTAATCAACCCATTTTTAAAGTGTTTCTATTTTGTTCTCCTTTTATGTTTATAAACCCTATGTTGTGCCAAAATAGTTAAAGGCTATGTAGGTTCAGAATTCATTCCCTGCCCTTAGCTTTAACTTTATTAATAAGCTAATGCAAAAAGAGAAAAAAGCCGAGACAGATTCTGCCCATGCTTTCTCCCAAGCTTGGCTGTTCTTATGATTTTTCTCTTAGGACTGGCAAGGCTTAGACCATTGATTCCCAAACTGTTTATGAAGGTGACCCACCAACTGCATTTTGTCATCTTGTTTGCAACCCACCCTTACATATATGCACCCTCTGCCCTTGCGCTGCAATCTGAATCCCGGCCCAGTGCAGAGGGGAAGCCGGGACAAGGGGGCTTGGAGAGCAAGCCCACCATGCACTCACCCCACTGAGTCGGCTCTTGTTCCGCGGCACTAGGCTTAGCTCTAGTCTCTGCTCCAGGTGTTATGACCTGGTACACAGTGTGTCAGCACCACTCAGGTTTGGAGGGCAGCCAGTGGCTCTGCGACCCCATGTGTCTGGTTGCAATCCCCAGACTGGGGAGCCAGGCCCAACCTCGCAGGACAGAAGCCACCACGGTGGGGTGAGTGTGGGACAGCCTCACTCTCCAGTCCCCTCCTCTCTGCACCTGGCTGGTAAAGTGTATGTTTGCCTAGTTCAAGGCCCAGTGATGAGTAAACCTGGTCCTGGACACAGTGATCCACATAGAATCTTCATGAGACCCACCAGCTGGGAAACACTGGCTTAGATTCCTCTGATCAGGGGGCCACTCTCACTTCACTTATACCCAGAATTAGTTAATGAGGTGCACCATCCGTCAGAGCTCCAATGCCTTCTAACATAGGGGGTCAGTGAACCCAGCTGCTGTGTAACAATGCCATTCAGAATCTTGAAATGTTGACTTATCCAAGTTGGAAATCTTGTGTCCTTTATAGCTGAGATGTAGCTTGGTTACAGAAGTTTTCTGTGTAATGCTGTATCAGGCTGATTTAATGGTGATTTGGCATACACTTGCGGGCATCCTGTGCAAAATGGAGCTGAGGTCAGGTATTTTAATGTCATTCATTGGAAGACATGGTTCATGTGCTAGCTCAAACTTTGCACTTACTGACATGTTAAAATATAATTGTACTTTAATTTATTAAAGCACCCAGGATTTTTTTATTCATTTTTTTTGCAATGGATTATTTATGTTTTTAATGTGTACCTTGTATTTGTTTCTGGAAAAGGTAAAAAGGAAGAAGAAAAGATAGATGGTAGATTTCTGGATAGTGGCTTGAATAATTCTTTGGATATATCAGCACAGTTTTTTCTAAATCTGGTGTTGCATACATCAGCGTAATTAGTCATTTTAATACGATTACAAAGGAGTTTTTTCTCACGCCTTGTCAATAACCCTAAAAGTGTTTTTTAAAAAATCATTAAAATAAGAACAGTAAACCCTCATGTGGAAAGGGCACATGATCATTTGATCTCAAGTACATGTTGTAACTTGACAACATTATTAATTCTATGTACATCTCTGCTGCATTTCCTTATCTAATACTTTGGAAACAAACAGCAAATACTGAAGTGTACAAGCTGTTTAGAGTTCAGAAGGAAGAAATGTCAGATCACCTGATAGGAAAAAAATTCCTTGGAATAGGTCAAATTAATGTGAAAAGGCTACGCAGAAAATTAAATTGCTTCTTCCATGGCTCAGTGGGTGTAAGAGAGAAGAATTCCAGCAGGTGCACGGCTAGAATTTCTGCCTGCAACACAGCCCTGCTGTGCAGACTGTAAGTCTCTTTTTGTAGTATGGTGGGTCCGTCCTGGTCCATGAGTGGAGCTCTTAAGTGCTATGCTATGGCACTAACAACAAGAAGTTTGGCAGAATTTAATTTTTATTTTGTATAATTTTGGGGGATAATGTAGATGTTTATTTCTGAGCCTGTTTTCAAATGTATAGCGATTTAAATTGTCGTTCCCCACAACTGAGACAATCATTATTCACTGACTGTCTCTAGACATTCTCAAGCAGCATTTTTCTTTGCCTCCCTTTACCCTTCAGTGGGGATATTTTGTGTGTGTGGGTGCAATCACAGCCGCCTAGCAGGTGAAATCAGCAGCACCCACTGGTTACAACCCCAATCCCTCCAAACCTCCAACTAACCTAGACACACAGCACTGAGAGCTAGGCCCGCGCAGACTACAGCCCCCAGCATGCACTGCTCGCCAGGCTCCAAGCGAGGCCTGGTGCGGGAGAGCACGACTTTCGGGCCCCAGTGCATTCTGGGACGTGTAGTCTTTGCCAAGTATCGGGGGTAGCGGTGTTAGTCTGTATCTACAAAAACAACAAGGAGACTGGTGGCACCTTAAAGACTAACAGATTTATTTGGGCATGAGCTTTCGTGAGTAAAAACCTCACTTCTTCGGATGCATAGAATGAAAGTTACAGCTGCAGGCATTATATACTGACCCATGGAGAGCAGGGAGTTACTTCGCAAGTGGAGAACCAGTGTTGACACCTACTACAGGACAGGCCCAACAAGGACAATACCAGAACACCACTGGCCATCACCTACAGCCCCCAGCTAAAACCTCTCCCGCGCATTATCCACGATCTACAACCTAGCCTGGAAAATGATCCCTCGCTCTCACAGACCTTGGGAGGCAGGCCAGTCCTCGCTTACAGACAACCCCCCAACCTGAAGCAAATACTCACCAGCAACTACACACCACACCACAGAAACACCAACCCAGGAACCTATCCCCGTAGCAAACCTCGTTGCCGATTCCGTCCCCATATCTACTCTGGCAACAGCATCAGAGCACCCAACCACATCAGCCACACCATCAGGGGCTCATTCACCTGCACCTCCACTAATGTGATATGTGCCAGCAATGCCCCTCTGCCATGTACGTTGGCCAAACCGGACAGTCCCTCCGCAAACGAATAGATGGACACACATCGGACCTCAGGAATGGGAGCATACACAAGCCAGGCAGAGAACACTTCCGTCTCCCCCTGGTCGTTCTGTTACAGATTTCAGAGTCACTGTCAGTGACCCAGGACCGGGAGAAGCCCGCCCCCCCCCCCCCGCCGCGTTGCATGCTGGGACGCGTAGTTCGCCTCTGGCTCCGCAGCGGGCTCCCCCGCCCGCTGATGTTCGCGACGCGCGGCGATGACGACAGTTCCGAGCGCCCAAGCGTTCGTCTCCTTAGCGACGATGTCCGGGTGGAGGGGCCGGAGCCCGCTGCAGGGGGCTCAGCGGCGGGGCCGCGAGTTGCGGCAGCAGGTACCGCCCGTCCCGCGCACCCCCGCCCCGAAGCGACAGCGCGGGGAGCGGCGCCCCCTGCCGGCGGGGTGTGGGGGATCCAGTCTGGGGAGGGGGAGCGGCGCCCCCTGCCGGCGGGGTGTGGGAGATCCAGTCTGGGCAGGGGGAGCGGCGCCCCCTGCCGGCGGGGTGTGGGAGATCCAGTCTGGGCAGGGGGAGCGGCGCCCCCTGCCGGCGGGGTGTGGGGGATCCAGTCTGGGGAGGGGGAGCGGTGCCCCCTGCCGGCGGAGTTGGGGGGATCCAGTCTGGGGAGGGGGAGCGGCGCCCCCTGCCGGCGGGGTGTGTGTGTGGGGGATCCAGTCTGGGCAGGGGGAGCAGCGCCCCCTGCCGGCGGGGTGTGGGAGATCCAGTCTGGGCAGGGGGAGCAGCGCCCCCTGCCGGCAGGGTGTGGGGGATCCAGTCTGGGGAGGGGGAGCGGTGCCCCCTGCCGGCGGGGTTGGGGGGATCCAGTCTGGGGAGGGGGAGCGGTGCCCCCTGCCGGCAGGGTGTGGGGGATCCAGTCTCGGGAGGGGGAGCGGTGCCCCCTGCCGGCGGGGTTGGGGGGATCCAGTCTGGGGAGGGGGAGCGGTGCCCCCTGCCGGCAGGGTGTGGGGGATCCAGTCTCGGGAGGGGGAGCGGTGCCCCCTGCCGGCGGGGTTGGGGGGATCCAGTCGGGGAGGGGCGGGGGAGCGGTGCCCCCTGCCGGCAGGGTGTGGGGGATCCTGTCTGGGGAGGGGGAGCGGCGCCCCCTGCCGGCAGGGTGTGGGGGATCCTGTCTGGGGAGGGGGAGCGGCGCCCCCTGCCGGCAGGGTGTGAGGGATCCTGTCTGGGGAGGGGGAGCTGCGACCCCTGCCGGCAGGGTGTGGGGGATCCAGTCTGGGGAGGGGGAGCGGTGCCCCCTGCCAGCGGGGTGTGGGAGATCCAGTCTGGGCAGGGGGAGCAGCGCCCCCTGCCGGCAGGGTGTGGGGGATCCAGTCTGGGGAGGGGGAGCGGTGCCCCCTGCCGGCGGGGTTGGGGGGATCCAGTCTGGGGAGGGGGAGCGGTGCCCCCTGCCGGCAGGGTGTGGGGGATCCAGTCTCGGGAGGGGGAGCGGTGCCCCCTGCCGGCGGGGTTGGGGGGATCCAGTCGGGGGGGGCGGGGGAGCGGTGCCCCCTGCCGGCAGGGTGTGGGGGATCCTGTCTGGGGAGGGGGAGCGGCGCCCCCTGCCGGCAGGGTGTGGGGGATCCTGTCTGGGGAGGGGGAGCGGCGCCCCCTGCCGGCAGGGTGTGAGGGATCCTGTCTGGGGAGGGGGAGCTGCGACCCCTGCCGGCAGGGTGTGGGGGATCCAGTCTGGGGAGGGGGAGCGGTGCCCCCTGCCAGCGGGGTGTGGGAGATCCAGTCTGGGCAGGGGGAGCAGCGCCCCCTGCCGGCAGGGTGTGGGGGATCCAGTCTGGGGAGGGGGAGCGGCGCCCCCTGCCGGCAGGGTGTGGGGGATCTAGTCTGGGCAGGAGGGGCGCTGCCCCCTGCTGGAGAGGTGGGTGGGAGGAATCCAGTTTGGGGAGGGGGAGCGGTGCCCCCTCCTGGTGGGGTTGGTGGGATTCAGTCTGGGTAGGGTAAGTGGTGCCCCCGATGTTGTGGGTGGGGGTTGGGAACAACTGTTCTTTGATATCGGAGCCACTGAGCCTATCTGCCCCCTGCTGTCCATCTCTGAAGGCTGGACTCTTACCGTGCAGGTGGATGCATTGCTTGCTGACAGCAAGGAGAGGGGGGCCCTAGACCCTGCGAAAAGGAAGTACCTTTTTCAGAGGTAATTAACCCTAACAGTACACACTGCATAGAGGCGAAGCGCACTGCTATATCTGAAATCTAGGCTGAGGGGGTAACATTTGTGTGATGTACTATTAGCTATCTCATGACTAAGCAATTTATCACTGAGCGATAACTGCAGCTGGTTTTGATAGAAATTTTCCTAATCAATTTCGCTGATAAATTCATATTCAGTGATGTGGAGGGTTGCCCATATAAATGAATTATTGGGTGGCAGAGTAGACTAGTGGGCTGGGAGCCAGGAGACATGGGTTTTAGTCCCAGTTCTGCCACTGACCTCCTATGCAGCTTTGGTCAAGCTGTTTCACCTTTCTGTTCCTCTTTTCCCCACCCGTAAAATGAGGATAATATACTGTCCTTCCTATGTACCTTTCCTTTGCTTTGGACTCCCAAGTCAGGCAATGGATTGGAAAGGGTAAAATATGAAAGGTTGATGTTAACTCTTGCACACTGCACATATGCGTAAACAAAAATATTATACGCATTTAGGTCCTGTCCTGCAAACTGTTACACATGTGCTTAACTTTACTACAGTGGGTAGTCCCACTGAAATCAATAGGACTACTTTGAGCAAAATGAAGCACATACAGATGCAGAAGTATTTGCAGGATCAGGGATTCTGTGGATTAATTAGTACTTAACTGTGTGCACTATTAGTGGACACGTATGGTACTACATAAATAATAAAGGACTTAAAATGGCATATTATATGTGTTTGAGTGAGTTAAGGCTGCCCCATGAATCTTAGATTTTTAATATTTTACTTCTTGTGTGTGAACTAATATACTAGAAGCCTTTTACATTTAATTTTCGGTTAAAATAAATACAGAAGAGAATCCACCTATGTATGATATAGTTTAGCTGGGTTTGACGTTTTTACCTTGTGTGTGCTGATAAACCACCTAGTTGCAGTACTGTGCAGATCACATTCTGCATCAGTGCAATTCTGCCAATTATATAGCTTAAAATTTACTATAAAGTTTTTCTACACATCCACAGAACCATTTTTTTTCTTTCAAAACTGTGTCATTTTGAAAGAAACTTATTCGACTCTCCGCACCAGAAAGCGTCATTGAGAACTATTCACGTATGCAGTGAAGATTCAAAATCAGCCTTTTAGAAATGAACAGGTCTCAAAAAGGTCTTATGCTACTTAACTTTAAAAATATTTTTTTATGCTCAGAGAATGTGATAATTGCTGGATAGAATTTCTGCTGTAAAGGCTGTAGCTCAAGCATAAGGTTATTCCTTATTATTTAACAGAGCAAGGCCCCAATCTTGTTGTGTGGGGCCCAGGCAGATTGCTGCACCTGCATGAGCCCCATGGGAGTCAGCAGGGTTCAATGCAGGTGCAAATAGTTGGCTTGTGTGCTACACAGTGCAGAATTGGGGCCTACACTTCCAGTGCACCCTTCAGTAAAATATGAGATAAAATATTTGTTAAATGAGTACATTTGCTCAGGACAGAATCAAAATATTTGTAATAATACAATGAGACCCCTTTAAACACTTTTATTTTGATGTGCTAAACTGATGTCTTTTTCACAGGTTTATACTGTGCAAGAGAAAACAACAAGTTTGAAATTGATAGTATGATAGTGTTCTGTTTGTGGTGGTTAGCCCTGGGAGGCATAGTATATCTTCTGTGCAGTGGATTGACCACTTTGCTCGGAGAAAAAGCAGCACAAAACTGTAGGAGAGAAATGTAGCTCTGTTCATAGGAAAGAGAGCTTGAGTAAATGAATTTCACATGTATTGCAATATCATGGGCTGAGTCCAGCCATCATTTCTCCCTCTTGTCATAATGCAGTTCTTGTGGAAATTATTCCAGCCAAAGTTCTGAGGCACCTCCATGTGTGGCTCCATTGTGGGGGAAAAAGACATATGGATGCCATGTGGCTTGCTCTCCTTTAAAAAAAAAATTTTTTTTAAGTTGTAATCTCTTTCTGCTTGTGTGTCAGATGATGTTGGCTTTAGCCTACCACGAGGCAAATACTAGTTTCTTCTTATGCTATTATTTACATAGCACCATAGATGCACACAGAGAATTTAAGAAGGCAAAGTTCCTGTTCTAAGGAGCTTAAAATCTAAGGTCCTGATCCTGAATGAATCCAGGTCCTTGCACCTGTTAAAAGCTCCTTTGCCTATAGTCTTGCAAACACTTACATGTGCACTTGAGTAGCCCTATTGACTTCAGTGGGACTATTCATGTTTGTAAAGTTACATATCTACATACGTGTTTTCAGGATCGGGGGCTAACTTACATGTTTCAGAAATTGTACACAGTTTTAGTCATTTATACAGCAGAGGAGATCGTACAACCTTTGTCATTTGTTTTCAATATAGATGTATGGAGTTGAAGAAATCAGTGGATGAAAATACATCTGTTCTTCAAAACTTGAAAAAAGTAAGTTGTGAGGTTAAAGCATTTCCTAATTTCCCAAAATAAATTGTACAGAATGTTCAGAGAATGGTAATATTCTTAGATTGTAAATTCTTCAGGACAGGCACCATCCCTAACTTTTTGTATAGCAGCTAGTCTGTCTGGGCTCTGATCTTGACTGAGGTCCTTTGGGATTAGTCTAATATTAAATAATGATGTATTTTTCTGCATGCCTTATAATGTAAAGTTCTGTGGTTGAAGAGTTTCTTAGCATTACTTAATATTCCAGTGGGTTTTTTAATAGGAAAAAAATCATGGAATTGAAGAATAAGAATATAGATTTTCACTCCCCTCTTGGCTAGATGAAAGATCTAGAAAAATGTTAAGGAAACTGTATAGTAATAGATTTCAGGACTGATATTATCTAAACAGGAAATGGGAAAATGGCCATCCCCGTGCTTAGTTACTTAAATGATGTCAAGGCAAGAAGCTAGAACATATTGATCAAACAAGATGTTAAAAGTAGCTGAGAGCGCTAAGGCCTGAATGCTCCTCCTTCTCCACCCCCCTCCGCTGCCCACCTCTGGCTGTTTTATGTTAACTCACCGGAGGGCCTGATCCGGTACGTGGCCTCTGGGCACGCCTACTGGATCAGGCCCTGCATATGACTTAGGTGGCTGAATACTTATCATCCCCTGGTTTGTGAATTGCTCTGGGGCTCAGGCAGAAGATAGGTGCCCAGATGTATAGCGGGAGGCGGTACTGCACAAGCCCAGAGGTGGAAATGTAGGTACCTAGGGAACTTTTACAGCAGAAACTTAGGTGCTGAGTGAATTTAGGCACCTGCAGGATTTGGCGGTGGTTGTGCATTGCAGTGGTGCCAAAACAAGTATTTTGGTGCCTAACTCCATTTGTGCATTCTGGCATAAATGATTAACAAACACAATTTAGCTAAGGACTTAGCTTCATTTGACTCTTCAGCAGTTTGGTGTATTCTTCTTTCTTAGACTGATGAGCCTGCACCTGTGGGGAATTATAATCAGAGAAAAGAGGAGGAAGAAAAACAATTGTTAAAACTCTCTCAGCAGCTCCAGAAACTTGCTGCAGTCCTGAGTCAGGACAATGTGACCAAGGGTTACACTGTGTAAGTAATATAAACAGGCAAATACATTTTAATTCGCCTATTGTTAAGAAATAGTAGGAAACAGGTGGCTTATAAAAATATATTCATTTGTACAGCTGAAACAGACTCATTCTTGTATGAGAGGAGCTGAAGATAAAATACCAAAAAATTCCATATAAACTGTTCTGAAATGTGGTCACTGTAGCATTCATATCCTTTCCATTTTTGTCTTTTTATAGTATGTCCCTTCCAGACATTGAAGCATAGGCCACTGCTCACCTATTTCCTCAGAGAAAACCTTTCTTCTCTATGCCCCAAACGTTCTAGCACCAAGAACAAAGAGGCACCAGTGGAAGCACAAGTTGCTGTGCCATGGGAAGGAGGTTTCTCTGGGGTCCCTGGAGGCTGGAGCCCTCTTTGCACTCAGGGAAAATTGAGGCTCAAGAATGTGGGGTCAGAAAAATAAGCCAAAACGTAAAAGGGGCCAGACCTGACTGAAAGGCAGGGAGAGGCCCATAAAAGAATACCGTCAGCAGGTAGGCACTGTGCAGGCTGAAGAGCCAGAATGGTGGCTGAAGATGCACAGCTCCTGTGGGGAGCAGTTTTGTTGACTGCAGACAAGAAGGATCTGACTAGAAGATTCCAAGGGTTGTGGTTAGGTCCAAAATAGAATGTAACCATCAGGGGTTGGGAAAGGGCGTTTATCTTCTGGACTGCAACCCCTGGCCATAGGGACCACCGCACACCTTTAGAGTTTGGGAATTTCTGCGTCTTGTGCTAGGAAGCTGAGACCCAGGAATGAGAACCCTGCTGCAAGGTAACTTCAGAAATGCTAAATGACAAGGAAAGTAATTCTCATTTATATTCTGTAGAATAATCTGGAGATGATCCATTAAAATAAGAAATTGTGGTAAACGTGAGGTATCGTTTGTCTTGTGCAGAGATGGGAAATGTCAAAATAGTCCTCCAACAGAACAGGAAAATGAGGAAGAGGAGGATGAGGATGAAGAAAGTAGTGGGGAGGAAGATGCTGAAGAGGAGGAGGATGAAGAAGAGGATGATGATGATGAATTGGAAGATCAACCAACAATTAAAGAATGTATCACGGTTGGTGATTTTGTTGCTCAGCAGGAAGGGGATCTCACGTTTAAGGTACATATATCTTTGAAAATATTATAAAATGTGTTTGAACACATACTGCATCCTCTGAATATCAAATGACTGTGTGTATTGACGGCTCAGAACTCTGATTAAAAAAATGAATGCAAATCCACTGCTCTGTCCAGTCCCTCCTTTCCAATTGCCCATCTCTTCTTCTAGACCTGGGGTTCTCAAACAGGGTCGTGACCCCTCAGGGGGTCGTGAGGTTATTTGGTGGGGGGTCTCAAGCTGTCAGCCTCCACCCCAAGCCCTGCTTCGCCTCCAGCATTTATAATGGTGTTAAATATTTAAAAAGTGTTTTTAATTTATAAGGGGGAATCTCACTCAGAGGCCTGCTGTGTGAAAGGGGTCAACAGTACAGAAGTTTGAGAACCACTGTTCTAGACATGCCATCTTGTCAGACTATCCTGTCTATACAAAATAGTGCTTCTGGAGTAATCCTCGTATCCAGCTGCTCTGACCATATCCAGTTCCCTGCACTTGCTGCTTATTTTTTTTCCACATCAAATTCACATCTTCAGATCTCTCCCTCTTAATTCTCTTTCTTTGTTGCTCCCTTTGTTTCCTTTTCCCACTCTTGCCATTGAGCCCTTCATGTTCCCTTAAACTTGGGGTAGCCTCTTATTTTTATCCACTGAGCATTCCTCCATACTCCTTTAATATCCATTTTCCCATGAATCCATTCTACACTGGTCTGAACAAAGACTCACCCAAACCTCCATTACGTGATGTTCTATCTTAGATTGTGAACTATTTGGGGCTGGGCTGTATCTTATCTTTGTTAAAGAGCTGTGTGTGTGTGTGTGTGTGTGTGTGCGCTCTTCAAAAATGGTTAGTAATTTCTGGTTGGAAATGTTGTGATAAAGCTTTTTCAGGCTACTGTTTGGAGCAAAGCAGTCAAGAAAACTCCTTGCAGATGCACACTTAACAGTGAAATCAGTCCGTGCTTTTAAAAACACTTTAACAAACTGGAGAATGCCAAAGCACGAACTAGCATGGTGGGGCTATGAGCTGCCATGTGGCACATGGGTGTTTGGGCCTTGGTCTCTTGTTTCTGGCCATTTGAGTGTGAAGAACCATCTAGCAACCACTCCTTTTGATTCAGGAGCATATTTGATAGATGAGCTCTGAAAGGAGCCTTTGTGGCTGGAATCTGTAAGGTTAAGTACACCTCTACCCCGATATAACACTGTCTTCGGGAGCCAAAAAATCTTACCGCGTTATAGGTGAAACTGTGTTATATCGAACTTGCTTTGATCCACCGGAGTGCGCAGCCCCGCTCACCCGGAGCACTTCTTTACTGCGTTATATCCAAATTTGTGTTATATCGTGTCGCCTTATATCGGGGTAGAGGTGTATCTTTGTTTACATTTCCCCCAAATCTACTGTGCCTTCAAGAGCGGCTGAGCAAGAGGAAACCTTGGAGGCATATTCTGAATGCTTGGCCTGTAACTCTGCTGAAATGCCTTCTAAGTTTTGTTTCTTATTTAAAAATAAAGTTGAGCTTTTACCACCATTGGATATCAGGAAAAAGTAAACTAGTTCACTAAAACTGCAGTTGTTTCAAAGAATTCATGGTAAACCAGAATATGAAATCATCAGGGTAAACCAGTCCTAGATAAATATTAGATTTAAGAACATATTAAAAGGCAATTGCATTTTATTCTAAAAAACAGAATGTGGCCGACAGTTGTTCCATGAGTAATTTTTAAACATCTGAATATCAATGCATTTGTCTCTTTTCTTCTCTCTCTCCGCCCGCCCCGCATTACTGAAGAAAGGTGAAGTGTTGCTCATACTTGACAAAAAGCCTGATGGTTGGTGGATGGCTAAAAATTCCAAAGGGGATAGAGGCCTTGTTCCTAAAACCTATCTCATGGTTAGTATGCTTCCATCTTCTTCCTTTGTATTTGTACATCAGAGTGTATAAAGCTACAGATGGTTAGCAAAGCATTTTTTCTCACTTCACAAGGATAAATTATATTGCTGTTAATTTTTTGTAAACAAAAGCGGAACCCTTGAAACGTGAGCTTTGACATGTAAGGGCAGCTGTGAATACCTAGTAGTGCTATAGAGTAATTCATATTCTGAGCTTAAAGAACACTTTCAAAAGCTCCTTTTAACTTTGTGCCAAAGTTTTTGTGCCCCATGAGACTTATTTAGGTGCATACGTGGCATTTGTGCACTTAAATTGGGTAAATGTCTAATGAGAAAACATGATGCACGCATTTGCGTTTAGATAACCCACTTGGGTAGATTGAGTCCTGTCCTGAAGTCTGACCTTTTGTAGCTTGTTGCATTGCACTGGTGGTTCTCTCTTGTGAGAGAGCTTTGCAGGGCCAAATCACAGAGCACATCAAGTAGCTATGGTTACTTTGTACTTCAAGGTTCAGGTGCATTTTCCTCTCTGAGGAGGCTTGCTCTGGAAATGAGCTCTCTTGTTTACTATTTTAAGAGGCAAAAACTTGCTGCCATAAAAAATGTAAAATTATTGACTTTAGCTGTAGAACCCAGGATAACATCATATTCTCATGGTACCCTGTAGATGTCAGTCATTTTGTTCACTGACCACTATAACCAGCTAAGCTCCTCTTCTAAGCTCTTGAGACATCATGATGAGCACTCATACTGTTTTTAAAGTCTGAACTATGAAGTAGGTAAAACACTTGACAACTTTAACCCTGAATTACAGGCATGCAATAAAGGAGTTGGCCAAGAGCCAAGTGCAGAGGAAAGTGAGGAAGACATAGAGGTGGTTGATGAAACAGCAGATAAAACCGAAATTAAAAAAAGGTACAATGAGATTGCATTGGAGAAAATGAAGTGAAATGTAACCCCCTCCTTGTCATCTTTATTTTTTTTAATGTGGGTGGTAAATTATTTGAAATGCAATACTTTGTCAGTTACGTGTCTCTTGTTCTGTAGCAATGGCTTTTTCAATACAGGGGCAGCGGGATTTATTGTGTAGATTTCCAGTTTGAACTTTGCTTTTAACTTCCAGTCATTTCTTTCTTTACTAGGGTTTTTTTTTTTTTTGCCTCATAAAACCAAAGAGTGGCTGCTGTCCTAGCTTCATAAACCACTCCACAGAGTGCAAAATAGTAATGTGTTTCCCAGCCACCTGTTAATGGCCACATCCACCTGATGTACTAGATTTTCACCATTCAGCGACAGATGCATGTGTTTTATAGATCTAGTAATTGTTCATTATGCATCCATATGTTGGCAATGCATTCCTATTGTTTTGCTTTATGGTGTCCTTTTATTTCCCACCCTACCTACAGAACAGATTCTCACTGGAGTGCTGTTAGAAAAGCTATCACAGAGGTGGGTATATTTCTTATGATATTACCTTAATGTTGTAATGTCCGTGTAATCCATGGCTACACTATTTCTCGACAAAGCAAGTTCTGTCAGTGTGGTATAGCAAAATGGGAGGTTGTGTGTAAGCATCCATGAGGTCAGTCTAAGGATGTTTTGTGCTGAGAGGCCAAAATAGCTCTTAAGATAACTTAGGGGAACAGGTGACTGAATCCCAAGGTTTGTGTGTTCTCCTTTGTGTTTGGCTGCCCTGGGATTGGAAGTTAGGATAAGGACATAAACTAGTTCGTGGTTAGTGAAAATTGCAGCAAATTTAGAAAAAAAACCCTTATGTTTTGAGCAGAATAATACCATTGATGTGTTGGCAACCATGGGAGCTGTTCCTGCAGGATTCCGACCATCAACTCTCTCCCAACTCTTAGAAGAAGGTAAGATTCTCTTGCAGTAATTGCAGTGCAGGATTCATTATCATCTGTGATGAGTTTCTGATCCAAATTACTAGTCTGTTAAGAACAGTCTTTTTCATTTTAAATTATTCATGATTGGTTGCCCATACTGGTTGTATATGACTCAGTAGTGTGTAAGAGTCTTCTTAGTTTCTTTCTTTATTCATCTGGGGTGAAATCCTGGCCCCATTGAAGTTAATGGCAAAACTCCCTGTGACCTTGATGATTTCACTCCTGGAAGGGGAGAAATCTCCAAGGCAGTTCCTGTAGGCAGTGTGGAATAAGAATACTAAAACCCCTTTTCCCCCCTCCCCTGCCACAATTTCTGTAGCCATAGCTTAATTGTGGACTTAATTCCTTTAAGTTCGAGAGGGCACTTGAAGAATGTTGATAGCAATGTTTTTTATTAATTGTACTTTTTGATTTCCTTTTGTCCTAAGAAATAAGATGGTGTGGGTAGAAAACACTGTGTTCCATAGATGGATGTTTCCCTGTAATGACGAAATCTCTAACTAAATTGATTCTCTGCCATTAGGAGAGATGGGTGAGGGAGTGTAAACAATATAATAAAATGTTAAAACATTGTTTTTCTAGGGAATCAGTTTCAAGCCAGTTACTTCATACAGCCTGAATTGACTCCTTCACAACTGGCTTTCAAAGACCTAGTGTGGAACCCCGAAAAAGACACTGTAAGTAATTTCTGTTGATTAAAGTTCTGAATGCTGTCGCTTTTAGGATAGATGACCAGAGTCTTTAGATGAAGAGGTCCAGAGCCCAGAAAACAAATATCATGTTATTAGTAAATATTGAAGTGAGATAAATGTTAACATTCTTCTATGTCACGCCAGGGCATTCCAGGCAGTCGATATTATCTCATCCTACTAGCTGACAGCCAGAACATCAAAAGAAACATGTGATGTCAGACCCTAGATAAGACCAATTCCAGCTGAGCATACCTGTTGCTTTCCAGTCTTCCAGGTGAAACAGCTGTACAAATCTTTTAGTTAGATCTTAAACTTTTGTCTGACACTGTGAAATCCCTTGGTTCAGTTAAGTAGTTGTTTTTCACTGTGAGGTTTTGGTTCATTTTCTAACATAACTTTGCAACATCATTTGAATATTGTAGTGGCAAAAATGTGTGTAAGCCAGGCATTTAGAAGAGAGTAGCTCAGAAAATTGAAATGCCAGACTTCCTCCTGGGTCTTTGCTTATCTTGTTATCAGTGGGAGAACCTACTGTTTGACACGTTAAATTAACTTGCATCTTCCACGTTATGGATGTGAATTACAATACAATGTCATTGCCATAAGACAAAGAGATGATCTGCACCAACCATTCCAGCTTACATTGGATAGACAGGATGTTCTCAGCCCTGTGTCTTGTCTGAGGCTCCTGGTACATGTTCCAGATGGACATGGAAGAGTATTGAACTTTGGACTGTATCTGGAGTGTGGGTCTGTGAACAAAACTGAAGGGTGAGTGGGTGGTGGTGGTGTATCCTGCCCATTGTGGCATGGTAGATAAGCTTCAGATGTTTGTCATTATTAAAAACAATTTGTGTTGTGCAAATAAGTGGCCTGTGTACAACCTTAACTGTAACTTGACAGTGCTTTTTGCCAGGGCTTCTTAGATGGCTTTTTATAAAAATACTTTGATGACTTGATGGAGGTGAAATAGAGCTGGTCTCAAGCCAGACCCTGGTAGACCTGTGTTCATAAAAGCACCATCACACTTAACATTAATTAGCACACATGTTGTCTGAGCAGAATGGCCAAGAGCTGAATGGCATGGAGACTGACTGTTGTCCCCTAGAGGGGGTCTCTTCACAAAAGGGTTGAGATATTGCAGAAAAGCTTTGCTGTTGGCCTTGTGCTATACCTGTTCTGTGGATAGAGTAATCCAGGCTCCATGGCACTGTGACACCTGTCACAAATCCTAAACACACACACACACACACACACACACACACACACACACACACACACACACACACACACACACACATCATTATACTATATTTAGGAGGACCATGTAGATTTAATTCTCTATTTTATTATTTTGTCTGCTTCACAGATTCAGCCAAGACCAACTCGAGTATCACTGATTTTAACTTTATGGAGTTGTAAAATGATTCCTCTTCCAGGAGTGAGCATACAGGTTCTCAGTAGACATGTTCGACTCTGTCTTTTTGATGGTAACAGGGTGAGTTGCTCTGATGCAATAAAATGTAACGTTCCCGAAACAGTGAAGTTAAAACATGCTGTATTTAAGGGATTTTTGAATGGATTTAAAATGATCACATTTGGGCTGCCTCTTCTTATGGGTAAAATTTTCAAAAGTGCCTAAGTGATGGAGGAGGTTAAGTTCCATTTTTAAAAGTGACTGAAACATTTAGGAGCCCAAGTCTCACTGAAAGGCAATGGGACTTGGACTTGTAAATGCCTCCGTCACTTTTGAAAATGGGACTTAACGTCTAAGTCACCTAGGTTCTTTTGAAAATTTTACCAATTTCATTTAACCCATTTGTGATGCTTTTTACACACAAGAAACAGATCTGCTGAGTACGTGTTATTTTTTACAGTCCCTTTTTGGAGTACAATTGTACTTTCATCTTAATTGCAGTTTACACACCTTTGGAAAAAGTAATATGAAAATGAAATATATAAATTTACTATAACTGGGCTAATTTCAGAGACTTTTTTTTTAAAAAGAGCTTTCTGTAAACTCACGTTATTTTAGTAAATAAATTCTCAATGCAAATTTGATTGTTTGTCTAAAAAGCACCAAGCATACTTATACCATTGTATAAATTATAGACACAACATTAGTTTCTTAAATCCAGCTGAATAAAAATCTTATAATCCAGAGTTTCAAAATTCTGAAAACCTTTTATAATCTGCCACCAACCTCTGTGGACTCCTCAGAGTTCAGAGGACATTTCCTCATTCATTTCACCCCACTATTTTCACCCCTACATCAAATCAGCTATGTTCACGACTGAGGGAGTGTCGCATTGCACCTTCTGCAGCTGCTGCTAAGTTGCTAGAAGCATTGCTAGAGAGACTGTGCTGTGCTTGCTGATTCTTCTTTCAGGGAGTGTGATTCCTCTGCAGTGTTCTTAACACGTCCTAGCTAAGAAGGGTGAAGGACAGACATGGTCTGATCCTGCATTGCAATGCTGAGTGCTGGACTAGCCTTGCATGATCCTATGTTTTCTTAGAGCTACATAATTTTCCAGAAAACTAGTTTTTAATATTTTCCCCACCATAATTTCCTCTCTCATTTTAGGTACTGAGTAACATTCATACAGTTAGAGCTACATGGCAACCTAAAAATCCCAAAACATGGACCTTCTCTCCACGGGTAGGTATATAGCCTAGCAAATGGACTTGGCCAGTATGTGTGTGTGTCTGCTAGTTGTAATACAGCATACTCAGATGTTGTCAGCCAATAGGTTCATCTCACTTTTAGTCTTCTTACATTTTCTTCATATATTAGAAAGATAAAAATGGGACTAATCTGTACTATGCCTGAGGCATTTAGCCCTCAAAAGCATTAGGTCTGAATGAAGGGTCATATCTTGCAAACGCTTGCTATCAA
Source organism: Malaclemys terrapin pileata (assembly GCF_027887155.1). Lineage (NCBI taxonomy): Eukaryota > Metazoa > Chordata > Testudines > Emydidae > Malaclemys > Malaclemys terrapin. The sequence goes on from NC_071507.1 coordinate 4,246,552, forward strand.
GTATAGTACTTAGTACCCAGTAATCCCAGTGACTTCATGGTGATCAAGCACAATGCTTGGTAGTGTTTGCAGGATTGGGCCCTAACACAGCATTGCTGTTGGCTCACTTAAGTCAAGACTGTTGCAATTTCTCTCAGCCAACAGATCTAACCAATACATTTTCAGTTTGGGTCAGTTTGATGTTGATGATAATACCTGGCAGTCTCCACCTATAGATCTCAAAACCTCTACAAAAGTGGGCATGCATTATAATTCCTGCTTTACCTATGGAAAGACTGATGCACACAGATGAAGTGACATGCCTAAGGTCACAAGTACCGTATAGCTAAGATACGATAAATGTTGTAAGGCCCACAGCTGCACCGCCTCAGAGGGGAACTGATAAGGTTTTATTAGCTAATCAGGACTGGGTTAGGTGTAGGCTTGGCAGAATTCCATTTTTTTTCGGTTTCAACAATATTGATTTTTATTCTTTTTTTCAATTCTTAATTATTTTTATTTTTACAGTTGTGGGAAATTAATGGAGGATAGCGTTGGGGTTTGGGAGGAGCCATTCAGCAGCAGATGGCCTCCCCCATGACTGAGGGCTTGTCCTTCTCCTCCTGGGCCTGGCCAGGGGTCTCTGCTCTGGCCAGGCCAAGACCATAGCCTTCCCCACACCTTGCGTCTGCAGGGCTCCATTGTCAGCAGCTCTGTAGCCATGCAGCTCTGCAGTCACGTGACAGCAAGGCAGCAGAGAGCTCTCTGTGCTGCTGTAGGGCCAGTGACATTCCATTCTTGCAGGCACAAGGTGCGCGGGGGAGGATGTACTTGTGCTGTCTGTTGCCTATGGATAATTTTTTTTGTCGATTTCAGTGTGACGTTGAAATCGACATTTGACAACATCTGTCAATTTAAATCGAATCCTGCCAAATAAAGTTGTGTGTGTACCAAGGAAATGCTGTGAGGAACGGGTGTTAGTTATTCAGCAGGTGGCACTCTGTGCTTGGAATCAGTATAAACTTGAACACTAGAATGTGTTATTAGCAATGGAAAGGAGGAGAGTGCTGCTGTGAATAAACTTCCTTTGTATTTTCGTTATCACAGCTTATGACTGATAACCTGCCTTAAACTGATGTTGTGTAGGATCACTGTACGCTATCAAAGAACTGCTGTATGTTAACTCCAGCGGTGGCTGTGTTTCTCTGGTGGGCAAAATCGTCTCTTATTTGTAAAATGCTTTGAGAGCCTATCATTACTAAAGGAGTTACTTTTACAGATTAGCAGCCTTTTATGGAAAAACAGAATGAGAATAGTATTTTTTGCCTTAAATTCAATCTTTTTAGTTAAAAGAAAGTGATGAATAATGAGATTGAGTCTTTTACAGAAGATCCTAGAATCAATGTGTTCAGAGGTTTTTAAAAATTGGAATCTTGAAGATCTACACTCACACCTTATTTTTGTTTTAATTTATTAGGTAACAGGCATTTTACCCAGCCTGCTTGATGGTGACTGTTTTATCAGGTCCAATTCTTCATCTCCAGACATTGGTATATTATTTGAACTTGGCATCACTTATATTCGCAATGTAAGCATATAAAGATGGATACATTTTCAAAACTGAATGTTTTATTATTATTACTTCCAGAATCACAACATCAAACAATCATAGTACTATAGAAAACTTTTTGTTTTTTATTTTTCCTTGGCTTTACTAGTTTTTTTTTAAGTGATTTTTAGTGCTAGTCAAATGTTAGATTGACAGCAGTGGAAACTGAAATCCTATTAATCCACAGAAAAGGTATAACATCCATCTCACCCCACCCACAACCATCTGTGGAAGAATAGAAAGGTAGTTTTCGCTCCTTGTTTAGCGATCAGAACACTTTCTTTTTCTGATCACTGGTCATCAGAAAGTTTTACTTGGCCTGAAAGCATTTTTACTGGTCTTCCAAAGATCTGACATGCATTGTAATTATTAAGGACCAATTTCTTATCATTCTGGTTATCATCTTGCTTTCCCCATTGCCTTCTAATTTTGGCATGATTAATAGCTCATAATCAAATTGTTCAAGAATAATCTTTTATATAATTTGAAAGCTGAAATTGCAAACTCTTTCAAAAATGTGTAACATACTGGTTTCTAGCTCCAGTGGTTACTATCTGTCTGATTTGGTACTTAGAAGAATTGAGACTAGAGGGTGATGTGCAGAGAGCCAGTTATCAGCGGCATGAGCTCCCATGAACTCTGAGATATAAAAACAAATAATTACACCACTGGAAAGCAGAGATTCTTCGCTGTCATTTCTGATGGTTCATGAAATATTGGCTCTGAAGAATCACTTGTTCCTCAGTCTAACAGTACTTTTTGCCGTTGTTTCAGGGCAGAATATAGCAAGTTCAACATGAGTCATATAGTCCCGCTTTGCTGAGTCACCACATTAACTGTGATTTTTCCCCTGTAGCAGGTATAATTTCATGGTCTAGGTCTAGGAGAATTGTATATATAAATAGACTAGCTCTGTGTCTTTTGATCATTGGTGGTCTGGAGGGGCCTGTTGGGGAATGATGGCCTTCATTATGCTATTTGTCTAGTCAGGATTTCATTAAGGATGTGTGGCTAGAATATGGTTGTACAAGGGCTAGAGTTTGTGCAAACACCCTGTTGGTCTTAATAATACCTAGCTCTTGTATAACACTTTCCATCTGTTGATTTCAAAGCACATTACAGAGAAGGTAGGGATCAGTATCTCCATTTTACACATGGGGAAACTGAGGCACAGAGAGGCAAAGTGACTCCCCCAGGGTCACCCAGCAGGCCAGTGATGGAGCTCCTCCAGTGATGGAGGAGTCCTGAGTCCCAGTCCAGTGTTCTAACCACCAAGCAACGCCGCCTCCATTACAAGTAAAATATTCTAGTGTTTGTGGTCACTGATATCATAAAAATGGTTGTTATAGATTGATAAGCTTCACTCAATTACTTTTTTTTCTCAGCGCATCACTAAAGGTTGTTTGGAGGCTTTACAACTATGCATTTCCTTATTGAGGGCTTGTCTACATGGTGCAGCAAAGTATGCCAGAGGGGTGAGATATGTGAAGTGCAGTAATGTGTTGCACTCTACCCTCCCCATGTAGACCCTGCCGGTGTGCTCTGAAAGGTACCTAGTTTGTGTTAACCTAGTCATGTTAACCCAGTGTGCTTTGCTGGCGCTGTGTAGGCAAGTCTTTAATGTCTTGCTTTCTTTAGAATTAATCTTATCTTTGCATTTCCTGGCTTTCTAAAGCTTGTTTTTTATAATTACAACATTTTTGTACGGTTTTGTAACTTTTAAATTACTGTTATGAATTCTCAACCTCAGCTCCAGTTTAACTGGTGGTGATTGTTGTTTGTCTGGTAATGTAATTTCAAAGGCCTGTGGGTGAGTGGATTTGTTGTTTGTATTTTTTTAAGTTCACCCTAGACTAAGGGTAACTTCAGACACACAATTGGACAGATATTTTCATGTGGTAATAGCTGCACAATTGTCTACTTCTAGCCCAACCTTTATTTGAAAATCAGGCCCATAATCTCTATTTAACTTTTTAGTTGCATGTAAACACATACATAACAAACACAAGGTTAGGGCAAAAGACACTCAAAAATGTTGTGATCAGTACCCAATTCCCTGAAATTTTCGAGGTATATTTACATAGTTCTGGAACCTTTCATATTTTGAAGGGAGATCTTTTATCTGTGGTTCCACAAAGTGTCATTCATCTCTTAGGTTTTCTATTTTTAGCTGTCTGAATAAGAAGTTTTATTCTTCTTTTACTTTCTAGTCAACTGGTGAAAGAGGAGAGTTAAGCTGTGGTTGGGCATTTCTAAAACTCTTCGACTCCAGTGGAATTCCAGTTTCTTCCAAGTAAGTTGGCTGTATTTTCCTCTCAGAGTATGAGGATTTTTTTTTAAACTCATACTTTTGCTTGCATTTTTGATGTACAAATTTTTGTTGCAGTTAGCAGTAGAGCTGGAATTTCACATGTATTAACAGTATATAAAAGGGCCTGTGTATTTAATTGCAGAAAAGTTAATCAGATTTGGGATTCTAATATTCAGGTGATGCTGGAACTTCTAATCAGCATGTTTTTGTTCTAACTATCCACCCCTCAAAGGCTCAAAATTAAGTATCCAAAAACTGGAATGCAAGTGTATTTTGCAAATGATTGTTTTTGATCTAGCTTACTACAGAGATATTAGGTTAAGTGGAAAAAAATTAAAATCCAATGTATTAATCCCCATTGACACTCAGTTTATATTTTTGCATTTATCTTGGCCTAGACAGTGAAAATCAATTTGGTCACTTTAACTTTTTCATAGATCCATAGTCTATAAGGCCAGAAAGGACCACTGTGATCATCTAGTCCTTAGCACCCCCTCCCTGGATTAATTCCTGTTGGAACTAGAACATTTGTTTCAGAAAAATATCCAATCTTGATTTAAAAATGGTCAGTGATGGCAAATCTACTCAGCCCTTGGTAAATTGTACCAATGGTTAATTAACCTCACTTAAAATTCTGTACTTTGTTTCCAGTCTGAGTTTGTCTAGCTTCAACTTCCAGCCTTTGGATCTTGTTAAATCTTTGTCTGCTGGACTGAAAAGACCATTATTTTAAATTTTTGTTCCCCGTGCAGGTACTTATAAATTGGGATCAAGTCACCCCTTAACATTCTCTTTGTTAAATTGAATAGATTGAGCTCCTATCATTATGTCTTTTGTTTACAGGTTTATGTCTAATATTCCAAAAGCTTATGCTTCAGGGCTTCAGCCAGCCACCTGTAGGGATTCTTTCCCTCTATCCCCCACAATGTATTCTGGGTTTTTTGGTCTCCTTCCTTTGAAGGATCAGAGATGGCCACAGCTGGAGATGGAACACTGGGCAGGGTGTGTCATGGCTCTGAGATGGCATCAAGCATTTCTCTCTCCCTCAATGCTTGGCAGGCTGGTTCTTGGTCACATGCTCTGGGGCTAACTGATCACCATAAGTGGGGTCAGTGTAGGGGACCAGGGTGAGGGCAGTCTGGCTCAGCAGTCACAGCTTAGCTGGGGTTCACACATCAAGAAATGTAGTTGGTGAGCAGGGGTTGGGGAATCGCTAAGACCGGGTTCCATAAGCAAGTGTTGGAATCAGAGTCAGTCTGGCATCAGAGACTGGAGATCAGAGATAGCTCCGGCTGGAGTCAGGAGGCAAGAGTTCGAGTTGAGCTGGGGTCGGAGACTGGAGATCAGGAGATGAGGTGAGGTCTGGAGTTGCACCAGGCCAGACGTCTGCGTGGGTTGGCCAGACAGCTTCCTGGGGCACCCTCCAGGGTTAAATAGTGCGATTGGCCAATCAGAGGTCTGCAGAGTATTGCCACTCTGGATTCTTTGGGCAGTACAGTACTTCCTGTGGCTCCTATCCCTATGCTCCCTGGCTAGGGCTCTACATGGCCTCCCAGTGGCATCGTGAGAACGTTAGCCATCTCAGGTTCTGCAAACCTGGGTTCCAGTCTGCGGATCCTTACAGTCAGGAAGAAATTTCCCCCCAGATGAGATTGGCAGTGACCGGGGAGTTTTTTTGCCTTCCTCTGCAGAGTGTTGGTGTGGGTCATGTGCCAGGATTTTCTAGGTATATCTAACTTAATCACTTTTGTGCCATTGGCCTTGGTCCCTCCTATGCTCTGCCTGTGGCACATAATGGTGTAGTCTTCTGTGGGCTGTAATACTTTGGTCTAATTTATAAATAAATTATAAATTAAAATAAATTAATGGAGATATCCTATCTCCTAGAACTGGAAGGGACCTTGAAAGGTCATTGAGTCCAGCCACCTGCCTTCACTAGCAGGACCAAGTAATTTCAGTTGTTGATTTCGTGTGCGGGTGCTGGGTGGTGGTTAGTGGCCTGTGATATATTGGAGGTCCGATTAGAGGTCTGTGATATAAAGGAAGTCCCTTCTGGCCTTAAGCGCTAGGACTCTATAAGGCATTTTTTTCCAATCCTTTAATTGTTCTTGTGGCACTTTTCTGAGCCCTCTCCAGTTTATCAACATCATTCTTGAACTGTGGGCACTAGAACTGGACACAGGATTGCAGCAGTGGTCATACCAGTGCCAAACACAGAGGTAAAACAACCTCTCTACTCCTACTCAAGATTCCCCTGTTTATGTATCCCAGGATGGCATTATCCCTTTTGGCCCCAGCATTGCACCAGAAGATCATGTTCAGCTGATTATCCACCATGACTCCCAAATCATTTTCAGAATCACTGCTTCTCAGGATGGAGTCTACAGGATGGAGTCCCTCGTCCTGTAACTTATAGGTCCTTAGTGCTTCAAAATGCTGCAGGGTAATATTTGTTTGTTTAAAAACACAGTGGAATTCACTACTACAAGAAAGGACTGACACTGCTCTCACTGCTAGCAGAACTAAACACAAATAAAAACAAGCAATTTACTCCACCCATCCAAGGAGACAGAATGAGGGAGATTGTTTTGTTTTAAAAAGTTGTGAGATGTTCTCATCAGTTGATGATGGATGGAGCAGAAAAACCTAAACAGATAAAAACAATCACAGGAGAAAATTTACCAAAGCTCTTTAAATGGCTGAATTGAACAAGACACAAATAGGCTTAACTTGGGCTATCCACCCTCATAATTCCATGCAATTGCTTCAAGCTTTTGAGGGGAAAATCAAATTAGTTCTAATTGTCTGAGTAATTTGACCATCTGAATAGCGAACCACTCTCTAATGTGCTTTATTTTTTACCTTGGTTTTAGTATATGTGTGTGATGTTCTAGTTTAAGTACTGGAATTATAACCTCACCACACTCCAATGCCATGGCTAGCCCTCCTTACAAAGAGAATAAATTATATTGATTTGAAATGTTAGCAATAAGTGTGCAGTTTCTAAGAGCAAAATTATTCAAACAGACACACCTCTGGGTTGCATTATCAACATCTGCACTTTCTGTCCTTCTCTCATATAGGTGCACATTCCTTTCTTCTCCTTCCAAAATGGCATCAACCCTAAAATGATAGAACATAAGAACATAAAAACGGCCGTACCGGGTCAGACCAAAGGTCCATCTAGCCCAGTATCCTGTCTACCGACAGTGGCCAATGCCAGGTGCCCCAGAGGGAGTGGACCTAACAGGCAATGATCAAGTGATCTCTCTCCTGCCATCAATCTCCATCCTCTGACAAACAGAGGCTAGGGACACCATTTCTTACCCATCCTGGCTAATAGCCAGTAATGGACTTAACCACCATGAATGTATCCAGTTCTCTTTTAAACACTGTTATAGTCCTAGCCTTCACAACCTCCTCAGGTGAGATGTGAAGTCATTTTGAGTTGGGATTTTACTCCAGTATGAACAGTGTTGCCCAACATTCACTGCTATAAACATACAGTTTGTTTCTTTCAGTACTTCAGTAAAGAAGGCCAGACAAGACAAAACTGACTAATCAATTTAACACTTTCAGACACTGACATTCTTTTGGTTTTATACTCCGTGGGCTCATCCCAAGAAAGTGCCCCGTAAGGCATGCCTTTCTCACCACATGTTCTAGTTTGAGTTAAATTAGGCCAAAGGACATACTAGTGGAATAATTGAATGGAATGGGATTAGAACTGAAACTTGGGGTCATTTGTTACATATTCACTCCATCAGCAGCTTCTGAGGTATCACACTTGCTAAATGGATGTGTAAAATATAGTAACATACACTGAGCTATTTGAAATATGGCTCAATCTAGCCTGACTCAAATCTAAATTGGTCCAAACCTTTAAAAAAAAATCTTGCTCATAGATGTGCACTTTCCTACTGTGCATAATTAATGTTTTAGTGGCTAATTGCATTGTTTGCTCTGTCTCCCATAAATGTTATATCTGCTTTGACAAATGGAGTAAAATAGGGTAGAAGATGAAGTGAGCTTTGAAGAATAAAAAAGAAATCTACTGTCTGCTCTGTCAATACTCCTTTTAACAATAAAAAGCATAAAGCGCAAGAGAAAAGAGTTTTCTTCTCATTTCTTTTCTCTTAGTGTATTGGTGATCCTTCCATAAGACTCATGTCCTGCCCTGCTGCTAATACAGTGATGTTAATACAGTGTCTAGAATTTTGAAACGAAATGTTTATCTTCAGGATGAAAACTTTCAAGCTTTGATGGCTAAAGTTTGACTCATGAATTAACATTTAGATGCCTAAATTAAATATGGATTCAGGAGATTGACTTTAGGCACCAAAGTCAGTGTAGATTTAGGAGCCTAACTTAAGTTATACAAATTTTAAAATTTCTCAAGTAGTAGTAGAAGTATCAAGTAGTCAGTGAGCAGAAATCTTGTGCCTGTTAAGTTACCAAATTTATTGAAACATGAGAAATGTCAGAAAGTTGAGTCTAGAATTGTCCATTAGAAATGTCATCTTTGAATGATTGAGCAGTGTCAACACAATCAGTTTCACATTATTAAAATGTATTTTTATACATACCTTTGGTTGCGGTTTGAATGAACAAATACAATTGACACAAGATGAAGACTGCAATTTGTGAAAATGTGAGTGAGAAGAGACCTTTGTTCAGACTGCAGAAATACAGGTTTTTGGGAACGAAAACATGATGAATGTTTTGTTATATTTCATTTTAAACAACACTATTGGACTTGCATTTAAGAGAATTATTGCTAGTACTTGTTTTGAAATGTGGCTCATTTGTTACCGTAAAAGAGAATCTTCAGGCTTGCTTCTTGAGTTTCAACTGTTGTGAGTGATTAAGCAAAATCAGCTCCTATTAAAATATTAATGATAAAGCAAAGATCACTCTTATTTTTAAAGAAAAGAGATCCAGTTTTCATTTTCAGATAAAAGTGATGCTATTGTTTTCATTTCCCCTGGTTATGTTTATTAAAGTACATTACTGTTTATATACAGGACATATGAGCTTCTTTTGAATGGTGGCACACCCTATGAGCGGGGTGTTGAGGTGGACCCATCTATATCAAGAAGAGGTACAGTTTCACATGTACATTACATAAATGAAATGACACAACAATTGGTTACTGTATTTTGCAACCTTGCAAGCTTATAAATCCTCTGAGGTTCTGAGTGGAGCGTGTAACTATGCTTGACATTCAGAGTCCCTTTGGCAAATCGCAGGGAGAGGGAAACGAGCGGGCATGAGCTCATAAACAGCTTCCTTTTACAAACAATGCGGAAATTGACTTTATTCTAAACTTGTTCCTGATCGTCATTCATGCCAATGTATTATCAGCATTATCTATAGTATCTACAGTTATGTCCTTCAAATGGAGATGAGCAGGAAGAGACGAGTAATAAAACAAATAAGTGGCAAGATGATGATGGATTTTTATTGCCACTTTTTTGTGATAACCCACATTATTCAGACTTGGCTTCAACTCACACCAAAATGTGGTTACCTCAAAGAGATGGCAAACTTTTTCTTTTATAACATATCCTTCCAAATAAGCTGTCCATGCCCTGATTCTCTTAAATGGACCTTAGCAGTGGAGGGGACAACCCAGCTTCCATTAAATTATCCTTTAAATAGTACCACAATGAAGGGGCGGAGAGAGGTTGTTTGGGTGCTGGCTAGGAGAATTCTTCTGTTTATGTGTCTAAGTGAATCTGATGTTAACATTGGCTGGTGTCATAATTGTTTAGGTCGATGTTACTCTTACCTTGTCTTAAGAGTTCCATGATTTTTAATGGCTGAGGTTTGTTTGTTTAAATGGATGCGTACAATCGTGTATTGTTTCTTGAATTGTACTTAGAGCCTTAAATAAGTTACTTGTTATGGAATATGTAGTGTGTGTGTGTGTGTGTGTGCATATCCTCCATTGCAGTAAATGAAATTTCACTGTAAGTGGGTTCAAATGATGCACTGTCGATATTTTAACCCGGGGTGCCCCCAATGTTCCTCCTTCGCTGTGATAAACCCAATTTGCTAGAGGTGCTTGTTGTTGCAGGGTGTGGACAACCTCGGCCTCTCCTGACTCCCTCCAAACCAATGACCTGCTCTTCTCTTTCTTTGTTCTATCTCATTTGCCCCTCCCCTTCTCAGCATTGTTTCAAGGGCCGGATCAACAGGCTGAAAGAGCATATGTCTCTACTTTGACTGAAAAATCATACACTGGTGCCAAGCTTCTCTTCATAGATAAACACTGACTGTGCTATGCCTCTCTCAAGCATAAGATGCACCCAAGGCTACGCATATATTTAAAACAAATCAGAAAAAAGTTCTTTGGTACTTGCTGCCTAGATCATGAGTTTATGCAAGTGCACTTAGGAGATGTTGACTTCAGAATGTGCTAATTTTAAATGATTTTTTTTCTTGGTTCAGTATCAGAAAGGAAGTTTCCTTTTCATGCTTGAAAAGTGGACTTGGAAACTTAGCTTCACTTTGCCATGTGCATATTTAAATGTGCCTTTTCATTTTATAATACTCAAACATCAAAAATGAAAACAGATGTTTTGAAGCTAATTTCAACTGTTTATGTCTTAAGCAAGCAGTGGTGTTTTCCATCAGATGATGACACTGAAGAAACAGCCTCAACTTCTCGTGAAACTGAGATCATTAAGCACACGATCAAAAGGCATCCTGAAGTAAGTGTTCTATGTATGTAAAAATAACGTGAAGATCTGTCCATGATAATTTGTGTCAGTGGATCAATTCTAATGTAATGCATAACTGGAAAAAGTTGATCACCAAGTATTGTCTGTGGTTTTTTGTTTTCGAAAGCTCTCTGTCTATGTACTTATATAGCCTCAATCACCATAGTATAAACACATATTCCACAAATGTTAATCAAACCATACAATTCATGAGTGGGGCAAGTATTGTTATCAGGCAGATTGAGTGACTTCCCTGAGGTCACACAGGAAAACTAAAGAACTGGGAACTGAAGCTAGCTCCCGAGACCTTGTCCACTGCCTTAAGTACAAGAGCATCCTTCCTCTTTATAGGTCCCCTAGTGGAGAGAGTGCTTACTCCAGAAGTGTAATCTCTATAGAAAACAGTGACCATTGAGGCTACGTATGTTCCCCTCAAAGAACTGAATGTGTGGTACAGGGTTATATAATGATCATGGTGGAGTCACCTGCTAATGAAAGCAAGACCAGAAAGAACTCACAAGACCACCGCAAAGGATGAGGAATCAAGAAAGTTAGCTCCCTTAAGATTAATTTCCTTAGCAACACTACAAATGTTGATAGTGACTTATCACATATTATTGGCCCACTGTGATTTTTCTCTCAAGACAAGATCCTCCTTCCCTAGAACAGATTCAGTGGAGAATCTAAAAAATGGGAGTGGCATTAATGGAAGAAAGTGGCCAAATACACTCTCCTATAAAACAGAAGATACGGTGGCTTACTTGGTGGCATCACTATGATATAGAGAACAATTGGCTTCACATTCTGCTTTGCCTCTGGAAGTACAGAGTTGGGGTGTTCTGTTTGAAGGACTAGAGTTCTTTAGCCCCTTCCCCCAAAGAGTAAAACTGGAGGCACTTAAGGGTTCAAACTTGATACAAGTCTTTGGGTTTATATCGGGTTGAAGCTAGGGGAGCCAAGGCTATTTACACCAATTGAAGATCTGGCCCAGACTTTGGAAGTCAAGAGAATATTTTTTGGTGCTTTGGGAAAGGTCAGCATGTGGCATGTGTGTGAATTAAACATAGGCACATGGAGAACTCCTTTGGCCCTTAGAATGTACATGGTTACTATTTCAAGATTCGTACATAATTTATACTTTGTACTGGAGAGTAAGCTTCTTTAAGAGTGGGATCTGAATTTAGACTGGCAATACTGCAGCAGTTGCTATATAAACTGATTTGGCAATTAAGGCTTGATCCTCCCCCTTTGTAATCAATGGGTGTTTTGCCATGGACTTCATCAGAAGAAGAATCAGACCCTCTAAAGAACAATTTAGTCTCTCCAAAGTGTCTCCTGTGTAGAGTTTAAATATATTGCTGCCTGGGGAAAATCTGAAATTAGATGTGCATTTTAATGACTGTTCTTCCATTTACACAATCAAACTCACAATACTTTTGACTAGCTTTCAATTTTTTCCTGCTTTAAACAGTCGGAGTCATTTATTGGTGGCACCGAACTGCTTCTCACAGTCTATGCACAAAGCACATGATCATAGTGATGGCTTTGTGAACCTGTAACTTCATATAATATATGTTTATTCACATACATTGATATGGCTGTAATATGTTTTCCACCTTATGGGAATGCATTGCATGAGTTGTTTTGGAAACAAATCTATAACTTTTTATTTCTCTTTCTAACAGTCTGCTACCAGAAACATTAATTGGCAGTATGTGCTACATTCATCTCTTGATATTTTATCGACAAATTCTCAGTGATGTGCTGCTGAAGGACAGAATAAGCATGCAAAGTGCTGGTAAGAATTGTTGTTCTGGTGAAAAAGAGTCAGATGGGAAAAGGTAGTGTTGGTATCTCGGCTTCTGGTCACTTTTTCAGGAAGAGAATATTTCCAGAATTACTAGAAGTTAGGCCTAGCACAATATAGTACAATACATGCACCCAAGTTTGTATAGATTTTACTTTTCTAAAAAGTTTAAAGATTTGCACAGTATAATAGATCTCAGCCAATTAGGATGGCAGTGTGTTGTTTTTGTAATGGAATCATTTGTCATTAATTCCAGTTTAAGAAAGATCTGGGGCCCAGTGTGTTTACTGCCTTATATTTCTTGCCGTCTTATGCAGTTTTACCTACATGTTCCAATTTTCAGAAGTATGAATGAACGTAGCACACCGTATCTAGTGTGTATAGACATTCTATAACCATTCAGTCTGGAGGAACTTCATTTGCAGTTTCCAGTGGAAACTGAATGAAACCTCTTCTCCCTCAGCCATTTTTAGAGAATCCCTTGTTTCTACTCAAGAGTCTTTTTTTAAAGTTTATTAAGTATTTATTTGTATTTCAGGCTAGTAATATTTTAACTTACATCAAACGAGTTGTCATATTTGACTAAAGTTCTCACAGTGGAATGCAAACATTGCAAGCATAGTTTTGTTTTCAGTGAAGTGTAAAAGTCTACTATAAAAAATTATTTTGAAAAAGAAGTATTTGGTGAATAAGGGCCACAAGTGTTGCAACAAACATTCACTGAGGAGTTAGGAATTCCTCATCACTCAGAATCCCGATGTTGCATTCCCTGTGTTTCCATGTTATCTCCAAATTCTGCTACAATGCTTTAACAAAGCGGAGTATGCATGTTTGCAGTGTACAGCATGATAGTGAATGTCTCTAAAGGAGGGCTTTTTTCACTCTTGAAAGTGTTTACGAGTGCCTTTAACTGCCAGGGTCCAAACCTAACTTGTTCATTTTTGATGTGTATATTCTCATGATATCTGCAAGCGAACGGGAGAGTGGTTCTATCGTTATGGTTAATAATTCTTCTCCCGTTTCCCTAATCATGAGGGTAGGCAGAGGGAGAGGAGGAGCTCTTAAAACCTATGTCTGACAGCAGAAAGAATAAAATCAATTAGTCTTAATAGATACAGGTTCAGACATATTCCTTTCAGTAAAAGTATAACAATTTTACTGTGTTCTCTAATTGTGACTGTTTAAAAAGCCACAATATAATACATTACGAGTGTTAACCATGGTGTAGTAGGTTGATATTTATTCATACTTTAGAATGAGGCTATCTGAAGAATTCTTGGTCTTTCTTCTCTATCTCCCCCCTAGACTTTCTAAATAATGTACAGTCTACTCCCAGGGTAAGGACTTCTGTAGTGCTCGTACCAATAAAATTAAGCCAACATTTCTAGTTCATATTTGGGTACCCAAATATGTTTAATTTTCAAAGATGCTCAAAGTCGTAATTCCCATCATGGCTTCCAGAGAGGTAATCTGCGTTGTAGATACTCAGCACGTCTGAAAATAAGACCCTTTCTTTAATTTTTAGCATAAATAACCTCTTATTATTATTATTATATTAACTTAGACTCTGAAGATAAACTAATTTAGTAGATTATTGGATTTTTAAGGCCAAAAGGGACCATTGTGATCGTTGAATGTGACCTCCTACTTAACTGCCCAGAGAATCTCACACTGTGATTCCTGCAATAACTCATGACTTCAGTTTGAGCTATAGCATGCCTTCTGGAAAGACACAGTCTCTTGATTAGAGACTCCAAGTGATGGAGAATCTTCCACATCCTTAATAAGTTGTTCCAGTGGTCAATTACCCTTACTGTTAAAAGTTTCTGCCTTATTCTTCTTTGAGTGATTGCACATGTCCATTCCAGTGTAGGTGTGTGTGTGTGCCTTGTGCACAGTTCTCAGAGAACTTTTCCCCTCAGTAGTACCTGTTGGGGTGGGTTGAACCCCTCTGTCGCCACGCGCCACCGTGTGCCGATATAAGAGGGCAGAGCCACCCCTCAGTTCTTTCTATCGCCAGTGACTGTAGGAGTGCGTCCACTCTTGCTATCGCAAGTTTATCTCTCTCACTCTTTGTTTATAGTGTGTTTCTCGTTGAATGCTTAGGAGTGAGTTTATTTAGTTTACAGTTAGTGGTAGTGGTAGGCTTTTAGCTGCTAGGTGCATTTTGGACCAGATTTGGTTTTCAGGACCAGAGCCATGCCTTGCTCCCCAGGGTTCAAGTCCTGCTCGTTCTGTGCCAGACTGATGCTGGTCAGTAATCCACACCCCAGCTGCCTAAAGTTTTGGGGGAGGCCCACGTCTGTCACAAGTGTTACGTTTGTAGAGGGTATACGCTGCGGTCAAAAAAAAATACAGCAGTGAGGCTTAAGTGTCTCCTTATGGAGACAGCACTTCGCCCTCCATTGAAGCTGTCGTGTTCAGAGCATTCTCTGAGAGGGGCATCAGCGCCTAGTACGACTCCCGAGATGTCTTCAGCTCCACGTTCAGTGTCTCTGGTACCAAAGAAGAGACACAGAGCTGCCAAAGACTTGGTACCTCTCTCAGCAAGACTTTTGGTACCAAGGCCCACTAAAAGCAGGGCCCCTGCACGGGACTCTGAGGGAACGCATTCCCCAGAGTGCTCCTCTCCTGCAAAGGGGGTTAGGTGACTCTGGAACCTGGGTCAGGTCCATCAAAGCCAACCCCTGAAATTTCTATTAATCACATTCAGGATCCAGTTCCAGTACTGACGACACCGGAAGCCTATGCTGCCGCCAGAAATCTAGATGCCCTCTCGGTACCAGTGTCCCTAGTAATGCAAGAAGGGTTTCAGCTGGTATCAGCAAGTGTAATCCCTGCACCAGCCCCGCAGAAACATGCAGTACCAATGCAGCTTCCAGTGCCTAGGAGGCTGGTATTGTCCAGGGGCAAGCCGCTGTTAATATCCCTGGTAGAGCCATCTCCAGCTTTGATTTACCTGTCTCCTGTCCACACGGGTTCAGCTCCACCATTGTCACAGCACTCAGTCATCGTCATCAGATTCTGAAGTGGGATCTTTTGTGTCCCATACCAGACAGGAAGCTTATCCTCCATCTGAGCTGTGGGGTCCATGGATGTCTCAACAGTCCCAGTAAGGGGCAGTGGCCGGCACAGCTATGGGGCCCACCCCCACCATATTCTGGATGCCATGAGGTGTCTCTCCCCCTGCTAGGACCTCTCCTCATCCGTCTGAGTTGGCTTCTTCGAGGGTGGCCAGAGATCATCAGCACTGCACACAGTGTTCCCCAATGCCCAGCAGCAAGCAACTGGAAGTTGCTCAGACAGCTCCTCCTGCAGCAGAAGCAGATCAGCCATTGCCACAGCGTCTTCATCCTCATTCACAGGTGAGGCTGTAGGGATGGTGAGCCATTCTCCCCTGCCAGAGCATTACAGGGCTCACCAAGAACTGCTTTATGCAGTGGAGTTGTAGCTGTGTTGGTCCCAGGATGTGAGAGAGAGAAGATGGGTGAGGCAATATCTTTCATGAAATGCGTGGTGCCGGTAGCTGCATATCGAAGGAGATTGGGAATCTATGTCTTTCCCTACCTGGGACACTGGCTAGTAAGGGGCAGGTCCGAATCTCAAGTTCTGTCCAACATGGCCATCATTCAGTTGACCTTCAATGCACTGGAGGTATTACTCAGGACAAATCAATTCTAGAACCTGTGCAAAGGATAGAGTTTATCAGAACACTACTGGATGCTACACGAGCCAGATCGTTCGTGCCCCATAAAGGTTCCAAACTCTCCAAGACCTATTATTGCATGGAAAAGTGCATCTCATTACCACAATGCGCACTTGCCTCAGACTTCTGGGGCATATGGCAGCATGTATGTATGTGGTACAGCATGCCAGCCTTTACCTCAGGAGGCCTCAAGGATGGCTCGCATCAGTGTATGCCCCCTGTTGACATCGTTTAGACAAAGTGATTCACATTCCAGAGGTAGTTTTGTCCTCCCTGGATTGGTGGACAGGCCCTCAGAATATTAGTGTGGGAACCCCCTTTGTTCTTCTGCAGCTGGTGCTCACACTGATCACAGATGCCTCATCCCTGGCTTGGTGGCACATATTGGAACCCTACAAACCCAAGGGCTATGGTCCTCACAGGAGCCGAGGGCTCATAAAAACCTCTGGGAACTATGTGCTATCTGTCTACCCTGTTCAGCCTTCCGCCCAAATATTCTGGGAAAAAATGTGCTCGTGTTAATGGACAATACCGTTCTACTCTGGGAGATCTGCATAACTAATTCCATTACCTCAAAGTGATTTACCACCTGAGAGAGTAGAACACACTGGCAGGTCACCTAGGCAGTTCTTTCTCCACTCACCACAAGTGGGTGCTGCATCCAGACATGGCCAGGTCCATCTTCCAACTGCGGGAATTCCCCAAGTGGACCTGTTTACAACAAAGACCAACAGAAAATGCCATCAGTTCTGCTCACAAGGGGGTCACAGCCCTGCATCTTTGATGGATGCTTTCCTGCTTTCATGGAGAAACTTCCTGCTGTATGCCTGTCCTCCAAAACCATTACTATACGGAGTTCTATTCAAGGCCAGGTAGGATCATGCTTGCCTCAATCTAACAGCACCAATGTGGCCTTGCCAGCATTGGCTCTTGACCCAGTTAACATTGTTGGTGAGGCCTCTTTCACCTCTCTCATTAGATTCAGACGTGATTTCGCAGGACCACAGCTGCTTTCTCCATCCCAACCAACAGGCCCTCCACTTGATGGCGTGGATGCTTCATGGCTAACACCACTAAAAGTGACTTGCTTGAAAAACATTCAGGAGGTGCTTCTGAAGAGCAGAAAGCCTTCAGCTAGGTGTACTTACTTGGCCAAATGGAAACTGTCTGGTTCAAGGCAGACTTCCATTAACCACATTGTGGATTATCTATTGCACCAAAACCATCAAGGCCTATCAGTTAGTTCCATTAAAGTACATTTGGCAGCTATTTCAGCATTCCACCCTCCACTGGGTAATAGATAGTTATGGGGCTGGAAAAAAACAATCAGATTTCTAAAAGGGCTGCACGGATTATATCCTCTGGTTCAACAACCTGTTCTGCCATGGGATCCCAACCTCACGGTAACAAAGTTAATGCAGCCTCCCTTTGAAGCTCTTGTGACATACTCCCTACTCCACCTCTCTATGAAAGTGGTGTTTCTGCTTCCAATAACCTCACAAGGGGAGTGGGCAAACTCAGAGTCTTGGTCTCAGGACCGTCATACCCGGTTGCCCATAAGAACAGAGTTTACTTATGCCCTCACCTGAAATTCTTGACAGAAGTGACTTCCAATTTCCACATGGACCAGGAAATTTATTTGCCAATGTTCTTCCACAAGCCTCATATGCACACAGATGAGCAAAAGCTTCATTCGTTGGATTTGAGAAGAGCATTGGCTTTCTACTGGGACCGCACCGAACCATTTTGGTCCTCAGTTGTTTGTTGCAATTGCAGACAGGGTGAACGGCAAATCGGTTTCCACTCTGAAGATTTCCTGCTGGATTTCCTTTTGCATTCAGTTGTGCTGCCAGTCAGCTAATATCACGCCACCCTCAAGAGTATTGGCTCATTTGATTAGAGCACAAGCAGCATCAGCGGCTTTCCTAGCGCAAGTTTCTGTTCAAGACATTTGTCAGGCAGCAACCTGATCATCAGTTCATGATTATCTGCTTGTTATGCCATTTCCCATTAGTCCAGGAATGATGCCAATTTTGGACATATTTTTCTGCAGTCACTGGCCAGCCAGACTCCGAGCCCACCTCCACGTTATTCTGCAGTTGCACACTGTGGCAGAGGGCGCTCAAGCCATCCTGACTGAGGGAAAATGTTCTCCCATAACTGTGCATGAGGCACGCATGCACCTACAGTGGGATGGACGTGTGCAACACAAGTCAAAGAACAACAGTTACGGAAGGTAAGTAACTATTTATTTTTCTAGTCTAAATTTTTCTAGGTTCAGCTTCCAAGCAATGGATCTCATTATACCTTTTTCTGTGTAGGAAAAACAAAGCAAGATGGATGTTGTTCAGAGTTATGTAAAAGTTATTTGTATATTTTTTTAAAATAATGAATACTCCTGAATTAGGCAGTTTTAAATGTCTATTAAACTTTATGAAAAGTATTCAATGTTGTTTCATTTTCCTGATACACTTTGATAATGGTAAATTAATAATATTTACTAAACCTTGAATATTTCACCTTTAAAATGTGGATACAATAGAACAGTACAATAGTTTACGTTGTGTTCAGAGAAAGTGCAATGATATTTTATTAACGCTGAAATTTTGAGTCATTTTTAGTGCTGAGGTAATTGTAATCTTATTTAAAATCTCATTAATCATAATAGAGATAATTGTTTTCCATTTCAGATTTAATCAGTAATCCTATTTTAGCAACTTTCCCCAAACTCATGGAGCAGCCTGACCTTATGGATGCACTTAGGGTATGTAATACATCGTATATTGATATGACACTTCTCGACTTTTAAGGTATTACACGTGATTTGGTGTGGGTTTTTTTGTTGTCTTGTCTGTAGTAAATGGAAAAAGCAAACGACAGAGAAACTACAAGTTCTTTCAAGCTTGTGCAGATTCGATGAGCCTGCATTCCTCTTGTACTTGATTGCCTTCCTTAATTATGATGTAAATGAGTAAATGTGATAGAAGCAAAGCATAAAGATGTATAAATACTACGTTAAATTTCCCCATAGTGTCTGGAGGAAGATTATTTTTGGGGGGGACAGGGGTGAACTATTTACAAGGAAAGAACTGAACAAATGAATTGAAATAGTACAGTTTAAAAGCAGACATTTAATTTTACTAACATCTTTTTTTTCCATACTTACTGCTTTTCACAATTTGTTAACTGATTAAATTAAATCAGTATTAAACAAGTGTTCTTCTGTCAGAGAAATGGACAAGCTCACCAAGTAAAATGAAGATTTTTGTGGCATCAGAAAGTATTTGGCATTCCAATGTTATCTGCAAATGTAGGGTTTCAATAAAAAATATTAAACCTGTGTAGTTGTAAATATAAACTTGCAGATGTAAACCAATGCACTGCTGTCTTCCTGAGTCTGCAGACACACTGTAGTAGTACCTCTGAGATGTGAACTGCCCTGATCATCTCAAAGTGGTATTAAGCAAGTTGACTGCTAATCATCTTAGCAGAAACATTTCCTGTTCAGCCACATAGTTGATGTTCCTCAAAAATAAGGTTGCAAATTAAAAATTTGCAAATAATTTAAATTGTGACAATTTAAATCAATTCAATGTTTTAAATTAAAAAAAAATATTTTTAGTCTTCAGTTTTTCTCCTTGTCTACACTCACCTCAGTCCAAATTAAGGAACCAAAGTTAAATGTTATAACACTGTTTGGACACCCAGTCTGAAGAAGGCCCAAACTATGTTAGAATTGTTTTCTAAAAAATGATTTACCTTAGATCATTTTTAATGGGGTTCTAACTAGTTAGGGGCAACTTTGGGGGGTTTCTATACAATTTGGTCCAGCAGTCATTCGTTTAACTAATGTTAATACACATTTTGATTCCTTAAACATATGGAAGGCCAAGTACAGATGTGAAATAAACAAAAAATAAACTCTTATAAAATTCCCCATTGAAACTCCATAGATTTTGGCAAAAATTCCCCCAGTGAAATCTCATTGATTTTGGAGATAGACTGAGCTGACTTCATCAAAACTCCCTGCAGATTACCACTGCTCCTGGAAATGACCATAATTATGCACCCTCTTAAGAAAAGGGGCAGGAAAACCATCTTTATTTATTTCTTGAATCTTTTTTATCCTCTTTGGGTTCATGACATTTCCCAGATGGTGAGAAGAATACTAGAGTATTGAGTGGGGAGTCACTCTCTGGTATCCCAGAGGTATTTAAAAGTTCCAGAAAAAACTTTTCTCCTCCCCTGGTCTCTCTCTTTCTACTGTCATTTCCCTCTCATCCTTCCAGTCCAAGTCCTGTCCTGCTAAACATGGTTGTTCTGGAGAATGTATGGCAGTGACTAGAAAGATAGGTGGAGGGACGACAGATCCCAGATTTGTGCCAGAAAGCTCTGCATCCTGCTTTGTGGCCTCATCTGCTCTTTGATGTCTGAGGACAATACTCCAGGTATCACTGGATTGAATCAAGTCAAAGAAATGTCTTTTGCAGCTCAAAAAATGTCCTTATATGCATCTTCACAGCTTTCCCAACTCAGTCTGATGTCAAGTTCTGCGTTTTATTTTAGAGCGCTTGGGCAGAAAAGGAAAGCACATTAAAGCGATCAGAAAAGGTAATAATAGATTTTCTCTGTGAGATATTAAATCTAATCCAAGCCAAAGATATTGCTATCAGTGCTGTAACTCGCTGGAAGCATTTCTGTCATTACAATTTTTATAGTACTTACTTAATTCTTTTCAACCCATTTCTGTTAATGACAGAAATCAGTTTAGAAGTAAGTACTATAAATGCAGTTCTTCCCATCTTTTTTCATCCATACTTGTAGTATAGTATCAAACCAACAAAGAAGGGATATGATGTTAGCTTGTAATTATAGCCAGCTTGCCTCAGTGTTAATATAGGATCATCATGGGTTGCTTTGCAGCACTCATAGTCCATAAATGTAAATACCCCTAGTGGTTTTTGGTCAGTGTAGTATGACGGACTATTTTATTTTATAAACAAATAACACTGAGCATGCATGTTTTATTGGCTGTAGGCCACATGTTTTTAAAGTTGAACTGCTAAGAATAAAAAGGTACCCTTTGTAGTTTTGTTGGGGCCTGAACCAAAAGCCATTGACGTCAATGGGAGATTTGGATCAGGTCCTTGACATACTGTACAAAGATTACATCAGTTTTTCCCATAATAAATAAGCTTCCCTCCAGCAAAACCAGTGAAGACAGGACTGGAAATCCCTGGCATTTCTAATGTAAAAACACAAACAGGAAAAACATTTTGGGGGGGGGGAGAACAGGGGCACTGACTATATGGTAGATCTTAAAGGACACACACAGGTTTTCCCTTTACACTTAACAGTTTCATGTTATTTCTTTTTTTCAGTTAAGCTCCTTTCACAAAGGAGCCCATTTGTATCAAGGCAGTTTTATCAGGAGTGTCATGAAATAGAATTGATACTTGTTGGCACCACTGTATTTTAGTACATTAAAGTATAGTGCAAGAAAAGTTAAGGTTAAACATTTTAAAATACACCAAATTAGGCACACTAAACATCAGTGTACATGATAACAACACTGATGACATTTACATGAGACAGTACATTTTTGAAGCATCATGGGTTTGTCAACACAGAGTATCTAAAGATGTTCCTGAGAACGGAATAACAGTCAGCAGAATTACTGTATCTTCTCATTTTAGTTTTGTACATATGACTCACTAGAAATACTTCCAAACCGCACAGGCTTGCGCAGGGGCCTTTCTGAACAATTTCATTTTCTTACTTTTAGAGAGACCGAGAATTTCTGAAGTCTGTGTTTTTCCTGGTGTACCATGACTGTGTCTTCCCTCTTCTCCAGTCCACTTTCCTCCCGGAGCACAAGTGGGCAGACGAAGAGTCTGAAGCCTCGCGCTGGAAAGTGATTGCTGACTTCCTGAAGCGGAACCAAGAAAAAGACAGTGCACTCTACTCTCTGCTCTCCTCAGAAAGTGTTCACAAAGCTTTCGATATTTCAGAGATCGCATACGACTTCCTAGGACAAGCGAGGAAGAGCAGTGCCTCAGTTTGAGTGGACTTTAAGGCACTTACACTGTCACGTGTACAAGACTAAATTAAAAACATAACTAATCATCTGACCAAAATGAGACAGAATTATATTCCCATGTGGGCTGGGTTTATTGTTTGTCCAAAGGATATTTTGCAAGCAAATTGTATTGTACATCACAATATTTGCACGTCATAAACTTTCTTTTTTACACAGCATATACTAATGGTTTATAACAAGTATTTTATCTCCTTATCTACATGATTTTACAAAAAAGCTTTGTTTTCATTTTTAAATCAGTACCGTTATCGGTGAAATCCATTGCTCCTCCTGTTTTGTATAGCTGAGTGTTATGAAGCAAAAGTAACCCATTATCCTCCTTCAAAAACCCTCCTTAAAACTTTCCTTTGCCGTGATGCCTACAAAAACCAGCTAGGCTGCTGGTGTGCTGAGACTACAACTTGTCATGCTGAGACCAATATTGCCTCATTGTTTTCTTGTACTCCCGTATGGGTTTGTCTGTATCCGGCTTTTGTCTCTTGACTTATATTTAGATGGTCCCTGCTTCAAAGAGCTGACCATCTTTTTGTTCTATGCCTAGCAACTTGGAGTCTTGGTCTATGACTAGAGCTGCTAGGCATTGCAATAATACAAATAATAAGAATATAATGGCCATACTGGGTTTTACAGAGGTCCATCCAGCCCAGTATCCTGTCTTCTGACAGTGGCCAATGCCAGGTGCCCCAGAGGGAATGAACAGAACAGGGAATCACCAAGTGATCCATCCCCTGTTGCCCATTCCCAGCTTCTGGCAAACAGAGGCTAGGGACACTTCAGAGCATAGTTTTGCATCTCTCCCCATCCTGGCTAATAGCCATTGATGGATCTATCTGTCATGAATTTATCTAGTTCTTTTTTGACCCCTGTTATAGTCTTGGCCTTCACAACATCCTCTGGCAAAGAGTTCCACAGGTTGACTGTGCGTTGTGTGAAGAAATACTTCCTTTTGCTTGTTTTAAACCTGCTGCCTATTAATTTCATTTGGTGACCCCTAGTTCTTGTGTTATGAGGAGGAGTAAACAACACTTCCTTATTTACTTTCTCTACACCAGTCATGATTTTATAGACCTCTATCAGATCCCCTCTTAGTCATCTCTTTTCCAAGCTGAAAAGTCCCAGTCTTATTAATCTCTCCTTATCTGGAAGCTGTTCCATACCCCTAACCATTTTTGTTGCTCTTTTCTGAACCTTTTACAGTTCCAATATATCTTTTTTGAGATGGGGCGACCACATCTGCACGCAGTATCCAAGACGTGGGCGTACCATGGATTTATATAGAGGCAATATGATATTTTCTGTCTTATTCTCTATCCCTTTCCTAATGATTCCCAACATTCTGTTAGTTTTTTGACTGCCGCTGCACATTGAGTGGATGTTTTCAGAGATTTATCCACAATGACTCCAAGATCTCTTTCTTGAGTGATCACAGCTAATTTAGACCCCATCATTTTATATGTATAGCTGGGATTATGTTTTCCAATGTGCATTACTTTGCATTTATCAACATTCAGTTTCGTCTGCCATTTTGTTGCCCAGTCACTCACTTTTGTGAGATCCCTTTGTAACTCTTCACAGGCAGCTTTGTACTTAACTATCTTGAGTAATTTTGTATCTGCAAATTTTGCCACCTCACTGTTTACCCCTTTTTCCAGATCATTTATGAATATGTGGAATAGGACTGGGCCCAGTACAGACCCCTGGGGAACACCACTATTTACCTCTCTCCATTCTGAAAACTGGTCATTTATTCCTACCCTTTGTTTCTTATCTTTTAACCAGTTTCTGATCCATGAGAGGAGCTTCCCTCTTAGCCCATAACAAATAATTCTAATGAAGCATTGACCGTAAAGTTGAACCACTATTTAGATGTAACAATATTTTCTGTAGTTCATTTAGAATGGCTCTGTTCACGTCTCAGTTTCAGTTTTAATACGGGCCTCTACTTACTGAGAAAAATGCAGGAATCTAGGCACCATGCCCAAGAGGCCAGGTAAATTATACGCAAAGAAAACAGCAAGAAGATACTTTTTTTAGGGAACTAGTTTAGCAGGGTCAATCAGGCTGAGAACTAAGTGTTCATCGTGCATTCCCAGGTAATGAGCAGCAGGATACTACTGCAGGTTAGAACACTCAGAAAAGCTGTGTTGGTTTTGTTGCTAAGCAGGGGCTCAACAGGAAAATAAACCCTCTGAACTCTTACAACATTCAACAGATACTTGTGTTTTGGGGTTTGGTGTCAAGTTCACACCGACTTACTTCTATTGTAACCACCACCATTAAAAACATTTAATCTTCTATTAAACTCCTGGAAGAAGAAGGAAAAGCCCAGACTTGCATTAGAAACTTCAAAAGTTGAATAACCTTTTTCTCCTATTTCTTTTCCCTCTAGCTGGATAGAGCCTTTTACTGGAAAAGTTCCTTGCTTGACTGTCTGATCTTTTCCCAACAAATACATTTAACACCATCTAACAGTTATTGGTATTGTCTTGAGTTGTTCTGAGTCTAGTCCTGCATTTGGTCATCAGGGGCCGATGTAGTACGTGGCACCAGGCAGTCTCTCTGCTCTCCCTGCTGGCACAAGGCCTGTCTGGAGTGCCCAGGAAACAGGTGGGGGCAACCGGCAGGGCAGGGAGCCTGGGGGCAGGGCCTGAATGCAGTTTGGAGGAGATTGGAACGGGGGCACATAATGGGGCAGGCTGCCCCGGCACTCCACAACCTTCCCCCCAACAAAACTATTTTTCAAAATACAGAAACAGGAGCCCTGCCCCATCCATGGCTCCACCCCTGCCCCTCCTCTTCCCCCTGAGGCCCTGCCCTCTGGCCAGGCTGGAAGCCAGAGCCAGGCAGTGATAAGAGCTGCCCAGGTAGCCTGGGCCATTGTGGGGAGCCCCAGATCCTCCACCTGCCTTAGGCGGCGGGGACATAGGCTGGGGGCTGCTCTTTGGCACCCTGGCCCGCCGCCCCTACAATTCTGCCCATGGCTCAGCAAGACTTTCCCTGCAATTGCATCTCTGAGCTGCTGTGGGCCAGGCTGGTTATCAGAACTGCTTGCAGGGAGCCCCTCTCTCCTGTTCTTAATGCTCCCCCGGCTGGGCCCAGGCAAGGCAGAGCAGGGAAGCTGCCTGTTTAGACTGCAGAGGGGACAAGAGCCAGTCCTGGGAGAGGAGTGGCGGAGTAGATTGGAACAAGGAGATGGGGGTAGAGGGACACTGGGATCGGAGGCTGGCAGGGGAGTAGAAGATGGAAACTAGGGGGGCAAGGAGACAGGGCCTGGGAACTAGTCGAAGAGGAGACAGATCTGATGAGGAGCTGGGCTGTGGGGGGAGAACTGGGGCTGGCTGGGCAAAGAGATTGGGATTGAGCGCCAGTGGGGGATGGGAAACATGGACCAGGGGGTTTGAGTAGAAGCCAAGGGGGGTGGGAGGGATGGAGAGAAGATTGGATGAGGAGCCAGAAAGGGGGGCGGGAGTTGGCACTGGCTGGGCAAGGAAAGTGAGACCGGGAATGGGGGAGACTGGGACGGTATTTCTGGAGAGGTGGGACTAGTGTTTGCTAGGCAAGGACGTTGGGACTAGGATGAGTAGCCGAGAATGGACACTGGGACTAGGTAGGTAAAGGATTGCACTGGCACCAGGGGTGGGGCAGAGACTGGTTGGAGAAGATGGGCAAGAGTTTGAAAGTTGCACAGACACCCTTAACGCCGGCATTTCCTAACTTTTACGTCTGTGATGTTGCAACCTCAATAATGTTCTAAGGTAGGTTTTTGTCTCTCTCGTGTTGTGTAAGCACTGCCCAGGGTAGGTCTGCATTGCAAATCAAGGTGTGATGGGGTGATTGTAGCACACACGTAGGCATACCTGTGCCAGCTTTAATCCTGCTAGCATGGGTAACAGCTGTAAAGACGTGGTGGTGTGACCCCTGGCATGGGCCAGCAACCTATGTACCCAGGGTCCCTGACAGGCTTATCCTGGGGCAGCTAGCCTGGGCTGATATCTGTGCTGCCATGTCCCCATTCGCACCAGCTACATTAAAACTGGCGTGGCTATGCCCAGCCGTGCTGCAGTCAGATCTTAATTTGTGGTACAGCTGTGCTGTAACGTGCAGGGGAGAGGGCAGTGCTGTGGGGGCAGTTAACTGATTGGAAACACCAAAGGGCGAGAACTGTTCTTTATGGTAGTCGGAGGGGCAAGACCTGGGTGAAATAATCTCTCAATGGGAGGCGTGGGAGACCCAGAACTTGGGACTTTTGAGAGTTCGCAGATAACGCACTGTAGGGAACATTCCTGCCCCGGCAGGGTGATGGACTGGGTTTCTTAATACATTTCCCACTCTAATGGTTGTTCTTCTTTTCTGAGTCAGCAAAACCTTGGAGAAGATGTAGGCATTGATTACACACTGCCATGGCATTGCCGGTTTGCAAACAAACTCCTGCGGGGCCCTGGTGCATACTTATATGTGTGTGAGTACACGCTGTTATGGAGTCCCGGGATCTGGTCTATGGCCTCTGGCACCTGGGATTCCTGTCTCCGCGGCTCCCTGCAGCGAATCCAGCCAAGCGGGAGTCCTGCGCCCCTTCAGGGCGCGATTCTCTCAGTGAGTATTCACAGCGACACAGGCAGCCTTTTCAAAACAAGGTCGCCATTTATTAGTCACCTGGCGACAGAGTCTGAAAGTCCTTTGGGTTAGCACAGAGAGGCAGAAGTTATGCCACAGTCCATCCTGGTCAAACCAGTGCCATGAGGTGATGGTCTCCCTCTCTGGCTCCTTCTCTCGTCCCTTTTGTCCACCCAGGTGATTGCTCCTGAGTCCCTCCAAAGGGCAGTCCTTGTCCCCATCGCCTAGCGCTTTCTCCGTTGGTTCTCCAGCTCAGTGCACACGTCCTATCTGCTGGGTTTTCCTGCTGTTCAGTGTAGGTTGTTCAGTCATTGGGGTGTCTCTTTGTCTTGCTGGATGCTCTGTTGATCTGGGTTGGTTTCAGCATGTTCTTTAATGGCCCAGACAGCTAGGTGACACACACCCATTATGGCTTGTATTTTGCCCCGACAGCAAAGTTAATCCTCCCATTCCCTACCAGGTAGCTGTGCAAGGTGTAGGAGGAAACTGAGGCACATATCAGAATCATAAAAATATTACAAATCATTCCCACTTTGTCACTCATGCTTTCATTCACTTTCCAAGGAATGTACCTGCCTCACCTGAGCCCTTTGTTTAATTAGCCAAAGAGTAGCTGATGATTCTTTTGGCTGCAAGGAGTGGAATGACCTGCCAGGCTGGAACTAGTTTTACTGATTAAATCCAGATGGGCGTGTCAGTGGATAGTACTTTAAGCTGTGCATGCCAATGTTGTTGCGCAGATAACCACGGATAGCGGAGCTGACCCTCTATCTGTCTAAGCAGAGAAGAGAGATGGCATCAAAAGATCTCCCTCCACCTGTTACCCACACAGAACCTGACATGCCATCTGGAGCAAAAATATTTAGAACAGTGCCATATGCTTTTATCCTACCAGAGCTAGTAAGTATACTGACAGTTTTTGTTTGATTGATTGATTGCTATGACAAAAACTAAAGGCTATTTCAAATTGGTGTGTGTGGTGGTGGTGATGGTGGGGGGAATCCAGAACTAGCATAAAAAGCAACCATGGTAAGAAGAAAACTATGTGGAGGAAAAGCTTACTTCTACAGCACCTTACATGTAAAATCATAAGGTCTGTCTCAGGGCTTGAGTCAACCAAAATAATGGAAAGCACTGAAAACAGCTTGTCATCCTTGCATGGTGTAGAAGTTGTTTTATCTTTGTATTAAGTCAGATCTTGGAAGTTGAAGAAGTGCCTGTCATTTTCTTCTTCAAGGCTGTATTTCTCTGTCTTCATTGAGGTTTTCTGGGGGATCAAAGGTTGTAGTCACGCAGTCGGCTTTTGTCATATGCACGCGATGGCAGATTTTCTTAATATTCCAGAGTCCAGAGTCCTGGCCATGCATTCCAGTATGTCTAGTCAGATTATGGTGTGACGAAGTGGGGGATTTTCTTAACATATGGCAATTGATGAACTTTGATATACAATACAGTCATTAAGGTCTGTTCATAGTGATTACATGGATAACATGAAGCCTGCACCACCCACCCAAACAATTATGTGGCATATTTGTTAATTGCAGCTTCATATTCAGACAGCCATAGGAAAAGATAAGCTGACGTTTCCATTAGAAACGTCAGCATCTTGTCTTTATCATCGGCTTTGCGCTGAAACTGAGTGCTGACTGTGGTACCATGAACACAACCCTGATAAAACAGCATGTAAATCAGTGATACTCAGTTCCTGAGCCACTGAGGTCTAAATTAGCAATCAGCATAACCCAAAAGAGCCACAGCGCTGTGAAGTCATTTTCATTTACTATAGTGCTATATATTCATATTTAAACAGTATGACAGGGAAAACAGTGTGTGTGTGTGTGTGTGTGTGTATATATATACATATGATTCTCACAGCAAAATGACTGACCATGTATTATTATGTTATCAACTACAATTGGTTAATAACATAGTAAAAGCCTCCTGATTGGTTAATGACTTAGACTGGCTAATAATTAAATTGGTGTTTTAATATCAAGAGCTGCAGGAGACACATTAAAGAGCCACTTTGAGCTCGTGAGCCTCGGTCCGAGCGTCGCTGAGGTAACTCGTGACGTGCCTTTCATTGCAGCCTGTGTTATCTTTCATTTTAAATACTTCTTCGCTGCTCAGTCTCAACAGAGGCACTGTTATGCTTCTTTAGTATGAACTAGTGACTTTGGACACCTTTCCCGTTATTTTAAATGACCTGAATTGCCCCGAATTTGCAAGCACTGTATATTGTTGGGAGTGGGAGTGGCTATCTAAGATTTATCCCTTGATTGGATCCCCTTTCTTGGAGATGAGAAGCAGGTATCTCTAGAGGAAGAATGTTCTTCTGCCAGTGCTCTGTATACACAATAGCGGTCATCTCTGAAGTTCTTAAATGTGACATTATGTATTGTATACATATTTAGGAGGTAGTCTCCTTTTGAGACACAGGAAAGAGAGAAGCTAAAGTCCCAACCCTTCACACATTCTTACTGTGCCTTGGCACGATGTATAAGGCCTGATATTCCACTCGCACTGCTATAGATCAGGAATAATGTAGAGTCAGTGTTTAAGGCCTCCAGCTCACCTACCTTGACCTCTTGTATCTCACAGGCCACCACCACCACCCAGTCCTGGCCCACTCATCCCAACAGCCGAAATGAGACCAAACTATGACAGCTCACAGGACACTAGACGGTAAGACAGGCAGAGAACAGGAGGGACTCAGGCGCAGGGCCAGAGAAATGCTTAAGTGAGAGGATCTTGGCAAATGACCCACATTCCATGCTGCAAAGGAAGGGCAAAAACCTCCAAGGTCGCTGCCAATCTGACCTGGGGAAAATTCCTTCCCGACTGCACGTATGGTGATCACTTAGACACTGAGCATGTGAGCAAGAACCACCCAGGCAAGCACCTGGGAGAGGGAGAATGTGCAGTGCCACCTCAGTGCCTCCCTATCTAGGGTCCTATTTCCAGCTGTGGCCAACTCTGATTCTTCAGAGGAAGGAGATAAAAAAAAGAACCCTCCCAGAATACATTAGGGGGAAAAAATCCCTTCCTGACCCCTGCTGATGGCTGGATAAAACCTTGAAGCATGAGCTTTTAGGAACATAAGACATAAACCAGAAGTGAGTGACGTTGGCTGAAGTCAATCAGTTCCCATCTCCTCTCTTAACAATTTTAAATTGATGTTGCTCCCAGTGACTTCAGTGGAGTTTTTCCCCGTTTATAATGGTGTGAGATCTGAACTGGGCCCAATGTGGTTGAACTGGTGTGTGAATAATACCCAATAACATGCATAATATTAGAGGATATTACACGTTATGTACAATAAAAGGAGCCTACATGGACACATCACAATGGTTGCTTTTGAGCTGCTATCCCATGTTCATTGTGCCACGTCAAAACTCCCTAATACAGTACCCCTACCTCCCATGTATAAAGCATTAAATGTGGGAATGTAGGTGGAGCTGGTATCAATGCTTATCGTTAAGGTTGCCTAACATTTTCCACTATAAGACCCTGTTCAGTTGTTGTTAACTGTTCCAAACCATTTTGGCTGAGTTTTTCCATGCTTGCTGTCTGCCTCAGACTGATTTTTATGGGAAAGTTTTAGCGAAAAGAATTCTGCCCTTCCCAAGAACGAGGCTAGTGAAAAATACGTGGTTTTGCCCAGGTTGAAAAAAAAAAAAGTGTACAGTTATTTCACTGGGAAGCTCTAGCAGCTCCGTGCTTTGGAGCAGGGACTTGAAACATGGCAGGGGGAACCACGCTGGTGCCTGGAAGGTGCCTATTGCCATCCCTATGAAAATCTGCCATAACTGGCCCAGATTATGAGCCCCTGAGAACTGCAGTTCATAAAGGCTCAGAAGAGGCTTGTTAGAGTCGGACAGCTAAATTCTCCAAAGCTTCCGTTGGCACTGAGTATAGGGTTGCCAATTTTGGTCGGACGTATTCCTGGAGGTTTCATCACATGACATCATCATTAATGAAAGATTAATTTTTAATTCCTGGAGACTCCAGGGCAATCCCGGAGGGTTGGCAACCCTAACTGAGCATGCTCCATCCCCTCCCAGCTCCGGTGTGTGTGTGATGACTGAGCATGTACCATCATAGGAATGGAGGAGCTGAGCCCGACCTTCCCTACAAATACTCCTCCTGGCTGCTGGAGGCGGCTGTGGCCCCAGGCCCTGGAACTGAGAGCAGCGAGACAGCCTTGCTGTGCTTGCAGTGCCTCCTGCTGGACACCAGGCTCCATGGAAGAGGAGGACGAGGTGTCTAGCTGGGATGGGAGCTAGGAAAGCAGTGATAGGAGCACACGTGGTGAGAACGGATAGGAGTAGAGCGGGGGCTGGGGAGAGAGAGACGGGCTGGGGGCACTGGGGATAGAAGCAGAGTTGGGACAGGGGTAGAAGCTCAGGGGAGAGGTGCAGGAGCAGAAGGGGATGAAGAAGACAGGATTTTGGAGGGACAGAGGGGCTAGGAGCTTAGAGGGATCGAAGTAGAGATGGGGGCAGGGGCTGAAGGGTTTCTCAACTGTGGGTCCAACCCAAAATTGGGACACCAGAATGTGCACACAGCTCTTTTTAGCACGCTAGATCAAGCGGCACTAGTGCACGTCTGGCCACCTGGTGCCGCTTGCTCTAGCGTGCTAAAAAGAGCTGTGTGCACATTTTGGCCTGGGCGGTGGCTTGGGCTAGCCAGTGGGTTGGGCAGGCGCGGACTCGGGCGGCTCGTCTCGGCCGCCCACCTGTGCTACAGCAGCCATGATGCTATTTTTAGCACGCTCGATCAAGTGGAGCTAGCGTTAGTCTGTCTCCCCCGGGTAGATGTACCCTCGGGCAGTGGGTCTCAAACTGTTGTTCTGGTGCCCCCTTTCACACAGCAAGCCTCTGAGTGTGACCCCTCTTATAAATTACATTTTTTTAATGTATTTAAGACCACTGCAAATGCTGGAGGCAAAGCGGGGTTTGGGTGGAGGCTGACAGCTCGTGACCCCCCCATGTCCTGACCCCCAGTTTGAGAATCCCGGCTCTAGGGGCCTGATCCAACTCCTATTGGAGTCTTTCCGTGGCCACCAATGGGAGTTGGCTCAGGCCCTAAATATATAACGACATGCACACACAAAAACGACATCAAAAGAACATTCAGGCTGCAAACTGAGGACTCCGAAGTCAGGAAATGCCGGAATGAAGGCTGTCTGTGCAGTTTGGCCCCTATGTGTGTATCCAGGATGATACAGTCTGTAATTACATGATCACATGCTGGTTTTCCCCCAGAGAACCCTGCCTCATGCAGTGCGCAGACTGGGCGGCGCTCATGAGCAACTAGTCAATATTTTGTTTTATCCTCATTGTCCCCATGAACACAGGGAAACGGAAAGTGTCGGGACACCGTAACTATCGGCAAGACCAGCTCTGCCTATATTTTAGGCAGCAACATACCCGTTTTAAGCAACAGACTGCTGCTTTAGGTGATTATTGATTGTCTCATTTAGTCTCCCTACTCCATCCCATTCAGATGGAACCATCTGTAGAAAATGGACATTACCATTCAAAGCCAGGACCCGTGGTGGGGACAGGGTGTCTTTTTATGTCACGTTGCCATAGACAGAAGGAGCAGGTAGGCTGGGTCATTGTGCCCCAGGGTGACAGATGACCTGGGCCTAATCCTGGACCTGAAGAAAGTGAAGACTTTCCAGAGAAGCCTTGCAAATGAAACACCCCAGTTCAACTTAGTTTTGGGGGGATTAGCATATGTTGGCGGAGTGCTGCAACCCTGACTCATACGGACGTGGGTCTAAGATCCCCAAACAGCCATTGGGCTAACACGAGGAGTAGGCCAGGCCAGAGCAGAGCAGATGGGATGACTATGACCATGTGGTCATGACCAGGCTGGTTAACTGTCCGATGCCCTTTGGGTATCCACAGTTCAGCACAGCTACCTTGCCCGTGTCTTGTGGCATGACTCTGCCGGACGGAGAGCAAGGGCCTTTTCGTGCGTGTCCCCCTGCATGTGAGTGTCCGGGCTGGGTGAACCCAGGTGGGAGGTGCCCACGTGGCACTAACAGCTGGAGCGGTGATGGCGCTTGCCTTTAGGGGGCTTGGTGCAGTTACGAACACTCCCAAATACCATGGTACCCAAGCGCTCACAGTGACGGGGCTGGTGACAATGCAGTGCAAACACTAAGGAAGGGGATCGGTGTGAGGGAAGAATTGCTCTTTTCCTCCTACTCCGGTTCCTGTTGGCTGATTGCAAAGACTGGTAATACCCTGTTGCATGCCTCTGGGACCTTTTATCTGAAGATCTCCAAGCACCTTACGCACAAGTAATTGAGCCCAGAGGTAAAGTTGTGGTTAGATCATTTTAGAGCGGCACTGCTGTCGCTGAGGCACAGGTGTGTTACCCAAGGGCAGAACTGCGAATAGAATCCAGGGCCTTGATTCTGACCTGCCGCCAGCTAGAGCTTGGAGGGCAGGGTTGGTTCCCTTTTGGGGCCAGCCGGGGATCCCTATGGGTTACAACTCTATGGTGGCCTTAAAGGGTCACCCCACACAGCCTGCACTCTGCCCTGAGCCACGGGCCAGGATTCCCAGGGACGGCAAGAGGGGGTCTTTAAGGGACACATCCTTCTAAGCTTTATGTTGTGTATCCATTGATCGTCATTATGTAAATTAGGCAATGATACTGCCAGATTTTATAACTTTTGCATGACGTCCCTTGACCTGTGCTAGGGGGTCACGACCCACAGTGTGAAACCCTGTACATCAGCCGGACTCTCTTCTCTGTGACATGCATGGTGTTTGGACACTCTCTCTGTGGAGCTGTCCCTTCCACGAGGGTAGGGCACATCTTTAGCACTACAGTTCAGAACAGGCCCCTGTAGTCACAGATCTGCTAATCGTAGCAAACACATTGACTGTAGGATTTATTGGTATGAAATCCTGGACCGCCTGCATGCAAGCCTCCTTTAAGTCAGTGATATGCATGAGAACGTTCCTTCCTTATGCACACCTCCCGGAAGCGCCTTCCCTCGCTGGAGGGTAATGATACAACAGGAAAGCAGTGGCACAAAAAACCCGACTCGTTTTTGAAGGTGCTGGGTGTGGGTTGAGAAACCTATGCTTTATAAAGACCTGGCACCGATAATAATCTTACCCAGCCCTTCTAGAGCATCTTCGAGCCATGGCACATTGGAAGCATTTACCGATGGAAGGTTTGTAATATGCCGGGGAGGCAGGGAAGTGCAGTTAACCCCACTGTACAGATGAGGAACTGAGGCACAGAGAGATTAAGTGATGTGCCCAAGGTCACACAGATAGACTATGTCTGTGGCAGGGCTGAGAATTGAACCCACATTTGACTCCCAGCCCTATGCTTCTACCCACTAGAAAGCCACCTTTGCTTAGAAATAGAAGGTATAAGCCAGGGCCCAGTCACCCTCGTAAACAGCTACTAGAGATACAGCAAACAGATGAGCTGCTGAGGCAGAGAAAGTCTGTGCATGAGCCGTGGGGGCGGTTCTTTCTGCATGAAAACGAGGAAAGCTACAGAGGTGTGTAGCACCAGCACGCTTCTGTCCTGGGGCAGAAGGCAGAAGGACTCTGCTAGCGGCTGGAGTCGCTGAGAGAAAGCAGGGGGGTTGGATAAAGCATGTAGGGGAGCACTGAAAAGAAGAGAGGGGACAGGTTGAGACCATGTAGTATCTGTGTGTGTGTGTGTGTGTTTCATCTCGCATGACACCTTGGCAACTGTTCCTCTTTTTGTACACTCAGCATCCCAGCGGGGGAACCGTGGGAGCTGCAGGTGTTCACACTTCTGAAAGTAAGGCTGGCATATGAGACTCTGTGGCTGTGGGAAAAATAAATGGGGGGATCTCTAGGGCTCTAGCCCACAACCCCTGGGAAAAACAGAAAATCTCTTTTCTAAGGAGAAGATTGGCTATTTTAAACTCTGAGTCTTGGCTGACAGCTGCGAACGGAGGGTCCGAAAGGTCCTATCTCCGCTGGCTTTACAGTACAATCTTTGGAAAGTTTTTCTAAAGATTATCTGTATCAGTCTGTCAGCAGTGCTGACAGCTTCCCCATAACTCTGCAGGTGCAAATCCTCTCCAAACCACACCATCAGAATGGCTGAAACGTTGCCTGCCCAAGATCCAAATATGCAGACGCAGTATGTTGGAACAGGACTGGAAAGGAAGGAAATCAAAGGCAGATCCCAGAAACACGACATCTGCAACATTTCCCTTCCCACATCATCCTTGTCCTAATGAAAGTCTCAAATGATCAGGGTTCCTTTGAGATCAATATAAGGCTTTTGATGCCATAGATGTACAGTTTCAGTGAGCTACTAGATTTCTGAATTTAATATCTTTTAAAGGTGAAATGGATTTCTTTCTCGTCCCAAAAAACCTGTCTGATTGCTCCTGGGGGCGGGTCAGTGCCTCTCTTCAGGTTGCTTCTGGCTTTGTTGCTAGAAATGGAAGGAGAGCCCTGAGTAAACAAACTAACGTAACAGTGTTGGTGCGAAGTTCAACGTCAGATTTTTCTTGGCAGTGTTTTTATAGCTCAGGGTGGGTCTGGGAACACCTCTGCGAAGTATGTATTGCGTTTATGTCATTGATCTGAGCAGCTTTGCTAGAAGCAAACATTCAAAGAGTGAGAGAGTTGGCAATGTTCTGGTTTACACCATTATCCCACCAATGCTGCCTGGAGCATTACCTGTGAAATGCTTGTACTACAAGACAAAGGGTGGAATCCTGACTCTATTGAAATCAATGGCAACCCCCCCCCCTCCCACCATGGACTTCAGCAGGGCCAGGTATCACCTCCTGGGTGAATAATTTGGGCCTGATCCTGGTGTCACTGCCTTGTGTAAATCAGGAGTAGCTATTGAAGTCAACGGGAGTTACAGTAGTGCAGAAATCCAAATCAGATGCGTTGTTTTTCTTAAGAACATAAGAACGGCCATATTGGGTCAGACCAAAGGTCCGTCTAGCCCAGTATCCTGTCTACCAACAGTGGCCAATGTTCATTGTTCATTTCAGCCTTTCTGTTCATTTCACTTGTTTCCCAGGCTTCTTGCATTTGTGTTCAGGTACCTACGATAACTACCTGATTGCCCTACTTTCTCAGTCTGAATCTTCTTGCCTAAGCTCTGTGTGGTTGTGAGAGGGAAAATAGAAATACTAGAAATATTATCTGTGGGGACATCTGCGGGGTACAGTACAGATCTGTAACTATTTCCATGGGAAGTGTGAGGCCTGAAGATTTGGAGGTATCAGTTCCAATGAAAAGGCTACTCAAGAAATGGTCACTTCTGTGGCTTCTAGAGACAAGGTGGGTGAGGTAACATCTTTTAGTGGACCAACTTCTGTTGGTGAGAGAGAGAGAGAGACATGCTTTCGAGCCCCACAGAACTCTTCTTCGGGTTGGGAAAGATACTCCCAGCATCACAGCTAAGTACAAGATGAAGTACAGGTATCAGAGGGGTAGCCGTGTTAGTCTGGATCTGTAAAAAGCAACAAAGAGTCCCGTGGCACCTTATAGACTAACACATGTATTGGAGCATAAGCTTTCGTGGGTGAATACCCACTTCGTCAGACGCATGTAATGGAAATTTTCAGAGGCAGGTATAAATATGCAGGCAAGAATCAGTCTAGAGATAACGAGGTTAATTCAATCAGGGAGGCTGAGGCCCTCTGCTAGCAGTTGAGGTGTGAACACCAAGGGAGGAGAAACTGCTTTTGTAGTTGGCTAGCCATTCACAGTCTTTGTTTAATCCTGAGCTGATGGTGTCAAATTTGCAAATGAACTGGAGCTCAGCAGTTTCTCTTTGAAGTCTGGTCCTGAAGTTTTTTTGCTGTAAGATGGCTACCTTTACATCTGCTATTGTGTGGCCAGGGAGGTTGAAGTTCTCCTACAGGTTTTTGTATATTGCCATTCCTAATATCTGACTTGTGTCCATTTATCGTTTTACATAGGGACTGTCCAGTTTGGCCAATGTACATAGCAGAGGGGCATTGCTGGCACATGATGGCATATATAACATTGGTGGACGTGCAGGTGAATGAACCGGTGATGTAGCTGATTTGGTTAGGTCCTGTGATGGTGTCACTGGTGTAGATATGTGGGCAGAGTTGGCATCGAGGTTTGTTGCATGGATTGGTTCCTGAGTTTAGAGTTACTATGGTGCGGTGTGTGGTTGCTGGTGAGAATATGCTTAAGGTTGAAGATGAAGTACCTTTCCCAGACCTGAAGAAGAGCTCTGTGTAGTTCTAAAGCTTGTCTCTTTCACCAACAGAAGTTGGTCAACTAAAAGATGTTACCCCGCCCACCTTGTCTCTTTAATATCCTGAGACTGGGACACGGCTACAATTATGCTGCATACAAGTTCTGTGGCTTGTTTAATGACTGATATTTTCCATCTGCCATCAAGGTTCCTGGCTATCTAGGTGGTTCTGCTGGAATCTCCCATAGGATCCCCCTTCCAGGTGTTTGGTTTTAGAAATTCTGGTTGCTTTGCTGTATAACCTAATAATGCCTGATCCACTTAATAAAGAGGAGTTGGGTACAGGGCTCCTTGGAATTGCTTCAAATGAATTGTCCAGGGAGCTCCCTCTGAACCCCATTACATTGTGCTGTTCCCTCTGCTGCCTTCTGCAATACAAGGCCTGTTGAATCACATCAAATTCTAACTACACTTTCTTGTCCAAAAACCTCATCTGTGATCTTCCATGTATTCTTCTCTCACTTGTGACCTATTCCATCCTTGTTGATTGACTTCAGAGTCATATCTGACACATGCCCTGCTTCATCATTGCCTTCCTGCTTCAATGGGTTCTGCTGATTTTGCAGGCCATAGTTCACCTTATTTCTATTGGTCTTTTACTGGTAGTAGAACATTTCCAAAAATCAGGTCTGTTCTTCTTTGTCTTTAAACACGGGCTAGGATAAGGGGAGTAGAAGCGGCAGGTGACCAGAGAGCTATGGCGAACATGGGACAGAGGAACTGGGTGCACACTGTGGTAACCAGTCCTGGTGGTACTACGCGGGAAGACCCACAATCTGTTTCACACCTGGCCATTTTCTTCTGTTTTCCAAAAAGAATGATGACTTGGGAAGCACCCAGGCAGACACACCCTCCTTAAGCGCATGCAGTACGATAGAGCTGTGCTGATGCGCACCTGTTTTTCGGTTTGATCAGAAATTGAAGATTCACACCAAGTCCACTGGAAGGTTTGCTAGAGTTTTGTTAGCATTTCGTGTGAACCTAAACCAGCTCACGGGGTTCCTTTCAATGTGATCCTACCATGGTGACTGGAGTTTTGACTTGGGTTTCACTTTGATGTTTTGATCCGCCCCCCCAAAGTAGAATCATTGTGGACTGAACCAAAGAAATGCTCCCTTGAGCCTCTGTGACGTGCAAGTGCGAGTTTCACAAAGCTATAAGACTCTCCAATCCAAAACCCAGTGAAGTCAATGGGAATCTTTCCATTGACTACAACGGGCCTCGGATCAGTCTCTCATTGCTTATGCATCAGATAAGGAGATCTAGATCTCTCACACCTCTTTGATGCTGGTGTAACTCTCCTGGCTCCTAAATGTTACATGTAATATTGAGCTTGTTAGAGACTCTATTCCTGGCGATTTGGGTAAGTCAAAGGACGCTTCCTGACAGAAGTAAAGACACTGGGGGTCACTAATGCCGAAACAATGCTGGTAACAAGTCTTTTGATGTATTTTGCTTTCTCTGTGGCTTCTGTAGTAGCAGTATAACACAGCTCAATACCTCCGCAGCCCCTGTAATGAAATATTACAGACACCTCCACCAAATGCTATGTCACAAGAACGTGAAGGTCACAAAGCCAAGCACTCAAAAGTTAGCAAATGCCAGTGTTCCATGTGCAACCCTGGACAGCAAGAGAACAATGAGCTAGGGGAATGTGCTTCACCGCAGAGGTTCTCAACTCCCGGGAAGAGGTCCACCGATTGACGTGACCTGGTTCAAAGGCCATAGCAAACACAGGACTTGAAACTACACACAAATAATAGCCTTGATCTAGGCAGAGAGAGTCCATCCAGGACTGACAGGCATGAGCCTGTGACCAAAAGAAACAGCCACTGAAGGAGGATTTGGAGTATATTAGAGCTTCGAAGATCTCCATGTGGCAGATGGGTGACACCTGGTAAGCCTGGGTCGATGGCAGATTATTATTTCCTTTCTTACATTTAATTTTATCCTTCACATAACAGAATGTCTGTTCTGCAGCCTGTACAAGGGAAGGCCAACACCTATGCATGGTAACCACCTCCCAGTTTGATGCTGTTCTTGAGGCTTTATCCCACACCTTTACCTTTAGTAAGGAACCCAGTGTGCCTAGATTCAGACCTTTCCCCTCCTCTTCCATCTGAAAGTTCCAGAATAGTTAAGGTCTAGGATCTCTTACCATCTAGAGTTCATAAATCAACTCTTAGACTCATTAATATAGTCATCAGAGGTCTCTAGATCCAGTCTTACTCCATTCAGCGGGGCATTCCTGAAAGTTGAATACAAGTGAACAAATTGTGAAGTGGTTGATTTGCTCACCACTGAAAAATGAAAAGCGTCTGCTTGAGTCTGTTGAGTTGGGTGCAGCAGTGGGTGGGGTGGGGTGGAGATCCGAGTGGGAGGCCGCATGGACAGGAGGGAGAGTGTGTTAGGGAAGCAGTAAGATATGACGGGCGCAGCATTTCTGAGCAGTTAGTCAGTGCCTCGGGGTGGATTGTGCAGCACAAAGATGAAGGTCAAGTGGTTTCAACAGCTTGAAAAATGCAATTATCCCCTCTGAATTGCCTGTCATGGCTAATAAATAAATAAACGGTCCCACCTATGTTGCTTGTGCATAGCAGAGTGTGACGCCCTCGCTGGCCAGGATTAGAACAATGTTCGAGCTATTTCACAACGGCAGCATTCTTCTCCTCCCCAGAGGGAATGCTGGAAGCCCGTTCTCTCTGCACGATGGGTGCTGACCATAGGAATCAAAGACCACGTCCTGGGAGAGGCACTCATGAGCACTGCACCCTTCTCCCATCCCGCGTGAGCCCAGTCCAGCTCTCAGTGGAGCCTTTCCATTAACTTCCATGGGCACTGGATGGGCCCCTGACGTTTGTGACTTTCAATGTAGTGACAGGGATGGAAGTCAGGAGCACGGATGGCTTTGAAAGGGAGGTTGAATACCCTGCAGCATGGGTGGCACGTGACTCCCTTGGTCCCTCTTGGGGGGAAGAACCTGCCACCAAAGAAGAAAGCGGTGCGGTGGAGCTGCCGCCGATCGCGGCTTTTTTTTTTTTTTTTTTTTTCCCACTGCTTGGGGCGGCAAAAACCCTGGAGCCGGCCCTGGATGTGATTGAAGGCCTGCAGTACATTGTGTTTATCTCCCTTCATCTATTGCCCCTTCACTGAATCAGAGAGAGGTCTGCAAATCTCAGGATCTAACTTCGTATAGTGGGAGAGTGGAAATACCATTTGTACTTTGGTATGAATTTCATCCGCATTTCTACATGGCATTTGCTCCCTTCCCCCTTCATAAAATCCCTCTCCACAGTCTCTCACCGGGATATACCGGCTGCATGATATCAGCCAGGAAAAGTAGCATAGGAAGGAACCTTTCCAAGTTTTTGCTCTGCAGTATATGCCAGTGCCTGGTATTTTATGACTGTGTTCCCATTCCTCTTCTTGCTCAGCAGACATTATAGATCTCCTACTGTTTTTCACTTGAGAAATTCCTTGCATTCATATTGTGAGTTTGGCAAGGATTTTTCAGAAATCTGACAGGCTGAATTTGGATCACAGAGTAGCATACACCAATGATGAATTGCAGAGGACCCGGCTGGGGTAAAGATCCAAAAGACACTACAGCTTATCCAAACCTCTTGACTCTGCCAAATTATGCTGGAACCCTTGTGGAGAACTGATTGCTTGTGAGATTGCTGATGCTTCTGGTCAGAATGTTCTTGTGCCTTTTCCTTGGTACTTCAGCCCATCCACATTTGCTCCTGGCTAGAAGCGAAAAGAGACATGAAAATGGCAAGTCATCATTTTAAAGTTAACCAAACAAGATTTGGATGTTGAAAAAGGATCATGTCTGCTTTTTCGTAGAGTCATAGCTTTTTAAGGCCAGAGGGGACCAATGTGACCATCTACTCTGATCCCTGCATATTCTATGTCAGAGAATCTCACCCAGTGATTCCTGCGGTAGAGATAATTATTCTGCTCTGCTATATAAGTGAACGCTATTGAGTCCAATAACTTGTAGCTGAATTAGAATGTATCTTTTAGGAAGACATCCCATAAGAAAATAAGAATGGCCATACTGAGTCAGACCAAAGGTCCATCTAGCCCAGTATCCTGTCTTCCCACAGTGGCCAATGCCAGGTGCCCCAGAGGGAATGAACAGAACAGGTAATCATCCAGTGATCCATCCCCTGTCACCCATTCCCAGGTTCTGGCAAACAGAGGCTAGGGACACCATCCCTGCCCATCCTGGCTAATAGCCATTGATGGACCTATCCACTGTGAATTTATCAAGTTCTTTTTTGAACCCTGTTATAGTCTTGGCCTTCACAACATCCTCTGGCAAGGAGTTCCACAGGTTGACTGTGTGTTGTGTGTGTGGGGGAAAAATCTGTTTGAGTTTTGGTTGAAGAGTTGGGTCAACTTGTACTTGGCTTGATGCGATCTGGAACAAAGAATGTAATCCATACTCACGGGGTGCGGGACTCACGGGGTGTGGCTTTATCATGGCTCCTCTGTGTGGGGCCATTCCAATACTCCTCTCCCAGGCAGTACTCACAGGTAATACGCTTTTTGTAGCAGGGTCTATAATTTACCAGCTGTTTCTACAGTACCGAACACAATTGGGCCTAGACACCAGTGAGGCTCTAGTCATTGCTGTCATACTAACAATAATGAGTGCAGAGCTGGT
Organism: Malaclemys terrapin pileata; assembly: GCF_027887155.1. Classification (NCBI taxonomy): domain Eukaryota; kingdom Metazoa; phylum Chordata; order Testudines; family Emydidae; genus Malaclemys; species Malaclemys terrapin. The sequence goes on from NC_071507.1 coordinate 4,288,356, forward strand.
GGGCCTGGTGTATTGTCTCTTAATATTGAGACAACCAAGCTAGGGACGATGAGAAATGCAATGTATGAACAAGAGCAAAGTTGACTCTCTCAATGGAGTTTATTGGGTTTCTCGTTTGTTTTTGGCAGATATTTGGATGCTGGGTCTGGATCCTCGTAGCTGCCACCACAGTGTATTTCCCTATGCTGCAGGGATGGGTTATGTACGTCTCACTGAGTTCATTTTCCTTCTCCCTGATGTTCCTGTTGTGTTACCTGTTTGGATTTCGCAGAAACAGTGACTCGTGGAAAGTAGTGGTAAGAACACACTCACTTATTCCGGGGGTTGCTGCCGGTGGTGGCTCTTCTCATTCCTGTGACTGCCTTTCAGCTTCAGGTCTCACCTCTCAAGCAGAAAGTTGACTTCAGAATTGACTTTCCATGTGTTCTGCACTTTCTGATCTTTTCACACAAAAGGTCCGGCAGATGGAATCATCCCAGGTCATTCTGCAATGTTCTCACTGGTTCTTCTGACATTTCTTCTAACATTGCATGTGAAACTGATGCAATTCAACTAGAATATAGAAAATAAGGTTAGCTGCAGGGCCACCTGAACCCTCTGGTGTTTGGTTCAAACCTCTTGGTACTTCCTTCGTAGCTACAAAGCCAGTTGGTTAATAACAGGGGTGCGAGGCGCCCCGGTGTACTTAAGGCTACAAAAGAGTTTTCATTATAATCTACTTTCACATGCTCATGGCTTATCATTTGGGCTGAAATGGGGTGATTTTTCCCTCCGAGTTTGGAGAAAACCTCTTTAGTCATTTTTAAGTTATGGGAGAGAGAAAGGAGAAAAGAAAATAACACAAAAGCTCTAGCCGTGTTCTTTTGAGCAGGGCTAGCGCAAAAGCAGCTGAAGTCAGCGGTGTGACAAGACTGGGGCTCTGAGGTGCTAATAGAACAGTAGCCTGGGCTCTGTGATTTCAGAGCCTTTGCGAGGTTGGTCGCATTTGTCTGCAGATTCTAAGCTGCTGCTTAAAAGAAAGTTTCGTTCCTCCACTGTTGCAGAAATGAGCCATCCCAATGTAAGTGCGCTGCTAAGCCAGTCTTGCAAAAACCTCCCTCTGTGCCCAAAGCAGAGCAGCAGAAACGGTAGGAACTCGCAGTGTCCCATCGATTCTGCTGACCTCGAGTTGGACATGCAGCATCTACACTTACAGCAGAAACACCTCAGCTACATTGAACATATGCAGCATTTTCCCTTCTTGTTTCCTGCTAAATAACATGTTGCCTTTTGAAACACTACACTCGAGGGGAAAGTTGGTGGTGTGTGATTAAGGCACGAGATCAAGAAATCTGGGTTCAATTCCTGGCTCTGCTATAGAGTTCCTTGGTGAGCTGGTGTACGTCTCTCTGCTCCCCATCTCTCAATTGGCTTAACAATACTTCCCTGCCTTACCGGGATGTTCTGAGGGTAATTTCATTCTCTGAGAGCGTGTAGAGATGATTAGGGCATATAAGCAGATGTCTAGTAAACATATACAATAAAATATACAGGTGAGTTAATGATGCTGTTGAACCTTAACTTGGCCTTTTCCTATCTTTTTGTGATTATTAACTATGAAAACTTAACATGCCATTAATGTACTTTTTTGCTTCTATGAATGGTGTAGCATCATTGACTGCAAGCCTGGGAAGACACTTTCATGCTAACCCAACTCTTTTTCAAGTTGCTTGTGACTTGCAAAATGTTTCCTCTTGGGCTTGACTGTCACATGCCTGGTCCCAGCCCAAAGAAGATTTAGTTGCTGTGGAACGTTTGAGAGAAATTGTTCCAGATGTTTTTGAGTCATGCAGGCATCATCCTTCCCACTTTTGTAGAACTGAAAAGCAGACATCGGACAGCTGAAGGGTCATAGCTGTGCTGTTGAAAGTACAGCTGTCCTGTAAGTGAGGAGGAGGTACCTGCACTGTGAATGTGTATTTCAACCTCACAAACCTTCCTCTTTGTCTCTTGTTTTGCAGGATAGTATGTATCATGGAGCCACTGCAATTTTCTATATGAGCGCGGCGGTCTTACAAGCTAATGCAACAATCCGCTCTGAGACTGAAGCGCCTGGACAATATATTCCTCGTTACTATCAAATTAATGTCGCTGCTTCAGTAAGTTGCATGCTTAGCGTATTGATTAGCCACAGTTTCGTGTAGGCACCTCTGTTTCCTGTGTAATTTCCATGGGAAAGTTTCAACATTGCTGACATTTTGTCAGGGTTTTTTTGTTGGAAAAATCAAAGCCAAATATTTCAGGTCAGGTAGGTCATCCCAAATCAAAGCAGTTTGGCTTGTCAAACTGAACTGAACCACTTAGTTTCATGTCAGAGGGACCTTTAATCTGAGTCTGCCTGAGCTGCCATGGTGCTTGATGGGAGTTGTAGTTGTAGTTAGTATCATAGGATCCTATGGCCACAGTTTACCATGGGAAATGTCATCCAGCCATAGGACAGTTGGGGCACAAAGCACCCAAACTACAACTCCCATGAGGCACTGTGGCGGCTCAGGCGGATACAAAACAAAAACGTTTCCACATTTCTGAATTGAATTTTTTTGTAACTTTTAGGTCCCTGAAAAATGTTGATATTTTGCCTTTTCCTCACAACTGGGGACGGGAAAGACAGAAAATTCCGATTTCCAGTCAACTCTGCTCTGGGGCTTTCCCACGCTTTGAGTTTGAGATTTTATTCATTAGTAGATTGGCAGGATCATTTTAAGGACATAAAATCCATTGAAGAAAGGACATTGGAGGGGTCACTAAGGACATAGATTAACACAAGGCTGAAATCGGTAGAGTAATTTCATTGCCTAGTAACGTTCTTTCCATTTTTCCTTTCAGTTCTTTGCTTTTATCACGGCTCTGCTGTATATTTTACATGCCTTCAGCATCTACTACCACTGAAGACTGCTGTCAAAGAGAGAAACGGGGTGACTGAGACACGCAGCAGGGACACCCGGACTTTGTGTACCTAAAACAATGGTTTAATTGGATTAAGAACATAATTCAGTGTAAATGTAGGTCATCTGGAGCCTGGCTCTGCTTCATTTTAATTTTAAAAGAGATTTGTTTTATAAATCTGTAAATCTTAATTTTTATAGAGTATTGTGTATTTTCTGTCTGAAAGCAGTATCGTTTGGGGGAAAGCTTGTTCAAGTAGTCCTATGCAGAATATAGACATCTTCTCGTCCCCACGTATCCCAATGTCTCAGCTTTTGGTCGAGTCCAAAGGCTCTCTGGCTGTATGGTCGCATATGCTTGTGGTAGGGGTTGCATGAACTAACTTATTGGAAAATATAAAGGTCTCTTTGTTTTCTTACGGCAGCTGCTTTGTTGTGTATTGTTCTTTTCGTTACGTTTCTCTATCGACTCGTTCTGGTCTGCTTAGAACTAGGGTTCCCCTGAGCTAGTTCACACATCTCCTGCCGCTCGTGTAGTGAAACGCCCCTCACCTCTGTGACTAGCTGGCCCCATTTCCAGCACCTGCTCCACGTGCTGAAATCCATCCTTGTGCAGAGCACCAGCACCAGTGCTGTACACCACTTCAGTCCCATTTACGCCTATGCGCTGAAGTCCTGATGTCAATGGCTGAGCTCCCAGTGATGTCAATGGGACCAGAACTTCACTGCATGGTCAGAAAGCAACGTGAGAGTCTTGTTTTATGAAGCTCTAATTTTCCATCCAGAGGTGTCAGCCAGTGTTACCGGCTCAGCAATTTGCCCTAACAGGAAACCACAGTGCCCAAAGGAAATAACTGTAAATGGAAGCAAATAAGTCAGGTGGCAATTCCCTACTTTTCAGGGGGTTGTGAGACTACATTAATTATTGTTCCTAGGTGCTTTGAGATCCTCAGAGGAAAGGCACTGGAATGGTGTGTGAGTATTAATGACTGCTTATTAATAATACCAATCTCACAAGCAGGCATTTGTGCTGCCTATAGATGTGTGCATGTCACTATAGTGGGAGGAAATCTACATGAATGGCTAAGCACTTTACTTGCTGGTGGGAGATTCTGTTCTGCAAGTTGCATGGGAATAGCAGTAAATCCCACAATGCAGTTCGCTTAACTCCTCAATAAGACACCTAGGGTATGTCTACACTGCAATTAGACCATCTGCAGCTTGTCCGTGGCTTGGGCTAAGGGGCTGTTTCGTTGATGTCCAGGCTCGGGATGGTGCCCAGGCTCTGGGACCCTGCGAGGTGGGAGGTACCCAGAAGCTCGGGCTGCAGCCCAAGCCTGAAAGTCTACACTGCAATCGAGCCCTGTGAGCTGGAGCCAGTTGGCACGGGCCAGACGTGGGTTTTAATTGCAGTGTAGACATACCATTAGTCACAGTGGGCCAGCTGCTCCATGGAGAAGACATGAGCAGCCCCCCCTTGTGCCTCTGCACAGCAGCCAGGTATCACTGCATTTCCTGGGATCCCTGGGGTGTGCTCATGGAGCACAACAGACCCCAAGAATAGTCCCTGCTGAGGGAGGGATGGCAGGGAACATGGGTTCCTAGATACATAGATTCCAGGGCCGGAAATGATCTCTGTCATTAGCTAGTCCGACCCCCGCATAATACAGGCATGGAACGTCCTCCAAATAACTCCCAGAGTCAATCGTTTAGAAAAACAGCCACTCTGGATTGAAAAATTGTCTGTGATGGCGAATCCACCACAACCCTGGGTAAGTCGTTCTAATGGTTAATTACTCACTCTTGCAAATGTACGTCTTTTTTCCAGTCTGAATTTCTCTAGCTTCAAGCTTCCAGACACAGTATCTTGTTAGCCCTTTTATTTGCTAGTTTGAAGAGCCCATCATCAAATATTTGTTCCTCATACGTGTAGACTGTGACCGAGTCTCCCTTCACCTTTCTCTTTGTTCAGCTAAATCGATTGAGCTCCTCGCGGCTCTATCAGGCAGGTTTTCCAATCCTTCATCGTTCTTGTGGCTCTTCTCTGACCCCCTCTCCAATTTACCAACAGCCTGCTTGACCCCCAGCTCTAGCCGCACCTTTCTCTGACATTGCGTTATAACAGGCTCTCTCCTCGTAGGAAATCTCCTCTGACATGGGCGGTATTTGGTCTGCCCCGTAATAATACGAGCTGGTAAAGCTCCGTGACTCGCCCGAGAAGCTTCAGCTCACGTCCGGCGCTCTGATTTTGAGCACTGATATTTGAAGGAGACGAGAAGCCGAAGCCAAATCCTGCCTGCGTTATTCAGGCAAAACTGCCCCTGAAGGCGAGGTGGGGCTTCGCCTGAGCTGTCGCTAAGGGCTCCACACAGACTCCCATTGTCATTACTGGGCCCTGGCTCAGGGCCGTAAACACAGAACTATTGTACCCAAATGCACCTCAGTAACAGGAGGGCCCAGTACACGTTCAAGGGGGTCCTGCCACCTGCTCCTTGCTGATTCCCTTTGTCGTGTGGCAGCCAAGGGGGGAAGTGGAGCTGCCTTGTAAGGCTCTGCTGTGCGGGTGTGGTGGATGGAGTCTGGGGCTGCCCATGTGCTGGGGAGCAGAGAGAGGGAATCAGCCACCACACCCTAGCAAGGCCTGATGCCATCCCTTACACGCGTTCCTAGCAGACAAAAGAGGGGCAGTAATGGGGAGCGTGCGCATCAGAGTGACCCCTGAGACCCCTCAACTGCCTCCTCAGCTGCCATCGGAGCAACAGCCTCAGCGAGTGTACACGGGCGTCAACGGAGCGAGCCTGGTTCATGCCAGCTGAGAATGGAAAGACATTAAACCCACTGGCTGTCACTGCCCCCTGCAAAGCTACAGTGGCAAGCCTCACCCCCGCCCCAAGGGCTTGAGGGTAGCTGTGAACCCCCATTCCCCACCCCAGGGCCTTGTGGGTAGCTATAACCCCCCTTCCATCCCAAGGCCTTATGGGTAGCTGTGATCCCCTAGCCCCATCCCGTAGCCTTATAAGTAGCTGTGATTAGGGTGACCAGATGTCCCGATTTTATAGGGACAGTCCCAATTTTGGGGGCTTTTTCTTATATAGGCTCCTATTACCCCCCCACCCCCATCCCAATTTTTTATACCTGCTCTCTGGACACCCTAGCTGTGATCCTCCCAATCTGCCCTAAGGCCTTGTGGGTAACTGTGATTCCCCCATCCCCAACCTGCCCCAGGGCCTTGTGGGTAACTCTGCTCACCCTGTGACGGTTCTCGAACTGTGAGTCACCTTGTTACCGCATGCCTCTAATGAGATGGACCTTGCCTGTGGTGGCTGGGTGTGAGGTCCCTGACACCACCAGCCTGTCAGCCACTCAAGCCTGCTCCTTCGGGCTGTGCCAGACCTAGGTTAGCCTGGCAGGTCAACAAGAGGTACACCTGAGTCCCCTTGGAGCATGCCCCTGTGATAGCCAGCTCCTGGCACTGTGGGCCCTAGTTTTACTTTAAACCACGGCTCCTGTAAAATCACAGCGCCCTTGTAATAAACCAAGAGGTTTAGTTAAGAGAGACTAGAGAGTCAACTAAACACGAGAGAGCGATGGAAATAAATGCTTACACTACAAAACAAAATAATAAAATGTGAATGAAGGCTTACATTTATCGCTAGTTCCCTTTCCTGTCTAATCAAGTTCAGTCTGTTGCAGAAGTGCCTGGTTTTAAAGGAACCGTGAACCCTCAAAAAAGTTTGCTCTTTAATAAAAAAAATGTCCCCTCCAAGTTCAGTCTGTTGCAGAGCTGACTGGCTTTAAAGGCACCAAGATGAAAACACAAGACGTCTCCTCAATGAATGGCTACAGACGGCCTCGCCCTGCTCTGTGGCACACGGAACAGGCTTTTTTCTCTATTCGTCGACAGGGCGATCCCATCTGGTGTAACAGTCTGCACACCCTTTTTACCCTCAAATGGTTTCACTTGTTTTCCATTGTAGGTGGACCTGCCATGTTGTAATCTTGTTCCCAGACTGCCCCACTGCAGGCCAATTGTGCAGCATGGCTAGAAACACTGTTCGGTTTAGGTGCAAAGCCAAACAGAAGGGTTTTTTTTTGGTGTGTGTGGCTGCATTATTTAGTAGCATCAGAAGCTCAACACAGTCGTCACAGTAGGGTTGAGGGCTTTTGTAATATTCTAGCCAGGTCTAGTTGACAAGAGTGAACAGAGGCCAAACTACCTCCAACATGATTTAGCTACAGACTATGCTGTACTTCACACTAGCTCTGTGTTTGCGCTGAAATTTCAGCTCATTGAGTGATTCAGTAGGAATTCCTTCCCAGCATTGGCCGGGGATTAATTAAGACAGCCCTTTTTCTGAAGTATATATTTAAAATAAACACACACACTTGCTATGATCATTTTATAATTCATGAAAGCTTGCAAGAGGCTAAAATTTTGTTTGTTACTAAGCTACCAACAGGGATGGGTGAAGTCACAATATCTGCACTACAGCTATGGGAAGCCAAGATCAACACAGCGCTGGTCACTTACAGCAAGGTTTGGCCATATTAATAACTGCCGCTAAACTGAAACAAGCCCCTCTTCAACTGAAATCACAGTGTTCACAGAGGGTTTGATGACCAGTTTAAAAACTGATTTTTAAGTTAAACTGGGGCAGCTTTCTCATGTAGACAAAACCTTAGGCCTGCGGGAGTGTATAGTCCATGTGTACTAAGCTAACATGTTGGATCAGAGTGGAAAGAGTGGCTGCATGGAACTAAACTGATTCACCAGCTAGCAGTTCATGTGTGCTGTACCGTAAAGTCTGATAAACTTCAGATTGGCAGCTCCCACTTCTCTGAGTCTCGCGATTCCTCTGAGAGATGATAGCTTGCTCAGCTAAAGCTCACTGCTTATCCTAAAGCTACTACAAAATGTCTCCCAGACGTTTGGAAGGGCTGAAGGATGTTTGAAAGGATATGCAGAATTTGCAGGCCAAGAAGGCTTAATTAATATTTAACTAGCGCTGTGGAATTTATATAAATCCTGCTAGATTATGTCTGTGTATCATAATAGTTGAGCTGTGATTTTCTACAGAAATTCCATCCGGTCATCCGAAGCACATTATAAATCAATGCAGCTGTAGAATTAGCCGACATGAGCTACAAAGGTAATGTGTATAGACTAAAGATCTGGCCCAAAGGCAGATATAGAGCAGTGAATATCTTTCACTCTTGGTGAATACTGTGCTTACAGGACCTCCTTCTGGCCATGGGCAAAACCAGTATCGAGCTGAAGATGGGGATAAAACAGAGAAACGTGTGGAATGCAGTGTTGCCAACGCTCACAGTTTTATCACGAATCTCACAATGTCCATTGTGTTCCTTAAAGCCCCAGTTCCTGAGCTGGGTAAGTATGGGGGAAATCTCAGCCTTCATTTTTTTTTTAAAGTCAGTTTTAGCCTTCATGGCTGCAGAGAAAAGCTAGAAAATGTGAATCCTAAAGGGTAAAAAAACCAGAAGGCAAACAAAACCAACTGTCTATGATCTTTCAGACAATCTCATGATTTTGTGGGCCTGACATGATTATGTTTAACTCTTGGGGTTGGAGATATTGAGACCCCTACAGCTCTGAACCCCAGTGTTCTGGCTCAGTGGCAGTTTAGGTAATTAATATTCAGCCTTGCCATATTTCTCCCCTAGTCTCAGTGGGATATTGTATTGTCTGTGCTAAAAATGAGTCTCCAGTCCTATAAACACTTTCGCATGGGACTAACTTGATTCATCCCCTGGAACTACTCACATGGGTAATAACATTTTTCACATGCATATGTGTTTGCAGGATTAGAAGCTTTAGACGTCCACCTCCTCCCCAGGACTTAGACAGGGTCCACAGCCCTGAGCAGAGTGAAGGCACTCACTAAATATTAACAGCATTATTCTCCACTTACAGAGATCGTTGCAGGATCAGAGCCTAAAATAGTGTGAGTGGACCTTTCAGTCCCATTGACTTCACTGAGGTGCTGCGGTCTGGCTGCATAGAATTAATTGTGTCGCAGGGCACCGCGGGGTGAGTCGTCAGCAACCGGATCTGAACCTGAACCCTCTGGATGCACGTGCATGAGTCGCTACTGCCTGAGCTCATCAACCTCTACATGGAGCCCAATCCCAGCTACGGGGGGAGAGAACCCCACACTGAGCAGGTACAATTAGAGCTGACCGGAGGAGGACAACTCCCTTTCACAGGCCTCACAATTTTGTTTCACGTTGGAACATTCCAGATATAGCTGTAACCTGCCTCCCAGGTGGGTTGAGAGCCTAAATTAATTGTTTCTAAAGCTCTTTGGGGTCACTGGATGGGAGGCAGTAGATAATGCAAATTATTATTATTATTTCTCACTTGTTATCGGGTAAGGACCAATGCATGATCTGATCAAAGGTGAGCTTGACCCCAGTCTAAGCAATACATGGATTGGTGGCTGTTCTGCTTAGCACAGTCTGTTGACTGGCAGATAAAGAGAAGGGTATTTATCGCCTCTCAGCACAGGGAGTACCTGTAAGATGTGTTTCCAGCAATTTTGCACATTTAGGGCCTGATTCAAAGCCCACTAAAGTCCATGGGAGTCTTTCCATTGGCTTCAGTGGGCTCTGGATCAAGCCCTTAAGCTAGTGGATAAATACAGATAAACATTTTCAGCTGATTTCTCTTGTTTCCTGCTGGCAAGTAGGATCCCAGTCTGCAAAGTCTGCCCACTGGGCAGATCAAACATAGGACGATGTGGGCCTAAGACAGCTGCATGGTGCAGTTATTCTTTTGGCCACTTGATGGACCCATTACTATGTTGTTTGTTACTCATCTGAGCATAAGGGCACGGAAAAGTGGGATGCCTTGGTTTTTACCCAAATTCCTTTACAGGTTCTTCAGCCAAGACTTAAAGGGCCAGAATTTCAGTGGGGGCGAATCAGCTTCGCTTGACTGAAACCAATGGGACAGATCCACAGCTGGTGTAGATTTCCCAAGCTCTGTTGAAGTCAACAGGATGGATTGTCAGTTGGGGTAAATCAGCTGGCATTAGCTCCATTGACTTCAAGGCAGCTACACCTCTTTATACCTCCTGAGGGTCTGGCCCCACATGTTCTTACATTGTAGAACTGGTCCTGCCTTTGATCACTCTTGGCTTTTGCTCTTAGCTATGAGCCCCCTTTACATCTCTCTGCCAGTATAAAGGGGCCTTAGACTGCGTGTAAATTACAGATACACATTAAGTCCCATTTACAAAGAACAATGTAGAGGAGAATTAAGGCAAAGGAGAATCAGGTCCTCTACATTCAGCTGCAAAAGGTAATGCATGAAGCATACTTCATGCTAAATCCATTTCTGTTAAGAGATGTGCAATAAACATTGCATTCTTAATCATAGTAGGCAATCCTGCATTTTTTTCTTTACTTAAATTTTATGTGGCCATCTTCAGTTGAATCTTAACTAGTTGTAGGGGATCTAATTTGTCCTCCAAACTAAATAATTAGATTGTAAGCTTTTTGTTCTGTGTTTGCGCTGGGGTTCCTAGGTGCTATGCTAATACAAATAAATAATAACGTGGCAATGAGTCTGTATCGCGTAGCATGTCAGTCACACAGTGTTAAACTAGCTGCAGCTTGCTTTGGAGAGCTGGCGTCTGAGTTTTTGCGTCTGAGTGTGGTCATCACGAGTCAGGATGCGGTTTCCTGGGTAGAAGCCAGGGAACCTCTGCGGCTGGACAGCACTGAAACCTACTTGTGGAGGAATAGAGCCCATAAATAGAAACACTGGACCTGTTCCATTAGCAGAATGAACCTGCCCAAGCCTGTAAACTCAGGGAACGGAGGAAATGTAAAGCACCAGGAAGCATCCAGCCCTGCTCCCAACCTGTCCTCTCCCCAGCTGGAGGGATCTGAAGCTGGGGAGACTGGGCCTGGGGGGAGGGTGGAACCTTAGAAGCAGCTGGCCAATGCAAGGGCCCTGCCAAACAGGAACCTGTCGCACAAACATGTCCTGTCGTACACCATGTCAAATGTCTCTGACCTTTAAAAATATGCTCTTGCTGGTATTGCAGGAGATCAGGGCTATTGGGTCAAAACCAGGGTCTCAGCTGGGGGCGCTGAGATCACACTTGTAATAAGACAAGGCCTCGGCCCACACACGTACACCCAGCCGGAACTTGGCTTGGGGCAGGGCGTTGGTTTTGAATGGTTAGCTTTTATTCATTTCCTCTTTTTATGCCAGCCAGCTGGGAAGAACGTATTTATTTATTTTGCTGTACGGGCACGGCTGGAAACGCCCACTGAAAAGACCGAACTATACTGTCCTGCTGATGTTGCAGAGCACAGAGGCTGAGACCCTCAAAGGTCTTTAGGCACCTAACTGAACCCAGTGGAGACCCTTTGAGGACCGGAGTCAGAATGGCTACATGACTACACAATAAGGACCCACAACATGGAAATGCCCTCTGAGCTTTTCTGTAGCCAATTACTTCATTTTATCATTCATTTATTGTGTGAGGTTACAATTAACTCACATGCTATGTCAGATATAATCATTGTATGCTAAATAGAGTTAAGCTGTAGGGTTATAGAAGAATAAGAGTGATTAGTAGTTAGAAAATAATTAAGTATCTAAATAAGTAGTGCTGAAACCCAAGGCCTGAAACGCTGAGGCCTGTAAGATGTCAGCGTAGCCATACGAGGCCATAGGCTTAAGAAATGCTGGACATAAGTGACCAAAGAATGACCACATGCCACAAAATTATGGGGAAAGATGTGCCAGTGGGTGGTATTGTGAAAAATGAACCGTAAGATTAATTTTTGACTACAAGATACCCCGTAGTCACAGTGTTCTAACACGTGCCCTAACCACAAGGTATATGTTGTGGGTAAATGCTAATGAGAGTAAAAGGAACTATAACAACCTATGAAAATCAGGGTACCCCAATATCCTTGGGGGACACAATCCAAATAAGGAAAAAGAGGGTGGGCACCCATCACGCACATGCGCAGAGTGTTGGGTGCAGTCAGAATCACAAGATAAAAGAGGCCTCCCGGATTGGAGAAAATTGGAAAACTCCAGCAAGAACCATCCCTCTACTGATGCTCGCTTGGCAAGGCAGCCATCAGACCCTAAGAATATCGTTAAGGATGTGCGTCGGACTATATTTGTAACTTGCGCATAGGTCTGTATAGGATTTTTATATGCATGGGTAATCATAACCTTAATTGTAACTTTACTAAACCTTGTAACGCAGACTAGACCTTGCACGTGTGTATGTCTGTGTGGTCACTATCCTTGGTCTTTATGTGTTCCTAGAGGCTCTAAATCTGAAATACGTAACAGAAATGACTTCCACTTCGTAGAACTTGAAACTGTAGCCACCAGTGGGGTAATACAACATTACTAAATTTATTTTGAATAAAATAAAAGGCTACATTTCAGAGCCCCTTACACTCTGAGATGGAAACTGCCCCCACCCCCAAAACCATTTGCAAATGGCCTGTGCTGGGTGCTTCTTGCCAATAGCCACCTTTGCTCAGGGCAGCATTAACCCCCGATTAACGTTCTGTAATCGTCTATATTCAACGTTGCACCAGTTCAACTTTAAATGGGTTTTAAAAAGTGATTTTGTTAAAGTGGTGGAAAACACGGTGTAGCCACTCTTAATTGGACTCAGCCCAGGCTCTTACTGACTTAGCTTGAATTGATTCCTTACAGAATTCAGCTAAATTGATATAAGTGAGGTTAAATTGGATTAAGAGCATCCGCGCTGTTTTCACTGTTTCTATTAAATTGGTTTACAACTAGACCTTTAGTTAATATAGTGCAACTCTGCATAGAGATGCTGCCTTCCTCGGTTTTGCAAGGGGGTATATGTAATACTTTGGCTTTGCCTGGACTCCTTCCACCTTTTTCCCCCTGATTACTCCACCCTTTTTGTTGGTCCTTTGCAGATATTCTACATGGGATCATTTATGTGCGGTAAAGGCCCCTATTCAGGAAAGTACTAGAGAACATGTTAAAGGCCATCCCTATTCAGGAACAGATTTAAGCTCGTCTGTAACTTTGTGTGCTTAAGTCGCATGGATATTAATGGGGCTTACAGTAAAGAGATCCTTAAAGATATGTGCATTCTGAAGCACCCTACTTGACTAGGTATGTTCTCCTGTACCAGAAAAACATGGTATGGTAGGCCAGCTCTTCATCCAGTTTCAAGATACACAGTCCTCTTTCTCTAAGGTTTGTCCACTGTCCGGTACTGCGACAAAACTGGATGTGGTTGTGTTCGGAATCTCAGACGAGGGATGGCATTTTGAAGAATGCACTGCCCTGCCTTTGCTGGTGTGACCTTGCATGCATGGTACATGTGGGGGCGGGGGTCATGCAGGTGGGGGTGGTTCTGGGAAGTACCAAAATGTCTGGTATTCTGGGGATACAGCAGTGGCCACCCTAGGGTATGGCAACCTACAGGAACAAACAGTGGCCTTACCTGGCAAATGGCTCATTGGTTAACAATTAAAAAGGGCCAAAACTCTTTTTTGAGGGAACACTTTTCCACTGAAAGATGCAGTTTTGTCAAAATGGAAATGTTTCCTGCGAACATGTTGATGTCAATGAAATTTTCAATGGGAAAAAAAGTCACAAATAATGTTGCCTCTTGTTTTATTTGGATGTCAATATATTTTGTTTTGATATGGTAAAAAGGATTAGTTTTAACTTTATAATGTAGATGCTTTTTTACTCATATTAAAATATTGATTTTAATAGAGTATATTTAAATATTACATATTTAATCTATTCATATAATATAAAGGTTGAAATGAAATGAATCAAAATGTTAGAGTCAAAATGAAATGTTTTGACATTAGTGAAATGAAACAGTGCTATAGTCCTGAATCAACTTGTTTCAGGATTTTCATTTTGCAGGAAATTCCAAATTTTGGCTTTCGTTCAGGTTCTGAATTGAATTATTTTTCTAAATGTCTGACATTCCCACAGAACAGAAATTCTGGTTTCCAAACAGCAATCAAAAAGTGAGACTTTTGTAGCACACCTACTGTTCTGCTCCATCTCCAAAAAGATCTATTGGAATTGGAAAAGGTACAGAGAAGGGCAACTAAAATGATTAAGGGTATGGAACGGCTTCCGTATGAGGAGAGATTAAAAAGACAGGGACTGTTCAGCTTAGAAAAGAGACTATTAAGGGGGCATATGCTAGAGCTCTAGAAAATCATGAAAGGTGTGGAGAAAATGAATAGGGAAGTGTTATTTATCCCTTCATAGAACACAAGAACTAGGAGCCACCAGATGAAATGAATAGGCAGCAGGTTTAAAATAAACAACAGGAAGTGCTTCTTCACACAAAACACAATCAACCTGTGGAACTCATTGCCAGGGGACAATGTGAAGGCCAAAAGTATAAATGGGTTCAAAAAAGAATTAGATAAGTTCCTAGAGGATAGGTCCACCAAGGGCTAGTAGCCAAGATGGTCAGGGACAGAACCCCATGTTCTGAGTGTCCCTAAACCTCTGAGTGCCAGATGCTGGGACTGGACGACAGGGGATGGATCTCTTTGTAATTGCCCCGTTCTGTTCATTCCCTCTGAAGCATTTGGCATCAGCCACTGTTGGAAAACAGGACACTGCGCTAGATGAGCCATTGAGCTGACCCAATATGACTGTTCTTATGTACAGGCTACCGGCCTTCAAATGACCATCTACAGTACACCCACACTGGTAGTGAAACACTGAGGGAGAGCAAGGCTGGTGTCGCAGTTATGCTGGTAGACTAGAACACAGGAGATGTGAGCTCAATACCCTGCATGGCCACAGACTGCCTGTGTGACCTTGGGCAAGTCACTTAGTTATTCCGTGCCTCAGTTTCCCCATCTGAAATATGGGGATAATGGCACATCACTACCTCTGGGAGGATCAATATATTAAAGCGTATGAGATATTCAGATACTATCACAACTGAGGCCATATAAGTCCCTAAGTAAATAGATGGAAATAAAAAACGTGCAAGTTCATTTGTTCGGGAAAACTTAAGAGCTGAGTCAGTGTGGTTTAAGGAGGGTGTAATTCCTAGACAAAATAGCACTGTGACTGTGATGCCAGAGTGTCGGCTTGGGCTAAGCTGCCAAGTACATACTCAGGTGTCTAGCCCACCTTGCCATGGCCACACGGCTATTTTTAGTGCACAAACGCAATCTCACCTCTGCCACTGACCTGCTAGGTGACCTTGGGCAAGTCACTTCCTGCTCTATGCCTCGGTTTCCCCATTTGTAAAATTGGGATAATGATCATGACCTCTTTTGTAAAGTGCCTTGAGATCTGTGGATGCAAAGCACTGCATAAGAGTTATATATTATTAATTATTCTTATTATTATAGATAATCACAATAATAAACAGTCCAATGCACATCTTGAGGACAGTTCTTTGAAAACGCCAGCCTAACACAGTAAAATCTCATGTATTTTTCTTTTAGCATCCGGGAGCTTTATTCTAAGGAGTTTAAGGTGCTCAGCTCCCACTGATTTCCAATGGGATTTTGCTACCTAACTCCCTGAGACGCTTTTGAAACTCCCAATTTGAAATACAGCAGGAGTGGCTTCTCTTTTCCTCCCCTAGGAGATGAACAAATAAAAACAACTAAGAAAGTAATGGGGAAAGCGGATATGATGAGCAAGAGGCCAGTATGCTAAGCTATGTTATTACAGAGAAAATGACCTGGCACTGAAAGAATTAAAATAATGTCATTCTTGTTTGTTCTGGCTCGTTTTGCCTACGCCAGTCACCTTGACATTTCTAAAAGAATTTTTCCAAGTATGTAAGTTCAAAAATTATGCAATTTGACAAAACAAAAGGTTGGTGGGGGGGATAAAAGATTGATGGAATAAATTTGGAGAGTCGTGCAATGCACAAATGGGGGGTCTAAAAGAGAAGGTGATATCTGCAGCTTGCAAAAAGCAAATTCACATTGTAAGATTGCAGTCTGGGAATGATCTGTGTTTAATTTATTGCCACAGGCATGAGATAACCGGACAGACTTCTAGATTAGGAAAAAAAAGTGGGCCAGATCCTAATCTGATATCAGTTGGGGTCGTCATAATCATTATCATGGCAAATTGCAAAGCAATGTAGTCTCCTGGTGATCGAGCGCTATCTATCAATCTCTAACCATTCCTTAAGGCGGTCTGGCTGGATATTCAGTTTATGATCATCACTGGCAATCTTATTGCATCACTGAAGCTTTTGGTGATTGCATGATCGTTGACTGTGCAGCTCCATTCCTGGTAAGTGTGCTTTGGGATTGTCATTTTAATTGCAAATCGGGTAACTTCATTGAAGGCAACGGGACCGCTTGAATTGGGACCCCGAAGGAGTTGCTCCACACAACCTTCTGGGATCCCTCTGAATGAAGCGACAGAGCCAACGCGAAAAAATGTCAAGAGAAAAGATCTGAAACTGTTGAAGCATTTTGTTCACACATCTCTAAATCGAAAAAAACAACCATTTTGGGGAGTTCAAAACGCCTTTTCATGTAAAAATTTAAGCTAATTAGACTAAAAAAAGATGAGGGGAAAAGTCAGTCAAAATGGAACCTTTCAAAATGAGCCAAGCAAAATGTTTCGAATGACCCAACGCACACAATTATTTTTTAAACAAATCATTTTTTCCGTTTGCAAATATTTTCAATAGTTTGGCTTTGTGTTCTGATTCCAGCCAGGAAAATCTTAAGAACTCTTGGAAACTGTCACAGGACACAACCGCCATTCCCTGCCAAGCTCTGCGGAGTGACTGCCCCTTTCCCAGCAACCCCTGCCTGTTGCCAGCTTCCTGGCTTTATAGGCCCTGCCTACTTCTGATCAGCTGAACCTGCCTGCAGTTAGTTCCCTGCTCCCTGGCTCTTCCTCCAGGTGCAGCCCATGGAGTTAATAGGCCTACCTGGCCACCTTAACCCCTTCCAGTCCTGGGTGGGGTGGACACCCCATTGCAGATGGGTGCGTTGCATTTTGTAAAGATAGGCATGTGTCTAAGGAGGTGGCAGCATAACACTAGAGCAGTGTAACTGCTAGACAGGGTAAAAGGGGCATTAAAGGAGTATCAGACGCCCCTTCTTTGCACTGACCAGCGGCGTAGGCCTGGAAAGGATATTAAACCTTGTGCGTCAGGGCTTAGGCCACTATCTAACTTTTAGAGACCTAATATGGGGGGTGCTTTCCTCTGAAGCATCTGGTACTGCTTACTTTCAGAGACTGGGCTAAATGGACCTGGGTCTGATCCAATCTGGCGATTCCTTTGTTCCTATGACTGCTGAGTTGTGTTGAAGACCACATTAGTTAACATCAACAAAGAGTCCTGTGGCACCTTAAAGACTAACAGATGTATTGGAGCATAAGCTTTCGTGGGTGAATACCGACTTCGTCAGACGCATGTAGTTAACATGACTCTCCTAATGGTCACGTTCATACATGACCCATCGATTCTAGTCAAAACAGGCCCTGAGGGGCACCTCCTTCAACCTCACGCTTTAGCAATTGCCCCAAAGAGTGGCAATACCTCAGCACAGCCACCATCTTTTCTTTTTTTGGATCCCCATCCTGCAATGGGGTCCATGCCAGCTCAGGGCTGTGTCTGCGTGGAGCTCACGGCAGGATCGGGGCCTTCTTGCTTCAACTCCCAACTGGAAATAGACGTGGGCAACCTGAAATCTGTTCTGAGCGGGCGAGATTTCCACCCAATGGACTTCTCCAAAGCCATACCAATGCTCATGCGCCAACGACGCGTTGGATAATTTGTCTGTGTAATTGTATGCTTTGCTGTTAAGCATATTGATTCTAAATCAATATGGAGACGCTACATCTAAAAATATAAAATCCCATTAAACTGATTAAATTAAAACTAAATCAATCTTAAATAACTGCCTACAACTTAAAATTGTTGAACTAGCATATTGCCTTCAAATAAAATTATTTCATTCAAACAAGACTGTAAGGAGCTATCAGGGAGAGATACCCGGTGTCTCTTTCACAGCACGTGCCTACGTACAGAGCTAAGAGCTTAGACCCCATACAGCCTAATGCTACTGCGATGTCTTGGGGCAAAGTTGGGCTTGATGACCCCTGGGCTCTCACTCCTCAGGATGGCAGGGAGCTGGCAACATTGGGGTGGCACCAGGCTCAGCTCCTGTGTTCTTTAACGTGGATGCCAGGAGGTGCTGTGAAGGCCAAAAGTATAACTGGCTTCAAAAACAAAATTAGGTACGTTCAGGAGAACAGGTCCATCAATGGCTATTAGCCAAGATGGTCAGGGATGCAACCCCATGCTCTGGTGTCCTTGAGTCTCTGACTGTCACAAGGTGGGACTGGACGACAGGGGATGGATTGCTTGAGAATAGCCTTGTTCTGTTCATTCCCTCTGAAGCACCTGGCATTGGCCACGGTCGGAGGACAGGATACTGGGCTAGATGGACCTTTGGTCTGACCCAGTCTGGCTGTTCTTATGTTCCTAGGAGAACTGAAGCAGTGTGATATGGCATCAGAGTAGGACTCAGGAGAATTGGGTTCTGGACTGGCTGCCATTGACCTGCGTGACACTGGACATGTCACATTCCCGTCCTGAGCTGCTTATTCCCATTGTTGGTTTTGTCTATTTACACTGCAAGTGCTTTGGGAGAGGGACTGTCTCCCACCCTATGTTTGTACAGCACCTAGCACAATGTGGTCACAGTCCAGCCTCTAGGCACCACTGTAATACAAATAGTGGCCACACGTCACTCCGTAATGACCCCGGCAGTTCTGACGGGAGTCTATGCAGATCTCAGCTGGGAGGTTGGTAACCCCAATGGGGGCTTTTATAGGAGTGTGTGTGCGGGGCAGGGTGTGCGCTGGAGCGTTCTTAAGGCTATGACAGGGGACACACTAATTTTGTGCAAACACAGCTGGGGAGATGGCATTGACGAGCTGGCGGCAGCAGTGGGCAGAGTTCATTTCAGTCACTCCATTACACATCATCACTCGTGCTGCACAGCTCTGTGGCTAGTATCGTTTGCCTTTACTGCACATGAATCTCACTACCAGGAGGTGCTGCTGCCAGGGAGAAAACTATCCTCGACCAAGGCTCTACGGATCGGCGATCTGCTACACACAACATAGAAGCTACTGAAGTTGCAACGTGCCCAAGGAATAGTGGTGGCTGTGAAAATGCACGAGAACTGTCCCATAGGGCCAACTCAGACAGTTCATACTGATTTGATTTCAACAGGCGTCATGCCTAGATAAGGACGTCAGGATTTATTCTGTAGCGCTGACTATCGCATACCAGCAGAGTCCCATTAGAAGTCAGTGGAGTTACACCAGATGAGGATCTGAGCCCTCTAGCTTCAAGTTAAATGAGTGGATTTAACTACTGTATAATTTACCTGATCAATACATATTAAGAACAGGAGTACTTGTGGCACCTTAGAGACTAACAAATTTATTTGAGCATAAGCTTTCGTGGGCTACAGCCCACTTTTTCGGATGCATACATATTAAGTGCTGAATCCCACATGTCTGATAAATCTTTCAGTGAAACCAGCCCTCTGGCCTAAACTTTCAAAAGTGACTAGGGATTTGGGGGGGCCTAATCTGAGACACCTGAAAGGCTCCCCCTCTCCCCGCCCAATGACCAGAATGGAGTGTTAAAGGGCCTTAAAGTAGGTGCAAATTACATTCACGCTCATTTTAAGGCTCCTTTCCATGGCCAGAGCTGTGTAAAATGGACAAGGTCAATGAAAAGTAGGTTTCCAGTCTCTGGCAGTCAGGTCCCTTTAAAGTGTCTCTAGTCGGTCATCCAAAAACAGGGGCATCTAAGCTCGCCAGTTTTAGAATGGGCTGGAGACCTTTCTGTTGGCCTTCTTTATCTTCATTGCTTATTTACAATGAATTACAAGTATCCTAAATTGCTTACGGTGCAGTGGCAAACGCAATGAGCCACAGAGACTCACAGCCAAAGTTATTGCAATTGCTTTCATGGTGGGGAGGGGAAAAAACATGAACTTGACCTTAAAGGATGAAAGCTCCAGCTTGTTTAGGGTGACCAGATGTCCCGATTTTTAGGGACAGGTCCTGATTTTTGGGTCTGTTTCTTATATAGGCTCCTATTACCTCCCATCCCCGTCCCGATTTTTCACATTTGCTGTCTGGTCACCCTAAGCTTGTTGGAATCCAGTGAGGACTTTACAAAGAGAAACCGAGGGCCTCACCTAGAGCCCAAATCCGTGAGCAAAAATCGGAACCTGAATCCTTTCTACACCAGCAGCCACCGCTTATGACACAAATTAGGCTCCGCCCCCTCTGGCTGTCAAGCTGTTGACAGAAATGGCCACCTTTTGTTTCTATAACTTAGACCCACAACTTATCCTCAGAAAAAAGCTATTGCTTAACCCCAGCCTAGAGGACCGGGGATGGCTTTTCATCAGATTCCCCGCCCTTTGACCTGTCTGGCTTGGGAGTCAAAACTCCCACTGGCATAGCTCTTAGGGGTCATTGGAAGACACAAGCCTTCCCACTGCATCAAGGCACAGTTCCCCGGGAAGGAAAGGAATTGAATGAAAAGGTCATTTACTGCAGTGGGCTTTGGACTGGGCCCCAGGCTTGCTGAGAATACACTGGGAATAGTGTAGGGCAGCTATAAAACGTTGGGCGCCTGATTTCACAAACCTGGCCTCTCAAAATCAGGACCCAACTGCCCAGATTTTCAAAAGAGCTTAGCTGAACGCCACTGAAAATCAGGGCGCTGCTGGGTACGGAACACGTACCAAACCTGGTGCACTGTGGGGGCCTAAACGGGCGCTGAGATTTCAAAAGCTAGTCCTGATTGTGGGCTCTGAGCATCTGAAAAACAGGCCCTGAGCCTTTTTTTTTTTTTTTGAAAATCAAGCCATACATGCCTGCCAAACCATGCAGCAGCAGCTTATTTCAGCCATCTGAGGTGAACTGAAAAGGTTTCTTATCTGCCAGGACCTGAGTTCCAGATTGTTTCTTCAGTAACAGCTGATCACTGGCTCCTAAAGCACCGTGGAGCGCGGTAGTCCTTATATTGCTTCAGTGATGCTATCACCGAGCACATGGGAAGGGCAGAACTTGCGACTTGCTGATAAGCGAAGGATTTCTCAGCTAGTTCGTTCGCCAATATATTTGTTTTTACATTTTTGAGTCCGCCCACCTGTCCTTTTGTATTTCCAAAGAACATTTTCCCATTCACCTGTTAAACCCAGCAATAAAAAAGAAAAATTATATAGGAAAATGTTCCTGCCTCGTAAACTTTGTGAGTGTGCATGTGTCCGGAGGAGTGGTCAGATCTCCCATGATAAGTGGTTATTCTGAGGACAGCTGTGCCAACGTGAGGAGCCTAAACCTGGACGTTGTTTAAGATCTGATTGTTTCGTTGATACAAATAAAGTTAGGAATGATAAACAGCAATGGCAGCGAGGATCTCTCCAGCAAAGCCCCCTCTGTAGAGGCCCAGGGCCATCTGCATTTGGTCGAATGTCGAGCAGCCTGGCTTTTACAGGAATTATCTCAAAGGGAAAAGTCCTAGAGAACATAATGGAAAATGATTATGTTTTTTTTTAAACTTACAGAATTTAATAGATCTATCTTAGGCACTTTTATGCTCCATCACCAGAGTATTTGAGCCCCAACACCTCTGGGAGGCAGGGAAGTGCTATTATTCCTGGGGAACTCAGCCCCAGAGAGACTAAGTGACATGCCTGAGATCATACAGGAAATATGTGGCAGAGCAGGGAATTGACCCCAGAACTCCTAGGCTAGTGCTGTCACCATTGGACCATCCTTGATCTCTAAAAGGTCCTATAGGATAGTAACTGGGACTCAGGAGACCGTGGTGCTATTCTACTCTCTGCCACTGAGCTGCAGGGTGACCTTGGGCAATTCACTTTACCCCTATGTGCCTCAGTTTCCTCATCCGTAAAATGGGGACAATGATCCTGACCTCCTCTGTAAAGTGTTTCGAGATCTACTGACAAAAAGTGCTTTATAAGAACTAGGTATTCTTATTAAATTCTATAGGATTTTTGACAATTGTTAGCTGTGTTGTAGCCACCTTGGTCTCAGGATATGAGAGTGGCAAGGTGGGTGAGGTAAGTCTTAGCTGAATAAATCTGTCCCAACTTTTACTTAGCTTAGACACGCTGGTTACCTACCCCAGACCTGAAAAAGAGCTCTGTGACACTCCAAAGTCTATATCTTCCACCCTCAGAAGTTGGTCCAGTAAAAGATAATACCTCAGCCACCTTGTCTCCTAGAGTCATTTCTATGGAACCTAATTGGTTTCATCTGTATTACATTCCAATGGGCTTGTCCACGAGTGGGGGTGTCTGGCTGTGTGGGGTATGGGCACAGATGCCTCCTGGGACTGTTCTAGAGGTTTTTGGAATCTCTTTCTTTTGGCAGACCCCACACCTGATGAGAGACCTGCCAGGGAATGCTGCAAACCCATCCTTGAAGCTCTCTTGCTTCCTTGTCTGACGAGCCCTCTGTCTACTATCCAAAATCTCTTCCCCGTGTAGGTACATAGAAACAATGATCAAGTCACCGCTTAGCCATCTCTTGGATAAACCAATAGACTGAGCTCAGTCACCCTGGGACTTAATGTCTCATCTGTCAATTGGGGATAATACTCTTCTTCCCGCCCCCACTTTGTCTTGGTCTTGTCTGCTTATGTCTGTATTTAGCAATTCAAGGCAGGGATTTGCTCTTGTCATGTGTCTGTACAGCACCTAGGACAATCGGGCCTCAAACTCAGATGGGTCTTCTAGTCACTACGGTAATACAACGCCAAACAAATGCATCAACCTGGAGAACTAGTCTAGCATGCCTATGAGGCAGACGGAGGGCCTTATGGTTAAAGGACTGAAGAGGCCCCCAGGAGATCTAAGTTCTATTCCTGGCTCTGCCCTAGACTCCTGTAAGACCCTGGACAAGTCCTTAGGTCCAGTTTGGAGCCTAAATACTTTTGTGGATTGGGGCCTCAGTTCCCCATCTGTAAAATGGGGATAATAATAATTCCTCTCTCTTCCTCCTTTCTCTTGTTGATTTTTATGGTAAGATCTGTGTAGCAGGGCCTGTCTACACTATAGACTTCTGCCAGCACAACTGTGTCGGTCAGGGGAATGAAGAAGGGCGATCCCTGACTGGCATAAGCCCCTCATGTAGACGTGCTCCTGCCAGCCAAATTGCCCTTCAACTTGTATAGCTTATTTCACTCGAGGGGATGGACGCAGTCATACCATGAGAGCGCTTTGCCAGTGCGGTATGCCGGGACAGCTAAACTGGCAAAGCCTTCCAAGTGTAGACTTAACTAAACTGGTAGAAAAAACAATTCAATGCAGGCCTCCAGTGTGGACATGGTTATACCAGCATCAAGGTGTTTAACAAAGCAAGCTCTGCCACAAGCAACACCTCAATCCCGGTACAACTCCGTCCATACTAGGGGGTTTGCGCTGATTTCAGTAAATCAGTTTTTCTTCTAATGTAATGAAATCAGTGCAAACACTGTTTGGAGACAATCCCTGAGTGGTTTCAGCACAATGGGGCCCCAGTACTGGTTGGGGCCTTAGATGCTATTATAATATAAAGGACATAGTAACTTCAGCACAGATAGCGTAGCTTGGCCCTGGGTTTAGACAGGGCTGATTTTCCTTGTCACTGTACACGTCAGATGAACTTTTGACACACTGCGTGGGAGGCGTGTGCACACTTTCTGGTGCTCCAGCGACACGGTTCCAACCTTCCTTTCTAGAGCATCTGGTTACCGTTATTTGCCCCGAGACTCAGAGAAAGACGACATCAGGGTGCTAAATGTGCAGCCCTGACCTCTGAGAGATTGACACGCTGCTTTATCTCCTCTGGAATTATGGAGACGCTTTTTGTAGCTCCCCACACAAAAGCCATCCCAGAGGCTCCAGTTTTCACAGCAGCATTCATGGCTGAAAGCTGCCAAAGGAGAATAATCACCATGTCCTCTGGCCCTTATTAATTGTGAGCTACTCCAGGCAAATGCACCAGGCCACGAAACGGACGGCCATGGCTACCATGCACTGGTAGCGCCCTCTAAGTGACGTGGCGCTTTGCACCGAAGAAGCCTGTGAGTTTATTATCATTAAAATGATCATTGGCAAGGAGCAAGTTCCTCCGTGGGTGCCTTCCGATTAATCCACTGGAACAGGAAAAGACGCCTGCCTTTCCTTTCTAATGTGTGTGGCTCTGCAAAGTCAGGCCCAGAGCATTAAAATCATTGCCTCCCACGTGTAAGTGAACAATTAGCATGAGTATGTATGGCAGACTATAGGAGCAGCATGGGACTCAGATACTCCCTGAAAGGAACTGAATACACATCTTTGCAAAGTGTCATTTTCCCCTCACAGTCACTGTTTGCCCACCTGAATCGCACGCAGGCTCCACCAATCACAAGGAGGAAGAGAAGGCAGCTGCAGTCCGAATCAAGCCAGGAAGCACCCTTCCTCTCTCCACAGGGTATCTGTGCATCACAAGGAGAACATTATTTCCTCAGGGAGGAAGGCTGTGTTTGTCAGGGACCCCGGGGAACTGATGAGGTGCTAATGTAGGGGACTTTCAGTGGCTTCTCGGCCTCAGCTGTCAAATGCCATAGGTTGTGAGACCAGAATGACAGTGGGTGATCCAAAGACTGGGTAAATACAGATTGGATGCAAAGACCACTACAATGACAAGAGCTGCTGTCCGAACACTGCTCCCGCCAATCCTGCTGCATTCCATAATTTGTTCTCATGTCATGCTGCCTACTTGTAAACAATTCCCAGTAGTGATCTCGCTCCAAATGAAAAAAATTGGCTGTGAGAAGGCGGCTGATCAGATACGTAGGGATTTCCACTGGGGAAAGTATCAAGATGCCTGGCTGTATGGATAGGCAAACAGTGGGTTATAGCCTGGATCAGAAGATGGGCTCGGCTCGTTGCAAAGGCAATAGAGAAAAGCGTCATCCTCAAGGGAAAAAAATGCAGAATGGTTAAGAGAAATTGACGACAGAGAATGGAGATGTAGTAAATTCACAGCTCGGAGCAAAAAAGGGTCCGTTGTTCGGGAAAGGTTCCTTCTAAGAGACTCTTTTGTGATGTAAGTGTGCTGGTGAAGGCAAACAAAGCGTCAGGGAACGTTGTGTATCCTAGCAGGCCCCTTCTTCAGTATGAACATTTAAGAAAGAAAGACGATGTCACGCTCGTAGTGCAATAAAGGAGCTTCTGAGGCCCAACCTCAGACCTTGTCTACATGGCAGTGATAGAGAGTCCTGTGGCACCTTTAAGGGTAACGTCTTAAAGGTGCCACAGGACTCCCTGTTGCTTTTTACAGATCCAGACTAACATGGCTACCCTTCTGATACATGGCAGTGATGTGGCGTTACAGGGGTGTGATTTCTAAAGTGAACTAACGGGTTGTGTATTAATTGATCTGCTGGTGTGAACTAAGTTTTCATAGACTGTCAGGGTTGGAAGGGACCTCAGGAGGTTATCTAGTCCAACCCCCTGCTCAAAGCAGGACCAATCCCCAGACAGATTTTTGCCCCAAACGGCCCCCTCAAGGATTGAACTCAAAACCCTGGGTTTAGCAGGCCAGTGCTCAAACCACTAAGCTATCCTTCTCCCCTAAGTGCACTTGGGGACTTTTAGTTCCCACCAGCAGGAGATAGGCAGATGGACTAATGAATGCGCAACGTATGTGTGTGCTTCAGAAATGACACCACCGTAGACCGCGTTACTGTTCCATGTAGACAAGTCCCCGGTCACATATATCTGCAGCCACGGACATTAGGGAAACTGATGGGGAGCTAAGGGAGTAGACGCCAGAGCCGCAATTCTGCACCCGGGTAACTTACAGTGCACAGAATCCATCCCAACAAAGTCAGTGTGTGAGTAAGGGAGGTCACGTGTAGGGGCCATATCCTCAGCTAGTGCCGATTGGAGTAGCTGCACTGAACTTGATTTACACCAGCTCAGACCTGGGACCTGATCCAAAGCCTGCTAAATCAATGGGAGTCTGGTGAACACGGAGGCGGTTTCTGTGTCCTGAACGAGCTGCATGAAACATTCCTGAGGAGCTCAAATTGTAACAAAAACACACGCAGGCCAGGGTTATATTGTAGCAGAGTCATATCTGCTGACATGGGGCCCTTAATGTAGGGGGCTCAGGGGCAGAGCCTCAGAGGATCTCACTTTAGGGGCCTGAATGAGGAGGTTCCAGTTCCATTCTCATGCGGATATCTGGTGCATATCTCTGTTAGGTTTGTGGTTCCTGGACAGCTGTTTGATGGCCCTGGTGTAATGAGTTGGTGGCATGTGCGTCTATCAGGCTGTGCAGAGAGGCCAAGGAAGGAATCGGCGCTGAGACTGGACTACTCACGCCTCCCTACACGTGAGAGTTTCAGGGCAGGACGGAGGCACGCTGGGGAGATGGTGCTTTTGCTGCTCTGGACCCCATTGAAGACAGTGGCAAGGCTCCCATTGAGCACGGTTTGGATGGGGCCCTCTGTCCATAAATAGAGGACTTCTGTTTCCATGGCTGTCAGTCTGGCACCTCTCTGGAGCCCTGCATTCACTTTAAAAGGAGAAAAAAAAAACCCACCCCTATTATCCGTCTGACTTTTTGGATGCTGTAGAAGCCGATTCCTCCCTCCGCTCACCACTCTCACACGCTGCATACATAAAGGAAATGCTCCTATCCATGTGCTCTGGGAATTCCAGTCCCAGATGTCTATGTAAATCAAACTGACATGCACTACAGCACTCTCCATGTGGCTGGAGCTATGCAGTGCTTTGTCAATTCAGTCTGTAAGGGGGACATCATTTAAATGTCAGCTCCCTTGAAAAGAAGCATATTGCCGCCGAGGGTGTGGGGCTGCTATCCCTCCGCCAGCTTAAAAAGCTCATAAATCAGAATGCGCCCGCTAGCAAAATATCACCCACCCGACTCCACGCTGGCGTCGTCACCAGATCTTGCACACTCAAAACTCCCATTTAAACAAAGGGAACAAGGGCCACAGGATTAGGACATTGATCATTGAAATGCAATCAACTTATGGCTTAAAAATCATTGTTGTTGTTTGTTCCATAGCACTTTACATAAGAACGGCCAGACTGGGTCAGAACAATGATCCATCTAGCCCAGTATCCTGTCTGCCGACAGTGGCCAATGCCAGGTGCCCCAGAGGGAATGAACAGAACAGGTCATCGTCAAGTGATTAAAAGCCCCAGGCATGGACCTATTGCATTAGGCATTGTGCAGACACAGAATGAAAAAACAATCCCTGCCCCAAAGCGTTTACCAGCTAAGTAAAAACGATGCCTGTGTGTGTTTCCTTTCTTTCTTTTGATTTTATTCTATATCGGTTCTTATGCCAGGCTCATCACCATACGTATCTGAGCACCATCTAGAAGTGCATTAAGTGACATGACTAACATCTGTTATATTTGTTCTCTCATCCTCTCCACAGGCTTTTGTTTTGGAATTGTTTTTATTCTCTCTCTCTCCCACATGTTTCTCTGTTTATGCCAGAGACGGCAAGGTCAAATAAATGCCCCTTGCAGTTGGGGCAGAAGGTGGTGAGATTTGGTCCTTACTTCCTGGGAGAGTTTATTCCACAGTCTCGGATTGGTCCCCAGGATCTCATTGTCTCCTGCATGGCAACAGCATTGTTTTGGGGATAGGCTTGTCCCGGTTGTAGCGCCATTGACTTCTGTGGACCTATGAGCGTTTACACGGGCACATGAAGTGTATGAAGTTAAGTAGGTGGGTAAGTCTTTGCAGGATTGGAGCCTTCTTGATGAATAGCTTAAAGTGATTGGTTCATGAACCACCCACTGGCTGAAAAGTATTTGTCAAAACGATCTGGCAAATAGCTACGAACAAGGACAGGGCTTGGGTTGCAAATGACTCAGAAACCGAAAATGGGGCTAAATTTGTAACAAAATATTATTAGCAACATGGAGTCCAACCAGCTCCAACATTCTCTATTAGGAAAAACCTCAAAAGAAAAAACGATTCATCAGAGCCAGGCAGTTTGCATAAGGAAAACCTCAGCATTAGAAAACAAAAGCCCTGAAATGGAGAAATGCAAATCTATGGACTGATATAACCACGAGGGCAAGCTAGTCAGCTGAGAGTAGACTGTTGGCAAAGGAGCCTTTCCCCCAATATGCTCCCTGGTAAAATAGCTCAGATTTATTGCTGTCCTCCTGCGGGGCTCACGGTGACGTTCGAGGGAACTTGAGTCAGCTGAAGCCCCCAAAGTAATATTTAAACGGCTCTAAGGGCAGGAGTCAAGGAGGCTTGTATTGCATGATGCAAAATGCAGCTTTATGCTAAACGACCCGGTTTTGATTCACAGGGGGTCACGGGAATAGTTTTTCCTATTTCAGGATTCACGCTCCTTAACTCAAACTGAAGCTTGGTCAAACTCTCAGCAGTTCAGTGGGTTCCCCTTCCATGGGGCTATTCCAATTCACACCAGCTGAGGATCTAGCCCTTAAAAGTCCTTTTCTCTGTGTGTTTTGTTAACTTCTGAGACTGGGTGGGCAGAGTAAGAATGAGAAAGCCCGGACCACCTTAAAATGTTTGCCTTTTTTATGGCACGCACATGTGAGCTGCTTTTGTCTCTCTTCATTCTGAAACCTTTAAGTGTAAAGACTTTTTATTTGAAGAAATCCTTACTGCTTAGGTAGGTGCTGTTTGCCCATGTGAATGGGAGCCAGTGGACAAGATGTACAGTCCTTTGCTTTAAAATAGCTCCTTCCTTTTTATTCCACCCCCTTGTCCACAGTCCCAAGCCCCGGGGCCTTTCAGATTCATTTGCAGGTAAACACACCATGACAGGCTGCAAACCTATAACCAGCTAGAGTTGTCACAGCTGTGGCCCGTAAGGATGCATCCGAACGCCAAGCCTGCTTAGGAATGTTTGCTGTCACCACCGGCTGTGGGCAGTAAATATTTTCCATCGCGTACCAAGTAAAAGGTCTCATAGTATATTCCACACAGATCACTGACAGCCTGGCTCTATACCCTTCTTGTTCCAATGTTTAGGAGACACCTACTCTAAAGAACTGTGCAGACAAGATGGAAGGGCTTTAAAGAGCTCTGGTTAGTTTTGTTCCTCTTTGGCCGTTTAATGGCTCCGTTCAACATGCAATCAGATTCCCTGAGCTCATCTCATGCCCGTATTTCTTAGTTTGCTAGCCAAGGGACGGCCTGTTCTTCCTGTGTGGTAGAGCCAGATCTGTATGGAAACCATTAGAGGCTGCATAATACCCAGTCACTGTTTATTGTGTGACTTAAGTTGGGCTGTAGCAGGACAGACATCTTCCAGTGTGCCCAGGACACTAAAATCTGCGTTCAGGAGTTCCACAGAGGAAGCATAGTTCAGGACCCAGCGGAGCCGGGAGCTAAGAGGCAAAACGGTAGTAACTTGTTGTGTGTCCAACTAGCTCTGCACTCCCTTCCCCTGAGTTCATTCGGAGTCCAGCTTGTATTTTGTGAATGAAGGGATGCCGCCTTACACAAAAACATCTTTAAAGAGGCAAATCTACTTTACATCTTCTAGTGAAAACTCAGAGTCCTGGCCCACAATAGTAATCATCATAAATAATAATTTACAACCTGCCCAGGAGAGGTGCCTAGCAAAGGAAGGGAAGCTACACTTGCCCCTCTATAGTTTGCTGGAAAAGCTTCTGTACACCACAGGCCCCGCTCCTCCTCTGGTGTAAAGCACCATAGCTTTATGGAGTTAATCCAGCTGAGGATCAGGCTCATTTAGTCTAGTTCTTGGTTCAGAGGAAGGTTAAATTCATCCCTCCAGTGGAGTTACATCAAGGATGAATTTGGCCCAAAAGGCGTAACTCCAGAAAAACAGGTCCGGATTCTGCAAGAGGTTGAGCATTTCCTGGGTGGAGCTGAGTGTTACCAGCTTCCATTGACGTCACTGAGAACTGGGAGGGCTGAACGCCTGGCCCCTTGCAGGCGGGGTACTGAAATTGACCGCTCAAGAAAATCGCATAAAACAAAGTTTGTGAATAGAACTGATGAAAATTTTTCCAACTGTACATTTTTTCCACTGGAAAATCCCATGTTGTCAACATCCAAAATTTTAGCATGACTGTGTAGCTTTAGATGACATGTTGTTTTGCAAATATTGGGGGGGGGGGGAAGCATTTGTAAAGCATTGGAAAAGAGCATTATCGGAACAGAACATTTCAATTTTTCATTTCGAAGCAACTTTTCATTTGGAAATTTATTTTCATTATAATATATTCTAAAATTTAAAAAGTCAAACCCAGAACAAAACATTTTGATTTTAACAAAATGGACCATTTTGATTGACCTGAAATTATTATTATTTTCCAATTTCTTTTTGCGGGACGTTTCAAAATGTTGATTTGTCGTCGCAATTTGGGACAAAACAAATGTTGGAAATCTCAAAATTTTTCACAGGATGGAAATCCTGTTTTCCGGACAGCTCTGCTTGTGAATTCATTTACAGTATACCACACATTAGGAACAACACTCATGTTTGCGCAGCGATGCACTTATAGGTGGACAGTGATGCTAAGCGGCACACAGTTAGGGATTTAGAGCTGCTCTACGAATCATTTTTGGGAAGTTCTCCGGTCTGTGTTGTACAGAAGGTCAGGGTAGGTGATCCCAGTGGTCCCTTCTGGTCTTGGAATCTATGACTGATCCAATGCCCATTGACTTTGGTGAGCACTGAAATGCACCCTTCTTGCAGTAACCTGGCTTCCAGGTTCTTCTCATTTCCTCCGGGTTTTACATTTTCTGTATGGTAATTTCATTGCTCATATCGCAGCATTTTTCAAATGGAGCACAACTAAAATCACACCTTAACTACGTTTCCCTGACTCAAACATGTTTCATCAAAAATATTTTTGACAAATTATTTTTGATTTTTTCCATCACTAATACTTTGTCTCATTGGAAAAGCCATTTCTCAGCCAAACATTTTTTTGGGGAAAAAATGGTGTTGTTGAATTTTTCCACTTTTTGTGAGTAAACATTTCATATTTGGTTGGGGGGGGGGAGGGGGAGAAGGATTTCTCAGAAAACCACCACAATTTTCAGTTCATTTGAAATGTTCCATGGAAAAAGATTCCCAGTAACAAAGCTCTTCTTAGAGAGGCACAACTGGTAAATTTCCTATAGTAATGCAGTATGGTGAAAATGGGTTCTGAAATATTCCAAGTTTAATCAACATCCTCTCATATGGTGCTCATGTTTCAAATGTTGGAAGAGCCCACTTGGCATGCAATGGAATGAGATGCTTGTGTGCATAAGAACGCAAGATTTGCCACATCACAGTGGAACAATCGAGTTGAATCAAGTATGCGCTCCACTTTCCGGCATTGGCCTACATCTGGTGCTTCAATGCAGTAGTTCTCAAACCACGGTCCATGAGCCATTGGGGACAATAGCACTTCTAAGGGGTGTGAGGAGAAGCTTTTGTCCCATTGGGGCAGTTTCTGTCTATTGCCCATTCCAGGCATCTTTGAGAGCTTGCAGAGCCAGAGTCATTTTGTGTCCTACCACCATGTACCTCCCTGCACCGTGTGCAACTCCATATCTGTCTTCATGTACATCGGCTATCCAGCTGGAGAGGTAACGTCCAGTCTAGGTAGATGTACACACACTCTAGCGTCAACTGAAAAATATCACCGTAGCTGCCGTGGCGCAGGTGGTGGGCTGCCGAGTAAGTTCCTCGGGTTCCAGGCTGGATTGTACTTGGGTGGCTAGCAGAGACCACCCGGGTCTGCTGATCGTGGGCAGAGGCAGAGTGAGGGCAACCGGCTTCAGCAGTGCTACTGAGCATGCTCAGTCTGTGTGAGCATGCTCAGTACAAGCCAAACGGCAAGTCGGGGGTGGGGGGGCATGTGACCCCTGCATCCAGGGTGGAAATTACATCTCCAGTGTAAATGTACCCAGTGTCTGGTTTGTTTTCAGGTAAATTCAAGCAGGGTCAAATCTGAGGAGGCCGCCAACACTGGGAGGGTGGCAAACCCACTGAAGGACAGAACTTAGCTGTTAAATAACATGGAAAAATCAGAGCACGGGGGAAATGCAGGCAACAAAAGGAGATTTGGCACAAAAAGATGGAAGAGGACAAAGTAGCACAGATCCAAAAGTAGGGGGAGGTAACCAATCGGCCAGTTCACCTTCCATGACAGTGAGGTTATTTTCACTGAATCACCCCTAATACTGTCTTGGTACTACATTTGCCTGTAGCCATGCACTCTGGTTGCAGCAGGGAAGGAGTGTGGGATCTGGCAACTGACATGGAAAGTGTTCATGAAAAAATAGCTGACTCAAGAAATTGTTCACAGCATGGAACAGTTGGAGAATTACTGCTTCAGTGAAAGGTAAAGAATGCACCCCTGACTCCTGCCACGACCCAGGTGGAGATTAAGGTATGTCTGAGTTAGAGCTACTTGGAAATTATCCAGCCAAATGATTTTTTTACGTGAAAAATGGCTCTTTTGTCTAAAAGGCCATTGTCAATGACATTTTTTAGATATTCATTGAAAACCCCCAACATGTTTCAGTTTCTGGGAACTGAAAACAAAACATTTTTGGACACGTTTCTGTTTTTAGCAACTGCAAACAAAAAATGTAGTGGCCCGGTGAAAAAAATGTTGGTTTCACCAAAAGCATTTTCCTAACCCCCCGACATCTTTCTGGTTTTGTTTGCTGAAAACCAAAAGTGTCTGTAGCCCATTCCAGGACTCTAAACAAGTTTGTGGAGACTTTGTTACGCAGCTAAACTTGGAAACACCAAGTGCCTCTCTCGGCATCTTCTGCGGACGCTTTTTATCTGTCTTAGTAAGGGGTTTGAAGTCAATGGCGCGTCCTACGTCACACCAGATGAGGAGATGGCCCCTTAATTTTAACACTTTTAAATTCTTTAATATATATAAAATGGCCGCATGACACAGCCACTTTGATGAATATGTTAACTTAATATTTTTAATACCAAATCTTTTGTTCCGGACCTCATCCCAGCCACCGGTACATCTTGTTTACCTAACTAAATGTGGTAGTTGAGAGTACTTATAGAAGGAGATCAGGTGAGCCACAGTAAACAACCAACAGATGCAGCGTATTTATTTTGTTGTAGAGCCTTTTCATAATTTTTCATAAGTCACAACAGTTGTTTTGCTTATAGACTTCTCAGAGGGGCCTTTATTCTGTACTAAAACAACAAAGAGTCTGGTGGCACCTTAAAGACTAACAGATTTATTTGGGCATAAGCTTTCGTGAGTAAAAACCTCACTTCTTCGGATGCATAGAGTGAAAGCTACAGATGCAGGCATTATATACAGACACATGGAGAGCAGGGAGTTACTTCACAAGTGGCGAACCAGTGTTGACAAGGCCAATTCAATCAGGGTGGATGTAGTCCACTCCCAATAATAGATGAGGAGGTGTCAATTCCAGGAGAGGAAAAGCTGCTTCTGTAGTGAGCCAGCCACTCCCAATCCCTATTCAAGCCCAGATTAATGGTGTTGAATTTGCAAATGAATTTTAGTTCTGCTGTTTCTCTTTGAAGTCTGTTTCTGAAGTTTTTTTGTTCAATGACAGTGACTTTTAAATCTGTGATAGAATGACCAGGGAGATTGAAGTGTTCACTTACTGGCTTGTGTATGTTACCATTCCTGATGTCCGATTTGTGTCCATTTATTCTTTTGCGGAGGGACTGTCCGGTTTGGCCAATGTACATGGCAGAGGGGCATTGCTGGCACATGATGGCATATATGACATTAGTGGATGTGCAGGTGAATGAGCCCCTGATGGTGTGGCTGATGTGGTTGGGTCCTCTGATGCTGTTGCCAGAGTAGATATGGGGACAGAGTAGGCAACGAGGTTTGCTACAGGGATAGGTTCCTGGGTTGGTGTTTCTGTGGTGTGGTGTGTAGTTGCTGGTGAGTATTTGCTTCAGGTTGGGGGGTTGTCTGTAAGCAAGGACTGGCCTGCCTCCCAAGGTCTGTGAGAGTGAGGGATCATTTTCCAGGATAGGTTGTAGGTCGTGGATAATGCGCTGGAGAGGTTTTAGCTGGGGGCTGTATGTGATGGCCAGTGGTGTTCTGTTATTGTCCTTGTTGGGCCTGTCCTGTAGTAGGTGATTTCTGGGTACCCGTCTTGCTCTGTCAATCTGTTTCCTCACTTCCCCAGGTGGGTATTGTAGTTTTACGAATGCTTGATAAAGATCTTGTAGGTGTTTGTCTCTGTCTGAGGGGTTGGAGCAAATTCGGTTGTATCTTAGGGCTTGGCTGTAGACAATGGATCGTATGATGTGTCTTGGATGGAAGCTGGAGGCATGTAGGTACGTATAGCGGTCAGTAGGTTTCCGGTATAGGGTGGTGTTTATGTGACCATCACTTATTTGTACTGTAGTGTCCAGGAAGTGGATCTCTTGTGTGGACTGGTCCAGGCTGAGGTTGATGGTGGGGTGGAAATTGTTGAAGTCCAGGTGGAATTCTTCAAGGGCCTCCTTTCCGTGGGTCCATATGATGAAGATGTCATCAATGTAGCGCAAGTAGAGGAGGGGCACTAGGGGACGAGAGCTGAGGAAGCGTTGTTCTAAGTCAGCCATAAAAATGTTGGCATACTGTGGGGCCATGCGGGTACCCATAGCAGTGCCACTGACTTGAAGGTATAAGTTGTCCCCAAATCTGAAGTGGTTGTGGGTGAGGACAAAGTCACAAAGCTCAGCCACCAGGCTTGCTGTGGCCTCATCAGGGATACTGTTCCTGACAGCTTGTAGTCCATCCTCATGTGGAATATTGGTATAAAGTGCTTCTACATCCATGGTGGCCAGGATGGTGTTTTCAGGAAGAACGTCAATGCACTGTAGTTTCCTCAGGAAGTCGGTGGTGTCTCGAAGATAGCTGGGAGTGCTGGTAGCATAGGGTCTGAGGAGAGTGTCCAAATAGCCAGATAATCCTGCTGTCAGAGTACCAATGCCTGAGATGATGGGGCGTCCAGGGTTTCCGGGTTTATGGATCTTTGGTAGTAGATAGAATACCCCTGGTCGGGGTTCTGGGGGTGTGTCCATGTAGATTTGTTCCCGTACTGTAGCTGGGAGTTTCTTGATAAGATGGTGTAGTTTCTTTTGGTATTCCTCAGTAGGATCAGAGGATAGTGGCCTGTAGAATGTGGTCTTGGAGAGTTGCCTGGCAGCCTCCTGTTCATAATCTGACCTGTTCATTATGACTACAGCACCTCCTTTGTCAGCCCCTTTGATGATAATGTCAGAGTTGTTTCTGAGGCTGTGGATGGCATTGCGTTCTATACGGCTGAGGTTATGGGACAAGTGATGTTGTTTGTCCACAATTTCAGCCTGTGCACGTCTGCGGAAACACTCTATGTAGAGGTCCAGTCTGTCATTTCGACCATCAGGAGGAGTCCACGCAGAGTTCCTCTTCTTGTAGTGTTGGTAGGAAGGTTCCTGTGGGTCAGTGCACTGTTCAGTGGTGCGTTGAAAATATTCCTTGAGTCGGAGACGACGAAAGTAGGCTTCCAAATCACCGCAGAACTGTATCATGTTCGTGGGGATGGTGGGACAGAAAGAGAGTCCCCGAGATAGGACAGACTCTTCTGCTGGGCTAAGTGTGTGGTTGGAAAGATTGACAATGTTGTTAGATGAGTTGAGGGTACCATTGTTATAGCCCCCAGTGGCAGGTATTAGTTTAGATAGCTTACAGTCCTTTTTCCTCTGTAGAGAAGTGAAATGTGCATTGTAAATGGCTTGTCTCATTTTTGTAAAGTCCAGCCACGTTGAAGTTTGTGTAGAAGGCTGGTATTGTATGAGAGTCTCCAGTTCTGAGAGCTCATTCTTGATCTTCTCCTGTCTGCTGTATAGGATGCTGATCAGGTGGTTCCTCAGTTTCTTTGAGAGTGTGTGGCACAGTCTCTCACCATACTCAGTGTAGTATGTTGATTGCAATGGATTTTTTACCTTCAGTCCTTTTGGTATGATGTCCATCTGTTTGCATTTGGAGAGGAAGATGATGTCTGTCTGTATCTGTGCAAGTTTTTTGTTGAGGTTGATGGATTTCTACTCCATACGGCTAAATTTAGTGCCTTGCATGTTGTCAAGTATCAGGGGGTAGCCGTGTTAGTCTGTATCTACAAAAACAACAAAGAGTCTGGTGGCACCTTAAAGACTAACAGATTTATTTGGGCATAAGCTTTCGTGAGTAAAAACCTCACTTCTTCGGATGCATAGAGTGAAAGCTACAGATGCAGGCATTATATACAGACACATGGAGAGCAGGGAGTTACTTCACAAGTGGCGAACCAGTGTTGACAAGGCCAATTCAATCAGGGTGGATGTAGTCCACTCCCAATAATAGATGAGGAGGTGTCAATTCCAGGAGAGGAAAAGCTGCTTCTGTAGTGAGCCAGCCACTCCCAATCCCTATTCAAGCCCAGATTAATGGTGTTGAATTTGCAAATGAATTTTAGTTCTGCTGTTTCTCTTTGAAGTCTGTTTCTGAAGTTTTTTTGTTCAATGACAGTGACTTTTAAATCTGTGATAGAATGACCAGGGAGATTGAAGTGTTCACTTACTGGCTTGTGTATGTTACCATTCCTGATGTCCGATTTGTGTCCATTTATTCTTTTGCGGAGGGACTGTCCGGTTTGGCCAATGTACATGGCAGAGGGGCATTGCTGGCACATGATGGCATATATGACATTAGTGGATGTGCAGGTGAATGAGCCCCTGATGGTGTGGCTGATGTGGTTGGGTCCTCTGATGCTGTTGCCAGAGTAGATATGGGGACAGAGTAGGCAACGAGGTTTGCTACAGGGATAGGTTCCTGGGTTGGTGTTTCTGTGGTGTGGTGTGTAGTTGCTGGTGAGTATTTGCTTCAGGTTGGGGGGTTGTCTGTAAGCAAGGACTGGCCTGCCTCCCAAGGTCTGTGAGAGTGAGGGATCATTTTCCAGGATAGGTTGTAGGTCGTGGATAATGCGCTGGAGAGGTTTTAGCTGGGGGCTGTATGTGATGGCCAGTGGTGTTCTGTTATTGTCCTTGTTGGGCCTGTCCTGTAGTAGGTGATTTCTGGGTACCCGTCTTGCTCTGTCAATCTGTTTCCTCACTTCCCCAGGTGGGTATTGTAGTTTTACGAATGCTTGATAAAGATCTTGTAGGTGTTTGTCTCTGTCTGAGGGGTTGGAGCAAATTCGGTTGTATCTTAGGGCTTGGCTGTAGACAATGGATCGTATGATGTGTCTTGGATGGAAGCTGGAGGCATGTAGGTACGTATAGCGGTCAGTAGGTTTCCGGTATAGGGTGGTGTTTATGTGACCATCACTTATTCTGTACTGGCTTCCTAAATCACAGTCGGCACCTGTTCTCAGCCACCAGCTGAATGATAGTGCTCATAACAGAGCCAAATGGAGAGAAGAATGGGCCAGGTCCTCCGCTGGTGTGATAGATCCACGGACTTCAAAGGATCCATGCCCATTAAAACCAGCTGACAGGTCAGCTCGTCACGTTGGTATTGCTCTTCTATTGCAATAGCCCAGGAAACAGTCCATTCGTATGAAGCACAAGATCCAAGTGGCTTTTCCAGATCTGAATTGTAAATCCTCTTGTAGGAGCCAGTGACAACAATGGGCAAACCCTGGAATTCCGTCCCCAGGGAGTGGAGCTCTCTACTGCAGTCCTACGGCTTCCAGGACCACTGTGCTCCTGCTCTGTGAGTCTGCCAGTGCTTATGACAGAAACGGGGGGCAGCCAATGGGATCCCACCTGTCGCATGAGCCGACGACTGGCTACCCTCCCCAGGCATAAGCATCATGGGTCAGCTCCTTAGTTGGTGTAAATTGTGGTGCCTCCACTGAAGTCAAAGAGTGACTCCTTCACCATGTAAAAGGGCTGGAGTGGTGTAAAGGGGAAGGATTTCACCAGTGCAGACACTGCAGAAGAGAGACATATCATGCTGCGGCCTAGGGGGTGTGCTGGGGCTGGGAGAGATGCGGTGGGGAGGGACTGACGCATGTAACACTGAATGGGGTTCCAGACAGCACTGCACCTGGGGAGACTGCTGTATCTTAGACAGGCCTTCAGGGCTCTCCTAACTACGCCAGGGGCTGGTCCAGCCCCGGATTAGGATGGCACAAAGGTGGCATAAAGCCACCTTGACCCCCACTCCTCCCTGGGCTGTGAGAGCACCTCTGAGTGGCACCGCACAGAATCTCAGGCACTGCATCTAATGAGTCCAGGGGAAACAATTAACACGCTGTTTATCCCCATGTTGTGAGCATTTTTGAAGATGGTAAGAAGCTGGGGCGTAGCTCTGATAACTGCAGGGTCTCACTAGGCATTTCTCCCCTGGTTGATACATGGCTGTTTATCATTCTGTTTATTAGAGCCGGTCAACACTTTTCACACAAAAAGTGTGTTTTGTCAAACCGGGGCCTTTTCTCTCCAAAAGAGACTAAAAACAGCAGTGGTGATGGCACAGGCGGTGACCAGAGAACGAACCTAGCATCTTGGCTAGGATTGTAGTCAGACAACTGGCCTGCTATCCCGAACGTGCTATCCTGCTGGGAATTCCACCTCCAGCTGCAGGGTACACATACCCTAAGAGACTTGCCCAAGGTGATGCAGGAAACCTGTGGCAGAGCAGGTAATTGAACTCAGGTCTAACCACTGAGCCATCCTTCCTTTCAAAGGTATTTAGGCACCAAAGTCCCATTGATATCAATGGGAGTTAGGTGCCTAAATACCTTTGAGAATCTAAGCATTAGGGCTTCAATGTGGCATGCTGGAAAGTTGGCGCCTGTAGCTCCAGCCCCGGAGTCGGTGCCTAGACAAGGAGCCGCATATTAACTTCTGAAGAGCCGCGTGGGGCTCCGGAGCCACAGGTTGGCCACCCCTGTTATACATCATCCCCTGTCTAGAGATGACTCCAGTCTAACCCTATCTTTTGCAACTCCATTGTTTTCAAATGATGCTCCACAAAGACACCTGTACAACTGAGGGCTTAATTTGACCTGCAGATTCTTCATTACTGGCAATGAAGCATGAAAAGTGGCGGGGGGGGGGGGGGGGGGGAAGAAAACTAGCCTTTTATATCCCATGCTGAGTATGCAGATCTCTGGCACTTAGCAAGACAACTTTGTCTTGTGAGCAGCACCTACTTGATCTGGCATCACTGAGAAACAATAAACATGAAACTGACCCATTTGGACTGTCACTTTTCAGAGTAGAACCACCTTTTAAGGGAGTATGTGAGGTTTCCTCCTGCCTTGCTGATTAATCAGTGACATTGCCCTTGGCTCTTATCTTCCCTTTAGGCCCCAATCCTGCAGCTAACTGTGTGGGAGGCAAGCCCACTTCTGCCCCCAGATCTAGTCAGTGACATTATCAGAGCCGTAGTCAGCAGCGGAAGAATGAAAGTTGCCCCGTGCCTTGAAGATAACTGCTGGGAGTGCCTGCTCCCTGTTGTTCCTGGCAAGGATTTTCAAACAGCAGCTGATTTACAAACCACACTCCAAAATGTCATCCATATCTTAAGACCGGGGATGAAATCCTGGTCCCATTGGCGTGAATGGTATAGAACGCCTATTGACTTCACTGGGGCCAGGATCCCCCGCTCCTCCCCCGCCTCCAATGCGCACAAGGCCTAGCACATGGTCAGACATGACTTTGGAAGTTTCCTACCTGACAATCCAGCTGGAGTAGCTATTTCCAATGAAGCTGATTGATCTTTACATTAACACTGAGTCTTCAGCTCGTCTGGGAGACACCCAGGGCCGGCTCCAGGTTTTTGGCCACCCGAAGCAAAAAACAACAACAAAAAAAACAGAGTGTCGCCCCTTGAAAAGTGCCGCCCCAAGCACATGCTTGGAACGCTGGTGCCTGCAGCCGGCCCTGGAGACACCACCTGCTATATAAGAAAACGTACATCGTTGGGCATCCACTACAAAGCACCCGAGATCTAGAGAGAGGGGTGTGAGACCAAAGAATTGCTAGTCCCATCTTTATGCCTCTTCTGTGTAGGTTCCCTGGGGGGTGGTAGTAGGGAGGGAGTACAGGTGTAATCTGCCTCCCAATACCGAGGAGCTTGGAAGGCTGGGGCATCTAGCGGATGGGATATTTATGGGAGTCATCTCAGGCCCCATAAATCCATGGTAAAGATCATCCTCCAATCGAGGGAGCGTCAATCAATCATAACACCTCCTGGCACCAAGCAGTTGTGTCAGATGCCCACCCTTTCCAACCCAGCTCAGGCTCATGAGAACCATCATATAAACCCTTAACGTGAATGGGAAAGTATGGCCCGTGTTCTCTGTGGTTATTGCAGGGGCAACCCAGGTGAGGTGTGGCAACCAGCAGGAACGCCACATGTATTCAGGAGATTAGCTCTCCTTGCTCTCTTGATAAAGTATTTAAATTACAAAATTTTTGCGTACGCCAGACTCTTGCTTTCTCGGCCTTGTTAAAGCCTCAGAAAATATTTTCACAAATTTATGAAGCCCCATTAAATGTTGAATCTAATTAGGAGAGACTTGGCTGTGGAGTTCTTCAAATAGTTAAGCAAATATTATACAACCTAATTGTAGTAATTCCCTTATGGCGCCACTGTCAGGGACCTTTCTTCTTGCCAGGGTAATTCTACAGATATGGGAAAAATTCTACCCACCGCAAGTGTCTCATATTGAAATAGTTTCCGGTTTGAATCGATGAGACTGTAAGTGGCCAGGCAAAGTTATTTTCTGACGTACCTCTCGGAAATAAGCATGTATTTCAGGAATTTCACAAACATCTCTTTGAAAAACAGTCCTGAAATATGCAGTCATCTATCAGAAATGAAGATCACAGTTGTGATTAAGGCACTGGACTGTGAATTGGGAGAACTGGTTCAGGTCTCTTTCTGCCACAAACTGTCTAGGTGGACTTGGTCAAGTCATTGAATCTCTCTCTCCCCCAGTTCCTTATCTGTACAGTGGGGATAATAATACTTTCTTCACCTGTCTTGTCTATTTATATGAGAAGCTCTTTGGGGCAGGGACTGTCTTTTACTATTGGTATGTACAGGGCCTTGCACCATAGGGCCTTCTCACTATGGGCTTTTTAGTGTGAATAGCGAGTCATAAAAATAACAAGAATATTACTGATTGTGGCAGGTTTATACAGCATCCAGAATAGCTCCATTTCAGCTTTCTGGGCCAAATCCTGCCCCGATTTGCATGCAATGCCGTGCCATTGTAGCAAAATCTCTGTGTTGTAGCAACATAATCTACAGAGATATACAAACCGTTTTGCATTTCCCAGGAAACCAGCAGCACTGGGTTTTTGCCAGCCAACATCAAAACTACCAGCTTTTCTGTACCTACAAATGTTGGGTATCTTTCAGCTCTGATAGGCTAGCAAAGGGAACGTTCTACCTTTGGAAATTGGGGCTCAGTACCCTAATTTTATATATATATATTAAACTAGTACAACTTTGAATACAAACAAGGGCTTAGATTCTCGTCCTTGCTCCAGTGTCTGTATGTTGGCTAATAGGCTGGAGTGACATAAAGGGGCTCTGAAAGTGTGATCTGGCTGAGGCAGAAATGTGGGAGGGATAGCTCAGTGGTTTGAGCGTTGGCCTGCTAAACCCAGGGTTGTGAGTTCAATCCTTGAGGGGGCCATTTAGGGATCTGGGGCAAAAATCTATCTGGGGATTGGTCCTGCTTTGAGCAGGGGGTTGGACTAGATGACCTCCTGAGGTCCCTTCCAGCCATGATATTCTATGACCCTATGATCTTCCAGGGAAGGCAGTGGCAGGCTGTCTCCTGAAGACCACCTTGCAACCCCTGGAATAGGGTAGGGCTGGGGATATGTGGGGCATGTGTCTGTCTAGCTATCTAAAGTTATGTGTATATGCAGGGCTTAAATTCAGCTGGAGCTGTCTGGAGCAGAGCTCTGGTAAATATTTCCACCCCCCCTGGAGTTTCCATAGCATGTTGTGTGTGTGTGGGTGCATGTGATGGGCTCTGGGAAATACTCTATGGGAATTTAAGCCCTGCGTATATATAAAAGCAGTGAAGCAGGGTGCTATTATACGAGAGACTTGCTGCCATTGTTAGTCAGATTTATCACACTCCAACTTGATTACTTCCTCAAATCCCCAGATAAGTCGATTCAGCCATAATTTTAATACATTATCAGATGAATGTCTCAATTGATCCTGACAATAACGATTACACCACTGTACAAGAATACAATGATGCCTCCCTCATCTACTTGTTTAATGATGATTCTTTTGTCCTCATTCCCTGCTTCCTTTCATTATTAAAATACCATGCTACTTACTGGCAAATCATTTATTTCTATTGCAATGAAGAGAGAGTAAATGCCTCTGTACAAGGAACATTTATTTTGAAATTATTCAGCACTAGTGCAATTGGGAGCGTTTGCTGTCTTGGATTAATTATTATAATTACTGGCAGAAGGAAGTTAACTACTTTGTATGTT
Source organism: Malaclemys terrapin pileata (assembly GCF_027887155.1). NCBI lineage: Eukaryota > Metazoa > Chordata > Testudines > Emydidae > Malaclemys > Malaclemys terrapin. The sequence continues at coordinate 4,330,858 of NC_071507.1, forward strand.
GTGAAGAAAAAGGCAAGAAAAAGGTTTGTTTTCCTTCTAAAACAAACCTAAATGAACGCAATGTATTAGGCTTGGCAACTGGACAAGTCCTATCACCATTTTATTTAGGGATGGGCAGATGCCTAAGCCCTACATCAACCATTAAAGCAAATCTTCTGTAGAACTTGAAAAAACGATATTAACAAAAAATGTGATTTTTATAACAATATTGGTTTACATTCATGCCTTAGGTTATACAACAAAGAAAACAAAACAAACAAAGCCACTCAATGAATCAAAATGAACAAACAAAACAAAACAAAACAAAACCCACCTTTCCTGGGTAGGTACAGTTTAGAGGTTTCAGAAGGGTAGCCGTGGTAGGCTAGGTCTACACTACGGGGAGGGGGTGGGGTGTCGACCTAAGATACGCAACTTCAGCTACGCAAATAGCGTAGCTGAAGTTGCGTATTTTAGGTCAACTTACCTGGCTGTGAGGACAGCGGCGAGTCGACCGCTGCCGCTCCCCCGTCGACTCCGCTTCCACCTCTCACCGCGGTGGAATTCCGGAGTCGACAACAGCGTGATCGGGGATTGATTTTATCGCGTCTACACTAGGAACTGTATCAGGAGTAACTATTATGGTAAAAAAACCCCACAAAAACATGGTACAAAACCAATGTGTAGCCAGGACTATGAGGCTGACGTATTGACGTATTGAACACAAAGGGATTAGCCTGAGAGACTGGGGGCAGGGCTTAATTTGTAATGAAAGAGGTGCCGGGGCTCAAGCAATTTTTTTACATTCAGAACTGATGCAGGCCGCCTAGAGGTGCCGGAACTATGAATGGCCAAGCCTAGATGTACTGGGGCTCAGGTCTGGCAAGTCCTGGCACAAATTAAGCACTGGACAGGTGGAAGAAAGAAGAATTACAAACATAAGGGCTAACCTTCGAAAAACAGGAAGCAAAATCCTTTTGCCAAATTCAATCCATTTTTTTTCTAAGGCTGCATCATTCTCACTCTTCCCAAAGGGAAAAAAAAAAATCTCAATGAATGTTTCTTAGCCATTTTAATTAAACAATAGATACAGAAATAATGAGTGGGGTAGCGATTTTTCACAATCGTATGGTTTTGAAGGAGGGAATGCTCTCTATGCTAGAATTAAACGGCTGGGCTGTTGTGACCACTGCCAGTCGTGACCAATCTTGTCCCATTGTTTCATTTTACTCCCTCATCTCTCTCTCCATCTGTTGTCTCTTGTCTTAGCTTCTGCCTCAAAGAGTTCACAATCGAAGTTTGTCTTTTTGTTTTCTGTTTGTACAGCGCCTAGCACATTGGGGCTCTGGTCCATGACTGGGGCTCCTAGGTGTTACTACAATGCAAAATATGAAATAAATTAATAACAATTCACCCCGTGCTGAGGGGCAGCACAGACCTAGTGCCTTTAAAATCTCACTTCAGCCCCCAAAATGAGGCTTACATGTGATCTCAGGGTACATCTACACAGCAAAGAAGACCTGTGGAAGTGAATCTCAGAGCCCAGCTCACGAGATTTGGGCTCACGGGGCTTGTGCTGTGGAGTTAAAAATAGCCATGTGGTCATTTGGGCTTGCGCTAGGGCCATCAAAGGGGAACGGTCTCAGAGCCCAGGCTGAGCCCAAGCCCAAATGTCTGCCCTCCTATTTTTAGTCTTCGGCACCAGCTCTGCAATCCTGAGTCAGTTGACTCAGGCTCTGAGACTTGCTGCCCTGGGTTTGTTTTTGCTGTGTAGATGTATCTGAAGCGGCGCCTAGACCTTCTCCATGGTGAATTTCACCCTGCGTCCATTAGAACCAGGAAGAGCTCAATACGGATTTCATCGTAATTTAAATTTGCCTCGTATCTTATTCACATTTCAAACAGTGCTCCAGGGGAGGGGGGACTCCCTCATGGAGATACAATACCATGGAAACACTTGGAGCTAGGATTTTTTTAAAAAGCTTTAATGTCTATTACGTAACAGCACCTGTCAATCTGGTGGGGTCAAGAGATTGCCAGTTGAGGGCTGGATCCAACCCCTATTAACGTCAATGGAAAGACTCCCTTTGACTTCGGTCAGCGTTGCATCAGGCCCTGAGAAATGAAGGGCTTGTCTACATGGCGCTGGCAAAGCGTGCCAGAGGGGTGATTTATAAAGTGCTCCATTGTGTTGCACTCTGACTGCCTTGTGCAGACCTTGCTGGCACACTCTAAAAGGTACTTAATTCACATTAACATTGTCTACACTAATGTGAACTAAGTCCCTTTTAGAGCACACCAGCCAGGTCTACAAAGGGGCAGCTAGAATGAAGCACATGCGTGTGCTTTACAAATCACACCCCTCTGGTGCTCTTTGCTGGCAGCGTGTAGACAAGCCCTAAGCTGCCTTTCATTAGACTGGTATGTCAAGTTTCCTGCTACAATATGAAATAAATGCCAATCGCTTGTGCTCTCAGCCAATGGAAAGGCTCCCAGCTGAGTATGGGCTTCAGATCAGGCCCTTATTTTTCCATTCTTTTCTTCACATGATAGGAAGCTCTGGTTCAGGACAAGTTCAAGCTTTCGCTGTGGAAAGGAAATAATTTCCTCCTACCTTTTGACATTTGAGGTTTTTCCAAAGCGAGAAACACAAACCTTATTTCAAATGTTTATTGATAACAACAAAACCATAATAGGATTAATCAGACTCTGGATACCGTTGATAGGATGGGCATGATGGGTTCTTTTACTTCCCAAATGACCCCCTGGGGCTGCATTCATGGAAAGCAGGTGATGTGAATCTCTGCATCACTGTATGCAGAAAGTGGAAAGAAAACAAAGATTAACACCTCCGCTGTTCCCTGGGGCTGCTGGGAGGACAAGCTTCCTTGAGGAGAAAAGGGGCCTTGGTTTGAAATTTCCTGGTACAATTGTTTTCCTTCTGACACTTCTGGTAGATCCTTTCCCTTGATTGGGATAAAGCAGTGTTTTAACTTTAGCAGGCATCTAGGGGGCCAGGCGGCTTAAAGACACCTGCAGGCTAATGAGTTCTCACTCTTTTAAAGTACAGATAGAGCTACCAGGACAAACTCTGCCATTGCTCTGTTAAGCAGAACTCCCCATTGAAATTAATGGGATCTTGTACTTAAAAGGCGACGGGCCCTTGGAATTTGCTACGTCCGTATTTCATTGCATTGAGAATGTTTGACAGAGAATAAACTCTTTGGGGTAGGGGCAGTCTTTTTGTTCTGTGTTTGTACAGCGCCTAGCACAATGGGGCTCTGGTCCAGGACTGAGGGTCCTAGACACTTCTGAAACAGTACAGTTACTACCAAATATCCATGGAGTAACAGGCAATGGAAAGGCACCAGCTGCTTGTCTGTCAACCTGCTAGGACTGAAAGTTCCAGCATGTGCACTCTGAAAAGCACCACAGTGTAGGATATAAAAGGTTTGGACTCTCATGTCTTACTCATGAGCTCTCCCAGATCAGTTTATAAAGGTGTAGGACCCGATTTGCAAATGCCCCGTTACATTCTCTGGCAGTGTAAAGGGGTCTTAAATTGGTGGAAATGCAATTTACGCCTATTTTAAGGTGCAAATTACACTTTTACACTGGCAAATTCATGTAACGGGGCCTTAGTGAAAATGAGCACCAGAACCTTGGGATCTCAGGACTGGCTCTTGACCTCTGGAGAGTACATAACATTTTAGGGACATCTGCACAGTACAAGCCAACAATGCAAAATGTGAAATCAGAGCACTTCTGGTTAAACATTGAATTCTGATGGCTTGAATGCAGGGACAGCAATGGGGACTTCTTCCATAGTTGGGAAATGCCCTAAAATTAAAATATTCAGGGCAGAAATCTTAGCACCGGTTAAGGATACTATGCATGCCTTCAGGACCCCATTGGGTCTTCCAGTCTGGGGTGAGTGTGTGTGTGTGTGCACAATCAAAATCTTATACGTGTAAACTTCCTGCTAATTTGAATGGGGAAAAAAAAAAAACCCAAACCTAGTAAAATACAATGGATTGTGCGAGGCTACAGGTATGTCTCCACTACAACAGCTTCAGCAGCACAGTTGTGTCTGTGCCGCTGTAGCATGGCCGTGTAGACGTGTCCTACAACAGCAAAAGGCTTTTCCCATCTCCGTAGTTAATTGACCTCCCCGAGAGGGGGTTGCTTGGTCAAGGGAAGACTTAGCTGCATCTATACCGGGGGCGAAATTTTTCACAGCCCTAAGTGTTGTAGTTCGGCTGATCTAACTTTTAGGTGCAGGCCAGACCTAGGATAAATTTAGGCTCTGAGACAGCAAAGCCTTATTAATATGTGTTTAACTTCATGCACTGTGAGGAGTCCCACTGAGATCAATTGCAAGTCCTACAGTGCGTTAAGCACAAGTGTAGGTGTGTGCTGGGAGATCATATTGGTGCTAGAAAATCCTCTTTAAGGACTTGCCCCCACTACTATTGAATTCAGTGGGAATTATTGTGCTATTGGCACCAGTTAGAACAAGATTGCATAATAATCCCTCATTGTATTGTTGCCCTTTTTTTTTCATAGAGGGAAAAAAACAAACCCCACACTCCCACCAGAACCATACCAAAAAAGATCTAACTGGTATGTACTGATTTAACTTAACTACAAACACTAAGCTAAATATAGATGATCTTTTGACTTTGGATTGATCACCCTCAATTATTTATACGCAACAGCCTCTTAATGAATTTTACTTATGGTAATTCTCCCTATATTTTCCCTTCTAAACAATGATTTTGTCTGTTGTATTGTATGCTGTTAAACTGGGGAGGGGGGAAGGGGAAGGAAATGCTTAAGTGCATGCCTTATGAAATGTTCTAATGTGGTGTATTAGAAGAACAAAAAAAAAAAAAAAAAAGTTGATCCATCCAGAAAACAGACACTTATTTGCCCCAAATTTGCCACTTATGTGAAGAGCCCATAACTCACATCTCACTAGGCCTCAGTTTCCCATCTGTAAAATGGGGATAATATTTCTTCCTTTCTTCCATCTTTTGCTGCTACGTGCCCAACATGCCCCTTCCTCCTCCAGGCCTGTCCCTGGCATGCCCTCTACACCAAAGCTTGCAAGAGTATCCTCAGAAGGTGACTTTGCACCTGTCTTCCTCAAAAACCTCTGCAGGAGGAATCCACCCTAGCCGGAACAGGTGGCTTTTAGGGACCCTTGCTGCTGTTTCAGCCCCTTTGAAGAGAGTGACTTAGACTTAAGGGCTAGAATGAACCATTCTGATCATTTACTGTGACTCCTGCACAACACAAGGCCATAGAATTTTACCCAGTGAGTTCATCAAGTCAAATAACTTGTGGCTGACAAAGTGTTCAGAAGATAAGAGAAATCTAACAGGATCAGGCATGTTTAAAATGTGCAATTGCGTTGTTTTCATGTGCCGGGGCTAGTTAAAGAGTCCAATTAACCTATTTATGATTATTCATTATAAGTAGCTGTCTTGTAGGGATATGGCTGCTGTTCCATATAAAGGATTCTTTAAAAGTTTAGTCTTAATGAGATGGAAAATGCTAATACTTGGCGTGCCCTTCATCTGATGATCTCAAAGCACATTACAAGCATCTGATTGCACTAAAGGGATCATGCAGCAAGCCATTGTTTGAAAGCGAAGAAGGCGGCTGTTCTGCACCCTTCTCTTAGGGCCTAATCCCAAACCCAGTGAAATCCATGGGAGTCTTTCCATTTACTGCAATGGGCTTTGGATCAGGCCCCCAATCAGAGTCAATATGGCGCTCCGTTGAACAAACGACAGGGGGCGCTCTACCACTATTTTTCAATCTGTAAGACCCTGAGCGGACGCTTGGAAGATGGTCTATTTCCATCAAGTAAGATACAGGAGAAACATCAGTCTATCCATTTTTGTTTAAATAGTGTTAATCAGATCCTGGTTCTCCACACTTATTCCCCAAAGGTCTCATCTGGCCTCGCTCACCAGGGGACACAGTAGCTTGGCTTTTTTATTGTTATCTTTTAGTTGAAAAATAAATATAGACTTAAAAAAAGCCAGAAGAAAAGCATCTAGTTTTGCAGAACAAAATTTTACATTAATATTTTTTATTTTCAAAATATTCATTTCCTCGCTTAAATCAGAAGGGTGGGTGGCTGGTATTTTTTCTGACGCCTTTCAAAATTACTATTTAATATACTGTGTGGCTTATTTAGCAAAGTCTATACCCCTGTTTATATGAATCATTTGATGAGTGTCTGCGATTAAACGAAACCCCCCTCGGGCATGCTATATTAACATTTTATATTAGTACCAACCTTCATTGTCAGAGCTAGAAGTGTTTATCTTATTTGGAAAAAATGGGCCACATTGCCCCATTCATTTTGAAAGTGATAGATAGATAGATAGATAGATAGATAGATAGATAGATAGATAGATAGATAGATAGAGGAGGTGGATGGGGATAGATAGATAGATAGATAGATAGATAGATAGATGAGGTGGATAGATAGATAGATGAGGTGGATGGGGATAGATAGAGGAGGTGGATAGATAGATAGATAGATAGAGGAGGTGGATGGGGATAGATAGATAGAGGAGGTGGATGGGGATAGATAGATAGATAGAGAGAGAGATAGATAGATAGATAGAGGAGGTGGATGGGGATAGATAGATAGATAGAGAGAGAGAGAGAGAGAGAGAGATAGATAGATAGAGGAGGTGGATGGGGATAGATAGATAGATGAGGTGGTTGGGGATAGATAGATAGATAGATAGATAGATAGATAGATAGATAGATAGATAGATAGATAGAGGAGGTGGTTGGGGATAGATAGATAGATGAGGTGGTTGGGGATAGATAGATAGATAGATAGATAGATAGATAGATAGAGGAGGTGGATGGGGATAGATAGATAGATAGATAGATAGATAGATAGATAGATAGAGGAGGTGGATGGGGATAGATAGATAGATAGATAGATAGATAGATAGAGGAGGTGGATGGGGATAGATAGATAGATAGATAGATAGATAGATAGATAGATAGATAGATAGATGAGGTGGTTGGGGATAGATAGATAGATAGATAGATAGATAGATAGATGAGGTGGTTGGGGATAGATAGATAGATAGATAGATGAGGTGGTTGGGGATAGATAGATAGATAGATAGATAGATGAGGTGGATGGGGATAGATAGATAGATAGATAGATAGATAGATAGATAGAGGAGGTGGATGGGGATAGATAGATAGATAGATAAGGTGGATGGGGATAGATAGATAGATAGATAGATAGATAGATAAGGTGGATGGGGATAGATAGATAGATAGATAGATAAGGTGGATGGGGATAGATAGATAGATAGATAGATAAGGTGGATGGGGATAGATAGATAGATAGATAGATAGATAGATAAGGTGGATGGGGATAGATAGATAGATAGATAGATAGATAGATAGATAAGGTGGATGGGGATAGATAGATAGATAGATAGATAGATAAGGTGGATGGGGATAGATAGATAGATAGATAGATAGATAGATATGGAAAGTTGTACATGAAAAAAAATGGATGCAATGGCGTAGTCCCGTTTCGTATGACAGAATTTTGTCAGCCAAGCCTAGAGTCACTTTCTCTCTTTACAATGATAACTGCGGAATTCTGATGGAGTAGAACTGTCTGCGGGGTATTAGCAACGAAATAGTCAAGATTCATTCCACTTCACAGAATCGCTGTTTTCTATTGCATGAAAAAAACCCGTTAAATCCCTGATGAACCAACACTGTTAAATAAACTTGACTTCGTTTCATATCTCAGACAGCTAAGGTATCCTCTAGAATAACTACATGTTTCAACATTTGGTCGGCTACTGACGCAGGAACGGAAGCAGGTCGCTGTGTGGGTTTTGTAAATAGTGGGTGCTTATTTCTATCTATCATTAGATTGGAAAGGAACACACAATTAGCAGCCATAGCGAGAAAGAGTGGCAGAGTTTGTACACAGCAGATCACATAGCATCACCTTTCCTTTGGAGTCTGTTGTGTGCTGCCCATGCAGATAGATAGTTTCGAGGTCGAAGTTTGGGGATTTTCTGTCTAGTTTCCTGATGTCTTAAGGTTTTTTTATCATTGTTAATTATTAATTATTATTATTATTCTGACCTTGCTGTTACTGCCACAGTTTGACTGGCACGTGGTGGGGTTACAGGCAGCTAAGGGGCAATGGTAGAAAATCCCAGGTCCTTACCAGTGATTCCCTGGTTTATTTCTGTTGGCTCCTCTCACCTTCCCCCTGTTTGTTTTAGTTACGAAATGTTGTAGGCACCTCGGCTGTGACTGGGTAACCTTGGAACTGCCTGTTATGTCACAGACAAATGGGTGATCCCAAGTCATTTAGCACCTTACTAAAAAACCAAGAAAGCCCGGGGCATGGCTTGGACACAGAGGTAAATGCTGCGTAATACCCCCCTCTCCCGTGACTTTGGTTTGGATCTGGCTTGCAGCGAGGGCGCTCCGGCAAGGAACAGCACCGGGGGCGTTAAAGGTGTGTAAACAGCTCGTTCGAAGCAGGACAGGGCTTTGCACATTTCCTTCCCAGCCGCGAGCGAGCTCCAGCCAGCAGAGAGAGCCCCGGATACATAAATCCGGACTTGAGAAACCAGCCCGGAGCCCGGCTGGTGGCAAACCAGTGCCCCCAGCCCCGCGAACAGTCCACCGGCACCTAAGCAGGGGGAGGCCCCTCTCCCTCCCCAGCTGCAGTCACAAGCGCAGAGCCACCCGTCCTGCAGTCCCTGCCCACATGGCAGCACCCCGCTCCCCCCAGCCGGGCTCCCAGACACTAGCCAGATGACAAGGCACTGGCCAATAAAGACGGGTCCAGCTGCCACCCTCTCTCCTTCTCTGGCTCGCTCTCCCTGGGTCAGGATTTGTCCCCCTCCGCCTCCCGTGCCGCTCGGGGCAGGTGTGTGTACGGGGGGGGGGGGGCGAAGGCGAGGAGGCCCCCGCCTAGGTGTGAGCTGATTATTCAAATAGGCTCCCCAGGATGTGGGGATTGGAGGCTCGCGGGGGCGCCCGGTTCTATATCACTCCGTGACGGGAGCGCTTGTCCTCCGCCTCCTCCTTTCCCCAGCGCCGCCGGGCGACTCTGGGCTGCAAAGGAAAAAAAGAAAAGAAAGAAAAACAACAAACCCACCCAGGCAGCAGCAGGAACAAGGGGGGGGGGGAAAGCAGCCACCCCAACCCAGCAGCAGCCACTTCTGCCCCCTCCCCCTCCGCCCGGCTCAGGCAGAGAGGGAGTGAGGCAGAGGGGAGGGAGGGCTGGGAATTTTTTTTTTTTTTTGGGGTTGTTCTCTCTTGTCGTCGGTTGTTGTGGCTGTTAAATTTTAAACGGCCATGCACTCTGCTTCCAGTATGCTGGGAGCCGTGAAAATGGAAGGGCACGAGCACTCGGACTGGAGCGGCTACTATGCAGAACCCGAGGTAGGGACAACTTCTGCCTCTATTTGTGTGTGTGTGTGTGTCTCTGTCCCCCCCTCCCTGCCCATCCCACACCCCCTTCCCGTCCCCCAGCCGCCTCCCGCTCTCCCCTCCTTCGGCGAAAACAGGGCGCTGGGTTTATACGACACCGTTGTTAGCCTTGAGATAATATTAACTTTGTGATCAAATATTGACTTGCGGCGCCTCCAAATCCTCTGCCCTGCCCGCGCCGCGCTCTCCTAACAAAGTTGTGTTTGGCATGGGACTGTCGGGAAGGGGGGGGCGAAGAAAACAGGGGGGCGGGGGGGCAAGGCAGAAGGGGGGCAAGTTTATGGCTGGAAATCTGGGTTTTGAGAAGGATGGGCGAGGGACACGCGACTGGCTGGGCTGCGGGGAGTCCTGCGCCGCCTCGGGTGGGGCTCCCCGCGATGGGACTCGTGTGGCCGGGGTCGGAGCCAGCCGTCTGCCCCGCGGCGTGTTCCCTCCCCACGTCGTTTGCAGCCCAGCCCCTCCGGATCGCAGGGTCGTTTTGCTGATCCAGGGGTCTGGCGGGCGGCACATTTCGTCACGATTTAACACACACTCCTGGGCCCCGCCAGCCCGGGGCAGGAGCATACCCCACACCGAGTCCCAGCCGCGGGCGGCCGCTCCCCCTGCCCGGCGCGATTGGGGGGGGAGCTGCCCCCTGCCCCCCACCGGCTGACTGCTGCTTTTTCGGACCCAGCAGAGAGCAGCTCGCCCCGGCAGCCGCCTCCTACACATCCCGGGCGCTGCGGGGCGGCTTTCGGGGCGCCCCCCAGCCAGCAGCCCCATTGCTAGAGCAGCCTCGGGGTGGCGGGCACTGCGTGGCAGCCGAGGTTAACCACCCCCTCCGCTCTCCCCCCTTCTCCTTGCAGAGCTATTCCTCCGTGAGCAGCATGAACCCGGGCCTGGGCATGAACAGCTACATGGGCATGTCGGCCATGAGCAGCGGCCCGGCCAACATGAGCGGGGCCGGCTCCATGAACATGTCCTACGCCAGCACCGGGATGAGCCCGTCCTTGGCCGGCATGTCTCCCGGCCCGGGGGGCATGGCCGGCATGGGCAGCGGCATGGGGGCCCACCTGAGCCCCAGCATGAGCCCCATGGGCGCCCAGGCCGGCTCCATGAACGCCCTGGCCCCCTACACCAACATGAACTCCATGAGCCCCATGTACGGGCAAGGCAACCTCAACCGCTCGCGGGACCCCAAGACCTACCGGCGGAGCTACACCCACGCCAAGCCCCCCTACTCCTACATCTCGCTCATCACCATGGCCATCCAGCAGTCGCCCAACAAGATGCTGACGCTGAGCGAGATCTACCAGTGGATCATGGACCTGTTCCCCTTCTACCGGCAGAACCAGCAGCGCTGGCAGAACTCCATCCGCCACTCGCTCTCCTTCAACGACTGCTTCCTCAAGGTGCCCCGCTCCCCGGACAAGCCGGGCAAGGGCTCCTTCTGGACTCTGCACCCGGACTCGGGCAACATGTTCGAGAACGGCTGCTACCTGCGGCGCCAGAAGCGCTTCAAGTGCGAGAAGAGCAAGGAAGGGGGCGGCGGAGGGGGCGGCGGCGGCGGGGGAGGGGGGAAGAAGCAGCCCCCCCAGCAGCAGCCCCCCCAACCCGGGGAAGGAGGCTCCTCCGACAGCTCGGCGGGTGGGCCCGAGTCCCCCCACCCCGGCGCCTCGCCCTGCCGCGAGCACAAGCGGGCCCTGGCCGAGCTCAAAGGGACCCCCCCGCAGCAGGCCCCGTCGCCGGCCCAGCACCTGCTCGCCCCCCACCACCTGGCCCACGAGGCCCACCTCAAGCCCGAGCACCACTACGCCTTCAACCACCCCTTCTCCATCAACAACCTGATGTCCTCCTCCGAGCAGCCGCCGCCCCCCCACCACCACCACCCGCACCATCACCCCCACCACCACAAAATGGACCTCAAGGCCTACGAGCAGGTGATGCACTACTCCGGCTACGGCTCCCCCATGCCCGGCAGCCTGGCCATGGGCCCCGTCACGAACAAAAGTGGCTTAGAAGCCTCCCCGCTGGCCGGAGACACCTCTTATTACCAAGGTGTGTATTCCCGGCCCATCATGAACTCGTCCTAAAGCTTCCCTGCCAAGCCCAGCCGGCCCGGGGGGCTGGACGGTGGATCACGCTGGTGATGTCCTTGGCTCAATCTCTTGTGTCTATTTGTGTTCCAAGCCTCCCACCCCCATCCTCAAAGGACAAATTTCCACCCACCCAGCCTGATCCGAAGTCCAATGGGCTGTGGGATCAGGCCCCGGAATTGCCCCGGCCTCTTTAAGTACCGATTTCAAGCGGGGATATTTGGTTGGTTTGTTGGGGAGGGGGTTTATTTTATTCCACGGGCAGCAGAGGGTGGGGTAAACCTTTTTGTTGCAGGGAGTTATAAATATATCTATTTTTTTTGTGCGTGTGTGTGAAAGTGACGGAAAACTTATTCAGTGTGAAACAATGCTAGTTTTTAAACCGAGGACCAAAAGTCTTGTCACGTTGTAAAAAGAGAGAGGAAAAAAAAATCACAAAAGAAAAAAAAAGGGAGAAAAATTCACAAAAAGAAAAAAAAAAGTCAGGCTAGATTGTTGTAATTGATGCAAACGTTTGATGTTACCGGGAGAGTAAACTACTTGGATCTGATTAATTTATCGTTTCTGTATGCTTTATTTATGGCTTATAAATGTGAATTCTGGTCCCAAACAGCCAGATTTTCACAAAAATATATTAAAGTGTTCTTGGCGTTTTTTCCCCCCTGAATCTTTTTCTTCGGATTTTTCCAAAATTTTCCCACTTGAGGGGGAAAACACTGACAGGGAAAATGGAAAACAAATTGGTTCAATTTATTTAATAATTTAAAAAGATATCTACATAGTCCTGTATCTCTGTGTATATTTATTCTCTCTGTATAGTATACATTCATATATATTGGGAAAATATATATGGAAAAGAATGTAAGATAACGTCTGTTATTTAAGATATATAATATATACACATATGAAAAATATAAGCTATATCTCTACACATACATCTGCGAAAAGAATATATATATATATATAATACACATCGATTAAAAGATAGATATGTATATAAGTATAAGATAGATATAGATATATAAAATACATAAGAGAAGTAAATGACTTGTCCTATACCCATATGTGCATCTTAGATATTTTTCATGTTTAGCTGAAAAGTTTTACAAGTGACACGGATTTGTCCCAAGCTGTAGTCACTCCAGTTCTAACCAAAAGGAACATTTGATATTGGATTTCGCTCTTCAAACAAGCAAGCAAGAAAACAAAACAAGGCGTCATTACTAATAAACCCGCATTTACCTTGGGCTCCTTCCAACCATTATAGATCATGTTAGTCTTATAAATCAGGAATTTACAGCTGATTACTGAAAGCCACCCCCTCCCTCATTTCCCCTTGACACAACCTCCCCCCGCCCCAGTTATTGAGACTGTTCAAAGACACGGAATTCCATCTGAAATGCAGGAGCCGTGTAAAACACACTGGTCGGTCTCTATGGCGCCAGGTGACACGCTGCACAGACTGTCCTTGATGTCATGAACTTTGGAGTTTGCAGAAACCTTGAAAGGGATCAGTTGAGCGAAGGGCGGCCGAGAGCTCCCTTAACCCCTTGAGTTGCTCGAATAGCCGGGCAAACCAACGGCTCTGAGAAGCTAGAGTGGCGGCTGGAGAAAGGTGGATGACCCTGAAGGCTGGGCAAGATGCGGTTTAGGGGACATGGGGACCTAACCCAGATACAATCAACTTCTTCGCCTTGACTGAGCGCCCGCAGCCCAAAGTTCTGAGTGACCCTGAACATTGTCCCCTTCCTGGAACAGGCCTGGTCATGTACACACAATGTTATAATCCCTCTCTCGGTTTACTCACTGCGGGCTCCTTTGGGGAGAAAAGGGGGGACTGTGCACCCTAGAACGCGAAATATGTCCACACCCATCAATATAAACGCAGGGCTCGCTGCCCAACCCCCCCCCCCCGGAAATCACTGGGAATTTTACCCGTGACTTCGATACCTGCAGGATTGGGCCCGAATTTGTTGAGACAAAATACTTTCCCTTTATCACACTGAAACTGAAGAAGACCCTGAATGTGCCGCTAACACATATTCCACGTCTGAGTCTATTGAGGTGATAAAAAAGGAGGGGGGTGTTAAAAATATATATTAAACATTGTAAAGCTGTTTTCAGCATATTACATACATCTGAATAGGTTTTCATTTTTCCAGTTAATTGTGTACATAGAGAACTGACAGAAAGAATGAAAATGTTAATATTTATGGATCATAATGAAAACAGTTTGCTAGATACATATCCACACACTACAATTAACAGGAGCAGTGTATGTGTGTATAATTTCAAATCTTTAATCCCTGAACGAACCAGTGGAGATAGTGAAAATATATTCACTATAATGACGCCTGTGAAAATACAGTGGATTTCATGTATAGCATATTTTGTGTGGGAAAAAATGTTCCCAGACTTCTGTAGTTTACCTATCCAACAGTCTATATGTTTCTTCACATATTTTACTTGTTAGGGGGAAAATAACGTTCACCTAGGGTAGATTTGCAATTTTCATATCCAGAAATATCCATACACATATGGAAGGTTTAACCAAGTAATATGACAGGGTTTCAAGAAAAATAATCGACGCTGCATTGAAAAAACTCCGTCTAGTTGTTGATTTGTTACATATCAATAGATGAGAGATTCGTGGATCTGATTACAATATAATTAGTGTTTGTGTGAGCACTGTTACGTCTGTATCTAGACACGCAGCACCACAGGTCCGTATAAAAAATGACATTGTGTAGGGAATAAATCGTATCTAATATACACACTGGTGGTCACTTGTTTTTCAGAGAGTAGAATCAAATGACCTACAATTTTATTTTACAAACCAAGAAGGAGGTGCTATTTTTAAAAACAGCTTCTGGTGGTCTGAACCCAGCAAACATTTCGCCCTGTGCCTGATTAAAACGCATCCCAGTGCTGAAATGTTTTTTCACGCAATAAATTCACCCCGTTTCCCAACCACTTGTTGTTTTCCCACGCGTTTAAGGAGTAATAGATCTGCGGCCCAAAATAACATTCAAATCCTTCTTAAAATTCGGCATTGTTCAGGGGAAGAGAAAGAGGGCGGGGGTGGAAAAAAAAACCTCCAAAAACAAAACAAAACTAGGATCCAGCCAGAAATCTGTCCGTCTCTGCACTGCAAGGACACACACGTTGTGAACCAAAGCATAAAATGTGTTTCATTATCACATAAAAGGCTCCCGTAGGGAAGGAGAATACAGGCAGGGAATGAGGCTGATTTGGGAACAATGACGCGAGTCTGCGATGCTCTAACCTGTTATGTTCTGTATCACATGCCCATTGTTAAATGGTAGTTTTAAACTACTTAGCGTCTCTCACTCCGCTGATCCCAGCAGATAAGATATAGTTCTGTCCGCATACATAAAAAGGATGTCATTTGGATGCCTGCTTTAGAAGCAGATCCTTTATGTCTTGCCTTGTTCGCTTCGCTCCCTTTCCCCATGGATCGTGCACACACCCAGGGTGGAAAAAAAAAACCCCACCAACAAACAACCACCCCCGCTCGATATATTTATTTCTCCACCACACCAAGCTCTTGCTGCTGGTTTAAGTAACCGTGATCGGCGAATAAACAAAAGTCACTAAACAACCAAAAAAAAAAAAAAAAATCTAGATCCAAATTCCAGGAGGGTAAACTTTCAACACCACGTCATACTTCGGCAAATTGACACAGATATTAGAGTGCGTCCCTTTCCGCTTTTTTTCCCTTTCGAGCCATTGTGCTTAACTGAATTTTATAAAGCTGATCGATATCTTGGTAAAATATTCATTTTTAAACTAGCGGGCAGTGAAATCTTTGCTTTGTGCTAAAGTCAACAGTCGCACAATTTGAGCTCCAATAAATGCCGCGATGCCACGAGTAGTGGCAGTTGCTCGAGGCTGCTTAATGCTGGATTGTCATCGCCATGTGCGGCTCAGGGGGCAGCAGGTAGGTGATTTCCATCACTTTTTTTTTTAATTCCAATCTCCAGCTTCCCCATTTCTACCCCCCCTCCAATTAAACCCAGCGAGATAAACAGGGGGGCGATCCTGGGGAATCGAATAGGGCTTTTGCCATCTCTAATTTCTTGGATTGAAGTGGAGGAGGCTGAAACAGGGAATACCCCACGCGTAATGATCTTGGAAGGATTGTTGTGTATTAAGTAGTAGTTGATTACAATTTAAAATTTAAAATTCAATTAAAGGGAAACTCTCCCGACTGGGGGGCACGAGAGGAGGAAGCAGTGAAAACCTGAACCTACACAGGGTCTTTCTACGGCTCAGTTTATGGACAGTTCATTACAAGAAACTGATTTCTCAGGGACTAATCCGCTGAAAATCCGCGAGTCTCGCTCGCATTTAATTTGCGAGTTCTTTCCCGGAAAACAAACCACGCCGTAGCCAGCTCCATCCGAGACAAGCGGGGCTCTGTTGCATTCGACTGAGTTTTATAGCACACGGAATTGTTTTCATATCGATTCACTTCGCTTTCTTTCCTGCTGATTGATCTAAAACATGCTCTTTGGTGTTAATGCCCATCCGAGCTATTTGAATCCTCCCTCCCGCGACCCACACACTGGGATGTGTTATCCCAAACACAGGTTTACGGGATGAAAGCTGTATAGAGAAAATCCGAGCATGCATTTCCACGGGCACTCCTGAAGCCTGCCAGTTTATGAAAACTTCAGGCAAGGCACAACCGAGAAATACAGACCCGACACCCGCCCTCAGTTTACTCGGTGATAACTTTCAGTACGTGGTGGTGAATTTAAAGGAATTCGTGTTAGGCATACGTGCATATGTAATAGAGTTTACTAGATATGAATAGCAATGTAATAGAGTTTACTATAGATGAAAAGGCAAAGGAGATTCTGAAACTGTTTAACGTATTCTCATTCTTAGGATATACAAATCCATATGCATTGAATTATCCTGACAGAGGATCTCAGGAAAATCGATTTTAACTGGTTTGAGGGGGGAATCCTCCAATAAATCCCACAGAAACAGAATTGACCACATTAAAAATAGCATTAGCAAGCGCCACTCTTTAAAGCGGTGTTTGAGGTGCCCCTAGGAGCCAGGGTGCTTGGAGCTTGCAGAAAAGGGTTTCCAGGTCGCTAGTATGTGTCTTTTCTCTCCCAAGCGGAAATAGGAAGGATTATTATTAAAAATCGAGGCGCAGAGAAAAGCAAGATTCGGGGATCTCTTTTATCCCCTTGCGAACGGGTTCCAGGAGCTGCGCGTTTGCAAGCGGTTTCTGCAGCCGCTATCTGACTTTGGCAAACGGATTTCATTTCATGCCGAAGCAAGATGGGTGAGACATTGAAGGCGGCTTACACGGGGTGTTCGGGCACCCTGCACAACAGATCGCCGGTACAAAGAGGCCAGTGTGGTATCGTTCTGAAAATGGTGGGGGCAGCCCGGGGTTTTTCTCTAACCCAGCTCCCACGTGAGATGGCAATGAATAAGTTCCACGTGAAAAGGGAGGCGAAGGGGCCAGTCGCTTCTGATTCCCCCTCGCTCTGACGGATGTGACAGGTTATATTTCCCGAACGAGATGAAATCTGGGCAGGACACACAGAGAGGCTAATGGTTTTTAAATAATTAATAACCTCCCCGTTCCACGAGTAATGCTGCTCCTCGGATTCCTCAATTAGTTGTCATTAAATGAGTGTCTATCCACGTACTGAACTTGGGATCCTTTGCTGGGGGGGTGCGGGGGGGTGAATGTGTGTGTGTGTGTGTGGGGGGGGAATTAACCTCAAGTCAAGCCCACTCCAGGACTGAATTAAATAGGGAATGGCCTTTGTGATATTGGTTCACAGCTAGGCGGTCCCTTAATGCAATGGTACTTTGGAAAGAAAGCTAGCGTTTTAAAGAGATCTAATCTGCCAAATGGCCAATTTACGCGCCTGATCTTTATCGTGTCGAGGCTCTCCCCCACTTCGGCCCCTGTTTTTTTTTTTTAATTAATACGACACAAATAAATACATCCTCGCTTCGCGCCGCGTAGGAGAAGAGACGCAGAGAACGGCTGGGTGACAGCGCTCAGAACCGGCGGCGTTTCGAGGGGGGCATCGGCTGCTCCCTGACTCGGAGTCCCAACAGCCTGAGTTAGTGGGGGCCTGCGGTGGGATCAGTGTGAGAGGCCCCTCGCCTCAAGAAAGCCGCCGCCCCAGCCTCCTTTTCTGGTGAGAAAGAATGGACTCATTGCGCCCCGCCCCCCAAATAAAACAGGTTTACACCAGCATAACCTTTCCAAAGTGGGGCGCACGCGGATGCACCTAATTCACAGAGGACTTGACAAGACACCTCAGGTGCACCCCCCCCACACACACATTTTCATTTCTTCTAGCAAAAAGAATGGACTTCCTTCCCTCCCCCGCCCCCAACTGGATTGCCAATGTGCAAGGTTACTCTGATCAATCAAAGGGGGAGAAGGCACTTTTCACCCGCCCCTCTCCCTGCCCGACACCCCCTCCCCTTGTCACAAGAAGAGAAGAATAAGAGGAGCGGGGTTTCAAATGTCACAGCGCAGGCCCCGAATGCCTTTAGCTGGGGACATCACAGGCTGACGCGTCTGCAGGGCCATGGCAACCCCAGGCGAGTGCAACCTTTTCCCTTTAACTTTGTAACTCGGTTTAATGACACGGCTTGCCAGGCCCTCCCGGGTTTGCATATTCCAGCGAACAAAATCCGAGGCCTTCTCCAGCCCCCACCTCCCCCAGACTGTATTCCCGCTGGATGAAACGGCACCAGAGATCCGGGACTCTGTTTGACCAGCTAGCTAACGCCTGTTTCCACCCAGACTTCCGAACTGGTTATACTCCAGGATCAGGGGGAATGTTTTTTTTTTGTTTTTTTTTTGTTTTTTTTTGGGGGGGGGGGAGTACAGGGCCCGTCCAATCAAACTTAATCGCTTTTGTGAAGTCTAAAGTCCGTTCAGCTCATCCAGCCAAAAGGGCCTAAGTTACATTAAAACTTGTCTGAAGATGCAAAGTCAATTTCTCTAATCACTACAGTTAGATTAAAGGCAAAAATCGAGTTCTGTATTGCAGCGTGGTTGCCTAGTAATCAAAGTATTCAAAGTCGCCTGCTATGAAAAATCAGTTGAAAGTGTAATAATGACTTTCTCTAGCGATCATGGTTAGCTCTCTACGGCCGAAATCATCCCAGAGGATAAAATTCGCTAAAATCACGGCTCCATGTATTTAAACGTGTCTATTTATGAATTTAATCACGAGTTTCACTACCCCACAGTGAACATCTAAGGCCCCAAATATCTGCAGCGCTCCGTGTATTTAACTTGTCTATTTAAGAAATGAAAAGCCAGTTTAATAGTGAGTTTCACTATTCAGAGTTAAGATCTGAGGCCAAAAATCATCTAATTGTGTCCGGCACTTTTTCCCCCTTATTTCCCGTCCAAAAAAAAAAAAAAAAAAAGCCACCTCTTTAATTGTTTGAGCCTGGTAATGACATGCAGAGATGGTCTCAAAAGACACCAGACATCAAAGCACAAAGAAGATGACATATCCAGCAGTTTGATAAGAAAGTCACACTTCCAACTTTTAAAGAGAACTGCCTGGGTCTCTGCTGTGAACCTCTTGTGTCAAACTTTCGCAAAGTGTGTTGCGCTCTAACCAGCCAGGGAAACCACCCCGCCAGGCCTTTTATAATTCTGTGCAAAAAATGCATTTATTGATAATCTTAAAAAAACCGTGGGGGTAAAATGAGACTAATTATTGTCGGGGTAACAAGGAGTGGAACACCCAAGTAGAGGATGAGCCGGTCTCCTGGGAGACTGATGGAGACCTATTTTACAAGCTGTAATTCTGCTTTAGACTATTGCAGGCTAAAGTCAGTTCACATTATCCTCTTTCTTCTAGAAATATTCCTAATCCGATATTTCGGTGGGGAGAAACTCGCTTCTCCTCCACGGTATATTGATCCGTAAACCGCCTAAAACCAGGTATGGGAGAGAGTGTATGCTCAAATAAATTTGTTAGTCTCTAAGGTGCCACAAGGACTCCTGTTCTTTTTGCAAACCCTTTCAAGTTTGCTACCTATGCAGTGTATAACCTTCAAACAAGTAAATATTAAACAGCATGCCATTTGATGATTTATAGTCTGCTGGCCTGTTATTTCCTTGAGAGATTCCTCGCCAATAGAGCTAAAAATGGTTTCTGGAAAAGGAGTACGTAATTTCTATTTTTCTATTGGGGGCATTTTTTTTTCAAGAGCGCCTTTGCATTTTGCTTTCCTGGGGGTGTGGTAATATTCATGAACTAGTCAACGCAACGGAAATGGTTTGTTGTGGAGAACATTCGGAAAACGATTCATCCGGAGAAACATGGTACCTGATTGCACGTCGAATCGGACGTGTGAACTTTATGAGTCTAGGATTCCAAGTCATTTTGCAATTTGGGAGGATGGGAGTTGAAATAAGCACAACAAAAAACATTGCTAGGTTTGATTTTGTTCTGGAAATAAGGAGAGTTCCTTTTGAAGAAGACATTTCGTTAGAATGTCGGTAAAAGCATAAGACAACTCAGGAAATAAACTTCCAATTAATATGGCGAAGGGAGAATATAGAAGAAGTTAAATGCAGAATGTCTGTCTTTCGTTCGCTACAGATGATTTATCCATTCAAAGTATTAATGAATCTACGGCACTGGAAAAAATTGTTTTTTTTAAATCGTAATTTTAAAATACAGGGATTTAAACCTAACGTCCTTGATAATAACCATACACAATCTGAATTAAAACCATTTCTAAATTCATATAACACAGGAGAGTTTTTCCACAGTTTTGCTGAGTTAAGCATTAATCTCACCTCAAAGACTACGTTGGCATATGACTAGAGAAACTTAACATTTAAAATCCTCACACGAGGATATGCTGCCATCCGTTTTAAAGGCGAAATCTTCCTGGATCTCAATGCAGGCTTCTGCGGAAGTAGAAAAAGAGATGGCACCAGGGTTGCTGCTTCTAATGGCAATTACATTAAAACAACCCGAAAAACCCTGTTGCTTTGGGAAATAGCATGATATGAAACCAGAAGGGTGAACACCGCGGGTATTCGGTTGTGTTTAAAATTCATGACTTAGCAGGTCGCTTCAGTTTTTGAGCTGGCAAGAATAGGACACTGGAATAAATTCGTTTTCATGTTTTGTTCCTCTGTTCACACCGCATTTCATAGTGTCCTTCCTCACCTTATCTGGAATCCCGTATTTATGTGTTAAAGGTCTCCTAGATCTCCCTGCAAGGACGAGCAATCCTTACACCGAATTCTATTCTCGGCTCAGCCACCGACTCCCCCCTGTGGCCCCCCCAGGTTGCCTCAGTTTCCCCATCTATAAAACGGAGCTAACGATTTGGCTCTTCTTCTTTCGAGCGCTTTGAGACCTAGGGCTGAAAAGCGCCTGTGTCAAAGATCAGGGAACTCCACAGGACTCTCAAAATTTTCTTCAGTGGCCTCTGGGTCAGGCCCTGAAGAATTCAGATGATGCTATTGAAGGTTCGAATGGCGTGTCCCCATTAATGACCTTATTTGTAAATACCTCCATTGCTGTATATTTAAACACTATTCCCCTCCCCACCGCCATCAGGGACAAAAATCTGGGGGCGCCTTTTGATCCCTGTGCCACCTGGTTCCTGAATCAGTCGGTTGGAAATAATGCGGTGCTGTCACGAGGTATAGATCCACTTTCTAGCAGTGACTGTAATTTGGAGGTCCACTATATGCAAAACAGAAGAGGGCTGCTGAAAACACAAGCTCCCGTTGTTTCTGCTGTGGCTAACCATTCCCGAGTCCCAGACATAACACCATGCTTTGACAAGCCACAATTTGCTTCGGGCTGGAAGTTCTAGGGGGTGGAATAATCAGGTTGTTTTTTTAACCCTTTATTGATAGTCTATTTATCCCGCTGCTGTTTTTTGGAAAGACATCAAAACTAGCCTTTAAAAAACCAAAACAAACCTCTCCCCCTCGCTCATAAACCGCTCTTATTTTCCAGATCTCTCCTCTCCTTTATTTATTGATGTGCAGGGTTGGGGTTTTTGGTGTGTGTATGTGGAATTGAAAATATTGTAGATGGCAAGCTGAAAAAAACCCACTCAGCTGAACGCAGCAGCTGGGGAACATCTGGCGGGGCTTGGAGAGCGCACTGGAAGTGTGTGTGGGGGTTCTTAGATCTGAAAATGTGGTCGATCTGTGCGCGCAGGGAATGATGGAAACTGTAGGCTGCTTTAATAAGCGACGGGAGAGGTGTCTCCCAGTGAACTCTGCCTTACCCTCACCTGGAAGACTCGCTAAATAAGGGCTGAGGCATTAATCGCTTTGGAAACCAGGAGAGACTTTGCGCGTGCATCTGGCTGTCATACCTAGGAGCCCCCAGCTTCCAAAATCAAACGCAAACCCGCGGGTGGCCGCGTCTATTCAACCTCCTCCTGCAGCTTCACAAACTCCCCGGGACCTTAAAGCGCCCAGGAGAGCTATTTAGCCAGCTAGGGCAAGCGAACCGGGGGCTTCCCATTGCTAGATGCTGGCGGTGTTCCTGCAAGAGGAAGAGATCATTAGACCAACACATTGACCCGGTGTCATTCAAGACGTCAGCCAGGGCGGCAGAGAAGAGGGGAACCCATTTAAACCATTGATCGTTTCGGATCAGGACAGTGTCGCTAAACAGGGGGCTTCCCTTCCGAATTGTTTCTGGAGGTTTGGCAATCAAGACATGATTGCCATTGATTTAGCGTGTTCCCCATCAGATCCCCCAAGCTGGATTGTCACCTCTTGACTGTTTTGTCCCAGGAGGGCTCGCGTTACCTTTCTGGCCCGGAAACCCAAACTCAGAGCTGCCCCTAGTTCAGCAGGTACCCCCGAAACCCCAAGCTGTCCCCACTACCCGCAACATGACCGAAAGCTTTTGAAGCGGAAACTGTCCGGAGGGGAATCGCTAGGCATAGCTTTTGTGCCGGCCCTTCAGAAGTCCTAGGCACGCCAAAGGAACGAGCTATAGGGCAAACAGCTCCTCGCCCAGCCCTGTAATGACAATCAGTCCCGCAAATAAGCACCGGGATACAATGACAACTGCGCTCCTGTCAATTAGACCGTGCACCGATCTTTTTTCTTTTATAGGCAAATCAAAGCGCCTCTCCACAGCCCCAGATCCTTTTCTATCTCCTGCGCCATCAAGCCATTGGACGGAGTTTATCTCAGGTGCCTAACCTGCCGTTATCAGCATGCCAGACTCATTTAGAGAGCTCGGCTCTGTAACCGGAGACAAGGGTCCATTGATTGTCTGGAGCGGTGTTTAGATTCTGCCCTTCCTTTGTCAACAACGAAAACTAACCTGCCCTTGTCCCCCTCTCCACCCCATTGAATCGCGGCCTCGCTCACTTTCAGCCTGCATGCACCTGGGTCTCGTTTGCTTGCTGAAATACATGTAAAAGGGACCAAGAACAAAGTAGCAGATCCGATGAGGGAGAGGGGTGGGGGACCGGCACAAACGGATTCTTGGAAAGAGAAGTGAACAGCGGAGGAAACAGAAGTTGCAGTGGCTTTTGTTTTTAGGACCCCCTCAAGTGTCCCTACAGCTGTTTTGCAGAGCGATGCTAAATTCGGGAGGGTTAGATGCTTTGCCCTGGATGTCCTTCTCCACCCTACTAATCAGCTGCCCCCCAAACGCAGAGAACCAGCTTGACATTTTGCCCAAGGATGATTGTTTATAGACGGTGACTTCTTACTGACGATCCCGCATCGTAAGTCCCCAACACCTGCGTAACTGCAAGGATCGACAATGGAGCGGGGACATTCGCATGAAAGTTGAGGGCAACATTCTCTGCTTTACGCGCTTTGGGGAGAGACGGGCACGCGGGGGAAATCCCGGGAGGAATGGAAGCAGCGAGGAGGACATAAGGGTGCCCTCAGTTTTTGCAAGAGAGAGAGACACCCCTGAAATCAGACAGGAGCTTTGTGTTAAAAAAGAGCCCCCAGATCGCTAGTGGAATGAGTGCCAGAAATAGAAACAATCACCCGAGGAAGAGGAAACCTTTTCCCCGGGACAGAAACTGATACTTTTACCGGTGGAAATCAAGAAAGTAGCTAAATCCGAGTGAGGACATGTGGGCTACAGTCTAGTTTTATATAGAAGGGAGTTAAAGCATAGTATTAATAGCTTAGATGGATAGATTTTCTATCCATTAATCAAAGAAATGCATGGCTAGCATATCCGAAAGTAGGTCCTCATCCCACTTTTCTCTTGCGAGGAATACATAGCGATGGCCGGAATTATTTCCCTTATGATCGATAATAGCAATAATCAGCGCTGCGTGATGAATAAAGCCAGTTGGGATTGAGTAGTTTTTATCCCTCAGTCATTATTTCACGCAATACAAAAAGCAGGGACCTGTGACAGAACATAGGGGAAGGGTTCCTTAGGATTCACTTCTCTTTTCTTCCGGATAAACTTTCTTTTGACGGGAATGAGTTTCAAAGACAGTTGCACTGTTTCCTCCCAGCCAACAAATTCTCGTTGCCAGGGGTGGATTTGCTGGGAAGTTTTGTTGAGAAATACGGGGCCCGATCCTGCTTCCAATAATTGTCTATGGCCAGACTTGGAGGGGAAAGCAGGAGTACATTATTCGCCACAGTTGTCACCGCTTCTGGAGTTAAAACTGAACCAAGAAACGTCCTAACTCCTGGCTTTGGCTTCAAGGGTCTTTTCTGACTACTTCCCACTTTCATTTAACCCCTCTAAAGACCCCGATAGCGTAGCTCCCAGGTTCGCCGAGCCTTGGGATAGAAAAGCGATTCAAAATAGGGTTTCACCCGGCAGCATTCCGGACCTGACACAGTCTAGCCCTGCGCAGGAACGGAGAGTGGTCAGCAGAGTTTAGTTCACAAACGGCCGGGCACAGATGTCAATTAGGAATGCATCCAGACCAGACCTAATGTAGGTCTTTACTCCCACGGGGAGTCCCACTGATCGAGGAGAAGAACGGGAGTGAGCCCATCAGGTTATTGTTTAATCGGACAGAACGTCCTGTCGCTCGCCTCTCCTGGCGATGACACCGGGGCAGGTGAAGGATTGTTCGCGCCGCGTCATTGTGCGGGACTTTTTTGCACAGGTGCTTTTGAGGCGGCCTCTATGTGTCAGGTACAACGCCGGGCGTTCGCCTGTGTTCACGTGGAAAAAAAACCCCAAACAAAACCACCCCCCTCCAGCCAAAACAAATCCAGGACTGCGGGAAACTGCCACCCAGGGCTATTAAACAGAGATCAAAACATTTAAGCAGCCCCTCATCTCTGGCCTTATACACACGCAGAAAGAAACTAGTCTGTGCGCATAGGTATCCCAATACACGTGCGTGTTTTGTATCTCTCTCTCTCTCACACAAACACACCTGTATCAAGTCCATTAATGTTAAGCCGAACTTTAAATGTGTCTTGACAGACTGGCGGGTCGGGGTGGAAGGAAAGAATCCAGACCAGAATCCTGCACCGGGACCCGCTGGCCCCATTGTTCCAGCAGATCCTGTTACAGGATACGGGACATTGGTAATTTAGGGACTGATCCTGCCCCACTGAAGTCCAGGGGCGCTTTACCATTGACTTCAACAGGGTGAAGCCCGAGTCCCTGAATTCATTGCAAGTTTCAGAGTAACAGCTGTGTTAGTCTGTATCTGCAAAAAGAAGAACAGGAGTACTTGTGGCACCTTAGAGACTAACAAATTTATTAGAGCATAAGCTTTCGTGGACTACAGCCCACTTCTTCGGATGCATATAGAATGGAACATATAATGAGGAGATATATATACACACATACAGAGAGCATAAACAGGTGGGAGTTGTCTTACCAACTCTGAGAGGCCAATTAATTAAGAGAAAAAAAAAACTTTTGAATTCATTGCCTGAGTCAGTAGCCCGGGACTGGATGCAATCTGGAGGCAGTAAGAGCGAGTTTGATCTTTGCTCAGTTGTACTTGGGGTGTGTGTCTGTGTGTGTCTGTTCGTGCGCGTTTAGCGCAACTCCAACCCCAGCGATCGCAAAGTAACGGTTAAAAAAAAAAAAGGGATCAAAATCTCCTTAGGAAGCCCCGTACAAAGCTCGGCGCATAAGTGTCCCGCCGTGCATGAGCGGAGGACAATGCAATTCAGATACGCTCCGTCTTGCAAAACTATTTCAGGTGGAGGCTGCTGATAGCACCAGGGTAATGCCTTTCGCTGGAAACGTGATTTTAAATAAGCATCTCTCTGCTTGTTCATTACAGCCGCGCGGAAGGCGGGTGACGTGGCACTGTATTTACCGGTGTAGCCAAGCATGAAATTGAATGTTCAAAAAGTTTTTAGCAAATGCAAATCGCATTAAAACACAAGCACCAGCTGACCTGGGAGACTTGGCTCCTAGAGAGAAATGGAAAGGAGATCGGGGACCCGACCTATTTTAAACCGCTCTCTATTTTCCCACACGAACTTTTTGTTCCCCTTTTCTTTCCCCCCATGACAGAGGAATCTCACCCTCGTGTCAACAGGCACTTTGGAGAACGGGTGAGCCTGCGAAAGTTACCCAAGTTAGCCAGAAAAGCACAGAACGCTCCGCGATTCTCACCCCCAGGATCACACCAGGAGGGGAGCTTTCCCCACGTAGAGTTACCCCCCCCCATGTCCCTCTAGTTTGGCTCGGGAAAGCTATACTGACAGTACAGTGCAGTAAACCCACCCGCTGCCTCGGGAACAGCTGTCAGATTTAGGCTGTTAAGTGCACACAAAAACGTTACAAGGATGGTGTCTTTTGCCGCACACAAAAGTTTGTTCAGGTAGATCCTCCACGGATCCTGCTGCACACCCAGTTCGCGGGGGAATCCCCCATTTGGTCCTCTGACTGCAATGGTAGAGGCTGGAGAAGGAGGACAACAATGGATTTCCCCCATTGCCGTTCATTGGACAACAATCCACAGGACAGGAGTTACCAGAACAATGGGTTTTGTTTGGAAAAAACTTTGTTAGCCAAATTTGGATGGCAAAATAAAATCGTGGGAAAGACGGAAGGGAGCCAAGGGGTGCATCCTAAAACAATAATCTGGCAAGGATAGTGAAATGCCCAGTTTTGAAATCGTATCTAGCAAAGCCAGAGGTGCAACACAGCTTGCATTCGTTTTATTAATACAGAATTATTTAATACCCTTCACTGGAGGATCTAGCCAGATATCACAATGTCTCCAGAACTACTTGGCCACAGACTAAACCGGTCTTTCTTTCTTTCTTTCTTTCCTACCACTCCCTACATTAGCGCCTGACTTTGGGGTTTTATTTCAGGCTAACCTCCCGCTGAAGAGAAGGAAGGATTGGTTTTCCGCTCAGTCACACCGGTTACTGGTGTGAATTCCCCCGATTCCAGCAATTTGATGTACTCTGAAATCCTGGGAGTGGTTCCAGGCTCGGCCCCTGGGTGAGGGATCGGGCCCCTCCCATTGTGATAAAACCCGACACAAGCCATTCTGCCGAAGACAAGGAGATTTCTCTGCAAACGCGACCCCGTTTTGGGATGAAGACTCGTGTAAAAGCGTAGCCGGCACTTGGAATACAGTGAAGCGAATGTAAGCGGAGATTAAAGCGCATGTATGATTTATTGTTTCAATAAAAGGACACTGGTTTAATTTGGATGACATCTGAATGCGCACCCTCCTCTTCCCTCCCAACCTCTTCGGGAAATCGGCACTAACAAAATACGATCATTTCTCAGAACTGGAGAAAACGGGTCCTTTCCGGCTCCCTCCCCATCCCATAGTCCACTCCAGCTCCCCCAGCCCCCCCCCAATTTTGTCACATGGTAAAAGTTTTAAATATTTGCTGAGCCCCTCTCTTCTGGGTCTCCTTCCAGAAGCCCCCTGCTCCTACCGAGTTTGGGACAGTCTAGTTTCCACTCCAAAGCTTAATGGTAATTGCCACCTGCAAAACAAAACAAACAAAAAAAGCCCTTCTTTCTTCTCAAAACAGACCTTCAGCTGCCAAAAGGCTTTGTCAATAAAAAGCGAAAAACAAACAATGAACCAACCCCCCCAACCAAACAACCCCCCCAAAAAACAAAAAACCACAACAAACCAACCAACCGCTCCTCCAAAACCACCCCAAAATAAACTCACCAAAACCCCCAAACCCAAAACAAACCAACCAACCCCCCCAAACAAACCAACAAAAAAACCAAAACCAACCAAAACCAACCCCAACCCCCGCACAACAACCCCCCTCCCCTCCAGGTGGGAGTCTCCCTATATCTGTGGCGGTGACATTCATAGAATCCACCTAACCTGTGTTTGCTCCTAGGAATCCTTGGGACCTTCACAGCAAAGTGGAGAGGAGACAGCTGAGGGGCTGGGTTTTGGGAGCTGTGCCCCCCCCCCCCCAGTGATGGCTGCTGAGTTCCCTTTTCTTCCCTGTGCAAGTAAGTCGGCCTCAGAGCAGAGCGAGGATCTGGAATTGTAAAGGGACCAGCAGGGAACTGACCAGGGAATAGTTTTCACTCAATTCCCACGTTCTCTCGGATTTCTCTCCTTATTCCCTGGAGAGCCACCATTCCCCCCAGCCTGTTAACCGGGGACAATGAGTGAGAGCCTCGTTTAATTTAATTTTCCTGTCAGCCTAAACAGAACTACATTGTGAACCTTACACCGACTCATACAGAGCGGGGCTGCTTGGTGTCGCCATTTGCACCAGAAAACCCCCCAAAGAGACGTCGTTCTGGGAACTGGCATCAGGCTGGCATCAGGCTAGAACCCAATGATGTTTTCCATTTGAGAACGGTGCCCCAATTGTCATTGATACATAGCAATCGTAGATCCAGCACCAGGCTGCAATACCGGGCATGGGGCTACACACCAACCCAAACCTGCAAACCCCTAGAGGGGAAAGGAAGAGAGAGATAACAAAGGAGGAAACTGTAGATGAGCCCAATCAGAACTATTCAACACAAACGTGTCCAGACAGCATGTGACACAACCTGGGATATAGAACGTTTTCCTCAGTGCAGATGATGGATGGTTACATTTGCCATTCCATCCCTCCAGTGGGGTTCATTTGAAAGGACTGAGTAAGATGTCTTGGAAATGCAGCATTGTTGAATTATTCTGCCATCGAGGACCCGACCCTGACACACCCAGGCAATAATAAAACTCCCATTGACTTCAAATAGTAGAAAGGATCGGGTCCCTTAGCTCCCAGCAGAATAGCTTACTGCTAAGTTCTTTTCTGCCCTACTGAATTTTATCACTGTTTGTCCTTCTCAGTGGGGGGGGGGGGGGGAAAGTATCACTTTATAAAAATACTACTTCCATGTTTGCTGTTTGAATCAACTTTAGTGTTTCCAGGAAGCCTTGTATTGACATATCTTCACCACAGCCATTCCCAGCCCTTAAATTAGTTGAAAATAGAGGCTTATCAGTCTAAAAAGTAATAAGTGGTCAGCAGCAAAGATATGAATGTGTTTATTGCCCCATCATCCAGTATCTCAGCCTAGGAAAAGAAAAGAAACAGCTTGTGTTTGTAGAAATGCCTCCTGCTTTCATCATTTAAAGGAAGGGCTACCTAGGAAAAGTGACAGTCTTATTAATATCCTTTGTGTGATTTCAAAATGAACAGTAGGAACTTGAATTAAGTAACTGTTTTTAGTGCACATATGTTTCCTTTTAATATCTCTGCTCTCTTCTGTACTGCAGACATTAATCTCGTAAATGCTTTTTTTATTACAGTCAGACTAATTTCAGCCCAGACTGTTCAGTTAATTGACAACTGACGTGACATAGGGTACTTAATGTGTCTCTTTGTGTTCTTGGGTTCATGCAGCAATATTTTGGGTGTCTCCCTGGGACATGAAATGCATTTCTAAACTTTAAGGTTCTGTTCATAAATGCATTTGAAATACATTTGACATGATCACTACATGCAGCGACAATCTCTAATTGTGTAATGCATTTTAAACCAGGCATGCTACTGCAAACTGCTAGAAAGGACAGCATGTGTAGATATTACAGAAATATGCCTACACTGGTCTAAAATGTGATTTTTCTGTAATAAAGCGTGCTGTTAACAATCCAGAAAATTGACTAAATACAAAATGGAATCTCATATACATTTTTACTGCATGCAGGATGTAAGTTCTTGTGGACACTAAGATATCTTTACACCTCTATGGGAGTGTGAAATGGCCTTACTGACGGGTGCATACATTATCCCTTCCCGCAGCCGGTGCTTTAAGGCATATTTACATTGCCAGCGTGGTGGAAGTGGAACTTCCTGTAAATGAGAATCGGGCCCAATATGTATAACAGAGCAATTCACTGCACTCTACAGAGATACTTCTTGAGACGCACTTCCTTTCTAGACATCTTTTAAATGTAAAGATTATCAGAACAAAAATGATTTCTCTCACTTCAGCTGGAAGGAAAGAAGAAACATGAGTAAATATGTGTTACATAGAGTGAATTAGAATAAATGTGATGTTTTGGCTGCGATTCCAGTTTCAGACTGAGGACATAAATATGAAACAAGGTTAGAGTAAACCCATTGCAATTTAGGATAATGATAAATTAATTGGTATGTATTAATCTTCATATTTCTTATTTTAATAATCCCAGAAGAAGTCTATGGTAGGTATAAGCATTGTAGAAAATATGTAACTAACTGATATTATTGCTGCTGTATGTATTTCTTAATAAATTCCCAAATACCATCTCAGTTTGCCTCTCGATGTCTGTATTTGTTATGGTGACTCTTGTTTTAATACCTTGAAGTTTAGTCTGTGTGTCATTCAAAGACATATAAACATATTATACCTCTTTGTAGCCGCAAGTTTAAATGTGAACTAATGCATTGCTCCGGGACATCCTCAGCGGGTGAAAATTGGGGTAGTCCCACCTGCAGTAAGTGTCTGGCATGGGGTAAAAAACAGAGCATCTGAGTCACCACTGAGTTACTCCAGTTTTACACTGGTGGAAGTTCATCGATTTCAACGAAGCTCCACCAGGGTAAAACTGCAGTGATACAGGTGTGACTGAGGCCCATAGAGCCAGATGCTCAACTGATGTTTTGATTTGTTTTGTTTTTATTATTTATATCACAGCAGCGCCTATAAGCCCCAGCTCAAACCAGGACCCCGTTGTGCTAGGTGCTGTATGTACATATAATAGACAGTCTCTCCCCTCTCCCCAACGAGATCGCAGTCTAAATAGACAAGACACACAAAAGATTGGAAGGGAAACAGGTGAAGTTACTTGCTCCAGGTAACACAGCAGATTGAGTAGCAGAGCAGGAGGAGAATCCAAGTCTCCTTAATCCCAGTTTACCGATCCACTGGGTCTCACTGCTTCTCTATGATTTCAGTGAATCTATGCTGGTTTGCATGGAAAAAGAAATCTTCCCCTGCCAAATATGAGGGGATTTCCACCTTTGGTCACCTACTGAGGAAAACTGTTGTCCCCCATGGTCATATATGATAGATTAAACACATATGGTATCTACAGCCATACATTTTTCACTGATGGGGGAAAATAAATGCCTCATTAAGAGGAATATTCTGAACCATTATGAGATTCCTGGAGAAAATTTGATATGCATGTGCATCTTCACATGGATAGAGCAAGGGATTTAGGTCCAGAGTCAGCGAAGTATGGAAGCACTTGCCTAGTTTTAGATAGATGAGTAGTCCCACTGATGCGTACAAAGTTAGGCATCTGCTTCAGTACCTTGATGAAATGGGACCAGATGCCCCAAGGCTGCATTCCTTGTCCCTCTGAAACTCCCACTGACTTCAGCGGGAAGGTCGAGTTTGTGAGGAATGGAAGATCAGCCTCTGGAAGCCAAATCTCTTCCCCCCTCACAAAGTCCCAACTAACCATGCTGGGCAGGTGGGCAAACTGGTCTGACACCGTAGGAGGCCGGAGCCAATATAGCATCTGTGATCAGCACCGTAAGAATTTAATGTCTTGATCCTGCTCCCGTCAGAATAAATGGCAAAACTCACACTGACCCCTGCGGCACAAGATATCCCCCCCAGCCCCCCGGGTTTTGATTTTTTTCTTTTGGTGAAAAAATTTGGTATGAATTTTTTAAAAAAAGGGATTATTTCAAGGATTTCTTCTTCAGTCAGAAACTCCCAAGCAGCTCGAATGTGAGCTAGTGCCACTCCTAAGAAGACCTGCCTCTCATTTAAAGTTGCCCTCCTCCTGCCGTATCCTCAAGGGAGTGAGTCACCAGTACTGTTACCTTGTCTACACAAACATTTCGTTCACGGCAAGCTGGGGTGCGAAACTAGCCTACTGTGCTCTAATTCTATGTGCACCTTATTCACGCGCATTAACAGTTCTAGTCCCATTTCGATGAGGACATGATCAAAGCGCATTAACTATAAACATGCAGAAGCAGGTTCGACAGGAACCATTTGTCTGTGGCAGGCTAGTGCGGGGTAGATTTGCTCACCATCTTGCCATGAACTAAAAGTTCGTGTAGACAAGCCCTTTGCCGCTATGTGCTTCAGTTCCCCACCAGCACTTTCCTACCTCATGGGTGTGTGTGAGAGGATAAATTTGTTAAAAGACTATGAGAGGTGCTCAGATACCGCAACAACGGGGAAGACATATGTACACTGGTAGCTGATCAGAAATAAGACTCTATATTACCCCTAAGGTTCATAAATGTGTGATTTTATACTGTGACTACATGTTATGAAAATGAAAAAAAAATAGGGCCCCCTCCCATCAATCTTGCCATAAAAGAGAGAGGGCGGCACTCCCTCAGGTTGAGATCCCACCAGCTAGAGACTAAGGCGATGTATGTCGATCTGTGAAATTGGAATAGAGTTCTCATATAAAAAAACATATTGTTATAACCTTTCAGGAACAATTTTTTTACCCTAATTTTATCTTTTTCTGCTGCCGTTGGAAATCAGCCAACTGATTATTCATTTCACCGGGGGGATGCACAGGAGTAACCGAAGGCACAAAGTTACTTCTTTATTCATTTTATATTTGGAGGCGTTTCTCCTGCATGCATCACTATGGCTATGTCAACACTGCTCACTGAGGCTGGGTCTGTGGGTCTGTGTAAATCTGGGTTTACAATTGCTAGACCCGGATCTCACACAACCCTACTCCACTATGCAGACTTTCGGACTCAGATCTATGGTTTGACCTGTGTTCACACTGCAAAATTACAGACTTGGACCTGAGTCCCAGCGGGATTCTGGCTCTGATCCACGCTCATAGCAAGGCCCTAGGACATGGGTCCTGAATGCTTGTTGACCCGAGTCAGACTGATTTGTGTGTGAGCAGAGCCCCTGGGCTTAGTGTGCAGTGTAGACATACTCACTCCCTGCCCTGATCGTAGAGCTCGAGAGGAAATATCTACATGGCTATTTTTAGTGCCGTAGCACGAGCCTTGTGAGCCTGAGTCTG
This sequence comes from Malaclemys terrapin pileata, assembly GCF_027887155.1. Classification (NCBI taxonomy): domain Eukaryota; kingdom Metazoa; phylum Chordata; order Testudines; family Emydidae; genus Malaclemys; species Malaclemys terrapin. The sequence continues at coordinate 4,363,893 of NC_071507.1, forward strand.
AGACCTGGGGTCTGAGACCTATCTACACTACAGGTCACCGTAAGCTGCCTTGTGTTGACCTAGCAGTGGAAGTGTCTTCCCTTAAATTTGGCTGCCACCCAGAGGTGCCGACTTTACGAGTTCCTGGGGGTGGGGCGGGAGGGAAGGAGGCTCAACCTCCTCTCCACCCCTTTGCCCAACCCCCACCCCTCCACTCCACCCCTTCCCACCTCATTCTGCTCCTTCCCCTCCCCCACAGTGCCTCCTGCACGCCGCTGAACAGCTGATCACAGCAGACAGGAGGCATTGGGAAGGAGCTGATTGGTGGGGCTGCTGGTGGAGAGAGAACAGCTAAGGCCTTATTTACACAAGAAACTTGCACCAGTTTTAAACAGATTTGGTTGAGCTGGTGCAAACTGCTGTGTGAACATTTATTTCAGATTCAAAACAGGCTTACTTTGGTTATGTTTAAATTGATTAGGAAACAGTTGAAGTTAAGCTGAAATAAGCCACTCAAACTGAAACAAGAGCATCCCCACATGCGTTGGCACTGGATTAAACTAAGTCGGGTTAAAAACCTAAGTGAAATCGGTGTAATGTTTTTGCATAGAAAAGCAGCAGAATTTTCCAACTGTGCCTGACTTAGATGGCTAAGTTCCATGTTCAAAAGTGGCCCAGGCTCTGCGGATCCTAGGTCTCATGGAAAATCCATGGGAATTAGACTCCGAGGCCCAGATTTTTAAAGGTATTTAGGTTTGCGTCAGTGTTGCCATGCCTAAGTGACTTGGACAGCTAAGTCCCATTTTCAAACCTGGCCCGGGTACTTAGGTCCAGATCTTCAAAGATATCTAGGTGCCAAATTCTGATTGATTTCAGTGAAGGTATTTCACCAAAATACCTCAAAGACCTGGGCTTTGGGGGCCTAAACCCATGCAATTTAGGCTCACAAATCACTTTTGAAAATGGGATTTAGGAGCCTATGTCACCTGAGCACTTCTGAAAAATGTACGCCAGGCCTTAGATTCACAACCTTCCTGCATGATGGGTCATTATCATCATCTCCATTTCACAGAGGGTGTAAGACTGACATTTTCCAAAGTGGCCTCCATTTCTTTTTGGTGCCCAGATTGGGTCTAGGGTGACCAGATGTCCCTATTTTATAGGGACAGTCCCTATTTTTGGGTCTTTTTCTTATATAGGCTCCTATTACCCCCCACCCCCTGTCCCAATTTTTTCTGTCTGGTCACCCTAATTGGGTCTGATTTTCCTGAAGTGCTGAACAACCACAGCGCCTGTTGATTTCAATCCGAATTGCGGATGCAAAGCCCTTTCTGAAAGCTGAGTTCTCTAGGTTTCTAGAGGGGAGCTGAGAAATCAAGGCATTCAAAAGCGAGTGGCCACTTCCGAAAACTTTGGCTTAAAAGACTTATCTGGGAGAGACACGAAATTGGATGCGAAGCTGGGGAACGCTCCTACCGACACAAGTGGGTGTTGGATTAGGCCATGGGAGTTTGGATCCAGAGGGAGAAATGCTGCTGGGTTTGGACTTCCCCTCCATGAGAATAAAGAGACTCCATACATGCCCTGAGTCCTTAGGTTTGTCCACGGAGATCTGGATGACCATGGGATTAGATGGGCCACTCTCTTCAGCCACACTGTGGGGTGGGAAAACTACCTCCCTACTGCATGAGGCCTGGGGAATGCCGGGCCTGATCCAAAGGCCATTTAAGTTGATGGAAAGACTCCCACTGGCTCCCAGGGGCCTTGGATCAGGCCCTTCGTGAGTGTAAGCACCTGGGGTGACGTCAATAGCAAAACTCCCGTTGATTTCAGCAGGGCCAGGACTACACCTCCCGAATTTCCCAAGTATCTCTAGCCCTGCCCCTTTTTCCCTGTGGGGTCTTCCATGGAAGGCAGAATCCGATACAGAATGTCTCCCTTTGGATTTCCTGTCCCCCTTCATCTCACAAGCTTCCCATGGGGCCAATGTGCCTTTGTGCCTGTGTCTAGAACTTTGCAATGCGTTTCCATGAAGACAGCACTAAGAGTTCAGTGCTAGGATAAAAGGGGCTGCAGATTGCAAGCCGAAAAGGAGAGCGATCGGCCCATCCTGTGACCGGGGAACCAAAAGAGCGGCTTTTCCTTCGGAGTTACTCATTAACCACTGCTCATTTGACAGGATCAATATTTCAAGCAAAGGAGTAAACACTTAAGATCCAACACTGCCTTGCTCCTTTTCCTTTCCAAGATGATTTATTTTATAAAATGCATCTGCCTGACGAGGAAGAGGAGACTAGAGCCCTGGGCCTTTTATCTGCAGGATATGCAAAGCACATTTATTTCGCCTTTTATCTCTCGAATTGTATGTTGATCCCATACATATAGATTGATTTTGTTCAGGTAGATAATGAAAAGTCAAGTGGAAAATTTACACAATGGCACTTAGGAGCTCGGCTTTCTATTGGTATATAAATTGCTTTATTATTTCATTCCCTTAAAGAGGGACTTCAATACCAGGGAACTCTTTAAAATATATCATATTTAAACACAAATCCATTTACCTTTTGTGTGGGGTTTTTTTTTCGGTAATTTCCTTGCCACTTTTGTTAATTATCAAAGATATTTGTGTTTAAACAAGGGCTTACTCCTTGTCACCCCCCCTCGCCATCCATCTTCTTCGACTTGTTCCCCATGTCGTGTCCTAACGTGGAATTTCCGACCTGACAACCAGGCCTGCAGCAGCAAAACATATACATGTTTATAGCTCAGTCTGGCAATACCTTGTGAGCGATTATTAATTCTCCCTAAGCAGCTTGCATTCAGCCACTCTAACCCAGAGGCAGGCGTGCTGCTTAGCTTGTGAATAGAGGCCACTGCATCGGAAAGAACAGCTTGGAACAAAACCAGAGGAAACATTATTAATAAACATCTTCTGGACATTTGGAGGCACATATAGGCTGCTCCAGCTTAAAGCAATTAATTCACGATACTGACAAACTCTCCAGCTCTTTGACAGCTTGGAGCTGAAATAAAAATGCTAGTTCTCCAGGGAAAAGAAGAGCAGAGTTGGCTCTTTTCTGGACTGTTTGCTTATAGGCCCAGAGAGCAATCTTCCTTGCAGAATGAAATGCAAGGACACAAACAATGTACCAGGGAGAGAATAGAAGATGGGAATGAACAGTTTGAACTATTTGCTCAGCAGAAGGGCAGCCACAATGGTCGGCCAATGGCTTTCCCATGCATCAACTGGGGCTTCTTAGGCCCTTTTGTTGTTCGTCTTCTTCCTCTAGCCAGATAAGAACACAGCTGCAGAGCTGCAGTTAAGTCAGGCCTGAGACTTATTCACGTAAATCTCATGGCACATTTACTGTATTTTCTACTGCAAACGCCCTTCCCTCGTTTATGTGGTTCAGTATTTACTTGGAAGCCAGAACTGTATTCACTTGCAATCTTTGAAATGCAATTAAATCTCTGCCTATTCTACGGTTCTTGCTGGTCCATAGTGCAGCTTTTGGGGTTGCTTAGACTCATCTCGAGTCTCAGAGGAAATCAGAGCTTTTCTCCCCTGCCTAAACCTATTAACGGGCGTCCCTCCCTCTAGGATTATTGAACTCTCGAACTAGTACTGATTTGCGGATGCTGTACTTATGAAAGTCACCGTAGAAAATAAAGTAGCATCGCACGAGACAGGCGGATGTGACCCAGTTTGCGGCAAATGGGAAGAAACCCAACAGCCAGCTCCGAAGTGATCCCAAAATATTACCCCCCTCCGCCCCCGAGACACATGGTTGAGCTTCGAGGAACTACTAGAATATAAATAACACCTAATAAATATTATTCTCCATTATAACGTATGTCTATAATATATACTTTGTCTGTGAAGATCGTCCTTTCCAATCTGACCCAATAAGGGCAGAATTTGATTTGTTCTCATGATATCATTGCAGCTCAGAGAATGTTATAATTAAAAATACGAAGGTGGCAAAGGCAGCCGCCCCCATGCTGTTGCGCTGGAAGTTCAAACCTCCCTGAAACGCTGACAGTGTTGTGTAAGTATTTTTACTCGTTCTACCCCTGCTGTTGGTTTTGGGAGCAGGGATCCAAGACTTAATGCTGTTGTAACAGGGTTGATTTCCTTGAAAGGTTTTTTACAGGGTGAAAAGCAAAATGCCGAACACTAAAGGAAAGGACGAGCCTGCTAAGATCGCATTAAACCTTGGTCGTCAAGGAGCACACCTTGTTTAAACACTGCTTTCTCTCTCACACAATCTTGGAAACCTCTGGGTATTTCTTTTTCCCCCCTACTGGGTGGTCAGGAAGAAAGACTGAAAAGCAAAATGACTCCTATTGTCTCTAGGCTGTCTTAAGAACTGACCTCACGTGTCTGTAAAGAAGACAAGCACCTGTTATCTCCAGTGATCCCATGCTTCTGGGAGCACAGAACTCTCCCTTCACCAGGCACTCAAACCTTCATGGTGCATAGGAGAAAGAGTACATTTTTTCCCCACATCCATATTCTCACTGAGTATAGTTCAGTGGCAGCATTGCAAATCACAACTGCCCACATGTCCCGTGTTTGGAGGGCCGTCGCTCCTTTCAGATGCTTCCCTCCTACACAGATTCAGGGATCCCTGTCTTTTTTATCATTGGGAATTATTTCCATGAGACATACAGACTCATCTTATGGAGGGAGACAGTGTTGTCTAGTGGTGCAGCTACTGTCTGGGGCTGGGGTGACTTAGGTTCTGGGCCTGGTTCTGCCACTGAGATTGGGTGATTTATTGCACTTTTCTGTGATTCTGGTCCCCCTTTTGCATGTTTAGATTTGGGGGGTGAGGGGCTGTCTCTTATTATGTGTATGTACAACACCTAGCACGATGGAGCCCTGACCTCAGTTGGGGCTGCTAGGTGCTACTGTGATACCAATAATAATAATGAAGTTGTGGAAAGAGTTATTTAATAGTAATATCTAGCTTTTTAGCTTAGCTCTCAAAACACTTTACAAAGGAAGCGCTAATCATTATCCCCATTTTACAGAAGGGGAAACTGAGGCAAGGAGTGGTGAAGTGACTTGCTCGAGGTCACCGAAAAATGAGGCAATAGAGCTCGTCTAGCCACTAGGCCACACTATCTTCAGAATGATGCGTCCTGTATGAATAATTGGGTTCTTTGTCACACCCTGATAAAACCAGATTTCTGTTTCAATAGGCTGCATGTCCTGATGCCACTTAAATGCTGAAAAATTTAAACTTTTATGTGACATTCCCAGACAGTAATCTGAGGGGTTTGTAAACAAGTCATCCCCTACCTTACTGTAAAGTTTGCCCACCGGAAGGGATATAATAAAACTCATTGTAACAAAATTATTTTTATATATATATATATTCCTAATCCCATAGTTGCTGCAGGGGCCTTGCACAATAGTAAAGAAATCACACCCATTAGGCCACTGATTCTCTGCCAAGTCACTACCTGTCCATATTTGTAACTCTGATCTTTTAAATGTATGGAGATATACCTATCTCATAGAGCTAGAAGGGACCCTGAAAGGTCATGGAGTCCAGCCCCCTACCTTCACTAGCAGGACCAAGTACTGATTTTTGCTTCAGATCCCTACATGGCCCCCTCAAGAATTGAACTCACAACCCTGGATTTAGCAGGCCAATCCTCAACCCACTGAGCTATCCCTCCCCCTCATCTGCTTAACCATAACTCAGATCTCTGTCCCACTGGGCCCATTGGTCCTCTCGTTAGTTGCAAGGTGGTTCATTGGCCATCAGGAGACATTTATTTATACAAAACACTAAAGAAGGGAGCCACCCATGTGCTCTAGGCAGCCTTCACAATATGTAAAAATGCAACACAACGAACGCTCAAACACAACTCAAGCACAGCAGCACAATGCAATATAACCCAGCCGCAGGAAACCAGGCAACGCAAAAGCTGAGATCCCAGCCTATGCATCTTCCTAGGGAGGAAGGCTGCTCCAGTGGTTAGTCCACTAGCTGAAAGCCGAGTTCACGCCCTTGCTCGACCACAGACTTGCTCTGGAACTTTGGGCGAGTCACTTAGCATCTCTGGGTATGTTTACACTGCTGCCGGGAACGATCCTCCCAGACCAGGTAGACACACTCATGCTGGCAGAGCTGGAGCTAGTGTGGACATTTTGGGTCAGGCTCAGAATCTTAGGGGGTTGGTGGGCTTGACAGTCTGAGCCGGAACGTCCACATTAGTATTTTTAGCGTGCTAGCGTGAGTCTGTCTACATGGCTTGGGAGACCTGCTCTCAGCTGCAGTGTAGATATACCCTCTGCCTCGCCGCTCCCCATCTGTACAATGGGTATAATAGCACCGCCCTGCCTTTAAATACACTAAAGATCGGAAAGTGCCATGACGCGATGGGAGTGGGGGCTGGTTAAGATGAACAGCCCTGAAAGTTTCCTGCTATTACAGATCAACTAAGGGAGTGAATTCCAACTGCCAGCAGCCCCCTCTTTATATCAGTGGGGCTCCAGGCTGACCATCTCCGCTGATCTCAGCTGCGGTGGTATGGCACATGGAGAGAGGAGATCTCCCAGATAGGTAAGTTCTGACATGGATCATTTCACCATATTTCCACTGCACATCCATTAATGACTCAGCAGTTGTTTTTTATTTTTTTAACCACTCGGGAACTAAACCTCTGCAAGTTCTCAGCCATCTCTTTCCATTAGGGGTTAACAATAGAGCTGGCTGCAAAACGGATTTTCCATCATGTGAAAAAAGGTCAAGATTAAAAAAAAGGCAACTAAATCTTTTTTTTTCTTTCACAAAACAACCTCCCCCTTCCTCCCTCAAAAAATTGTTTTAGGTCACTCAAAACATTTCATTTCTATAAATTCAAAACATTTCATTTCAATAGTCTAGTTTGAAAATGTTTAAGATCTAACAGAAAATACACTTCGAACGGAAAGTTCATTTCATAATGAAGGATTGAAACTTGGAATTCCAAAAACACGTTGAAGAAGGACATTGTGCCATTTTCAAATGAAAAATAAAACAACATTTCACCAACCATGATACGATTTCGCGGAACAATTTTTGGCTGTTTTGAAAGGGCATTTTCCGACGGCAAACGGCTTCGACGAAAAGCTTCTGACCAGGTCTAGCTAATGATGGTATGAAGTAAAGGAGTTAGGATACATTGAAATAACTGTACAAACAGTGACTAATTAAAAACTAGAGGCCAGTCCCGAGCTTCTGGAAATCAGTGAAGTTCCAATGACATGGATGGAACTAAGAATCTGGCTCAGAGCTGGCCAAGCATGGCGAGCATGGAATATTGATCTGACATATATTCCTGTTTCTGGTCATCCCTCCTGCGGCTAAGACACGTTAATTAATGAGACATTAAAGAGACTGAATGACACTTACCACTAGTTACTTACAGAGCTAATTTCCAAAACACTTTGCAATAGACAAAGAGAGAGTGCTGTTAATGCAAAGTAATTTGTGCTTTGTTCCTGGTGAATGAATTTAAGGGAGCAAATATAGTTATGCAGAATTTAAATGAAGGTAGACACTAATGTAAATATAGCAACGCAACTGCGTGTTTAAGAAATCTGAGCAGGCTACGGTTTTAATCAGGTCTCTCTCACTCAGGTGGCATTTTAAATCCTCATAGTTTAAATTGGATAAAATCCTTAAGCTACAGGAGGGTGAAAAAGAATTGTGCTCTCTCTCTCTCTCTCTGGCCACCATTGCTATTGTATCTGAGTGCCTTACAATCTTTAATGTATTTATCCTCACAATGCCCTGCGAGGTAGGGCCGTGCTATTGTCCCTATTGTACAGATGGGGAACTGAGGCACATGGAGCCTTAGGCTATGTCTGGGTGGGGGGAGGTGATTCCCACTCGAGGAGACACACTAGAGTGGGCGTGACCCTTTTAGAACTGAACTGACCCAAGCCTTTCAGATGTTTCAAAATGTTTTGATACATTGGGACCTTTTTTCCATTTTTTTCCATGTCAGAGGGAGGTGCTGGAACTCTGCCCACCCTCCAGCTGCCAGACAAACACTGCCACTCCAAAGATCCCTTCCTGATCTTTATATTGCCTGGGGAGAAGGAGGGTTGGAGGAGCAGTGGTAGGGTGACCAGACAGCAAGTGTGAAAAATCGGGACAGGAGGTGGGGGGTAATAAGAGCCTAGATAAGAAAAAGCCCCAAATATCAGGACTGTCTCTATAAAATCAGGACATCTGGTCATCCTAAGAAGTGGCCTACTCTTCCAGGCAGCACCTGGCTGGCTGCCTCTACTCTCCTAGCAATATAGGGGGCAGTCATCTGGACTATTCCCTTCTTCTGCTTCTTTGGTGGGCTTGTAAGTCTGTTTTCCCCTAAATCCTCCAGGTTCTGCATCTTCTAGGGGTGTGGGAGAACTTCCAGCTCCTTCACACTTCCACCATGGGACCCCAAAATAGCCCTCTGGTCCGCACACAGCCACTGCACTTGCCCTTTGCCAATCTGGGACTGAGATGCCCAGAATGCACTGGGACGGAGTCGGGACCCTCAGTTCTCCCAAGGGAATGAGACGCCAGCTTGCTAGGAGGCTGCCCTGGGTCTAGTGTTCTCCAGCTAAGGTGGGCAAGTGAACTTAATGCAGAATTGAGGGCAGCGGGGACAGGAATATCGTCTGAGACAGGGTTTGCATTTACTAAAGAAAACTCAGTTATTTATAGGGTGGCCAGATTTTTAAGGGGGAAACCCAAGTCCCCTTGTCCTGGGTGGAGGGTTTGGGGAGACAGTGTGGTTTAGTGGCAGAGCACTGGACTGGGGCTCTGGAGAGCTGGGGTCTATTTCTGCAACTGTGGTACTGGGTGACCTTAGTGCCCCGCTCTGTGCCTCAGTTTCCCCCCCTGTAAATGGGGGATGCCGCTGCCATCCTCCTTTGTAAAGCACTTTGAGCCCTATTGATGGAAAGAGCCAGGTGCTGTTATTAGTGGGGTTAGGAAAGTGTGAAGAGGGAGCTGGGGCGGGGCAGGAGAGGAGACGCGACACTGCCCATTCCTTCCTTTATACAATTGTTTTCGGTTTCCTTTTCCTCATTTATTTCTTCTACCTCTTTCCGTCCCCTTGCTGTCCCCTTTCACTCTTCCTTCCAGTCTCCCTTTGCCACGTTTATTCATTCTCTCTAGCACATCCACCCTCAGACCCTTGCTTCCCACCCCTCCAATACCCTGTCCCGATTCCAAGCTCCCCGGTGGATGCCAGGGGCCGCCAGCAGTGCCTAGAGCTACCGACTCCACATGGACCTGACTGTGTGAGTGGGAAGGATGGGCTCAAGGAGATGCTCACTGGGTGGTGTCAGGGTGCCAACATGTTTGTCTAACACAGCTGGGATCAGTCTCCCTGATGCCTCGCTGCTCCCCTAGCACCAGTTGTCCATCTCATAGACTTTAAGGTCAGAAGGGACCCACCGTGATCCTCTAATCTGACCTCCAGCACACTGCAGGCCACAGAACCTCACCCACCCAGCCATCCATCCACTCCTGAAATAGACCCTAACCTCTGGCTGAGTTACTGAAGGCCTCAAATCATGGTTTAAAGACTTCAAGTGACAGAGAATCCCCCATTTACACTAGTTTAAAGCTGCAAGTGACCCGTGCCCCATGTCACCTGCTGCTTATACAACCATAAGAGCTGAATACCTCAAAAACATTACTAAATTCAGCCTCACGGCTCCCATGAGGTAGGTATCCATCCCCATGTTACCCCTAGAGAACTGAGACATAGAAACACGCCCATGACCTCACAGAGGGATGTTCTGCTATAGTGGGGAATTAAACTCAGGTCAGCTGAGCCTCCACCACAAGACCCCCTCCCCTTCTCCTCCCCAGGACTCCTCTGTTGAGTCAAGGCCAGAGTATTTCCAGTACAACTGAAGGGGAATACAGGATAGGCCCTGGAATGAGGGACCTTTTAGGCCTTAAGGGACTCCTAGCTATTTATATGCTGCTTAGCTACAGATGGAGTTATTCTGGAATAGCTATTCCTGAAGAAAAAGTGGAGACTTTGTTGTTCATTCACATGAATTCAGAGTTGGGTGGGAGGATGACAGACAAGAAGTAGGGCTGTTCTAGTTTTGAGTTGCTTGGGTGAGGCAGGAGTCAATATGTTTTGGTGCGGGGTTGTCAGTGTAATGTTCCCCCCTACCTCAAATGCCAAAGTCAGCCCCGATTGCAATGCCCAGTTACTGGAGATTAAACAGGAACATGTGCAAAGAGAAATATTTTGGAAATCTTCACTCACCACGTACATTTCTAGAGTCATTTTGCTCCCTTTTCCTAGCTGACTGAAGCATGTGGAGAGTCCTATTACTAACTCAGAGAGGCAGGATGGCCTAGTGGCCAGGGCCTGGGAGTCAGAAAGCCTGGGTTCTACTGCTGACCTTGGACAGGTCACTTCCCCTCACTGCTTCCCCTTGCTCGCTTTGCCTGGCTTGTCTATTCCAACTGGAAGTTCTGACTCTCCCTCCCTATGTATTTGTACATAGTTCAGTACAACGGGCCCTAACCTTGCCCAGGCCCTTTGGGGTTACTGTAACCCAAATACTTCCCTAGGAGTGCTCATGGATGGGCTGGGTACAATGAGGGATCAGATTATAAGAAGCTGTTTTTGTGTGTGCCTTGGATGACCAGATAACATGCTGCTGTCTGCATGCCCATTCTCGGTCTATCTCCATGTCTACCTCACGGTGACAGATGGCTCATAGGCTCTCCTCATGCTCTAGTTGGCATGGGAGAACAGTCGGAAAGGTCTTTGCTCCTTTTCTATTATTGCACATGTAAATTAACTGACTGTCGGTTCAACAAATATCACAACGTAGCTCATCTTGCACAACAGAGTGTAGGTGATACAGTATATTTAGCTGTGCCCTGCAGACTACGGCTGGCATTTCCAAAGTCAACTAGGGGGATTAGGTACCTGGGAGTTGGGCTCCTAACTCTAGCTGATCCCTTTGAAAAAAAAACAACACAATTTATTAAGCCTCAATCTTGTGGCTGGGTCTGCAAGAGCGGACTCATGTGCCCATGTATTGCTTTTTCCAGGGGGCTCTGTACTGGGGCACAGATCTGCTTGCCTACAGCCTGTTGCAGGATCAGGGTTATATTTTGCACATAGACTGAGGAGATGCATCAGTTGACTCCTGCAGCGTGAATTTGCAGGAGAGTTTCAAAAGCACCTAAAGGATTTAGGAACCCAAGATCCATTGAAAAAAAATCTTCCCCTTCAGCTGAAAAAGGCACTTCAACAATTTAGAAATGAATTCTGGTATGATCAAAATGAGTATGGAGTTTCATAAACGCCCACAACTGTACAATCCACTTCCCTGCCCGGCCCTGCAACCAACCAACTTCCTTTCTTCCAACTCCATAAAGTATACATAGCAATGATATTTTATTTTATACAAATCATACTGGAAAATATTGGATACTTCTGAACCCAAAGATAATAAGATCTCAAATGAATTATTTTATTAAAAAAAAATCATCTGTGGTCCTACATCTCTCTGGGGTTTCAGCCTTTGAAAAATGAGGGACCAACAGCACTGTGTGACACTAAGGCCCGGATCATGAAAGGTACATGGTGCCTAACCATTAGACGATTACATACCTTTGTGGCACTGGGCCTAACCACATTCTTCTAATACAAAATATGCCGAGGAGCATGGCTGATCCCACACACGACAGCTTCAAAAAGTCACGTCACTGCCACCGGAGTCTCAGCATACGTAGGAAACACAAGACCTCTGCTAGAGGCTCATCTTAGACCAGAACAAACGTATGTCCCGGTTTCCAACTAGATCTAATATGCTCTGGTCCTGCTCCCACTGAAGTTAGTGGTAAAGCTGCCATTTGCATCAGAGGTGCAGGATCAGGCCAATGAACAGGAATCTATGAAAGAACCTAGGCAGGCTTGGAGGATTGACTGCCTGCCTGCTAGCTCTGGGATAGGAAATCTTTTTTTTTTTTTTTTCGCAAGTGCTTGATACAAGCAGCTGGGTAGGGCTACTGACTTTCTTTGAATGAATTCCCCCTTCTCTGTACAGTTAGGGAGTGCGGCGGAAAATCGAAGCTGTTTCAACTTTTTTATTCAAAATATTTTCCTGCCAAAAAATTGGATTTAATCAACAATGAAAATTTCCATGGGAAAAGGTTTTTTATGAACATTTTTCATTTTTTTGATGGGACATCTGGAAATGAAAAAAAAAAACAAAAAAACAAAAACCCTGCCTTTCATTTAGTTTTAAATTAGAATTTTACTTTCATTTTGTTTTTCAAAAGCTAACCTGAAATTTCAAAAAGTTTGTTTGTGTTTTTCTGCTTTCGGAATACAACAGAATGAAGGATGTTTTAAGGACTTTGGGGGGTTTCCTCCCACTTCTGCCTTTTTTCTATTTTTCCTCTCCCCCCAAAAAACTTTTCAAAACTCTCTCAAATTTGAAAAAGTTACAGAATTGCAAATGGAAAAATGAAACACAGAAACTTTGCCATTCTGTTACTTTTCAAAAGTTGGAGAAGTTCTGAAAAGCTAGGACACAGGAAAAAGTAAAAAGTGGGCTAACCCACTCAGTGGCAAAAATGGGCAGAGAGTGGGAAAAGTTGATTTCAGAAATTATGCTAAGAAAATGAAAAATTGTTCGATTTTGAACACGAAATTAGGCATAATAATAATGATACCTGGCTCTTATCCAACTTTTTTATCAGTACCTCTCTAAGCGCTTTACAAAAAAGGTCAGTATCATTATCTCCATTTTACAGATGGTAAAACTGAGGCATAGGCAGGCGAAGTGACTTGCCCAGGGTCACCCAGCAGGCCAGTGGCAGAGCCAGGAATTAGAACCCAAGTTTCCTGAATCTCGCCCAGTGCCCATCTTAGTCAATTAGGTCAGAAATGAATAGCTCACTTACGCAATGTTGTTGTTACCATGTTGGTCCCAGGATATTAGAGGGACAAGATGGGTGAAGTAATATCTTTTGTTGGACCAACTTCTGACGGTGAGAGAGAGAAGCTTTCGAGCTACACAGAGCTCTCCTTCAGCATCCTGGTCACTAATGGACAATCCTCACTTGTCCTTGGCCATTGTGCAGGTGCAGAGTGGGAGACAGAGTGCAAGAAATTGTCCCTTTCCTACTCTTCCCAGTGGAGGACTAGGCCAGTCACTAGCTCAGGGACTCTCCCTTCATGCCCCTTGGAGGGTTAGGAACCCAGATCATGGAATCTCCCCACACAACCAGCAGAGTGGTCTTAAGGGATGGTGCAACCTTTGCACTCCCATTGCACGCTGGGAAGTTGGGAAAGAAATTGAGTCTCCTGGGGCACAATGCCATTCTGAGCTCCCCTTGGGGAAGTGTGGCTTGTGTTGCCTTCACTGCCCATTCTCTTACAAGCACAATCTGGCCCTTTGTCCACGTTCTCCCACGTACTCTTTGTCTTGTGCCTACACAATGCCTTGGTGGCCAGTATTCTCTCCCTCACTGTCAAGATTGAAAGGAAGCTGGATGCCACTCAGATGAAGTATCTCCAAGTGACTGAAAATATCAAATGTTTCGAATTCAAGTTGGATGAAGAGATTCATCTTCTAACGCAACATGTCCTGTTCTCTCAAACGGTTGCCCAATTCTCTTTAAAGTGGTCTGGTCACCTGCTCCAAATACATACCAGCTTCCTGGCAAGAATTATCTTAGTTTTGACCCAATGAAGGCAGGATGGAAAAGACACCCTGGAAGATGTAAAACACGACGTTTGGATGATGTCAACAGACACCTGTCCCTTACAGGCATTCTACCTTGTTATGCACTAGATTTGGTTCTGGACAGAACATCATGGAGGCACAAAATGTGTTTGGTGGCCACCCTGCTGTCTAGACAGCATGAGAACTAACTAATTGTAGATCTCAGGCCCTTTGTGACCGGACACTATCTGGTCAGCGCTTGCCTAGTGCTGTGCATGTACACAATGCTATACAAGTTGCTAATAATCACTAACACCCACCAAAGTTTGAGGAGACCACTATCAAAGTCCTTCAGCACATATTCAGTGAATAGCAACAATGGTTTGGGAACAAAAAGTGTTTTCCCTCCCATCTGTGACAGACCAGGACACAATCCAGACTAGTGGGAGTCTGTGTCACCCCTGCCCTGCAACCTTGGATGCCTTTGGTGCCTTGCTCTGGTAGCCACCTCCGGGCTGCTCGCAAACAGCCTTCTAGCATGCAGGACACACCCTAGGTGTCATATGTAACTGCAGCCTGCCCAGCTACACCCGGGCTCTCACCAGCCTGGGTTATACCGAAGGGTGACCACAACACCCTCTCCCCTCCCCCTCAGCCCTTGATCCTCCTCCAGACATGTATGTCCTGTACTGCCCAGCCCTCCCCTGGGCAGTACAATATATTAAGTCCATTATTCCTTTAAGGGGATAGTATGCCAGTTTATTACCTTAACTATTTATGCAAACACTTCAATTTAAACACACTGGATTAAATAAAACAGTAAAGCAAGTTTATTAGCTACAAAGAGAGCGATTTTAAGTGAGTATATGTAATGAGGTGTAAAAGTCAGAAATGGTCACAAGAAAAAGAGAGAGAAAATGCTTACTAGTGCCTAACTAAAACTATGTTAGATGTAAGCAAAATTTCTCGCCACATGCTACCAGCAAGGTTACTGATCAAACTCCTCATGTCAGGACCCCTTCCGCAAAGTCCAACAGCGGTTTCCTTTTGTCTTCTCAGGGGCAGAGAGGCGGTGCCTTGGGGTGTTTGCCCTTGCTTTTAACAGTTTCAGCCCCCCTCTTGAAAAACATTTCCTGTTGAGACCCAGGAGACAAAGAGTCTATGGGGAAGGATGTTCCCTGCTGTTTTTTTTCACCTGTTTGAACTTCCTCTGTCTTCCCTTCCTGTTTGATGACTCTATTTATGGCTTAAATGCAAATTAAGGCAAGCACTCCTTCCTTCTTTTGTTTAGGACAGACCTGCCTTCTGCCTGGGCAGGAGGGGGGAGGGATAGCTCAGTGGTTTGCACATTGGCCTTCTAAACCCAGGGTTCTGAGTTCAATCCTTGTGGGGGCTATTTAGGGAACTGGACTAAAAAATCTGTCTGAGGATTAGTCCTGCTTTAAGCAGGGGGTTGGACTAGATGACCTCCTGAGGTCCCTTCCAACTCTGATATTCTATGACTGTGGGGTTTGGAACATGTATTAATAACACCATACAGAGAATCTTACAACTTTACATGCAATGTTGCCACACACATTTTACCAGGAGAATACTGACCAGTAAATTATGAGTTTTCAAATAATACCTTACCAAGATTATTGCAGTAGTGTGTAGTGTGTGAATACAGGGGTGTGTTCCATCACACCCTCAAAACCCAGCCTTTTTTCAAACTACAAAATCGTTGATGGTTTTCATTTTTTGATTAAACATTCCATGCTATTTTATTTTTAAAAAAATTATATAAAAAAATCATTGGCTGAAATCCAACATAATGTTTTTTTTTTTTTGGGGGGGGGAAGGCAGGGTATATTTGTGAACAAAACAAAAAGAATTCTTACCCCCACCAAACAAGAACAGCTTCTAAATTTCAGACATTTTCACAAAAATCCATTTTTATTTTTGACTGGCTCAGCTGCTCACACGGTTACCATCGCAGCCACCTTTGGTTCACTGACTTCTCGGGCCCGATCCAAAGCCTAGTTAAGTCAGTGGGCGTCTTTCCATTGACTTCAATGGGCATTGGATCAAGGCGCCTTAGCAGCACACACCTGTAATTCACAACTGATGCACCTTTGACTTTACTTCATTGTGAGCAATGCCAAGTTCAAAGCTAACCTCTGTCATTGTTTCCCAGAAAGATCTGATTACAATTCATGGGCCTGATCCAGGGCCCATTGAAGTCAATGCCAAAGCTTTAATTGACTTGGATGGTGCAGGCTTAAGTTATGTGCCCACCATTTGAAAGCTGTTAGATGAATTAGTGGTCACTTAAAAATACTCGATATTTTGTGTTTTTTTTTTAAAAAAAAGGTTGAAATTTTAAAAAATGATGATCAAACCCATGTTCGCCACAGCTCATAAACTATAGCTTATATTCTTATGTCCTATTAAACTATTGCTAATGTGCTTTATCTATCTATCTTAGGTACTTACCGGGTCCCTCTCCCCATAGTATCTGAGTGCTTCAGAATCTTTAATAGATTTACCCTTACAACACCCCTGTGAGGTAGAGCTATTAACCCCATATACAGATGGGAAACTGAAGCACAGCAACTTGCCCAAATGTGTGGTAGAGCAGGGAATTAAGCCTTGGTCTCTCAAATCATAGGCTAGACCCCGAACCACTGGACCATCCTTTCCCTCCCACTGGACCACCTTTCCTAACAACTTATTGGCAATATCGTTATGTTTGCTAATATTCCTATATTCTAATAAACTATTGTGAATATTGCTATGTCCTAGTGTTGCTGATATGATTTGATTGGGATGAACAAGGAATGCAGTGTTGGTCTTTTGGAGATACACCCGCCCAGCAGCATAGGGTGATTCCAACCAGTAGGCCAAATTTTGCACTGATTTAATCTCCATGCAGTCCCAGTTACAGGTAACAAACAAAGGCCACTGTTCTGTGTTGATTTCAGGACAGAGGGCTGTCTGGATCAAAGGTTGCTTCAACCCTTTCCTGACATAAAGGGAGTCAGAAGTGGCCCTCCTGGAATGAACTCTCATTCTTGTTGTCCTAGGAGCAAACTGCTTTCTTTTACATTAACCGCCACTGTATACTGAACAGCTAACGTTTGTATCACAGGCCAAGGAAAGCCCTGGTCATTTTGTTCCAATTGTTTTTGCAGTTAAAGGAGACATGAATAAAGACAACTGAAAATGCTGCTTGTAAAATGATTTGTACTAAAATCTGATTTATTCTGTTAACTCCTGTCAACGTTTCCCTGCTGCTTTTGAACAATCTGTTTCTAGCCTAAATCATGAACTTTGGGCTTTGGGGGTGGGGAAAGCACTTAAAACGGCCTAACCTACTTCAAAGCTGGGTGCTCCTGAATCAGAACATAGGTGCTTGGAACAACAATAGGTATCAACTGTAACCCCGAAGGGGTTACTTAACTGGAGCTGCTTAACCTGGCAAGAGCCATTCTCCTTTTCGTTACCCTTACCGGAACAATATACTTGGCAATTTCATTTTATTTTTAAAGTGAGTTTAATGCCTTTAAAAGGTACCAACTGCCAAATTACTGGGCTGTGTATTTATCCGCAGAACAGACAGATTTTGGGAAATAGCCAAACTTTCCCCTGCGGCTGATGTGCTACAAAATTATCTTAGGGCTGGTCTATACAGTATTTTTACGGATATAACTATTTTGATTAGGTGTGTGATTTTTTTTTAACCGATATAGTTATACTAGCACAGGGGTCGGCAACCTTTCAGACGTGGTGTACCGAGTCTTCATTTATTCACTCTGATTTAAGGTTTCGCGTGCCAGTGATACGTTAACGTTTTTAGAAGGTCTCTTTCTATAAGTCTATAATATATAACTAAACTATCGTTGTATGTAAAGTAAATAAGGTTTTAAAAATGTTTAAGAAGCTTCATTTAGAAATTAAATTAAAATGCAGAACCCCCCGGACCGGTGGCCAGGACCCGGCAGGGCCGGCTCCAGTTTTTTTGCCACCCCAAGCGGCGGAAAAAAAAAGAAAAAAAAAAAGCCGCGATTGGCGGCACTTCGGCGGCTGCTCTACTGCGCCGCTGCATTCTTCAGCGGCGGGTCCTTCCCTCTGAGAGGGATTGAGGGACCCGCTGCCGAAGACCCAGACATGCCGCCCCTTTCCGTTGGCCGCCCCAAGCACCTGCTTCCTGTGCTGGTGCCTGGAGCCGGCCCTGGGACCTGGGCAGTGTGAGTCCCACTGAAAATCAGCTCGTGTGCCACCTTTGGCATGCGTGCCATAGGTTGCCTACCCCTGTGCTAGGACAATCTCTAGCGAGGATGCAGTTACACCGTATGAATTTGGTTTATACCAGCATAGTTTGTTCCCCTGCACATATGGGAATGAGATATACTAGCTTAAGCACTTTTATACCAGTATAACTGTGTCCACATTAGGGGTGGGTGGGCTTGTACCACTGTAATTACACTAGAATCGGTAAAGTGGTACAATTTTTGTGTGTAGACAAACCCCCAGAGGCATCACCTCTTTGAATGAGACAGTCCATACCCAGCCTGTTTTATTATTTAAATGGTGAAATTAAAAATAAACTATTCTCTGCATTAAGCAGTTCTGCTTCTAAGCAGGACTGTATCCTTTACACAGATGTCTCTGAGACTGGGATGGAGGAAGCGCATTCACAACAGGAGCACCCTGGCCTTTCTATGATCAAGAAGCCAAACCGGACAGGAGAGGGGGGGAAAAAAAGACCCTGGAAAAAGAAATGGATGGTTCCTTGGAAGGTAGTGGGAGCTGGTGCTTTTCACCTTGAAGTGTCAATTTCAAATTCAGAGCAGTAGTAACCAATGTCCTAAGCCACCTGACAGGTATTCAGTGGCCGTCGTGAAATGAGTTTGGTCCTAGTGGTCAGATGGACGTGATACAGACACCGCCGCTGACGCTGGTTGCTCAATGAGCACGGCTGCCTATAGGTAGGGACTGAATGGAGTTACAAAGGGAGCAACCCTGTCGCTCTCCGTTCAGAGCTGAGACATTGGAAGGGCAACGTGGGGCAATGTCCACTGTGCTCTCGGCTGGATCCGCTCTGTAAATAAAGACGATGCTGTAGTGTATTTTCAAAGCTCCCTAAGAGATTTGGGCACCCAGTTCTCATTACAGTCCATGGGAACTGGGCATTTGAGTCTCCAGGTCTGCCATCTGGGTGCCTGGCACCAGATTTACATGCACTTGACCCAAGAAAGCTGGCTATTAAGTGAGCTATTTTATGTGGTTTTAGCTTCATAAAGTGCACATGGCTCAGGCCTTCGAGCACATGGACAGGAAGTTAACATATTGACCTATGGGAACCAAATACCCTCCATCTTCTGTCGCTCTTTCCCGCCAGCATCCCAGCTCTCTTGATTGGACAGAGGCTCGGTCAGCTCCCGCTTGCCTCATCCACACTCAGCACTGGTAAAGCAGAGAGGGCACCTTTCCCGCCTGAAGAAAGAAAGAGACCTGGAGCCCAAACCACCTTGCTATCTCCCTTCGTGGTCTCCCAACGAGCAGGACAGCCGGGACAGAACGTGGCATCCCCAACGAGGCAACCTTTACAGCAGCTGAGTGAAATCTCCCAAAGCCATGAATACAGCCACAGCAGCGCAACGCCCTCCGTCTCTGCCACAGTAGAAAATCACCCCTGGTCATCAGATGACAGAGCCAAAAGGATTAGCACTGACAGATGATTTTTACCCATTGGCAGAAAGTGACTGTTGCTCAGAGAAACCAGCAGAGTCTCTGTATTGTAACCCAGGTATTGAAAGTCAGGTTGAAAGGGGTCTGGGAAATGCAGGGAATCCAGACAACACCAGAGCTCTGAGCCACGTCCTTCTTAATCTCCTTTCTTCCCAAAGCTATTTTCATCTCTGACATGAATTTATGTTTGTGTCCAGCTATTACAGTGGATCATGCATCACCCTAACAAAGCCGTGCTAATGTGGAACCCCTAGAACCCGGTTGGGTCTCGGGGTTGATATGCTTTGCAAGCCTGACTGCAGGAAGGGGGAACTGATGAACCCCCCCGGTACATTCTCCTATCCGGCTCCTCATTTGACTCCTCTCCCAAAGTCACTCCCCTTCTTCTCTTCCCTCACTTCCAACAACTAATCTTCAATCTCATAAATTCAAAGGGCCGTGGTAGTCAGCAGAAAAATGCCGATTTCCTATAAGAGCACGCGGCTGGGAAAATGGGAAATGCTTTCCCTCCGGTTTGAAGATGTATGTGAGAGTTACAGACTCCATCAATGGGGAATTAAAACAAACAGGCTGAGATTTGGAGATTGGTTATCCTCTCCTTGATGGCAGCCCAATCTCCCCTTGTAGGTAGGTGTGCTGGCTAGTCTGTCCTATCTGATGCATGGCTACTCTGGGAGAGGTAGATAGCTCTTTGTATTCACAGCATCCAAATGTTCATCAAACATTGGAGTCCTCTTCTGGAGCCACATGTCCATGGGAGGAGCTTAGAGTCTTAGGGGACGTCTATCTTGCAATCACAGCTCGAGTGCACGTATCCCAACGGGCTTGGGTCCTGGAGCAGTGAAGCTACGGAAAGGCACACTTCACCATGGGGTAGGCCCGTGAATAATTACACAGGATTCCACGTGGCTCCGGTACCGGCACTAGCTAGATCAAAGCAAGCTCAGGTATGTCTACTCAAGCGGCAATTCCAGTGTAGACATAAGACGCAGAAACAGATAAAACAAGACACACGGCGTGACCCAGAAGAGAGTGCAAACGTGGGGGTTTGTGTGTGGGGAGCTACGTTGTATTTTCCCTGATCTCATTGTCCTTCTCTCTAATGGTGGCCTGCGGAGAAGGGATTTGATGAGAGCGAGCATGATTAGGAGTGGTCTGATCGCCTGTTGGAGGCCTGGTCCAAAGCTCATAAAAGTCAGTGGTGACTCCTGCTGGTTTTGATGGGCTTTGGATCAGACGATAAATGCCTCACTGCCCCACTTACAACATATAAGCCAACCTTTAAAATAAATACCTTTGTGTTCCACAAAACTGTCCCGGGGAGGCAGGGTTTGTCAGTAATGTCCCAGCACGCATTAAGTTGGGATTTCAGAACTCTCTAGTACTAATTGTAATATTGAATCAGTCCGTAGGGGCTCAGCCAAGTCCGATGCTTTGTACGTCTCTCGAACAGTTTTAAGGTTCCTCTTTTTTATTATTTATAAAATAAAAAGGGAAGTTTGAAAAAAAAAATGGCACTACAGCCAGAATAAATCACATCTTACCGCGCTGCTAGAGACGGATTCTGTACTATGGTTATCCACCATATGGATATCCACCATATCCATATGGCTATCCCTTTCCCCAAAGAATCATTCAGCATGATTATAGATACCTCATCTATCCCAGAATGATTCAGAAAATTAGGATGCAGAAGATACTGATAGAGAATAAAACCAAAATATTATAATGCTATAATATGAATCAATGGTGCGGCCTCTTCTGGGGTACTGTGCCCAGTACTGGTCACCTCATCTCAAAAAGGCTATTGCAGAATTAGAGGATGTTCAGAGAAGGGTGACAAACCTGTTTCGGAGCAGGGAAAAGCTCTCATATGAAGAGAGATTGAAAAGGTTGGGATTGTTTACTTTAGAAAGGAGATGGATAAGAGAGGGCATGATAGAAGTATAGAAAATGATGAATGATCTAAAGGAGGTAGATTGGGAGCTTCTGTGCTCCCTGTCTCATAACACAAGAGCAAGGAGCCATTCAATGAAACGGAAAGTTGGCAAATTCATAACTGATAAAAGGAAATACTTTTTTCACACAATGTATGATTAGACTCTGGAACTCATTGTCACAGGATGTCACTGATATCAAGAACATAAGACTAAAAAAGGGATTGGACATTTATATGGAGAACAAGAATATTCAGAATAATAATTAATGTTTCAGAAAAAAAAAGAATTTTAGAAGGGATATAAAACATCATTCTTCAGAGCTTAATCCTCAACTATTACAGGCGAGGGTGAAACTGTAATGGGAGCAGAAGACCTCATATCTGCCTGTGGCAGGGTTTCCATCTGGTCCGGCAGCACGAGGGTGCTTGGTCGGGGTCCAGAATCTCAGTTTTAATAAAAATAGTAAGTCTCTATAGAGATTTCAGAGACCCAGTGGCCACCTTGAGCAACGATTCTAAACAGTCACAATTAATACCACAGCCTCTAGCTTTTTGGAGAAAAGTTGGAAAACACGAAATGGGCGTAAACTAATGCGATGATGCCATTTTTTGTTCAAAAACTTTCTACTGCTGAGAAAATAATAACTTCCAGGGTTTTGATAAGCCACTGCGTAGAAACCTCCCAAATGTGTAGGGGGACTTAAAAGGGCTCAATTAAGTGGGTGGGCCCAAGGTCAAGATGATCCAGCGCATTTCAGACAGTTCCCCTTTTTCCAAATCTTGCTGGAAGAATTTCCGGTTTTGGAGCAGGAACCTTACCCCAGAGCCGTAGCTAGAGTTGACGTCCTAGTGAAATCATTGCATTTTGGCTCCAAAGTCTGTAAGGGGAAACTCTGTTTTCCTTCTGATATAAAAAGAAAAGACAAAGAAATTCCCTCTTCCCAAGGAAAACTGCTGCTAGTTTGAACTGCATACGCATTGTAACTCACCAAAGAGAACTTATTACCGCATTTGCTCCCCTAAGCAAGATTGGCAAATTAGTATTTGAAGTCATAATATTGATCATAAATTCATACTGAATTCCTGGCTACTAAAGTGTCTGCTGTCCACATTTCCTTAATAACTCCGCTTGAGTTCAGTGATAATTAACGTGCAATTAAAGTAAAGTGTTGCCACCGTTAGCTCTCGGAAACAAAAGGAGAAAGGAAAGGATTCAAGTCATTTCATACAGCTGGAGCCTGACCCAAAGCCCTTTGAAGTCAATGGTGTCGGGGGGGGGGGGGGGGGGGGGGTGTCTTTCCACTGGCCTCAGTGGGGTTTGGATCAGGCCTCGGATAAGCAGCCTGAATTCTGCTACTACACGATCATTGACAGTGTGTGCTTTTCTACCGCTTGAGACTTTCAGGAATGTTTTTCATGCAGGAGTGTAGTGCATTCAAAACACAGAAACCACCTTAATCTCAGCAAGACCAACAAAGATAAGCAATAGCTTTAAGTTGGCTGAAATTAGCAAATGGATCTGCTGCACAATGCCCTTGTTACCATTAGCTGTGACCGCTGAATGGCACCTAGGAAAATATGCTGGCAATGTTTAACAAACCATCCGTCTTTTACCTGTTCCTACTCAACAGAAACCTTTGTTTGAACCATGGGCCTATTCAGCTGCTCTGCTATCTGCTTATCAGGAAGATTAATCTCCTTGGTATCACCAGATTAATTTTAAAACAGCCTTTATCATTTTGAGTCCTCTTCTGGAACAGCTTAATGCTGGGGAAAAGTTTGTTTTTTTAAACGTGGAAGCCAGATTTTGTGTTTGCCAAACTGCTATCTACATGCCTGCATGTGAGTCATTCGTAGTATAAGAATAAAACCAGGAAAAGCAAATACCGTGTAACCGACAGCACCTGTAGATGGCATCTGAATATTCATGCCAGACTGGTGCGTCTGCATGCCAGGCTTCTGTCATTTCCTTCCTATTCCAAATACGATCATTCTAGGAGCAGCTAGAGGCCCAAATTGAGACCGGAGCCGTGGTGGGCTGGACGCTTTGCAAACACAAATTACGAGACGGTCCCCGTCTGAAGAGCACAAAGGGCAACCAAAAGCATTTACTGCCATGCTTAGGCAGCAGTGAGCTGGCTAAAACTATGGACCGAAAATGGTGTTTTCCCATGATTACGAATCAAGGCATCTGGTATTCAATAACCACGCCTCAGATAGTCTTCCTGATTCTGAGAACCTGGGAGGGCCCCAGCTTGGCACTATAAGAGAAGGAGACACCTCTGCGATATCCTGGAGTCTGCAGGAGCACCTCCGTGGGAGCCACACACGGAGTGGGGGTCTGATCATTCCCCAAGTTCATTCCCCATCGCATTGAGCTAGAGCCCCACAGCCCAGCATCTGGATACTCCACTAGATTTGGAGTTGGATCTGAACTCTGCAGCACTAGCAGACCCAAACTGGGACCTCTGACCCCAACGGCCTGCATTTGTGCGCAGCCCAACGCTGGGGTCGTCCGCACCGCTCAGCCCCTGCACGTTTAACGATACCGCAACACAGGACGTACTATCCAAACGGATTGGATGCTGATTGGGAAGTGGGAGACCTGGGCTTACTTAGTATACATTGAAATCACCCCTCCTGGAATAGGTCTTTACTGCAGAATTAGCCCAGGTAATCGGCACTGAGCCCTTGGGGTAACCTCACCTCAGTATGAGCAATCACACTGCAAAGCCTCACTGGTATTGCACTCACCTGTGTGTGTCTCTAACATCTGGGGCACATGCCAGGGGTCTTTGTGCTGCAGTAACCTCCGCTGCCTTGTGATTCTTTCCCGGTGAATTGTGGGAGAACTTACCTGCCCTTCTGAGCACACGGGGAATTGTGGGAGGGCGTCGGAGGACTAAGCAGTGATTTAGCCTGCATTCGCACTGCAAAGTGGGCGGGTTACCAGCCTGAGTGAAAATGGAACCTGGGCTCTAACATAGGGGTTCTCAACCTTTTCCTTTCAGAGGCCCCCCCAATAAGCTATAAAAACCCGACGGCCCACCTGTGCCACAATAACTGGTTTCTGCATGTAAAAGCCAGGGCTGGCGTTAGGGGTAGCAAACAGGGCAATTGCCTGTGGCCCCACACCACTGCCCCTCCCCCCAAGCTACACTGCTCAGGTTTCAGGCCCCGGACCCCTGGTTGAGAACCACTGCTCTAACAGACCTGCCTTGCGGGGCCAGCTAGCCTGGGTTAAAAGCACCACGTAACGCAGGTGAGAGATTTTGTGTGTGGATGGGATGGGGGTTAGGGGGTAACACCTGAGTAAGAGCCCAGGCTAACTCTGAAGTAAAGACATTACCCTATTCAATGCCTGTGAGGTCTGTGGTCACAACTAGAACTGGGAGAGCTTGGAGAAAACCACCTGGCAAACAGCCTCTCCTTTATATTTATTTATCACACCAAAACCCGCCTAGTTCATAAGCCTAGTGAGCGATTTAAGTTCCACAGCATTCCTTTCAAGTCCCCCGACTTCCTGCTTCGAGAGAGTCCCACTTCAATGCCGTGTTGGTTCAGGAGTGGGCATACTTTAAAGGGACTCTCTTAGGACCAAAACGTAGAGAAAGAAAGGTCAATCCCACGCAGCATTCCTAGAAGATGGCTTATATTGATATGGACTCACAATTTTAAAACTTCAGCTAGTACAGCTCCTTTGACTTCTTTTACTCCAGCTACAGATCCGGCGTACTTTGCTTAAAGAAAACCAGAGCCAAAACACCTCTTCAGCAACCTATGCATCAGAATCCAAACTGGGTTTGTTTGTTTTTAAACTATTAAGATACCATGGGCTATTCTATGCTTCTCAACATGATTTTCCCACTGGACTTCCCCTGCTCCTGAATACTGGGCAGGGGGCTCAGTCCCTTAAATGTGCAGATTTAATTAGATCTGCAGGTACCCCGGGGACCCTAACGTCCGTGTACCTCCACAGAGAATTCTTGGTGACCCATATTCCCCACTACAGCTCTGCTTCTCCGGGCTGTCCAGTATGGGATGAGAGGTCTCTGGCTGGTCATGCTTGGAGCAGCATTACAAACAATTGCGATATCAATGATCAAATCTCAGTGTGCAACGGGAGAATGCTGGAAAGAATAGCTGCTCCTCAGTCTACCCCTCCGGGCCTCCTCAAAAACCTGTGAAACCCTAGCTGATTTGTGGGATTTTATTAAAAAAAGGAAATATGACCAGACAACAAAGCATGGACCAGTTCCTCAACGGGGGTGAGTCAACCTTCGCAGAAATGACTTCAACAGAGCTGAATTGATTAACGCCAACTGAGGATCTGGCCCTGTGGTTTTAAATTTAATCGTCAGTGATGATGGCATTACACAAGGGAGACCCGAATGCGGAGTTAGCCCAGGACCCCGTTTCTAGTCGGAAAGCAATTTGAAAATGCCAGTCAGTGTAATGAAAGCAATTGCAACATGGTGACCAGTAGTCTGAGAAATCTGCAGCCTCTAGGCACTCTTGTTTTTTTAAATTAGAAACAGAATAATATCAATTTCTTCTTTTAATTTCAGAAATATTATCTTGCCCGATGACCAAGGTTGTGTTGTATCCAGACAATATGTTATTTAGAAGGCTCGGGCTCTGTGTTTGCTGAAGCACACACAGGGATGGGTGGAGGAAGCAATAAAAGTTTAGTAGGACCAGCAGGTTAGGGAGCAATATAACCGTTATCAGTTTGTGTTACCCTAGAAGAAATTAGTCTCTTGTTCCAGGCTAATTGCCTTCTAGCCCATCACACAGAACACAACAATAAATTCCCCAAGGTTTATTTGGCATGTAGGTTTTATAATGACTGGCAAACCATTGACTGTCATAATTATGTGTGGTCCTTTACCATTAGTGGTAATTCAGAGGCACATAACTAGTGAAGAAAATTTCTGGAGCATTTACCTTGTTTGTTAGGTGGGCTCCTGGGAAGTTCATTGGTAGAAATCTTCATTTCATAGAATCATAGGGTTGGAAGAGACCTCAGAAGGTCATCTAGTCTAACCCCCCTGCTCAAAGCAGGACCAATCCCCAGACAGATTTTTGCCCCAGATCCCTAAATGGCCCCCTTGAGGATTAAACTCACAACCCTGGGTTTAGGAGGCCAATGCTCAAACCGCTGAGCTATCCCTCCCCCCAACTCTTTTGATTTTTCTCATGAATTTTGCAATATTCCTTAGCCTCTGTTTGCCAGAAGCTGGGAATGGACGACAGGGGATGGATCACTAAATGATTACCTATCCTGTTCATTCCCTCTGGGGCATCTGGCAGTGGCCACTGTCAGAAGACAGGATACTGGGCTAGATGGGCCTTTGGTCTGACCCAGTATGGCCATTCTTATGTTCTAATATTTAGTGTTTCCTTAAAACCCCAGCTCCTGGAATCATGTGATGACACGAGATTCTCAACTTTCATTAAAAAAAAGGTAAGTTTCTGCTCCCAGGGTTCTGGGGAAAGGCTGGAAAGGATGAGCCCTAAAGGCTCAGGAACTAGAAGATGTATAAAAAGAACCCCACATTTGTTAGTTTTTATATCTCATGATTTTTAAGTTCATCTCATAATTTTGGGAGATTTTGCAATGCTTGCAGGTGGTGATACTAAATCTCAAACTTCGTGGACTGGCCAGGGCGTATGCTGTATCGTGGAGTGATTTGCTTTGACCATCTGAAGGCCTGATAATGGCTTCTACTCAAGGACCTTTCAGGATGGAGAGAAGAGTCACCAGCAGGGAGATGAAAGGTCTGGGAGGGCGTCCTCCAAAGGGAATGTTGCAAAAGCTCACGAGAAGGGTTCCGTTCTGAGTGTAGCAAAAGGCATTAGCCTTTCCATGACGGTGGGGGTCTCCAGGCCCAGTCCGTGAAAGAGGAAAACAGAGTCATGTAAAAATGACTATGACATCTCTCACATTGGGGGATTTATTTCATGGTCACTACAGCAGAAATGAATGAGACATACCAGCTTCCCCCCCTTCTTGTGTTTCTCAAATGGGCGTTACGACTGCCGTTTGATCAGGTCTGCCTAAACAGCCATGCGGCTCTGTAACCGAGCGCTTTTAACCTCACTCCCGCCCGGGGCGGGGCTTACGTCCTCTAACGCTCTTTCTGGATCCAGTCCGCAGCGGACATGCCAGTTCCAGCTATAAAGATCTGTGGCACAAATGGGGTTCACTTTAAAGTGGCCTCTTCCAACAAATCAAGCCTTTCCATTTAATTGCTATCCCAGTGACAGTGACAGACAAGAGATCTACGTGCAATGACATGCCTAGGAATCCCATGGAACTCATTGTCCTGCCGTGCTGGAGAGTTCAGGTGGAACCTTGTGATTTTCCCTTCCAAATTCCAATGAAGGCAGAGTGCATTGCAGAGCAAACATGCGAGGGGTGAAGCCCTGGCCCCTTTGAAGTCAACGGCAGAACTCCCATTGACTTCAATGGGGCCAAAATTTTACTCTGCCGAACCTTTTCTCTGAATGTTTCTTGTCCTGCTATCCCCACAACCACTTTCTGTTTCACGTCAACAACAACAACAACATGGGCTTTTATAGCTGAGTGAATTTGCTACACTCCCTGCTGGTTAGAAGAACTTAAATACAAAGGCCGTGATCCTGCAATGAGCTCCTGCAGGATATATCTACGCTGCCATAAAAAACCCCGCGGCAACCACATCTCAGAACCTGGGGCAATTGATTCGGACTCATGGGGCTCAAAATCACAGTGTCGCCGTCCAGGCTTGGGCGGGAGCCTGGGCTTTCAGATCCCGTGAGCCCAAATCAGTGGACCTGAGTCTTTTATTGGAGTGTAGACATGCCCTAAGTGACTTTCCCAAGGTCAGACAGGAAGCCTCTGGCAGGGCAGGATTGAACTCATCTAGCACCTTAACCATTGGGCAAAACATCCTCTCTGTTACCCACTGATTCTTCGTTCATTTCACACAAGCCACCAGAATCGGGATCACTGGTGCATTTTATGTTCCTCTCCCTTTAGTGATTTTGTCTCCCTATTCATTTTCACTTGTGTGTGTGGCGGAGGGGTGGGTTATTTGCTTCTTTTTTCTCCCCCACCCACCAATACAAACATTTTCTCTGGCCCTCCCCCTCCAAACAGATCAAGAACACCTTGATTCATGGAAAGCTGATGCATTATGTGAGGATAATTTTGCTGTCTATGCTTCCTCCCTACTTAGCTATCGCTCAGGCTGTGTTGTGATGCGTTCTGTGGAAAGCATTTAAATCATTATTAGCACAAGCCAGCAAAGCAAACACTGTTTGAACTTTGACCCACAGTGCTACCACTGCTGAATGCATCCCATCGTTTCAGAAGGTGTAGATATGTCTGTTTCGTCTAACTGTAGCTGGAAAGGGGTATTGGCTGATTATCGATTATTTGAATTAAATAGGCTCCATTGTGCTGTGTGCTGCACGTAGACACTGCAAGAAACAGCCCCCGCTCCCAAGGCCTTTCGATCTTCAGTAGAGAAGAGTGGTGTTCTAATTGCAAAATATTGCACACTGGGAAGTCACATGCAGAGAGATTAAGTGACTTGCCCAAGGTCATGCAGGAAGCCTGTAGTAAAGCTGGGAGTGGAACCCAGATTTCTTGAGTTCCATTCACCTTCTGACTCTGCACTACTCTGCTGAGCTAGGCCGAACTGGGATACCCTGGAAGATTTTTGCAGCTGCGACTCTCTCTAGGTCTGTCTACACTGCAATGGAAGCCCAGGGTTAGTAACAAACCCTGAGTTTGTTAACCCCAGGTTAGGAATTGTGGAACCCTGGGTCCCAACCTGGGGCTTCACATCTACACTGTATTATGGCGGCCTGAGTCCAACCACCCTATCCCCGTCTTCCTAGTGCCCTCCCAAAAATGTGGCCACTCTCGCCCTTTGTTCATAGTGCAGTGTGAGAAAATTGACTATCCACCAAACTTGACTGTCCAGAGGACAAAGAAAGTTGGCTCGTGGGATTGTGGGATACTTTTGGAGGACTCCCAGAGCATGAGGCCAGTGAGGCTGTGTTTACACTGCAAAGCAATAGGGTCCCAGCTTGACTTAGGCTTGGACCCTCCAGCCCTATGGGGTTCTGGGACCCTGGGTCCGAGCCCTGGGTTCTTGCAATTTGTGTAGACAGAAGGGAAGTTGGGCTTGAGACCGAGTTTGAACCTTGGGCTTCCATTGCAGTGTAGGACATACCTTCTCATTCTTGGCTGTACAGTGTCTGACACCATGGCGTCCTGATCTCTGCTGGAGCTGCCAAGGGCTACTGTCAGGTAAACATCAGAACAAACAATGTGACTCAAACTATGCTTGAGGAGGTATTGCAAGGAGAAGGGAACAATAGTTCAGGAAACCAGGCCATCGGTCACTACGCGTGCTTACTAGGAGCACCTCTTTTCACTATTGTTTGTTGTTCCGCACCAAAACTTATTCTCTGCACTACGCTTGAGCATGTGGATTCAACTCCAGAGAGCTTGGGGAGGAGAAGGGGAGAAGAGACATTTCTTCGTCCCCCTGTCTGGGAAGTGGACTGCAAGAACAGACTCGGTACCCTCTTTCTGTCCTGTCCACCCTCTTTGCTGGGTAGGAGTAGCAGATGGATGTGCCTCATAGCTTGCTTCCCAGAGCCTCGCTCCGTGATGTAAGAGAGATGAGGATCCTGCCGGGGCTCGTGGCACACTGCCACCTCTTTGCACAGGCACTACCCCCTTTGGGCAGATTTCATGGCCCTCCCAGGAGGATGGCACAGACAGGATTTGCCTCTAAGAAAGAAAGAGGAGCACCTTTCCTTGCACTCTCTAGGACATAACTTGTAGGAGTTACCAACTCCTGCTTCCGGGTGTAAGCCGCTCTCCAGCTCTGGAAGAACGTGTCCCCAGTGGGGTATATTGCACAGACAGGTGGACTGGGGAGACTTTGTGCCTTCCTTTGAGGCACCTGCCCCAATCAGAGAGAGGATAATGGATTAGACGGGCCGTAGCTCTTTTCCAGGGTGGCTGTTCTTATGTAAAGTGGCCAGGGCGGAGCTTGCATCCCCATTTTAGTGAACTCTCCAAGGAGTACATCTATTACACACTTCTATTTAAATTTAAAAAATGTAAACGTGATGCCAGAACGATGGATGTCATATAAATACCTAGGTATAGAATTTTTATAAATGGTGCAAGTGTCAAATATTGTCTGTTCATTTATTTACCTCTCCGGAAACGTATCCCAATTCCAGCCACTTCAGATGAGTCTTATGGTTAAGACATTGGACTAGACTCAGGAGACCTGTGTTTAATTCCAGGCTGACACTGGCCTCCTCTGTGATATTAGACATAATTTCTTTGTTTTCCATCTTTAAAATCGAGATAATAATACTTCCTTCCCCCCTCCTTTTTCTGTCTTCTCGATTGAGACGCTCTCCAGGGCAAAGACTGTTTCCTACAATGTGTATGGACAGAGCCTAGCATAATGGAACCTTGAACTTGGTACATTCCTCACTTTTTTCAAAGCTGTCATTCTCATACGCCTTGCCAATGGATAACGATCAATCGTTCTGGTCCAAAATAAGGGAGAAAAAATATGACATTGCCTCCCTCTTTTCTTCAAAATTTTGACATGGGAAAATTTTGAATATCTGAAAAAGGCGGTCCGGGCTCCATAGCCGATCTGAAACAGGATAAAATTTCAGATTGGCATGAAAGTTTCATTAGCATTTCCCCAGATTATTATTCTTGTATTTATTTATTGTATTTTGAAATTTCCTTGAAATTTGAAAAAAATAAAATAAACATCAGAGCAGTTCTGGTCAGTGGGTGAGAAATCGGTCATCTTTATTCAGAATGCAGATCTATAGTAAGAAAAAAAATATATTCTGTAAGCAGCTAACGACATACAATTTGTGATGGGACTGAGCCACTGGGCAAAATTCCAGACAATTCCACTGACTTCCATAGGATATGAAAGCAGGCACCAGGGTCCAAGTTTTTAGGTACTGCTCCTCTCAGCACTGCAAGGCCTAAGTGAGTTATATGGCTAAGTCTCATTTTTAAAAGTGACTTAGGCACTTAGCAATCTAAGTGTCACTGAAAGTCAATAGGACTCAGGGAGCCTAAGTCACTTTTGAAAAATGAGACTTAGGTGTCTAAACCACATAGGCCTTGCAAAGCTAAGCAAAGCAATGCCTAAATACCTTTAAAAATCTGGGTCCAGACGTATCCCTTTGACCTGGGGCAGTGCTGGCTTTCAGAAATGGTTGCCACTGATCCACCGTCATTGTGTGACGGGCCATTGGTTTAAATGTTTATCCCCTTTGTAAGTCATTCTTCCTCAGGAGAGGAGACCCATTTTTTGTTTTCCCGTCTCCACAGCATCAGTGAGACTAGTGAGGAAATCTGGGTGAACGCTTAGTGGAAAGGAATTTTTAGATGAATTTCGTTTTCCTTTGTTTGTGAATTATGCAAAAGGACTTTGATTTTTGCAGATTTGGGGTCACTTTCCAAAGGGCCAAAGTCATTTTTGAAAATGGGATTTAGGTGCCTTTGAAAATTTTACCCTTGATCTTTATTCAGAGCTGTCTGCTTAACATTTTATGCAAATGTATTCCATCCTCTAGCTTGTTCTCCAACTCTTCTGTTTGACAATGTGCTAGTGGTTATTCCTGATAAGTGATTATTTGCCAAAGTCTTGTGCTATTGTGTCTCTTCCTGGACTGAAACTTTTATAAACAGGAGAAAGGAAATCAAAGGCATATTCAAGAAAGTCACATGTATATTTCTAGCACAGCCTTTGGGCAAACACTATCTCTCAGACTTTCCCTTTTGGAACCCATTCTTGTCCCATTAAAAATCATGCATACAAATATTCATGAAAAGCAAATATAAAACTCCGGCCACACCACTGATGCAGAGTTCCTTTTTTCAAATGGACTTGCAGGGGTACTTTCTTGAGCATTTAATTTTTTGCCTTTGCCTGTGATCATGTGTGTGTGATAAGTAGAGCAGGTTGGAGAAAAAGGGGAGAAAAACTGTGAATTTTAAGGAAAATTTTCCAGATTTGTGTTGACATTTTGAGCAGCTCTATCACTGATGGAAAAACATGGGAAATTTTCATGGAAGTCTCATTGACCTCTCTTCCTCCCCCACCCCCTTTTCTTTTGTGAATTTCAAAATTTGAAATTTCATCAACATTTTGAAATGCTACCAGCTCTAGGAATAAGACTTTGATCTCTGGCTAGCGCTCAGATATCAACATTTATATAACTGCCTCTTCTTGAGTCTTATAGCTCAGCTCTACTGTATAAAGGAGGGGTGACAACTGGATAGTTTGCAACTTCTGTATGTTGTTGTAGTGGGGCGGCTGGCCCACTCCGCTAGGCAGGGGTTAAAAGCAGCCAAGCTAGGCGGACTGGGGAAACAGCCACAGCTGTGGCCAGCTCAATCAGGGCCCAGCTGGCCCTCATAAGAGGGCTGTGGGCCAGGACTCGGAGCTGAGGAGTCTCACTTTAGCCCTGGAGTGGGAAGGGTTAGGGGCCTGAGAGCAAGGTACCTCCCCCAGAGCAGTGCTGGGGAAGGGCAAAGGGAGCTGGGAAGCTCCAGCCTGGTAAACCCCCAGGCTGCGGGCCTTGTTGAAGGCCTACGAAGAGGTACTGGGGCTACAGAGGTGTAGCCTGGGGATAGGCAAAGGCAGTAGGTCCTACCCCCTTGCCAATGATAAGTGGCCATTACAGACTGTCGTCTGCCCCAGTGGAGCGAGGGGCTAGATGAGGACTGGCAGTAGCCACTGAGGCAAGGTGGGGATAGAGGGTTGGGGGTTCCCCTGGGAGGGGAGACCCAGCGTAAGGGGGTACTGCTGGGGGCAGAACCCTGAGGAAAGGGGCACTGGGGTCCAGGAGAAACACGGGGCCTGATGCACGTGAGACACCCGCCAGCCAGGGGTGCTCCGAAGGCTGAAAAGAGCTAATTCCCAAAATGACCAGCAGGAGGCGCCACAACAGTGAATCTCGACTTCGCTACAGTTGTATAACCCACCAGGCTAAATTATTGCTTTCAGTGTGATGTCTTCCAGCTTTCCTCCTGCTTCTTTACTGAACTGACTGTCCTGGGACGTATAATTTCGTGGTGTTGTGATAGGAGTTTTACCTGCATTTGCCCTTTGTTGTTCTCTACTTGGTAAGAACACAAATTAGAATTTATTTGAATTGGGAGGGGGGAGGTAAAAAGGCAAATTATTAATTAACTTCATCATAAAGGAGGAGTGGGGGGTTAAACTTGGGCCGGACTCAGGTTTCTCAATAAGCCCTTGTATTTCAGTAGCATCGAGGAGTTGCAGTAACCCCAGAACAGTGGCTTTTGGGGAAAGTCTTAACTTACGTTGGCCTGAAACTACAGAATAATAGTTCAGTTTGCAATCTGCTACAGACAGGTGGACATTTTCTTATCACCAGCCACACCCACGAGCTTGGACTTCAGACTCGAGAGGCAGCAGGGGGATAGCGCCTCGTGCCATCACTCAGCCTCCGAGCAGGTCTGTTACAGGCGCTCAGGGAACCAGGTATATTCTCCAAGGATGAGAACCTGTCCGGATGGTGATAAGGACGAGGCAGTCAACCAGAGAAGACAGCAGGGGAGCAAAAAGAGTCCATACTATTCTTTTCACTCACTCTAGGAGGTAGATTGGGCTCTTGTCTCAGCAAAATTTGGGATTAAAAAGGAGCAACTTTACCCCCCCCCCAGATCATGGGTTGAGATCTGGTGCAGAGCGCTGCTCTTGCTCTAGAGATACTCCCCACTGGGTGGGGAGTGGGTGGCGATGGGTGGGGGATTATTAAAGCATCGGCCCTGCCCCCGCTCACTGGCTGGGCGTGTGTGGGCGTGTGTGTGTGTGTGTGTGAAGTAGCTGCATTTTTACCCTCTTGGGACCCGAGTGGGGAGTAACTGCGACCGAGCTTGTAAATCACATCTCTTTCCCAGGGCAGAGCAGTGAAGCACTGGCTAGGTCTCCGCGTATGTCTACACAGCAAACAACTGCCCCTCGGGGCAGCGAGTCACCGAGTCCGGGTCAGCTGATTCGGGCTGGAGCCTGGGGGGTCACAGTCGGAAGGCCGTGTAGTTGTAGCTGGGTTGGATATTGCAGAGACAAGGTGGGTGAGGCAATATCTTTTATTGGCTTTTATCTTTTAATATCTTTTCATAAAGGATATTACCGTACCCACGTTGTCGCTCGAATAGTCACAAGACTACAGGTTTTATCAATGGTGGTTTTTCCAGGCCGCCCTTTCCAGAACATCAGTTTTGCACCTGCTGTTTTACACTTGCAAGGCTGGGGAGTTCAATCAGGTGAGGATGCAAAAGGCAGGATTGAGACATCAAACTTCCTGATTAGCAGGTGGCGATAATATTTGTACTCGCATATCGGGAAATTATACATCTGAATTCTAAATCTGGACACAGGAAGTGCTATATATACACACACACAGAGAAACGGATTTTCAAGAGCACCGCTCCTATTTCGGCACCTCAACAAGGAACCAGATTTTCAAATGTGTTCATCTCCCATTGAAAATAAAGGGCACTGCAGAAATTCTGGCCCATAAGTAGAGTTGGTTGGTTCCCACAAGAAATTTTGACATTTGTTTTCTTTGTCCTAAATTGGCAAGAAAAAGTCAAAATATTAAAAATTTTCATAGGACGAAAAGTTCCCAAATATTTTGAATCAGAAATGTCCACAAAATTCATCACTTTTGATTGAAACAAAATGCATCAGCGCTTGAATAATGATGTCAATTTGAACCAAAACATCTGGTTTGGACCGGACCCTTTGAAACAATACATTTAATTTGGATCAGCATTTCAACACAAAAAGGTTTCATTTCTAAATGCCACTTGGGAAAATCGAAACATTTTGCCAACATTGGCATTTTTTGGTGGCAAACCTGGATTGGAACAAAACCACATTTTCCGATCAAGATTTTTGTTAAAAAATTTTCAGCCAGCTCTACCCATAAGAATGATTATCCTAGTTATTGTTATGTATGGGGAGGAATAACTCAGTGGTTTGAGCATTGGCCTGCTAAACCCAGGGTTGTGAATTCAATTCTTGAGGAGGCCATTTAGGGATCTGGGGCAAAAATCTGTCAGGGATGGTACTTGGTCCTGCTGTGAAGGCAGGGGACTAGACTCAGGCTACGTTCTCACTACGGGGGGGGGGGTGTCGATTTAAGATACACAAATTCAGCTACGCAAATAGAGTAGCTGAATTCGACGTATCGGAGCCGACTTACTCCGCTGTGAGGACGGTGGCAAATCGACCTCCGCGGCTCCCCCGTCGACGGCGTTTACTCCTACCTCCGCTGGTGGAGTAGAAGCGTCGATTCGGGGATCGATTGTCGCGTCCCGACGAGACATGATAATTTGATCCCCGAGAGATCGATTTCTACCCGCCAATTCAGGCGGTTAGTGTAGACCTGCCCTTAATGACCTTTCAAGGTCTCTTCTAGTTCTATGAGACAGGTCTATAAGGCGAGTGCTGGTGCCTGGAGCCGCCGCTGGGTATATCTCCATATTAAATACTTACACCAACTCCAGTAAGGAGAGACAGCTTCCAGACAGTGCTTGAGCCCCCAAACCATCAAGCAAACATGATAAATG
The DNA here is from genome assembly GCF_027887155.1 of Malaclemys terrapin pileata. Classification (NCBI taxonomy): domain Eukaryota; kingdom Metazoa; phylum Chordata; order Testudines; family Emydidae; genus Malaclemys; species Malaclemys terrapin. Next base: position 4,399,923 of record NC_071507.1, read on the forward strand.
CTGTTCTTCTGGCCTAGTGACTCAACAGACTGGTCCTATTCTGAGCTTTACCACTTGCCTGCTGAGTGATGCTGGGCAAGTCACTTCCCCTTTCTGTGCCTTAGTTTTCCCATTTGTAAAAATAGGGATAAAGATACTGACCTGCCTGCAAAATGCTTGAGATCTACTGGTGGAAAGTGCTCTATAAAAGCTAGCTAGGTCTTGCAATCCATAATTACATGAGGGTAATTCCACTGGTATCAAAAGAATTCTGAATTTACACTGGCATAACTGATAAGTATTTGGCACCCCAAATTTCCTTCTCTCACTGTGTAGGTTGTTGGTTTTGTTAGGTTTATGAGTCTCTGTTTGCTCCATTGTGGAAAAGAGAAAACAGTATCAGAGACTGTATAGAATAGATTTGTTTAATTATCACGCTGATTGGTTGGCCTACATTTATTTCCCACAAATGGATTAAGTCAATTGCAGAGCAATACATTCAATGCCTTTCCATTTTCAGAAGTAAAAGGCCTATTTATGGTGTGCGGTAACAGCTGTATGTGCAATGTACTATGCAACTGTCCAGGGGTGCAATCTGGTTTTCATATTGTAACTGCAGGGCTTTCTTTGGGCTCGATGGCACCTTTCTACACAGCCCTGACCAAGAGGTGGTGTGTAAGCCACCCAGTCCCAGCAGTAGTCCCAGTGCCTCCTGCATTCACTCCAGGGGAGCAGTAATGTGCTCTGTATTTATATCAAGCAGCAGATTACGACACCAGCGAGGATGGGATGAGGAGCCAAGGTTCCATTTCCCTCCCCTCTTTGTCCTGCTCGAGGGCACAGCGTAAGCATGCACCCTGCGGCTGCTTACCCCAATGCACCTGGATCCAAAGTCCTGGTAACCCACACAGAGAGTAAGGGTGAGTGCTTGCTAAATTTCATCTCCCAAATTTGTAGATGGCCTAAGATCCGGGAATATCTTCACAGAGGCTGAGCATCTCCATGGGCCTCCATATATCTCACTTGCCTCAGTGCAACATGGGTATCTCAAAAGTCATGTTATTCAGTGCCCTGCCAGAACCCAGTCCCACTAGAAATCACAGTCACAAAGGGGAAGTTACTGTTGCTTTAACCAGCAGTAAAATCGGGATAGAATTCTGTTCTAAAATCCACCTGGACCTTAGAGGACATACCAGACAGAGCCGCTATCCACCAGCTATCCCCCCCTCCAGCTTATTCCCAGCTGTGGCCTCCAAACAGACAGGCAGAGGACCATTTGCAGCACCTGGGCTCTAGGGAAGAGAATACAGAAGAACCATAGTTCTTGCCTATTCTTTGCTGGTTTGGACCTTAATATGCCTCATTTTGAGTAGAGCTGGAGGAAATATTTGGCCACAACTTTTTTTGGCCAAAAATGTTGATTCAGTAACACTGAAACAAAAAAGTGAATTTTTGCAGGTTTCGCTGAATTGTTCATGTCAAATTCCCCCTCAAAAAAATTCAGAAAAAGTTTAAACATTTTATTTTGACATTTTCTAAATGAAATGTTTTGATTTTTTTGCAAAAAGAACAGGAGTACTTGTGGCACCTTAGAGACTAACAAATTTATTAGAGCATGCATCCGAAGAAGTGGGCTGTAGTCCACGAAAGCTTATGCTCTAATAAATTTGTTAGTCTCTAAGGTACCACAAGGACTCCTGTTCTTTTTGCGGATACAGACTAACACGGCTGCTACTCTGAAATCTTTGATTTTTTTTGGTTTCCAAACGACTTTTCAGTTAGAAGCTTCCCTAATTTATTACCCCCAAAAAACTTAAGGGCATGACAGCCAAATGAAACATCATTGTAGGTCAAACAAAACATTTTGTTGGACCTCAGATGAAATTTTTATTTCACTGAAAATTTGCTTTGAATTGCTGAAAATTTTGAACAAATTTGTTTTTGATTTGACCGGAAACTTTTTTTCTATTTTTCAGACTTGCCAGCGACCCAAAAAATCTTCTCTTTGCACAGCTACAGTTTTGAGTTCTGTGCACGTTGCAGCAAGCAGTAGTAGGTGACTCACTGATTTTAAAAACTTCCTGTAATCCGATTGGGCCCAATTCTGATTCCATTATGCTGAGTAGTACCTTACTCCATGAGTGAGCCCATGCAGTCAATTGAGGAGTAAGGCACTACTTAGAGTGAGTAAAGAGCAGAATCTGCCCCACTGTACATAAGCATTTAGGTCTTTTTAGATTTAATCCAGAAGAAATTATTTGCCTTGCTTTGGAGAACAATATTTAAACTACATGTACAGTCCTGTCATGACCATTCTACAAAATATTTTATCGACTGCATTAAACAAAAGAAATAGAGTACATATTGTTCTAGGCTGGAATTTTCAGTTAGGTACCCAACTTGCATTGAACTTCGTTCCTAACTCCCTTATTCCCCCCTTTGAAAATTTCAAGGCTAATTAGGTGACAAATTTCCTTCTTCATGCAGTATGCCATAGCCAGATATAATACCATGTGCATTTTGCATTGCATTCAGGGAGAGGTAGATCACTTCTGTTTGCACTGTGTTTAGCTATTATCAATATTTATATAGTAATTCAGAGGCTAATAAATGAATCAAATTCAGCTTTAAAATGCATCAAATTGCCTAATTTTTTAGTGCTTTACATCAGAAACAGAAATGACTCCTGCAGTGAGTGTTGGGAGTCATTGGAGCAGCAGCATCCTCATTACCTGAATTATTTTCTCAACAATAAACCTTCCTTTTAGGCTGGCTCCACCTCTGTGTGAGGTGCACAGTCAAGCTGATTACAGCGATGAAGGAGGGGAGATATTTAAGTAGGGTATTTTGTATGAGTTTTAGTTTCTAGTTCATAGCCTTGCTCCCTGTTTCTAGGCTGAAGGGTAAATGATCGGCCCTAAAAATCTACCTACAGCCTGGTGAATTTATCTAGGACTCAGTTTAGATTAATAGATTTTTAAGGCTAGAAGAGACCATTAGACCATCTAGTCTGGCCTCCTGTATAAGAGATTCACCCAGTTACCCCTGTATTTAACCCAATAACTTGTGTTTGAATAAAGCATCTATTCCTTTCTTCTGGAGGGCATCTAGTCTTGATCTGAAGACGTTAAGAGATGGAGAACCCACTACTTCCCCTGGTAGTTTGTTCCAATGGTTCATCATCCTCAGTGTTAAACATAAGTGCTTTATTTCTAGGTGCGGAAGGATTAGATTTCTATTGGTAAATGTTGATTTCACCATACACACGCAAACTGGCAAAAATATATTTCCATCGACAGTAATTGAAATGTACAAAGTAAGAAAAATGCTGCTTGAGAACTGATTAGAGATTCATGTAAGGATATTTACTTTGTATATTTGGACATGTGATGTTGACAGTATGTGTTTTAGCAGTTTAAATTTTGAATGGCAGTGTCTACTTTCAATAGTTATTGGCTGATCTTCCTATTGTCTACCTCCCATAATTTCCCACAACTATGAAAATTTAAATTGATAAAAGAAAAAAAAAATGCTTAAACGCCATATTTTTGTGCCACTGGGATCATTTAAATGGATAAAAATTGCTTAAAAATAAACATCAATATAATCTGTTAAAATAATAAAACATAAAAGTGGAATTCTGCCAACCCTACTTATTGCTAATGTGAATTTTTCTGGTTTTAAGTTCCAGCCATGGGTTCTTGGTATGCCTTTCTCTGCTGGAATAAGAGCCCTTTAGTACCCAATATTTTCTCTTCGTGAAGGTACTTGTATACCAAAAATCAAGTCACCCCATCATCAAGTCATATTCCTTTTGACAAGCTAAACAGATTGAACGTCTTCTGTCTCTGACTGCCAGGCATTCTCTCCAGCCCTCACATCATTTTTGTGGCTCTTCTCTTAACCCTCTCCAATTTTTCAACACCATTTAAAAAAAAGACACACACCAGAACTGGATGCAACGATCCTGTATCGGTCAACCTGAGGCTTTTAGGGCCTGATCCAAAGCCCACCGAAGTCAATAAGATTCTTTCCATTGACTGAAATGGGTTCTGGAGCCGACCCATAGGAGGCAGCTGCACCACCTCTGTGAGAACATGAGGAGACAGCCTGCCTCAGAGAAGCAGGATTCCACCTGCTACACCTGATCAGCTGGAGCAGTATTGCCTCCCCTGTGTGAGTGGCCAGTGTGGCAGGAGGAGGGACATGACCTCACTTCCTTCCTGCCTTTCTCTGCCCTCTTCGTGGTGTCTTGTGCCCCAGAGCATTGTGGAAGGGGAAAAGTCCTATGTTTAGGAGTGTGCCGATGGTCAAAGGGGGTCAGGCTCCGAGCTCCATCCCAGCCCTGTGAAGTGATAAATCCGAGTGCACTGCTCTCCCTGTTTTGTTTTCTCCCTGCCTGGCAGAACTCTCTGTCCTGTTCATCATGTAACAGCTGATTGTCCTTATTTGGTTTGGATGCCTCCCATGACCTGACTTTAAAATCCCAGGAATTGTCTGGGTATTTTTTTAATTAAAAGTAAATAAATACGTAAATAAACACACGTCTGTTTACAGAGCCTAGCTCATTCAGGGCTAAATCCTGGCCCATCTTTGCTTGGCAGTACGGGACACTGAAGCACAGGTCCAACATGTCCCTACCTCTTGCAGCAGTGCATAAAGATTGTGCACCAGGGATTCAGAGAAGGGTGAGGTTTCAGTCGGTATGTCTCCACTGCTTTGTAAGCTTGAGTCTGCAGGATCTGGGCTTGTGGACTCCGTGTTTCCAAGTCTGCGGTTGAGTGTCCACACTGCATCGTAAACCTGAGTTTACAATTGCTGGACCTGGGTCTCAGCTGTGCTAACGTGTCTATGCTGCACTGTGCAGATCTTCTGACTCAGGTTCATGGCTTGACCTGAGTCCACACTGCAAAGGGACAAGCTTGGACACACGTCACAGCAGGATTCTGGCTACGACCACCTAGGGAGGGGGGTGGGCTTCAGAACCCACAATGTCTACCCAGCTATTTTTAGCACCATACTGCAAGTCTTGTGAGGCCAAGTCTGTTGACGTGGGCTCTGAGACGTGCTGCCACTACTGTGTAGATGTACCCAGTGAGGCCTGTGCTTCCCCGAGTCGTGTGGTTCTACATCCCCCCCCGTATGCCACACTGAGGCAAAATGCCACCAATTAGTCCTTAAAGATCTGAGTGCTGCCATGATATTTTCCATCTATTTTAAAAAGAAAACAATATTCATTATAACCCAAATGAAAGGACTCTCTCTAGCACCCATTCCAATATAGCTGCCTCCTGCCCCAAAGTTAAAATTGACAGTAATGCAACTGATGCTTGAGCCGGAACAATTGTCTTGTGGTTAAGGCGCTACCTTGGGACTCCCGAGATCTGGGAATTTTTGTTTCAAAGAGCCGGAAATGGAGCGTTTTGATAACGTCGAAACAAAACATCCATTTTTCATTTTGAAATGACTTTGCAAAACGATTTTTTTATAGTAAGACTATTTAAAAAAAATTTTAAGATGTCAAAATTGGAAGAAAATATTTCAAATTGATCTCAATGAAACATTTTGACCAACCGGAGATGGATCCCCTCCTCCCCCCCCCCCGGAATTTTGTTTCATGGGAAATTTTTGAATTTTTTGCCTTTGCTCTGTTTTGAAGAGAAAAAACATTAAAAATGGCAGAATTTCCCACAACATGGAAAGCCCAATTCCCACTCACCTCTAACAGGAATATCTTGGCTACTCTCAGATGGCCTTGGTGTCAAGAATATATTGGGAGACAGATTCTCAGGTCTAGATGACTTCACATAAAATTGTCAAAAGCACCTAAGTCCCATTGTAAGTGTAATGGGATGTAGGTTCCTAAATCACTTAGGTGCTTTTGAAAATGTTTACCTCAAAAAGCTTTAGATGCCATCAACTGACCTTTAAAATCCAAAGAGTTCTTTGACTGGTAGGTTTGAAATGACACGTAAATGATTTTCCTCTTTGATCTAAAGGAACGTGGCATAACAAGCGAAGGGCCCCACCATGAACTCCTCCTACACCACTACTTTGGGTGTACAAGGAATGTGGACACAGGCTCTCCATGTGTCATTAACAAAGCTAGAATAATGAGTTTGGCTGCCTGAAATCCTTTGAGCACAGTCATAGTGTCCTCAGTGCCAAGAGAGCATTTTAGTTTTTTTTTTTTTTAAGGTAAAAACAAGAGGAACAAAACTTCTCCCTTGCTATGGGAGAAGTAGCACTGAAATCTATCTGTACCTTGCTATGCCAGCAGTCTCACTGAGATCAGTACTTGAGCAGTAACATATCGCCTAGTAGCAAGAGTAACGGTGGCTGAACTGGGCCGAAAGAGCTTGTGGATTGTTTAATCACTCCTTAGTTTTGCTCTTATTTTACTTACTTTCTCTAACTGCAGACACACAAAGGAAGAAGTCACATGTGCCTATGAAGACTGAGTGGAACCTGGTAATAGGCTTCAAATACGTTAAGAGCTGTTATAAAGAGGACAGTGAGCAATTGTCCTCCATGTCCACTGAAGGTAGGACGAGAAGGAATGAGCTTAATTTGCAGCCAGGGAGATTTAGGTTAGATATTAGGAAAAACTTTCTAACTGTAAGGGTAGTTGAGACTGGAATAGGCTTCCAAGGGAGATTGTGGAATCTCCATCATTAGAGGTTTTTAGGGACAGGCTGGACAAGCACCTGTCAGGGATAGTTTAGGTTTATTTGGTCCTGCCTCACGCACAATGGGCTGGACTTGGTGACTTCTCAAAGGCTCTTCCAACCCTACATTTCCATGATTCGGTGTAGCACTCAAATATGGTTATGTCAAATCTGAACTGAAAATAGCTGCAGAGGAAAATGCTACCTTCTGTACATGCTGTTTATGTGGAAAAAGCCATATTGCTGTGTACACATGCTTTATTATTTATTATTATTATTTATTTGTATTACTGAAGCATGTAGGGGCCCTAGTTGTGAACCAGGACCCCATTGTGCTAGGCTCTGTTCAAACCCAGAACAAAAAGAGATGGGGGGGAGGGATAGCTCAGTGGTTTGAGCATCAGCCTGCTAAACCCAGGGTAGTAAGCTCAATCCTTGAAGGGGCCATTTAGGGATCTGGGGCAAAAACCTGTCTGGGGATAGAATTATAGACTATCAGGGTTGGAATGGACCTCAGGAGGTCATCTAGTCCAAGCCCCTGCTTTAAATGCACTGCAAATACTATTTTAATTGCATCTGCTATCAAAAGAATACATCCCTTTATTATTTGTTTTCTCACATTGGTTTAGTGGTCTTGTCATTTCTTAAGCATTTTGGTAGCTAATATCATAATTTTTTTTTGTCATCTGCAGAGACAGTAGAATGCTTTGAGTACAGCAGGTTAAAAATTTCATGAAATATCCAAATTTTAAATTTTTCAGTCAACATTTCAAATTCGGATTGAAAAAAAGTGTTGACAACATTTTTGCAAATTTCTTTCTGCGCCACATTTTTGGAGCAGATCTAGTCTTGGGAAAGATGACAATGAAGTTTTGATTGAGTCAGCGTAAAAGACCAATGCCCAGATCCGCAAAGGTATTTAGGTGCATAACTTCCATTGATTTCAGTTAGGTACATAAACACTTTTGGGGATCTCGGTGAAGTACCTAGAAGTTTCAGTGTGATTCTTATTTAGGCTATCCCAAATCATGTTTGCATAGCACCTTGATTAAAGCCTGGAGACCTACCTACTCTTTTGGGCTGCTCAGCTGGGGTTTTCCATACAAAACTGCAGTGGATACCTGCATCTTATTTACTAAGGGCTTGTCTTCACTATCCGCCTGGATTGGCGGGTAGAAATTGATCTCTCGGGGATCGAATTATCGTGTCTCATCGGGACGCGACAGTCGATCCCTGAATCGACGCGCGTACTCCACCAGCCCAGGTAGGAGTAAGCGCTGTCAACAGGGGAGCCGCGGCGGTCGATTTGCCGCCGTCCTCACAGCGGAGTAAGTCGGATTGGATAGGTCGAATTCAGCTAGCTGAATTTGCATATCTTAAATCAATTCCCCTCCCCCCCCCAGTGTAGACATAGCCTTGCAGAACTGCCCACATGGGCCTCTGTTTTAGGATGTCAGAGAAGAAAAACTGACCATGATCTCATTTTAAAACCTCCTTTAGTCTCACACACCAGAGCTTGAGTGGACAACCCAACCTAAATTGTTCTGCAACTATGCACTCAAATAAAAAAACAAAGGGCCTAATTCTCATTTACCCCAAGTCCTTTTACACCACTCTGGCAATGTAAAGAAGCCTTCCAGTGGGTGAGAGTCTAAAGGAGACTTAGTGTGAATGAGAATCTGGTCCTGAATTCATTTCAATTGTGTCTCTTCACTGCGTTTGTCCTTTTGTGTCCACTGGCTGTGTATATTCTAGTGAATGAGCTTACTGACAGGAATAGCTGTGGAAACAACAGATCTTAAGCTCAGAAATCAGGAATTTTAACTTTGTAAATGGGAAGTTTTTTTTTAATGGGAAACCTGTGCCTAAGTGTTACATTCATTCAATCGGGGAGGAGGAACAAGATCATTTGGCCGGTGAGGCCAATCAAACTGAACCAACACTGCTCCAATTCTGAATTTCAGAAACCAGGTACTCAAAAACACAGCTAGCAAACAAATGGCACAATCTTGCCCTGACTTGGCTGACAGACTAAGTACAGCCCAGAAAGTAAGGAGAGGTGTGGATCTGCAGAACCCTGTGAGGAGCACCGGGACACATTTTGTTTCCAGCAGTGTAGCCTCTGCACAAATGCTGCTGCTGCTGCTAGCCCCGCCTTGTCTCTGACCTTCCTTGCTCTCTTTATTATTCATTATTATTTATAATTTGTATTACAGTAGCAGTAAGAGGTTCAGGACTGCATTGTGCTAGGTGCTGTACAAAACACATCCTAAGGCTCAGTCCCAGTCACAGAGAACTTACAGTCTAAACAGACGTAGCAAAGTGGGGAGAACCTAGGGTGACCAGACAGTAAATGTGAAAAATGGGGAGAGGGGGTGGGGGGTAATAGGAGCCTATATAAGAAAAAGACTCAAAAATCGGGACTGTCCCTATAAAATTGGTCACTCTAGGGAAACCGTCACAAAGAGGTGAAATGATTTACCCACCATTACCTAGCAAGTCAGTGGGAGAAGGGGAAAATACAACGCAGATCTCCTGATTCCCAGCCCAGTGCTCCATCCACTAAACCGCCTTTCCTCTCCACATTGAGTAGGTTGCTCTGTGTGTTGCCCCGGGGAATAAGAACGGAGCAGGCCCTGGGCTTTCCTGAGTGCCGGGGCTGGAATTCTGCCTAGCTCTTCAGCACACTAAGAAAAAACATGAAGCTCCTTGTGTCTTCCCCCATTGGGCACACACATGTAGGAGTCGGGAAGAATCTGGCCTTCAGTGAACAATTCTGAACAAGGAATACACTCCAGAAAATTGCAGGCTCTTTGCTGACAAACCAAGAATAGAAAAAGAGGCAAAATTCATCCCAATAAATTATTTGCTAGGGATTATTTGCTGAACTCTAAAATGCATGTGTGTGTGTGCACCCTCCTCCCCCCAGAGCAGTAACTGGCAGTTGCTAGCAAGTACACAGAGTTATATTCAGATATTTATTTGTATATCTCCCTGTTCTTGGGTCCCAAGGCAAAAATAGAGATTGGCAATATTTGTTTGCTATCATTTGGAATTAGGTAACGTCACATTTTCTTTTGTCTCAGAGAGAGTATAAAAGAGACCATTAGTTCTGGATAAATAGGATCATAACCACAGCTTGTGTAAATCAGCATAGCAATATTGGGGCCAGTAGAGCTACACCCATTTTGCACCAGTTGAGGATTTGGCCCATCAATGCAATATTTAGAAAAGGAAATGCACGCTCAATTGAAAAGGAAAAAAATAGATTAAAAAAAAGTTGAAGCCAGGTGAAATGAAATCTACAGCCTACAGATAGAGCACATGCGGGCAATGAAACCGGGAGCTATGAGTCAATGCGTTCATTAGTACCTGGTTATGACTGCAACTGACCTGATGGCAAATATGAAATATCAAAGCACTTGTCAGCACTCCTGAATGGGACAAAGAAAAGGCGCATTAATGATTAACTCTGCTAAAAGCTCAGGCTTTTGTATTCCCATGGTGCTTGGACTATCTCGCTGCCATGTGACATGCTTGGGCCATTTTCTAGCAGATTGGGGAAAGCTAGTGAGCAAACACAGGTGCTTTAGAGTCAGCAGTGCTGTCAGGGACAACCACAAACACCACCAGCTATGCCTGGCTAAATTAGCTCCTGTGTTTGCCTCCATTTTTGCTTCCTGGAGATCTTACTTTCTAAGTCCAATGTCTTTTGCTCTCGTCTTCAACTATTCACACGCAGCGTTTAAAAGAAAATAAAAGGAACACACAGACAGTCTCTTCTTTGAAACAGCAACAGCATTTGGTGATCAAATGCAAAGACCCAAGTAAACTAATTAAAACTGCTCAGGTCTTTAACTCCAAAAACAAAACCATTTTTCTCAAGTAGAATTATTTCGGTGAGCCTAGCCAAACAGCACGCCAGCACCGAAAACATGTGCAAGATGGAAGCCTGCTACAATCGCTCCTTTGGTCTTGATGGCATTTCATAATACACCCAAAATAGGAAATAATCTCAAAAGGGCTTATCTGGATTCTTCCAAACCTGACAAGCACATTAAGATGCTTTTTCTTTTCTTTCTTTCTTTCTTTCGCTGTCACTTACTGTAAGTTACACTGGGCTATATTGCTGTACAGTGTGACCTCTCTGGCACTGTAGTTCAGAGTCAAGGTCCCTCTAGTGGTATTATTTGTTTTAATTTATTCCTTCCATAGCACAAATCAGACAGACTTTCTTTTCCTGTTCAAATATTTATATATGTGTATTATTGCACTGTGCTTAAACACATTGCAGCAATAAAGAACAGACTATCAGCGTGAGATGATAAAGGTGCTTTGAGTCAACACCAGAAAATGAAATAAAGTTATAAAAAGTGGGCTTGGGACGGTATAACTGTCTACAAATAGTCACTGTATCAGCCCGTTGATATTCAAGCAATTAACGACAAAAAGAAACAAATTGTACCCAAGCTGTGCTATTGAATTTAAATAACGCGTTCTCTTCAACCTTTGAAGGAGGGAATAAACCAGGGGGCTTGCAGCCATTCAGTTTTGTACACTGGCCTAGACTTTGTGCTTGCGTCAACCAGTTAACTCAAGGAAGATGGGCTAAAATAATTCACTGGGACCTATTGCGTCTTCTGATGTTGCACAGACAATGGCAAGTCGGCTCAGCTCTGGCACTTAACAGTTCTGCTCTACCGATCTTACCTTTATTTAGGCCAGAATTCTCTCTGTGACTCTCTCAGGAACTCAGCTGGGTACTGGGGAGCTCTGAGAAGAGGAGTTCTCACTATCGAGCTATGGGGCAGCAGTCTAATGGCTGGAATAACCTCTGTAGCTCTACCACCCCCTCTCCTTGAGGTGAAAGAATGGAGGATCTGCATAGCAGTGAATTTCTGGCACAACCCCACTGAGCAGAGTCTTGCACGCCCCCTTCTCTTGAGTCTACTCTCCCGTGGGGCCTCATCCAAAAACCATTAAGTCAATGGAAAAATTCCTTTTGACTTCAATGGGCGTTGGATCAGGGCCTCACGAAGTGGAAGCACACCGCAAAGGGCTGTCCACGCCAAGGTAAGTGGGATCTGGACTTCCCCATTGTCATGTAACACTTCCAGTTTTGTTGAGTGTTCTCCGAATTGCATAGGGAGTAGCTGAAGCTCGTGAGTATAACTGGGAGGGGTGGGGGGGACGAACACAGGAAGGAAGCTGCCTACCAAATGAAGCACCTAATATTAGCTAGGAAGAGACTGGATGTGATGGACCAGTAATCTGGCTCATCGCATGGTCCGAGGAGTGATTTAGGGTGAGGTCCATTGTGGAGAAAATAGATTTTCATCATGGACTAACATCATAACAAGTGCATCCAACATGGGCTAGCATAGCAATAGGTAGCATCAGCATTAGCAGGCTCCTGGTGTGTCTCAGACGCATTTGTTCATAACTCTCTTCTATTTTTCAAAGGTTCCCTCCTCCCATTCTCCAGAAGCCCAGCTGCCCTGTCAACGACAGCCATTTCCAACGTTCCAATTACAATTTCTCTGGTCCAGATCCTGAGAAGTGCCGAGCACCTGTCACTCACACTGATGTCAACGGGTCAAATCCTAAAGACCTTACTTGGTTCTTACTCGGAGGCCTCACTCATGCAAAAGCCCCAGTGATTTCAATGGGTTTTGAACTAATTAAAAACTCCTCCTCCTCCTGGGATCCATAGATCCCTCAGTCCTGCTTGGAAAGGTACTCATCAACCTCCGCAGCTTTCCCTGACCTCACGGGGGCTCTCTGTGGGGATGATGACCAGCACAGTGGGTGAGCCAAGGGAGACGCCAACAGCCCTGGTCCAGAATTAGGGGAAAATCATGGTTTTGGCCCCACATTGGCCCTCGGGCGATTTAAAGTACAAGACAAACAGCTAGAGGCACTTTTGAAAACCAGGTCACTTATTCGTGTGCATAAATAAGGACTCAGGAGTAGACCTGGTTGAAATTTTGTCACCAAAGCATTTTTCAGTGAGAAATAGCTTTTCAACCAAAATAACATTTCCCCCCCTCACAGCAAATTTTCCTTTAGGGAAGAAATGTTCTATTTTTTCAAGGAAAAATGTTAACTGACATTTTATTATTGTTATTATACTGAAACCATCTGCAGACACAGTTTTCAGGGAACCACCCGTCTCTTAGGAATAGGCCGATATGGCTAAATCTGAAAAGGTCGTGTAAATAAGTCAATACGGCAATGGATGTACCACAGCGTAGCGACTTCTTGACAATGAGAGTAATATGACTGGTGAGAGTATCATTAATTTTTCTCGGATAGTAGCATTTTGCTATTAAAATACATCAGTGTATTATTTATTTCTTCTACTGCTACTACTACTGGAGAGGCCTAGAGGCCCCAACTGAGATCAGGGCTCCACGGTACTAGGTGCTACACATGCCCATAATGAGGGACTGTGCCTGGACGTGGGCTCGTGTGTAGGAGCAAGCTGCTCTGGTTTAACCTAAGGAGTGAATTTAAACTGTACCCCCCTTTTTGTAACTCTCATTTCAGTTTAAGGCAGGTGTCAGCTACACTGAAATAAACCACATGTAAGCAGAAATGAGTGCGTCCACATGGGTTTGAATTTAAACTAAACCAGTCTACATTCACACCTTAGGTTAAACTGATGGAACTTTCCCTTGTAGGCAAGAGAGACAAGAGGTGGGAGCAGAAACACAGGCACAAAGATGTGAAGGGTCTTGCCCAAGGCTCTGCTACATGTCAGTAGCAGAGGTAGGAACAGAACACAGGTCTGCTGTATGCCATGCCAGCGCCCTGTTGTCTGGGCTCTATTGTCTCTTTGGCCTTGTCTACACTACGGGAGTAAGTCGACCTAAGTTACACAACTCCAACTAGGTGAATAACATAGCTGGAGTTGACATAGCTTAGGTCGATTTACTGTGGTGTCTACACCACGCTGGGTCGATGGGAGACACTCTCCCGTTGACTTACCTTATGCTTCTTGTTCCAGTGGAGTACCGAGTCAATGGGAGAGCAATCTGCGGTCAATTTAGCGGGTCTTCACTAGACCCGCTAAATCGACCCCCGGTGCATCGATCGCTGCAGTGTTGATCCCCGGGAAGTGTAGACATGCCTTTTGTCTCTACTAAAGTATTTTAATAGAAATGTTCTAGGGGCCTGACATGTGAAATATTTGAAGGTACAAAATGGGAAGACAATTTCAATCATATACAAGGACTCCACAAATGCTGAAAAGAACAGAGGCTCAGAACCAGCGCCTAGCTTTTGAATGAAGGACAATGGCTGCAGCTGCAGTGTAGTTCACTTCGGGGAAAAATTAAAATCTGTGTATTTAGCAAGATTATGCTTGAATCAGTACCAATTTATTTTGCCAGACTGAGCGGCAGCCAATTCTCTCCCATGCGATGATGGATAAATATCATTAAATAGGAAGAGATGGAGGAGACTGATGCCCTTGTATTAGCAGGAACTAACATCACAAATCGTGCTGGAGAATGAAAGGACAAAATTGGAGAGATTTGGATGTAAATCATCCAAATGAGACAGATTAAGTACGAGGGATAAGAGAATGAACTCCAGAAAGTGAAAGTCTAGAAAGAATAAGATACCGCTCTAGTGATATTTACCAAGAGTGTTAGAAATTATGATACTTAAAGAACTTGGCAAAACTCTGCCTACATCTGCATAAGCCGTTAACAAATGTCCCAGGACTCATGGTGTATTACACTTTACGGACCATGGAAAGGCACCTGTGTAGCCTATGCATTTATAATATGGTATTCTAAGCCCTTGGGTCCTGATCCGAAGCCCATTGAAATCCATGAGAGTCCTTTCATTGACATCCATGGGTTATGGATCAGACACTTGGTGAGGAAAATCAGGAACAATCAAGTCAATGACAAACCACCTAGTGACATCAATGGAACAGGATTGGGCCCTATCTGCTGAACTAGTCGTTCAGATCTGCTCCAACGCGAAACTGCCGAACTTGATTTAATATGCAAACTAGATACCATTAATTTGGGCTTGAATAGAGACTGGGAGTGGCTGGGTTATTACACAAATTGTTATTTCCCCATGTTAAGTATCCTCAAACCTTTTTGTCAACTGTCTGAAACGGGCCATCTTGATTATCACTACAAAAGTTTTTTTTCTCCTGCTGATAAACAGCCCAGCTTAATTAATTAGGCTCTTAGCGTTGGTATAGCTACTTCCACCTTTTCATGTTCTGTATGTGTATAGTATCGGGGGTAGCCGTGTTAGTCTGTATCTACAAAAACAACAAGGAGTCTGGTGGCACCTTAAAGACTAACAGATTTATTTGGGCATAAGCTTTCGTGGGTAAAAACCTCACTTCTTCGGATGCACGAAAGCTTATGCCCAAATAAATCTGTTAGCCTTTAAGGTGCCACCAGACTCCTTGTTTTCGTATGTGTATAGATCTTCTTACTATATGTTCCAGTCTATGCATCCGATGAAGTGGGTTTTAGCCCACGAAAGCTTATGCTCAAATAAATTTGTTAGTTTCTAAGGTGCCACAAGTACTCCTACTATCCACAGAGGTGGTCTTCACTGTGGATTCTGCTCCTCAGCTCTACTACATTCTTGAAAGCTCTATTTTATTTCTTCTCCTTGTTCTCTATTATAGCAGGAAACACAGAAATTATCAGACCCTTGGTCCATCCATTCTCGCAGCCTGTTTCTGACAATGGGCTGTATCAGCAGCGTCAGAGAAAGGTGAACAAAACATCTATAGTGGACAATTATGGATCAAGTTTCTCATAGAGCAGTTAGAGATCAATTTATACACTGAAGCAGAAGTATTTATATCTAGAGCTGGTTGGGAAATGTTTTTTTCCCCCATGGAAAAGGTCACCCAAAATGACAATTTTTGTTTTTTTTCATAAAATATTTTCTTCAAAATGTGTCACATTTTCCTGACCCTCTCCCACTGCAATTTGAAAACCAAAAATAGTTTCTGTATCCAGTTGATAAAAACCTAAAAAACCCTCAGTTTTTGTTGCTGAAAAGCAAACTTTTTCAGTGTTTGGGTTTTTCGTTTTTCCAATGAAAACCTGACAGTTTTCTACAAAAACAATATTTTTTTTGGTGAAAATTTCCATTTTGTTGAAAAAGCCTGTTTTTGTCAAAAAATGTTTGAACAACTCTAAATGTCCCTTATTTTCTAAAATTATATCCAGTCTAATGTAGTTATAGGTGTTCTATTATTCATAGAAGTGTCTGACTCTTTATGAATCTTACTAAATGCTTGGCTTCATTGATACCTTGTGAAAATGAATTCCACATCTTATGTAATAAAAGCATTTCCTTTTATCTGTTTTACACATGCGGCCTTTCAGTTTCATCTAATGTTCGCTTGTTCTTCTATTCGGAGAGTGTGACAGGAATTAACAGGTGAGCCTGCACTCTGAAGTGTGAACCAATTAGTTCTCTCAGAGAAAGCTGTAATTAAAGATAATTAGCTAATCAGGCTGGTGGTCTGGGTGAGCTAATGATAGACATTTGAATAACACAACATTTTGTCCAAAGACAAAATATTTCAGCCAAAATCAGAAATATATTGATTTGGAAATGCTGACAGAGTAGCTCATGGGAGTTGTAATTTGGGTATTTATGCTATCATTCTCCTCTAACAACCAGGCTCCCTGGTTGGACTACATCTCCCATGATGCACCACTTTCACCCCTATTGGAGATGGAAGGCAGTGCATCATGGGAGTCCTTGATGATGGTGCATCATGGGATAACCTGACTTTATTAACCAGACAGGGTAATATCTATTAGATGAGTATTATTGATTTTATAATATTTTTGTTGCTCTTCATTCTAGTTCTTATGCATCCTAGTAGCTTGTTTTCTCTTTTGACCAGCACTACATACCGAGCCGAGTTTCGGTGAGTTATCCACAGGGATGCCCTGATCTTTTTCTCAGGTGGTTACAATTAATTTAGCACCCAGAAACGTATATGTATTGTTCAAATGTGTGGCACTTTGGATTTGTCAATATAATTTCATCCACTATCATGTTGTCCAGTCACATAGCTTTAACTACCTCTGAAGTTCTTCAGTCTTCTCTTGTCTAGAGTAACCTAAAAAAATATTTTCTACAATTTTTTCCGTCTTAGTGTTCATTAACTTTCCCAGGTCACTAATGGCTATATTAAACAGCACCAGTACCAAACCTTGCAGTACCCTACTATTAATCTTTTGCCATGTTGTAAACTGACAATTTACTCCTGTACTTCACTGTCTTGCTAGTTTCTGATCCATGACAGTATCTTACCTCTCACTCCATGGCCACCTAAGTCCAGATCCTCAAAGATATTTAGTATCAGAAGGGTACCGTGTTAGTCTGAATCTGTAAAAAGCAACAGAGGGTCCTGTGGCACCTTTAAGACTAACAGTCTGTTAGTCTTAAAGGTGCCACAGGACCCACTGTTGCTTTTTCCAAAGGTATTTAGGTGTCTATTCCCATTGATTTTGGTACTTTTGAGGATCTGGTCCTTACTTTCCTATGTAACCTCTTGTGATGGACTTTGGGTGGAAATTTTGATGGGAGCTGGTGGCCAAACTCCTTTATGGTGCTTTAGAAATCCCACCTTTTGTCAAAGATTTTTTTTGAAAGTCCTAATAAGCTAGGTCAACATGTTCTCCTTTATCCATTATATTTGTGTATATCTGGGAAAAATTAATAGTTTAGAGAAGTACAATTTTTCCTTTGCATCTCATGATCATCTATATCTCATATAATTCTATTTTTAACTAAAATTTCCTAGTATGAAGAAAGTTTTACTGTTTATCAGCTAAGAAAAAAGAATACAAGTAATACACAGAGTGCACAATGGTGTGAGGGCTTGTAAAGATTCCACTGGTGCTCATTATGGATGACCTACATTATTCATTCAGGGCCCTAACCAATGGCTATTAAACTCAATGGAAAGACTCACATTTACTTCATGGGCTTTGCATCTGGCTCTTTGTGGCTTTGCCACTCATGAGTAATGTGTCCATTCAAATGTATAAATACTCTCACACACCTCACCCCAGATTCCCTTGGGATTTGTTCCCCTCTGCTCAGGTTAATAAAGAGGTGCATCTAGGCCCTGTCAGATTAGTTTTTCCATCTTGCAATGGGATGTTAGCCAAGATTCCCTTTGACTTTGATGGGAGGTGTGTAGCTAACTGTGCATAATGGTTTGAAAATTGGGCTATTAGATTGCAGTCAAAGGGAGTTTTTCTAATGATTCCAATGAGCATTGGATCAGGACCTTAAATGACCAAAACCCAAGACTGTTTTGTAGAGATAAAGTACTATTTAACCTTCATTTCTTGCCCAGTGTCCACCCTCAATCCAAGTCCCTGCGCATATACTTTGAATGGAATTTGATTATCTGAAACAATTTCAATCAGCATTTCTGAAAGCCAAACCTCTCATTTGAGACTCAGCTGAAAATGAAACGGCAAATGTCCACTGAGCTTGAAAAAGTAATACAGAATTCCTACAAGACAGAATTCAATGCAACAAGGGAATGTTCAACTTTCATGTCTTACCCCCCACCTCCACTGAATAGCTGCTAAATGGAAAAACTACAGTGATAAAGATAAACAATGTTGGGTGTCATTTATAAAATATTGTTTGAAATCTGCAGGAATTAGAGAAAAAACAAGGGGAATGTTCCCATTCCTTCAAATTTTAACACTGAGTACCAGAGAGAGAATTGCTTAGTCCAAAGTGTTCAATTATAGAATAGGCCACCAGAGGAGATGAAACTACGTAAAACCTGTCCAGATAGTATCTATCCATGAGTTCCAGGTGAACATAAGAATGAAGTAGCTAAGGTGTAACAAAATTATGAAGTTTAAAATCAGCTACTATACTGGAGGGTTGTAGGGTAGTAAATATTGTACCTTTTTAAAAAAAAACAAAAATTCTGGGAATAATAATAAAAAAAAAAAAAAAGAGAGAGAGAGAGAGAGAGAGAAGCTAAGGGCACTATCTGTGGTAAGACTGGTACAGTGCTCCAGGAGTTCACATTTGTTACTGGCTTGCTGAAATCTAATAATAGAATATACTATCAGTTTGGGGTGTTTGCCCTTGTTTTCTGACAGTCTGCCTTGACAAAGGCACTCACAGTTGTGAGCCACTCCAGACAGTGTGACGGCTTGTTTTCTGTTTTCATTGTGTATCCTGTGATTTTTGGTTGTTGTTTTGTTAGGATCTACAATAAACCATGAGTAATTGTGGCTAATCTGAAATTATACAGGAGCTTACACTGTGATGCTGTGGCCTAATAGGCTAATGCGATTCTTGGCTGGGTAACCTGGGAAAGATTGAGTAGGAGAAGAGAGATTATATTACATCTGCATATAGCATTGGTGTAATATTGTGTCTAGTTCAGGGGTCTGAGAAATTGGAGAGGGTTCAGAGAAGAGCCACTAGAATGATTTTGAGGCCTGGAAAATGAGACACTTAAGGAGCTTAATATATTTGGCTTAAAGAAGATTGAGGTAACTGGACCATGGTCTATAAGTACCTATAGAGGGAAAACCAATAATAGTAATGAGGGTTCTTTAATCTAGCAAACAAAGACATAACAAGATCCGGTGCTGGTCTATGACGAGGGCCCATAGACACAATGGTAATACAAATAAATAATAAGCTTGAAAAATTCAAACTAGAAATTAACCCTCTTGTTTTTAACAGTGAGGATAATTAACCACTGGAAAAACTACTGAGGAACGTGGTAGGTTCTCCATAACTTGGAGTCTTTAATTGAGGCGGGGTTTCTTTCTAAAAGGGATGTTCTGGCTCAAATACAAGTTACTGAGCCTGATGCAGGAATCACTGGATGAAATTCTCTGGCCTGTGTTGTTCAGGAGGTCAGGCTAGATGATTATAATGGATTATATTAAAAGTCTCCAAATCTAGTAAGACTCCCATACAGTCCAGTCTGCCGAATGCTGGAAAGAGGAATTCCCTGCAGAGAGAGACTCGCAAGAGAGGTTCAGTGACCCTGTGCAGGAAATCTTTATGACGTAGTTCAGTTTCTCCTGCAGTAGCAAAGGACCTCAAAATATCTGCACAAACTGACGCAAAATACTAAACAGTGCAGCTGCCCCCACGGCTCATTGTCATTTTCCGAAGTCCTGACTCTTGAATGACTCCCAAGGCACTTTTGGTTTTGCAATGTCGCTGCTGCTGGCCTCACTCACCATTGTATGATATCAACTCTTCAGGTAAGTAACTACTCAGAATGCTCTTGTGACCCAAGTGACTCCTTAGCAGCACTGGCCAACAAGCTGGAAGATTTGGGTGTGCTTGTAGATATACTGAGTTATTTTCTCTGCTTTGCAGACGGGGAAACAGGGGAAGTGATACTGTTGCAGTCAATGCAATGTGTGATAAAGATTTATTGCAGGTAGAATGCAAATAAAGGCGTGGTAAACACTTCTTTATTACCCACAGTATGATTGCTTATGTGATCAGTGGCTGGAATCTATTCAAATTCATGTTAAATAAAAGCCCTAATAGAGATGGAGTTTTTTCTGCATTATGATGGCATGTGGTCATTGCAAAAACCTGCCAATTGCCATGTTTACCTAGTTCCTGCTTTTCTGGAATGTCTGCTGTTTTTTAAAGGCTTACGCCAGGTCTGCATTAGAAATCTTGCACTGGTTTAACTAAAGCAATTAAAATCAATCTAATTCAAATGATGCAACCCCCTAATATAGATACACTTAAACTGGCTTAACCTTCACTGAAATCGACTTTGCTTATTTCATTAAGGCCTGGTCTTCACACAGCGGTTGCACTGGTTTAGCTAATTAAAATTGGCTTACAAACTGAATTAGTTAAAACAGGTACAGAACTCTATATAGTTACTATATTGATCTACAGGTGACTTATATGGTTTAGCTTGCATCATGTAAACCAATATAAGTGTGGCCTTGTGTAGACACAAAGTTGCCCTGATATGGCTTTAAATCTATTTAGTTAAACTGGGGCAAACCCCAATAGGGACACTCAATCAATTTTAAGACCATTTTGTATCGATTAGCTTAATTTGGTAAGGAATAGAGTTAAACTAAACCAGGTTGTCTTTGCATTCAGATAGGGTTGCCAACTTTGTAATATTTAAAAATTGGACACTCCAGCAGGAGTGACAGAATCTCCCCCTGCCCCACCTCTTCCCCCCAAGGCCTCCTCCTCTGTTCACTCCTCTTCCCCTCTCCCTCATGGGTCAGGAGAGACTCACCTGCAGAGCCGGGGTTGGGAGCTGCAGCCGCCCAATGCAGGTACGAGGTGGCCGCAGCTGAGTAGGGGCTGGCCTGGGTGGCGATCTGGTGCCTCCCCCGCCCGCAGTAACTGGACTTTGGGTGTCTGGTCAGTAGATCTGACCACACATTGCCAAGTCCCCTTTTTTACTGGACTTTCCAGTCGAAAACTGGACATCTGGCTACCCTATATTCAGAGTATCCACACAGGAAGTTGAGCAAAATCAGTTTTTAAACCGATTTTTGTTAAACAGGTGCAACTGTGTGTAGACAAGGAGTAAAAGTTTCAAAAGGGATTCCATACTTAGGGCCAAAATTTTAAGTACATGTAGATGTCTGAAAATGTAGATAGATGCCTAGTGGTATTTTCAAAATGCCTAGATGCCTAACTCCCATTGATTTTGATAGATGTGGCTAGAAACTCTTGAACACCTATTTACAACTTTGGTCACCTAAATACCTTCACAAACATGTCTCTTTAGCACGTAGGAGTCAAAGAGTGCCCAGGTCTCATTGAAAGACAGTAGCACTTAAGCGCCTAAAACCCAGAGTCTCAAAAGTATTTAGGCACTGAACTCCCAATGAAATTAGTGCCAGGTAGGCTCCTAAATACCTTTGAGTATTTTCAAAAATACTCACTTAGGACCCTATGCCACTTAGACATTTTTGAAAACTTGACCCAAGGCCTAATTTACTAAACCAAGTTAAACTACCTTACGCAAGGGTTAAAGTAGGTTTAAATACATCTATATCGGGGTTCCACCAGTATAGCTAGATCAATTTTAAATCAATGTAGTGAAACCAGTGTACATTTTCTAACATAGACACGCTCCGAGCATCAAAGGTGATAAAAAGAGTGTTTCTGTTGCCAATGTTGAAGATGGCTCCGGATCTGAGCACCTGATGTCATTGACTTTACATCAGGTGCGCAGCATGTCTCAGGAGCAGGCTCTACTTGAGTAACAAAGCTGAACCTTCTACACTAGAGACTAGCAAGAGCTGCTCCTTCAGCATCTTCCCACAGGGTGTAGGAACAAAAACTACTTTATCAGGGGACTTCGCCCAGGGGGAGATATGGTAGAGACCTCACGTTCATCTTTGGGGTCTCTCTCTCACACACTTTCTATCTATTATTTCTTAAAAGTTTCTGCATGTAGAAGATGCTTCTCCCAGGCTCTAGGGCCCAGCTCCTCAAAGGTATTTGGGCACCTAACTACTAGTAATAAAAAGTGCCATCCATCACAAGGACAAAACCAGCTGTAGTGGAACGGAGGCCAACCTCCAAAAGTGTACCAAAAAAACAACGCACCTGCCCAATGAAGCCATCTAGCTGTCCCCCACCTCCTGAGCCCACCCCAAATGCCTGCTGCAATAGATGGGCTTTGCAGCGTGCTCTAAAGGTCTACTTCAGAGCAGGCAGGGAGAATGAATTCCAGGATCAAAGGGGTCCTTGTGGAGAAGGCCCGACCAGCAGCTCCCTCTCATGTCAACAGAGGGGACTACAGTTAGAACATTTAATGTGAATACAGCTGCCGTCCTATGGACCAGAAAAGAGGTGGTCTCTCAGCAAGGCAGATCCCAGGCCATTTAGATCGTCATAGATCAAACCCAACACCTTAAACGCCACCCAGAAACCAACAGAGGACCAGCGATGATTCCACCCCACTGGCATTGTGTGCTCACAGCAAGATAATCCATTTAACAAGCTAGCAGCCACCTTCTATATCAGCTTCCACTTCTGAATGGATTTCCCAGCCTTCCCCCAGCCTACAGTCATCTCCCTCCCTTTATCTCGACTGAGCTTTAACCATCTTCCACTCCTCCCTTGCCCAATCCCTACTAGATACCGAGAGAGATGCTAGACTACACCTACTGGACTGGATGAGATAAACTCAATGTCAGCAGCACAGTGACTTGGGCTCATTTGAAAATCCCTTGCCTTGCATATAATTGACAAATGAAATAATTGGCAGTCAAATAGGAAGGCACTGTCTTGACAACTTTGTATTATCAAGTTGGATCAAAAGCATCAGCTTTAGCATTAGAGACCATTGGAGAACAGAAAGGTAGGAAGTTGTTGCAAGCTAAAATCTACTTGATTTGGTCTGATAAGGCTCCAGAAGATGTGCGGCCAGATAAATGAGCGAATAGAACGTACTTAAGGTTAGATTCTGGCCCAAGCAGCTTATCGGAACCTGTTCAAATCTCTTTGGACTTGAAACTCGAGCTTTCCTTTCAGTACCCTGATTATCACGGACAGTAGCCTTAGAAGATACTTAGCTTTGGTTGCCTAAGAATTGCTTTGGCAGTAGGTGGGTGGGAGGAGTGGCCTCACTGAACCCTGACAAACGCACAGCTGGAAACCAGTCTGGCTGGCCTGTGTGTTAGTGTTGTTAAAATACATATTAGAGTTATAAGAATGTGTTTAGTCTTGATGAAATGCTTGTAGGATGCCGCATATGTTAATCTCCCTTAACATCTGTACCCCACGTTATCAGGTTATATTAAGTGTTTGTGTTGTACACCTCTAACTGTAAATCATCAGGCAGGAAAGAAGCATTAATACAAGGAAAGGCTGGGTTCCTACAGAAGGTGTTAGGTCCTGCACACAAGAAGGCCCTTTGAAACCAAATGAGCTATTGTGAAACATCAAAGGACAAAGACTTTGTTGGTTGCTCCCCCCATACCCATGAAGAGGAGACGTGCACGAGGACTCATCCCATTAGCTTGAACTCTGGTGGAAGGAAATAAAAACCCCTGACAAGAAGAAACTGCATCCCTGTGCTGCCTGGACTTCAGGGAGAGGGCAAGACTTCTAAGCATAAGCAAGGGCTCCCCAGCTGTTCAGCTTGGGTTAGCCCTAAAGGGCATATACAGCTTGCGTATTACCGCAGCTTCTATGACCTTTTGAAACCTAAGACTGTAACTCATTTGTGGGTGTACGTTTACCTGCTTTAACCTTGTAAGTAATTCTTATTTATTAACTATGAAAAGAACTCTTTAGATTGTTTTTTATACATTTTGCTACAAGCGTGGTCTTGTACCTCAGATCTCACACAATTGACTGGTCCTTTGACCTGAATATTGTTGTGATTTTTGGTGTAAGGGACCATCCATCACAAACGCAAACTTGCGTAGGTGGCAAGATAGACCAGAGTGCTCAAGGGGGTGGTCTGTGACTCCATGTTAAGGATGCTATAGTGTTTGAAGCGTTCACGCTTGATGCTTGGTTGCTGAAATCTAAGCACAGAACCCACAACCAGCTGGGAGTGTGTACCCTGATTTGTAACAATCTGCCCTGAGGTTGGTACTCACATTCGTCAGCCACTCTAGAGTGCTTGAGAAGGAGATTTTTAGGTTCGGAGACAGGAAAATGGAAAAGGTAAATACCACATGAAACTAACATGACATCTAAAAATGGAGTCATCCCTTTCATGTTGTATGTTGCATGAGAAAGGTAGTCTGCTGGGTTCCAGGCACCTCTTTGGAAGCAACACACCCCAAAATCCACCTATAACTTAAATCCAATCTGAACTTTTCTTTTAGGCTCGATTAAGGCTGTCGTCACTGCAGTGTGTAAGCCTGGGTAATTGGTACCAGGGTCTAAGCTTCTGGGTTAACCTAGCAGCCACACTGCAAAGCCATACCTGGCTTACCAGGTCCTCACTGGTGTTGAACTCACTTGTGTGTGTTGCTAGGACTTCTGGAGGTATATTCCAGGGGTCATTGTACTGCAGTAAGATGAGCTGCTCTATGATTCTTTACCAGTGATCCGTGGGAGAACTTGTCTGTGCTTCTGGGCACATGGCGGGTGGGGGAGGAACTTTGGGTAGGCACTCGAGGACATCAACACTCCATTGACTTAGACTGTGTCCTCACTCCAAAATTGGCAGTTTACCAATCTGAGTGAAAGTGGAACCCGTCTTCTAACCCACAGCCCTAGCTAGCCTGGTCTGAAAGCCCCACTAAATGCCATTGAGAGGTTTTTGTATGTGGATGGGATGGAAGTTCAGGGCAACCCAGGGGTAAGAACCTGGGCTCACTTTGCCATGAAGACACTTGAAACAGTTAACATTTGAAATGGTTCAGGTATCTGCTTCCTTCTGCACTTCCTGCTGTGGGGTGAGACCTGAAAGAGGAAATACCCAAAATACCAGTTCTTGCTTGTCTGAAACCAGACTGTTCTAAAGCTCAAGGAGGTACAGCTCAATTCAGATAAGAATCAAAATCTTGGGTTGCTTATCTGAATCCAGCCTTCAAACCTTTTTGTGGTTTGGCCCTCACTAGTTAACAGAGTACCATTAAAAGCCTGGGCTCTTGTGCGATATCTTTAGCCTTTTCCAAGTAAATATCCTTTGTGAGACTCCCATCTGACTCATTGTATTCCTTCCATCATGGATAGGTCTCAGGAATAAGGGGATTTAGATGATCTAAAGCATTCAGTTTAGTCATTCAGATTAAAGTAATTAACACCTTCCAATTCAAATTCACATTTATTGTTGACGAAAAGGTCTCTGGGAGGGTGCTAGATAAATCCCTTATGACTGAAAACAAGAATAAAGGGCTACATTTTTCAAAAGCAACCAGTGATTTTGGATGCCCATACTGCCTTCAAAGGGGCTTAATTTTCGGAAGATACTCTGCATTGTCTGCAAATTAGGCCCTTTAAAGGTGTCTTGAGTTGGGAACACAATATCACGATTCACTTTGGAACATTTAGGCCAGAAGTCACATTTTAATAACCACAAAGGATTGTATCACTTGAAAACGAAAGACAAGAAATGCTGCACATAAGCTTAAAAAAAGTAATGCGCAATTCTTCAAGCAAGAGGACATTTCTCAGTTCTTACTCCAGGGAAACGTAAGGATTGAATAAAAACTGATGAATGCCCTCAAGGATCTGGCCTTTAAAGTATAAAATATTCCTTGTATATGAAAAAAGGGCATGGGGGACTATTTTTATTGTTTTGAGGAAGGATGGGCTTTTCTGAAAGCTCTGGATTGAGACTCAGGAGATCATGTATCAGAGGGGTAGCCGTGTTAGTCTGAATCTGTAAAAAGCAACAGAGGGTCCCTGTGGCACCTTTAAGACTAACAGAAGTATTGGGAGCATAAGCTTTCGTGGGTGCAGGCTTGCATCTGAAGTGAGGTTCTTACCCACGAAAGCTTATGCTCCCAATACTTCTGTTAGTCTTAAAGGTGCCACAGGACCCTCTGTTGCTTTTTTCAGGAGATCATGTTCATTTCCACCAGAGACTTTTTACATGACTCTGGAGTCTCAAACATTGGTAGATCCTATGGGGCACCTGTGATTTTTAATCGTCATATCATCATTCTAATGTTTGGTTCCTTAGGCTCTGGGAGCCTTTTCAACACTACTCAGGGTCTAATACTGAGATGTAACGAGCCCCTACAATTCCTTGACTACCACGTGAGCTATAGGTACCCAGCCTCTCTCAGGATCATCCCCTAAATGAGGAAAAAACCCTCCTATCAAATACTCGATAAATGACATGTTTTAACAACATTTCCTTTACCTTAATACAAACCAGTTTTTGCAAGTCCACAGGAAGAACTATATATCTTCATTTATATGTTAATTTGCATTTTAGAAAAAAGGTCACTACAAATTGCATCTCTGGAGTAAGTGAAAAACATATGGTCACTTGCCTACCAGGGGTTATTAACTTTACACTTTCCATCTGGAGTCTATAAAGGATCCATTCTAAGAGATAATAAAGATGCAAGGTCACATTAAAGCACAGGGCTGGCTATAGGCGAGGCTTGCTGTATATTAAATGGGGGGGAGGGGTCATAAAAGCTTTGTTCAGTCTAAAAGACAGACAGGCATACACCCAGAATTCTCTTTAACACAATCGCACATGACAAAACAGGTTTTCATTTTATTACAAGCCATCCAGCCTCATAAACAGAAGAAGGCGGAAGATACCAGAATGGATAAAACTCAGCCCAAATAAATGAAGCTTGGAATCTAGGAGATGCGTCGTCCAAGCAAGAAGCTGGCAATAAACCAAAGAGGAAACAGAGGAAAAGAGTAAAACACCAGGGTAGGTTAGTTGCAGTATTTGATAAGCAGTATTAGAGTGGGTCAAACCAGAGAGTCATTATCAGTGGTTCACAGTCCTGCTGGAAGGGCATATTGAGTGAGGTTCCACAGGGATCAGGGATCTGGGATAAGCACTGGAATAAATTGCCCAGGGAGGTTGTGGAATCTCCATCATTGGAGACTTTTAAGAGCAGGTTAGACAAACACCTGTCAGGGATGGTCTAGATAATACTTAGTCTTGCCATGAGTGCAGGGGACTGGATCCAGCCTTGCTTCAAAGACTCTCAATGATAGAGAATCCATCATGTCCCTTAGTAATCTGTTCCAATGCTTAATTACTCTCACTGTTAAATGTTTGCATCTTATTTCCCATCTGAATTTTGCTGACTTCAGCCTCCAGTCATTGGATCCCGCTATGCCATTGTCCGGTAGATTAAAAAGCCCTTCTTTGGGCAGGTACTTTTAGAGTGGGATCAAGTCACCTCTTAACCTTGTCTTTGATAAGGTAGACAGATGGAGCTCCGTTAGAGCCACTATTAAAAATAAAACAAAAAACCCTGTTCTGTTTACTAAGGGCTTTGTGCAGGGACATAGCGTTCACCCTGATGGAGAAATTCTCAGAACGGTGCCTTCTTTTTGTGCACACATTTCTGCCTGTTGAAAACATACCCCCTTTCTGACGAGAGAGTCAGCAAACACTTTAAAATGATGAAATGCCATTGCCACTTATTGACTGCTGATTTTCTGATATTGGTGGAATAGTTTTGGAGGTCTTCGGTTACCTCTAATATTGTATATAAACTGTTTTTTTTTTAAACTGTTTGGTTTGATTTCTTTCCTTGTCCTCTTTTGCTCCTTTTCTCACAAGCTGTTTGTTTGTTTTTCCTCACTGCCTTCTCCTCTGTTCTCACCCAGATTTTTATTGGATTTTTCTTTTCTTTCTGCCCCTTCTCCACTCCTTCCTTCACAGTCTCTCCTAAGCAGGAAACAAGCCTGATCATGTGAGAGTTCATGTTGAACTTTTGAACCCCCTGATGTTGGAGTGAATTTGAGAGGAGGTTAAATAAAGCCACTTATCCCTAACATCTATATTCATAAAATTGTATATTTATAGAGCACCTCTGGAACTACCCTCCATTGAAATGTAGCCATCTCTAGAGTGGAATGTGTTGGCAGGATAGCAGGAAGCAAGCACACAGCAGAACAATTAAGGACGAGCAGTGAGGAGGTGTATTTCAGAGGAATGCGAGTAGGCAGAATATAATTGCTCACATTGGAAGCTGGCTAGACTAAAACTAATCTCAAGAAAAATACTTGGGGATCTTAATGACCCAAAGTGGTCAGAACCTCAGTTTTACATCACACCACACCTTCCATAGCGCCGTGTCCTCACAACGCTATGACAGAACACTGACTCGAAGGTAAGAATTTCATCTTCAAATCCCCAAAGCTACTTACTAATTACATTACAGCAGCACCTGGATATCCCAGCTAAGCTCCAGGTTCTGTTGTGCTAGATGTTGTACAGGCACATCACGAGAGACAGTCCACACCTTGAAAAGATGATGATTGATGATCCTTATTTGTGTTGCTACCGTGTCTACGAGCCCCAGTCACAGATCAAGACCTCACTGTTGTAAGGCACAGTACAAACAGAACAAAATGATGGTCCCTGACCCAAAGGACTTTCTATTATTATGATTATACTGCCCCTAGAGGTCAACCGATTTGGGGCCCCACTGTGCATGGTGCAGTGCACACATATAGAAAATGGAAGTTCTTGCCTCAAAGATCTTGCAGTCTAAAAGATGAGACATAACAGGTGGATTAAAAAAATGGATCAGGATGGGAGGTGGGAAGACGAAATAACAAAAATAATAGGATGCACGTGATACTTAGCTTATACTAAACAAACCAGGGGGACAAAAGAAGGAGTACTACACCTATTTGAGACTTGAGGAACAAAGAAATGAAGGGACTTGTCTAAAAATTCACACAGGAAGCCAGGAACTGAACCAAAGTCTTGTGAATTCCAAGCCTGTGCCTGACCACAAGGCCATTCTTCTGTATAAAAGATTGGGAGAGTGCTAAATAATTAAGAGGACAGGCCACCAATACCAAGCGACCTGCATCACTTGGTAAGATGGGCACAAGCAAACACTAGGCCTTTTAAATATGGCCAAAAGTAAAGTCATACCTCGAGGAACAACGAATCTGTGCCATCCTTCTAGAGTGGGGGACTCTATCCTTGGAAGCAGTGACTGAAAAGGACTTGGTGGTCACGGTGGATAAACAGCTGCACATGAGCTGGACATGTGACGCTGTGGCCGAAAGGGCTAATGTCATCCTTGGAGGTATAAACAGGAATATCCAGGAGAAGTAGGGAGGTAAACACCTCTGTATTTGACACTGGTGCGACCACTGCTGGAACACTGTCTAATGCTCGTGTTCACAGTTCAAGAAAGATACTGATACATTGGAGAGGGTTCAAAGAAGAAACACAAGCATGATTAAATGATTGTCAAACATGCCTTGTAGTGAAAGACTCAGGGAATTAAATCTATTTAGCATCACAAAGAGAAGGCTAAGGGGTGACTTGATCACGGTTTATAGGTACCTACATGGGGAAGAGCAATTTGATAACAGAAGACAAGGATCTGACAAGATCAACTGGCTGAAAGTTGAAGCTAGAGAAATTCAGACTAGAAATAAGGTGCAAAGTGTTGACAGTGAGGCTAATTAACCATTGGAACAACTTACCAAGGTTGTGGTGGATTCTCCAGCACTGGCCATTTTAAAATCAAGACTGGCTGTTTTTCTAAAAGAAACGCTCGAGTTCAAAAAGGAATAAATTCAGGAAAGTTCTACAGGCTTTGAAATGCAGGTGGTCAAATCAGATTATACTTTCTGGCATTAGACTCTATGAATTGACACCCTCAGTTTTCCTTGTAGTAACAAGCGAGTGATGGGAGACTCCAGTACTAGAAATGACCCAGCCTGACCCTGCCTCAGCTTGGGAGATCAGAACCTGAGGTGCGTTGGCTCTGGGCCCTGGGTTGTGCTGAGAGGACGTTATATTTGACATCTCACTTTGACTTTTATGGGATTTTTTATTCAGTAAACACTGAGCACCTCCTGAGGAGGGCACAGACCATGCACGTTTACCGTACTTAATGGCATCCCACAAAGAAACAATGGGAATTCCTTTTCAGTGTCTTTTTACACATGCAAGAGATTGGGACAAGAGTGCTGGAATAGGGTATGACCCAGTCGGTCCAGAAGCGGGGAAAAGAACTTCTTTTCTAGAGCTGGGTGGGAAATGGTTTTGCTGTCCCATGAAACATTTTGAGATTTCAGAATTTCCCCCCAAAAAGTCCAAAATTCAAAATTTTCACAAATGGAAAATTTGGAAAGAAAAAAGTCACGTCAGGTCAATCAAAACATTTCACTTGGATAATTTCAAAATGTTTCATCTGGATGTCAACCATTTTCCAAAAAAAGTTATATTTTAGTTAGGTTAAATTTCTAAATTAAAGGTTGTTTCAAGCTGGAAAGCCCATTTTTCCCCCCATTTAGAAAATGTCAAAAATGGGATGTTTGAACGATTCCCCCATCAAAAATTAGTCAAGCTGAGAAATTTGTTGAAACTGACCTTTCTTCAAAATGTTTCAGTTCTGACAAATTGGTATTTTTTGATTAAAAAAATTCAAGAAATTCCTGACCAGCTACATTAATTTTATTCCAGAAGATGAAATGGAGTGTCTAAAATATTTTATCTTAGTAAAACCGAGTTTGTTATGATTTTTGAACCAGTAAGTGCCTGATGCTGTGGGCAGAATTTCTGATGAGGTCAAGTCTGGTAGTTACTGACTTGTTTGCAGAAGGTGAGAATTTTAAACTTAACTTTCTTTAATAGCTCATTAAGGAAGCAAATTTATTTTGACAGACCTGGAGCCAGGAAATAGTGTCTTAGTGACCCATGTGTGCTCGTAAGGAGCATGTTTATAATGCAAGAGGAGGGTTGTGTGTTAAGGTAGCTGCTGAGTTTCCTTGACAAATAAAGGGCCTGATCCCGCAAACCCTTATTCACAGGAAGAGCGGTGACTCATGTGAATAAGCAAATTAATCACTCGGACTATATATGCTTTGGCGGTTTTGCATTGCTCTGCTGGCTCAAAGAAGCTATAAACACAGTTTAACGCATTAACTGGGCATTCCCCTTGCTGTAGGTCTTCCCCATCCCATCCCCCAGCACAGGAGGCGTGGCATGAAATGCCTCCGGGACAGGGCCGGCTCTAGGCACCAGCAAACCAAGCACGTGCTTGGGGCAGCACATTTTCAGGGGCAGCATTCCGGCCATCGTTTTTTTTTTTGCTTAGGGTGGCAAAAGCCTAGAGCCAGCCCTGCCAACAGTAGCGTGGGAGGTGGGAGGGGGGGAAGGGCCCTGGGACTGCTGTGGTTTGTGTCGGGGAGCAGCACCCGCACCTTGTGACTGGGTTGAGCGGGCTCCAAGCATGGGACACTCGGGCTGGGGACCGCCGCGCGGGGCGCACGGAGCTGCCTGCAGGTGCCGCAGGGTAGCCGCCCCCCAGCACCGCAGCTGGGGCTGGGCGAAGCGGCCTGAGCCACCCAGGGACTGCGGCAGGGCGACCAGGAGCAGCAGCAGCAGCGGGGCCATAGTGGGGACCGGTGCCCGGGGCGCTGCCGTGCAGGGCCTGCGTCCCGCTCTCCAGGGCTCTGCTCCTTCTGGGGCTACCCTGCATCAGCTCCTCAGTCCCCTGCTGGGGCAGTCCCCCAGCTCTGCCCTCCCGGGTCCCGGCTGGTCCTGGAGGAGAGAGCCCTGGCTGGAGGGACCCTGGGCTGAGGCACGGCCCGGGACTCCCGCTGCTTACCCCAACCCTGCCAGCGCTGCACCGGCTGGAGGTGAGGGGGCAGCGGGTGGAGTCAGCACTGGTGGCGGGGGAGTCCAGGGCTGGGGAGGCAGGGGTCTGTGTGGGGGAGCACAAGGCTAGGGTGGGGGGGCAGCCAAAAATTTTTTTGCTTGGGGCGGCAAAAACCTAGAGCCGGCCCTGCTCTGGGATCCAGCTATTTTTGGCTAGCTACAGAAGTTAGAGCAGATTTGGGGCCGCTCTAACTTGTACCAGGGACCAGACAGGTCCTCCTGCCAGCCCCAAGAGCTAAGGACAGCAACGGCTGTGCAAAACCACTTTTTGCCCTCCATTCTAATCTTGCACCAGCTGTTGCTCAGCCAGACCAGAAAATCTGATGCTAATTTTGTAAGGATTTGCAGGGTTGGGCCCTTCTTGTTCATGGCTGCTGGAGCATAGCTTCTGCACCGTTTGCTCAAAGGACTATTAATGAGCCTAATAAATCTCCTAACATTTGCTAAGGAGCAAATCCAGTCTCCACTTCTGTCATTATTGAAGTCTCTCCATGCAGGAGCGGCTCCGATGGGAAAGGGAGGGAGTCCGATTCCAAGGGGCTATGCAAAGCCTGTGAAGGTCCATGCGGACTTCTTGGATGACAGCATGCAGTGGGTGTGCCCAAGTGGGACATGGTCCATCAGGGCAGGGACAGGTGCATGGATCTTCCAGTCCTCCTCCTCCACCTCCACACAATGAGGCAGCGTTAAGGTGTACAAGGCTGAAGTAGCCCTGTTGGATCAGCTCCCTGGGTTTGGGTGGTAGCATGCCTCCCCTTCTTTCCACTGTGTATCTGTCTGGCCCCCAGCCCAGACACTCAGTCTCAGCCTTGCACTGAGGAGTTCCCTATGGGGATAAGGCGCGCGAAC
Organism: Malaclemys terrapin pileata; assembly: GCF_027887155.1. NCBI lineage: Eukaryota > Metazoa > Chordata > Testudines > Emydidae > Malaclemys > Malaclemys terrapin. The sequence goes on from NC_071507.1 coordinate 4,432,743, forward strand.
CTCTCTTTCACATATTAGCAGCAGGTCATTTCTGGAAAGCAAACCCAGGGCCAAATTCTGCCTTGGGAGTTTTGTGTGCAACTCCCATTGATGTCAGAGTGACGGGGTGACCCTGAAGGCAGAATTGAGACCTAAGCCACTAAACCCTATGTTAGCGCTGGCTGCTTGTCAGGTTTTAGAATTTCTTTGCTCACTGTCAGGTCCTGCATCATCCCAGTGGCTGGATCTCCCCTCATTAAGAAGACTATAAGCACTTCCATTCACAAGGCAGGTGTGTCATATTTCCAGACACAGAGAAAAGCCATGAGAATGACAACACTGACACCCCTTCTAGCCAGTAAAGACTGAGCCAGAAAATAAATAAAAACAGGAGACTACAAAAAATGAAACCCAAACCTCTTACCCCAAGCAGAGCTTTTACCTTAAAAAGAGAGACCATGAAATCCACTAGGGTCTTCGTTATTAATTTTACACGAACGGTGCTCAGGCCCTGTTCCTCAAAGGGAACAATGGGAGTTGGGCACCTAAATACCTCTGAGGATCCGGGCCTCAGAGACTATAGGATGTGCAGCAGTATAAATCCTTGAGAGAGAAGATAGGGAGCAAGCCTATGGTCAGAGCCTCAACCACTGTCAGTTCAGAGCAGCTGTATTAACAAACATCAACCTCTCTAATGAGATCCAAGCATGTATTTCAAGTTCAGTGCATGCTTAAGTGCTTTGCTGAATTGGGACTTACATTTAAAAACTTTCAATGACATTTTTTTTAAAATCATTTTCTGGCAATAGGATTTGTAAACACATCCCATCCTGCAGTCTTCCCATCACCCTGTTATAACAAACATTGGCTCTGGGGGATTGAGCTCAATTATCTTCACCCCTTTTCACCTTTGAGTCCACCAGCAAGGTGGAATTTCACTAAACAGATCCTCTCCCATGACCTCCCTCTATGCCTAACCCTTCTCTTCCCCGCAGACACTTTTTAAAACTTCATTTTGAGACCTCAGGTAAAATTTTCAGAAGCACTGTTGTGATTTAGAAGCCCAAGTCTCATTTTCAAGTGACTTAGGCACCTAGGGCCAGATTTTTAAAAAGGTATTTAGTTGCCTAAAGATGGGGTGAGGCGCCTAGTGGGATTTTAAAATGGCTTCTCCATATGGGCACTTTTGAAAATCTTAGAATGTGCCTCTTCATCTTTGGGCACCTTTGAGAATCTGGCTGCTGGGACCCTAAATCCCCAGGAAAGTCAGCCCAATTCAGGCTGCTAAATCACGTAGGCATTTTTCAAAATGTTACCCCAATCTCAGTTAAAATTTAGCAGAGTCCCTTTCCTTTATTCGACAAAGAAAGTATTTTCACACCTACACCAAAGTAGTTGAAAAATCCATTGGTATAATTTATTTCATGTACATTAGTTTGGGGATAATTGTTTAAAGTTGTTTTGAAGAATGTTTTAATATCAGATTATTTCTTTAACAATACTAAGGACATATCCAGCTCCACACAAAGACCTTCTATTCCCCCACAGTGCCCAAGAGGAAATAAAATTGCACAGAAGCAGAATTTCTTTCCTAACTGCATCGAAATCCAATTTTAAAATGAATACGCGGCCAGGATACAAACTGTTGTTGTATTCAGTAGATCTTTGATATTGGACAGCATCCCATATTATTTTGCTCTGAAGCTCCAGTTTGCAGCTCTAACGCCTCAACCTAAAACATGTGCTCGGTGTCGGTATATTATCTGCATATATGCCTCTCCATCTGTATGGTACTGGATGGTGATAAAAATCTCTTTAGAAAAAAAAACCACCACTACCAGGCACTAAACTATCTCTGTAAATAATAATCACAAATGGATTTGTCTGCTTTTGATTTCAAAACACACGAATGTCAGAGTCCATAATGCTTCCCCGGTCTATTGAAATATATTTCCATATCATAACATTCCGACTCCCTCCTGTTTATTACTGATCCCAGCCATCCTGTAACAAATCTATTCAGGGAGGCCCATGAAAAGGGAAAGAGAAATGCAATCCATTCAGCAACCTTTGCTTCTTCTGACACCCTCTGTCTCCTCCTCTGGTTCATAAAGAACTTTTTGTTGGTTCTCGGCAACCAGGGAAGGAGAATGCAGCCGGCTGGATCATGGTTTATGCTGTCTGCAAAACACGAACAGTACGGGGATCGTTTGACCTTGGATGTGTTTATTGCAGTGGGGGGAAATTAGCAATAAATAAAGGCAAGTGGGCAGAAAAAGACTGAGACCCTCGGGGACTCTTGTGTCTGTAGGGTCCGAGTCAAAAGAGGCTTGATTTGCGGCTATATTTTAACTCAGTCACTGGAATAATTTATCAGAGCAAGGACAAGTCTAATCTGAGTGCTTGCAATATAATGGAGATATACTGTACTTACCCTATGCAATTATATTCTGCTGGGTCTTTACTTAGGGCCTGATCTAGCAAAGTAATTTAGTAGGTGTTTAAGCATGTGAGGAGCTGTATTGATTTCAGTGGGATTACTCATGTGCTTAAAAGTAAGCACATGCTTACATACAATGCTGACTCAGGGCCAGAGGACACAGTACCTTGCAGAATTGAGCCACTCGGCCCTGATTCATCAGGGTTCTTAAGCACGTGCATAAAATGAATGGGGCTGCGTATTGGCTTAATATAACGCATATGCTTATGTGCATTGCTGAACTGGGGGTCTAGGGCCAGATCCGACTCCCACTGATGTTAATGGGAAAACTCTGGTTGCCTTTAAGAGGTGTTGAATTGGGTCCCTTTGTGAGAGTCCTTTCTGGGTCTCACATTAGTTTTAAGTGGCATCCAATGAAATTACTCTTCATTTACACCAGTGTATGGAAGAGGAGGATCGGGCCCATTCCTTTTTTTAAGTCAGCTGTTCTGCTTGTGTCTAACTCATCTTCCCCACTATGGATTGCTTTTCCTTTGGCAGACCATTGAAAAGGTTTGAATAATACACCAGGAAAGAACAGACCAATAAATTCAGTACTCAAAAGATTAAAGACAACACTAAAAAAACCCACTTTCCTGTATCACAGCACAGGTGTTTGTTTAGCTTAACCAAACACAGCACAATATATGAAAGACACAAACTAATAAAGGCACTTCGTTTTGTAAAACTAGCCTTCAATTAGTCAAAACTTTTACCTTCTTTTTTCTCCACAGATGCTTTTATCTATTACTGTTTTATAGGAGTTGCATATGTGGGATCAGGGTTTGTTTTGTTTTCTTTTTCAGTCAATTAAAGTCGTGCTTAGCAGACTTATGTGGCAGGTGTACGTGCCTCGGGCAAGGGCAGAGATGGCTCTCACCCAAATTCACTCTCAGTCAGCTGCCTTCACTAATTGTTGTACCTATCAGCCTGCTTTCATTGTAGATGAACAGTGAACCTACTTAAGAGCTGAACAATCAGCTTTATGCGGAAGCCACCAGGGAAAATGCAACATGTGGAAATAAAGAAGAGGACTGAAATGAGAAGGGCAGAAATGTGTTGGCGATGCTCGGGATCAAAGAAGAGATGCAAGGATAACTTGCAAGGAGCTTTCAAACTTGCTTTAAATATTCGTTCCCAGGAAAACACGACTATGGTCTAAGACTAGCATCCCACAATGCAATCTGTCTTCGGTACTTACATGGCCCCATCATCCTAGTATCTGAGAGCCTCTCAATCTTCAATGCATTGATCCTCTCAACCCCCCTACCAGGGAGGGCAGTGCTGTTATGCCCATAGTACAGATGGAGAAATGAATCACGGAGAGGTTAAGGCCCAGTTTTTAAAAGGCATTTAGGGATTGCTGCACTCAGGGTTGCAACACCTAACTGATTTAGGAGACTATGTTTCATTTTCAAAAGGGATTTAGGCAGTCCTTCACTGGAGATGGCTTTCCTATGTAAAAAACCCCAGTCATGAAGTTAAGGCCCAATTTCTCCTTTCCCTGCAGAGCTAGAAATGGGAGTTGGGACCTTTCAAAAGAGTTTGTCTGTTTTTCAAAGGAAACATATAGCATTTGCTTCTACCACTGGGAAACCCACCTGGTATCCTGCCAGCTTACCTGCCTGACCCGGCCGCTCCCCTGACAGGCTACCAGGGAGCTGGGGCTTCTGGGAAACTCCAAAATGTTCTTGCTGTGGGAACATAGGTGTTTTCTAAATGAAATATTGCAGGATTTCACTTCCATGACAATGTTTGCGGTGTCGGCTTTTTTCCTGATCGGGGACAATTTCCTCCACCCCCAAAACCTCAAATAATTTTGTGGTGACAAATCTGGCTCTTTGCTTTTTGATATTGACTTTAGAAAATACAGGATCAGACCCTTGGTAACTAACCCTAATTGAGCAAAGCACTTAGTCTTAAGCATGTGCTGAAGTCTCTTCCAATTCACCTGCTTCACTTTAATTCATAGATTCATAGATTATAGGACTGGAAGGGACCTCGAGAGGTCATCGAGTCCAGTCCCCTGCCCGCATGGCAGGACCAAATACTGCCTAGACCATCCCTAATAGACATTTATCTAACCTACTCTTAAATATCTCCAGAGACGGAGATTCCACAACCTCCCTAGGCAATTTGTTCCAGTGTTTAACCACCCTGACAGTTAGGAACTTTTTCCTAATGTCCAATCTAGACCTCCCTTGCTGCAGTTTAAACCCATTGTTTCTGGTTCTATCCTTAGAGGCTAAGGTGAACAAGTTCTCTCCCTCCTCCTTATGACACCCTTTTATATACCTGAAAAAGCACATGCTTAAGTGCTTTGCTGACTCAGCGCTTAAGGCAGAGGGATGGAAAAATGGTATGAATAAACATTTGAAAAACTCTCTCAAATGTTCCTTAAATAGTTCTTCTGTAATATGAGGTACGGAAAGAGGAGATGATCATGAGATGTGGGATAAAGATTTTATTGGCATTAGTTTGAGGTGACCTGTAGAACTCACGGAGAGCTGTACCCATTGGTGAGCAATGCAGCCATCCTACACTGTGTAGAGTTTTATTCATTCACATCTTGCACCACTCAGAAATTGTTTTTCATTTTAACACAACCCTGGAAATGCTGAAAACTGGAGCGGTTTTAACCTATGGAAAGAGAGTAAGAAGACAAGAAAACAGGCTTATGTGCTATCTCCATATTAATTGCCTATACAGTCATTCAAGACTATTATTTGTATCACAATAATATCTCAAGGCCCCCACTGAGATCAGAACCCCCATGGTGTTAGGTGCTGCACATACACGTAATAAGAGACAGTCTCCGCCCTGAAGAGCTTATGCTCTAACTAGTCAAGTTGGACAAAAGCAGCAGCATTGTTCCCATTTTACAGATGGGGAACTGAGGCACAGGGACATTAAATGACTTACACAAGATCACACAAGATAAACACAACTTGTATTGGATCTCATTTCTTTTAATGCTGAGTTTTAACTATAAGACAATCTTTCCACTCGAAGAAAAGCGGCTTGTATCAAACCTCACTTTAATAAACCTTATTCTTTTGTCCTGCCAGGCTGCCAAGAAAAATAAATATTTCTGCTTTCTTTAAATGTATTTTTCCCATTGATGAGATGCCCCCTCCTTCCGAATACATGCTGTTATTTGCTGCTGCAACATTCTTGGTTAGTCTGACAGCTAGTAATTAGAGACCCTGTGAGGAGTAAATGCCTCTTTATGTAAAATAAAATGTTAAACTGGGCGATAATGGAGGAAATTAATAATGCCCAGAAGATGTTAAAGGTAAATATAATTGTAAGGTAAACATACTGGCTTTAAATATTGGCTTTTATGTGACAGCTGCTTTCTAAGCACCTGCTTTTGACTCTTATTCACAGCAGTAATTTACAGGCAGCAGCTTTTGCTTAGGCACACAAAATTTTTGCTGAATTCTCATTGTCTTAGTTCTTCTCCTTTCTTGCTCATGAGGTCGTCTTGACCATCATTTTTTCTTGACCAGTGAGACATGTTAACACCATTATGATCCTGATGTTGTGTCACAGAGCGCAACGAGAGAAAAAAAATACATAAAAATAATATCTCCCTGCCAACCTCAGGAACAGCTGGTATTTACTTTCAGGATAGCCATATTTCCATCCTTCAATGGGCACACTGCCTCGGGCTGCTTAAAAGGAGCTGTTCCTTCTGTGGATTGCAATGCTGATAGACAAGATCTCCCAGATCCCCCTTCAAGGATGTCACAAGTTCATGGCCCTGAATCAGGGCAGAACTTCAGCACATGATTCATTTTAAGATCAGGCTTAAATCCTGCCGCATCTGATGGGTCTCTGTGCAGGAGAGAGGATCTCCCTGTATGGATCCAATTACAGGGCTGAGGCAATACAGAGTAAAGCGGACACAGAGGACGACCAGGGAATGAGCCTGTTTGGGAGACCTGGGGTGAAATTCTGGCCCAATTGAAGTCAATGGGAGTTTTGTCATTGACTTCAGTGGGGCCAGGGTTTCATCCTGTGTATTTAACACACTCAGTCAGGGTTGGGCCTCGTTTAAAACCCATTTAAACATGACAAATATGAAAGATGGACTTGAAAGTTCAGGGCTGCATGTTCAGGTTAGGTCTGAGAGAGAGAGAGAGAGAGAGAGAGAGAGAGAGAGAGCGAGCATAAGAAAGGCCAAACTGGGTCAGAACAAAGGTCCATCCAGCCCAGTATCCTGTCTACCGACAGTGACCAATGCCAGGTGCCCCAGAGGGAGTGAACCTAACAGGTAATGATCAAGTGATCTCTCTCCTGCCATCCATTTCCACCCTCTGACAAACAGAGGCTAGGGACACCATTCCTTACCCATCCTAGCTAATAGCCAGTAATGGACTTAACCTCCATGAATTTATCCAGTTCTCTTTTAAACCCTGTTATAGTCCTAGCCTTCACAACCTCCTCAGGCAAAGAGTTCCACTGGTTGACTGTGTGCTGTGTGAAGAAGAACTTCCTTTTATTTGTTTTAAACCTGCTGCCTATTAATTTCATTTGGTGGCCCTAGTTCTCATATTATGGGAACAAGTAAATAACTTTTCCTTATTCACTTTCTCCACACCACTCATGATTTATATACCTCTATCATATCCCCCCCCGTCTCCTCTTTTCCAAGCTGAAAAGTCCTAGCCTCTTTAATCTCTCCTCATATGGGACCCGTTCCAAACCCCTAATCATTTTAGTTGCCCTTCTCTGAACCTTTTCTAACACCAGTATAGAATGAATTCAAATTGCAAATAGGAGCATATACATCATTAAGGGCCTGACCCAATGCCATAGCATGCAGGAAAACCACTTGAAGATTGAGCTTGTCCATATAGATCCCAATTCACCAGTCAGTCTCTAGTCATTAAAGCATGTGTTTAACTACATGCATGTGATTAAGTTTCATTCTTTCTATCTTCTGTGGTCCCCAGAAGTATTTCTTCACACAATGCACAATCAACCTGTGGAACTCTTTGCCAGGGGATGCTGCGAAGGCCAAGACTATAACAGGGTTCAGAAAAGAACTAGATAAGTTCATGGAGGATAGGTCCATCAAAGGCTATTAGCCAGGATGGACAGGGATGGTGTCCCTAGCCTCTGTTTGCCAGAAGCTGGGAATGGGCGATGGGATGGATCACTTGGTGATTCCCTGTTCTGTTCATTCCCTCTGGGGCACCTGGCACTGGCCACTGTCAGAAGATGGGATACTGGGCTAGATGGACCTTTGGCCTGACCCAGTCTGGCCGCTCTTATGTTCATTAATTTAGTATCTGAGCAGCTTCCAGTCTTTAATGTACTTATCTTCATACAGCCCCTGTGAGGTAGGATAGTGCTATTATCAGTGTTTCACTGATGGGGAACTGAGGCCTCAAGAAGCTAAGTGACTTGCTTAAGGTCACACAGGAAATCTGTGGCACAGCAGAGAATTAAGCTTTGGTTTCCCAAGTCTTAAGCTAGTGCCATAACCATTGGGCCATTCTTCCACTCCATGCTTTAATGGGCACTGATTCAGGCCCACATACAGCCCCCACTTGTGAAACTAGTTTGGAGGGTTGTTCTGTTTCTGGCGTGTATAAGATGCTTCTATCACCTTTTTAAAAACGGATTCCTACTTTGGGAAAACGAAGCCATCCGGGGGCCAGCTCTGTGATTGGTGTAACTCCATGGACTTCAGTGGAGCTGGGCTGAGGAGCTGGCAAGCCCAAAGGATTTACATTCCAGGAGTCTCAAACTAGCTTCACGAAGCAAAAACAAAACAGTTGACGTTCACAAAACCGCAGACTCCACGAAGTTCGGACTGCCCTAATTTTGACTAGCCCAGGAGAGAAAGCCATCCAATTAGTGTTATTGTGTCTAATTCCTCTCACCACGCTGCAAACTGCACGGCCTTTGCTAGCAGGAGCTGCTGCACTCTGCATTTGTACTAGGCGGAGATTTGTCAGCTCAGATTCATTTCATTAGTTATGAGGCTCTGCACTGCTCTGCATAACGCTTAGGCCTGGTCTACACTATAGATCAATGCAAGGTAGCTTACGGCCACCTAGCCATGGAAGTGTCTACGCTTAAATTTCACTCCTGCCAACATAACCACCCCACCACGCCGACTTAAAAACTCCCCCTCCACAGGCGGCGTAGAGTCAAGGTCGATGTAGTTAGGTTGACGCAGCATCTGTGTAGACGCTGCACTGCTTACGTCAACTGGCTTTCGTGAGCCTTCCCACAATGCCCCACACCGACAATACAATCGATACAAGCACTCCTGGTGAGGACGCACACTGCCGACACATGCAGCAAAGCATAGACCTCCATGAGCGATTTAATTACTGTGGTGGCCGTATGCAGACGTAAGTTAGGTCGACTTAATTTTGTCGTGTAGACGTGGCTTTACACATCGCACAAAGGCACTACATGATGCTTTACAGCAAATGAAATGACAGATCTGTGCCCTGAGGTGCTTACCCATGAGGCATTTGATCTTGCAATCCTTATTCTCAGAAATTGCAAGCACACCGTTCCCTCGACTGCAATGAGGCTATGAATGCAGGTAAGGACTGCAGGAGTGAACCCAAGCTTAGACATAACTAGGGCTGATCGAAATGGTCCCCTGAAAACTTTCAGTGTAAAATTGGGTGTTTCATTAAAAAAATATTTGCACAGAAAGTGTTGGCGTTCCTCAAGGAAGATACTTGAGAAAAGCTTGAAAATATAAACTCTATAGGCTCAAAAAGCAAATACAAATATCAAGACCTCAAAGTATGATTTTGCTTTAAAAAAAAAAAAAAAAGCCATGAAAACAGATGGTTTTTTTTCCAAAAGCTGCCTCAAACAAAAAGATTTGTGGATGGGAAAACAAATACTTTGGGGACCAAAATGTGATTCTGCCCCTGCCTCTCCCAGGTTTTCGGTTTTCTGCTGAACATTTCAACAAAAATGAAGTTTTTCCCCCCCATTTTCATCTAAATTTCCTGCAAGTCAAAAATCCTTTTCCCAACCAGCTGTTGAGAACACAGCACAAGATGGCAGTAAACAAAGGATGGGGTGAGGCATACGGGCAAATGAGAAGGCTAGGAGATATCAAGCATTCACAATTCTAAAGAGAGACATGTACAACCGCTCATTCAAATAATTTCCACAGGGCCTGATCCAAAGCCTACTGAAGTCAATGGGAATCTTCCTATTCACTTCAATGGGCTTTGAATCAGGCCCTTAATCGATTGCATGGGATCCCTTTCTGGGCTCAGTTGTTATTTTGGGGACTGTAAGGAGAGTCCTAGTGTCTCTGACCATCCTACCACCACCTGCTCAGTTTATGCACAGGCAATCTGGCTGCTACTGACTAGCTATCAAGTACAAAATCAAACACCTGTGTGCCGGATAGGCACAGTGTGTGTGTGTTTGCTTAGGGCATTGCTGATCTATCTGCACAATGTTCCATGTGCCAGATGCTTTCCTAGGAAAGGGATGGAGAAGAGAGGCCATGAGACTGAAAGTCCATAGTACAGTCATTAAACAATTTGTTTTTCCGATCCTGCTCATCCGGTTATAACCTCCTGCTGGATTTTCTATCCCCCTCTTTTCACCATATTTAATTTCTCCTCTAATACTCAATGAAACTCTCAGCCGTGGCTTGCCAATGTAATTTGCTTTCTCTTTGCTCTGACACAGCGCTAATTCCCATGAAACATAACATGCTAGACTAGGGATACTCAGACTGAGGCTTGCGAGCTGCAGGTGGCTCTTTAATGTTTGTCTTTGCAGAGCATGCTATTAAAACACTGTGTGATTTAATTATTAACCAATCAGGATGCTTTTACTATGGTCACTTGTTTCCTTGCTCATGGAGAGCTGTTGAATATATAGTGCTATAGTAAATGAAACAAGGAATTCACACAATGGTGGCTCTTTTGGGTAATGCTGAACGCTAATTTGGCTCCTGAACCACTGAGGTCTGAGTATCGCTGTGCCAGACAGTCATGCGTGCTGTACAACAAAAGATTCACCATTCTCAGTTAGTAATTCCAGTGTTGCCAGCTCTCATGTGATTTTATCACAAGTCTCATGGTTTTCAGTATTTTTCTTAAAGCTCCAGCTCATGGAGTCATGTGATTACAAGAATCTCAGTTTTAACTGCTTAAAAAGCATGTTTCTAGCCCTCTTGGTTGCAGAGAAAAGCCTGGCAACCTGAACTCTACCGACTCAGAAAGCAGAAGTCAAATGAACAAACCCCAGATTTATAGAAATCTTATGATTTTTAAGCCAATCCCATGATTTTGGGGCCCTGACTCACGATTTTGGAATGCTTGACTGGCAGTACCCCATCATTCCAAAGTGAATTTAGCACTGTTGAAAGGTGTTAGATAGTGGAGTAAGCACAGGTCATCCCCTGAATTCTAATCCTATCTATGCCACTGATTTGCGGTGAGGTCTTGGGCAAAACATTTACTCTCTGCATTGTATTGCATATTTTAACTGTAAAAGCACCTAACGCCAGGGATAGGAACTAAAGTAGAAATCAAAACTATAAATATATATTGGTAGACTGGCGGTCTGGAAAGGGGCTGTAGATGTCCTGCCCCATGTTGTGTGATGCAGAAGCAGTAAAGAGGAGCTCTTTCAAACACTTTGGGCCCAGAGTGATTTCTGAACACCACAAGACGACTCTAGGAAAGAACATATCCTTTTCCCTAGATAACACGGGGCTTAGATGGGTTCTTTTTGGCTGGGAACTTACTTCTGTTTTGGTTCAAATGGGCTCATTTCTGAGTTCATGATGGAATATGAAAGAAATCGAAGGTGAGATTTTCAGAGATGCATACGTTTTGGAAACCAATTTCCCTTTAACATTAATTAAATGAAATGAATTTATTAAAACTGAGTGTTCAAATCCCTTAGCAGCTTTGAACATTTCAGCCGAAATTTTTGAGTAGTTTTGCATTTTGCACACCTTTAACATTTTTCCTAAAATATTTGTTATTTTTAATGCTACACCAGACAAGGAGAAAAGAAAAATGTGCTTTAACCCTCTCTTCTCCCCGCTCCCTGTGTCCTTCTCCCAGTGTTGCCAGCCCCAAAGATCTAAAACGTATGAGTCACAGCCTGACAAAATAATAAAACTGTTAATATGAGGGTTTTGTTTTTAATTAAAAAAAAATAGCTGTGTTCTTTTTATTTGCCTTCTGTTTAAGCCTTTAGAGTATACTTGGGTCACATTTTCAAGCTCTTCTCTGAAGCAATAAGGCCTAGAAAATCATTTAAAAAAACCCTAAAAACCTGTGATTCTCACATAATCACAGGACTCCAAGAGCTGGGACCTTAAGAAACACCAAAAATCACAAAACACAAGATAAAATTGGAGGAGTTGACAATACAGTTATATATTTTGGGCTTGATTCCAGTTTACACTAAGGCTGTTTTGCACAGCTCTTGCAGTATACATAGGCCTTACATTTACTCTCACTTTATGGACCCTTTATATTGCCTGAGTGATGTGAAGTGGCTTTAGTGTAACTGAGAATTTGTCCCTTTGGACCTGATTCTTAGTTTGAGGAAGAACTCTACAGAATTCTGGCAGTATAAAAGGGTCTTAAAATTAGCATCTATGTAACATATACCCATTTGCACTGCCAAAGCACGGTAAATGAGAAATCAGGCCTATTATGTTATAGTTCCTCCAATCAACTCCAGAAAATAATCAGGATTTATAGCAGAAAACAGTGTCATAAATATTTCAGTATCAAGCGTCTTTTATGGTTAAATGGTGGATGGGAATCATTGTTTCAAAGACCAAAATATTGATTACAAAGGGCATGCAGTACACACAACCTGAATCTGTTCTCTGGGGCTGTAATCACATTCTCACTTACAACAGGAGAATAGCTGGGAGAACTGTTTAACTGTTTACTACTTCAAGACATTTTAAAAGGTAATGAATGTACAAACATCACAGGAAAAGAGCACTCTGGTAACATGGCTTAGGCTCATGATAGAAAATTCAAACAATATTAGACTCAAAAAGTCAACATTAGACACACTTCTACTAAGGACCTACAAACAAACAGAGTTCCTCTGTACACACATTAACAAACACAACTCAAATGATGATGGCTGCTTTCACCTTTTCAGTGCCTCCGTTTAATATACAAGCATTGTAGTGGTTATTGTTTATTTCCAGATACGAGAGAGCCATTTGCTAAGGGATTTCACTTTTAGTGCATTTTATGCTGGCGACTCCTGTGTATCTTACAGCCTCTTGGGAAGTGCAGGGTTGGACCGAGGACTCACTCTTAAGAGTTATTCTACCAAATTCCCAGGGGAGTATTCAGAGTTTGTGCACCCGTGGGTTTGAGAGCTAGGAGATCTTGCAATAATGCGACTGTGGAATAAGAACAAACCTCTTTTCAGGGAGCCAGCTGTAGGAACACTTGGGGAATGTCTACACTGCAAAAAACCCAAAAACCTCATCTACAGACGGGGCTTGTGGGGCTTGCATTATGGAGCTAAAAATAGCTATGTAGTCATTCCTGCTCAGTCTGGAGCTCAGCCTTTGAAACCTGTCGAGGGGGTGAGTTTCAGAGCCCAAGCGAGAATGTCTATATTATATGATATGCATCCGAAGAAGTGGGTTGTAGTCCACAAAAGCTTATGCTCTAATAAATTTGTTAGTCTCTAAGGTGCCACAAGTACTCCTGTTCTTTTTGCGGATACAGACTAACACGGCTGCTACTCTGAAAAATGTCTATACTGCTATTTTCAGCCCTGCAGCGCAAACCCGAGTCTGTAGCTCCAGGCTCTGAGACTCGCTGCCCAGGGGTCTTTTTCTGTAGTGTAGACATACCCTTGGCTCTCGGCAAGCTGGGGTGTAAATTTACCCCACACTAGCCTACTGTGTACTTGGTTTCCATGTCGGCCCTTCTTAGGGTGACCAGATGTCCCAATTTTATAGGGACAGTCCTGATTTTGGAGTCTTTTTCTTATATAGGCTCCTATTACCCCCACCCTGTCCCCATTTTTCACATTTGCTGTCTGGTCACCCTAGTCCTTCTGCCGTGTACTAAAAGGTTCCTAATGTGCTTTAATCTGTTTCAAAGCAGAGCACATCAAAGTGCACTAGACAATGGCTACACAGAGAGACCTAGTGTGTAGCAGACTACTGTGGGGTAGATTCACACCCAGTTTGCTGTGAATTAAGCGTTTCTATAGACAAGCCCTTTCCCCAGGTTTCACAACACTGTCATACCATTGCTTTCAGTGGAGTTACTACCGATTTACATCAGGGTAAGTGAGAGGAGAATCAGGTGCTGTAAAATTGGCTCCATATTTGCAACTTTGAGCTTGAAGGAAGCTGCAGCGTATGGGAAATCCCTTTTTCTAATGACAAAGATGAGATGACCATGAAGGTATATTTAAAAACCCTAATACAAGGGCTAATTACCAATGATACGAGAAGCCACCATCCTGGTCACCGGCTGACAGAAGGCTAAATCCATGAGAAGCTCCACAAGTTGAAGGCCATGCGACACAGCTGTACCGATGCAGGGAGAAGTTCTCCCGCCCACATAGCGCTGTGCACACGAGCACTTGTGCCAGTAAAACTTATGTTGCTCAGGGGCGTGTTTTTTCACACCTCTGAGCAACATAAGTTTGGCTTACATAAGTGGTAGTGTAGACGTGGCCTTAACTACAGGTGTTTCAGCTGACTTCTGCATTCAGAGGAGGGGCTGAGCGGAGGGCAGGGCCTCCAAATGCACAGAGCACAGAAGAGTCTGCTTTGGCGCCTCCCCCTGCCTGTGCACCGTTCCCAAAGAGGCAGAACTGCGTGGGGTGGACGTTAATGCTGCATTAACCTTGTAAGGACTCAGAAAAACTGAGTCAGGACTTTAAGATTGGTCAATAGTGGTCAATGCCCCTTTGTGCAACCAATCAAAGTTCATGCTGGCTAAGCCTCCCTGTGAAGTGAAACTGGCTCCGTAAATGAGATTAGCCATGTCCTCTGCCCAGTCTGTCGCAAGAGAACCAACAATCTGTCCAGCAGCTACCACATTGGAATGTGGATGGGCTATGCGAATGGTGAGCACCCTGGGAGTACTTTAGCAGCTAATCCTGAGCCAGACGGCCTGCACAGACAGACTATTGCAGGCCGACAGCGTGTAGCCCAAAACCTGTCAGGCCAAAACTTTGCTCTTCTGGCATCAACCCATACGTCCCAGCATAGGCAGGCATGACTAGTAATTATTATTACTAGTCGTTTATTCATGTACTGCCTCTATAGCTAGTGTCATCTAGTAGTCTTCTCCTCCAAACTGTCACTAGGACACCAGCTTATGTTCAACATGTTCTCTAAGTGTACATTGTGTTTCATTTAGAGAAACAGCGTTGTGGCTAATGAAAGATGATTGATGATGATTACTACAATAGCACATGGAGGCTTCAGGCAGAACCGGGGTTCCATTTTGCAAGGCACTGAAGAAACGCAAAAGCAAAGATGCTCTTTCTTCATATAAAGATAGAGGAGAGGTGTGGGGAACGGATGGATGGATAGACAGATAGAGGAGAGATGTGGGGAACGGATGGATGGATGGATAGATAGTCTTATCATAGTTTCATTAAATCACAATTTTCAGTTCTCTGAACCATGATTTCTACTGACAAGTGTAACGCATCTCTAGGGCTGGACCTTCAAAGACTCAGCACCCACAACTGAGGCTAGATTTCCAAAAGAAAGATTTCTGTTTTCTTTTAGGCACCTAAATTAAAGGTCGTTTTTAAAGCACCCAGCAGCTCCTACTATTTAGGTGTCTAAGTGGGAGATTTATTATTATTAATTATTATTATTATTTGGGTGCTAAATTTCTTTGAAAATCTGGCCCTAAATATTTAATTGACTAATGAGATCAGTGTTTCTTGATGCCAGCAATGAAACAGAAGCACGGTATTTAGAAAACAATGATTTCTGGCATGCTGCATAATTTACAAGAAGGGAACATAATAGCTTTGACAACATTTCTGGTCTCACTGTTGGTGCTGCAGAGAGAAAATATTTCATCACTGTGCTTCAGAGAGGGTGAAACTATTCTACACGTACCAAATTTTCCCCTGAAGATCTTTCTGACCGAAGGGAAAGTCTGCTAATAAAGCGCATCCTAATTGTTATTGGCCCTGTGCCTCCTCGCAAGATAGTCAATAGCACAAAAGAGTCAAATCCTGGACTGATGCTGCTCTTCATAGTCTCTGATAATGCGATGCTCTTCCACAGGATCAAGGTATTAAGGTTTAGGTTATTTGTATTGATTTTATGTGCTGCCATGCTGTGTCAGTCATGCTCATATTTGTGGTTCACAAATTCCTCCTTTAAATGTCACAGCCATTTCATCTCCTTTTGCCATCAATACTGCAAACCACTGGGTCTGTTTATTAACCCCAAATGCCTGTCTTGTTGTAGGAAGCTTTATATAAATGCATTCACAGAACAATCTCTGTACAGACATTTTTTGGACCAAATTCTTATTTAAAAAGAAATAAGAATACAAGGACCAAAAACATTGCGTTAAAATGTGTTCTTCTTTCATGGTCGCAGAATCATACATTGTTCCAGACAATTCTTAGGCCCTCTAGTGGCTAATAGGTTGTTTTAAATATCTGAAATTCACTAGTAAATATTTAAATATATGTGTAACTAAGTTTAATTCCATGTGCAATTATATATATTTATACTAAGAGCCGGACTTTTTGCATGGACATTTTCACTGCTGATCAGACTGCTCTGTCAATTGCAAGGAAAACTACAGAGACAACTTCATCACGAGTATAAAGGATTTTAGCTTTGTCAAGACAGCCTTTTATATTCTGGAGTAATTCTTACAAAGCTATACAGATAACTAAGTGAGCTATCAATTTTAGGCAAATATACGCCCCCCCCCCCTTGCTGTGTTAAATAAATGGGAAAAGCCACAGGGATATCTACAAACATATAAGGATAATGACTGTATTTATTAGCCATTGTCCTATTTCATCTGTGATCCTTTAACAAACACGCAGCAGAAATAAAAATAGCAAACATGTTTTCCCTTATTTCTCTGCAAGCGCTTACTTAAGCTTTTATTATATTTGGCCATGGGACATTCGGTAAACTTACTGATGATATCAGAGAATGATTTTACAAACAGTAAAAGTTACACTATTGACACCTCCAAATTCTGGAGTATTTACATTGTGTTAGGTGCACACTTGCTCAGTAAGATTAACAAACATTACTAGAAAGGCTATGGCCAAATCCACCCTGGTTGTTTATAAAACCTTTACAACTCATCAGCTTCCACTAACATACTGGCACTGTTCAATTACCATCACTTTTAGAGAGCCTTAGCAAAACATCCAGTGCCCATGTAAATAGACAAATCTGAAAACTAGCTGGTCTGTTGGCTTACATACTGTAGGTAATGTTTTCTTTTGCTCAAATTTGTTCTAGAAACTAATCACGCTCTGATAAAGCCATCTGCAAATATGAGAAAGATTGACATCCACATGTCAAAGTTTACACAGCCTGACCAAGTGTACATATAGTACAGATGATGTTAGGGCCCTGCTGTTCGGAGTTTCTTCAGGCCATGTTGGAATGGAACATGCCGTATAACAATGCAGGCTTCTGTGCATCAGCCAAGCCTGCCTGTGGAGTTATTAGAAGATGTCCCTTCCAAACATATTTTACACTCTGAAACTGGGGCATTGGTGGCGCCATGAAAATTCCTCCCAAAACGTTCCCTCCACACCAGCACTTTAACTTATCATAGAGCACAGCATCGATCCGAGATAGGAATTATTCACATCCCTTATGAAAGCAAACCTTAAACCGACAAATCATTTCCACCTAATGTGATTGAAACGCTGTCCAGCTGTTGGTGGAACTGGTGGGGAGCAGAGCTGACATGTAACTCTTGGCGGTGGTGGTGGGGGCACAATTTAAAGGTGGGGGGGGAGAAGAGAACGTGACCACCTCATGCATTGCCTCTGGGCTGTGGAGGTGCAGCAGAGCCAGGACCACCAGGGCAGCGGTGAGCGAGCACCTTCAGGAGGCAGCTCATCGCAGCCAGGGGCCAGCGCCAGGAGTTTGGAAATCGTCCTGGTGGACTCTGAGCTGAATTGTGCACGTCATCCCAAGTGAGTGTCAGTCCAACTGCTATCCCACTCAGCCCCATCAGGCGTTCTATTCTGTGCCACATATGGGTACATACCATCATGGGTAAAGTTTTCAAAGTGCCTAATTCAATGGGACTTAAGCTCCTAAACCACTTAGGGGTTTTTGAAAACATAACCCCCATATTGCTAATGAATCATATAGCGAGCATCTACAGAACCTCTTTTTATAGGAATTGCTAGTGAATTGAGCTCAGTGTTCTTGAACAGGCAGCAGGGATATATCGTTTGATAAATAGAATTGTTAGAATGTACTTTGAATGCCTAACATCTGTTCTCTGCAATTGCTTAATTGCAAACGAAGGCCCCAAAGGCCTAGGTCCGGAGGCATAGATTTAAGTTGAATTGCTATCCTGGTAGTAAAGGGTGAAACCCTTACTCCATTGAAGTCAAAGGGAGTTTTGCCATTGATTTCAATGGGACAAGATTTCACCCAGACTATGCATTCCCCTCTGGAACAGAGTACTTTGGTAGCCACACAATGTAAGGTTCCTTTGTGCTCCCTGGCCCACTCATTAACTTTTACCTTGTGCTGATATATGCAATAGTCCACACCCAAGCTATGCAGGAACCTCCCCTATGAAGACCTAAATTGGCTTGTTGGACTCAACGAGACTGCTCGTCCAGGAGAGCATTGGGAGCTTCTGGTGCAGACCACTTCTGAAAACGTGGCCCCTTCACCTCGGTGCCTACGTGGGTGCGGAGTACAATTGAAAGCACGGGCACTGGCTTTTGTTTTTGCCAGTGGGTGCTCGCTTCTCTCTGCCCCCTCCCCTACTGTGCGAGCAAGGGGCGGAGCCTTTGGGGGGAAGAGGCGCAGTAGGGGCAGGGCATCAGGGTGGAGCACAGGCGGGGCTTCGGGGGAGGGAAGAGGCTGAGTGGGGGCGGGGCCTCAGGGCAGAGCATGAGTGGGGCCTTGGGGTGGAGCAGCAGGTGGCGCCAGGGTCCGGGCACCGGGGCCAACAAAAGATTAATCCAGCCCTGTGGGTGCTGAGAACCCCCTATTTTATTCCGTGGGTGCTTAAGCCCCGGAGCACCCATGGACTCAGCCCCTATGTCTGAAAGTGTGAACTGTCATCTATCTTTCTGTGCTCAGTCCCATAGTTGTCTGTCTTATCTATTGTAATCTCCTCAGGGCAGGGACTATCTGATATGTTCGTACAGCTCTTAGCACCGTGGAACTCATCTTGGTTGGTGCCTCTAAATGCTAGTTTAAATAAATAAGTAATATAAATAAATAATAATAATAATAAATAATAAGGAAGAAGTCAGGGTTCTTAAATGAGTAATATTACCCTTTGGGCTGGCTATGAGTTGGTGGCATCAACTCTTTTTGGGTGGTTTTTAAATGCCAGAAGCGAACGCTTGAAAAAGATTCAAGGTGAAGATTAGTGAACTCCTTTGACACGGCACATTTTCCCCCATTGAAGAATGGCCGGTAGAGTTGGTCCAAAGTAAGAAGGATTTTCATTTGACTTTCCTTATATAAACAAGGCTTTTGTTGACTTATAAACAGGGCTTGTACTTGGGGTTTTGGACTGGATTCCAGTGGTTGGCATCTACACTCTGACAATCCAAATACAGAAAGAGAAAATAAATCACTAACGGTTCACTTGGCCGTATTTAGAAAGAAAGGATTTACACAGAATTTAAATGAACTTCCTGTCCTTTTTTAATCAAATAAAATATCATTCTCACCCAGCGCCGGCATTGGATATGTGCCTTGATGGCCTTGCGTAGGGTGCCAACTTGGAAAAGGTGCAAAGTGTGTCATGCTCTGCATTCTGGAAGTAAATGAAATCTTTTAAGCCGGACCCCCAGCGAGAGCTCTAAACATCATAAAAACACTCCAGAACTGCGCTCAGAGAACTAGTAAAAAAAATCCCAGGCCAGCCTGATAGGTAGAATAATGCTCATTCACAAGACTTACACTCGGCTGAGTGTCACAATCTTCTGATGCGAGTCACTGGCTATTCAGTGCATTGCCCTGTTCTAGAACATTCCCAGCTGTCTCAAATGCCCCTCCCTTTGGTCCCAGAGGTACCTCCATCCTCTACTAAATTGGTGCCTGCTCCTGCTTCTGCTTGTATTGTTGAAAAGTATTTACATCAGAATTAAAGAATCCTGAAGCTGAAAGTATGTCTACACTATGGAGACTATACCAGGATAGCTATGTTGGCATAGCCCGGAGCGTAGATGCAGCCTACACCAACAGAAGGGGTTTAGCTGTTGGTGTGGGAACACTTTCCTGAATGACGTTGGCTTCCATGGACGTAACTGCGTCTACACTGGGGATTATGTTGGCAGAGTTATGTCACTAGGGGTTGTGGTTTTTTCACAACTCTTGATCACCATAGCTATGCGGCTATAAAACTTTCAAGAGTCCGCCTTACATGAGGCTAGAGAGAGCAATGTACACAGAAAGGATGCGGTGGAGACTTGTGTTTTTAGCTCTATAGGTCGCCAATTCAATCCCTGGTGTATTGGCCAAGATGGTGGCTCTCCCAAGCTTTTTAAATTTCATACACGAGTAACTGGTTTGCGTTCCTCATATTGTGTCTTTGTCACATGCTACCCTTTGTCACATATTTAGGTCCTTGTAGTTTGAGAAGTATGGACACTCCTCTGCCACCCTGCTCTTCTGAAGTCATCTTCTGCCTTTATGATGCCACCATCCACTTTCCCACACCTAGTCCCTATGGCCAGGCAGCGATCCTGGCTCTCCTAGCCTCAGTATTGTCTCTAATGATGTTCCCATGTGAATAAAATCTGTAAAGTAAGGAAGTAATGATTTTGTAATGGGATATTCTTTCTTCTTAGGATGATTGTTTTTGGTATCCAGGCTTCATGGCTTCTTTGATGCTTTACAATAGCTTAATCTGAGCTCTTTTCTTCTGTATTAGTAATAGCCTGTTGCTCTGAGGATTAAGGCTCATTCTGTGGTTAAAGTACTGGCCTGACATTCAGGAGATCTGGGTTCAAATCCCGTCTCTGCCACATACTGCCCGGGTGACCTTGGGCAGATCACTCAATCTCTCTGTGCCTCAGTTCCCCATCTCTAAAATGAGGATATTAATCCTCATTTTGTCTGCCTGATCTATTTAAAGTGTCCCTTACTGTGTACCTAGCACCTTGGGACGAGGCCTGTTCGAGGCCTCTAGATGCTACTGTAATATAAATAATAATAGTGAAGAGAAGTGAAGGAAGAGGAATCAGATTGATTAGAGAGTGGATTTGAGACCTGGTCTGAGTGCCTGCTTCCTTTTAGGGCACTAAAGATGGAACTTCTGGTAAGGACAGAGCAGAAGCACCCATTCACTTCCCCATCATCCCAGGTGGTGCTGGATACAGACCTGTGGGAAGCCTGTGGCCTAGGCAAAGACTGAGGTAAGAAGATTTCAGAGTAGCAGCCGTGTTAGTCTGTATCCGCAAAAAGAACAGGAGTACTTGTGGCACCTTAGAGACTAACAAATTTATTAGAGCATAAGCTTTCGTGGGCTACAGCCACGAAGAAGTGGGCTGTAGCCCACGAAAGCTTATGCTCTAATAAATTTGTTAGTCTCTAAGGTGCCACAAAAAAAAAACTGTTCTTTTTGAGGTAAGCAGGTTATTTTGACCCAAGACTTTGGGGTATTTTTTTACTCCTATTTTTCCAGAGCTAGGTGGTCTAGTTTAGCTGGAGAACTAACCAAACCAGCATGAGGTCCTGTGGAGATGGCAAGGAGATAAAACCCTGTCACTGCAGGGAATGGATTTTAAAAATGATATTTCACCTACACCGGAAAATTGATAGGGGAGGATAACACTTGTCTGCTTTTCCCATGCGAATCCCTATCAATTGACACAAGACATGTCACACAAGGTTAATCTCTATGGATTTGGAATCTTGCTCGCTATTTCTTCACCCTGCTAATGCTTCTCAATAAAAGTTAGAGCCGAAGAGTCGTATAATCGTCATCTACTTTACCTCATCTGCACTCTGAAGGAAAATCACATATTTGGGACTTCAGGGTCGGATCCAATGCTCATTGAAGTCCATGAAAAGACTACCATTGGCTTCAATGGGCTTTGAATCAAGCCTCAAATGAATGGAAACTGTCCACATGATCTAGGATGGAATTTTCAAAAGCGCTCCGTATTGGACCTAACTCTGCTCCCACTGAGCCTTCAACCGGAGGAACATTAGCACAGGACTGTGTCCTTTTGAAAATCCCACCCTGTGTCTCTTGCATTACATTTCCTATGCGAGCGTGCTTTGCAGGTTTCCACATGGTTTAATTATTCATTTTTAGAGCTGGTCAGAAGCTAGAATGTCCATTCCGTGCAAAATTTAGATTTTCTTTTCCATTCCAAATCAGAAAGGACAAGCGGAAATTTTGCATTTTCTAGTGTGGGCACCAGGCTTCCAGGGAGTAGCCTGAAACCACCAATTAAATTAACTGATCAGATGTCAGCGGTTACTGACTTTCAGCCATGACTGATCTTGGCCAAATTCCAACAAGTGGTTGAAGACTCGAGTCCAAAGCACTCCCCACCACAGCCAACCCTGCCCTACACTTTCTGTCCCTACTGATTTTATTATGGTACCAGTCTGTTGCAATGCTGCCGTATCCTACTTCTTGGTTATGAATTAACAGTTTTATTACTCCTTGATTGCATCTAATTTACGTTAGATTGAGTGCGAGAGAGCCAAGACTGAACACTGCAACGGTAACACAAAAGCCATGGTGTTTTTACACTAGATCATCACTTCCGATTGCATGTCTCATGTCATATGCTGGAAAAAATGGACCTGATTCTGATTTACACTAGTGCTTCTCTACACCACTCTGGTAGAGTGTAGCTACAAATTACAGAGCGGCATAAAGGGCCGTTAGCATCAATGAAAATCAGTCTCCAAAATGGTCTATTTCTTTTTTTTTTATTATTATTATTATTTTTTTTATTAAAATGAGGCCCCGGTTTAATAGAAACTCAAAGTGCAGATTCACACGTGCCAATATGAGGTGTTTAAGGAGACTTGTTTGAAAGCATATCGGCATCAATCATTGTCCGCTGCTACTTGAAAAACAACACCGATAGACTAGTCCCTAGCAAAGCTTTCTCACTGCCTCCGCAGCATGCTGCAATTCAATTAGTCATGGTCAGAGGGTGGCATTATTATTCATACATTACTGATTGTTTCCAAAGTCAACAACACTAGGATGGGGTCTGTGATCCTCTCTGTGCCTTTAGCCAGGACACAAAGGAAAATACTATGGAGACCCTGGGGGTGGGACATTTTGTCTGAATTCTGATCTTGTTTGCAAGCTTCACAGTCTGATCTTGCTGTTTTTCAAAGTCCTCACAGATGCGTGTCAGTTTATGCATACAAAAAAACCCCAGAAATATTTTACTCCTATCACTTCCACGATGGACCTTTAAGAAGGGATAACTTTTTTCCAAAAGCCACATGCTAATATTAGACACACTGAAGCTTAAACTATGCAAATAAAAATCCTGTCACCTTAGAATATAATAATGATCGACAGCTTAGCAATTAGCAGTAAATACCCATACTAATGCAACACAGCAATATCATTTGCATGCTTCAGAAATGGTAACCAAAAGTTGTAATGGACTATGAAGCCAGCTGTTTATCATTGTGGGGAAAGCCAATGTATACACAACATGCAAAACTGACCAAAGTGTTTAAGGCCAACTTCTGTCCTCAGATGTTCCTGTGACTCTGGGGCCAGTGAAATTGATGGGAGCTGTGCAAGGACAAAATCTGGCCATTCATGTGAACTGCCAGGTCTTTGTATTATTAAAACGCCAAGAGGCAAATTTTGCCATAATTTACTCTCTGTTGAACCAATTCAAAGTCCCTCAAGACCGAAACCAACCAACAAGATCCTCTCCCTTTTCGCATGGGGAAAACTCTCAGATCAAAACTGAGTCTCAGCCTTCCCTCTGTTTGAATCAACTTGAAACAACCCACATCTGGAGTAAACGTG
The DNA here is from genome assembly GCF_027887155.1 of Malaclemys terrapin pileata. NCBI lineage: Eukaryota > Metazoa > Chordata > Testudines > Emydidae > Malaclemys > Malaclemys terrapin. The sequence goes on from NC_071507.1 coordinate 4,456,416, forward strand.
TTAAAGAAATGCCATGAAATACCATGACAAGATTGCTAATTGGTTTACACCTTGCTGTCTGGCCTGTCCCCCCGCTCCCCTCCTGCTGGGTTTACCACCTCTGTCAATGGTGCAAATTGCAATCAAAGATGAGAAATTTGTCAGGACATCATGATTTGCACAGCAATTTGATTGGGTTGCCCATAGGGTGACCAGACAGCAAATGTGAAAAATTGGGACAGGGGGTGGGGGGGTAATAGGAGCCTATATAAGAAAAAGACCCCAAAATTGGGACTGTCCCTATAAAATCGGGACATCTGGTCACCCTAGTTGCCCATGATGTAATAAGCAAATGCAAAAATGTGTTGACTGCTGCATGAAAAATTTGAGGCCATTTCACATTTTACAGTCTGCCAGACATAGCCATAAGAGCTGAAGGCCCAAAGCACCCTGCTTACAATATCATCTTAAATAGGAGCTACCCAACCAACCAGGGGACTTTCCACGCTTGGGCAATGCAATGAATCATTTGCAAGCGGCAGCGTGAGGCAGGCCATTCTGTGGGTGGATTCCTGGGCTCCTTAAAGTCAATGGCAAAATTCCTATTGCTTCAGCAGAGCTAGGATTTCACTCAGGATCTGAAACCTGACCAGCAGAGTCTTGCAGAAAGCTTGTGCACGGAGCTTCCCTAAGATCTGGGGAGAAAATGCTCTTTCTTCTGTTTCGCCCTAGACAATTTTAATAGTGTCACTGCTGCAAATTCACATTGAACTGTAATGCTGAAGCTATTTTATTCGGCCCTCATCACCATTGTATCTGAGCTCCTTCCAGTAGTAACTTGACTACACACCTGTGCCAGGTGGTTTGTTCTCCCTTACACCAGGGACAGCAGAATGGGAGGGGGGGTTAGGGGGCCATGGCCCCATTACTTTTTACCACCTAGAAGGGTAAGCGACAGGGGGAGGGCAGAGAGGTGCGAGCAGAGGGCAGGAGATGGGGGGGGGGGGAAGAGGCAGGGTGGGGGCAGGGCATCGGGGGAAGGGGCGGTGTGAGGGTGGGGCCTCAGGGGAAGGGGAGACGTGGGAGGCAAGGTCACGGTTTGGGTGCTGGTGCCCCCCCGCCCCCACTTTTAGGGCGCTTCCACCTCTCCTGCCTCACATGCTCCCCGTGGGGAGAATTGTGTGTGCAGTGAGGTATTGGGTCTGATAGCAGTGTTTTGTTTGTGTGGCAGGGAGGTTAAATGTACACAAGGCTCTGTGTGTCTATGTTAGAGCAGACAGGTTCAAGGAATGCACCTTGCTCTGAGAGTGGAAAGTGGGGAGGTTTGTGATGGCCCATAGTTCCTGGGGGAGTCTGTTCCACAATCTCAGAGCAGCCTCCAAGAAAGCTTGGTCTCCCGCACAGGTGAACCTCGTTGCAGCTGAGCAGTGGAGTTGTCAACCAGGGTTTTCATTCCAGAGCTTTAGGCGCTTTTACATATCCTGGATGCAGGCCGTTGAGCACCTTGAAGATAAAGGCCGAGACCTTCTCAGGTGGGCTTTACTGCAGTACTCCGTGCAGGAGTCACTGCTACTGAGCAAAAGCAGACCGCCCCCAAATAAAATAACACGGTGGACCAGGGAGAAGGAAAAGCTGCTGCTATTTTGGTGACAATGTAATTTTTAACCTCCTGCACAGTATTCTCTGCCTGTGCACTCCCGGGGCCAGTTCTGTGTTCAGCAACACCAATACAACTACACGAAAAGAGACCTCAAACATGCCGGCAAACGTTGCACTCACTGAGGTTACAAGGAACTTTAGCAGTGAAGGTTCTTACTTTCACTCTACTTCCCAAGGCTTCTTGTGTGCTGAAAGCGGAGTATAAAGGTTTGTAGTGGTGTCAAGGAGTAAAATTTGGCTCCCAGCCTTTGAAGCAGTTCTTTTGTAGTCGGCCCTGTGCTGCAGTCCATAAAGATTTTTTTTTTTTAAATGTGCAAAGCTTTGCTGCCTGATTTGAGACTACTGTAGCATTAGAGGGCAAGGATACTAATGGACTCAGTTTTAGATGCCAGGTTGTATATTGAGGAATTGCTATATTGGGTGTAATATTGCCAACCCCACACATTAAAAAAACAACATAGAAATATAGGGCTGGAAGGGACCTCGAGATGTCAGCAAGTCCAGCCCCTTGTCTGGTGGCAGGACCTAGTAAACCTAGACCATCCTTGACAGGTGTTTGTCAAAGCTGTTTTTAAAAGCTTCCAATGATGGGGGCTCCATGACCTCTTTGGGAAGCCTATTCCAGAGCTTAACTACCCTGATTTCCCTAATATCTAACCTATATCTCCCTTGCCGCAAATTAAACTCATTACTTCTTGTCCTGCCTTCAGTGGACATGGAAAACAATTGATCATTGTCTTCTTTAGAACAGCCCTTAACATCTTTGAAGATTGCTACAGACCCTCCCCCAGTTTTCTTTTCTCAGGATTAAACAGGCCCAGTTTTTTTAACCTTTCCTGCTAAAAAGATTTAGAAAACCTGACCTATCATTTTTGTTGCTCTCCTCTGGACTTTCTCCAATTTGTCCACAACCTTCTTAAGTTGTGGTTCCAGAATAGGACACAGTACTCCAGTGCTGAGGAGAACAGGACAATTACCTCCTGTATCTTACATACAGAACTCCTGTTAATACAGGATTGCATTCCTTCCCCCTGGTTGTTAATACAGAATCATATTAGCTTTTTCTGTAGCTGCAGCACATGGATGACTCGCTGATAGTCAGTCTATGGTTCACTATAACCTCCCAGATCCCTTTCAGCAGTACTACCAACTAGCCATTTACTCCCTTTTTGGTAGCTGTGCATTTGATTTTCCTTCCTGATTGAAGTACTTTGCACTTGTCTTTATTGAATTTCATCTTGTTGAATTCAGATCAATTCTCCAATTTGTCAATGTCATTTTGAATTTTAAACCTGTCCTCTAAAGTGCTTGCAACCCCTCTCAGCTTGGTGTCATCTGCAAATTTTATAAGCGTACTCTCTACTCCATTAATAAAAGTATGGACTAGTACCAGACTCAGGACTGACCCATGTGGGACCCCAGTAGATACACCCTCCAGGTTGACAGCTAACCATTGGTAACTAATCTTAGAGTATGGGTCTTTCACTCATTTGTGTACCCACCTTATAGTAATTTAGTCTAGACCACATTTCCCTAGTTTGCTTATGAGAATGTCACATGGAACTGTGTCAAAGGCCTTACTAAAATCAAGGGGTATATCACGTCTACTGTTTGCCCCCATCCACTAGGTTAATAATCCTATCAAAGAAGGACATTAAGTTAGTTTGGCATTATTTGTTCTTGACCATCTATGCTGACTATTTCTTATAACACTATTATCCTCCAGGTGCTTACAAATTGATTTAATAATTTGTTCCATATCTTTCCAGGTATTGAAGTTAGGTTGACTGATCTATAATTCCCCAGGTCCTCCTTGTTTCCCTTTTTTTAACTTTAGGTACTATGTTTGCTCTTCTCCAGTTTTCTGGGACCTCTCCCATTCTGCAGGAATTCTCAGAGATAATTCTAATGGCGCTCAGATTGAAGTACCTTAGGATGAAATTCATTAGGCCCTGCTGCCTTGAATACAACAAATTTATCTACATATTCTGTAACCTGTGCTTCTCCTATTATGGCTTGCATTCCTTCCCCCGGTTGGTAATATTGTGTTGAGTATCTGGTTATCATTAACCTTTTTAGTGAAGACTGAAACAAAATAGGCATTAAACACCTCAGCTTTCTTGATTTCATGAGTTATTAGCTTTCCTTCCCTACTCAGTAGAAGATCTACTCTTTCCTTCATGCTCCTAATGTATTTAGAGAACCTCTGCTTATTGCCTTTTATGTCCCTTGCCAGGTGTATCTCGTTTTGGGCCTTAGCCTGTCTGATTTTGTCCCTACATACCTGTACTGTTCTTTGTACTCCTTATCAATTTAACCACGTTTCTTCTTTTTGTAGGATTCAGTTTTGATTTTCAGGTAACGAAAAAGCTCCTGATGGAGCCATATTGGCCTCTTACTATTCTTCCTATCTTTCCTTTACATCAGAATAGTTTGCAGCTGCGCCTTTAATACTGTCTCCTTGAGGAACTGCCAGTTCTCCTAAACTCCTTTTCCCCTTAGATTTTCTTGCCATGTGACCTTAGCCACCAGTTCTGAGTTTAACAACATCTGCTTTTTTTTTTGAAGTCCAGTATCTTTATTCTGCTGCTCTCACTCCTTCCTTTCCTTAAAATGATGAAATCTATCCTTTCATGATCACTACCCCCCAAATTATCATTCACATTCAGATTTGCTACTAATTCCTCCCTGTTGGTTAGAATCAAGTCTAAAATGACTGGCCCCTGGTTACTTTTTGGAACAAACAGTTGTCCCCTATAGGGCACTGCTAAAGAAGCTCTTTATCAGCTCCTGCCACTTCAGGCCCCCCGCCCCCCCCCCATCCATTCTCCCTAATTGGGACTAGGTGAACCACCCTAGGTTTGCCTGGTAACAGACCACACCTGCTAGCCTCATTAGCAGGACTTATAAGGCTGGAAGGAAGGGGGGGCAGGCAGAGACTAAGAGGGGGAGGTCAGGCTCAGAGGGAGTAGGACCTAGTCTGTTGCTAGCCAGGCCTGTGGTAGGCCAAGCAGTTGTAAACTGGTGGTGGGAGACTGATCATGAATAAACATGAGTGTTGCACCAGACTGAAGTGTCCCCGTGGTTCATGGAGGAGAGGGGCCAAGGGGCTGAATCCAGTGGAGTGCAGTGTGTACCCCATTACATCCCTGATACAAGAACTCATTGAAACTTTTGTGTTTTGCCATATGACTTTCTCAGTCATGAGTCAGGCCCCCCAAAATCACAAGATTGGTTAAAAATCATGAGGATTTTTTTTTTTAAACTACATTTCAGGTTCTTTTTACTTGCCTTTTGGTTTATGAGCCTTTAGATTGCAGTGGGGTCACATTTTCCAAGTTTTCTGTTTAACCACCAGGACTAGCAACCATAGTTGTCTTTTTTAGAGGAAAGCTGAGATTCTCATGCAGTCACATGATTCCAGCAGCTGGGGCTTTAAGAAAAACACCAATGAGCACAAGAGTCATGAGAATATTTCAAGAGCTGACCAACTGACGGACCAGATCAATGGTCCATCTAATCTAGGGTCCTGTCTCTGATAGTAGCCAGAGGAAGATGCAAGAAACCCCATAATGGGCAGATGTGGGATAATTTAGACTCTCCTGAAAAAGGGCTCATCTAATCCTTAATAGTGTCTTAAATGCAGATTATGGCTCTGATTGAGCAAAGTATACAATCCTGTACTCAGCTTCAAGAACATCAGTAGCCTTAGGCAGTAGAGTGAAAGTAAGATTTTTCACAATTAAAGTTCCTTTAAAATTTTCAAATTTCACTTGATTTGGGGCTTCATGATAAACTTGGAACATGTTAGATTTCAATACATGTTGGCTGAATTCAGAAGAGTCTTTTATCCCACCGGCCATGTAACAGCCCCAACCTCCTCCTTTCTCTTTAAACTAGAGAAGACTGAAAACTGGATAAACTATGCTGCAAAAAATATTAGCAATTTCCCCCCTTCCTCTGTGTGTATGTGTATGTGTCAAAATGTAGATGAAACATTTTTTGTCAAGATTAAAATCAAAATTCAACCATCCCAATAGATGGTCAAAGGCAGGGGTGGGAGGATGGCATGTTCTGGGTTTGTAAAGTACCTAGTACAATGGGCTGATCCATGATGGGGTCTCCTAGCTGCTACTGCAATTCTACTAGTAATAATAATAAATAATAATAGGGGTCCAGCTGGATGGGGTGGGGAATTGGGAAGGTGAAGGGTGGCTGAGCCCGGGATAGTGATGAATATTGCCTGGCTCTTGGGAGAGCTGGACAAAGGGTCAGACAGTTTTGCCTTAGAGGTGTCAGTGTGTACACATATTAATCTTTCACTGAGAAGCACCTCAGTGGGTTCTTTTGAGACAGGGAGCTGCGGTGAGCAGATACCTGCTCCGTAAGCATTGACCAGCCCCTCTGCTTGCTTGTGTAACCTTTCCTAACAATGAGATTCCCTAACACACGTCGCCTTCAAGCAGGGCCGGGGGAGGTTTAACCAGTTTGTGGATCTTGGCAAAGGCTGCACATCTCCTGCAGGCACTCAAAAAGAGACTGGCACCTCTACAGTGGCTCACACAGTTACAAGCTGTAGGTGTTGGAGACTGTGGCTGTTCCTCTCAGAGATGTTACAAATTCCGCTGGCCATGTCAGAGGAGTTTGCAAGCTTCTCACCCCCAAACACTCGCCTCAAGGAACCCGCAGGCTGCACCAGACGAGTATGTTTTCCGATCCCTATGTTGCTACTGGAACTCACAGACTGAATCAGCTGCAGCACAAGAGCTGGTAATGTAAGGGATGGGAACGCCAGCTATTTCTTTCTTGCCGGTGACAAGATCTGTGGACACACTTGCATTGCTTTGCTGGGAAATCATAGGGATTCATTTGGTCCAATACCCACAATACAAGCCGTGGAAGTTAGAATACATGGAGAAATATCACCTCTAATAGCTGAAGGCTAGATCGGGGTGGCCAGCCTGTGGTTCCGGAGCCACATGCAGCTCTTCGGAAGTCAGTATATGGCTCCTTGTCTAGGCACCGACTCCGGCGATGGATTTGCAGGCGCCAACTTTCCAATGTGCCGGGGGGGGTTTCTCTGCTCAACCCCTGGCTCTGCCACAGGCCCTGCCCCCACTTCACCCCTTCCCGCCCCCTCCCCTCAGCCTGCCGTGCCCTTGCTCCTCCCTCTCCCCCCCCCCCCGAGCCTCCTGCATGCCATGAAACAGCTGATCAGGAGGTGCTGGAAGCGGAGGGGGGAGGAAGAACTGAGGGGGGGCTGCTGACGTATTACTGTGGCTCTTTGGCAATGCACATTGGTAAATTCTGGCTCCTTCTCGGGCTCAGGTTGGCCACCCCTGGGCTAGATTCTAACTAGGGCTCAATGCCCAAGCAAGGCAGTAATAGGGAGTAAGAACCCCCTTTATCCTCCTAAACTGGCTACCTGGACCTAAGGTTCATTACTTGCCCACTTCCTCCCGTTCTGGAGCAGGTGGATGGGGAGGGCTGGGAAAGGACAAACCTTGGCTTCGAACTCTTTACTCATTGGCCAAAGTAACACAGCCATTGTTGCTGGAGGAGTGCAGTAGTAACGTATTGCTAATACAGGCCAGCAGTAAAGTACTTGTCCCCCCAGTCGCAAGGAAGAAGCAGGAAGGGGATTATGGCAGATAATGACTCTGAGTCACAGGGTGAAATTCTGGCCTGATTGAGTTAAAAGGCAGGTTCCCATTGACTTCACTGGAGCAGGGATTTCACCTATCACGCCCCATGGGACTTCTCCTAGGGTGACACAGTTCATGGAAAACCCCTTGCTGTAGGTTGTGCCTAAAGGTACAATCCAGCTCTCAAAAAATTCAGCTCCAAGGAGTCAAAGCAGTCCGATGTGGTAGCACCGACTGAGGGCCGACGTTCAGAAGGAAGCAGAGGCATTTACACTTGACCAAAAGAATTGGCACAATGAATTTTCCAGAAATAAAAAAAAACTGCCTAAGGGTTCCATAACTCACAGCTGACTTGTCTGGCTCACTTCAAGGTGGGGGAGGGGGACGTTGTAGTTCTATTTTGGGTAGATCCCAAAAATTGAGCGTTGGGGGGAGGGGGAGAAAATAGCTTTTGGCTGAAATTCTGGGGACCGGGGATTAGTCTAAATGAGGCTGATCATGGTAAATACCTTACAGTCGTAACTCCAGAGTTATTTCCATGGCTCAAAAGGGCATTTTCTGTGTCACCTAATCCACACTCCTTTCTGCCCTGCCCAACAAATCACACTGAAATAAAAGTAATGACATGATAACAGTAACGACGTCCATTTTTCTAAAAGGGACTCTTTATCGGTTCATTTGTATTCCGCTCCTGCCTCTGACTCTTCCAAAGGACCGGCCCAAAGGCAGCAAAGAAGCAATAGCCAACCAACGGCCAAAAAAGTCATGAAATGATCTATGTAATGTTTCATGTCAGTAACTGGAATTATTTTGCATAGTGCTACTGTTCTGGCCCATTGACAGCATGATTTAATGTTGCAGTTGCTTGGTGTTGACATGACAACTGTAGAATATGTCGTAAATATCCTAGTAGTGGACATGAATGGTATGTTTACATTGTGTGTGTTGTATTGCATGACATGTGGCCACACTATTCGCCTTTCCAGTTGGCAAGACCTGGGGGCTGGGAGTTTTTAAAACTTACTTACTTTTGTTTTGGTTTATAAGCATTTTGATGGCACTTATCGCTGTAGTATCTGAGCATCTCACACAGGTTAAAGAATGAATTGGCTGAAAGGACTTTCAACCAGTTTTCAGAACAGTTTAGTCCAATATGCGGTTGAATTGCTGGAGAAATGAAGCCAAATATTTCCTTAAGGGGAAAAAAATCTTCAATGGAAAACAGGCTTTTACATGTGGACAGTTATTTATTAAATTAAGGGCCTAATTTAAAACCGATTGAAGTCAATGGGAGTTTTTCCATTGACTTCAACGGGTTCTGAATCAGGTTTTTAGTGGAAACAGTGAGCCAAACCCTGCTCTCTGATACGCTCCTGGAAATCCAGTTGAGGTCACTAGGCCAGATTCTATTCTCAGTAACACTGGGGCAGACCTGAAGTAGCTGCATGGCAATCCGTGAACTTCAGGGATGTAAGTCTGGAGTTAAGTGAAGTGAACTTAGTTTTCCAATCAGTATGTGCAGGTCAGTTGGATTAGATGTATTTTCCAAGGCTACTGGTAAAAGGAGGCATTTACGCAATAAAAGAAAAGAAAAAAAAAGATATTTACACACTTTGAAATTGGATCTTCTCCCACTGTTACAGATGTAGCTAAACTGTAGAACTGCTGTGGGGGCTGTCCTAGGTCTCCTGGATCAGACAGACCTTCCTCCGATCCCAGAGTAACAGGGCTTACCTGGCCTTTGCGTCAGTGCAACACTGGGGCAGGTTTTGACACAAAATGCATTCCTGAAGGGTGAGCTTCATCTCTGTACAGAGAACAAGAGCCAGGTCAAGGCACCACTTGAGTGCTCCCCCACCCCACGCACACACTTTTGAGGGTTTCAATGGGACGTAAGTGGGTACTGGCCTCTGAAGTTCACCCACACTAAATAATGAACTTGATCAACCGCCAAAATTGATGCATCAATCTCCATGCAAACCATGGTTTGTTTTCCCATTTGACCTTCACGTCTGCTGTCTTTGGACCACACTGTAACAAATGTCTGTGCACCAAAGACCAAATTAAACCCCTCTAAAAACAATCTCCTATATCAAAATTATATCCCTAAGAGCTCTTGCACCAGCTGGGAATTGCCAGAGTACAGCAATACTCTGATCATATTCCTTTCTCTGAGGACCCATACCCCTTCTCTGGGCACACAGCTGGGCTTTCCTCTATGCGGGAGCATTATCAACTGGGCACTTAGATTAATTTTATGGCACTGAGCAGAACGAAGGGGCCATAATTTGGTTCAGGATCGGGCCCATTATGCTCTTCCTGGCCTGTAACTCTTCACATACTGTCTCTGTCCTAGAACAACTTGTGGATTGGGAAAACAGGTTATAGTAACTTAGATATATTATCTAAGTAGGCAATGGATCAAGCCCTTTGGAGGTAGTTAGGTCTTGTACTGGACTGCTGCAGAGAGGTGGGCAGAAACTGGACCTGATCCAAAGCCTATTGAAGTTAATGGCCCAAGGAAGTCAGTGAAAACATTCCCCACTGATGTTATTGGGTTTGGCCCATGATACCCAAAAGAATTAGTTTTTAATCTATCTTGGAATTGGAATTGGTGATCCTTGCAAACTGAGTATTTAATTACACTTCTAGAATTACAGTGGACACCTGTATCTTCAATGAAAGTGATCCCAGTGTCATTTGCAAGGGCCAGTGAAAAGGGCTGTGGCACTGGGCCGCTGTAGCCACCCAAACACACGCATATACACACGCACCACCTGTTCCAGCAACTGATGAACTCTGTGACATGGGAGCTGGATCTGTGTTGTCTTTTGCTGTAGGTGGATTGATATATCCACACACGCGCACACACACACACACACCGCTTTCGAATCTGAACAACTCTTAAACATTTAAAATATGAATCAACAACAATTTCCCTTTTACTTCCTTCCCAGGCTGCAGAAGAAATATCTTGGTTAGTTTATTGAGCTTTGGTTTGCTTGTTTGGGGTGTGTGCATGTAGGCTTCATTGACTGAAGAATAATGGGTCTGTATAAATTAACAGGGCAAAGGAAAGACCTAGTTGAATTGACAGAGCCGGCATTTCAATTCTCAGTTCAATCTACAGCAGCAGAGAAGGATAGTGGGTTACCAGTTTGGATTGAGGTGGACATTAGATAACCCCCAAGGAAATTGTGCCTTCGCTTGCTGGAGGCAGCAGGGTCTAGTGGATACGGCACTAGATTAGCAGTCAGGAGCCCTACGTTCATTCCCACCTCAACCATTGAATGTCTGCATAACACTGGGCAAATCTCTTCACCTCTCTGTTCCCCCTCCCATTTTTTGTCTGCCTTGCCTGGGATAGTCAAGGAGGATCTCTTACTATGTGCATCTATAGCGTGTAACACAATGGGGCCCCGATCTCAGCTGGGGCCTTTAGATCTTCCTATTGTGCATATCAATAGAATAAACTTGCTGATCAGGCTGAAGTTGTTACACAGAACAGAGCTGAGTGACAGAGGGTTATATTCAGAGGGAATCTATGCTAGAATTAAAGGAGGTTCTATTTTATGGACGGAGTGTTGAACTGGTGGAAATGACTTTTAATGGGAGCAACTGACTGTCCTCGGGGGTGGGGGAGTCAGAGATTTCCCCCCAATCATCCTTTTCTTCCTAAACACGTCTAAATGTTTTATATCTTGTTAGTGTTAAAGACCCCCCTTGTGCTAGACTGTAGATAGGTAGGCAATATGTAACTACAGTCATAAAATCAGTTACTATTGCTTTAAGTTTTCTGAATAGAGCGGATTTGCTACACTTTAAATTTAGAGTACCTCCAGTACCACCAGAGGGACTGATTCTGTTCCCAGGACCGGAGTAACTCCCATTTAAATCAATGGGAGTTACTCCCTCCTGCAGCAGGGGAATCAGCCTGAGGGAAGCAATGCCAGCGTAAGGGAGGGGAGAATCTGTCCCTCTAGCAGATTTGCAGTGGCTCTTGCAGGGCGACATGCTGGAGTATACGGTGTATAATCCCACAAACGTGTAATAAAACTGGTCCCGTGACATGGGGTCCTAGATCCTATTTTTAAGGGGTAAAATGCAGATCTCCATTAGAAACCGCATCAGCTCTGAATAAGCAGTTAGAATCAAATGAGTGAAGCAGCGGGTAAGATTTTCACCTCACTGCTGGTGCTTTTACACAGGGTAGAAGGGCCAGAATGGTGTAAAAGGTCCCTACAGGCCCTGGATCTGACCACTGAAGTGCCGTGGTGTAGGAACTCAGGCAGACGGCCACAGACTAATCTCTGAGGGGCCCCCCGCCCCCCGTATAAGTCTGGGGGACAGGACGGGTGGGGCATGGTTGCAGCACACATAGGGTTACCATATTTCAGCGAGCAAAAAAGAGGACGGGAGGAGCCCCGCCCTAGCCCCGCCCCTGCCCCTCCCACTTCCCACCCCCCCTGACCTCCCAACCCTCCCCCCGTTCCTTGTCCCCTGACTACCCCCTCCTGGGACCCCTGCCCCTAACTGCCCCCCAGGACTATCTAAGCCTCCCTGCCTCTTGTCCCCTGACTGCCCCAACCTTTATCCACACCCCCACCCCCAGACAGACCCCTGGGACTCCCACGCCCCATCCAACCACTCCCCACCCCCTGACAGCCCCCCCCAGAACTCCCAACCCATCTAAACCCCTCTGCTCCCTGTCCCCTGACTGCTCCGATCCCTCTCCGCACTCCTGCCCCCTGACAGCCCCCCCCAGAACTCCCAACCCATCTAAACCCCTCTGCTCCCTGTCCCCTGACTGCTCCGATCCCTCTCCCCACTCCTGCCCCCTGACAGCTCCCCCCCAGAACTCCCAGCCCCCTACCCCCCGCTCCTTGTCCCCTGACTGCCCCCTCCTGGGACCCCTGCTCCTAACTGCCCTCCAGAACCCCACCCCCTACCTAAGACTCCCTGTTCCTTGTCCCCTAACTGCCCCCTCCTAAGACCCCCCCCCAACTGCCCCCCAGGACCCTACCCCCTACCTGTACCCTGACTGCCCAAAACTTTCTCCACTCCCCCCAAAAAGCCCCCCCCCGTTTCTTGACTGCCCCCTCCAGAACCTCCCTGCCCCTTCTCCTGCCCCCCTTACCCTGCTGCTCAGAACAGGGTGTTGGGCTCTGTGCGAGCCGGACACGTGGCTGAGCTCCCCAGCACAACAAAACCCGGTCCCTGGCCCTGCACAACAAAACCCGGTCCCTGGTCCGGACCGGGTTGCAGGGGAGAGCTGCCCTTGTATCAGCACAAAGTGCTCTCGCTCCCGTTTTGCTACCCTGCATGGCAGAAACCGCTCCCAGTTGCAAAAGGGGAGGGCTGCACTTTGTGCTGAGACACTTGCTCAGAATGCAGGGCGGAGCTCCTCTCCAGCTGCTCCGGAGTCCAGCCCGGGACTTTCCTGCAGCCCTCCCAGCCGCTCCGGGGGAGAGGGGAAATCCCGGACATTGTGAGTGCTTTACAAATTCCCCCCGGACGCTATTTTTAGCACAAAAAGGAGGACATGTCCGGGTAAATCCGGACGAATGGTAACCCTAAGCACACAGCACCACAGAGATTCTGGGCAGTGCTGCTGGCCATAGGAAGGTTGCTGTAATTTAGACAGGCCCCGAAGGCTGTCTAAAAGGTAGGCCGGGGGCACCTCCTCCAGCCCCCTGGAGCAGCCCAGGATTGGGAGGGCACAAAGCTGACTCAAAGCCCTCATAACCTCCCTTGTCCTGGGCTACCCGTTCTGGAGTGCGCCTCTAGGAGGCCCAGCATAGAACGTCACCCAGAGTGTGCTGGGGCCTGAAGGCTTTGGATCTGGGCTGGGGAGGGGCAGAAAGGGGATGAATTGCTGACTGTGCATTGAACGCCTCACCCCAGGCATGCCCTGTTGGCTCTGAAAAGCCTAGGGGAGGAGTAACTTGATTTTTGAAACTCCCCACCCCCTACGCTCGCCCTGCCTGCCCTCTGAGTGGGGTAGATGAAGCAAAAGGGAAGTTAACGCTGCTGGGTGAAATATTTACTAGCAGGAGGGGTTCCGGCTGCAAATCTGGGCGTACAGATGAGTTTGCTGTGTAGAGTGGCTGCTACTAGCCTCTGCCCTGTTCCCAACCTGTGGATCACAGCTCCACAGCAGGTTTGCGTAGAGTGGAGAATTCAATGGAGGTGCTGTCCCCACACTCCCTCTCCTCCTCCAATCATGCTGCACTCCTTAGGCATCATTCTCCACTGTGCAGTTGTCGACACCTGGGCAAAGTGGGTGTAAAAGGCCAGTGCTCTCAGCTGGTCGTCTTTCATGCTCATTTTGCATCAATGGATGTCGCTGTGGCCAACTCTCGCAATGCGGTCGGGAGTTGGGGGGTAGGAGGCATGTGAGAATCTCAGCTTTCAGTTCAAAAAGAGAATGAGAGAGACTAGCCCTTGGGGCTGCATGGGAAACCTTGAAAATGTGACCCAAGCGTAACCCTAAAACTTCAGAAAGCAGAAGGCAAATAAAAAAAAGCACCCACGTTTTTAAAAAAAATCTCATGATTTTTAAACTAATCTCAGGAGGTTTTTTTGGCACCTGATTTTTTTTAAACTCTTGGGGCTGGCAAGAGTAAGATGTCCATGACTACCCAATGGGCAATGCTGTGGAAAGACAGGCCCCTGGTCTTGTTTTTACCTGCGTTTGCTCCCCACTGACCTAGTAGAGGAGAATGAATGTGCCTGTTGTGATCCGAGAAGACAAATTTCAGAGTAACAGCCGTGTTAGTCTGTATCCGCAAAAAGAAGAACAGGAGTACTTGTGGCACCTTAGAGACTAATAAATTTGTTAGTCTCTAAGGTGCCACAAGTACTCCTGTTCTTCTTTTTTCGAGAAGACAAAGGATTTCAGAGTTAGAGTTGAAAAGGTGGCTCAAAAATACATAGAGGCGGTATGGACACAATTCTCTGCTGTTGTAAATTGGTGCCACTCCAGTGACACCAACGCAGGCAGGCCAGTTTGTATCAGCAAAGTATTTGGTCCTATATCTCGGTTACTGAAATCCTCATTTCAAGTTCCTCTTGTGCCTCTAGATTCGCTGAGGTTTGTGCCCACGTATGCTGCAACCCCATATCACAAGTATCGGGTGGCGGGGGCACGCTGTGTGATTTCATACTGTGTATTTTATATGTATCGAGGGAGACAGACATTTAGACCTCAATTATCCATTATGGAATCCTGCACAGTCCATTCCACCCCTGCAAAGTGAGTGCAAAACAGTGCTGGTGGTGTTTTACACCTCGTCTGCGCTAATGTAAATGACTGCAGAGTGCAAAGCAGGAGCTAATCAGGGCCCTAGCCATTGTTTTTCATGTTTCTTTTCAAGTAAATAGTTTTAGAACTCTTTCCTGACCACATCATTCTTCTGTTGATAAAATGTAAAAACAAGATTTACAAAACTGATTAGTGATTTTGGCTGCCTCCATTTTTGCATGGCCGGTTGGAGATGCTTAACAAGGGGTCTGCTCTTCATAAAGCGCTGCCGAGCAGACGTTCTCTGAAAATCAAGGCCCCTGAAGGCGTCTCAAGCGATGCATCCAGTTACTAGTCATTGTTTTAAAATTTAAGCCTAAAACAGTTAATAGGCCCACAAAAATATCATGGGCTAATATACATAGGTGCATATGAACTTGCGTGCGTGGATGTCATTGTATTTCCTAAATTATAAAGTTCTGCCTGCGACGTTCAAACAAACTGGCAACATCTGCAGCTGCTTCTAGACAGACAGACAGTCTGATGTGAATTATTTAACACAAAGTGCCATGACCTCTATTAACAAAGGGAGATGCTTCCAGATCTGCGGGCAGCACCCTGGGAAGCAGCTGGATCCAAATCAAACTAACTGAAGATGGGTTAGAATTTATTATACAAGCCTATGGAAAGTTGCTGCTAAAGATGCTGCGAGAGAATGCATGCCAATACAGCACTCTAGTAGCTTAGCTGGTAAAATCACAGTCATAAATTGTGCTTAGGCTAATGATCAATAGCAAGGTATGTGTGCACACACATTCTCTATCTCTAAAGGACAGATTTCTTTAGTGATCTTGCACTTTCAAAAAATAAAATTATATTGAAATTTCCTGGGGTTCCCTCCCCGCCCCTCTGCAATCAAAAGAAAGAACTGAAAGAAACGTGCACTTCAAGGCTTTAAATCTGAAACTTCCTAATCCCCTGAAGTCCACACTAGACTTCTTGCCTCCATGGAAACACCAAAGCATTCATCCAAGTGATTGGTCTCCAATGAATTTTAGATAAGACAGAATGGAAGGGAATTGATGTGATTTTAATGCAGAAGAAAGCGGTGGAAGGGAGGTCCACTTGGTTCATATTTGAATAAAGCAAACATGACAGACAAAAGGCTGACAGCTGTAAATGACATTGTCAGTACAAAAATTATCAGCCAGTTTACAATCTGTTTGCTTATGTTGAACAAACAGAATGTGTGTGGCATCCTTTGGCTCCATGAATGGCAGAAATACTTGCAGGCTCCAGAGAGAGGCAGATATCTGTTCTCCTACAGCCCTGCCACTATTAGATAGCCATTTGACAGCCACACTGAAAAAAAGGAAATTCTGTCCTCTGCCTTTTTTCTTCCCTCTTGCCTTTAAAAAAAAAAAAAAAAATACAAGACAAGCACCAAAGTTGGGAATAGACACTTGTCTTTTTGTATCAATGGTGTGAATTATGTCGGTAGTGTTGCTGGATCAAGCCGTTTACTAATGTGTCTGACATTCCAAGTCACAAACCTTCAGTTACCTAGCAAGAGTCGCGGTCAACAGTCTTCATTTTTGAGTCCTTATAGGAAGCAGATTCTGGGAGCCCCCTAAAGAATGGAACTTTCCCTGCATTGTCTAGCCTGTCTCATCGCTCGCTTTGCTTTGAACTTGCTTAACGTTTAATTCGCCCACTGAATCCGCCCTTCCCCCCGAAAAAATATTAGCTACAAGGAAAAGCAAACAATTATTTAAAGGGTTTCAGTGCATGGGGAGCTAATGAAATATTTATTGTCCTCTGAAGATTGGGGTGGAAATCTTTAATCCAGTTGTGTGTAATGAGTTGTGTGGTCTCAGTTTAACCCTCTTCCATTGTAGCCTACAATCCATATCATATCACAGAAACCATTCTCTTCCTTCATAAAGACTGGGAGAAGTGCCACAGGTACTAATTATCTTCCCACTTTGTTAGTGGATCTCTATTGTGCTGCTTTGTGTGGGATTGTCTCTCTCTGCCTGAAGGCATATGGCTGAATTCTACACCTAATAGAGCTTCACCTTTGAGATCAATTCTATTCTATTCAGGTTCTTATCCCGCACCCATCACCATGGTATCTGAGCACCTATTTGCACTACATAGAGCTAACCAAACCTGTCATTCATGGAAACAATCGACCTTTGCTGAACTGCCTACTAGCATATGGTAATCTTACATTAAAAAGCAACTGGACATGAATACCTACCTTTTGGATTTTTATTTCTGCTTTCAGATCTGACCATTATTACATGCTCGCCCTTATACCCTGAGTGCTAAAGATATAAGAAAATCGATCATTTTTTGTTGTGGATCATGTCCATTTCTTTCATGTAGATTTAAAAGGGAAAAAAGAATCTGTTTAGTGGCACTTGGCTTGTTTGATCAGAAAGAAAAAATAATGACAGGTGAGAATGGTCTGTTTGTAGCAGATAAAGGGAGTATAATAAAAACAGAAGAATACAACAATTGCTTTTCAGGCAGTCAAGCATCAAAACACATTTACTTCTATGAAAAGTTTATCCAATTATTGCAAACCGGATGACGCTTGCTAGGTTGTGTTACTCTTTTCATTTTAATCTAATTGCTGTTTCTTTTTCTCTGATATGGCAATCGGTCATAAAGAGTTGACCACCATTAAAGCTGTTTGATTTGGAGCCCTGTAGTGTTTGACTAAGAGGGTAAATGCAAATTTGATGAAAGAATAAGGATAAATTTACATATCAGCTTCGGCTCACATGGAGAGAGTAAACATTCTGTTTATCTCAAGTGTCACTTTATGATTTCAGTAGAATATAAAACTGACCTTGGCCCAGTCATTGCAAAAGACTTGAATGAAATATATTGTTGTCTAAATACAATTTACTCAAGTAGAACTTGTCAGCAAACCCTGCATAACTCAGCAAACAGGGTTAGACAGCAGGGTCGCTGAGACAAAATTGCTCTGATAAACTCCAAAATGAAATTCTTGAATGTGTTATAATTGGCAAGTGTGTGTGTGTGTGTGTGTGTGTGTGTGTGTGTGTGAGAGAGAGAGAGAGAGAGAGAGAAGGAGCTTACCTCAGAAACACAATTTCCTTAATCAGGGGATATTTTAAGATCATGTCAGTTCCTTTTTTCTGTAAAAAGAACAGGATTACTTGAGATTAAAAGAACAAAATAGTAATAGTTACAAAATTATTAATGCAGCGTAATGTGCAATACAGAATTATTTTAAAGAAAATATCCTTATATTACAATCAATAGTCAGGGTCTTGGTTTTTTGTTTTTTGTTTTTTTTTTAAACACAAACACAGCAATCCACATGTATTTTTTAGGTTTTAATCATTTGATGGCTACACTGTTCAAGTTCCTAGTGGATTCTTTCCCTTGCATCAGTTACAAATAAAATAACTCTGAGATGCATGTTTGTAGCTACAGTAATCTTTTCAATTTCTTTCCCCTACCTATGTCACGCTTCATAACCTTGGAAAAGAAATATGGACTTTCGGTTGCTAAAGAAGGTTCCTTAGTTTATATAAAAATACTTCTAGACAATTCAAAATATGTTCAACATTATTGTGTGCCCCCTAGTCAATTAAAAAAAAAAGTGAAGAGAACCAAGATTTTCTCCTGCTGCGATGTAAGCAATGTCTCACAGTATCAAAAGGACCAGTGATCTGTTCAATTAATGATGCTGTTTATTTAATAATGAGACAAAACAACTAAACAAACATGAAAGTAATCTGATCTGATGTATTGAATTCTAACAAAGAGAAATGAGAAAATGGAGGGGAAAATCTATTTTTAAAGTAAATAAAAAACCCCAAACCATTCTACTGATCTAGTTGGCTTTTTCTCCCCGATCTGAAGGACCTAACATAAGGATGTAAGACAGAGAATTGGTGTGACGCTAACAGAGACTGGGCATGTCTAATTTTGAAGTAGGCTGATTCTTTAGGGGTTTGATCCCGATCCCACAGAAATTAATGGCAAAAATCCCACCTACTTGTATGGTGCCAGATAAAGCCCTCGGTATTTCTTGTTAAATTCACTCCGAATCCATTAAGGAGAAAGCAATCACAGTACCAAGCCCCATTGCTGTTATGTTGTTGTTATTATTGACAGTAATGCCTAGAGATCTCAACTGAGATTGGAACCCCATTGTGCTAGGTGCAGTACAAATACATGCATTAGTCTTTGCAAGATCAAGGCCACAATCAGAGTCTGTCTTGACCCCAAAGAGTTTCTTTCTAAACAGACAAAGGTTGCAAGGAGAAACAGAGGCACTGAGAGGTGAAGCGACTTTCCCAGGACCACTGACTTCTCTTAAAGAAGCACACAGCAGAAGTGTGCGCTAAAATCCTTTACTAGTCCTGCTGATTTCATCAAAGCTGCATGTGTGAATCAAATGAGATATGACGACCATTGCTCATTTAGGGGCAAATTTTGTTGAGTTATTCCACAAATGACCCCTTTGAGTTCAATGGCATGACCCATGGAGTAAGCGTTATCAGAATCAATATGGCCCTTAAATATTACGGGTGAAATTCTGACTCCATTGAAGTCAATGATAAAACTTTCATTAACTTCAATCGGGCCTGAATTTCATCTTAGATTTTTTGTATGTTTTCTGCTTTCTAGTATTATGCCATAGTTATAAAATGATGATAAATGCAATAAATTTAACTATGTCCATCATTCTTTTATAGTCTCTTTTTGTTATTCTTTCAGTGAGCTCCTCAAAAAATACTTCACGGATAGGGAATCCTGCAGTCTTAATGCAAATTCCCATTCAACCTCATGGGACTCTTGTCTATACAGGAACTGCAGGATGGGACATGTGGGTTTATTTTGAGGGGGACGGTTAGTAAGATTTCATACACAGCTAATGCATGCATACTATAAGGCTCATAAGAATGTTGATACTGGGTCAGACCAAAGGTCCATTTAGCCCAGTCTCCTGTCTTCCAACAGTGGCCAATGCCAGGTGCCCCAGAGGGAATGAATAGAACAGGTAATCATCAAGTGATCCATCCCCTGTCGCCCATTCCCAGCTTCTGGCAAACAGAGGCTA
Organism: Malaclemys terrapin pileata; assembly: GCF_027887155.1. Taxonomy (NCBI): domain Eukaryota; kingdom Metazoa; phylum Chordata; order Testudines; family Emydidae; genus Malaclemys; species Malaclemys terrapin. The sequence goes on from NC_071507.1 coordinate 4,476,052, forward strand.
GGGACGCCATCCCTGCTCATCCTAGCTAATAGCCATTGATGGACCTGTCCTCCATGAACTTTAGTTCTTTTTTGAACTCTGTTATAGTCTTGACCTTCACAACATCCTCTGGCAAGGAGTTCCACAGGTTGACTATGCATTGTGTGAAAAAATTGAATAGGGAACATTCACATTGGTTTGGTTACTGGCGATCTGCTGTGGTTTTGGTCTCCAGGATCTGCTAAAAGAAGGTCTTTTTGCAACCTTCGGGGGGGGGGGGAGAAATGCCTCTTCCTTATGTGTAACATCTACTCTTGTGGAAAGCACACCCCTAGGTGGCCACTCATATTGCAGATTTGCATGGATTTGATCAGAAGTAATTTTTGAAGTATTTTTCCCCAGGTTCACTTTTCTGATGGAAAAAAATTTGGATTAACTACCCTCCCACCCCCATGCCAAAACACAAAACAAAAACCTTTCCCCAAATGCTTTTTCCTCACCGCTGCTTGCTCACATACAGTAGAACCCCTATTTTACTCACTAATTGGGGATTAAGCTCAGAAAATTCGACATCCCAAAATGACACTGCATCGCTTTCTTCTTGTGCTTCACACTACTGGATAGCGATTTTCCAGTGCACTGAGGGCATCAGAAGGGATGTCGCCTTGTTCTTCATCAACATGACTTTTATGAAGTGACCTTTTCCTGTCGGGAAAGACGGCTTATGTGTCTGGTCATTGGTGTAAGACTGAAGGTGGGATCTGTGGGGTTTGATCAGGGAAGGAGTAGTTGCATTTCCAAGAGTGGAAACACGGCTGCATCTCACAGGGGAACAGGCAGTACAGTAGGAAAACAAGGGATTTTAATCAAGTCCTGGTCTAGTGCTTTGTTTTATCATTTCAAAGGTGGTCAAGAAAAGAGCAAAACATTCATTTTGACGGGCGCAAAACTGGGTCCTTAACAATGCACCAAGAATTTCTAAAATCATATCCTCGCTGTGTATTGTCACTTCTGCATATTGATTATTATTTAATGCTGGCTTTTATTTGATCACATCACCGGCTGCAAGGGTCACAATCTTGTTTCTGCAATGAGAAATGATCCTGTACACTAAAGCAGTTTTAGGGGTCACACGTTGTACGAAGGAGTGAGTCTTTTTGGGGAGAGAACTGAAATGCACAAGCTAGTCGTACATAGCTATGGTTCCCACAGAAATTCTGACTCATCCCCATGCACAGATTAGTATTTGCTTTACCATAGGCACTATTACATCTCCCTCTCTCTCTCTGTCACATGCACATAGTCTTTCACCCATCCCAGAGTCCCACTTCTTCTGCTGAATAGGGGAGCAGACAGAAAAGTGAACCTGGGGAAAAATACTTCAAAAATTACTTCTGATCAAATCCATGCAAATCTGCAATATGAGTGGCCACCTAGGGGTGTGCTTTCCACAAGAGTAGATATTACACATAAGGAAGAGGCATTCCCCCCCCCCCTCGAAGGTTGCAAAAAGACCTTCTTTTAGCAGATTCTGGAGACCAAAACCACAGCAGATTGCCAGTAACCAACTCAGTGTGAATGTTCCCTGTTCAATTGTATACAGTATAGCGCAGAAGTATTGGCAGGGGATGGCCTCAGGGTAGATCAGTACAAATGAAGCAGATAAACAAACAATGTAGCCTTGATACTCAACAGTGGGAAATGCACATAATGATTGAGATAAATCAGAGTATGAGAAGGAAAGATCAGCTGATTGAATGTGTAGCAACACTGTGGAGGAGATGACCCGCTCATTAGCCAGAAAGGCAAATGAAACATCTCAAGTCATTTACCACTTGTGGGATTTTTTGTGTGAATTACATTATACAATACAACAAACCCAGAGCAATTGTCCAATGTTGCTGAGTTTGTTTCTCAGCAAGTTCAGACAAATACGCATATATACAGCTTAAAAAGAAGATTTAAGAAAGCTCAGTTACGAATCCAATTCTTGTGCACATATATTTTAAAAAGATGAGCAACACAGTCCACTCTTCTACTTACATTTAATACACAACAGGGTCTATTCTTATTTTCAGGCATGAGTATTCATGCATTGAGAATAGCTCCCAAAGTAACAGTTGCTATGATCACAATACAGGAAGTAACTCAAGTTGCTATGGTGGTCCAGCAGTAGGCTTGTGATTAGAGCTGCCTGGAGGATGGAAATTCCGTTTTGTGACAACTTTTGAGGTTTCAAAATGTATTTTCATTCCACAGTAGAATGTAAACAAAACGTTTGGAATTTTTGTGTGTGTGATACAAGGTTGTGTGGAAACAGCTGTTTTCAGATCCAAAAAGCTCAGGATTCTGTCGGTCTCTCAGCCAAAGCGACCAAAGAACTCTAAACCTCAAAAACCAGCTCAACAAAAACTTGGTTGAAACGCATACATCTCAAGAGAGTGTTTTGACGTCGACAAAACAGCATATTTCAATATCTGATTTTGTGAAAAATCGTCCTGACCAGCTCTATTTGTGATGCTCCAAAGCAATGTTCCTTTTACATCAGCTTAATTCAATTGCTTTTTCGCACAGCTCCCATTTAAAATTAATTATTGCTATTAAAGTAGTGCCAAGAGTCTCCAGTGGAGGTCAGGCCCTATTGTGCTAGGTGTTAAATGCCCATAGTCTGTGGACTCGATTTTGGCTTTTATACGTGCTCTGAGTCCAGGATATCATGTAGCTGGCCTGTCCCCGGAGCAGACCAGGGACCGTATTGGGACTGTCACAGGCACAAGCTGGTTTCAGGTTTCCCCCTTGCTCCAGGGGAGGAGGGGAAGGAATCAGCCCTATCCCTCACACAGATTACTGCCCTCACCAGCAACTCAGCTCTGCTGGCTAATAGAGCTAAAAAACTAAATGTTTCTTCACCAGAAATGCCGATTCATCAAAATGGAAACTTTTCACAGAAATTTGTCAGAACTGACCCTTTTTCAAAGTTCCCCAAAACAGAACATTGCAACATTTTTGAAGTGAACAATTTGGGTTTTCCAGTTCAAGACAACTTTTCATTTTGAAACAGAAGCTACTGAGAGTAAAAGGATGGAAAATGGTCAAAATCAGAATGAAATATTTTGAAATCAAAATTTGCCTGACTGGATTTTTGGGAGGTTTTGTTTGGCAAAAAAAATTCAAGATAGATTTTGTCCCAGATCAGGACAGGAATTTTTTTTTTTTTTAATATTTTGAAAATTTTCATAGGATGAGGAAGCTGTTGTCCATCCAGCTCTCCTGGCCAGCAGCATACACAGTGGCAGGTCACAATCCACATCCTAATTCTCAACCTCAGAGCTGATGGCATTTGTTTCTCACAAAAAAAACCCCCAAAAAACCAAACCTTTTGGTTTTACTAATTTTCATCCTTCAGGCCAGAGCCTCAGCTGAGGAAATCAGCTTGGTTCCATCCACTTCAATAGAGCAATGCCAATTTACGCTAGCCAAAGATCTAGCCTTCCTGTTCTTGCAATGGCCTCTATCAAATCCATGCCTGATTATTATCTCCTCCCCCCCACTTTTCATATTCTCAGCCTACAGGCCACGTTTATTAGCCCATTTCACACACAATCCCACCTTCCTACTAGCACTGCAGGCTGGTCCATTGTTAGCAAACAGGTTCATGATTCCCAGTCCGGGAACAGGTCCATGAGATTGACCTATCACAAACTGGTCAGATTTTACATTTTGATCTCTCTAGTCATATTAAATAGACAATATTTCACAACACGTTTCCACTCGGTCAAGAAAATCTTTTGTAAGCAGGGGCACAACGACAGAGGTTTATGGAAGGCTGTACGATAGCTGCTGTGCGTACCAGTTCTTTTGTTTAGCTAGTGCTTTGTGGAGAGCGGATTCCTGAATAGGAACATGTTATGTGTAATGCTGAGAAGTGACTGCATAAAGGGGGATCATGTACTGGCTGGGGGGCGGGGGGAAGAGTTCATTGCAATATGATTTTATTGAACTAAAGCCATGGTTAAAATCACATTAAGGTTCCCATAAACTGCCCATAACCAGGACACTCAGAAAATGCAGCTGAACCTTTAGCTTTAACCCTCTGAATCTTAGGTGAATTTCCATAATATGTTGCAAAAGGGCGTTTAATCGATGATATTCAATGGGCCAGATCCCACCCAAAGCTTACATAGGCTTCTGCTGACGGAACTCCTGCTGACGGCTCCTAGTTTGCTAGAAGACTGGGGCATTGCAAGAGCATGAAGTGTAGCCCATAATGTGTGTGGGGATCCAAATAGAGCTAGTGCAGCCCCCCAAAATAATACTGGCATGGGAATTGTTTGTGGCACGGACAGCCAAGACATGCATTGACCAGATGAGCAGGTTAAAAACAGCTCATTATTCCACAAGAAATTTCAAACCTTTTCATTTTTTAAAAAAAGTTTCACCAGAATTTTTTTTCAGATTTTCAACAGAGAAGCTAAACCCAAACCCAAACCTATTTTTTTTAAAAAAGTTTTTCCATCAAAAGCAGATTTAAAAAAACAACCAACCAAACCAACCAAAAAAGTGTTCCATTTCTTTGTATGATGGGTTCTCTGCCCCGCCCCTCTTTCTGGGCCCGCTAGCTGGCCCAATAAAGTGCAGAGAGGCCTCCAGTTATGCAGCACCCGTGGCTTTATTTACGCACACAGTTCTCCCACCACCAGTGTTGAGCTATAGACACAAGGGTTGCAGGGTTAGTGCCCTCTTTTCCTGCAGTCAGCCAGCAGCTAGGAGACTGACCTTTCTCTGACTGGCTTTTCTGTTGGCTCCCAGGCCTTATAACTGCTGGCTTGTCAGGCCCACAGGTGGAGCCAATCCCCAGGCCAGGCATCAGGTCTGTTTCACCAGCCCCAATCTATTTCTCTTGATTGGAGCTGGCTGAGCAGGGGTAATTAGGTGCTTTTGCATCAGCACCCTGCTACACTTTGGGTGTGTGTGTGTGTGTGTGTCATAAAAAACTGGCACGTTTGGACCAAAATGAAAATTTTCCACATTTTGGAGGAAAAGGTGTTTTTTGGTAATAAAAATAAGAACATAAGAATGTCCATAAGGGTCAGACCAATGGTCTATCTAGTCCAGTATCCTGTCTTCCAGCAGTGGCCAATGCCAGGTGCCCCAGAGGAAATGAACAGAACAGGGAATCATCAAGTGATCCATCCCCTGTTGCCCATTCCCAGCTTCTAGCAAACAGAGGCTAGGGACACCATCCCTGCCCACCCTGGCTAATAGCCATTGATGGACCTACCCTCCATGAATTTATCTAGTTCTTTTTTGACCCCTGTTATAGTCTTGGCCTTCACAACACTGGTATGAGAGTATCTTCTCAGCAGTCACCACCAGCGGCATTCCTAAGGAGATTGGGGTATAACTTTACAAGCTGGTGGAAAACAGTAATGCCTGTCCTTTCTTGGTGTGGCTCTCAACTCAGTTGGGATCCAAGCTGGTGCAGAAAGAGGTAAACTTCACCACCTTGCACCAGCAATTCTGGCCCTGATCTTGATCATAGGAGAGTCCTGAAGTGTTGCTTTCTTTAGTTCTTGAAGGATATCCCAAGGGGAGAAAGCCCCTCTGCCTGACCAGGGGCTTGAACCCTGGAACTTCAGATTAAAATTCTGATGGTTTACTGACTGAGTTAGCCAGCCTCACTTAAATTTAAATCCTCAAATCACCCCCTCAAGGACTGAGTTCACAATGCTGGGTTTAGCAGGCCAATGCTCAAACCACTGAACTATCCCTCCCTCTTCATAGTTCAAACCATTCATTTTACCAAAGTTCCAAAGGACAGAGCCAAAGCTCATTAAAATCAATTGAAAGACTCCTACTGACTTGGGATCAGACCCCAAATACAGGCAATCAACTATTGGGACTGAGGACTTTACATTTTAAAGACTCTCTCTGAAATTTGTCAATTCCAGATTCTCAGGTGGTGAAAATCAATGTCATTCCATTGGCTTCAATAGAGCTATGTAAATTTATATCAGCTGAGGATCTGATCCTAAATATTTTAAAGCCAGATGAGGAAAACAACCCCTCAAATGGTATTATTAGATGTTACTTTACAATATACTGTTTAAAAAATACTCAGTTGCTCTATAGGTTGGAGATTTCTTTGCAAGCTAGGTATGACTTCTTTCCCTCTCCCTCCCCCGGATGAAAAATCTGGTTTATAATGGAAATGCTGACACCACCTCAATTATAGTGGTGCTATTGGGCTCTGGCGTAATGAAGGAATTTTCTCCTTTTTGTACTATGAATACTAATTGAGGCCAGGTTTTAATGCAGCAGCAATACAGCAAAATGGTGCCATCTAAAGGAATTGAAAGCAACAGAATGCCAGTCACCAGCGAAAGTGACAAAGCCCATTGGAGTTGTTTTATCTTTTTTCATTCTTTAAAAAAAAACCCAAACCCCACAAAACACTATTTCCCAGAAGACAAATTCTGGCTACTAAGATGTTCTGGATAAATAAAAGCTCAATTGGGACCCCTGAAGTGATGTGTGCACGCTCGTACATACAACACGAGACGGGCACTTTAGAAATAGCTATACACACAGGTTAGACTGTGTCGTTCGGCCCAGTCCTGAGGGAGAAGTAACACAGAGCTACATTGCCTCAGGAGTAGCTCCAGGAGATAGTGACTCAGAGGGGAGTCTAGGTCAAAGATGAAATAGGGGAGGAGATGGAGCCTAAAGGGATGGTAAGTTGTGGCTCTCCTAAGTTACCTCAGCTGCACTGGTCGGCCTGTTTAGGGAACCGAGGAATGGATATGTGTAGGGCCCTACCAAATTCACGGTCCATTTTGGTCAATTTCATGGTTATAGGATTTTAAAAATAGTAAATTTCATGATTTCAGCTATTTAAATCTGAAATTTCACGGTGTTGTAATTGTAGGGTCTTGACCCGACAAGGAGTTGTGTGGGTGTCCTAAGGTTATTGTCGGGGGTTTGCGGCATTGCTACCCTTCTGTGCTGCTGCTGGTGGCGCCGCTGCCTTCAGAGCTGGGCAGCTGGAGAGCGGAGGCTGCTGGTGAGAGCCCAGCTCTGAAGGCAGAGTCGCTGCCAGCAGCAGCGCAGAAGTAAGGATGGCAACCAGGGGATGAGCAACCAGGGGAAATTACACTGTGCCAAAACCTGACTGGCATGAGGACGTGCTGCAAGACCCATTTCTGTGCTAACGCTCTCCCACCATAACCAAAGGGTTACAATGTCCGAAGAAGTGGGCTGTAGTCCACGAAAGCTTATGCTCTAATAAATTTGTTAGTCTCTAAGGTGCCACAAGTACTCCTGTTCTTAATGTCAACTACAAAACCAAACATTTTTTAAAAAAGGGAGTTTTTCCTCTAGTGAAGGCAGAGAGAAGATTCCTCTACTAAGTATACATACCGTGGCGATCTGGGCATGAATTCTCATGCACACTAAGGTCCCTTTCCACTGCTCTGACAAGTATCAGAGGGGTAGCCGTGTTAGTCTGAATCTGTAAAAAGCAACAGAGGGTCCTGTGGCACCTTTAAGACTAACAGAAGTATTGGAGCATAAGCTTTCGTGGGTGAATGCCCGCTTCACAAGAGTCTGATGAAGTGGGCATTCACCCACGAAAGCTTATGCTCCAATACTTCTGTTAGTCTTAAAGGTGCCACAGGACCCTCTACTGCTTGACAATAATTTATAGAGAGATCCTACTTCCTAGAACTGGAAGGGACCTTGAAAGGTCATTGAGTCTAGCCCCTGCCTTCACTAGCAGGACCAAGTACTGATTTTGCCCCAGATCCCTAAGTGGCCCCCTCAAGGATTGAACTCACAACCCTGGATGTAGCAGGCCAATGCTCGAACCACTGAGCTATCCCTCCCCCCACTTTAAGTTCCCTGGACACTGCCAGAGAGGTGTAAAGAGGCTTTTGTGTAAATGATAATCAGGTCCTAGATTCAGTTTGTAGGTTCATCATTTAGATACTGCTGGATCTCGCCTACATCTTTCCACTGGCTAGAGCACGGAAACGCCCCAGTCGTTATAGTGATGACGTACAGTGAATGCCTCTTGATAGAAGCTTCATATGTGTTGCCCAACTTCACAGTGGGCCAGATTCTCTCCTGAACCAGGGCTAATCTCAGTGCAGGAGCATCAGGGAGCTGGCTCTGGTTCCCTGGTTCTGCTACCAGACAGCTCTAAGGCTACATCTTCACTACGGGGGGCGGGGTCGATTTAAGATACGCAAATTCAGCTACGGATAGCGTAGCTGAATTTGACATATCGCAGCCGACTTACCCCGCTGTAGGGACGGTGGCAAAATCGACCTCTGTGGCTTCCCGTTGACGGCACTTACTCCCGCCTCCGCTGGTGGAGTAAGAGCGTCGATTTGGGGATTGATTGTCGCGTCCCAACGGGACGCGATAAATCGATTCCTGAGAGGTCGATTTCTACCTGCTGATTCAGGTGGGTAGTGTAGACCCAGCCTAAGTTGCACCACTGAGGTAAGGTCCTTTATGCCTCCTAGGCCAGTGATGTGTTGCCATGGCTTGGTTCCACTTCACCGTGCCCTGCCACCTCCCCTTCTTCCTTGACAAGCCCACTGTGCCAGGTTGCTGGGAGAGGCATAAGTGTAGACCTAGATGCTGCAGAATAAAGCCCAGCAGAGAGCTATGTTATACTAAGAATTCTCGGATGGACATCTGAGGCCAGGCTGTGGTCCCTTTATGCTACCTGAGGGGTGCCAAAGAACTTTATGCATAAATGTAGGGATACAAGCGTCTGACGAAGTGGGTATTCACCCACGAAAGCTTATGCTCCAATACGTCTGTTATAAGGTGCCACAGGACTCTTTGTTGCTTTTTTCAGACCTCAGTGGTTCAGGAGCCAAATTAGCGACCAACATTACCCAAAAGAGTCACAGCCGTGCGAGTTCATTGTTTCATTTACTATAGCACTATTCATATTTAAACGGTGACAGGGGAAATATTTAGTTTATATATATATATACACATTAGATATAATTCTCACAGCAAATAAGTTAATAACTTAGTGCAAGTAGATAACTTAATTGGTTAACAACATAGTAAAAGCATCTCGACTGGTTAATAATTAAATCACACAGCATTTAATATCATGTGCTGCAAAGATGCAGTCTGAGTATCACTGCTTAATGCAAAATAAATTCGCTCTTTTCTCTTAAAGCCAATAGTAGAGAATTTCCCCCCTTGAGTTTTAAAATTGTTATAAGATTCCTTATGCACATAAGAGGTACTCTGTGCATATTGGTCCAGATCCTAATGCTACAAAAATCAATGGCACAGTGCTGGTCTATTCTGTGATCCTTAAGTACAAGCAAAGGAGGGTAGAAGTCCCTGGATTCTATTTGCTCCTCATTTATGTGCCAAGGGAATTCATTGGGCACTTCAGGGCCGGACTTATAAATAGTTCCTGGACTGTGTTTATACAGCAGCTAGCACAATGTGGTTTGGGTCCAGAGCTAGGACTCCCAGGCATTATAAATAATAATACGTAGCAAAAGCTATATGGTGGCACTATGAGCCATGCTTGAAACTGTCCTTTGCAGCTCTATAAACCGACATTGACACTGAGACCAAACTTGAATTCCCTGTGTTAAGTTCCTGACATTCAAAAAGTTGCACTCGTCCAATAATTCTCTCCTTGTAAGTAGCTAACAAGCCCAAACTACAACACAAATCAAAGAACTGACATGTTGCATGGTAGGAAACAGGCAGCAGACATGGTTTACAGAAGAGTCACAGGAATCCTTTACTCTGAATTCCAGCCGCATTAGGAAGGCCCATGCTTTTGTTTCTGTGATTAATTATTTTTTCCCCAAGGTTTCACATTTTTACAGCTCCCCCCCCCATGTTACTCAACTTGAAACCGATAAGACCACCCTGCGATAAAGACGTCATGCAAAATGTATATGTCATTAATCACTTCAGTTACCTTTCAATCCAATGCATTCTCTTTGTTGGACTCTTCCCTTATGTTATTGGAAAAATAAACAGACATGTATTTATAACAACCCCTTAGGGCAAAGTCAACAGTTGCATTTACTTTCTTATTCAACATCTTCAGCTCCAGCTAGATTGTCTTTAAAACTCTTCCAAACCCTACAAAGAAATAACTGTATTTTCCAAAACAAATGATTTGGATTACATATGGCATGATGATAGATGTAACTCAAAAAGTTATCTTAACATTGTACCTTGGTTTCTAGGCACTGTGAGTTTAAAGCGATAGCCTAGGTTGAAACTAGTCTTCAGATTTCTGATAATCATGTTAAGACATGCTAGAGCCTGTTCTATAGAAGAACTAATACATACCTTGGGTGCATAGTGAGGCTAAGGGCATGGAGCTCTGGGCTTTCAACCACTCAAACCATGTATTAATGGACCAGTAAAAGAGGCAAACATACCTTAATTCTATTTCACACATCTTAATAGACTGTTGCAACCTTAATAAAGCAGAGAGTTCAAAAAGTTAGGAAATACCAGAATGAAGGTTGTTTGCTAATGCAGTAGGTCCCCCTTGCGTATGCGTGTTCTGATACAGTCTTTAATTATATGTTCACATACTACTGTTTCCCCCCAGGACCCCTGCCTCATTCAGGACACAGGACGCACCTGCTCTGGGAATGAATTACGCTGGTGTAGCTAGGGACACTGCTGCTGCACAGGTTGGAAAGGGTCGGAAGGGGATTGCAGGAGAAGAAAGGAGGGTCTCATGGCCGTGGAATGCAGCCCTGGAGAACTGGAGTCGATCCCTTCCTCTGCCACAGACAGTACGGCTGCACTGCAGTTGCAGCATGTAGAGGCATGACTGAGTTAGCTTCGATCTAGCTAGTGGCTGCAGCCACTCAAGTTTGTGCCCAGGACAGTGCTTGGGTGAGGCTGGCCAGAGCAACTCCCCAGGCTGCCATGGCTTCACCACTCTTGTTACCCACACTAGCTAGATCAGTGCTAGCTCAGGCATGTCTACATGTGCTCCACCTCGCGACTGACGTGTAGACATATCCAGCGTCCCTATGTGATGCTGGATAAGTTTCACTTAAACCAAACTTTAAACAAGGGGTCGTTAATTGTGCGTTCCTCATTTTTGAGGTGCCTGATTGGCACAAGTGCTGAGCACTTACAGGGGAGCTGTGCTTTGAACCTATGAAGTGCTATATGAGATTAAGCACCCTGCGAAATCAGATGTGAGGCAACTCAAAAGGGCCCCCCCAAATTAATGACACTTTTGACTCTGTGTCTCAATTCCCCATCTGCAAAACAGGGACCCCACCCCTTCAGTTTGCAGGAATGTTGTGAACATAAATTCTTCAATATTTGTGAAGCAGGCAGACATTATAGTGATGAGCACCATAGAAAAGCCCATGAAGAATTTAATAATTCTGTCTTCAGAGCAGTGTAGTAAATAAGACCTGGGGTCTCACATTGGACAATGAGGATAAAACAAAGTGTTGAATAGTTGCTCACTAAGTGAGCACCATTCATCCGGTGCACTGAATGAGGCAGGGGTCCTGTGGGGGCCACCCCATCCCACCCTATATGACATGTAATTAGACGATCATTTGTTTGTCATTCCCAATGTTAAAAAAGATTGAAAAAGCCAGGAATCCCATCACGTGGCATACCATTTTCTGACCAGTTCTATTTGCTAGGTGAGTGGCCCCACGCAAGACCCAACAGCAGAATATCCAGGGCCTTCTTAGTTTAGTTGGACAATCCATTGTTTTTTTTTTAAAGTCACGTAATATCACCATCTCTCCTGCCTCTCAAACTCAACAGCTTCAGAGTAAGATGGTGACGGTGGTGCACACTCTCCGCCTGCGCCGCCCGCTTCCCAGCAAGTGCAGGGATGGAGTTAGGGTTGCCAGTTTTGGTTGGATGTATTGCTGAAGGTTTCGTCATGACACAATCTTTAATTTATGATTAATCTTTAATTCCTGGAGACTCCCGGACAAATCTGGAGGGTTGGGAACCCTGGATGAAGTGAGAAAGGAAAAAAAAAAATCGAGCAAAAGATGGCCTTGTGGGGAAGACCTAGACTGGGACCAGAGATCTGTGTTCCTGGCTCTGTCACACGCTCCCTGAGGTACCTGAGGTACCTTCCAAAATGGAGGATGACCTTTGGTCTGTGCAGCCATATCCTTACATGGCATGGGAAGCTACTCTGCATAGAGCTGCAAGGCTGTACGATACAAACAATCCAGGCAGCTCCATTTCTCCTCACTCGAAATGGGGAGAAAAGGGTTCAGAGAACACGGGAATGGTTTATTTATTAAAGGGGTCCTTGGCACAGGTCCTTATAATGTATTATGCATGATAAGAAGTTCCTCCTCACATCAGGCTATTGAGAAATGCCAGATTCCACATTGCATTGTTGGGTGCTACCTTTGTTTGCTCTCAAGTATATATCTATCATCCGTCATGCTTAGCAGAGTTAAATAAAGATCACCTGTGACTGTTTGTAAAGCTAGGTCTCTTCTTCTTCCAGGGCTCCCTACAACCCCACAGGACAATCAACTGGCCACTAAGTTATTCCAAATATTTTTGAATGAACGTGTCAGCTGAAGATCCTCAGCATAAAACATACCTATAAAGACTGTTTGCAAAGCAAATTTACCCTGGATTTCTGATACCTAGGAAAGTTTTTTCTATTATATTTATTTAAAATTACAACAGTTTACATTAGAAACAAGCTCAAATAATTAAGGTAAAAGATAAATAACTGCATACAGTTTAATTTTTCAAAACGCAAACATACATCTTTCATTGTTCCATTACCGGAGTATTAAGCACAATATAATTGCACGATGCATTTTCGCTGACTTACAAGCTCTGAAGTTAAACAGGCCCGACTTTTATGAAATAATCTTTATTTCCCTCCATTATGCAAATCATTGTCTGCGAGGACTCGGAATTACCCGGGGACCCCTTTAAAGTTCATTTCGGTTGTGGTGTTTCCGACATGAATGCGGTGACTTTCAACAATCCATCAGCCTCCTGCACTCAGGCCCATCAAGTTATAATATAAAAGCACAAACCTGTAAGCCGATGGAAGCTTTGCTTGCGGCCCTCCATGAACTGCTCAAGACCTCTGCTCTCTCCTGGGAGGAGCTGCCTGATGGGGAACCTGTCCTGGGGCCCAACCCAGTCCCCACGGAAGTTACTAGGAATCTTTCGGTGCTCTGAGAATGAAGCCCAAAAGGCAGGGAAGCTCCCTAGAAGACATTCTCTCCCAGGATGTACTGAGGATGAGCTCCTGTAATAATAGTGAACCATTAGGGCCAGATGTTTAGCTAGAATAATAGCTCCTTTGACTTCACTGGAGCTCTGCTAATTGACATCAGCTGACAATCCGTCCCTTAAAGTTTCTCAGCTATAGAGTGAAACCCTGGCCCTATTGAAATCAATGACAAAATTCCCATTGACTTCGGTGGGGCCAGAATTTCACCTGTCTCCTGCAGTTCAGCTGAGGGTCTCAAAGCATTTTCCAAGTGCAAGTACCACCCAGGCTCACGGACAATGACATTTAGTCAGCACTGGGGACAATACAGAGCCATAACAATTCCTTCCCAAGGCCCCAGGCTGCCAGGGGAATGTCATGGGCGGCAGGTGAACCCCTCCTTTGCTGGCCCCACCCCTTCTGCCGGAGGACCCCTGGGCTGCTGGATGGCCCCAGCGCCAGCCTGAGGCCAACCCCTGTGCTGCCAGTGGGGTTCCAGCACCGGGCCGCTGGCCTGACCCCCAGGTCGGCCTGAGCCACCCCAGTCCCTGGCCACCCACTGGAGTTGAACCCCCCCGGCTTCAGGGGAGAGTGGGAGCAAGGGCAGGGCCTCCAGGGGGAGTGGGGCGGGGCCACAGGCTGGGTTAGGGGATGCTTAGCCTCTCTTAACCTATGGTTCCCGCCACCCACGCATCTTGCAGCGTCCCTTCAGATGGTGTCATCGGCACATCTGGCGGCCCAGCGTTGGGGGAGGGGCTGGATCCTGGCTTCTTTAATGAATTGATTTCAGCTATCAAAAGAAAGTCTAAAGCACGGGCAAGGATTACTTCAAGGCGTACATTTTAAAAAGTCACCTTTAAAATAGCTACTGTGAGAACAGAGTGCTGTTATGTCTATTCAACCGGCATTGAAGTTGTGTAGTGTTCTGATTTATGACTATGAATACCTATCAGACAATACGAGCCATCCTTTTATAGTCTCCCAAACTGCCCCAGGGAATATTCCAATTGCTATTGAAGAAGCTGGATTTAAAATAAGCCATTTAAAAGGAGGAAATAATAGGAAGCTCAGATGCACTGATCTTGTAATTCTTGTACTAGAACTACAGTCCAAAAGGACCTATTGCATCAACTGCAGATATGGCAAAGCCTTTGGAGTCAGTGAATTTGGCTCTGGAGAATATATCAGGACTGTAGTAAGAAATGAGTACCATCGCAGGAAGAATAAGAGTCCAGATCTTCCTAATAGAAGCATGGAAAAACTCATATGAAGAGGAAGAGAAAAAATTGGGATTGTTTACCTTAGAAAGGAGATGAACAAGAGAGGACATGGTAAAGTATATATAATAATGAATGGTCTAGAAAAGGAAATCGGGAAGCTTCTGTTCTCCCTGTTTCATAACACCAGAACAAGGGGACATACAATGAAGTTAAAAGGTGGAAATTCAGAATCTAGAAAAGGAAATGCTTTTTCATTCAATGTGTAAGCTGTGGAACTCACTGCAGCAAGAAATCATTGAGGCCGCAACTTAGCAAGATGCTGAAAGGGACATTATATGCCTAAGAATATCCAGAGTTGTAATGATCAATACTAAAAAGTTTTGAGAGGGATATAAGACCTCATGCTTGACAGCTTAAGCCATTCTCTAATTATTAAAGATCAGGATGACAGCTAGTGTAGAATCCAAGCTCTGCGTAAGCTTGAAAGCTTGTCTCTCTCATCAACAGAAGTTCGTCCAGTGAGAGAGATTACCTCACCCATCTTGTCTAGCTAATTGGAAGACAGATTATCCCTGTATTCTAGGGCAGAAAGTTTAAAACAAACATAAGATGTACTTCTTCACACAACACTGTCAACCTGTGGAACTCATTGCTAGGGGATGTTGTGAAGGACAGAAGTATAACTGGGTTCAAAAAAGAACTAGATAAGTTCATGGAGGATAGGTCCATCAATAGCTATTACCCAAGATGATCAGGGACACAAACCCGTGCTCCGGGTGTCCCTAAACCTGGGACTGCTAGAAGCTGGGACTGGATCTCTCCTTTCCTGTTCATTCCCTCTGAAGTGTCTGGCACTGGCCACTGTTAGAAGACAGGCTGCTAGGCGAGATGGACCTTTGGTCTGACCTAGCAGGGTCATCCTTGTGATTGAACGCTTTATGTTGTAACTTTTCTTTGACAGAAAATTGGGGTTTTGCTTAAACACATTTGTTTTTTAAAAAGTGTCTGTTTCCTGAGGAAAAAATGAATGTCTGAAAACCCAAATATTTTGCCCCCAAATGGAAAGTTTTTGACTGAAAGCCAAACTATTTCTATTTGGAAATGCTGCCACAGTGCCTCAGAGCCACAGTTCAGTTTCCTCGTGTCCCCTTTCTGCTCTCCGTACTCGGCTCGCTGACTGGATTCCATGTCTCACGCAGCACCACAGCCAGGGGCTCCCACTGTGGGAGATGTAGTCTGACCAGGGAGCCTGGCCTATAGAGGAGGGAGGGATAGCTCAGTGGTTTGAGCATTGGCCTGCTAAACCCAGGGTTGTGAGGTCAATCCTTGAGGGGGCCACTGAGGGATCTGGGGCAAAATCAGTACTTGGTCCTGCTAGTGAAGGCAGGGGGCTGGACTCAATGACCTTTCAAAGGTCCCTTCCAGTTCTAGGAGATAGGATATCTCCATTTATTTTAGGATAATGGGAGCACAAGGCAGCTGAAATACAAATCCCATGAGGCGGTGCAGCAGCAGCACTGAATGGAAATATTTAGTTTTTTTCTGTCCAGCACTATTGTATTCCAAGTTGTCCAAAGTAGCCCCATAGATGAAATTGCTTATGAACGTAAAGAGAAGTTGAAGGTGGGAAGACTGTCACAAACTGGATATGTTCAAGTTAAAAGACGTGTGATATAGGGGCCCTTCAAGGCTCCTGCTAGAGTCACTCAGGTGGGCCCGACATCGAGCTGAACCATTCTAGACGTGGAAGGAAATGTTCGTAGTTCAAGTCACCAACATGTGTTTTGATTGATTAATGTTCCTGGAATGAGGTTGCCACCCCTGTTGGGGTGTTATCTGGGGACATTGAAAAAACCCCAGTGGAACAGGGGCTCAGGTGAACTGGAGGTAGCAAGCTTCACTATCATGGCTCCCACTGCCCCTCACGGTCTGATGGGACCTACCATGACACTATGGGTCTTTGTCATTCTAATCCGTGGGGTGGGGTGGGGGGAAATACTGCCCAGAATGAGCCAGAGACAGGGAACCAAATGATGCCACCACTTCCATCAGCATCGGCTGAATCCTAAACATCTAAAATAGGACCCTGCTGTCGTCCCCTCCCTATTGCCATTTTTTCCCCTTTACTTATTTTCTTTTTCCTGCCTCCCTTTTTAAGAGGAGTCTGGCTTAACCATTTACAACCCTGCTGAGAAAGGCAAGCTAAAAGCAATTGTGACAGCAGCCACCTGGGCCAAACTCAGGGACTGACCTTGGGATCTCCAGAGATAGAGGAATGAGTCACTATAGCTTGAATTAAATAGCCAAACTCTCTAGTTGGGGGCTGTAACTGACTCATCTCTCTCAGGGCACAGAGAGGGACACACAAATACACAGCGATCAGTGGGGGAACACAATATCTTAAACAGACCAATACGGGCAAAAATTTGCCAGGTCTCGCAGTGTCTGATCAGGTTGTGTTTTGTGTTTCCCAACAGCGAGTTCGTAGAAAAATAGTAAGAATCAGAGACAGGAGCTGCATTCTCTATCTTTTGAGATTCTTTTCTCTGCCCTTCTTTGTGTTTGTGTCTTGTTGAAATCTGACCCTGTTTCTTTTAAGACAAAACAACTCCCGACTGCCTAAACTAAACGTTTCCTCTCCTCCTCACCCAAAAAGACAATGAATACCCTCTTTAGCAGCAACTAAAAAGACTGTCAAACGGGGATTTCTCCCCTTTAAAGCCTATAACACCAAAGGGAAAGAAATATGGGAATATTGAAACGAAAGCCTCAAAATGCTTTAGCATAGCTGTTCTTTCCCCCAGGTGTTTGTTTAAGGGTTAAAAAAGTCTTTTAATGGTGGTTGTTACAAGGAGAGTCACCAGTGATAACACCACAAGGCCCTACCCTACACTGACTTGCTCAATGTTATACTAAACAAGACATCTCGCCCATTGCTGGACCTGAAAGAGGCCCCCTATCATCACAACAGTAGTTGTGGAGATGTCCATCCAAGTATCCTCGCTGGGAGGACAGAGGCTAGCTCAGCTCCACCAATCAAGAAGAATACATGGGATGTATATTTCCCCTCTCTGATGCCTACCTAAGTATCACAACTAGAATATGAAGGAATAATGGACTTTCTAAACGATGATCTAATTTCTCCCCTTAATTCCACACTTTTCAGGTGAGATAGTACTCAGGATCTCTTGCAAAAACTCAACACATGCTTCTTTAGTTTTAGAGAGGCCATCCAGTACTGATGGCTCTCCTTGGTACTTGGGCAGGCCATGCATTTCTATACCCCTTAATGCCCATCTCTAGTTAACCACAGCAGCCCAAACAAACAGTCAGACAAAATCTTCAGGTCAGTTCTTGACTAACATGAACGAATCCCATGGGTGGGGATGGAAGCATTTGCATGAACTCTTCAGTCTCAAACGGCTGTCCTTGGGGGCACCTGTGAAAATACTTGTCTAACCCAGCTAAGCTTTCTGCATGGCAACTCACCTGGGTGCAGAACCAAGATCTTTTGTGGGGAACAGAGCTCTAAGTGAGACACCTGCTTTTTTCTGCCTCTCTGTTTTGAAAAGTACCACACGTGTTTCAGGCCTAAGTCAATAATCTTGACTTAGGAACTCTTTGCATGTATCTTGTATCCACACAAACTGCAGCCCATGCCTTGAAAGAGGACTTCCCAGCACTGACTGATTTTCTGGGGCAAGTGTTATGGTAAAGATTTAGGATATGAAATATTTGAAAAATGGACAAATATATTTTGCTTCTATTATTGATTGCAAAATGGGGAAAGTAAAACTAGTCCTCTAACATGCAATCCCTACTTGAAGCTTTCACGAATGCAGGCATCTGAATTCTATATCACAGGGAATTTATTTCCTTAACGGAGAACATACTCCATCATGGGGTACCAAAGATACTGTATGATGTCCATTTCATTTCTGTGCTATCCATCTCTCTTTTTTTTTTTAATTGGTGGCACCTCTATTGTGGAAAAAAAACACTGGTGAGTAGAACTTGTAAAAAAAAAGGGGATCATGTTCATAAAAATTTTCACCAAGAATTGTCTCATTTATTGACATTCAAAATCTAGATGAAAAACGGTGGATTTTTAAACATTTGATATTGTTCCAATGAGTTCTATAGCTGACTGAAAAAGGATTTTTTTTTGC
The DNA here is from genome assembly GCF_027887155.1 of Malaclemys terrapin pileata. Lineage (NCBI taxonomy): Eukaryota > Metazoa > Chordata > Testudines > Emydidae > Malaclemys > Malaclemys terrapin. The sequence continues at coordinate 4,494,678 of NC_071507.1, forward strand.
AGATTTTCATCAAAAAATTCTATATGGTCTTTCACTGAAATTGTAATGAAAACTTTTATCAAAATTGTGAATTTTGAAGCCTTTTGACCAGCTCTTTCGGATCACTATGAAAATCCTGTGGCAGATAAAAAGAAATGTGGAGCTCACCACTGCAATGTTGTAAGTCATAGGCTGACAGTAATGAGTTCTGTTGTGGTATATCAGACACAGAGAGTATCATGGCTTTTGAATGGTAAATGTCAATGATTTAATGGTGACCACCGTATACTGATATACGTATGCAGTGTACTAAGCAGAATACTTCCAGACAATATTTGTTATGCTGGCAGCATTGTTTCTTGCCTTATATAAAAAGTCACACACCGTAAAATGACATCTCCTATCAACTTCTTCTTGTCCATTGCCTCTGAGTGATGTTGCTCCCCATTCCGCTCATTTGCATGCTGTAATGCTGTTGCCAGGGGAAGAGACGTGTAGAGGAATTCAGAAAACATACTGTAAGGGGGGATGGGAGCGTAGTATCTGGGCCAGTATGGAGCTCTCACAATTGCCCCTATCAAATAGAATAGTGGATCTAAGGCCATGTCTACGCTAAAGACCTGTAGCTGCTTGATGCTGATGGGAGAGACGTTTATATGGATAATGAGATTGGTTTTGGAAGAGAGATAAACCCTGCTGGCTTCATGGCAAAAGCCAACCACTATCAGACAGGGTTATGGAGAAATTTCTTCTCTGGTGAGGTCATTCCATAACTGTCCTTTACAGAGTTTATCACACCTTCCTCTGAAGCGTCTGATGCTGGCTGCTGTTGGAGTCAGGCAGTGGAACGAGATAGACCAATGGTCTGCTCTTCACGGGAACTGCCAGACCGGAGCGCTACTGAGCTGGGGGGACCTAAAGAACTCCACAGCTTCCCTGTGACTTTCCCAGCTCAGGTGAGGACAGGCATAGTGAAGCTGCATGGACTGTGCCCCAGGTGAAGTACCTGATTTACTGCCTAACCTCCTATTCTAAGGGGAGTCTACAGTAAAAAAATGAAAGTGTTCCTCTTGGCTGGGGAAAGAGAGCCAGGAGAATCTAGGCCTCCTGCTGACAGAGAAAATGGTGGCAAAAGCAATCTTCCGGCCTCCTCCCTACAAGACTTAGTCTGGCCAGTAGTCAATAAACCTTCCCTTAAAGCGAACGTTCCCACCAACTACTGCCCTGCCTCGAGTCTGCCTTGCCAAAGTGAAGTTACTGAACAAACCATGGTCTGCTGGCTCCCAAAATTCCCGAGCTCTGTCAGCATCTGAGATCTTTCCCAGTCAGTCTTCACACCTAGATCCAGAAGAAAGACTTCTGGTCCTGCTGACAGAGGGGCCAAATATCAGTGTTGCTGATACACTATTAGACTGGTCACTGGTCCTCACAGTGCTACTCATCTGCTTATGGAAATGTGTGGAGGTAATTAGAGACCTTTGAACGGGTTTCATTCACTCCACTTATCACATTGTGATATCTACTTCTTGTCATCAAGAGTGTCCTATCATCTCTTAGTTACATGAGTGTAAAGGCCAGATTCTGATCTCAGTTACTGCAGGTTGAAGCCAGAGTAGTTATCAATGAAGTCAACTCAATTACTCCATATTTACACCAATTTTAGTGCAATCTGTATCTAGCCCTAAGTGTGATAAAACCAACCAGAAGTAAATATTGTATGTTGATGAAAACAGAATACTCTACTATTTAATTGGGATGTTATTTTAAAAATCAGATGAATCATATTTTTGGCCACAAAATATAATCTCAAAGATTTGCAGGTGTTTAGCTGTAATCCTATCAAACCTTGACTTCTTTGCTATTCTTGTCTTTCAATAGCAAAGAAAACTGGAAGAGTCTCTTCTGCTACTTCTGAACAGCTGTTACCGTATGTTACTTCCCCCCCACCACATTTGTATTGTCAACATATTCTTCCAATTGAAAAGAAACAACAGTAGGAGTTCTAAAAGGAACCTTTGTTTCTTTCTTTTTAAACTTCACAAACAGCTGTGTTCTTCGTAGCTGACACCACCCCACGAGTAATGCATTGGGACAGAAAGCAACATCTGAATTATCCTGCAGCTGGCCAGGTGGTGTCTTATTACAGCAGTTTTTAAAAATCATATCAGTCTTATCAGAGGTTATACACCTTCCTCCTGTACAAAGCATTCAGGGGGTCAGTTCCTCAGCTGGCATAAATTGCACAGCTCCACGGATGTCAGCGAAGCTTCAACGAGAAAGCCAGCTGAGGATCTGTCCGGTAATTCTTGTTTTAAGAAGTGTTGCAATGGCCGGTTTATGCAAACAGTAGGAGGGCTCATGAACTCTGAACCTTTTACAACCTAAAATCAAATGGTTTGTTAAAAGAACTTGGTCCACAGAACATTAAATGTGAACGACCTCACTTTGCTATGACATTATGGGGCAAGGCCCTCAGCTGGTGCAAATTGACATAGCTCCATTGAAGTCACTGGGCCAGATCCTAAACTGGTGCAAGTCAGCTTAGCCCTGTTGACTTAAATAGAATTACATTAGTTTAGCCCAGCTGATGATGTGGTGCTTTTGGACAGCTACAGGGATAAGTCAGACTTTCAGGGAAGAGAATTTTAAAGTGTTACTGGAACTAAAATTTATATTAAAAAAACAACCCTTTTTCATTACATTATTCACGTCCGTGTTCACAAAAAGAAGCTACTAAGGAAGATACAACAATGGTAACAACTCAGTATCTAGACAGTCCCAATGCCTCAACCGTAACACACACACACATGCACAAAAGCAATGTGTCAGAGCCCGAAGACAAATGCTTCTGGAACAATACTGAGACACAAGGAAAAAGGGCAAAAGGGCAAAAGTTATTTGGGTAAGTCAGTATGCTTTTAGTAGTAATACACAGTGGTCGAAACAAAACTCTAAAGGTCAGTTTTGTCTCCTATTCTGTCCTCCTGCCTACACCTGCCTTTATGGCCTAGCGTGTACAAAAGAGCAGGCAAGTGGTCTCTGCAAAACCAATACCAAACAGGCTGTTTCCTGTTGTAAAAGGAAGTCCGAGCGACATGGAGTTCGTACCGAAGACGCGGGCATTTTCTCTCTGTGGCAACCCTGAAATAGCCACAATTTTATGGGTGTTTCCCGTTCACATGCGTATGTAAGAGCAGAACCCTGCAACCGGGGCTCCAGCTGAATGTGTGAAGTTCGGCAAAGCAGCCATCCCACGCTGATGACTTTAAGCGGTTTTCCCATTAACCGGGTGCTGCCAACGCTCATCACAGAACCACGTAGGCAGGTCCCGCCCTGAAGCGGTCATTTGAAATTGATGTCAAAGAGCAGCAGTCAGATTTGGGGCTTTCGGTTTTTATATGAGCGACAATATTTTCATCCTTTTCAGTTGTGTTTTGTTTTTAAAGGCGCATGGCACGTGGACACATGCCCACGAGTGTGCAAACATGTAACTGCAGGGGTAACACATGCAATCAGGATTGCAAAATGGATGATTTGCTTGCAAACGCACGGGCCTGAGGAGAATTGCGAGCAGGGCGCTGGCAGACAATGGTGCGTCTGTGGAGACACGGGGCTTTGACGTAACATCTGCGTGTGTAGGCTGAGGCATTGGGACTATCTAGTTATCGATATATCAGCTCCGTATCTTTCTTTGCAGCCCCTTTGGGTGACTCTTTGCACTTTTCAGGCAGCGCAGAGGGGCAGAGAGCAGATGAAGTTGGGCAACTAAAGATTCCTCTACTACTTGAGCAGGGGGTTGGACTAGATGACCTCCTGAGGTCCCTTCCAACCCTAATATTCTATGATTCTATATGGGGCAGCTCTCAGCATGCCTGGCTCTCACGTCGGCTGTCCCCCATTCTGGCTCAGCAGAGTTGGGGTATGGGCTGATTGCCGTTGTGCTCTGGGAATTCTCAGATGGCTCAGAGTCCCTTGGAGGCCACTGCCAGATGGTTTAAATTAGAGCAACCCTTAGGCTAACCTAAACTATGCCATGGCTCCCAAACTCTCATAGTTCATCGGCCCTGGCTCTGGCAAACTCCTTGAAGGATGTCCTCCCTTCTGCATCAAGTGGGTCTCAGTGTACAGTGCAATCCTCAGACCAATGAAGCACTCAGTGGAACTATTTTGGGGGAGGGGAGGGGAATATGAAAACATCTTAGACAGATATTGAAGTTATTGCCATTCTGCGGGCTTAAAAAAAAGTAATGATTTTTGGTGTATTCAAATTGGTGTTAACATTTTTAGCAAAATACGTTGCTATTTTTGAATATCAAATTTCCAAAAATTTGAAATGTTTTGGTTTTCCATCCCCCCCCCCCCCCCCCGGTTTCCCTTTGATTCCCCCCTGCTGCTCTTGCCAGTGAAAAAATAGGAAATGGGGTGGCACTTGTGGGGTTGGGGGGTGAACTGGGTGCTGAGCACTTGTGAAAATCTGGCCACTGCATTTCAATGCCTACAGGAGAAGCTGAGCTCTTTTGAAAATCTGTCTGAAATTCCAAATGCATCATATTTACGCATCCCAGAAAATAAAAGAAAGAGAACCAGTGTTGCTCATTTGGGATTTTCTTCCCTCCAGATCTAAACACGCAGTGTCTTTCTCTCCCTAAATCAAGACAACAGCAGAAGTGGTGGCAATCTGCTCTTTGCACGAAAGTTGTTTCAGGAGAGGGAAAGTGGTCCATCACATGGGAATAGCTATTCCAAGAAGCCACTTGAAAAGTTACAGTTGAAACACCTGTGCATCATACCGCAGACTACCCGGAGTTCAGTGTTGAAAAGTCCAAAGGAGCTGGAGAAAGAGAGAGCCCAATGAGTTTACACCATTGTCTTGTCCCAACCTCCCTGACCCATCTTCTGCATCCATTGGCTGCTGTAGCAAAGACTAGCAATAACAAGAGACGTGATATAATAGGGAAATAAGCCAAATGCCAAACAGTAAGAATCAGAATTAAATAAATGTAGATGGAAAGGACCTTAGAGGTCATCTAGTCCAGCCCCCTCCACTGAGGCAGGACCAAGTAAACCTAGACCATCCCTGACAGGTGTTTGCTTCACCTGCTCTTAAAAACCTCCAATGACGGGGATTCCACAGTCTCCCTTTGAAACCTATTCCAGAGCTTACCTACCATTCTCGTTGGAATTTTTTCCCTAACATCTAAACTAAATCTTCCTTGCTGCAGTTTAAGCTCTTCACTTCTTGTTGTACCTGCAGGGGACATGGAGAACAATTGATCACCATCCTCTTTATAACAGCCCTTATCATATTTGAAGACTTATCAGCTCCCCCCATCTTCTTTTCTCAAGACTAAACATGCCCAGTTTGTTTAACCTTTCCTCAGGTCAGGTTTTTCTAAACCTTTTATCATTTTTGTTGCTCTCCTCTGAACACTCTCCAATTTGTCCACATCCTTCCTAAACTGCGGTGCCCAGAACTGGACACAGTCCTCCAGCTGAGGCCTCACCCGTGCTGAGTACAGTGGGACAGTTACCTCCTGTCTTTTACATACGACACTCCTGTTTACATGCCCAGAATGATATGCCCTTTTTGTAACTGCATCTCCACATTGTTGACTCATATTCAATTTGTGATCCACTAATACCCCCAGATGCTTTTCAGCAGTAGCAACACCTAGCCAGTTATTCCCCATTTGGTAGCTGTGCATTTGATTTTTCCTTCCTAACTGCAGTACTTTGCACTCATCTTTATTGAATTGCATCTTGTTGAAATCAGACCAATTCTCCAATTTGTTAAGGTCATTTTGAATTCTTATCCTGTCCTCCAAAGTGTTAGCAACTCCTCCCAACCTGGTGTCATCTGCAAATTTTATAAGTGTACACTTTACTCCATTATCCAAGTCATTCATGAAAATATTGACTAGTATCAGACCGAGGACAGTCTCCTCCAGGACCCTACTAGTTATGTACCCCCAGTTTGATAGCGAATTATTGATAACTACTCTTCGAGTACTGTCTTTCAACCATTTGTGCATCTACCTTATAGCAATTTCTGCTAGACTGTGCATGTATCTAAGAAAAAGAGACTCTATTGTTGAAGAACATGGGCCGGTCATTCTTAGAGTCTCTATGCTAAATGAGCGATTGTCCAAAAAATGCTTGCATTAGATATGTATGGGCTAGATCCCCATCTCGTGTAAATCCATTGCCTATGCCAGTCTACACCAGCTGAGGATCTGGCCCGTTCTTCTCTTAGGAAACTAAAGGCAGGTCTTCACTACGGGTGGGGGGGGGGTCGATTTAAGATACGCAAATTCAGCTACGCGAATAGCATAGCTGAATTCGACATATCGGAGCCAACTTACCCCACTGTGAGGACGGCGGCAAAATCGACCTCCACGGCTCCCCGTCGACGGCGCTTACTCCTACCTCCGCTGGTGGAGTAAGCGCGTCGATTCAGGGATCGAATGTCGCGTCCCGATGAGACGCGATAATTCGATCCCCGAGAGATCGATTTCTACCCGCTGATTCAGGCGGGTAGTGTAGACCTAGCCTAAGGCTACACCTACACTATGAGTTAGTGAGGTGATTCCCCTGCTTGCACACACACGTTCGTGCTAGCTCTCATTGAGCTTGCGTGAGCAAATAGTGCAGCCACGGGAGCACAGGTAGCTGCTTTGGAGGCACGGCTTGGCTATGTCGAGTACACGGCCAATGGCTTCAGGCAGGTTTGTACACAGCACAGATAAGCTGTGCCCACTGCTGTTGCCCATGCTGTCCCTGCTACGCTACTATTTATACTCCTCCTAGCTCAATGAGAGCTAGCGCAAGTATCTGTACGTGAGCAGGGGAATCACCTCACTAGTGCATAGTGTAGATGTAGCCCAAGAGTCAATCGGTCCATTGGCTTCAAAGGGTTTAGAGTTGGGTCAATGGTGAGCGCTCTGGAAAAATCTCACCTTACAGGCTTTCAAAGATACAAATGCACTCAGCATTTGTACAAATGCAACAGATTTTTCCACCCAAAGGGTCCCACAACTGTCCAAAAATAGGGATGGGCAGGTGGAGGAAATGCAGGAGCCTCTTGTTGTTTAATCTCTAACTTAATTGGAGGGAGGTTTGGGTTGATTTCCCTGGTGCAATTCACTCCTTCTCTAGATATCGCTAGCACATTCTGGGGACTCCCAGAAATATGGCTGAAGAACAACTTTGGAATGCACCCAACAAATTCACATGGGTGCCCTCCACCATAACTCCAAATAAGGCTCTTATTTTCTTCCCCCCTTCCAAAGTTTCAGGCACAGAACATGAATACCTCAAGCAAAGTGCACGTAGTATAAATTAGTTTGCCAAATCATTATCCATTCCCACGGTTAAGAGAAAGCATTTGTATGCTAATGCGAATCTAATCAATAGATTCCACGGTCCTTCATCCTTCAATGGAAATTAGGAGCCAAAATACCTTTGTGGATCTGGGCCATAGAGTTTATTCCAGAGAAAGGGTGAAAACATTAGTGGGAACCTCTTGGTAGAACACTGGAAGCATGTCCCCGATACAAAATTTCCAGTTAGAGTTGGTTGACATTTTTTCTGCTGAAAACTTTTCCTCTTGTAAAAGGTACTTTCATCAAAATTTGATGAGAAAAATGTAGATTTCAATTAATTTTTTTTGATGTTCCAATGTAAACTAACTGGAAATGAAAGTTTTCTTCCAAAGTGTTGAGGTGAAACGAGTTAATTTGGACATGATGCCTATGTTTTAATCAGAAACGCTGACATTTCCAATTTCAGAATTTTTCATGTTGCAAAAATTTTCAGTATGTTGACTTGTCCTGCTTCAGCATGGCAAGTAATTTAGAAATGTTGACATTTCCTGCAAAAGGACAATTCAGTTTTTCAAACTCCTCTACATCCATGCAGCAGTGTTCAAAGTGTCCAAGGGGAATAAGAGTATATTTAGCAATTGATATGAAGCTTAATATACAGATCACATGTTGAATGTGGGTATCCTTTCATCTGTCCTCATTACTTCTTCTGAGAGAAAGCAAAAGATTCTTCGTTCACCAACCAGTGTATAAAATTTTCTCGGTCTCATTTTTACAGTGAGGCTGTTCCAAACCTAGTGAAGACATACAAAAAATGACTTCAGGTCAGACCCAGCATTAGTATTAAATGAAAACCCTGATTCGAGGGTTAAAAAAAAGTCAGTCTACTTGTGAACATTCTTGAAAGAAGTGAACATTTTTCATTTTGTTTGATGTTTTCCCAGGAAACTTTTCAATTAAAATTTCCAACCCCCCCATTCATTTCAGTGGGGGACACACTCCCCTCCCCTTCGGACCCCATCCCCCAGTTAAAGGTGATTCCACTTGGGGGTAGGGGGGCAGATAGCAGCGGGGAGAGAAGAAGCAAAATGTCAAAAGAAAGTGAGCTTTCAGGTGAACATAAAAAAATAAAAGAACAAACTATTTACAGTTTTAAAGTCTCCAAAGATGTTTTGTCGAAATCCCAAATGTCTTTACTCGGCCCCTGTAACTTTAACGGAAGCTTTGCTTGGCTAGAAAAAGGAGGAAGAAATGACCCAAGATTTGGCACTTGGAGTTTTGATTCGTATTTTAATCCAGATCAATTGAGCCGTTCTTGCTGAAGAGCCTGGGTTCAGTATTGTCCTGATTTACACCTTGTGTAACTCCAAGGTAAACAGACACAATCTGATTCCTATCCAAGAGCGTCTGAAATAGGAAAAGAATGAGACAGCTCGGAATAGTCGGGAGTTACTATAAATGAAATTAAGACTAATTTAATCACTATTGGCAAGAGAACTGAAGCACAGAGAGACCAAAGGTACATCTACTTCTAGAACACACACACTACACCACATAGGCATAAACAGTGTAGATAGTGAGGAGCTGCTTAGATGAGGAAAGACACACCAGCAGCCTGTGGTTATGTGCTCTCCATGGAACAAACAGCGCTTCCCCCATCTACACTTAGCAGCGTAGTGTTCCGCTGACGGAGTCTTTCCCCGCTGTAGGGACAAGCTCCGTCAGTGGGGAGAAGGTCGGCCAGTGGAGTTTTCCTCCCCTGCCTTCCCCCCCACTGCCACCACCTTTCACTGATCCGTGTACCTCCACACTGCACCATGGGCACAGCCTGCTTTTCACTGCAGTGTGTAGCTACACGGACCTGCCACACTGCTGCAAGACTTTGTACGTGGTGTAGACTTGCTCTGCATCTAGGTCACATAGGGAGTTTGACTTGAATGGTGCAGGATCAAGCCCATTACACTAGTATAATACTGCCACCCATAAATAAGTAATTGAGTTCGTATGATCACAGTAGCCATGTTCTCTCAGTGAATGACTCCATGTATTTTTTTTTCTGCTCTTTGTTCTCGTCACTGTGAGCATTTTAAATAAAATTTTTGGACGTTAAAAAAAAAATGAATAAGGTCAACAAAATCAGTGGCCTCTATTTCAATGCCATTTCCCTATATTCAGAGGCTAGGTGATCCGTATGAAGCTCTTTTTCAAACTGCCAAGAGAAATTTACATTTTCTTCATTGTTGCATTTTCCAATACCCTCGAGAAGAATTCATCCGTCAGCCGATTTTCCAATTGCCGTTGGTTATTTGACTGCTAATTTGATTGCGGATGTGTGCTTATGGCTTCGTTGTTATTTAGATGAAAATCATGAGTGTCGTTTTGAGAGGGTTACCCACGTCGGTTTCAGAATGTTGTTTTTACATTAACTCATAATCACAATGGGCCCAGTTCTACTCCCATTAAGTCATTGGCAAAACTCCCATTGGCTTAAATGGCAGCGAGACTGGGCCCTACAGCAAAGACATCAATACAGCCCCTGAGCAGGTGGAATGGTATTTGGGAAAAAAAATCCATTGGCTTTAGAAAATCGCATGCTAGTATTCTTTTACTTCACCTTATAGTTCCCTGAAAATACGAGCAAAATCAGAGCATGTGCAATTAGCAATGTGCAAGGGTTCTCTCCCATATCAGGGTCCCCGTTTCCATATCTGGACCCCGCTCTGATTTAGGATGGATCCAGCTAGGAAACCCCTGCAATTTAGCAACGTGGGTGTGGCAGGATGGTCATGATCCACCGATACCTGGTAGCATCCGGAGGAGTCCTGACCCCCAGGTTAAGAACCCCAAGCTTAACCGACTGAAATCAATCACATAAAAGTGTGTAGGGGGGTGGGGTGGGGGAAGCCTTTTTAGAACCTGAGTTTCAGTCGGCAGAGCTTTGCAAGTCAATATGAGTTACGACTAGTGTTGAGCATATCATGGGATCAAGCACTTGAAGAGCATCATTTAAAAAGTACTGTAAATATACATTTTAGCGTTGTATGGAAACAAGATTCATAGCACTCAAATGTATGTTCAGGGACATCACTGTTAAAAAGCAGAGATAAAGGCGCATAATCAGGGTTATCTTCCCAAGGACTCAGGGATAAGGAATTTGAATACCAACAATTTGAACCGTGTTTTAAATAAAATATTTTAGACCAGCTCCTCAGCTGGCGTAAAACCCCACAGCTCCACTGAAGTCAAGAGAACTATGCCACATTATGCCAGCCGAGGAGCTGACGTTCCATCGGTCCTTTAGACTCTGGATTCGCTTGGTGCATCGGAAATCCCAGGCATAAATGAGGGACGGCGTCAAAGTGATGGAGAGAACTTCTGACAAAAATAATCAGAGTGGAGTTGAAAGGTATTGGCTCTGCTGCCAAAAACTATCAATCAACAGCCAATATTACACAGCTGAGTCTTTAGCATTAGTAGCAGAGATCATCAATGGGAAAGAGTTCTACACTCCTGACAGACAACTGGCATTGGCTCAAGTACCTACAAAGAACGTCTCACAATTGGAACATCCTGTAGATTTTGAGCAACATGCTATGAAGGTTGAGAGGGACATCACCAGTTCAGAAAGGGATTTTAGCCAAATAACAGACTCTAAATCCATTTGCACTCCTAAGACATTGACAGCTCGTTCACTATAAGAGAACATGGTCACTTCTTTGGCATGAGGACAGCCTGCTTGTGTTTCTTGAAAGCACCGAACTGTGCAGTAGTTTGTATGCTTTAAGGCCAGCAGCTGTATTCTTCCTCTTGAGCATGACTGCACTTGTCAAGGTCGTCGTGAAGAGCCAGGTAAAAACTAAAATATGCTGCTCAAATGGATCTGAATTGCCTTTGCCAGTGGAGGAGCCTAAAGCGCTGCTAAGATAGAAGGTGATGTTCAGAAGGAGATGTCTGTGTTGAGTTCTCAATGTGACTGGATAGGAGGGTCGATGCTTGTCTGAGATGGGACCAGGGCCGGCTCCAGGCACCAGCTTGCCAAGCAGGTGCTTGGGGCGGCCACTCCGGAGATGGTCGGCACGTCCAGCTATTCGGCGGCAATTCGGCGGACGGTCCCTCGCTCCCGCTCGGAGCGAAGGACCTCCTGCCGAATTGCCGCCACAGATCGCGATAGCAGCTTTTTTTTTTTGTTTTGTTTTTTTGTTTTTTTGCGCCGCTTGGGGTGGCAAAAACCCTGGAGCCGGCCCTGGATGGGACTGCATGGGTGACAGCGTCAGAGGAACTGAGTGATGGAAAAAAGCCAGGGTGGTGAATGCCAGCTGTCTGAACTCACAAAGCAGAACCTTTTTGTTTCCGGATCCAGCTTCTTACTGTGAAGGAACCTGTCAATTTGAAGGGTTCACTCTGATTCACTGAGTGTAAATGCCAAATCGCACCCTATGTGCCAGGAACAGTGTGGATCTCCAACCAATATCAACTGGAGATCTGCATTTGTGGACCTCATGGTGGGGGAATGAAAGGAATGATTGGGAGACCAATTCTACTTCTACAGAGCTCCTGATGTGAGGCTGGCTTTACTGGTTTCTTGTTTCACGGTTTCTCATCTGGGCTTCCAGGCAGTGTGCTACTCAGTTATTCTCAGCTTGAGTTTACAATGAAAAACATCCCATCTGGCATGAGCAACGCTGCTCCTGCTTCCATTGATGTCAGTGATCCTGCTTCCATTGATGTCCATGGCAAAATGCCCATTGACTTCAATGTAAACTGGAGAGAGTCCAACACAGGAAGCACAAGTGTGTTTGTACAGGGAAACCAAGGCATGGCAGATAATCCGTACAGATTTCCACTAAGGATTAATTTAGATATTAGTTTTCAAAAATTGTATATATCAAAAAATGATCCTGTAACTTCATGTGCTGGACATGTTCTCACGTTAACTGTGACCAAAGGGTGAGGACCCGAAGGACATCAATGGGGATTTTTGTATTATGAAGAAAGTTGCAGGTATATCAGTATAATGAACGGCACTTTCCTCCTGGTTGCTGCGTGATATTTGCTAACTGTGGAATTGCTAACATCGATGGGCACCTTTGAAAATGTTATGCACTAAGTCATTTAGAAGCGTAAGCACCATTTTCAAAATGCATAGGCCCAGATTTTTAAAGTATTTAAGCACCTTGAAATCAGTGGGAGTTAGGTGCCTAAATACCTTTGAGATCTGGGCCTAAGGAGCCTAAGTCCCATTGAAAATCAATGTTTTTATTAATCCAACCTATTTCTTTGTCTTTATTCTGCTTGATTTTCATTATGGTTTTTAACTTAAAGTATATTATGAACGAACAATATACACATTCACTCACTTTCAGGCAATATAGAACATTGAAGTGGGAGTCAAAAAGATTGGGATTCTATTCCAACCTCTGCCACTGACCTGCTATGGGCCCTTGGGCACATCACTTACCTCTCTGCGCCTGTTTCCCTGCCCAACTTTTGTCTATCTTGTGTGGTTAGGTTGTAAGCTCTTTGGGGCAGGGATTGCGTCTTTTTATGTGCATGTATCTTGCCTGGCAAAATGGCGAGCCACGCTTGGGCAAGAACCTTGAGTCACTGGTCTAATACGCAGATTAGATACCCTTTGGAGCAGAGACTGTGTTTGTACAGTGCTGAGCAGAATGGCAATCCATGACTGGGCTCCATGGGTGCTACTATCACTAAGAAATACTAAATACACTTATTTCAATAATTTAAGCTTTCAGACAATTAAATATTTTTGATGACTCATGTTAAATAAGAATCGTAGGTAGCAACATCACCAATCACAGCCTGAGCAAGGATTAATTTTTCTTTCTTGGAACATGTCCACCATTCAGTTTGCCACTGAAAATAATGAGGATACCATAAAGCAATCAAGGTCCTTGATAAATACCAGAGCATGTAGTAAATGAGGGGCAAATAACCAGTTACCATAACCCATGTAATAGACAATAGTTTTGTCAGAAAAAGTGTATGTATTATTGCTATTGTGGTGATCCTGTACCACTGAATTCAATCATACCTTTTTCATTCACTTCAATGAGTGCAGGAATAGCTCCATAATGGTCTTTGTTACAAACTGGCCCTGATATGATAGCGTCGTATTCTGATTGTTTAAATACACTGAAATCCAGTATAATGTGGTGGCTTTTGTACCTATGGCCCAGATCCACAAAACTGTCTCGGCACCCAACTCCCATTGATTTCAATAGAAGTTAGGATCTAAATAGCTCTGGGGATCTGTGTCTTTGTTCCTAGAAAAAGTCTAGTAGTCACCATTGCACCTGTCTCTGTCCTGCTATTTAATCAACAACCCATGAAGGATCCTACAGCTTCAATCACAAGCGCAGATCAAGAACAATATACAGCACCTGATTTTCAAAGACACTGAGCACACACAAATCAACGGAAGTCAACGGGATCTGCCTTTGCTCATCCCCACTGAAAATTGGGCCATATTAGCCCTGATCCAAACTCTGTTGAACTCATTGGAAAGATTCCCATTAACGTCGATGGATTTTTAGATCAGGCCTTTCACAACTGTGGATGTCCGAAGGGAAATGCAATCTGAAATTAAAAAAAAAAAAGACTGTAAACAAACGGTTTGGGACTTAACGTGTGTTCATGAGTCACACAGTGGTGTGTAGGCTAACAACTAAACTATGTTGGTAAACCACAAATCCTCTGAATCAATATTGTTAAGTTGACTGTACTAATAATGGCAAGTTATGCAGTAAGTATTACTACTCTGAGGAAAGTAGAGGGGTTTTTTAAACAAAGATGAAATCAAGCACACAAGCAACGTACTTTGAAAGCAAGAAAACATTCAGCAAAGCTGCTTACAGAACTACAATATGTAAGGCAATCTTTGTGCCCCTCTAGAAAGACAGTAAATAAAACTTCTGTGGGACAATCCAAAAGATAAGGGCACCTCTGTAAGTATCAGCACCGTGTTTCCTAAAGATAACACTGATAGCCACGTAAGGCCTGATTTTTCCAAAGGGCCTTGGCCATTTTTCAAGGGTTAGCACTCAAAACTGGAGCCAGATTCTTAATACAGCTCTGTAGCCCGTTAGGTACCTAAATAAGTGCCTGATTTTCAGGGTGATGAGCAATTCACGATTTCCATGGAAGTCTTTTGGGGCGGTCACTTAAGGTCTGATTCTGTAAGATGCTGATCACCCTCAATGCCCATTGATGGCATTCAGCAGCTTGGTGGGACATGCTGAGCTCTTTGCAGGATCTGGCTGCTCAAGTGCCATGTTGTGCCAGCAATAATGACCCCAAAGTCTCCATTCATTTCAGTGGGGAGTTCTGTTGAACAAGGATTTCTTTTGTGATGGCACCTAAGAGGCCTAATCATGGACCAGGGGTCCCATTGTGCTAGGTGCTGTACAAACACAGAACAAAAGATGGTCACTGTTCCAGAGCGGGGACCCAGGGATTCTTGAGAGGGATCTACATTGGGAGAGAGGAGGAGGGAAAGAGAAGCGTGGGAAGTGAGTGAAGAGGTAGTAGGAATAGAAAGACACTAGGGATGGGGTGGAGCTGGAAGCAAAATACAAAATACAAACCAAACCTAAAATCTCCCCTGAACCTCAGCTCAGAATTTGAGACAAACCCAAACTGGGTACAGATTCTGGTTAATTAAAAACCCTCTTCCCATATCTCCAGCTTTAGAATCATAGAAGATTAGGGTTGGAAGAGACCTCAGGAGGTCATCTGAGGTCCAACCCCCTGCTCAAAGCAGGACCAACCCCAACTAAATCTTCCCAGCCAGGGCTTTGTCAAGCCGGGCCTTAAAAACCTCTAAGGAAGGAGATTCCACCACCTCCCTAGGTAACGCATTCCAGTGCTTCACCACCCTCCTAGTGAAATAGTGTTTCCTAATATCCAACCTAGACCTCCCACACTGCAACTTGAGACCATTGCTGCTTCTTCTGTCATCTGCCACCACTGAGAACAGTTGAGCTCCATCCTCTTTGGAACCCCCATTCAGGTAGTTGAAGGCTGCTGTCAAATCCCCCCTCATTCTTCTCTTCTGAAGACTAAATAAGCCCAGTTCCCTCAACCTCTCCTCGTAAGTCATGTGCCCCAGCCCCCTAATCATTTTCGTTGCCCTCTGCTGGACTCTCCAATTTGTCCACATCCTTTCTGTAGTGGGGGGTGTCCAAAACTGGACACAATACTCCAGATGTGGCCTCACCAGTGCCGAATAGAGGGAAATAATTACTTCCCTCCATCTGCTGGCAATGCTCCTACTAATGCAGCCCGATATGCTGTTAGCCTTCTTGGCAACAAGGGCACACTGCTGACTCATATATCCAGCTTCTCATCCACTGTAATCCCCAGGTCCTTTTCTGTATAACTGCCATTTAGCCAGTCGGTCCCCAGCCTTTAGCGGTGCATGGGATTCTTCCGTTATAAGTGCAGGACTCTGCACTTGCCCTTGTTGAACCTCATCAGGTTTCTTTTGGCCCAATCCTCTAATTTGTCTAGGTCACTATGGACCCTATCCCTACCCTCCATCGTATCTACCTCTCCCCCCAGCTTCCCACAGCTCCCATGGGCTGTGAATGGCAAACCGCGGCCGCTGGGAGCTGACGGCGGCCGTGCAAATGTAAACAACTGTCTGGCGGATGCAAGTTGCCCACACTGACTTAGGCACTCTGAAAATCCACTAGGCACCAAACACCTTTGTCAATATAGCCCTAAATCCCTTATCAGGGAGCCATAGGACAGTGGTGGGCCCAGGACAGCTTTCACGGGGGTTTGCCAAACAGTTGGGGGAAACTCCCTGTGACGAGCCCCTTGGAGTTTTCCTCTTCAGTCCCCTCCTGTAGCATCTTCCTGGGGAGGGGGGAAGAACCCTCTAACCACACTGCCTTCTGTTTACCTACCACAGAGCTGAAGTGAAATCTAAACAAGCTTGCCCCGCCCTAACTTAAATACAAACTTATTTCAAAGTCATTACCAATCCCTCATTAAACAATGCTCCTGAACACTGCTGCCGAAAACCTCTCTTCTCCTAGATCGCATTCTCAGTCGCTCAGCTCCCCCAGTACGTTGTAAATTGCCTGTCAAATGCTCCCTCCAGTGGACAAAGCAATGAAAAGCTAAGGCCAATTTTGCAATAGTGGATGCTTAAAGTTAGGATCTTATTCATGGATCTAGATGCCTACACAGGGATTTCAGATCTGAGGGACTTAGGTGCTCAAATTCCAATTAGATTTCAGTGGGAGCTGAGCAATTATGGCCAGATATTCAAAGATATTTAGGCACTCAAGTACCTTTGAAAATCTGGCCTCTAACTGCTCATGTGTCTTCGATTATCCCAGTCCTAAATAATAAATGGCTTGATTTTCAGAAGGTAACATGCTAGCTAAGTCAGATCTAAACTCAATCTTTTTCCTGATGTAATTGTACAGTAATGCCTTTAGCTGGATTTTAGATGGTAGATTTGTCGCCTACTAGCCTAGAATAGGCCTGGCTAAAAAATCAAGCCAAAATCATTACCCTACCTCTAGGGAAAAGGTCACGTTTAGGTTGGGTTTAGCTAGCGTGGATTAGCTATGCCTGATCTAAACTGGACCACTTTTCCTTGTCAAGACAAACCCTTAGACTTCTTTGAAAGTGTCCTTCAAGGGATGAAATCCTGGTTCTAGTCAAGTCTGTTGCAAAATACCCATTGATTTCAATGGGGCTCAGATTTCAACCTAGATGCCTAATTTTAAGGTCCCGAATTTGAAAACAGCAGTCCATTTTAAAAAAATTCATACAGTAAATATTTTAAAAGCTGTCTATATATCCTGCAAAACAAAGTTTCCCTGAGTAAAACTATTAAAAAAGAAGAACCCGAGTAGGCTATATCTCAACGCCTATTTTAGGAACAGAACTGGCCAAGATTTTCAAAAGTGACTCTAATTAGGGGTTCCTCTCCTTTCAGATTCCCAATAGGAGACCGTTATAAGGGGCCTGATTTTCAGAAAGGGCCCAGCACCTGTCATTTGCAAATGAGGTTCTTTTAAGGTGTGTCGATTTGGGTGCCCAAAAACTGGGGGACTCAATCAGTGATCACTTTTGAAAATAGTAGCCAGACGTTTACACCATCGAAGAGATCTCTTTACACAATCGACGCTCTTTTCAGAGAGACATTATTCCACTTATTTGTTTTCTTTCCTACCAAAAAAGAGCACTTGATCTTCACATCACTGTGACATCATTTGAACGTTCTGCTCTCGAACAGGGGGTAGATGTGGCTAAGCAAGTCTCCTACCCCTAATGTAACCAACTTTTCAACACCCTCAAATTCATTTCAACACCACATCAACTTAATCCTTTGGTTAATGAACAATGGACAAACTATTGTTTCGGAGTTTTTGAGCCTAGTCAGAAAGAATGCACACTGTCAACTTGTTTCTTGGTGTTCGGAGTAAGGCAGTAAGAGCACAGTGACCTACAAGCTGCCATCCAAAACCAGCTTTTCTGTTAAACCAACAGCCGGGTTCCAGCTGGCTCTTTTTACACCCCGTATTTACAGTTCACTTTAAAATAGAAAGGAGGTCTATTGCTAATAGACTATATCGTGGCCCAGCTTCCAGCGGGCAGAGGGTGACCGGTAACAAGTGTGAAAAATCGGGACCCCTTTTTCGAGGGAGGGGTGGGATAGTTGGGTATATAAAACAAAGACCTTAATATTGGGATATCTGGTCACTCTGCAGTGGCACAAGGGAATCAGAAGGCTGTAAAGCATCTCATTTGTGCCAGTTACATGCATCCTGGCGGGATGGGGGCTAGCTCTGGCCAAGTTGCTAAGCCTCCCCCACTCCTGCAGGAGGTGGGGAATGAGTGAAGAGTTAGCTCCGCCTCCAACATGCCCCTCAGCAACATGTCAGGCAGCATATGCTGTGCTGGGTCTATCCCCAGAGTGCTTTGCTCCCTCCCCAGAGCAGTGGGGAAACTGGGCTGCATCAGGGGCAGTGCAATGTGCTACCCCAAAGTCATCTCTAGGCAGATCGTACAGGGCTCAATCCTGCAAGGAGCTCAGCACGAAAGCTCATGGGATTTGAGGCGCTCAGCACCTTGCAGAACAGAGCCCACAGTCATGGCCTAGACCTATAAATATAATCATCTTATGTCCTATAAGACTTAAGAAGGATTGCCGTCCGGGTAAGCCACTGGACTGAGATTCAGGAGTGGCGTGGTGCTCAGCCTCTCAAACTTTCCGGGATGAGTGAGGGCCTTTTGAGGTTTATCCAGGGACTTGCCAAGTCTCCATATAGAGCTAATGGGGGGCGAGGGCGGGAGCAGGGGGGTGAAGAACAGTCAGGGGAGGGGCTCAGAGATGCACGATGAATTCATTTTCCATACTGCGCTGCAAGTTATCACATTGTTCCTCAATTCATCACGTGTGTCACCTCCAGATGGGTTTGGTATTAGATAGGTAGAGTATGAAATACCATTAACGATGCACACAATTTCTGGTAGACTGCTCAAAAATACTGCCCGTGGTGCTTAATCCAGTCTGGCCTGGGTTTATAGACATGTGAAGTTCATAGCTAGATACAAGGTTTTCCAAGTTTCTGTAAAGATCAGGGGTAAATAGCAAAGTTAGGGGATCTTCTCTACAGCCAATATTTTATAGTGGTAAGTAGTTAGCATTCAGCTCTAATGAACTTTCCCATGAACTGTCCCCTGTTTAGGGCTATTCTGAATGAATGATAGGGAAACCTGGCATATATTTTTCAGCAGTGTGCCCTGTGCTCATTTCTGGAGACTCAAAAATCCTTTCTGGATTATACATGCAAATTAATTCTACCCCACTGGTAGATGAAGGAAATAAAATGTTGCTTTCAGGAACTTTCACTGAGCTGTTCCGACATATGATCCAAGCCTGTGTGTAAAGCAGGTTGAAAATTTTCCATCAAAACTTTTTTCAATGAAAAATTGGGTTTTTGAATAAATGAACATTTTTGTGTAAAGTGTCTACTACTTTCCATGACAATTTTAAACTTTTCTATCAGAAAATCAAAATCCTCAAAACTGAAAAGTTTTGGTCAAAAACTGAACATTTTTTTCTAGTTTATGGCTAAAAAATTTTTTTTGTTTTTCCTAGGATTTTTGGTCATTGTTCAGTTTCTGAACTAGAAACTGAACAATGAGAACTAGAAATTCATCCCTTCCCCCCTTTTCTGACCTCCTCTGCCTGCACAGTTGAACCACTGCACTCACATGCATTTAATTGCAGGATCAGGGCCTATATTATTATTCTTGGCATCTTGGATTCACAGAAACAATGGAACTCATTCGGTTAAAACAAACACCTACCGTATTAGTTAAATCAAACCCCTTTCAAACAGGCCGATCCTGACATCAGAAAACGCAGTTTTCCTATTAAGTCGGAAAGCAATTATCTTGGATTAGCATCAGATCAAAAGGGATTATTTCAAGTATTGTTTTCAAAACCCGTAGGGTTGGTGGAATTATTATACCATAATAATGCTGCAAGCACTGAAAACTAGTTACATTTATACAGGCTCATGAGAGGACAGCGGCATGACAGAAAACCTACGGATTTCCTCACATTACTGCTACTAAACTGTGACCTCACGGTTTTTGACCAATGATGTAACTGATGTAAGAGATTAACATGCTACACGTTATTAATTAATACATGAAGCACTTCCAGAAGTTTAGCCTGGATCTGCACAGCCAGGCAAACATTAGCAGGATTGTCTAAGATACTGAATATTTTATGAGTGATGGGTTATAACCATTCAGGTATTCTCACTTGATACCCTACGTTCTTACTGGTAACTCTTCAGAAATTGTTAAACAAAATAAAGATGGTGATGTGGAAAGAAATGCATGAAAGAGGATTTTCTCTCTCTCTCTCTCTCTCTCTCTCTCTCACACACACACACACACACACACACACACACACACACACACACACACAAAAGTTAGGAAAATATTGATTGTACACACCTGGACAGAGGTCTGATGCTGGAGCCTCTTCTCCCACTTTGTGCAGTTTACTCCAGGGCTGGTAATAACAACAGCCCTTGCACTCAGTGAAAGCAAATGTGGTAGGCTGTGTGGAACTGGAGAAAGGGGATTATGTTCCAGGAGGCACCTAGACTGGTGAGGCACCAGAGGCTCTGGAATATAAACATCGGGCTTCCTGCTGATACTGATAGTCCAGGGCCTCAACTTGTAACCCTGGCCTGCCAGTGAGGGAGAGTTTCAGCTGATGCAAACGGCTGTTGCTCTCGCTTGAATAATTCAATGGAGCTACAAGACTTAACTGCAGTGGAGCTATGGTCATTTATGCCATCTGAGGGGGCTCCGCCCCATCAGTAAAGCCGAGCTTCCTACCGCTCTGTTTGCTGGATCTCTTCTTGCTAATCTCCTCAGCGGGTGCCCTTTGTCCCAAAGAACATGGGGCCATTGTTCACCCCCGCCCCCAACTCCATAATACCTGAGTGCCTCCCTAGTATTAATACAACAGGGTAGCCGAACCTGTGTGTTCTCTGCCCCAGTGGCTGTTGGGGGGAAAGGGAAGCTGGTGTCCACCTGAAGCACAGTTCCTCCCTGAGTTGCCATGGCTTTCCATCCTGTGCCTCAAAGGCACAAAATATGTCAGGGAACATTTCCTAGTCTACCTGCATTACGTGTGTGGCCACTGATCTGCAAGCCTGCTGCTTAAGATGATGTCTCCCTTGTAAAAGGTAGTAATCCCAGGAAGGGCATCATACCCCAAAGTATTGTCTGACTGGGGCGAGGTTATCACCACTGAAACCGAGGGATGACCCCACCATCATATGATACACACATTCCACCATTCTGCCTGTCACTACCTACATAGGACCCTGATCCAATGAGCATGGACATCAGTGGAAGACCGCTTATTGATTTCAGTGGGCTTTGGATCAGGCCCTGAAATTCTCACCTTTTAAATTGCCTCTCAATGTTCATAGCAATCTAGTAAACAGTACCACACAAAACTATCCTAAAGACAAGCCTGCACTGAGAAGCATGGTAGAACTCTACAATTCTCCCTATCTCAGAGTCTTTGTGGATAGTTCTCTGAAATCATCCACTCAATGTGCAGCGGCAGTCAAAAAAGCGAACAGAATGTTGGGCATCATTAAGAAAGGGGTAGATAATAAGACAGAAAATACCACATTGCCTCTATATAAATCCATGGTATGCCCACACCTTGAATAATGCATGCATATGTGGTGGCCCCATCTCAAAAAAGGTATATTGGAATTGGAAAAGGTTCAGAAAAGGGAAAAAAAAATAATTAGGGGTATGGAATGGCTTCCGTATGAGGAGAGATTAATAAGACTGGGACTTTTCAGTTTAGAAAAGAGACGACTAAGGGGGGATCTGATAGAGGTCTATAAAATCATGACTGGTGTGGAGAAAGTAAATAAGGAAATGTTGTTTACTTCTTCTCATAACACAAGAACTAGAGGTCACCAAAGGAAATTAATAGGCAGGTTTAAAACAAACAAAAGGAATTATTTCTTCACACAATGCACAGTCATCCTGTGGAACTCTTTGCCAGAGGATGTCGTGAAGGCCAAGACTATAACAGGGGTCAAAAAAGAACTAGATAAGTTCATGGAGGGTAGGTCCATCAATGGCTATTAGCCAGGATGGGCAGGGATGGTGTCCGTAGCCTCTGTTTGCCAGAAGCTGGGAATGAGTGACAGGGGATGGATCACTTGATGATTCCCTGTTCTGTTCATTCCCTCTGGGGCACCTGGCATTGGCCACTGTTGGAAGACAGGACACTGGGCTGGATGGACCTTTGGTCTGACCCAGTTTGGCCACTCTTATGTTCTCTCCTTTGAAATATATTTTTGGTCATACTGTTTTGATGGACTTTACTCTTTCTTTGAGACAGAGCATGGTTTAAAAGAACAGGGGTAGCACTCAGGAGATCTGGATTCCAGGCCAAGCTCTGCCTCAGACTTGCTGTGTAACTTTATGGAAGTTATTTAACAACATTTCAGATCCCTCCTCTGTAAAATGGGAGGTAATAATAGTTAATTACAACACAGGAGTATTAGTGTATTAAATATATTAAAGTTTGCAAAGAACTATGAGATTCACGAAGCGTATGTGCTATAGTACCGAAGTGCAAATTATTATTTTTATGTCACAAGTGTTATAATTTTAGATTACAAGATAACCATAAATAAAAATGCCCCATCATACCATATTTCCCATCACAGCATACAAAATATATGAATAATCTCAAAATATAGCATAGGCCTCTATATTCCAGGGATCAGAGGTTGCTAGGTTCTACAGAGCACAAGTTGTTTTAGAGAGCCACCAAGTGGACAAACGGAGCATAGCCGCTAGAGTTTTCTGTAGCACATTTCCATAAATCAAACATTAAAGTGCTATAAGAAAAGGTGATGACAACAATCGTCATCATCTCCTTCAGATCAGTTCTTGTGGTTCAATCCTTCATTGGGGAAAAATAAAATGTATCTACATTATAGGTCAGACTGTGACCTCCCTTAGTCATATGAGTGAGCAGACCTGCACATGAATAGAGTCGGTGACAGGATATTGTTAGCAGCTACGGATAGCCCTTTGGAAGCCAGCACCCTAGTTACTTAGATCACCCAGGACAATGGATGTGGTTAGGATAGGAGAGAGTTAGGTAGCTTGATTGGGTTTGGAAGACTAGAAGGGATCACTTACACCTGTAAGGAGCCGGCAGAGATAATGAGGTAATCTGGGAAACCCAAGGAAGAAAGCATGTGTATAAAAAGGCTGGCCCTGGGAGCAGGAAGGGGATCTCAATCCACCTACTGCTTACTGGAAGAAATAATAATACTAAAGTCACTTGAAGGTACTGTATAATTCACCAGGAGGGCTTAGCAGCTGGGTTAGCAGGAGCTGAAGTTTGCAGTGTGATTTTTTTTCCTCCCTGCAAAATTTCCAACAGTTAGCAACATTTTCAGATTTTCTCCATGACCTTTTGCAAAATTTTCCATCTTCATTAAGCGAAAGTCTTTCTAGACCCCACCAGCAGCTCGCTTGGAGTCCCAAAGCTTCATTTTCATGGAGAGACTTTGCACACACCTAGTTCTTGTTTAAACCATTTTTGTATTAGTCGAGCAGCTGTAACACATCCAAAAAGTTAACGAAGCATGAAATTAGTCCAACAGTGCCTTGCCCCAGAAGTTGTCCCACTGAGGTCAATGGAACTACTTGTGGAGGAAGGTACTACTCCTCAATGTGAGTAAGTATGCCACAGTCTGGCCCAAAGAAGATAAGGATATACCTTTCGGTCTTTGGAAACAACTCATTATAATGGTTCCATACAAATCTTCTACACCTGTGCATTTTTGAGGCTGTGATAAACAGGAAAAGTGTAGTCTGATCTTCTTGAGCATTTGCAGACCAATAATATTGTTAACTTTGAATTAAGGTTCCTTCTCTATATGTATAACACAAAGACCACTGTAATTTGAAAAACCTAAGCATTTAAAATAATACCACCACCTTGCTCTCACATGGTGCTTTTCATCAGTAGAACTCAAGCTGCTTTACAAAGGTCAGTATCATTAAAGGGCAAATCTAGTGCCCATCTATAAAAAGGGAAATAAGGACAACCTGGGGAATTACAGACCAGCCAGCTTAACTTCTGTACCTGGAAAGATAATGGAGCAAATAACTAAGCAATCAATTTGCAATCACTTAGAAGATAATGAGAAGATAAATAACAGTCAGCATGGATTTGTCAAGAACAAATCGTGTCAAACCATCCTGATAGCTTTCTTTGATAGTGTAACAAGCCTTGTGGATGGGGGGAAGCGGTAGATGTGGTATATCTTGACTTTAGTAAGGCTTTTGATACTGTCTCGCATGACCTTCTCATAAACAAATACAACTTAGATGGAGCTACTATAAGGTGGGTGCATAACTGGTTAGAAAACCATTCCCAGAGAGTAGTTATCAGTGGTTCACAGTCATGCTGGAAAGGGCATAATGATTGGGGTCCCGCAGGGATCGGTTCTGGGTCCGGTTCTGTTCAATATCTTCATCAATGATTTAGATAATGGCATAGAGAGTACACTTATAAAGTTTGCAGATGATACCAAGCTGGGAGGGGTTGCAAGTGCTTTGGACGATAGGATTAAAATTCAAAATGATCTGGACAAATTGGAGAAATGGTCTGAAGTAGGATGAAATTCAATAAGAACAAATGCAAAGTACTCCACTTAGCAAGGAACAATCAGTCGCACACATACAAAATGGGAAATGACTGCCTAGGAAGGAGTACTGTGGAAGGGGATCTGGGGGTCATAGTGGATCACAAGCTAAATATGACAGGATTCAGAGGGGTAGCCGTGTTAGTCTGTATCAGCAAAAACAATGAGGAGTCCTTGTGGCACCTTAGAGAATAACACATTTATTTGGGCATAAGCTTTCATGGGCTAGGACCCACTTTATCAGATACATGGAGTGGAAAATACAGTAGCAGGTATATATACATAGTACATGAAAAGATGGAAGTTGCCTTACCAAATGGGAGGGTCAGTCTAATAAGACAATTCAATTAACAGTAGAATAACAAGGGAGGAAAAATCACTTTTGTAGTGGTAATGAGGGTGGCCCATTTCAAACAGTTGACAAGAAGGTGTGCGTATCAGTAGGGGGAAATTAGTGGGGGAAATTTGGTTTTGTAATGACCCATCCACTCCCAGTCTTTATTCAGGCCTAATTTGATGGTGTCCAGTTTGCACATTAATTCCAGTTCTGCAGTTTCATGTTGGAGTCTGTTTTTGAATTTTTGTTGTTGAAGAATTGCCACCTTTAAGTCTGTTATTTGTGTCCATTTATTCTTTTGCGTAGAGACTGTCCGGTTTGGCCAATGTTCATGGCAGAGAGGCATTGCTGGCACATGATGGGATATATCACATTGGTAGCCTGCCGCCACTCTGGGGTTTCCGCCACTGGCTCCTGCCAGCCGGGGTCCCACCGCCGGTCCCACTCAGCGCCCGTTGCTGGCCTGGGTGAAGGAACCCCAGGCTGGCAGCGGGCTGAGACCCCGGCTGGCAGGATCCAGCGGCCGAAACCCCAGAGCGGCGGCAGGCTGAGCAGCTCAGCCCGCCACCGCTCTGAGGTTTCCGCTGCTGGCCCCTCGCCAGCCGGGGTGAATCCACAAGGCTTGTTACACTGTCAAAGAAATTTTTCAACAAAAAAACTTCAAAACCAGACTCCAACGAGAAACTGCAGAATTGGAATTAATTTGCAAACTGGACACCATTAAATTAGGCTTGAATAAAGACTGGGAGTGGATGGGTCATTACACAAAGTAAAAACTATTTCCCCATGCTAATTTTCCCCCTACTGTTACTCACACCTTCTTGTCAAAAGTTTTTTTCCCCCCTGCTGATAATAGCCCACCTTAATTGATTAGTCTTGTTATAGTTGGTATGGCAACACCCATTTTTTCATCTCCTCTGTGTATATATATCTTCCTACTGTATTTTCCACTGCATGCATCCAAGGAAGTGGGTTTTAGCCCACGAAAGCTTATGCCCAAATAAATTTGTTAGTCTCTAAGGTGCCACTAGCACTCCAGACTAACACGGCTACCACTCTGAAACCTGTGCTAGCTAAGATAAGGGGGAGCACCCAGGGAACCATTGACAATGGATAAGATAAGCCTGGACTGTAAGATGATGTAAAGAGTAAGTTGTGCATGGACAGAGCATGCTGAACAGGGATTGGCTCCTACAAGGTGACCAATCCAATCCAAAAAAAGTGTAATGCAATGTCATGTGTAAATGTACAGGAAGGAAGAGATTTACTGTGTAACTCTGGATGTGTGGTATGCCCTATACCCACTCCCATGCTTCAGTCTGATCTACTGAGCGTAGCTTTGCTGTATGCCAGATAAAGTAACCTGAGTGACATGACTGAGTTCTTGGGGAACCGAGTGGAAGAGGTCTCGGGGGAACCCGAGCAGCTCTGGTGCTGGGGACAGGGCTGGGTTTCAGAGCCTGAGTGGGAATGTCTATATGGCTATTTTTAGCACTGCAGTGCAAGTTTGAGTCTGTAGATCCAGGCTCGCCCCCCCCCTCCCCCCGCCCCCAGTGCAGGCGTACCCCAAGTGTCCTGATTAGTTGGATAAGTTCCACCCTTTTGGGTTCTTTTCTGAACCGAACTCAGAAACTTTTCAAACTTTACCGTATTGGGATGGTTTTCTGTGGATTTTGAAGTGTAGCTTTGCAATGCAACTGCTGGTTTGCAGTGCTCTTGTATTTGTGTTGCTGTGGAGGGGATTTTATGTCTTCTCTCAGTCTTCTCTTCTCCAGACAAAACAAACCCAATTTTTTCGGTCTTCCCTCAGATCATGTTTGCTAGACCTTAAATCATTTTTGTTGCTCTTTTCTGGACTTTCTCCACTTTGTTCACATCTTTCCTAGTTGAGGCCTAATCAGTGCGGAGTAGACCAGAAGAATTATTTCTCGTGTCTTGCTCACAGCACTCCTGTTAATACATCCCAGAATGATGTTTGCTTTTTTTTTTTTTTTTGGCAACAATGTTAATGTTACACGGTTGACACATATTTAGCTTGTGGTCCACTATGACCCCCAGATCCCTTTCCGCAGTACTCCTTCCTATGCAGTCGTTTCCCATTTTGTATGTGTGCAACTGATTGTTCCTTCTTAAATGGAGTACTTTGCATTTGTCTTTATTGAATTTCATATTATTTATTTCAGACCGTTTCTCCAGGATGTCCAGTTCAGTTTGAATTTTAATCCTAACCCCTCCCAGCATGGTATCATCTGCAACTCTGCTCTGGGGGGGGGGGGGGGGGAGGAGCGAGGGCACGGCAGGCTTAGGGGAGGGGGTGGAGTGGGGGCAGGGCCTGTGGCAGAGCCCAGGGTTGAGCAGTGAGCACCTCCCCGGCCCATTGGAAAGTTGGCGCCTGTAGCTCCAGCCCCGGAGTCGGTGCCTGTACAAGGAGCCACATATTAACCTCTGAAGAGTCGCATGTGGCTCCGGAGCCACAGATTGGCCACCCCTGCTCTGTGCCATTATCTAAATCATTGATGAAGATATTGAACAGAACCGGACCCAGAACTGATCCCTGCAGGATCCTACTCGTTATGCCCTTCCAGCATGACTGAACCACTGATAACTACTCTATGGGAATGGTTTACCAACCGGTTTTGCATCCACCTTATAGTAGCTCCATCTAGGTTGCATTTCCCTAGTTTGTTTATGAGAAGGTCATGTGACATAGTATCAAAAGTCATACTAAAGTAGAGATATACCACATCTACCACTTCCCCCCTATCCACCAGGCTTGTTACCCTGTCAAAGAAAGCTATGAGGTTTGTTTAATATGATTTGTCGTTGACAAATCCATGTGGACTGTTACTTATTACCTTATTTTCTTCTAGGTAATTAAGCAGTCAATTTGCAAACATTTGCTTCATTATCTTTCCAGATACTGAAGTTAAGCTGACTGGTCTGTAATTCCCTGGATTGTCCTTATTTCCCTTTCTATAGATGGACACTATATTTGCCCTTTTCCAGTCCTCTGGAATCTCTCCTGTCTTCCATGACTTTTCGCTAATGGCTCAGATACCTCTTGAGTCAGCTCCTTGAGTATTCTAGGATGTATTTCATCAGACCCTGGTGACTAGAAGACATCTAATTTGTCTAAGTAATTTTTAATTTCTTTCCCTATTTTAGTCTCTAATCCTACCTCATTTTCACTGGCATTCACTATGTTAGATGTCCAGTCACTACTAATCTTTTTGGTGAAAGCTGAAACAAAGAAGTCATTTAGCAGTTCTGCCATTTCCACACTTTCTGTTACTCTGTCCCCCGCCCCCCTGCATTGAGAAACGAGCCTTCTCTGTCCTTGGTCTTCCTCTTGCTTCTAATATATTTATAGAATGTTTTCTTGGTATCCTTTATGTCTCTAGCTAGTTGAGTCTTGTTTTGTGCCTTGGCCTTTCTAATTTTGACACTTATGAACAAAAAGACTATTTTAGTAGAGGTGGTTGGGAAGTGGATTTGATTTCCTGCAAACAACCCCCAAACCAAACCTTCAAAAAATTAAAGTTTGTTGGTTTTGTCAAAAAAAGTGTCAAACTTTTAGGTATTTGGCAAGAAACCCACACACCTGAATACCCCCCACCCCACAAAGTGTTTTTAACCCCCCCCCACCAGAAATGTTTCAAAACACAAACAGAGCAGTTTTAGTTTTTGGTTGAAACTGATTTTTCAACAACTCCCCACCCAAAAGTTTGGTGAAAATGGAAAGGCTTTTTTCCAATCAGAAAAAAAAATTAGCTAGAATTATTTAGCCAGCTCTATATTTTTGGTTACTTTGAGTTTGTCTCCCTCTTAGCCCTGTATACTTGGAAGCACAATAACGAAAGGCATCTGGCTTTACTTCCAGAGTAATATAAAAATATTTGCAATCAATTTTAAAACCTCTCAAACATGTTTAAAGTAGTTTCTGTAACTTATCTGGCAGTGACAGAACATAAGATTGCATGTTGTATACGTTTTATCAGCACTCATCTGAGATGACCTCACCAGTAGGGCTGGTGGGAAAATAAGAATGTCATATAATGAAAAACTGAGGTTTCAGAATTTGTCTTCATTCTCCACCAGGATGAAACTGAGCCCTTTCTTGCTGTTTTTTTATTAAAAATGTTGACATGCCAGAATAGCCCAGTTCTAGTTCCTGATCGGTCTGCTTCAGAGCAGGGTCTTAAACCTGAGTCTTCTACATTCCAGGCATGTGCCCTCATCAATGAGCTACTGGCTATTTTAGCAGTGCTCACAGACTCCTAGACCTTAAGGCTGGAAGGGACCATTGTGATCATCTAGTCTGACTTCCTGCACAACGCTGGCCACAGAACCTCACCCACCCACTCCTGAAATAGACCCCTAACCTCTGGCTAGGTTACTGAAGTCCTCAAATCATGGTTTAAAACAAGTTATAGAGAATTCACCATTTATTCTAGTTTGACCTGCAAATGACCCGTGTGCCATGT
The DNA here is from genome assembly GCF_027887155.1 of Malaclemys terrapin pileata. Taxonomy (NCBI): domain Eukaryota; kingdom Metazoa; phylum Chordata; order Testudines; family Emydidae; genus Malaclemys; species Malaclemys terrapin. The sequence continues at coordinate 4,524,076 of NC_071507.1, forward strand.
TGCAGAGGAAGGTGACCTCCCTCCCCCAGGGTTTCTGCCAATCTGACCCACAGGAAAATTCCTTCCCAACCCCACATATGGCGATCGGTGGAACCCTGAGCATGTGGGCAAGACCTACCAGGCAGCCACCTGGGAAAGAATTCTCTGTAGTAACCCAGAACCTTCCCCATTTAGTGCCCCATTACTGGCCATTGAAGATATTTGCTGAAGGCAGTTGCAGAGCAGCTCCATGCCATCGTAGGCAGTCTCATCTACCATCCCCTCCATAAATTTAGCAAGCTCAGTCTTGAAGCCAGTTAGGATTTTTGTCCCCACTGCTACCATCGGAAAGTTGATCTAGAATTTCACACCTGCTTGGGTCAGGGCCTGGCAGGCAATACCAGAGGTATGCAGCAGGGATATGTTTTGTTCTTTGCAGCAAAGCGAGGAGAATTTATATTTCACAATTCAGTTATTTTTATTTAAAACTTGGCACCGCACAGAAACCCCAACCTGCTGGGAGCTGCAGCCCGCCACTGCCTGATCTGCCCTGCAGCCCAGAGCCCTGACTTCCAAAATAGTCTGACCTTTGGTCTCTCCAGCCACACCTACATCCTTGCATAGCCACACTTGCTCCGCAGAGGTTGGGCCATGCCTCACACCCTAGCAGCAGGCCTAGCCTTGCAGAGTCCTTTCACTCGTTAGCATTGTGCCTGGCCGTAGGGAAGGGGAGAAGAGAGTCCTTCCTTGTCATTCCCTTGGGCACAGTCTAGTCATGAGGGTGTAGCTGAAGGGCACTGGCCCTTGGCAAAGCAACACTATCCATCTGCTGTGTGATAATGGATGTTAACAGATCTACAGTGCCATATTTCACTGTACTACTGCAGTTATCTTGCCATGATACTATTATCCCACTACCAATGATACTCACAGGTGGGTAACTTACATTCAGCCCAGCAATGGAGAAAACAAAAAATTACCCAGAGACAAAGCTAATATAATTACAAAAGGCCCAATCCTGCTCACACTGGAGACAATGGCAGTTTTGTCATTCACTTCAATAGGACCAAGACGAGGCTTATAATGGGCCTGATCCAAGACCCACTGAAATCCCTGGAAGTTTTTCCAAGTGACTCCAATGGGCTTCAGATCAAATCAATAAGGTCTGATGCAGCTCCCACTGAAATCCATGGAAGTCTCTCCTTTGGCTACAATGGAAGCTGGATTGGTCTTTCAGGAAATGGGGGTTCATAGACTGAGGGGCTGGAGACAAAGATGGTTTAGATGAGGGTCCTCTAATATAGTATTTGTGGAATAGTCTATTAACTAGAAATCTGTCATTAGCAAAACTGATGAGCTAAAGTATTGAATGGGAAATTTTAGATTTGAAATTGTATGCTTTAAGTTTTGGGGAGGTGCTTGGAACTCTGGGTAAGTGCCACAGGAATGGAAATAAATAAAATTGCTAATTAGCCATCATCCCTCAATTAACCTTTCCAACTAAAGTTCACAGCAGTATTTTTTCATATTTCACTGTAACATTTAGCCGCTCATAGATTTCTGCAAGGGCAATCCAAGCAGTGTACAGTCATCTCTGTGTTGTTTTCTTACTAAAAAAAGATTCTTCATTCAGCCCTAGCGTGGTAATGAATGTCAGTCTAATTTTTATTTCAGAAAAAGCAATTTTCATAAATGGTGTTCCACTAATGGATCATGATCACATATAAGCCCCATAGCAAATTACTCTTAATCCAGTTTGTCTGTGTTGTGTTACCTGAGGGAAATAACATCAAACCTTCCTCTCTGCTAGCAAACTGTTCGACGGGACTTCTCCAATATATATTAATCCCATCATTTATCTTTGTCAACCGAGAACAAAAATAATTTGTGGAAGAGTAAACAGAAGCGCATACAAGCCAGGAGCTGAGCATTATTAAACAGTGGAAAGCAGGTGTTCTCAAAACCCAGCTTAATTTTATTGCAGAAACTTGGGTAATTCTCCTTCTGCATCTGTGCATAGTAAACAAGAGTTAGAGCTAATATGTTAGAGAAAACTGAAATGTCTTCACCCACGGAGTGATGTAGGGGTAATAGAATATTTCATGTCACTTCCTCCCCCACCACCATTTTACTACAAAATATATTAATTAGTTAATTAAGTGTCAGCTTCTGATTTCCTTACCCGTGATGAGGACTTTTCTCCACAAATAGAGCTTAGGTGTCTTTCTGTTGAAATCAATTTGGATCAGATCGCTATCGATTGCTTTGCATTTTTTCAGCGGTTCCACTCTTCCCCTATCCTACTCCTGACCTGAAGAGAAATATGGCTAACAGACTAGCAATAAGAATGGGTGTGAGCGCATGTTATGTCCATGTAGGATGGGTCTGTTGAGCACAAAGCTGAATTTTCCCCACCTGGTCCCACCCAAGGAACTCATGAATTACATACCTTAATTCAGAAGCTTTATGCATCTTCAAGGCTCACTTGTTGCTTTGCCACAAGCCCTGAGTGAGGGGGAGGCCCTAGGAATCAGATGCAACTTCAAGTTATATTCTTGTCCCCTGTTCTACTCCTCAGGCAGCCCATCTTGGCAAACACTGGCAGTTGAATCTGGGACTTCCAGAGCTAAAAGCGTGAGCTGCTACAGCTCTTAAGATGGGGCTGTTACAAACTCTCATCCTCTGTGGGCACTGCCCCTTCGTTACTCAGAGCTGCTTGCTTTCTTGTTCCCAGGTCACCCCTTTGCTTCAGGGAGTGTCTGCACCAGCCCATACACCGGGCACAGATTCAGAAATTAGAAAGCCAGAAGGGACCACTGTGATAATCTGATCAGCTGCATAAGGGCTTATAGTTTGTTATTTCTCCTTCTCCTGATTTCCATTGACCTCCATCGGAGGTGAATCTGGCCCATTGTTAATGTTGTTTAACACCTGGCTGTTTACATTTTTTAAAAGCTTCGCCTACTTTCAGTTGGTTTGTCTCCCCCCCGACTGTCCCAGATTTTTTTTCTTTGCTCCCAGTAGGTAAGCAAATAGCCTAGGTGCAGAAAAGTAAAACACACACACGCACATTAATATATATATTTTATAAGTCTTTTAGTTTGACTAATCTAAGAAGTCACAATTAGGAAAACATTTAAAATACTATTTTCATTTTATGGCACCCTTTTTATTATTTTTACTGAGATCAAAGGTACATTTTTAAAACAGAGCTAAGAAACAGTGTGACTACCAGCACTGCTCTAATTAGGGCTTCCGACCTGCTCCCTGCTGCAGAAAGAGCTATTTTTTGTTGGGTTTAAATGGTGCTTTCAATGGTACTTCATAAGGAGGCTCATTACACCAGGTACTAAAATGTAATAGGGATCAAATTACCTACAGTAGCCACTGATCTAAACGGAATGTATGATCCCCACTGCCCACAAACTCCAGGTAGCTTGACACATGTTCATAACTTTATCTATTCAGCTGACAACTAGCACAGCAAAATACCTCTCTGAGAAACAAAAGCCACAGGATTCATAAAGTGAGCTATAAAGAAAACGTGTGGAATGCACTTTTCCACACTGTTGTCACTGGCATTATAAGTCACCTGCTAAGGAGTTACTGGGAGTACCAGCTTGTCAGAATATCACATTAGCTGAAAAGTTATGGGGTGCCAAACTGCAGAACCTACCAAGAGCAACAGCAGGTCACGAATTGATCATTCATGTCTTTGGACAGTCATTCATTCTGCAGTTCAATTTAAAAAAAACCCAACAACCCCAAAAGACCCTGAAGTTAAGTAAGTGAGCAGTTAACACGGCCTATGGTACACACTTTGCGTTTTCTTGGGTATAAAGACCACTTTTATTGAATAAAGTCCATCAGTCAATGGACCAGATGTGCAAGCCATATACTCAGCTGGTGTCAATCTAGGCAGCTCCATTGATGTCGGCACAGCTACAGGTATTTATGCCAGCTGAGAATCTGGCAAAGCCTCAATAAGAAAGTATTGTAATGCTCAGCCTTTTCGTAACATTTCATTGTATTGCTACATTCGAAACATCTTACAGGCAGTAGAGCTGGGTGAAATTTTCCAGTCAAGTAGGAAATTTGCAGAAAAATGCAGTTTTGGGGGACTGAAAGTATTCATAAATTCAGGTCAAATTCAACAAATAGTTTCAGAGGAATACAAATGAAAATAAACCAAAATAGTTCATTTCAACATTTTCAAAACAAAAAGTTTTGACTTTTCATTTAAAAAAAATTACTTTTGAAATTTAGCTAGATTTGTTTAAAAAACAAATCTAAAAGGGGCAAAACACACTTGAAAATGTAACAAAATGAGAAACCTCCAAAAATTTTGTTTTTCCCCTTCAGTTTTTCATTTCAGCAAGAAGAAATAAGCCAAATATTTTTTTGATTTGGCCACAGAACTTTAAAACAACAAACAAACAACCCAATTATTTGTTTAGCTCTTATGGGCGGTATTACCAACAGCAAGTGTTCAAAAATCATGAGTCAATCAAGCCCCCAAATCACGAGATTAAGAAAAAAATGAAGCATTGGCTGCTTCTTATTTTGCCTCCTTGTGCTGGAACCTTTAGGGTTCACATTTTTCAAGTTTCACTCCAAAACTATGAGGGACAGAAACTTACTTTTTTAAAATGTAAGTTGAGATTCTAATGTAATCACATGACTTCTTATATCCTTACCGCCTGAAAAGCCCCATATTTTGTTTTTGAGGGGCGGCAGCTCTGTATGTGGAACCACAATGATAACGTAAAAATCCACGTCAGGCATCCGTTTGGACACAGTGCTATTTTTAGGTGCTAGCTTGAGCAGAGCTAGCACAGGTATGTCTACGTGAACTGGGAATCTCACTTCCCAGACCAAATGAAGATGTACCTGTGAGGCGTGGCAGTGTTGGGGAAAATAAGCTGTTTAAGCTCTGCTACATTCAGTGTATCAACAAAAACATTGGTGGGCATACATCTTGCCCTATGCATGTAAGTCCTACCTATGGGAGAAGTTGTTCCACATAGTTTGGAATGATTGTTTCCCTGAAAGGGGTAACATCTTGCTGAACGAGGTGTTTTAGGCCCTCAAATCTCTTGCTCTCCCTAGATCTCTCAGAGCTCAAGGCCACGTGTGTGGAGACTGTTTGCTTCACAGCCACTTCTGAGGAACCCTGGCAGCATGGCTCCTGTGTCTCTATGGGCTCACAATAGCTGGCTACCACCGAACCCCTCTTGATGAGGAATGGTGGGCAGGTCAGATTGCAGGGGCAGAACCAAGCTACCCAGGAGAAGATGGTTCTATTCCTACCTTTCCCATCGGTTTGCTGGGTGGCCTTGGGTGAGTCCTTCACCTGCTTTGTAAAGTGCCTTGGGGACCATTTAAAACAAACAAGTGTCATTTCACACTGAAAAATTGAAACTTTTTGTTTCAAAGTGTCAAAACAAAATGTTTGTGTGGTCGAGTGGAGGGAAAGAATCTTCCTCAAGGGCCATGTGGACATATTTTGGTTCCATTCGCCTTTGAAGACAAACTATCACAACCGGACCCCCCCTTCACCCCAACATGATAGATGCATCCCAACTTCGAAACAAAGGAGATAATGTTAGATTCATGACAGTGTCTTAATTTCCAGTTATGTAATCCCCAATCCCAGCCCAAACACTAGATCCAACCAATTCTGGACACCTCAGTCTCCAACACACTAGACTGGACAGTGGCAGAGAAGTAAGAGGCAATAATTAACTCCAGATTTTCCATCTACCAAATTAGATCTTGAATTTCTTTCCAGTTCAAACTGAAACCACCAGACAGTCTTTTAGTACCCTCCTTTATAACAGGCTGGTTTGAATATCCAGACATAAATGATTATCCTGGGTAATGCAGGCAGATAAACCACTAGAGAACCTAGAAATTATAGTAATAACGGAGTTAATAACACCACTTTGCCCCCGAGAAATTTCCCCCAGGTAACAGATTTGGGCATTTTAATGTATTTCTCAAGTTCACTGCAAACTAGTACAGTCCTGTCCCCTGGGGTAACTGATTACACTACTACACAGAGCAGGTATAAGGATTATAGACAGTATTAGTAAAATGACTCGTTGGGATGCACGCAAAACTTAATTGACTTGTTGGTTGTAAAATAGGGCATCATTGCCACAAGGGGTCACAAGGCTGAGAGATGAGCAGCAGAGCTGGTCGAAAGTTTTCCCCGACTGAACATTTTTTGATCAGACTGTGCCATTTTGTCAAAGTTGAAACTTTCCACAAGCCCATGTTGATTTGGATTACGTTTTGTTGCAGTGTTATCAGACCAGAACACTTCCATTTTCATTTTGCCACTGCTTTTCATTTCAGATTTCCTATTTTCATTTAAAAATTACTTTTAAAAAAAGAGGTAGGAATTGGAACAATACATTTTTATTTTATCGGCATGTTCTGATTGACCTGAAACAATTCCCCCTCCCCCTGAAAATTCCATTTTGTGGAAAATTTCAAGGTTTTGGAACAAAAAACCCAAATTTTCAAATTTGAAAAGTTCTCTCAGACTGGAAATTCCAGTTCCTGAACAGACTTAAAACAAGGCCAGGACATTTATATGGGAGAACAAGAACATTCAGATTTACCACAGTTGCTAACCAAAAGTTTTGGAAGGGAGATAAACCTTCATGCTTCAGTGCATAAGGCAGCCTCTTGCTGTCGGGAGATGGAGAAAGCCTAGTATGGGAGACCATGCATGTTCCTCTGCAGTATTGGCCACTGCTGGAGACAGGATCCTGGACCAGCTCTAATCTGGCAATTTCTGGTTCAGTTTCTATCTGTGTTGCAGGGGGGGTCCCTATTTTCCTCCGATATCCCATCCTCCTATTGCAGAGCTGCGGTCCAGTTGCTTCTGCTGGACTCTATATAGCTGCCAAAGGACCACAGGTGCCTCCCAATACTGGGTGGACATTATCTAAAGGGAAGGACATGAGACCGCCCCACGTATCTCCTCTGCACAGTGACTCCCCTGCCCAGGGCCGCCACGCTCTCCCCACCCCACCAGAGTTACTTGTGGGAGTGTGTGTGGGGGGGGCTCTGCCCTTCTCCCTCTGTGCCTCCCCCCCCATGTTCAACTCCTGTCCCTGGCAGGCGGGCCCGGATGGGGAGCAGGAGGGGTAGGGTGACCAGATGTCCCGATTTTATAGGGACAGTCCCGATTTTTGAGTCTTTTTCTTATATAGGTTCCTATTACCCCCCACCCCCATCCCGATTTTTCACACTTGCTGTTTGGTCACCCTGAGGGAACCACTTCTCACACCTGCTGAAGCTGGTCACTCTGAGTCACTGCTCCGTAAGGCGCAGAAGCTGCCTGCGAGAACCAGGTTAGGGAAGGGGCCCCCGCCCAGGCCCGGCTGCTGGGGACAGGGGCCCAGGGAGCTAGAAATGTGCTGGAGGGGCGGGAACGACAGGGCACTCTGACTCACTTGGCCCCTGTCCCTGGCAGCCGGGCCCGGGCAGGGGATGGCCCACCACCACCACCACTGCTTCCCCAGCTGCCACGCTGCACAGAGCAGCAACCCAGAGCGGCTGGCATGAGAAGTGGCTGGTCCCGCCCTCTCTGCTTCCTGCCCGGCTCTGGCTGCCAGGGACAGGGGCCAAGCATGCCGGGGGCAGGCACAGCAGGAGAAGGACAGAGCCCTTTTTCCTCCCCGCCTCCAGCAGGCCAAGCCGTGATCTTAGGGGGCACAACACTGCATGTGCCCCCCCCCCAATGCAAAGGAGAAGTTGTGAATCTGGGGCACTAAGACTCCTACCACTGGAGAGGTGTATACCTATGTGCTGCAGTTCCCCTGGAGACACTTTACAGACAATAAATACTTAGGAGCGGCTGTTCAGAGATACTGAGCACCCACTGCACCCCACGCAGTCAATAGGAGCTGTGGCTGCCCTTTATTTGCAGTCCCAAATATGGATGTAGGGGCCTAACTTTAAGCCCCTGCATTTGAAAAACGTTGGCCTACATTCTGGGGGCCCAACTCAAGACACTTGCACCTGCAAGATGGGCACCCAAAATTAGACGGGTAATAGCGAAGTAACTTGACCAAGAGAAGGGGTGTCAAATTGCAATTGAAGAATCCTTTGCTGTCAGTCCGGTGCTTTGTACCCACACGCCCATACGGCCTGTCCTGCTATTAAGTGCCTCTTCTTGTAGCTAGTGGATGCAATAGCTGCTCAGCAAAGGGAATTCACATTGGATTTTCAGCAGGCTGGGCAGCACTGTGATAAGACAATCTTGCACCCTGATAAAAAGGAGAATCCTGTGGCTAGAGATATTTTTACAGTCCTTTGGAACAGCCATATTAAGCATGTAAAGAATCTTCGAAAGAACTGTCCTTCTGAAGGGCCAGGCTCCAGGAACTAAGAGGAGGCCCCTTTCCAGAACTCAGACAATTTTCCATTGTGGACTGGCTGCACCGGCTGTGCCTGGATTACCTCAGGAGTGACAATATATTGGTCAGAATGCCGAAAGCCATCGAAGGGCCATTAAACAACAACACGAGGCTGTGCGTGCAAAGGCGTTCGGAGAGGGAAGGTGTTTGGGGGATCACCTGCCGTCTCATATTCTTGAGTTGATTTTTCGATCCACAGTGATCTAAAAACTATATTGAAGGTGGGAAAAGGGTAACACGTGGGGGAAACTGCTACCTACCTACGGCCAAACTGCTACCTACCTACAGCTCCCTCATTATTAGCAATCTTTGTCTCCTTTTGAGACCCTAGCAAGTCTTCGGCCTAATTTTCCAAACTCCCCTATTGACTATGGTTGCCTCAGTTTTTGAGTGAGACCAACACATGATCTTCAGAGGTGCTGAGCAGCTCCAGCTCCAAATGAAGTCACTGCACTCAGTGGCTTTGAACAATTAATCCAGACTCATGCCTCAAGTTGGATACAAAGAGATAGGAGAGTGGGTGCTTAGACCAGAGTTTCTCAACGACCTGTCCGTGGACCAGCCCCAGTCCCTGAGATCTCCCTGACACAGTTTAGGAAGGCAGCATGCAGGTCCTTGCTTTAGACAATATAGGCCATTCATGTTTCAGGTCACTAGATGGCAGTGTAATGCATACTTTGCATTTTCAGAATGTGGTGGTAGCTAAAAATGCCCTTGAGTGTAACTGACTCAAACCTGCTTCCCCTTTTATTTTAAAATACCAACATACACTGGAAAAAGGGGCTCTCTGCCCTTGCTGCCCACATTTTAAGTAGTGAACAGTTAGAGTATGTTATCCCCGTAGTTGGGTTATACCACGAGGGTGCTTTGGAACTGTGTGCTGCAGGGTATGTAAAATAAAGGAATTAACAAGAAAGTGTCTTTTTGGTAGAAAAAGTAAAGTTAATGGGAAAGAGGGAAAATGAGGAGCCTCTACAGATCTATGAGAGAGAGAGAGCATCAGAAACTACCATGTTTTGTCTGCTCAAGTGGCATAGGCCTGCGGCTGGCTTCATATGAATTTGCTGGTAGGGCGGGAGTTTTCCTGCATTCTTTCCATAGCTTGTGTGTTGTCTTTTTACTGTTTCTCTGGAATATTGATTGTCCTTTTCTAAAACATGATCAATATTCATGTATGTGATATGCAAAGGTAGAGCTGTACACTGACTCAGAGAAAAAACAATGCTATAAAAAGCAAACGGGATAAAAAAGTATTTTAACCAGTGCAATGTTTTACTGTAGCCTGTAACAATTACATATGTTTCAGTAGCACCAAGAGACCCCAACCAATACTTATTGTGCTAGGCACTGTACGGATACACAGCAAGAACAGTCTCTGCCCTGAAGAGGTTACAGTCCAATTAGAAAAAACAGCCTAAGGCAGGTTTAACAGCCCTCTTTGCAGATGGGGAACAGAAGCACAGAGAGATCAATGTGACTTGCATCAGGTTACAGGGAAACAGTGGCAGGATTGGGCCTGGAATCCACACCTGCTGAGTCCCAGACCAGCTCCTTAATTAGACAGGTAACATTTTTCAGCCAAAGTTATTGTTGGTCGACTGAAACATATTACAAATTTGTGATGAAGTCACCCAACTGTTTCAATCAAAAATTTTTTTAAAAGAAATCCATTCCATTTCAAAACAACTTTCCTTTCACATTTTACTTCAATTTTATTTTTAAAAGACTGAAGCAAAACATTTCATTTGCCCTGAAACAAAAGTTTTCTTGGTTTGCCAGGTTTTTTGTTCTGTCCCAGCCTCCCTCTCAATTTTTCAGTTTGGCCAAACACAACAAAAATTGGTTATTCATGTAATTCTAGTCTTTGTCACAAGACCAGTCTTCTTTTGGCATGGGCAGAGAAGGACATCAGGAAGGAGTTGGAGATAGCAACAGGGTAGCAAGGAAGGGGTGGTATAAAATGAGTGGAAGAGGAGGAGGGGAACCAGCCTGGGCACCTAATGGACTTGAGATTCATACCCATTTTACATCAAATAAAAAAAGAACGCACTGAATTACGGGACTATAATTCCAGCTCTGGGTTCCAGTGACTGAATAAACAACTCACGGTGGTTGCATAATGACACCATAATGTGACTGCATAATCACATGCTTTGCTCTTGTAGTTTATGATGTTCCCAGGAAGGTTAGAATTATGGCCCCACAACTCAGTTCTCTTGTTTATTCTATGTGCCTGTAGCTTCCTAATTCATCTGGGCTTATGATTTTTAGGGCTGTCTTAGCATTTGTCTTGCTGTAATCAAATGCTGTGCTTAGTGCATGAGGCACAAACCCATGTAAGATTAGCATTAAATAGGTCAGTTAATTACTTGTCAAAGGCTCATTTTCCTAGAACTCCAGTCAAACACTCCACCCTCCTGCTTGCTTTTGTTGCCTTTGTCTGACCTTCCTCTGATTTGTCAACCTTTTCCTGGTAATATCAAATGCAATATTCTGAGTGCAGTCACACAGAGCCTTATAGAGAGGGATCCCTGCTCTGAGAGATAATGGCTTTGTATATCCAGTCCAAAACTGCCACACCTTTTGTTGCTGCTATAGTGGTACTGCAAACTTTTGTCTAGTTTTCCCTCAACAATCACTCCCGTCTCCCTGAGCAACACTGAGATACATTTGGATTAGACTAAAGTGTGTGGTAGTATTACACTGACCACTTTCCCTTCATCCACCAGTTTTGAAATTCTGTCAAAATCCGGTCACAGGAAATGATTAGCATGCTGACGTGCTGATCCTCTCGCATGAGTTTATTGGCTGGAAGGTTCATTGCAACAGAGAATTCAAAGTCACTCCTGAAGGATATTAGCTAAGAGTGGATCTAAAAGGGTTTTCCATATGAATTCCCACCGGAAACCTTATTTATGAATTGCATTCATCCAATCAGGGAACCAAACCATACCATGTGACTTAGTAAAAATTCAGACTGTGCCACTGAATGCCCATTTTGTACTCCCAAAAAACTCTACAGGTGAAACCCTGGCTCCATTACAGTCAATGGCAAAACTCCCCATTGACTTCAATAGGCTCAGGATTTCACCTCTTGTGAACAGGCTAGAGAACAAAGATAATTCCCAGATATTATCTGGCAAACAATTCCCAGTGACAAATCTGAGAAAAATCAGGATCTGCTCATGGGCAGTTAGTGAATAAGAAAATGATGAAAACTATTAAATGATTTGTAACAAATCATTTGCACACCACTAATTGTTTGGCTACAGTGGGCCAGATTGTGCTTCCAGTTACAGTGGTGACCATTACTAATTATTATTATTTGTTATGATTACCACAATGTCTAGGAACCTTGATTATGGAACAAGAACCCATTATGTTGTATATTATTTAAAGGCGACTTGCAAAGGAGGAAAATGTGCTTAGGCACTTTTTTCTTCATTATGAAGGATAAGAAAGGTCTGAAAGATTATATATTTATTCATTTTTTTTGTTTTTTATATTAGAAATGTAGGCCCTGTTTCAGGCTGGAAGATTCTCTGATGACTGGATAACTACTGCTGGTTGGAAAAAGAGGTTCTCTCTTTGGGGAAAAAAAATTATTTTTCCCCATCAGAAATCTGAAAAATGATTGTTTGGGGTTTTTGGGAAATAAAACCCAAAACATTTAAGCTGAAAACTGTTGAAAACCAAAAAATGTTCAGTTTTTTAATTAAAAATCATAGAGTTTTTGGTTTTCTAATGAAACCGCAATTTTTTGAGGCAAACATACATTTTCTGTAAAAAAAAGAATCATCTTGTCAAAACCCCATTTTGGGGGGTGGGGTGGGGGGGTGAAGACAGACATTTTTAGAAAAACACAAAATGCTGACTGAAAATTCTCAAGTGGCCCTATGGAGAATGAGCAAAATGGTGACATCACAGCAGCTTAAATGGAGCTGTGAAGAGAGGAAGGGATGTTTAGACAGACACTGTTTGTTTTTATGATGTTAAATGACTAACGGTTCAAGAGAACCGGACAGTCTCTACGTAAATGAATAAATGGACACAAATCAGATGTCAAGAATTATAACATTCAAAAACCAGTTGGAGAACACTTCAATCTCCCTGGCCACTCGATTACAGACCTAAAAGTAGCAACATTACAACAAAAAAACTTCAAAAACAGACTCCAACGAGAGACTGCAGGCTTGAATAAAGACTGGAAGTGAATGGGTCATTATACAAAGTAAAATTATTTCCCCATGTTTATTCCCCCCCCCCCCCCCCCACATTGTTCCTCACACCTTCTTGTCATCTGCTGGAAATGGGCCATTTTGATTACCACTACAAAAAGTTTTTTTTCTCTCCTGGTAATAGCTCACCTTAACTGATCACTCTCATTATAGTGTGTATGGTTACACCCATTGCTTCATGTTCTCTGTGTATATATATCTTCCTACTGTATTTTCCACTGCATGCATTCAATGAAGTGGGCTGTAGCCCACGAAAGCTTATGCTCAAATAAATGTGTTAGTCTCTAAGGTGCCACAAGTACTCCTGTTCTTTCTATTGATGCTGATGGGTGTTTGAGCAGGCCTTTAACATTTCCTTGGCCTCAAAAATTGTCTTCATCACTGCTGCTAGGTGGGGGGCAGAAAAATCAACTATACATCTCCATAACCCAGCCCTTTTACATATGAAAATGCAATACAGTTGGAGTATATAATTGAGTGGTTTTAAGGGATGAGTGCACCCGAAATTAGCCACACAATGCCTAGCAATATTAAAGGGAATTGAGCAGCTAATTCTCCGCCCCCCAGATTGGAAGTGTATCATTGTCTTACTCATTCCACTCACAAACAAAGGAATCTAATTACATCTTCATTTTATTTAATTTGGTTCCCAGCAGATTTTATAGCATTGCCTACTCTGAGAAGGGTGGGTTTGCAGCATTTATTCTCTCCAGATGTTTGCCTCATAGTTGGTAACCTCGTACTTGCATAGGACTTCTATGGTATCTTCCATTGCAACAGCCTGATTTACCACTAGAACTGGTACCACCAGAAACAGTTTCCCCATCTGTCATGGGGTACACTCACCACTAGGGACGCCTCCTCCTGGCCACTCTGGGGATGGGTTATATTTCCAGGTCCAGAGCCCCCTTCTGCTGCTCCCCCTGCTGTACTCTCTTGCTCTCTCTGACTCAGGAAGCTCTTTCTTCATGGCTTAGCCCTCCAGCCAGGTCACTAAGGTCCTCTCCTTCTGGGGTAGCAAAGTCTTGCCTTACAAATGGTCTCAGGCAGTCTTCTCATTTACTACCCTACGGGTGCAGGACAACCCAGGACTAGCTTACTCCGGGTTCCAACTCAGGGATCCTCTAATCAGCAGCCAAGGTCTGCACCATCCTAAACCTTGCTGCCTTTTCCCTGAGTCTTCCCTACACCTTCTGACTCCCCTGGGTTTGCCAGCCCAAACTCCCTCCTTCTACGGCACGTGGCTCACCAGGGTAAGCACCTGGCGGGCTGGCCCGGTTTGTTTACCTGCCGCGTCTGCAGGTTCGGCCGATTGCGGCGCCCACTGGCCGCAGTTCGCCGTCCCACGCCAATGGGGGTGGCAGGAAGCGGCAGCCAGCACATCCCTCAGCCCGCGCCGCTTCCTGCAGCCCCCATTGGCCTGGAACAGCAAACCACGGCCAGCGGGAGCCACGATTGGCTGAACCTGCGGACGTGGCAGGTAAACAAACCGGCCCAGCCCACCAGGGTGCTTACCCTGGCGAGCCACGTGTCAAAGGTTGCCGACCCCTGTTCTAGGGAGTAACTACAGACTAAATTCTGTAGTCCCCACCACACCTCCCTTCCCCAAGGGAGTGACTACCAACGACTTCCGTGAAGCCCCCTTTCTGCTACCAGCTCCCCAGCTTTACAGAGACCCCACCTGTTCTTCCCAGCTGGGCTTCATCATTAAAGTTTTCCTCTCAGTCTAAATATCCTCCAGCTTGCACCCTAATAGGTTAATTGCCCACTCTGGCCATCAGGGCAAGTGGAAGTACACTTACACACGCAGTTTTTGAAATTTGGAATTTTTTCCTGTCCACATTCCCCAAAGATAACAGGAACATGCATAAGGTCAGGATGACAGCATGATGGATAGAGATGTTTTGATTGAACCAACATGTACAAGGTAATGACTGTCATCCAATACATAACTTGTTTGTATCTGCGTATAAAGATGTATCTCCAAGGGAGTGTCTTTGGCTGGCCTAGGGGATAATGGAAAGTCTATGGAAATTAATGGAAATTAACTGAGCTAGTCCATTGCAACGGGCATACATGTGTTAGGATACTTGTAACCATTGAGCCGGGGCATTAGGACCGTGCTTCGTTGACAATAAACCTGACCAAATTCCTTTGCTATGAACCAAGTCTGTGGATTTATTGGGCAGTTTAATCGGAGCCTGCAGTACGGGCTATGTGGCCAGAGTCAGTGCACCTTGCAGAGAGAACACACACATGCAGCCAAACATTTGACCACGGTTTGGTTTTATTTATCGTTTCATTCTTACATCCTTTTAAATCACCCCCAGCCAGGACTTCGGAGCATATGTGCTAGGGGTTAGAGTGTGACCTAAACTACAGGCCCAGGCAGATAAGTAAGAACCTCCTTCAATTCCTATGCAGCCTACCTGGACCTTATGCCTAAACCTGCAGGAATAAGCCATACTAGGCATGTGCTTATGCCCTCCCTAAAGTCGGTGAGGGGCAAGGAATGGGTAGAGTGAGTGGGGAGGGATGGGGAATGGATGGAGCCTTAGCTTCAGTGCAACTGAGCCAGGGTGGGGGCGGTAATTTCCTGACGATACAGCCCATCCCCAAGAACAAGGGGAGAGGGAGCAGAGAGAAAATGGTGTCTGCCTGAGATGCAGTTCCTTCCCTGGGGTGCTCCTGGAGTGGTACAATAGACTGGCAGTATTTGGCCCAAAGAAAGATCAAACTGGAACCAGTAAGCAGTGAGAGGCGAATGGTAGGTACAAGTGCTAACTATGGCATTTGGCATTGGGCGGAATCATAGAAATGTAGGGCTAGAAGGGGACCTTCAGAGGCCATCAAGTCCTGCCCCCTGCGCTCAGGCAGGACCAAATAAACCTAAATCATCCCCGGCATATTTGTCCAACCTGTTTTTAAAAATCTCCAGTGATGGGGTTCCCCAATCTCCTTTGGAAGCCTGTTAACCTCAATCTCCCTTGCTGCAGATTAAGGCCTTTACTTCCTGTCCTACCTTCAGTGGACATGGAGAACACTTGATCACCATCCTCTTTATAACTGTCACTAATGTATTTGAAGACTATTATCAGATCCCCCATCAGTCATCTTTGCTGAAGACTAAGCGTACCCAGTTTTGTTTTTTAACCCTTCCCCATAGGTCAGGTTTTATAATCCTTTTATCATTTTTGTTGCTGTCCGCTGGACTCTCTCCAATTTATCCACATCTTTCCTAAAGTGTGACAAAGCCCTGGCTGGGATGATTTAATTGGGGTTGGTCCTGCTTTGAGCAGGGGTTGGACTAGATGGCCTCCTGAGGTCTCTTCCAACCCTAATCGTCTATGATTCTATGATCCAGAACTGGACACAGTACTCCAGCTGAGGCCTTCACCAGTGCCGAACAGAGTGGCACAATTACCTCCTGTGTCTTACATACGACATTCCTGTTAATATACCCCAGATTGATATTAGACTTTTACACAGCTGTATCACTTTGTTGACTCACATTCAATTGGTGATGCACTGTAGCCTCCAGATCCTTGTCAGCAGTATTACCACCTACTCAGTTATTCCCTATTTTGTAGTTGTGCATTCGATTTTTCCTTCCTAAGTGTAGTACTTTTCACTTGGCTTTATTCAATTTCATCTTGTTGAGTTCAGACCAATTCTCCAATTTCTTGTTTTGGATTCTAATCCTGTCCTCCAAAATGCTTGCAATCCCTTCCAGTTTGGTGTAATCAACAATTTTTATAAGCGTACTCTCTAGTCCATCATCTAAGTCTTTAATGAAAATATTGAATAGTACCAGCCCCAGGACTGACCCCTGTGGGACTCCTCTAGATACACCCTCACAATTTGACAGTGAACTACTGATAACTACTCTTTGAGGACAGTCTTTCAACCAGTTGTGCACCCACCTTGTCGAAATTTTATCTAGACCACATTTCTTTAGTTTGTTTATGAGAATTTCATGTGGGATTGTGTCAAAAGCCTTATTAAAATCAAGATATTTCACATCTACTACTTCTCCCCTATCCACTAGGCCAGTAATCCTGTCAAAGCAGGAATATAGGTTGGTTTGGAATAATTTGTTCTTGACTAATCCATGCTGGCTATTCCTTATATAGAAGCTCCCCAACTTACGCAAGTGTTCTGTTCTGGAACGCCTTGTGTAAGTCGAATTTTGCATAAATCAGGAACATATCTCTGACAATTACGCGCACAAAAAAAAAAAAAAAGCGTACAGACCTTTTTCCGTAAGTCCAGATGTGCGTAACCCGGGGAGCATCTAGAACCTTATTATCCTCCAGGTTCTTACACACTGATTGTTCAATAATTTGTTCCAGTATCTTTCCAGGTATCAAAGCTAGGTTGAGTGGTCTATAATTCCCCAGGTCCTCTTTGTTCCCCTTTTTAAAAATAGGTACTATGTTTGCCCTTCTCCAGTCCTCTAGACCCACCTTACCCATCCTCCATGAGTTCTCAAAGATAATTATTAATGCTTCTGAGATTGCTTCAGCTAGTTCCTTAAGTACCTTCGGATGAATTTCATCAGGTCCTGCTGACTTGACTACAACTAACTTATCTAAATAGCCTTTAACCTCTTCTTTACCTATTTTGGCTTGTGTTCCTTCTCCCTTGTTGTTAATATTAATTGTGTTGAGTATTTGGTCACTGTTAACTTTTTTAACGGACACTGAAGCAAAATAGGCATGAAACACTTTAGTCTTCTCGATGTCATCAGTTATTAGCTCTTCTTCCCTGCTAAGTAGAGGACCTGCATTTTCCTTCATCTTTCTCTTGCTCCTAATGTATTTAAATAATTTCTTCTTATTGCCTTTTATGTCCCTTGCCAGGTGTAACTCATTTTATGCTTTAGTCTTTCTGATTTTGTCCCTACATTCTTGTGCTATTCTTTTGTACTCCTCCTTAGCAATTCGTCCATGTTTCCACTTTTTGCATTCTTAATACCATGAAATATAATGTCCTTCTCATTTGCCAAACACGGGCTATCGGGCAGTATGTCGAATCTTCAGATTTCTAATAGATGCCTGATATATATAATATCATCATTACCACTCCATGTTGGGGATTGTATCATTTTACTCCATGTAGCACATAGGATGCTGATCAAGTTTCCCTCTTCAAAACTATCCACTTAGTATTTGCTATCTTGCTTCCCTTCACCTCAATGCAAGAAACATTAAGAATGTGCTTGTTTTGTTTTTTAAAGTGCCTTCTACTGCTGTATTTAAACTTTTCCAGGGCGTCTTCTACATAATTATGGAGCTCTCTGAGCTAACAGAAGAAAACATGAGACTATCCAAAGGCTGGAAGTTAGAAAAAATAAAATTGGAAATAAGACAACTTTTGAAAAGTGAGGGTAATTAACCAATGGAACAGCTTCTCCAGGGATGTGGGAAATTCATTGTCACTTGACCTCTTTAAATCAAAACAGAATGTTTTTCTACAAGCTACACTCTGGCTCAACCACAAGTTATTAGGCTCAGTAAGGTCCACTTATATATAAAGAGGAATAATTCCCATCATTGCAGGAACCAGTAGGTGAAATTCTCTGGCCTGAGTTATACAGGAGGTGAGACTAGATAATCATAACAGTCCTTTCTGGCCCCGATTCAGCAAAGCACATAAACTTGTGCATGTCTTTCAGCTTGGCTTCAACAGGTCCCTATAATTCAATTTGACTACTCATGTGCTTAAAGTTAAGCATGCACTTAAGTGTTATGCTGAAGTGAGGCCACTGTTAGTTTCTTACAGCTATATTCCTGAGTTACAGGGAGTTGCTTCATTTCTTTAGTAAATGTTCATGTCACTAAACATTCATCATTGTTATGAAAAAAATACAAGAACTGAACATTGAAAGTGTTGATAAACTGCTTTTCATCATGTCATGTGCCTTTAAGTAATCTTCATACTGCCTGCATCCTTCTTTTCATCTCTGTAGTCGTTTTCTATCATCGCTGCCTGGCCAAAAGAAAGCAATTTTTTTGGTCAAAGGCCTGAAGTTTGGTCCATTTCCAGTTGCTTTCTTGTATTCGGAGAATTTATAAATACTGAAAGCCAAAAAAAAAAAAAAAAAATACAAAAAAACCCCTTTCATAGCCTTAAGGCTGGACATAAGCACAAAGGGAAAATTACAGATTTTTTTTAGCAGAAGTAAACATTCAATGGTAAATAAACAGGAAATTCAGATTCCTTCACCAATCTTAACTCTGCTCCCATGCAGTATCTCTGTTGACCCTCCATATATCAACTAGAGACTCCCACCAGATGTTGCATGAAGGGATTTGATTGTTCAGTCTTTGAAAAGCAAGGCCCCCTTGCAAGTGGTTGCATGTGGGTGCCAGGGTGCCCCTGTGCATGGCCATTGACCGGATAGGGGCCCAAAACTCCTGGTGAAGTCCATGGGAGGCTTGGCTGCATCAGGATCAACCTGAAATGTCAGTCTGCCCTGTTGAGTCTATGAGCCTAATTTGCTGCCTGCTGAAGTCAATGTGAGACTTTCCTATCTTCAAGGAGCACTGGCTCAAGCTCTAAATGACTTACACCGGCAGAGTGCTTTCTTGTACTTTGCAATGTGTCTTTCCTAAACTTTTTCAGGGTCAGCTTGTGAGGTGTCTGGCGCTGTGTTTGTACAGCGAACAAGATACAAATTGATCTGTGGCTTGTGTTTGAAGAATATGGTACAATGCAATGTCTTGTCTATAGCAGGAGGATGCTCGTGGTAATAATAATCAGGGCTTCAATGTGTTAGTTGTGTTGGACACACACAGCAAGAGAGACCCTGCCCCGAAAATCTTACAATCTAACTAGACCAGGAAAATATTATCATTCCCCCTATTCCAGATGGGGAACTGAGGCACAGAGATTCACTGACTTGCCCAAAGTCACGCAGAGAGAGGAACTTAACAAGATCTCCTGAGTCCCAGTCCAATGCCTTAATCGCAAGACCCACCAGCTATGAAATCTCCCAGCTGAGGTAACAACATCTGTCCTCTGTCTAGCCTTATATTACTGGTATTCTTATAGGGTTAATCAACTGTATCATATACCGGAATGTTTGGTGATTGAAGGGATTGGTTTGCTGCATGGGTGACTTTTGTGAGATCCCACCTGGAGGTTACAGTCTCCTTCAGGCATCCACAGGAGACGGGAACCTCATGCAAGTTACAGCAGATAAAAATGTAAGTGTGTGAATGGGGTTATTTGCCCCGTGTGCGTTGCCAGCTCTGACTGCCCCAGCAGGACCTGAAACTTATGTGAAACAGTTATTTCTTTCAAGGAATTTACAAGCTCTGCCAGTAGAGCTTGAAGTTTCAGTGAGCGATTTCTCTCATGGGACTTCCAAGGGCCCCCCCACCCCAGACATATTGTGGATTACTTATAACTTCTGTAATAGCTCTGGTGGAAGTTATAATATACATGGAAAAATTACTGACTGGCTAACTTAACAATTAGACAGTACAAAAGGGTTAGACTAGACCAACTGGTCGTTCTCACTGAGGACCAATGGTTAAAACCAGTTGGAACATTGACAGAAACAGCAGATTGCAGATGCCTTCATCTTCACTACAGGCAGCTGTTCGTGGACACTTCAGCTCCCAGGACACAGGACGCCATCAGATCAAAATGTAGCGTTGCATGTTAGGAGCTAATGTCTCTGCAGCTTGCATCTCCATATTAAAGATGAAGGCACTTGCAATCTGCTTGATTTTATGCCATGTGGCTGCAACCCTCAGGTTCTGTAAAGCTGCCAACCTGGCCTTCTCTGTCGGGAACGCCCATCAATTCAGTGTGTGAAGATCAGAGTGTCCTATAAGATGCCAAAAAAGCAGTGAAGCATCTAGCAAACTCTTGAAAAACTCAGTGGTTGTATACTCCTGCATTGCCTATACCTTCATCTGGTCCCACTGTAGGAACCAGGAAATCAAAAAGATAATGCAAGATAAGTTGGACACTAGATGCTTCAATGAGACTACTCATCCATAAAACCTGTTGAAAATACAAGGGCCTATGGGGAATGCTGTGCAATGGAAAATGTCCCTCCAGATAAGAACGCTAAACTCTGAAGACAGTAAGGATGCACTGGTAGCACTAGCAATGGGAAAGCAGGGTCATCTGTTTTTGTCATCAGCGTTCCTTGATCTGTGTTCTCCAGCAAAAAGGTGATGTGGTATAATGGAGCATATAGAAACCTAAATTCCCAGGATGTTTTACTAGGCCCCAGAACCTTTTCATGTTTGCTCATTATTATTTGTATTACAGCAGTAGCTAAAGGTACCAAGATCAGGACCCCATTGTGCCAGGCAGTGTATAGACACAGAGTAAGACATGGGCTCTGTCCTGATAAGATTACAATCTAAATAGACGAGAAAACAAGGAAGAAGTGACTTGGCCAATGTCAAACAGCAAGTCAATGACAGAGCCAGGAATAGCACCCAGATTCCCAAAGTTGCACTCCATCATCCTAACCCCTGGACCATGCTAATTTAAGAAATAAGGCATTGCTTTGTCCTTCAACCAGACCATGCCCAATTTCTGTTTTATTTGGCTTTGTCTACGCTCAGGATTCATCCTTCAGTGGCCAGCAATTTATGTAGCTGCAGCAGTGCAAAGCTTCAGTGTAGACCAGGTGAGCCACAATTTTGCATTGCATAACTTGCTGCTAGACTGAAAAAATGGCCACTGCTGGGGTACATGAAGCAAGCAGCCACTTCTTATTCCTAAACAAAGGGAAATATGGTCTTCTGGCAGATTTCCATTGGGGACATGCCCCGAAAAGACTGGCTCTCTCATCATCTCGGGCAGGTGATATAAGGACTAGTCACCGGGCACATGGCTTTCAGACAAAGAGCCCAAACACATCCCATTTCGGCTTTAATTGAGTGTCCCCAAACACAACGATTTTCAGCTTGTCTCATGTTCCCACGCAGCCTGAGAAGCCTGTCTGGATTCTTCAGGTTTCTTTCACAAATAAGACTAGCAAAAATGAAGACGACTTCAGTCTAATTATCAGCTCCCACCTGTAGATCCCTTACATTGTTCCTTAATCTCCAATTTGGAAATGGTGGAATTTCCCAGGAACTGGAAAATCCAGTTCCCACCCAGCTCTCCTGATAATCTCTTGTGTAAAGCTGATATTCAGTTTGATTTTCTCCAAGCTGACTATTGAGAAATATTTTCCTGTTTTGGCACCACTTTCTGATATTCTCGGGTTTTTCTGTTTTGGACTCTCTCTGTCGAGTTTCACGAGGTGATTGTATTGTGAGAAGTCACATTTGTATGACTGTACAGAAGCATATCACGTTCCAAAGAGAGGCCTCAATACATCACCGGGATATTATTACAAACACTTCACGCTGCATGTTTACTACGTAAAGACTATCATCAGTCATCTGGTGCTTTAGAAAGAGTTAAAGAAAAGTGATGGGAGCCTTGGTGATAAACAGTCGGCCAAAGTTATTAAAACAATACAAGTTTTGTTTTATGCACTCATATTTATACAACCACAGGATACTGGCACAACGTACATCTATGCTGATATTTGTCAGACAAGTCTATTTAAGGAATAGTATGGGGGCCCCTTCTTTCCTTTACAGCTGATGTTCTACTTCCACTATAATGTTTTAAAGATGACTGGCTTCAAACAAAAGAAATTTACAAATTAGTCTGGTTTTCTTTGCAAACAACAAAATATATATTTTACATTCTATTCACAGCTGGCCAGCTGAGCTCAAATGCAGAAAAAACCTTCATCAAGTCTTTCTAGCATTCTGCAGCTATAACCCAAGTCAGAATTTTAAGCCAAGAGATGTATTTACGCACACATTGCAAATCGAGTTTTTAAAAGTCTACAACACCTTCCATAGCAAGTGGAAAACAAAAACATTCCAAATGGAAATAAAATGAGCACCAGTAAATATATTCTCTTGAGTAAATTGTTTGTGATTCTTTGAGCATATTCAAAATCCTACTGAACATCTCACCATTTAGGATGTTTGGTTACTTTCCAGATTTGGATAGTGGGTGAACCTAGACTAGTCTGTTTCTAGCGGGTTTCACTTTGCGGTTCTCAAAAGCTGTCCCAGTGCTGCAATGGTTGAGCTACAGATGCAAAAGGGGAATTACACAATTTAAAAAATGTACTGAATTAAAAAAAAAACACAGTTGATTGGAAACATGAATCCATGAAAATCTATAAATAGCAGATTTTTGTTGTCTTGTTATTCTTTGGGCCTTTCCCCGGCATAACCATTCCACTTTAAGAGCTATATTTTGACTGGTCCTGTACAGGGGTGTAAGAATGTCCATTACGGCCCTGAACAGGCTACACAGCCCTTGGGTCCAGGCACACAGAAGTAAAGGGCTGTGTCCCTGTGGCACAATCTAGCTCATGGGTGGGCAGTAGCCATCCTGTGTCTTTGTGGAAACATGACAGTGAGACCGCCCTGCAAGCTGATGCTAGCCTCTCCGTAAGTTCCAAACATTACAGTTTCACAAGAGATGGTTGACTGGTCACAAGCCCTATGATGAATGGTAATATAAAGCTCTAAGAATGAAACCCCTGTGTAGCTGCCTATACCAGCAACAAATTATATAATCAGCACCAACCAATGCCTGCTCACTTCTGGTGGCCTTTGCATTGTGTGGCCAGAGCCAAGGTTCCATCCACTTCCTGTCCATGTGCTCTGGAGTCAGGAAGTAGCAGGTGTCCAAGGTCTAGCTAACCTGTAAAGGGGTGCAAGAGGTGTGTGTGTGTGTGAGGAGGTGTGGGGGGGGGGGGGAAGGGAGGGAAGGGGAGGACTCTTACTCCTATTTTCACCTCTGTGTGGGTATGTTCTATGATTCTATGGAGTCCAAGTCAATCTAGCCAGCTGAGTCACATTTCTTTCCTGGGATGGACCAGTTCCACCCCACATCTTACTCATGGTTCACCCTAAAAGCTCAGTCTAACACCTAGAAAATGTATGTAACACTTATCAGTCTGACAGGGACGTTAGGCAGGAATTAATGTTTGTAAAGGGTTTTGAGATCCTTGGATGAAAGTCATTATGGGAAGAGCTGGTCAGAAAGAATTTTCATTCCATGGGAAATTCCAATATTTTTTTAAAAAATCATTTCAAAACAGCTGAAATTTCAAAATCTCCAGCCCCCAAAAATAAAAAAGAAGAATTCCAAAAACTTTGGATTCAGGACCATTGAAAAATTTTGTTTAAACATTGTTGAATTAATTTGTATAGTGCTAAAACATTTCCTTGCAATAAGATTAAAATGTGTCTTTCAAAAAGGTAAAAACGGTCCATTTTGCCATTATCATTTTAAATAATTTTGTTGACTTAGATGTTATATTAAATATAATATAGACTTATAATATTAAATGTAATGTTTTCATCTACAAGTTGAAAACAAAATATTATTACCGTATCAAAATGAAATGTTTCAACATCATGGAAACGACAGAAGAAAGTCAAAATGATTCATTTCAACATTTCCCCATCAAAAATGTTGTCAAAATCAACATGTTCCCATGAAATGTTTTAATTCCAAGAAAACTGATTTTTTGGATGGAAAGCTGCTCCATCAAAAATTTTTCAGCCAGCTCTAATAATAAGCAAGGCTGTCATGTGGCCATACGTGACTGCGCAGAGGAGTAAAGGGGCATAAACCCAACTCTTGCCGAGATCCAGGAGCCCAGTCTCAAGGGTGAGAGCACGCTAGCAGCTGGGACTGGACGACAGGTAATGGAGCACTCAATAAATTGCCCTGTTCTGTTCACTCTCTCTAAAGCATCTAGCAGAAGACAGACTACTGGACTAGGTGGACCATAGGTCTGACCCAGTATGGCCATTCTTAGGTTCTCAAGCTCTGCAAGCAAGTAAGAGTGTGGGGAGTAGATGGATCTAACATTGGTTGAGCTGATGCCAAAGCTGCATCTTGTAAAAGGAGTGAGGCAAGACCTATTACTCCCTAAATCACAACTCCTGCCCATCCATGGCTCCTCTTGGGACAATGCAACTATATATTGTCCCATCTGCAGGTCTAGGAGCTGTAGTGCAATCAAGCCCTAATAAATGCCATTTATCTTCTTTTTTTTTACAACGAATATTTGTTTTCTTTGCCATAATCTGCCCCTCTGGACATTTCAGTGCAGTTTCTTGAGGTTTAATAGGCATTTTATTAGCTTCATCCGAGTTTTATTTCTTAAATTCAGAGAAGAAATGCAATCAGCAGAATACAGGAAATGAGTGGGGAAAAAAAATCTCAGAGAAAGAGTTAATGAAACAGCACTAGCACAAAACCAAAAACATCCCCTTTTATTGGCTCATATACATGCCTAGTATTATGATAGTGGCTTTGGGCTAGATCACTCCCACCTGCAGAAAAATTTTCAGGAGGGGGCCATAGGGAGAGGAAAAGTTCTTGGTGGAGTTTATGTGAAACCTTTCTCTTAGTGGAATAGATATGGGGGTTGGGGAAACAACGTATTTTGGCAGCACCAACGCCTGCCATCTCTGTGGGGCTTTAGGGTCCACAGGGCTGAGATGTGGTGGTAGAAGCCATCAGCACTGCTGTTGGAGGGTCTCCTGCAGTAGCAGAATTGATGAGACCTCTCTCTAGGTAACACTCCTCCAAACTGGTGTACATACAGCATGGACTTCTGTATGGAAACCATTGGACTCTGTAGGGCATAGTGCCCGGAACACGGAAGCTCCACTACTGTACCACGTTCTATATGCCTCCTTCTCCGCATCCCGAACTCTGCAGAGCTCCATCTGCAGAGCCTTAGACAGAGACTTGAGAGATCTATGTTCAATTCCTGACTCTGCTACAGGACCTCAAGCAAGTCAGTCTCTCTGTGCCTCAATTCCCCATCCATAAAATAGGGATAATAATCCATCTGTCTTGTCTATTTAGATTGTAAATTCTTTGGGACAAGGAGAGTGTGTGTACAGTGCCTTGCACAAGGGGCTCTGATTCCTACTGGATCCTCTGTGTCGAATCATTGTAATAATCAGGGAAAGGAGATGTTGCACCCTTCCTTTTCTGTACGTGCAAGAGGTGATCTCTTTATGGAAGGTCTCCTCTGCACACAAACCCCTAGGCTTCTCTCTGTACTTCCAAGCAGCACATGCATTTTGCATCTGTATCGTAGACACACATACAGAAGGGGGGAAAAAAAGAAAAGGAAAAAGATGGACCAGATATTTGGCCAAAGGAAGAATGAAAATGAAAAGAGAATCGGTGATGTGCCAGAACTTTTACTTTTTATTAAAAACTTAAGGGCAGAGGATGAAGAGCCACCTGGTTTTGATTTTTTTTAATAAAAAGTCAAATAATCCCCACAAACAATTCTTTTGCAATGGTTTCAATAGCAGAACCCGACAGCTGAACTTTAAAGGTGCCTGTGAAAGAAAGAATCATTTTAGTACAAAACTCAGTATCATATTTTATTTTATTTGAGAGAAAGAATGTAACTTGTGACTTTTCCACCCCCAAAATGCAGCAATTTTAGAGGATCCATTTATTTACTAAAAGCAAAAGAGGGGAGTGGGATGGGAGCAATTGAAAATATCTTACGACTTAAACAGAATATGTAATGGAAAGGCAATGGTATATTTCATTCACACACCAAGGGATAACCTTCATTTTCCCGGAGTTATAAATTGAAATCTTAGCTTTGCTGCATTGAAGCATCAAATACAGCCAAATTCCAGGCCAGGATGAAAAATTAGCTAGCAGCAACGCAGCTGCTGTGTTGAGATGATGCTTCTTTTCCTCTTCCTTTCTTTTAGAAATGGTGGCAAATGATCGCTTTTCTTTCTGTTGTTGTTGAACAGCTTTGTTTTAGAGAGCTTCACCAGTAGCCAAGAACAGAGAGAGAATAAGGAAGGGGGTCACGTACCCGTGTGGATCCTATTATTGGACATCGATAAGGTATTGTTCACAATTGAATAATTACTTTAGCTGCATGTGTGTAGTAGTAAAGGGAGGCTTGTCCAGCGGCTAGCATGGTGTGAGAGAGACCTGGGGTCAATGCTCTGCTCTCACAGATTTGCCGCTTGACTTTGACAAGGCACGAAGCGTGACATTTTTAAAAGGTATTCAGGTACTTAAAGCTGCAGAAAGTTTGCTAGTGAGATTTCAAAAGCATGTAGCTCTGATTGAAATCAATGGGGGTCTTAGGTGCTTGGGCACTTTTGAAAATCCCTATCTGCATCTTTAGGTATCTAAATACCTTTAAAAATCTCACCCTTAGTTTCGCTGGGCCTCAATACGCCGTCAGTGAAATGGGGATAAGAGCACTTCCCAGCTCACAGGAGTGTTGTGAGGATAGAGACATTAAAGATTGCGAGGGGC
Organism: Malaclemys terrapin pileata; assembly: GCF_027887155.1. Taxonomy (NCBI): domain Eukaryota; kingdom Metazoa; phylum Chordata; order Testudines; family Emydidae; genus Malaclemys; species Malaclemys terrapin. The sequence continues at coordinate 4,551,113 of NC_071507.1, forward strand.
TCTGGTAGCATAGTGAAGAGACCCATCTAAGTACCATAGATAGGCAGGGGCCATAGAAGATGTGTCAATTAGAGTTGGTTGAAAAAATGGGAAACAAAACCCACTTGGTTAAAAAAATTTAGTCCAAATTTCAAAAGATTTCAGCCAGTTGGAACGTCACTAATACCCAACAGGGCCTGATCCAATGGGAGTCTTTCTATTGTCAGTGAGCTCCGGAGGTCAGCGAGCTTTGGACCAGGCCGGAGATCAATAAGGTACAAAGAATGCCATGGATGACACAAAGGGACTAAAAAAATACAGGGGGAAGCCCAAGAAATGTATTTTTGTTTAGTTTTAAAAATGGAGACCTGGTTGAAAAAGGCCGCTCTTCCCCATACACAGCTACTCAGATGATGGGTGCCCTGTACAGGAGAGAAAAGGGCATCCTTTACCATTTGCTCCTGACGCAGCACAATTACACTCTCTATGCCCACTAATCAGCAATTATGGGGTCTCCATGATCTAGCCCTTGGAATCTTCCCCCACTCCTTGTCCTCTCCCCCTCGGTGCATAAGGCCATGGCCCACTAGAATAGACAAGAGACAGACAGTCACATGGCAGAGGTGGGAGGAGAATGGGCAGATAATAAGAACGACACTCACAAGCAGAGCTGGTTCTAGGCATCAACAAACAGGGCAGTTGCGTTGGATGCCAACTTATAGAGGGAGCTCTACTGCTGCATTGGTTTTTTTGCCCCATAATGATTGGCTGGGGGGTGGACCCCGAAAATGTTTTCAGCCCCCAGCTAGCAAAACTTCTAGGGCTGCTCCTCCTCACAACACTGATGCCCCCTGTCTACCCAGAAAAACTCAGCCACAAAACAAAAAAACCCCATCAAATCAACCTAAAACAAAACAACTCCCCCAGTAAAAGTAAATTAATAACATTACAAATAAACAAACAATCCTAAACAGAACTTTTACCCTCCACCCCCAAAGTTAGAGGGGCCAGAGACTCCATTAAGTCCACTTAGGATGATCAAATGTCCCGATTTTATAGGGACAGTCCGATTTTGGGGTCTTTTTCTTATATAGGCTCCTATTACCCCCCACCCCGTTCCGATTTTTCATATTTGCTGTCTGGTCACCCTAAGTCCACTAGGGACTTCACTCTTTCACATGAAATGTGCTCAGATACTCTGGTGATGGGCAGTAGTATAAAAACCTAAGCTGTGATTGGTCGGTCAGTTGGTAGATAGATAGATATTGACAAAGAACCAAGTTCTCCAGTCCTCACCAACGATAAGGTGGACTATATTGCAAGTTCTTTGCACGGGTCTGTTTGGAATCTGCCCGATTCATGAGGAGAATTATTGGGTAGTTGTCAGTGATATTGCCTCTATGAATTTGATAGGCAGGAGGCAAGGTGCAGATTTTACATGATCCTAGCAAAGAAACTTTCCAGATTTCCTCAGGTGCAGGCCAGATGTGCGTTAGCTTTGGCTGAGCACAGAATCACTTCTGAAAATCCACTATAGGTCTTGGGGGTCCCCTTTTGCACTTATCACTTTTGGAGACAACAGGGAAATGTATCTAGATGGAAGCCTATCCTCCCACCCACTCATTTGGCTAGCAATGTGCGTTGGATTCCATGGTTTAAGGTACTGTGTAAAAAAAAAAAAAAAAAAAGACAGGAATGATGCAACGATTTTAATTCAAGAGGAGCTCATGATAGTGTTAGGCATTGAGTGTTAAGTCAAATTGTTATGGGATCCTGCAGAAAAATGGAATTTATCATTGAAATCAGTTACATTGTGCCCATAATTAGAGCTGGCTGGGAATTTTCTGGTGAAACGTTTTTCCGCAGGAAAATGTCAATGTCAAACCGAAATTGCTCACGAGAAAGGGTCAGCTTCAATGAATCTTCCGATTAGAAAACTTAAAAAAAAACACCCAGAGTTTCAAAATTGTCAGAATGTTGTATTTTGACATTTCCTGTTTTTCAGTTCAAAAGGACTTTTCATTTAGAAGTTTTAGTTCGTTTGCACTCAGAAAGTAAAAAAAAAATAAAGGTTGAAACTGAAACAAAACATTTCAAAATGATTGAAATGAAACATTTTGATGGACCTGATTTTTTTTTTTTGGGCAGATTATTGGATTGCGCAAAATGTTCAAGATCTTGACTTTTCATCCCATTTTGGGATGGGAAAGTTTTTCTAAATCCTGTAGACTTTAGCAGGATGAGAAAACCATTTCCTGCCCAGCTCTAGCCATAATCTAATTCTGTCTGCTTTAAATCGGGGGGATGGGGGGTGGGGTAGGGAGCATGGTGGGGTTGCAATTTATTATTGGTATAGGCCAACGTTAAGCTACTACCCCTCAGATGCATGGGAGGAAGTGTCACTCAGAAAGGTATCTGAGGCCCTCATCCTGGGTCTACTTCTGGGACAGGGCTGGGTCTAAAGTCACAATGCAAGGATAACCCACACTCTAGTGTACAAGAACTGTGTCGTATCCCTTTAAATAGTTTGCAAGCCTTCTAGTTGCCCCCACTGTCTTCTATGTTTCAGACACCTCCAGAAACATGCTAGACCAGCAGCATGTCTACAGAGAGAGGCTAGTGTATTATATATAGTTAGCAAACATGGTTATTTGGGCCCCACTATACCTGTATTACATATGTAGTGTAAAGAGCAAAAGACGTGCCCACACTTGTATCAAAACTATGGCAATGCTGTTATATTAGGGCCAAATTCTGACACCCTTATGCCATATATAGCCTCACTGAAGTCAACAGGGCAATTGGTAATCAACATGAGTACGGGTGTTGGAATCCAGTCCTTAAAGAGGACATTTAAATTGGTGAGTTAAACATCATACCAAAGTACTGTCACAGAATTCAAGCAACACATTGCTAAGTAATGCTGAGCAATATAACATATGGGCTTCATGAGCTGACATCGACCTTAAAGAGGAAAGAATCCACACCTGTACAAACACGGCCATTGGTCTGCATGCGGAGAGGGGAGGAAAAGTAGAAACAGCAGCAACAGTTACCCACTTTCTGCCTGGCTCCAGCTCCTAGGACTTGGCAGGAGTGGTGTCCATTTCAAAAGGCAGAAAAAGGAGAATGAAGGAGAAGATAGGGTGATATCTCATTCTACTTCATGTCTGCCAACATCTGGGCTGTCCTGTATGCTGTTAACCATTGCAGTCCACCACAGAGGAGGCTTTTTGTTTTGTGGTAGGGTTGTTAGGGATACATTATACATAATATAATCCCAGATTTAAAAATGTAGTTAACACTGAATTAAGGAGGTACATGAATACCCACTGATTTAAAACGGATTAGGATGAGAGCTGGTTGGGTTGTTGTTGTTTTTTAATGAAAAATGTCTGCATCAAATGGCAAATTTCAGACAAAAAAATTCATTTTAAAAGTTTTCCATTTTTTCAATAAAACCCCCAAATGAAAAAAAAATTGGTTACCACCTTTCAGGTTTTCTGTTTTTCCTTCCTCCCCTTTGTTCCTTCTCACATTTTTGTCCCTCTTTTATGGCATTAAGGGGGGGGGGAAGGTGGAGAAAAAAAGGTGGGAAGAAAAACCAAAATCCAAACATTTTCAAAACTGAAAAAAAATTCAAAAGCAAAAATTTTCTATACATAAAATTTCACAACCATTTTCAAATAAATGAAATATCATTTGTTCCTGAAACCTGGGGTATTAAAATTATTTCAAAGTTTCCAATTATTTTTTGGTGAAAACTCTTTACTTTTTTTTAAGCCAACTCTTGTTAAACCCCTATAGCTATTAAAAATTTTAAAAAAGGAAAGAAAGAAAGAAAGAAAGAAAGAAAGACAAAGTATAGAGGTATGTCAAAACCCAAGGGCTGAGGTTTTTCAAAGTTACCACAGGGATCTGGGCCTTGTCTTCAGTTAAATAAAAAAAAGTGTGTTATTAGCTCTAGTTAATTAGCATGGGGTAATATCCTAGTGAAGACAAGGCAGTCTGCAGTTTTCACATGTTAGTAGGTCAACTTAAAGTCTGTGGAGAAGCCTCATCTTTGGCTATGTCTTCATTGCCAAAAAAGGTATGCTTTTACAGTGCGATAACCGACAGGTCATAGCTCTCTTGCTGTAAACTACTAGTGGAGACAAGGCACTGTAGTTTTATTCCAATGTAGCTAAGGACTGATCTACACTAGGGGGCAGGATCAATCTAAGTTACGGAACTTCAGCTACATGAATAACGTAGCTGAAGTTGACATACTTAGATCTACTTACCGTGGTGTCTTCACTGCGGTGAGTCGACTGCTGACACTCCCCCATCGACTCCACCTACACTTCTTGCTCCGGTGGAGTACCGGAGTCGACGGGAGAACGCTCGGCGGTCGATTTATCGCATCTAGACTAGACGCGTTAAATTGACCCCTGCTGGATCGATAGTTGCCCGTCGATCCAGCGCATACTGTAGATATGCCCTAAGGAAGGTCAGCTGCACATGAGGGGTATAGTGTTGACATTGCAGCAAAAACTACCTACATCTTGCCTCCACTACATTTTTGCAGTGAGATAGCTATCACATGTTAGTTATCTTGCTGCAAAAATACATCTTTTTAGCAGTGAAGACACTGCCTCAATTCTAACTCAACCTGCTAACTTGCGTGCAAATTACAAACTGCCTGGTCTTTGGTAGGATTTCACCTCAATTGACGCAAGTTAATAATACCTTTTTTTGGCAGTGAAGACAAGGCCCTAGGTACCCAATTCCAAATAATGTTCTTTGGAATCGAGCAATCAACCCCCCGTAGGCAGCTTTGAAAATCTCAACTGGGCTGTATACACCACCGCTGAGCTCCTGACTAGGGGCAAAATTTTCAAAAATGCCTAAGCGACTTAGGAGCTTACGTTGTATTTTCAAAATCGACATAGGCACTTAGGAGTCCAAGTCTCACTGAAAGTCAGTCGGACTTAAGTGCCTTAGGGACAGATTTTAAAAAGTATTTAGGTACCTAAAGAAGGAAATAGGCTTCTCCCAATGGGAGTTAGACACCTAAGTGCCTTTGAAAATCTGTATCTTTAGGTGCCTATATATTGGACATAGGCGCTGTTGAAAATTTTACCCTAGATTTTAGAAACACTTATGCATGTGAGTGGCTTCTGTGCATAAGAAGCCCCACTCCTTTATATAACATTATTCATTTGCCTGGCACTTAAAGGCCAGAAGACGATGTCTATGCCCTGAGAGAAGTGGGTCGAGTCCCTGCGAAGGAGGTGTTACTCTATCTAATTAATTAATTAATGAAGCTAAAACCATTTGAACTAATCCCTGTAGCCAATTGTATTAGCACAGGGTCTTCCAAACTGGGCCTTGTTTCACCAGAACCCCCATCATTTACCGCAAGGTCTGAGAAAATAAATGGCAAGCACCATGTGGACCTCAATAAACCCTACAAGTTACATGTTTCCAGTCCCTGTGGAGACATGGCCCAAGCAAAGGGAGCTGTAGAGCATGGAGGGGCTGGGAGAATCCTATACAAAGCTCTTGACCGCCAGAGGAGGGAATTCTCAAGTGGTTTTGTTTTCTGGGGGGTGGAATTTAGTGAGGAGGACTGTCTTTCAGTCCAACTGACCTTTCTCTACCGGATTGGGCCCTCAGAGTCTGATTGTGTCTGATGCCCAATGGTCTCAGATTCGACAGCCTGGACAGCTCCCAGCGCACTCATGCTGCAGAGCTTCTCATTGCAAGACACAGCTCTGAACTTCTCTTCTCAATTTCAATTCACCCTGTGCTGGAGCCATTCATCACCTACATTGGCTGTCAGTCATCCTGACAGGAGGCAGCCAAAGGACTTCCCATTAAAGCCATGAAAAAGGTGTTGGTGGTGGGGGGGAAAACCCCATGCAGTCACCGTTTTTACCTTCCTAAGTAGCTAACAGAGATCTAAGAGACAGAAATTCAACTGGCGATATATACATTTCCTTAGCTTCAAATTATATAGCAATACATCAGAAATATGTCCGTTATTAAAAGAAATTTGATCTCAGGGGAAAAGAATCCACTTGTATCTCAAATTCAGTAAATAAGAGAAAAAGGATGAGAGGAAGGATGGTTAGATTGCTAATTTGGGAAACCAGGGTTCAATTCCTTGCCCTGCCACAAGCCTCTTGAGTGACTTTGGGCAAGTCACTTACTCTCTCTGTCCCTCAGTAAAATGTGAATAATATCATTTCTCTTCCTCACAGGGGTGTTTTAAGGATAAATCCATTGAAATGGTTAGGTGGTTAGATTCTATGGGAATGGGGTCCGTATAAGTAGCACAGACAGAAAGGGAGGGCTTGTGGCTAAGGTACTGGCCTGGGAGTCAGGAGACCCAAGTGGTTCAGGCTCCCTCCTCAGACTACATCTCCCATGATGCACAACAGTATCACACCTCTTGGTGAGGGGAGGCAGGGGCATCATCGCAGTTGCATGGCCAAGGTGCATCATGGGAGATGAAGTCCAGCTGGGGAGCCCAGCCCATAGGGAACAGGAGCATGAGGTACCTAAACTACAACTCCCATTGGGCACCATGGCAGCATTTTAGAACCATAATATTTTGATTTGTGGCTGAAACAGTTTGGTTTCTGGCATTCAGTTTAAAAAAGAAAATAAAAATAAAACCAAAACCAAAAAAACACACCCCACTTTCCATGGAAAGCAGACTGTTTTTGTGGAAAAAAAAATTAGTCAAAACCCCAATTTTCTGTCAAAACAAAACACAACACAGATTAGATGGCAAATTTTCAACCAGACCTATACCGAAGTCAGAATTTAACACCAAGTAAACATATAAAATACAATACACTAACTGTGATCAAATACATTTTAATTTCCTTAAAAATGTGCATCAAGGTGGGGAATTGGGGTTATATAAAAGAGTTTCTCCAGGGTGCCCCCTTCTGCCCCTCCTCAGGTGGCTGGGGTCCTTTGTTACATCTAGCTGCGAACTCTGGGTCCATCCAGTCAGGTACCCGCCTCTTAGTCTTGGTGGTCAGTCCTGCCACCTGCAGGCCTCCCCAATGTTGTTTACCAATGGGGGAAAAAAACAGTAAATGTTCTTACACCCCCAAGAATAAGCCCCTTCCGGGCCCCCGGACCAGGGCAAAAGTTATTCACTTGAATGACACTGAAAGGCCAGAAGACAATGTCTATGCCCTTGGGGACTGGGTGTGAGGAAGGTGTTATGCTATTGAATTCATTAATTTGGGGAAGGTAAAACTGCTTGAACTAATCCCTGTAGCCAATCGCACTGGCACAGCCTGCTTCAAATTGGGCCTTCTTCCACCAGAACCCCTATAATTTACAGCAAGGTTGGAGAATATAAATTGCAACCACCAGGTGGGTACATCCTTTCTTCAGGAGTGTGTACATGCCATAGGGTTGCTGATTTTGGCTGGATGTATCCCTGGAGGTTTTATTACATGATATAATCTGACAATCCTGGAGGGTTGGCAACCCTAAGTCGTGGCAGTTTCTTTTGGGGCCACCCTGGTAGAGTAGCCCAGGCAGCCCCTTCCAGTCTGTCTTACTTCACAAGATGCTGGTTGGCTTCAGAGTTTGCTGGAGTCTTCATAAGCCTGGGGAGTAGGGGTGTGCGCGTGCGCGTGCGTGTGTGTGTGTGTGCATGCGCGTGCGCATGTGGGGGGGAGGGGAGTTTCTCGCACTGCTTTGGGAGCTACTTTAGGTCTGCCCTGCACCAGACGTCTCCCTTTTAGATCACAGAGCCTTCCTATCATGCATGACTGGCTATCTCAGCCACAGACCCTCCCTAGCCCCCTGTCCGGGTGGGGTTTAAGCACCTCTCACGGGTTCGTTAGGAACAGGAGAGCATGATGGCATGCATTCCAAAATCACTGCAAATCTGGAGACATAAAATGTACTAACAGAAGCCAACCTTTGGAAAGGCTCCACATTCCCCAAACACAGCTTCCGTACATTCGTTATAGCATATGATGTACTCTGAAACAACAAGCCTCAACACTCAGCATTATCCCAGTAGATCGCCGGGCAGCGTAAGCGGTCTCCCCCAAAGGAACACAGTCAGAGTGTGGGTGTAATATACAATTGGCAAACAATAATACCAGATCAGAACAGTAGTCTTTCACACGCACAATGCCCAAGGGCAGAGGAAGACAGGACCACAGAACCTTTGCAGACTGGAGAAAGGCGCTTGAAATAGAGATAAATGAGAGTACAGTTTGGGGCAGAAAGTCAGGTGGATCCCCGGAAAAAAGAGAGAGGCAAATTGGACGCAGATAAAGTAAACAGACAGGTGCCTGGAAGGCAAAAAAGCAAAGACCAAAGATGATCAGTGAACACATTTCTACTGATGGAGTTGATTAGATAGATTAGATGAAATTCTCCATTCCACTCTCTCTATCTGTTTTAATAATGGCCCCCCAACACCATGGTATCTGTCAGAAACTGATTCAGCAACCCAAAATTTGGCTGCTTATTTGCATTATATGAACCATTTCTGCCTGTATTCTGAAAATTGGTTGGTGGAATCTTGCAAAATCATCTTTGTATATGATTTCTGGGACTGCCTTTTTCTAATTGAATTGGAAATGCTGCAAAAACAGTCTCACAACCTATTTGGTTCTTCTGTTTCCAAGCATATTTGGAAGTAGAAAACAGAGGTGCATGAAGATGAAACATCACAGGAGTAAGAAGTTATGCAAAGTTTTCTTTCTATCTTTTATCTGTCTTAGAGTTTTATACTACCGCCCATCACCACAGTATCTGAGCACCTTCCGTGCCAAAGGTTGCTGACCCCTGGCTTATAGGATGGTTATTTTTGCCTACAGTTATGACACTCCATATATGATGATACTGCATTATTAAAGAGTTTGGTGTTTACTTTAGAGTTTGGATATATACCCAGATTTATTGTTCGTCCTTAATATTGTGCTGTGTTCACTACATTATAATGAATAAGTATAGGGCTGTTCATTTTCCAAGCTTTTTCTCCAGAGACGTGAGTGTCTTCTGTATCTACATTAATACATTATAACATCCTGTCTCTATTTACATACTATTTCCGAGCCCTACAGATATAAACCTTCTTGGTTTGCAAGTCAGCAATATTAATGCTTTCTATTTTCAATATTTTTGGTTTTTTTCCTATTCCTATGTCAAAAACGTACCTTTACATACTTGAGTGTGCAGCTCCATTTTTAATACTAAGTATATTTGTCATTCAAAAGTAAATTTATACTTATTTATTACATAAATATACCTAGCAGTACTTTCTATATGCTAACTAAATAATGCCTATTAAATTTCTCAGTCTTAAAGAAGTGAATTAAGTTTAGTTTTGATAGCAAGTAACAATTGTGGGGTGTGGGGGAGGGGGTAGAGGGGCTTCAGAAGAAAAAAAAAAGGCTTTTTTCCAATCCTTCAAAATTTCCAGAAATTTTATATCTCTGATATGTACGCAGCCAGTTTCAACCAGATACAGGATAAACCAGATCTCTAGCAAACACCTTAAGTAGTGAGTGACTACCGGATAAGACAGGCAGATCCCTGAACATCACTGTTTTGGTTTGGTGGTGGTGTTTTTTACCACAACAGGGTGACGCAATGCATTCTCCATAATAATGTCTCTGTAGTTGTCAATGTCATTTTTCTCCCTTCCACTCGTTATTGAGAAAGATTCTTGGGTCTGTAATACATTACCTTAAATCTTGTGGTGGGAAAACAATACTAATATTGCAAAGTTACACCCAACCTCTGCTTAGGTGGAATTAGGGCAAATTGTTTGGGAAAACATAACAGCTGGACCAAACCTTCACTAAACCCAAAGGAATCTGTTTCTAAATCTGAAATAGTCTTCTCCATGGCTTAGGGGAGCGCGTCAAGCCTCTCCGTTGGCTCCCAAGCTTCTTCCAATACTAGGTGAAGTCTTTGGTCCTAATCCTCAAAACAATTAATTAATTGATCAAGTCCCAGCTACATCAAGGTTAATTTCAGTCTGCGAACCAGACTGACAGTTGCACTCCTTTGGGACAATTCAGATTATAGAGCTGAGGACAAAGCATTCTTGGTCAAGGGGATCCAGTGATGGAACAGTCTTCCAGAGGAGATCAGGCCAGTCCAGAGACTAACCATCTTTAGGAAATGTTGTAAAACCTTCCTCTATGAAAAGGCCATGAACACGAGACAACACACCTCCTACCCAATAATCCTCAACCAACTAACCACTCAATAAGTAAATAAATAAAAACTTTTGAATCAACCTAAAAAAAACCAGACTACAAATAAAAAAAATTAAAAATAAAAACCACAAGAAACTCCTACCCCAAGCTGAGTTTTTACCCTGAAAAAAAGGGATACCTGCCAGAGATACCATGAAATCCACCAGGGACTTTACCACGTCCACTGTTGTTGATTTTACATAGAAGTGAACCTCGGCCAGTGGGAGCTGCGATCAGCCGAACCTGCGGACGTGGCAGGTAAACAAACCAGCCCAGTCCGCCAGGGTGCTTACCCTGGTGAGCCATGTGCCAAAGGTTGCCAACCCCCACTATAAGCAAACAAATATAATGTAACAAACAGATTAGTTATTACTATAATCTTGCAAATGCTAGAATGGCTCTAGTTTTTCCTTGTGGCATCACTAATGAGAATCTGTGTCTGAAAGATCCACAACTTTGGATTATGAACTTTCACTATGATCTTCGTGTACTTCATTAAACAGAAGAGTTGCACAAATTCAAAAAGAAGTTTCTCAACTCTTTCACCTGTTCAGCCTGTTTTCTAATTTTGTGTGTTCATTTCCAAACATATTCAGTCCCAGAGGACCAGTCAGTCACTTACCCTAGGTCAATTGCACCCCAGATCTGTCACCAAAGACAACGCTTGTAGTCAATCCTGTAACTAACTAACTAACCAACTAACTAAGAAATGTATTTACAAGGTTAACACAGGTAGCATACACATACAAATGAGTTACAGGCTTAGTTTCCAAAAGATGATAGAAACTTCTATAATAAGCAAACTCCTTTAGGGCTAACTCAGGCAAAACAGCTGGGCATCTTTTGCTTATGCTTAGGCCTGGTCTACACTACAGATGTAAAGCAGCTTACATAGACCTAACTCTGTAAGTGTCCACACTAAAATGTGCTAACTCACCCACTACATCGACTTAATAACTCCACCTCCAAGAGAGGTGTGGTAAGTTGATGTAGTTAGGTTGACGCAGTGTCAGTTTAAACACTGCGTTGCTTACATTGACTGATGCTGCCTTTCAGAAACCATCCCACAATGCCACACACTGGCAGTTAAATTGGTGCAAGTGCTCCTGGCAAAAATGGCATAAACCTTTGAAAAGTTGGCAACCATTCACTTTTTATTAAACCTTCCAAAGTGCCTCTGTCTCAGCATTGCAAACTCTCACCATTGTATTTTGAACCTTGCGATTTTGGGTTTTTTTCTAACATCCCAGCTCCTGGATTCAGGAGATGACATGAAGAAAAAAAAGTTTCTAGTTTTCACGGTTGTGGAGAAGTGTGAGAAAACATAACCCCAGAAGGCTCAAAAACCAGAAGACAAATAAAAAGAACCTCACATTTATTATTTTTTAAAAACTCATGATTCTGGGGGGACCTGACTCATGATTTTTGCATGCCTGGGGCTGGCAATCCTGCAGTCTAATCATTTGTATTACACTGTGATAAGAGAAATGAAGCCCTTTTATGTTTCCCATCACATTAATATGATAATTACAATTACATAGTGACGTCTTTTCCAAAGGCTTCAAAAGAACGCCACAATCTATGGGCCAAATCCTCAACTGGGGTAAATCAGCATAGCTCCATTGCCATCATGGAGCATTGATCAGCTGACCATCTGATCTTCCTCCAATCTACCCCCATCCCACCTGCAGAACCCTGAGCAAACACAGCCACCTGGAAACCCATTCTCTTGTCCCCACCAGTTACGGCACATACAGGAGCAGAGACTGAAAGATCCTTTCAGGAGATAGCAAGCTGCTGATAAGGGGTTATTGGCAGTTGTTGCATTTCAAGTTAACAGCTCATTAAAGAAATCACAAATGTGTAGCTGATGTTTTGTCTACAAGCAGCTGAAGACTCCTTGAAAAGCAGGAACCCAAGGGGCCCCATAAGAAAAAAAAAAAAAAAAAAAGAGAGAGAGAGAGAGAGAAAAGGAGGAAACTTTAATTGAAACTACATTTCAGAAACCTCCCCGGTTCGGCTTCAATCTACGGGCTGGTTGCTGACGTCTTGGACGGCCTCCAAGAAATATCGTAAGAAAACATTTCCCATTTCTGCGGGCTCCAGCATGGAGTTATTACCAGGCCCCCAGAGGACGGGACAGTGCGTAGCTACCCTGCCCCAGGAGCAAGACAGACACTGATCTGGGAGGTCAGAGAGTCGCAACTCATTCCTTGCTACCCCTTTGCTCTGAGAAGAAGCAACCTGCTTCACAGTCCTATACCTGGCACAAATGACTTACCTCTCTGTGCTGGCTGGTATGTTGGTGTGGGCAGAGCCACGTCTGTGCCCACTCCTCGCCCACCTGTGTAGTTTGCACTTTCCCCTGGAAACAGACTGTCAATGCAGGTGGCCTATGTAGAGGAGTATAGCAGGCTGCCTATGCCCGTTAGTCCCCAGCACGGGTAAACGTGGCAGCTCAGAACTGAGCCCTATCTTATGAAAATTGTTCTTATCCATAGGGTGACAGCCCCCCCCCCCGGGTGCCCCCCAGCACCCTTCATGGGGTCCTGGGGCTTCTCCGTCTGAACTGACTCACAGGCGATAATAAATAGCTCAGGACGGGTTCTACTTATTTTCAAAGCCAACCTGTCAAGACACCTGCAATTCTCCATGTGATCACGCAGACGGAAAACACAGCTGTTGCCCTGAAAATGTTAGTCAAGGGGCCACTACAGAACAGACCGGTAGCCCCTGACTTTTGCATGGTGGAAAAAAAGGGGAGTTTGTCTCCCGGATTTCTGCATAGCCCCCTTTGACAGGTATGGAATGCAGGATTTCCATACAGTAACTCTCTGTTCGCCACTTGTCTAAATAGTAATAAATCATCAGTAAATTCCTGGTTCTGTTTGGGAGGTTTGGACTTCAAAGCCACCGAGTCACAAACAGGAACCTTTCATTAACTGGGGAAAAAGTTTCACTGTATTTCAAATTGTGTATTTTGGTTACTTAGTTGAAGCATATATTGCTAACCAACATAACACAACACACTCTTTGGAATTGCATGCCATATATTATACAATTATCAGGCACTGAAATTGTTTGCTTATATGACTACCCAGTTTTCATCTATACCAAATGTTCGAACTTGCTTACCCAAAGATGAGACACGTTGGGGGTTTCTTTGTATGTGTGGTTTTTTTTTTAAGCTTTAAAAAGTCCCTACAGATATTTGAAGACAGCGGAGGGGGAGGAAAATTCAACAACATTTTGATCTGTTTGTTCACCTTGTTTTTGCTCACCAAATAATTTGAAGCATGTTGTGTTAAAGGAGCCGAGAAAGCAACAGCCTGGAATGAACTCAGATTTCTTGCAGTGGCTTCGATGAAGGATATTTTTCCCCTGAAAAATCAGAATTTTGTGTTTACTGCTGCTTTGATTCCGTTCATTCAATTATATGCCAATGGTTTAAAGCCACTAAGCTGCCATTCGTTGCATTTCGCCGCCTTGCTTTTTTAATGATCAGTTCTTCTGCTTGTGTTTGAACGTGAGGATCTTTAACCCAGAAAAGGAAACAGTCGAGCTTTATAACAAGGCTATTAAACGTCAACGTGCTAGGCTCTGTCTTCAGCTGGGATTGCCATTTCCTTCAAGCCTGACCTGTGCATCAGATGTTTGACTTTTTCAGGAATCGAGGTGAAGAAGGATAAACATGCACATGTACACGCACACGCACACCCACAAAAGTAGCAACTGAAATAGTCGAGACCTATCATTCTAGCTGCCAACCCACTGATGGGGGTTTGGAAAACTCATCAGTGAGAATGTTGCCAAAGCTCAGATTTAAGCCTGGGTGGTCACCAACAGAAAATAAAAGAAAAGGTCTCCAAACAAATGATTTTACATGATGTGATTGGTATCTGTTTTACTACATGGCAAAAGCAGCATAGCCGTCACTCGCCTGCTGAAAGAGAAAATGATGGTGATGTAATGAGTCACCAGTTCATGCAAGCCACATAAAATACAAATGAACACACATTTTCATTCTGTCAAGGTTTATGTTGGCTTGACTTTGGGATGCTTGCTGGTTTTGGAAAGAAAAGGTTTCACACTACATTGTGTGTTATGTTTTATTTAAAAAACAAAAAAAACCCCAAAACCCAACTCTGTGGTTCAATTAAGAATGGCTTATTTGGGATTTTTGAACTATCGAAACGATCGGATTTTAGGCCCCGATTCAGCATTCCCTCCCTAGCATGCTGATTGGGGATGGACTTAAGCATGTGTTTAAATCAGGCCACGTAGGGTTGTGTTTTGCCACCGTTTCTCACACTGGTGAGTAAGTAGTCCAACAGATTACTCAGCCATGCTTACTCAATCCACGAGCACTCTGTCTAAGGTGCTTATATTGTCCCCATTAGTGCAGCATCTGAGCACCTCACAATCTTCAGGGCATTTATCCTTACTCACCCCTGTGAGGCAGGGCAGGGCTATTGTTCCCATTTTACAGATGGGGAACTGAGGCACTAAGAGACTAAGTGACTTGCCCACCGTCACACAGGAAACCTATGGCAAAGGAATTGAATCCAGATCTCTCAAGTCTTACACTAAACCAAATGGGTAATTGTAGGCTATGCCTGTTAGAGGTGATCTGTTACATGCATAGCAAATTCAGATTAACACCAGATTAGGTAATTATTGGTTTTGGTTGAAAAATTGACAGTTTGGAGAAGGGGGAAAAGCTGTCACTCCTTTAGCTATATAGTGAGCTTGCCACCAAAGCCTGGTTTTCAAAGGAATCAAAGGAAGGTAGGTGACCAGTTCCTTCATTCAGTGAAATCCCTTGAATTCATTTGAAAATCCCAGCCTGAAAACACAGGACCTAATTCAGCTCTTTTATGCTGGCGTGCCGCCTCAAGCCAGCAACGGGCTAACTGTTTGGCATGCGAGTACTCCCGTTGAAGGCCACGAGACTGCTGACATGCTTACATCATGTATGCCTGTGCCTAAGTGTTGTAGGATCAAAGCCTAACGCCGGAGCCTGGATTTATCTGATGCCGTTTAGCTACAGATGAACGGTGGTGAACTGAAATGCAAAGGAAAGAAAGAAAAAAGCCAACAAGAGGGGAAATGAACCACTGTTAAATTTCACATAACTGGGTCTGAACTGAAATTCAGTTGCCCCTTGCCCCCTTCGGATACACACCTACAGAGACATGAATTTTTATCTCCGTTTTATATAGACGTAAAATAAGCACTTAGACAGGAAATAACCCAGAATTATCACTGTGCTCATGACCCTAGTATGTATACATTGAACAGAGCTTAGTAGGGTAGTGGACATTTTTTATCTTGGGGTTAAAAAGTAAGAAGATGAGACTGAATGCAGTACCCAAAACTGCAGGGTCTGAACATATTTGCTCACTAGAGGTCACTTTTTCAGCACTGGGGCCAAGTGCATTCATATAAAAATTCGTACACTCTGTATTTCATTTTAGGATTGGAAAAAAGAGAGACAGATCATTAACCCTTCCATCCCCATGTCCTTAGCATTTCTTCCTCCAGCCTGTTTGTCATCTGGGTGTCACAGCTAACTTCCTCTCCATCCACCTTTTTCTCCAAAGCAGGTTAATTTTCTTCATTATTTGCCTAGATTCAGTAGGCCAGATCCTCAGGAGGTGTAATTTGTAAATTGGCATAGCGTCACTGAATTCAGGTTCAGTCTGAGCCCTTCTTTAAAGCTCCAGAGAGTGCTTTACTTCTGCCAGGGCTGAGTCCTGGCACCTCTGGGCCTGGCCGTTCAGAGCCCCGGTGCCTCTGGGCTTGGCAGTTCATAGCCCTGGCACCTCTGGGCCTTGCCGTTCAGAGCCCCGGCGCCTCTGGGCTTGGCAGTTCAGAGCCCCGGCGCCTCCGGGCCTGGCCGTTCAGAGCCCCGGCGCCTCCGGGCCTGGCTGTTCAGAGCCCCGGCGCCTCCGGGCTTGGCTGTTCAGAGCCCTGGCGCCTCTGGGCTTGGCAGTTCAGAGCCCTGGCACTGCTGGGCCTGGTGGTTCACAGCCCCGGCACCGCTGGGCCTGGCCGTTCAGAGCCCCGGTGCCTCTGGGCTTGGCAGTTCATAGCCCCGGCACCGCTGGGCCTGGTGGTTCACAGCCCCGGCACTGCTGGTCCTGGCCGTTCAGAGCCCCGACGCCTCTGGGCTTGCCAGATCAGCTATGAATGTAAAAAAATTACTTGAGCCCCGGCACCGATTTCATTACAAATTAAGCACTGGCTCCAAAGCAATGAGTGGAAAGGAACTTGGGGTGCAGTTGAACCCCAAAGGCACTGGAAAGATGTGGCTCAGCAGCAGGAAATCCTGAAGTTGCTTCAGAGCAGAAAATGAGAGACTGGAAGCCAGGAAGAGGTAAGGAAGAGGCAGGAATTGGCAGTGGTTAGAGCTTGCAATGCCACTGCTAAATTAAAGTCATGCAACCCGCTCCTAGGCCATTGAATAGTGTTTGGTAGTGTTAGTGCAATGGCTGCCACCTTGGTCGGCCCTGCAGCTTGATTTGCACTAAAGTGCGATGTCCCGTAGACGGGAGCAAACTTGTGACCACTATAGATCAGGGAATGCATCACCCGCACTGAACTGTGTTTGAAGAAACATAGCCCTGGTCTACACCCTGGTCTACACTGGTGGGAGGCGGGGGATCGATCTAAGCTATGCAACTTCAGCTACGTGAATAACGTAGCTGAAGTCAATGTACTTAGACTACTTACTGTGGTGTCTTCACCGCGGTGAGTCGACTGCTGCCGCTCCCCCGTCGACTCCGCCTGCACCTCCAGCGGCGCTGGAGTACAGGAGTCGACGGGAGAGCGCTCGGGGGTCGATTTATCATGGCTAGACTAGACACGATAAATCAATCCCCACTGGATCGGTCGCTGCCCGCTGATCCAGTGGGTAGTGTAGACATACCCACATACTCCCATCACACACCTCTCTTCCTGGTCAGAGCAACTCCAAGGAACTGACTGAGGTTAACTTGGTCCTGTTCGACCACAGCAGGTCTCCCACATTACACAGCTGTAACTACTGATCTCACTCAGTTGCATTAACACTGTGGTGAACCAGGCCCCTTTCATGTTTCCCCCACTCATTAACTACCTTGTATTTGATAAATGGCAGAACAACACTGAAATACTTTCATGCCCCCCAGTTACCACACTGTCAGAGCATCCCCAAAGTTGTACCGTATTTTTCCTGACCACACCCCGGTGAGGTTGGAAAGTGCTATTATCCAGGGAACAGAGGCACAGAGACTTGCCTAAAGTCACCCAAGAAGGCTGTGGTAGAGCAGGGATTTGAACTCTGGTCTCCTGAGTCCCAGGCTAGGAGGCTAACCACCTCATTCAGCTTCCTGTACCTGTCAGTTGCTTAGACACTTGATTTATTCTGGAATTTTGAAACTGTTTTGTTACCGTATTCTCCTCCGTTCTACACCTGCGGTTAAACCAAGCTCCGCACCAGTTCAGCTCCACCCAGGCGATTGGAAGGCCCTTGGGGTAGGGACCCTTTCTTGTTCTGTGTCTGTACTGCACCTAGCACGATGGGGCCATGACTGGAGCCCTTAGAAGCTACCTTACCCCGCCAAATGGTGATCAGCTCCCCTGCCCTGCCGGAGCCGCTCTGAGCCTGCCTGAGGCTTGCAGTTTGGGGGGGCAATGCCACCCCCCTGTTCCCCAAACTACGCCCATGTTAAAAAGGGGGGGCATGGCCCTCTGACCCTTCCCTCCCGGTTCTGGCACCGGTGCCCCCCCCTACTTTTACAAAGGTTCCAGAGCCCTTGGGCCCTTTAATAATTACCATGCATATCCCTGGATTGTGTTTAGTATTTCCATAGCATCAAGTTGATGCTTTTTATACCACAGAATCAATATAGTTGGAGTTTTCAACATGTAACTCCAGCTGTACAACTCTCAGCAGTTTTGGTTTGCAGGGCCTCATGCAAACCTTCTGCTCAATTCCACTGTTAAACCCTGAGCTCTGCTTGAGCCGTCTGGGGACTGAACAAACCCCAAAACCTCAAAGTGAAATTGATCCAAAACTGCAGCGTTTCTTGGCTCCACCCAAAACCATAAGTAGGGACCCTCTGCCCCAGGGGTCCTCTCTCTCCTTTCACAGGCCCTTACTTTTTGCAGGTTTCTCATTTCCCTAACAGGGTACTGCATGCTGAGACTTATGCAGCCCCATCATGAAGTACTAGTAAATAGAGATTCAGCAATCAGGGATTTGTAAATATCCCCCAGATAATAATAATAATACCTAGTGCTTTTCATCAGTTTATCTCAAGCCGCTTTACAAAGGAAGTCAGCATCAATTATTGCCATTTTACCAGTGGGGAAACTGAGGCCCAGAGCGGTGCAGTGACTTGCCCAACATCAACTAGCAAGTCAGTATGGAAACCAGTCCAGTGCTCTATCCTCTAGGATGCACCACCCTTCCCAAAGAGAGACAGGTGGTAACCAATAAGGTGGTAGTGAGGGGAATGGTCCTTTGAATGTGGGAGGTGAAGGAAGCAGGCTTCGTGGCCATCTCCAGAAAGGCATTGGTGCTGGAAGTGGAATTTCCAGCCCCTGGCATTCAATAAGGCAGGATTCAGGTCTCAAAAAAGCATGAGAATGGCTTAAAAATCCTGAGATTTAAAAGATAATAAATATTCTGTTTTCATCTGCCTTCTGGTTTTTGAGCCTTTGGGATCATGTTTCAAGTTTTGCTTGGCTACCATGATGGCTAGCTAGATTTTTTAAAGTGTGTGTGGGGGAGGGGGAGGGGGGAGAGTTGAGATTCTATTCACATGACTCCAGAATCTGGGGCTTTAAGAACATCACCAACTATCGCAAGAGTTGGCAGCACTATTAGAAGGGCCCAGCCACTCAACTCCCAGAGATATCAGAGCAGGAGAAAGGCTGTCCGGAGACAGCAAATACAAAGGCAAGCTTGAGGCCTGCTATGGCTGGGTCCTGTTTCAAATGTTCCCTGTATTTTTGTTTCATTACTAAACGCTTGCACGGCTCAGTCTGGTGAGAAAATGTCATACGTCCAGGGCATGCGTGTGCCTCTTCACTGTGTCCAACATTCAGCAATTCAACCGTCATTTCGGCCAAGAAACTATGGCATAGTTTAGTGGAGTATGACTCACAGTGTCTATCCCGTCCCACTTATTTAAGCACCCTCTAATCATGAGAAAAATCAATGCTGTCTTTTTCAAAGAAAGCTGCACTTCATAATAGCAGCAGAACTAACCACAAGCTTAACCAGTTCCTGATGCAACCCTCTTTGAAAGGCAGCATTCCTGCAACAGCTCCCATCTGCCATGAGACGGCAGCAACAGGCAAGTGGTCTGGAAGCTATGCCTGACAGCTCCTAGATCTCTGGGCCGTCCTTGAGCCTGAACCATTCCCACGGGGCTATTTACATCTGGCCCTCATCTTTTCACCCACCAAAGCGAATCGTAACCTGAGATTCCAGGGCTCTGCTTGCTGGGTTTTCTACCAGGATGCTTCATTAAGCATTACGAGGAGGTTTCAGAGTGTCCATGTGACTACGGACTTAGATTTCCAGGGAAAATGATGACACAGATGAGATGAATGCAAATTGAGGCTTGTACCAGTTGTGCCAGGCCTTCCCAAATCACAGAAAGAGAGCACGCACGTGTGACCGACTGCAGCTCAGAGGGGAAAAGGCTGGCGAAAAGCGGCTGCGCTGAAAAATGAATTCCATTTCCCTCCTCTTATTTTTAATAGCAAACAGAAGGAAATAAGTGATTAGGGATGGGAAACCTGAACTTAAAAAAAAACAAAAACGAGGTAGTCTAAATCTAAATCGAGGGGCACAAATCTAGTGACCCAGTGGTTTAGGTCCCCCGTCCTCTTCCCCTTTCACAAGCCTCAGGATTCTTTTGAGAGGGCCAAAATCCAAAGCTTTTTGAAGTCAGCGAAAAGACTTGGATTGACTTCCGTGAGCTTTGAATCATGCCCACAGACGTTCAGCTTATAGCATCAGGGATGGGACTGGAGGAAAGAGGGTCAGGTTTCAGGGACGGGCATCGTAGCAGGCGCTTAGGACCATAGGCGCCAACTTTCCCTGGCGCCGGTGGGTGCTCGCGCCGCCCCGCCCCGACTCCATCCTTTCCCTGCCTTCCCCCGCCCCCATTCCAACCCCTTCCCCAAAGTCACCGCCCCAACGCCACCCCCTTCCTGCCCCTATTGGACCCCTTCCCCAAATCCCTGCCCCGGCCCCGCCTCTTCCCTGAGCGTGCCGCATTCCCCCTCCTCCCCACCTTCCTCTCAGCTGTTTCGCAGCGCAAGTGCCGGGAGCCAGTGGGAAAAAGCGGGCATGCGGCACTCCCAGGGGAGGAGGTGGAGGTGAGCTGGGGCAGGGAGCTGCCGATGGGTGCTAAACACCCACCCAATTTTTCCCCACGGAGTCAGCGCCTATGCTTAGGACCACAAGCTGGGGTACAGGCTGCTTGTTCCCAAATTCGGGAGCCTCCGTTTATAACATTGGCCACTAAGTGTGCTTAATAAAGATCTCTTTCCTACAATTCTACTGCTTGCTGTGTGTCCTATTACTACTGAAACTGAATTGCAATGTCCCCGGGATTGCCAGAGGGAGATGGTAGGCCCCGGGGGGCGGTGGGGGAAGGGGTAGTCAGGTTCCAGGGCAGGGGGTTAGGAGATCTGGGAAAGGCGGTGGAGTCTATGGAGAGAGAGAGAGAGTATAATATTTGAGGGGGGGATATGGCAGATCTTCAGCAGGTGTTAACTGGCATTCTGCCCTGACCGTGACACTGGTTTATACAGCG
This sequence comes from Malaclemys terrapin pileata, assembly GCF_027887155.1. Taxonomy (NCBI): domain Eukaryota; kingdom Metazoa; phylum Chordata; order Testudines; family Emydidae; genus Malaclemys; species Malaclemys terrapin. Next base: position 4,572,150 of record NC_071507.1, read on the forward strand.
ACACTGGTTTACAGCCGCTCAAGATCTGCTTCTGGATGTCCAGCTCCTTCCTAAATATCAAACCTGCAGAATCCAAAGATCTTCGTCATTCTATTGTCCAAACTCCCCATCTCTGCAGAGCAGTTCAGCCAGAAATGAAAGACTGGCAAACGTAAACAATGAAGGTACTGCTCAGGAGTAAACAGACCCGGAACGCAGATTAAAGGCCGGAGCCAAATAAACCCGTTTAAACTGGGACTGAAGGAAGTAGCAATACAAGCCAGAGAGATGGCGGTGGAGACTGATATAGTCAGCCTAGAATTCAAGAACAGCTCTGCACATGCAAATGGAGTGTCTGTGATCCCAGGGGAATCAAGCTTATCACAATCGATCATTCTGTAATGGCATCAAATCTGGTTTAGATACTTGGCTAAATTAAGAAATGATGCCTAAGGTGGTAACTTAGACTTAGACTTCCTTGCACTCACTCACACCTGCTATGCTCCGGTTTGAGCGCCAGGGAGTCTAAATCACTCTGCCAACCTTATGAATCACTTCTGAATTTGCCCTCTTTTCTCTAGCAAAAGACGCACATCATCGTCGGAATGGAAATCGTCTCCGTTCCGACGGAAATAAGTTGCACTGATTTACATCAGCGTAGATGTGGCCCAGGATTTTCTGATACAGGAGTGACAAAACACGAAGGATACATTTTTGCAGGTTTTTTTTGTTTGTTTGTTTACTTAACAGTGTTGATTCTCAGAAAAGGTAGAAGACTGGAGTTATATGGAATCACACACCTGTGTGCAATGATCAAGACTACAATTGCAGAAACCTTATTTTCACATATATTTGGGAATATTGTGCAAATGATCACAATTTATGTATACAATTGCATTATATATATATATATGTACACCTCTACCCCAATATAACGCTGCCCTCGGGAGCCAAAAAATCTTACTGCGTTATAGGTGAAACCGCGTTATATCGAACTTGCTTTGATCTGCTGGAGTGCATAGCCCCGCCTCCCTGGAGCGCTGCTTTACCGCGTTATAGCCGAATTCATGTTATGTCGGGTAGCGTTATATCAGGGTAGAGGGGTGTGTGTGTGTATATATATATGTGTGTTATAGGCAAAATGCTAGGCATATCTATCTATCTATCTACAGATATACACAGAATAAGAGACAATCTGCCCTGAAGAGCTTACAGTCTAAATAGACAAAGGGCAGGAGGGGAAACAGAGGTGAAGTGACTTGCCCAAGGTCATATAGCAGGTCAATAGCAGAGCTGGGAGGTCTCCTGACTTCTGGTCTGTTGCCCTATTCACTAAACTATAGAATCATAGAATATCAGGGTTGGAAGAGACCTCAGGAGGCATCTAATCCAATCCCTTGCTCAAAGCAGGACCAACCCCAACTAAATCATCCTAGCCAGGGCTTTATCAAGCCTGGCCTTAAAAACCTCTAAGGATGGAAATTCCACCACCTCCCTAGGTAACCCATTCCAGTGTTTTATCACCCTCCTAGTGAAATAGTGTTTCCTAATATCCAACCTAGACCTTCCCCATTGCAACTTGAGACCCTTGCTTCTGCCACCTAGTGGATGCTTTGGTCAGCTATCTTTAGACCACCTTGGGTATATCTACCCTGCATTGTAAACATGGGGCTGTGGGACCTTACCCAGCCCACCTTTGAGTGTCCACACTGCATCATAAACCTGGGTTTACCATTACAGGACCTATCCCAGTATTGAAAGGGGCCCCTGGACTGGAAAGATAGAGAATCATCCAATTCCAGTAAATGTTACCATTGTTTTCTTGATACGTGAATTTTCCAGGTTGCTGGGGTGGGTTTAAAGGGGGAGACTTGCTTAAAGTAAAAGCTATGACTGGAAAACGGTGTTTTTCATTGCCTTTTGAAATCAAATGTTTGTACCTTAGCATTGTGTCCAAACTTGTCACAAAGTTCTAGTTTTTAGAAAGCTTGAAGGATTCCTTGTCAAAACTCATCTAAGATGATCAGCATGTGCAACTGCTAACTCAGTGGACTGGATTCTCCAGTCTACACTTGCTCAGATAAAGTGGAGGATGGGCACCCTGGAGAGGGCAGCCTGATCCCACGCTGTCTGCTCTTTGGGTACCTTAGAGCTGCTGAGGGATATCCCTAATTCTCACTGGCCGAAAGTCCCTCCTTGACTTTATGCTAGTGGAGGACAGAGCGTATTGTAGCTCTTCTCGAATCCTGCCTGCCTCATCATGCCCTTAACTTCGCTCTCCGTCTTTATGCCAGGATCAGGTCCTGCTAGCTTTCCACCAGCAACAAACTCCCCTGTGCATCAAGAATTCCCCATTGGTCATTTGAGCAGTGCAGAATAGACTTACTGCACCAGAGAATGCAACCTGGTACATGTGTCTCCCTTAGGGTGACCAGACAGCAAGTGGGAAAAATCGAGACGGGGTGGGGGGTAATAGGAGCCTATATAGGAAAAAGACCTAAAAATCAGGACTGTTCCTATAAAATCGGGACATCTGGTCACCCTAGTCTCCCTTACTCTGAGCCGCAGCTTCAGATACTAGTGAAATAACATGGCAATGCTTGTGTGGAGGGAATTGTCCTGCTTCCTGGATCTGATTCTGCTCCTAGTGAAATTAGTGGCAAAGCTCCGATTTAATTCTTCACGAGCAGGAAGAGGCCCAATGCTGGAACTTTATTTCCCAGTTCTGCAGCTCCCTGAGTGCCAAAACAGCATAAATAATCACTGTGAAACTAAAAAAAAAAAAAAAAAAACGCCAAGGAAAATGAAATGAAGAATGTTCCCTCTGGGTTCCCATAGCATGATAATTGCTTGGCCACGAGACATATTAATAAATAAAATAAATAATAATAATAATAAAATGAAAAAAAGCCACTGAGTAACTCTGGCCATACTATATTAGTGGTTAGTTTTCTTCACTGAGAGACTAGAATGCTCTTTATGTTCTACTGTGTTCCCAAGAATTACTTTTTTACTTGTTACCAAATTCAGAAGTCCCCATAGCATTCCCTGAGTTCCCATGAAGTATTAGTTGAGACAATCATTAGGACATTCATGCTAGCAAAAACCCTTCATTAAATGCCCACAGAAATTTGGGTTATGTCAATGTCAGTTGAGATTGCGACAGGGAAAACATTGGCCTTTCTGTTCTCTTATGGAAAACAAACATGTTGGACAACATATTTTTATAATCATATATCAATAAAATTTTGTTCAGACTTAGTACAAGAATAGAACAATATGCAGGTTTAGTACGGCCTGTGGGGGCTGTCTCATTCTCTGCACATCTCTTGGATGTGTGTACTGATTAGAGCTGTCTGGAAAAAAAAAAATCAAAATTTACATCCTCTAGGAATTTTCAATATTTCAAAGTTTGTTTTCATCCCAAATCTGGACAAAAAGTTGAAATATCGAGATTTTTCACAGAACAGGAAGTTGCAAAAAATCCTGTTTTGACATTTTAGATTGGAACAAAAGGTTTTGACATTCCCAAGTCAAAGTGTTACATTTTGGCTTGTTGAACTGAATCAAAACATTTTGTTTTGTCTTGGATTGACCTTAAATCGGTGTACCCCTGAGTTACCCTGGTGCCTGATGGCCCCATTCTCCTCTATGGGCTGGGCTCCCCCACCAGACCACATCTCCCATTATACATGGTGTCCATGTGACTCCCATGATGAACCTTATCCAAACTTTCCAGACTTCTCAGGTCTGCTGAACAGGGCTAGAAATCATATCAGAACAAGCTTTCTTGTACAATCTCTGAGGCTTCCTGCATTCAGCTTTCTTTGCAGTATTCTGGTACTTTTACTTCTGGTCTTGGCTAGAGCCCAGAAATGTGGAAGAGAATAAATATGTAAACTAAAAAGAAAGAAAAAGGGAGCCAAAGTCAACCAAAATCCCCCGAATACACTTTAGTTTTGGTTTCAGTTTTGGACTAATTTTCACATCAGTTCTACATTTTATTTGAACCAGACTGCCATTCCGAAATGGTAACGTAACTAAGCACTGTCTGATTGAGACAAATGGGCCAGATCCAGGTATATATAGGTGTAACGCTGTTGACTTCAAAAGAGCTAGGCAGATTTACATCATCTGAAGATCTGTCCAACAATTGTGTAACCCATTGGTCAAAGTGTCACTTTCTGTGCCCAGCCCACTGATGTGAATAGAGCTGAGTGAATAGTTGATTTTTTGGTTCGGTGGCTAACTGAAAAACCCAGTAAAATTTAATTTCAGGCTGACCCGAACTGGATTTTTTTCAGTTTTTCTCACTAAAACAAAAAGACCAAACATTTTTTGTTTTGGGGTCAAATGAAACATTTAATTTGACCTGAAAGTACGGTTTTTGTGTGTGTTTTTGTTTTTAATTTTTGGGTGGTTTTTTTTAACCTTTTTTTGTTTGTTTGTTTTTTAAACAACTCTAGTTCAACTTCTAAATGAAACATTTGACTTTTAAAAAAATGTTAAGCCAAAATTATTCACTAAACATAACCTAAATTCACAAAGGTTTCAGTCAAACCAAAACTGCATTATTCAGCAAATAAATATTCAGCAAATAGCTGAAAAATGTCACCCAATTCTAGTTGTGAATCTGTCACAGCTTTTAGTTTGAGGTCCTTACTCTAAAGCTCATGCTACAGCAGCTCCTGCTTTTAGTTCTGGTGGTCGCTGGTTCAATCCGCTGTGCCTGCCAAGAAGGCAGCCATCACAACCGCAGCGGGTATTGTTATATTATAAAGCAAGCCTGTGATTTTTCAGCCTATTACTGTGCATTTTTTTGGCTATTGAATTAAATAACAGTAATGACTAGCTAGTAGTGGTACAACTCTTTGAGGGTTCATTGAGGTAATACGGGACCCTGCCTGGCCAGTGGTGTGGGCCCAGGCTACTGCAAGGTTTGCTGACAGTATGTGCATCTGTGTTGGGAGGAGAAGAGGGTCTCAGGAACACATGCTGTGAATGTGGCTAAGATACCATCCCAATACTGGCCAGCCATCACATCTCTTCCCCTGTTCCTCTCATCCATAATCCTCTGATGGTGCTGTGATGTGACAGACCCATAATAGGTACATGAATATGAGCACAACATCCACCAAGCATGGATCTGAACTCTCTAAGAATATCATGGAAAGTTTTCTAAGAGCTGATTACTCTTAACAAAGGCCCGGGTTTTCAAAATTAGGAACCTAAAGTCAGACTCCTAAATTCTTATCAATGACCTGATTTGCAAAAGTGCTGAGCACGCAGTAACTCCTATTGACCACAAACCAGACAACATATTATCTTTAAAAGAAGAATTAAAACTGAAGATAAAAAGAAGAAAGTGAACTTTCATGGTCCCCCATGAGTCCCTATTACCATGGCATGGAATTAACCATATTTTACTAAACTGTGATAACCATGGTATCAGAGCTCTGATATTCCAGCTGGCCTTTATATCAATTCCTATCTCAGCTGTGTCAAAATACGGTACAGTCTGTGATCATTTTTTTCTCAGTCACCATCATTTTACAGTGGCTAACAACATTTTACAGTGGTGTACCTCAGGCAATGCACTAAAAGCCCCCAAAATGATTATATGGGTGAAACCAGACAATCACTATGCTCTCAAATGAACTCACATAGAAAAATGATAAAAAGACAAAATGCCAGATCACTCGTGGGTGAATACTTTTCACAAAGTGATCACTCCATATGTGACCTCTCAGTCCTCATCCCCAAAGGACACCTGCACAACACCTTCCAAAGATGACTCTGGAAGTTTAAATTCATTACTCTGTTAGACACTACAAAGCAGGGCCTTAATAAAGGAACTGGATTAATGGCTTATTCCAATCATCTTAACCCCCTAACCCCTTCCTTTTTTGTCCTATGACTGCAGAGATGTTAACAGTCTACTTCACCTTGAATGGTCTCTCACAATATGTGTTAACGCCTTATGCTAAACAATCTGTTCCACCTTATATTGAGCTGTGACATGGAGTACCTTTCCCAGACCTGAAGAAGAGCTCTGTGTAGCTTGAAAGCTTGTCTCTTTCACCAACAGAAGTTGGCTCAATAAAAGATATTACCTCACCCATCTTGTCTCAACAATAGAGATAGTTAAAAAAAATTAAAAATTAGTATTATAAGCTGTCTGTATCCAAGCAAATTTCCCTAGTCTTCATGGATTATTTTCTTGAATAAGGATGGTGGTATTTGGCCTTGTATAACAATCTTTATCTTCGAAGTACTTAAAAAACATTGAAGTGGGACTGCCTTGCCTGTTAGCATTACATTTACAACATCTATTATCACTCATAGTGCTTTAATCCAAAGAGTTATCAACTAAATATAATTTCTAATCTTAAATCCAACAATGTAAAATAGACTGTTTAAACGCAGTTAAAAATGATTCATTCCTTTATGCCATATGGTCAAGAGTTAATAATATAATAATTCCTGAATTATAAAGCCAAGAAGGAACCATCATGATCATCTCATCTGACTTCCTGCATAACATAGACCACAAAACCTTACCCAGTAATTTCAGCTTCCAACCCATGTTATTATAATAATAGCCTCTTGCAGATGGCTCTCTGGATGATGAGTAAAACACCACACAGTGGTGCTTGGATTAATGGCCAATGCTTCAACTTTTGCTTGGATCTGCAATTACTATCATCAAATCACCTCTGCTAGATCAGCATAAATACTGAGGTAGACCTGGTCGGGAATTTTCCAATGAAAAATCTTTTCATTGGAAAATGAAGATTAATCAAAACTGAAAATTTTCACCCAAAAGGGTCCATTTTGATGATTTTTTTGACTCAAAAAATATCGAGGAAAAAGTTTTAAAATGGTTGAAACGTTTTGTTTTAACATTTTTCTCAACAAAAAAATTCTGCTTTGCTGGTTTGAAACTATTTTGATATTTTAAATTTAAGGTAATTATCATAAAAACATTTTTGTTTGAAAAATGTTCGAAATCAAAACAAAACCACTTTCGAATTATCCAACTGAAATGTTTTGATTGACCCAGACTGTTTTATTTTTATTTTTTATTTTTTTTGCAGATTTTCACTTTGCAAAAATCTTGGAGATTTTAAGGTTTTGTCCCATTTTGGGATAGGATTTTTTTCTTGGGATGGGAAATGTGTATTCCACCCACCTATACTTTGAAGGCTCCTGCTAAACTCTCTGGACATAAATCTCCAAGCTGCACCTCCCAAACTGTAACACTATTGAGGGGGATATTGGTTTCCCATGGGTGGCTCTATACCCATGTGTAGTGGTCAAACTTTCCTCCTCACCCAGGGTTCTCCCACCATCTATATAGCACATCTGTTCCCACACGTATGCAAAGGTTGTGGAAAAGGAGGATCTGACAGGCAGCTTCTGCTGAAAGGGCCTGCAATCTATCAGCTGAGTTAATAATCGGTGTCTTTGGCTTTGTGGCTCAAGTGAGCCTTGAAAGGCAACTCATTTTGAAAAGGGCAATGTCAACATTAGAGCTGGTTGAAAAATGCGAATTAATTTTCATGGGAAATCTCCAAAAAGTGTTGGATTAAAAAAAAGTCCTATGAAAATAGGTTTGCTTAACAAATGAAACACAACCTCCAAAGTTTTCAGCTTTTGAAAAATGGTTTGGTAAAATATGTTTGGTTTTCGGTCTTTTTCTCAATTCAGAAATGAAAAATGTTACCAAGAAACAAAGTGAAAAATGAAAAATTTAACCAAAGACTGTGACTGAAACCTGACTTTTGTTTTGTTTTTGATTTCTGAATTTTTTGTTAAACAACCAGACGTTTTCATCCAATATTTTCATATTGGCCAATAAGCCTTTTTTCGTAAAAAAAAAAAAAAAAAAAAAAAGTGTCAGCAATGTTTTTCAAACCAACTCTAGTCCTCATGCTGTTTTTTTTATTAGACCATCAGCAACCAAGAACCACATCCAAATGTTGCAGCTTGGACCCATCTCTAGCAGACGGTTCCAGTTTTGGTTCAACGTGGCTTAGCACTTTCTCAGTTCCAGGTTCAAATGAAACCAAAAACTCCAAAGCAAAACTAGACCCAAACCACCACTTTTTGGGTAGGTTCCATCTGAAGTGACAAACGGGCTTGACTTTGCTCAAAAAACTCAAACCAACATCGCCAATAGCTCTGTGATCATTAGTCATTACAAAAAAGTTATAAAAAACCCACCCGAAACAATGTCTTAGGTGGAACAAAAGATTTTGTTTCTGTGCTTTTTAAAAACCTTTTCAAATATTTTAAAATAGAATTTGAAGTACATTTCAAAATAAAAAGCCAACTGTAATGACTATGGAGTCACACCTGGGCAAAATCAGGTGCTTTCCCTATAAAGGTCAGCAGGAAACTGCAGGAGTGAGAGAGGCTCCTACATGGGAAAGTCCTGACACCAGGGGAACTTGGGGACAGATCACAGGAAACAAGAGGCTCCTGTGGGGAAACCTGGATGAGGTTTAGGCCTAGAAGTTGGGGGGCCTAGAGGCCAGGGTCAGAAGGCTGAGCTCTAGCTAGGAAGAGCTGCAAGGATGAGCTGTGAGAACAGCCTGGACAGAAGTAAAGCTCCAACCATGAGAGAAGAACAGCTAAGTAGACTTTTGTGTAGTGAAGGACTATGTTTTGGGACCCTGTGGATTGTTAGGAACCATTTCTGTATTAACCGGCCCTCAGGCAAGGATGATGTTAACCCAGAGAGAAGTCTGTGTGAAGTTCTTAAGAAGCCCTTCTGAGGGGAAAACAGAAGCAGGGTGCTACAGAATGACCTCTGGCCAGAAGGGGGTGCTCAGGAAGTGGCCAACCCTTTGACAGAAACATTGCAATTCTTCTGGATTTTTAATTTTTTTTTTATTTGCAAAATATTTCAGTTCCCTCCTCCTGCCCAAAAGTTTTGGTTCTATTTCCCCCCCAGTGCTACGTGGCAATCCTACCCAGAAATGTGGGTTGTAACGAAATCTCAAACCAGGCAAAAGTCATTTGTTTTCTGTTTTCCATACAAAACTTGAATAGCCTTAATTAATACCAAACAAGGGCATTAGTTGCACCAAGCAATTAACAATGCGGTATAGTGACAAATTCAGGAATCCTGAAGCAACTGCCTTCCATCCACACGTTCTTTGTGTTTATATGCTCAGAATCTTCTAGATTGTTTTCTGGTCCCGGATGAATTCATTCCTTGTATTTTGTGTTTTATAACTTGCAGGCAAATAATGTTATTGGCAAAAAGAGAGAAAGAGAAAGAATGGAGCCTGCATCTTTTAAAAAAAATGTAAATCGTTCTGTTCATAAATGTAGATTCCCCCAAAATTCAAGTTCCCTAAATTCTAACTTCCCCTGCCTTTAAGTTTGAACAAAGATCACATCACATTTCTGAGCTGTATTTTATACCTATTTTCATTTGCCCAATCTACCGCAGTTCATTAGCCAAAGGGCAGCTTGTTAATAGCTGGGGGAAATGAGACTCTTCCTATTGTCAAAAATGGCATGCATCTAACTTTGGGATGTGGGATTAGGGTTCTGCTGTCTGGTAGGAAATTTACTTTCTGGCAACTTGAACAGCAACATTCAGCTGGTTTCATAAAGGTTACCTCTATTATTTAAACCATTGAAATGGAGGTAGTTGATTTAGGAGACCCAGGAGGCTGTGCTATGAAAAAGAAAAAAGAGAACTCTATGAAAGTGCAAGGCTGGCAAGAGATATGAAAAGAAGTCAAATAAAAATTAAGATTACTCTTGCTAAGGCCGAGAGAGACACAATGGGTGAGGTAATATATTTTATTGGACCAACTTCTGTTGTTGAGAGACAAGCTTTCAGACAAAACCGAGCTCTTCTTCAGGTCTGGGAAAGGTACTCCAAGTATCACAGCTAAATGCAAGGTGGAACAGATTATTTAGCATAGTAGATAGCACATAATCTAAGGGACAGAGGCTCAATCTTGCAAATGCACATGCGGAAGCCAGTTTTTGTGATTGTATCTCACACTGTCTGGAGTTTCTAGGCCTCATGGTTGCAGAGAAAAGCTTGAAAATGATACACTGAAAGAGGCTCTAAAATCCAGAATAAAAGCACCCAAACTTTTTTATATTTTAAATCTCATATTTTTAAGCCAATCTCATAATTTTTTGAGGGCCTGACTCATGATACTTTAAGGCTTGGGGTTATCAATACCACTTTCAAAACACATGACTTCAAAAGCGCCACTCACCTTTAATGCTAAACACATGCTTACCTGCTCTGATGGTTCGGGGACAAGGTATCCTTTTCCTACCTTCAGGTGTCCAACACATTTGACAAAGATCCAGGGGAGACTTTACCATTGTGTTGTTTTGTTTTCAACGAGGAGGGCCCTTGGTGGTATAAGTTATAGATTGATTGGTTTATATGTACACCACTGCAAGCATGGAGCTGTAAGGTCCATGTATTATAAAGCCCCCTTCATGAAAAAGAACATGGCATACTCCAGGCCCGATTTTTGTCCAATACTCCTAAAGTAAGAGGCAAGTACTTAGCCTGTCATTAATTAACTCTCCAGCCGTAAAAGAGCATATCTATGCCTGATGTTTGCAAGGCACCCATGGGGGGCGGTGGGGGGGATGCTGCAATTACAAGATACATGAAGGTCTGAACGTTTCTAGATGTTGAACAGTGCCTTGGCAAATCCCCTCAGCAGCAGGAGGACGGAGAAGCAGTGAAGGCTCGGATGCATCCAGATGTGCAAAGGGACATGGCAATGCTTGCAAAACGAGCTATCCTTGGCAGCGTAAGGGGCAGATCCTGCATGGCCTCTGTGCACAGGATTCCCCCGCAGCGGGGAAGACTTGCAATGTCAGCACCTAAGAGTAATTCCATTGTCTTATGGTAGGGATCTGGGGTTGATGCCCCAGCAAGCCTTGAATTATACACCCGGGATGAGATTCTCACCCCAGCTCTGGCTACGTGACACTGAGTGAAAAGGCTGGATTGGCAGAAAGGGTCTCTGAGAGCCTAGCTCCTGGCAGGAGAGAATTTCCCCTGGTCCAGGGTGCAGGCTGTCCTTGGAGGAGCCCCTTGGGATAGATCATGTCAGGGGCAAGACAGACATGTCCAGATCGAGGCCACACTCCATGATGCTACAGAGATTCCTGGCAATGGTGCCACGTCGATGACAGGCTGCCCTTACTTAGACTATATCTACACTTGCAATTGAATGACAAAACTTTTGTCGTTCACAGGTACTTAAACCCCTCCCCAACCTGGAAAGACAAAAGTTTTGCCACAGCAAGTGCCTGTGTGAACGCCCGCGTTGTCGGCAGGAGCGCTCTCCTGTCGACAAAGCAAACCCCGCTCGCTGGGGATGGAAGTATTTTGTCGTCACTAAAAGCTGTGTAGTGTAGACATGAATTACAAAGGGGTCACTCCAGCTTGAGAGCAGCCTAGAATCAAAGGGCACAAAGGTGGCTGAAAGGCCATGCCCTCCCGCCCCCTTTCCCCATCCTGCCTCCTGTGCTGTGAATTCTGGGCTGTGCCTCTCCACAGCCCAGGGTCTCACCCATTGTATGCAGTGTGCTGGGCCATATTTATGAAGGGCCCCTCAACCCCGCCTCCAATTTTGCGCTCGTAAGTTTGCACCGCCAATCAATGAGAGGCACCGCTCAGTGGGTGGACTTAGGAAGTTTGCACTGTCCCTTCTGTTGCTTTACCTTGCTGAGAGGCCGCGTGGCCCAATGGCTAGGGCTCTGGGCTAAAACCTGGCTTCTATTCCTGACTTCATCCTGGCCTGCTGGATAACCCTTGGCAAGTCCTTTCCCTCTGTGCTTCTGTTTTCCCTCTCGTTCTTTGGCTCTAGACTATCTGCTCTCGCGGGGGGGTGGGAGGGGAGAGGGAGGGAGAAGCTCTCTCTGTCTAAGTGCTTGTAGAGTGTTTAGCTTATCGGAGCCCTGAACTGAGGCAGCATTTCCAGGGACACGGCTATAAATAAATAATACTGCGTCCATGAATACACAGAAGACTCAAGACTCCACATCCACTACATTCACTTCAAACAGTGGTGTTCTAATCATGGAAGTACACCCCATGCTTTGACGCTGTCTCCCTCTTAAATGCTCTCTGAGCCTCTCTGGAGGCCACAGCGTTGCATGGCTGCAAAGTTAGCTTCTGCTCCAAGATGCAAGCGGGGAACTAATGCGGCCAACAAGAGCCGCGTGTGTGTAACTGAAGGCAGAATTTGGTGCACAGACTTTAATATTTAACAAGAGCAAATAGCAGAGCAAAAAAGCTTCTTCATTGCTTCTGAGTTTAATGAATGAGACTCTTAGTGTTGGTTAAGATGGTATTAAGATATTTATGCTACTGTATGTACATTGCATATGTCGTATGGTTGAGGTTGAATTCCCATGCATCATTTCCCAGGATAGTAAAAGAGATTGCAATAAAGATTTATAAAAGAACTCTGGGTTTTTCAGCGGGATGATCTTGTTTCTGCTACGTGTTCCAGTTGGCTTCTTTTTCAGCCCAATAGATAATGCTCATCTGTCACATTTTAAATTCCACTTTATAGAAACCCAAATCATGGAAATGTTGGGCTGGAAGCAACCTTGAAGTAATCAAGTCCAGCTCCCTGCACTGAGGCAGGACCAAGTAAACGTTGGGAGGGATTTGTCCAACCTGTTCTTAAAAATCCTCCAATGATGGAGATTGGCCAACCTCCCTTGGCAACCCTGTTCCAGAGCTTAACTACCCTTGTATTAGAAAGTTTTTTCTAATATGTAACCTAAATCTCCCTTGCTGCAGATTAAGCTCATTACTTCTTGTCCTGCATTCAGTGGACATGGAGAACAATTGACCATTGTCCTCTTTATAACAGCCCATATTATATTTGAAGACTATTATCAGGTCCCCCTCCTCACTTTTCTTCTCTCAAGACTAATCATACCCAGTTTGTTTAACCTTTCCCCCTACGTCGGGTTTTCTAAACCTTTGATCACTTTTGTTGCTCTCCTCTGGTCTCTCTCCCATTTATCCAAACCTTGCCTAAACTGTGGTGCCCAGAGTTGGACACAACACTCCAGTTGAGGCCTCACCAGTACCAGTGCCGCTATTTTATCGGACTCTATAAAAACAATAATAAAACCAAACAATTGAGAAACATATAATTTCTGTGGTACCTACAGGCTAGATGGTAACATTTGGTTCTGAGGTGGATAAGGGGCACCACCCAAGGAGCAGACAGAGACCGTGTCAGTGTAAAACTAGTGTGAGATCAGGGACAGGCCTGCTGGCTTCTGTTGGCTTGGCTCACAACCGTGGCAGTTTTAAATCCAGCCACAGTCCCTCATCTGCTCCAGAAGTAAATTATGTCATTGGTCTTCATGGAGCAGTTTACTTGCCCCCCACACATCTGGCCAGTTACTCTGGGTGCACAGCTGGATGGGTGCATGGCTAAAGGTCCTCCCACTCTTACCCCCTCTACATTCTTTCCACACATGCACTAGCAGGGCAAGTAGACTCTGCTCTCCACCTAAGAAGTGGAGTCAGACTCGGATAGGGTGACCAGACAGCAAGTGTGAAAAATCAGGACTGGGGTGGAGGGGTAATAGGTGCTTATATAAGACAAAGCCGTGAAGATCGGGACTGTACCTATAAAATCGGGACATCTGGTCACGCTACACTCTGAGCAGGAGCGTGTATAGACGTTATATTGCCCCTCATCCACCTGCATCTATTTTAAGTACTGATATGAGTCCCATTGTCATCATGTCTGAGTGTCTCTCAGTCTTTACTGTATTTACTAGAGCCAGTTGAAATTTTTCGAGTGGAACCGATTTCCAGCTGAAATGCAGGTTCATTAAATCAAACACATTCGGTAGGAACGTATTGGTTTAGTCACAGGTGGCCAGAAACGTTATCAAAAACGTTTCATTTAGATAAAGCTCAAAATGGTGTTTTGACTTTATCACAAAAGTTGAAACGATATTGTCATGTAACATAAAGAGACAAAACGTTTTGATGAAGTCAGAACAAAATCCCACTTCCATTTTTCCTAAAAAAAACAAATATTTTGGGAAATTTTCATTCTGCGGGAAATTTCCAAGTTTTGTTCTGAAATGAACAAACAAACAAACAAACAAAAAATCCCCCCAATGAATTACCAATAGAACAGCAATTCCAAGCTCCGCCAGCTCTAGTATTTACCCTCCCAATGCCCCAGGAAGTAGGACAATGCTATTAGCCCCATTTTACAGATGGGAACTGAAGCACAGAGAGGGCAAGTGATTCGTCCAGGGTCACACACGAAGGCTATGGCACAGCAGGGACAAGAAGCCAGATCTCCAAAGTCGCAGGCTAGTGTCTTATTCATCGCTAGAGAAGGATGGTCCAATGGTTAAGAGCTGTGATGGACTAGCCCAGTGTTGTTAGGCCATGGTAAATATTTGGACAGAATTGTCCTGGAAATCGAAACAGCCGCGTAGTAAATGATGGGATTTACCACTGAAATACTGTGGAGTAATTACATCTTCAGGAACAGTAACATTAAGGGGAACTGTAAATACATTGACAACGAATGAGCTAGAATTCAGTTCACACACACTGGAGGGTGATACATATAGGTACAGCATATACTGTGATATATGGCTGAAAAATTTCCATCAACACTGTTTTCAATTGGGGTTTCAATTAAATGATTCTTTTAAGTGCCTGCTTCCTTCAAAACATTTCAATGGGTTCATTTTTCAAAGGAAAATCAAAACAAATATTGGTGTTTAGTTGCTAAAATGGATATGTTTTTGGTTTTCAGGTTTTTGGATGAAAAGTTGACATTTTTCCACAGGAAAAAGCCCCATTTTCCACCAAACTCTAGGACATAACTATTAATACAACGTGCATTGAACAAAATCTCTGGATGGTGCATTGCTAATACCCAACAGCATAGGAGAATCCACACCACATTTGGAACTATCCTGTTCCTCTAGGGTACAGCCCTGGATTGGGGTTGGTGACGAAGTGCGCTACCCTACTTGAATCTCCTGGAGGCATCATGCCTGACTCAGGCAAAAAGTTTACAGGAGCTCCAGGAAGCAGGGGAGGAGCACCGCCTTTTATACAGAGGCAGTGCCCACTCACTTCAACCCCCAGACAGGTCTGCTGTCTGATGCATGGAGCAGTGGGGGCCATCATTAAGATAGAGAGGAGGTAACCTTGTATCCCTGTGTACTGCAGCCACTGTGCCTGACCCCTTCTCCTTGCAAATGACTTTTCCTTTGCACCCTCTGTCCCCCTTGTGAATGCACAGGAGTATGAGGGTATTTAGTCTTTATGGCTGGATGAGTTTTAAAGCTGATCTACTGGGTTTGCGTTTTACTTTTGTTTGCAAAAGGTCATTCGTCTGATGATAAAGTAGCTTGGTTCTCTTATACAGATTTCATTAAAGCTTCAAGGCCAAGCGCTCCAGAGTCCAGTATATCTTCATAATTGCTAAGTGTCTAACTGTCATACTGAAATACCCTTCAGCCTTAAATGTTCCAATATGCATCCGTGTCCAGCATGTATTTCTCTGTTAAAGGTAAAATAGCAAGTTACGTGAACCCAGGAATGTTCCAGCTATTGCTCTTGCAACATTTTCTAGCTTTTGTCACAGACCCGATGCAGCATTGCAACTTACTACAGGGAGAAAATGCAACAGCCGGGCCAATAGTGTGTCCCGAATGCACACAATGACAGGGGATATTGTTAGTGGGAGTTAAAGACAATGGACCAGATCCCCTGTGGGGATAAATTGGCATAGCTCCACTGAAGTCCCTGGAGCCAAGATAGACACTGGGCTTCATTCTGATGACATCAGGAGTAACTCCACTCAGATCAGTGTCATTATTAGGGCTGGTCTACACTGGTGGGCGGGGGATCAATCTAAGATACGCAACTTCAGCTACACGAATAGCGTAGCTGAAGTCAAAGTATCTAAGATTGAATTACCTGGGGTCCACATGGCGCGGGATCGACGGCCGTGGCTCCCCCGTCGACTGCGCTACCACCACTCGCTCTGGTGGAGTTCCGGAGTCGACGGTGAGCACATTCGTGGATCGATATATCGCGTCTTAATGAGACGCGATATATTGATCCTGGATAAATCGATTGCTATCTGCCGATACGGAGGGTAGTGAAGACGTACTCTTAGTGTGGAACTAATGTGAGATCAGAAACAGAATGACTGGCTTTTGTTGTTTTGGGTCACAAACTTCACATTATTAAATATAATCAATGACAGCACTGTCACAAGAACATGAGTGCATTTCAGCAACATGTGTTATGGTCATTTGCCTTGCAGTGACTGCGCAAAGCCTGGAGGACAGATCTCGCCCAATAAGGCCTGGAACCATAGCCCAGGATTGTGACAGGCTAAGTCTGGATTGTCTGATATAAATTGCAATAACTATAATTTATAGTCACTGTAGCACCCAGGGGCCTCAGTCATGGACTAGGACCCCACTTTTCTAGGCATTGTACAAACACAGAACCAAACCACGGTCCCTATCCCCAAATTGCTTACAATCGAAGCATAAGACAGCGTGGATATGAACAGACGGCACAAGACAAAACCATATTGGTCAGCATGGCAGGCAGTGATCTCAGCGCACCAGTGACCTAGCCACTGTCAAGTGTTTTGTAGGCATCTTGGCAAAGGAGAGTTTTAAGAAGGATAATGAGGTAGCTTTGTGGATGTTTATGGGGAGCTCCTCCCAGGCATGAGGGACAACACGGGAGAAAGCATGAAGGAGATTGTCTGGAAAGTTAGGCGGGCATTGGAGGCTAGCGTCATGGGCCGATTAGAGGCAGGAGTGAACACCGCAGGAGGGAATGAGAGATGATAGGTTGGGTTGGGATAGGAATTTTTATCAGATATAGGGATATGTGGTAACTTATTTAATTCATGAGACTATTAAAAGTGCGGGATGCTGCTAAACTTGTGTAGCTGGGAAATATGCTAACTCACCCAGATGTCTATGGTAGATAAGATCCATGGGACCACATGTTCAAACTCCTGCACAAACCAGGCATGCGGTGCCATAGTGCCTGGAGACCCCAATTGAAACTAGGACCCATTGGGCTATGTTCTGTACATACACAGAGCGAGAGGCCTTCCCTAGAAAAGGCAGATCAAAGGGAGCCTTGCTCTCCGCGCAGAGGGGGAAACCGAGGCACATGGATTAAGTGACTTGCCCAAGGCCACACAGGAAACATGTGGCAGGGCCAGGACTTGGACCCTAATCTTCTGAGGCCTAATTGAGTTCTTTAACCACAAGACCACCCTTCCTTTCTAATACACACCATTGTGTCTGTTTCCAAAACACTGAGCAGCTAGCACACCAGCAAGCTTGCCCTTGTGCAATGGGTAAGTCAGGCGGAGCTTTTGGCCATGCACACAGCACTGGGATTTTCCAAAGAGGCCCACGCGACTAGTGTCCATTCTCTGGACAGAGGCCTAATGATTAGTCTCTGCAGCTGCCCGTTCAATTCCGGCTCTTTCCGTGAGTTTTACGGCTCCTTTGCTATAGATCTGTTTCCACACCATCCTTTCCACTCACCGGAGCCCCTCAGCTGGCCCAGGGATCCAGAAAGATCACGGGTGTCTGTTAGAGGAGCGAACATCGAGAAGATGGTGGTGATCTCTTGTATCTAGGGCTCCCTGCTCCAGCTGGGGCAGCCTTTGCACATGAGCAGCGTATGCGGTAGGCAGTGGAGTGCTGAGGAAGAAATCACCTCCGCTTGTGCCTCTGAGCTTACACCTGCCTGCAAACAGGGCTGCTTGAAGAACCGCTACCTGAAAACACAACACTGCACATCTGTCTCCCGGGCCATGTCTACTGCGCCCAGTCAATGGATGTCCTTTCTTTGGCCCGCCCGCTCTGCGCTGCTTTCCTTGAAGAGGTGAGCTCCCATTCAAGCCAAAGGGAATTCGGTGGGCCAGTCTGACCTCCAAAAGTGGCAGCACTTAGAACAAATATTAACGCCTTATAGAAGAGTCCTCCGGTCCTGTATTTTTTCCCCTAAGAGATGGCACATGCATTTCATGTTCAGCAGATTCGCTAGGGGCATATCGCCAAGGGAAGTATATTACGGGGGAGAACTGTAGACATAATAATAATAAAAAGACATTTTCCTGCCTATAAATTTGTTTTTACCAAGCATGCACTGATCAAGGCTATTACTTTGTGGGTTTTCCTACCCATGCCTGCAGAGTTTGAAAGCAGTCAAGTGAGACTTTTCTGGCAGCAGGCCCAATAGCTTTACATTTCAGCGGTTACACGTCCCTAACAGAGAATGTAATCTGTGTCTAAAGGTATATCGGTAAACAAGTTAGAGAGGAGAAGAAAGGAGGTTAATGCAGACGTGTAGATATAGATGTGGCAAAAAAAAAACCCCAAGTATATGTATTTATTTTAGCCTTTTCCCATTGATCAAACCACCTCAATGCAATTGGCGTGTATAATAAGCCAAAAACATACGGGCAGATCAGAAATGGAGGGTGGCTTTCAGAGATGGAAATACGGAAAAAGTCAAGGGATATTTATGGTCTGAAGAATTGTTCGTGTTAAGGCCCCTTCTGCTAATAGGGCAAGTACACTGTTGAGATGGAGACATGATGGTTTACAGTTTCCTGCAGGCCTTGAAGCATTTTGCAGATTCTTTAGTGCAGAGCCAATCCACGTTGCTGGAGCTTGCTGCAGGATTCTGCGCTATGGGCAGGTTCTGCACACACAAAGAAAGGCCACATTTTAACCATCTTCATTTATTAACTGCAGTGCACGGATTCCTATGGAAGAAGCAGATTTAATTAAGAGTATGATGAAGTTTTCCTTTCTGTCTGCAAGACAGACGGCGCATCTACCCTGGGAAATTTGGTACTGGTTGCAGGGCATCGTCACAGAAGGATCCCACCCCCCAAACGTCAGGCCATGCTGGAAGGCTCCTCTTTCACCACTTCCACCCGCAACTGCTCCACCGCTCTTTGCTGAGAACATGGCAACATGCTGGCATTTTTCATGGAGAAAAGCTTATGCTGGAAAGTGATTGGTGGCCCATGCAGGTTGCAGAGAACAGATGTAATGAGCGCCGCATGAAAGTGGGAATCTGCACTCGGCATGAACCTTCCATTTCTGAGGCATGAACCTTCCATTTCTGAAGGGTCTTGAGGTGTAGCGCAGTGCATGTCAACTTGTAGTAATCCAGATTCAAGGTGACAAGGCCCCAAGAACTTTGTTGAGGCCACAGCTGGTTAAAGATTGCAACCGTCGTGCCAAACGTAAATGATAAAAATCATGACTACCTGGGCACCCAGAAGCATAAGGAGATCCAGTAACGACAAGCAGCAGCTGTGAGTCTCAGTGAGAAATGGTAGCTATATCTCCTCAGTCATGGGAGCTGGTGGTATCTCTATATCTTTTGGTAGCTTCTCCCTAGTCTGTAAGCATTGTCTCAATCACACTTGCTTGGGTCTCGGCTAGCTAGCCATTATCTGAGGCCCAATTTCCATTTAGCACTGAATAAATTGCTCACCTTCATTGGGCAGGTAGGAGGAGATGCAGATCTAAGACTGTCAACAGCACATTCTAGACACAATAACCTATATCGCTTTACTAACCCTTGTAACATATTAATAGACATCCAATATATACATGCTGGGTATGAGAGGCTATAGAGTAGAACCTTGTATAACCCGACATGAGCAACTGCTCAGTGCTAACTTCCTGGATTATCTCAGAAAGAAAGAAACAAAGGTACATAATTTATATTATCTGATCAGCTCTATAAACTAGTTTCAGGGGGTAGCCATGTTAGTCTGTATCCACAAAAACAACGAGAAATCCGGTGGCACCTTAAAGACTAATAGATTTATTTGGGCATAAGCTTTTGTGGGTAAAAAAACCCACTTCTTCAGATGCATGGAGTGAGAATTACAGATGCAGGCATAAATATAATTTTCACTCCATGCATCTGAAGAAGTGGGGTTTTTTTACCCATGAAAGCTTATGTCCAAATAAATCTGTTAGTCTTTAAGGTGCCACCGGACTCCTCGTTGTTTCTATAAACTAGCTGAATAGACTTCATTAAATAACATATTCAACTAATTTGGGAGTTATTAATTGCAGATCAGAATTTCCTAAAATGTGGGGTGAACCTCCTGTGGGAATATGAAGCACTAGACAAAGTGTGGTGTGGACAGACTTCTCAGTTGCTCGCTAGAGTCTTAGCTTTCATTTTAAAAAAAAAAGTGTTAAGGCCTGGTTTGCAAGTAAGCTTTGCACTGCACTCCTTTTGCGAGGTTCCTTTACACTGCCAGAGTGGGCCTTAACATCCATGAGAATCAGGCCCATAGTCTGTACCTGTTGTGATTATGAAGAAAATGTTCAAACATGAACTGTATAATCAATGTAGAGAGTTCAGCCTGAGTTTGCAGAGAGCCTGAAACAATAGCTCTGAGGTCTGAGCTGCCTCAACCATTTCAGTGGGTGCTAGCTCAGCTGCCAATGAGGATACTGTACATTGTTAACTCCTTTCTCACTTGTTGGGATGAACTGTGAAATACAGGAAATAACAGAGTATTATGCTCTAAAGAAAAAAAGTGTTGCCACTTAGTAATAACTATACATAAAAAAATCATTTGCGAGAAGGTTGGAAAATACAAGCCACAAGCCACGGCAGAGAACTTTGAAAATCCAGCCTAAAGTCCTCGAAGTCCTGCTTGCTGGTTACCATTGGCCACCAAGGATATGTCTACACTACACAGCTAACCCAGGTGATTGGCACCGGGGTCTGAGAATTCCTCCTGCAAAATCTTGCCCCATTACTGTGTCCTCATTGTTTCTACCCTTCCCAGTGTGTGTTTGGGGGCACATCCCATAGTTCTGTGTGCTGTGATGCTCTAAAATTCCTTCCTAGTCAATTTTGTCAGTTGCAGGAGAACTTGCCTGTCCCCCAGGGGGAATTGTGGGAAGGACATTGGAGGACTGTCAGCAACTTGAGTGATCTTGCCAGTGTCTTCACTGCAAAATGGGCAGGTTCTAGCCTGAACTAAACCACAGCTCTGGCTTTAACCCACACTGCCAGCTGTGCAAGTGAGTATGGATTCAAAGACCAATACGCATGTGCTTGAAGGTTGTGCGTGTGGATGGTGGGGTTGGGGACAATATGTAGAAACCCAGGTGAACACTAAAGTGCAGAGACCCCCTAAGGCATTCAACCCCAGGTAGGTTTTCTTTACTCATTGTTAAATGGTGCAATCAAGGATGGTTGCCCTCTTTGAAGGAGCTACAAAAAGTTACCAATACAAAAACCAACCCAACCCCATCCTGAATCCCCATTTTTACAAAGTTTCAATACAGATGTCATTGAAAATGAAGTGTTTGGGGTGCACAAAATCAAAACCACCTATCTGTGTAGGAAACTACTTCAGGAAAGCTAACATAGTGGTTCATAATACAAGTTTCACTAGTGCCTCTCAGGCAAAACCAGCTTTTATTTAACTTGAAAAACATGCCAATAACAGACAGCATAATTCATTTCACGAAAGTGATGGTTGGCTGTAAAATAGAATACAGACATTTTTCCTACTAAAGCTGAAATGCTTTTCTTTTAATTCTTTGGTATTCTCTCTTCAGCATTTTAAACTCTAATTCAGATCTTGGCCTGGGCTTTGAGATTTCGCTGTGCTTAACAGAATGTGGTCCATTTTTGTAATTTTCAAGTATTTAAGTCACACGCCTCCTTTGTCCTTAAAAAATACCACATATCAGCCCGGGTTTTGCATTTATTGGACCCATGGTTGGGGAAAAAATGGAAGGTAAATTGCTAGCTAAATGGATGGGTTGTGTATTGTTTTTAACGTCCTTTTAAAACCCAATCTGGTAAGCTGAGATAGGATCCAAGTTTAGGGGATTCCATATATCTTTTTTTTCAAGTTAGTTCATTTAGCCAAATCACAGCCTGAACCGTACTAGCCATGCAAGGACAAAAGGATAAGTATGCAATTAGATGTTGGGGAAAGGTAGGAAAATAGTTTGGGGTTGGGGTTAAACTGTGCTTGTGATACTAAGTCCATTAAGTGTAGGGCTTTTGCATAGATGAAACCCAGGGGACCAATTCTTCCACCCCTTGCCTGGTCTTCAGAGAGGGTTACTTGTAACCTGTAGGAGAGGAACGGGGGCCCAAAGGTGTTACTGCAAATTGTCCTGGGAGCAGGCTGTGTGCACCAGGCAGTGTTTCCTTCAAGCCTCTAGGGCTAGTGGAGGTACCCACCCCCTTACCACCTGACAACAGCCTGTCAGGCAGGGCAGTGCTGTTGTCCCCAGATGGGGAACTGAGGCACAGAGAGTCCAAGTGACTTGCTGAAGGTCACACAAGAAGTCCCTGGCGGAGCTTTGAATTCTGTTCTTTCGAGTCCCAGGGAGTGCCCTCACCACTGAGCTGGCCTTCCTCCCGCAGGGAACCAGTCCAGGGATGTGAACTTGCCGAGTATTGTCACTAGGGAGCCATTGGTGCCTGGACTACTGTGATGGGCTCCTTAGAAATAATTGGGGAGGACGAGAGAGACAGGGGGACATGACCAGCTGTGGCAGCAAATGTGGTACGGTTAGAGCTGGTACTAAGAGGGGGCCCAGATGAGAGAGAAGGGGATAGACAAGAGAGAGGGAGGGGGCAGTGGCTGGGAAAAAGAGAAAGTCAATAATTGGAAGACACGGAGCCCTGTGATCATTGGCTTGGGCTGAGCTAGTCTATGCAGGACATAAAGGGAGAGAATAATGGCTCAAACCCACCAATCTTCTTCCTGATCTGAAAGCAGCCAGGGGCCTCTTTTGGCGTAAAGGTGCAACTCAGAGCAGCCACAGGGTTACTATAAGTTATATCAGCCATAGTCCTCTAGGGACTTTCCACTGGCCACGGCTCACTGGGCTGCCAGGTTCTCTGGCTACACCCTTCCTGCCCCTACACTGGGAGGCTGGCAGATGGTGGCATGGAGCCAGCGGTGCCAGTTTTACAGCACCTGGAGATTCCTCCACACCAAAGGAAACTCTAGCTGTCCTAGTAGGCAGCATTTCCGGCTCCTGTGGCCTGAGTCGTGCAAAGCAGCTAGAAAAAGAGGCCAAAGATCGGGCTGATTCTCCTCTCACTATGGTTCTTACACCAGTGTAGCTTGATTGATGTCAAGTGGAGTTAATCCTGATTTACACCAGAGTAAGTGAGAAGGAGCTACTGGGGACATAAGAACCTACCTAGGGTCTGATTCGGTCAGCCTGACTGCTGAATTCAGAATGACATCTCTGGACCGCGGTGCAGTGAAGGGGGTCCAAGATGGAGAAGGGAGACAGGCTTGGGGACAGAGGGGGAGATGCGGGGCGGGGGGAAAACGCAGTCCTAAAAAGAAGTCAGGTACAGAAAGAAGGACAGATTCTTCTCTCATTAATCAGGATTAATTCCACTGAAGCCGGCAGAGCAACACCAAGGACGGTGGGAGGCCAGTGAGTAGATCTACAGAGCAATCTAAACGACAGGGGTTAGATGGATGACCCTAGAGGTCCCGTCTCACCCTATGATCCTACATCTATCTACATACAACAAGCCAGCTCCTCAGCTAGTATATGTTGATGTAGCTCCATTGACTTGACTTGACTTGACTTTCTGGGGGTGTGGGGGGGTCATGAGTAAAACGGTCACTTTCCATTTTTCTTAGTTGTGCTATTAAAGACATGGTTTTATTCTGTGTGGTGTAATTTCACCTAGAAAAAAAAACCCAGGGTAGAATTTCTTTTGCACATGAAGTCTGAGAACTTGTCCAAAAGTTTTAAACTCGCTTGAGTCTGGGAACCTCACAAAAGCTTTCCCAGTTGCACACGCACAACTGCTGCAACGTTTTGGCTTGGCTGGGCAGCACTAAGCTAACATTGTAGACCTTTCGGCCAGTCAATATTTGCCCACTGTTAAATCTGCATTTTTACCTTTCAATCATTATGTTTCATAACTGCTCAGAGTGGCTCAGATGGGAAGGGAGAGGGGAAAAAAAGCTGGATTGCCTTCCAAAGTTTTCAACAAAACCACATACGCTGTGTCTATAGACTTAAACACATAGCTAACTCCTTTGTCAATACAAGGCACTGTTCCAACTGTACACTGCTTGGCTTTCTATCAAAATGGCTTCAATATTATTAGAAATCTCCAAGGCTTACAAAGTCAAAAACTTGGACGTTTACTGTAGACATTAACAGGACTCATTCCACCGACTCATAATAAATCTTTATAACCACATATGGCTGAGTTATAAATATCATCTGCAAAGAGCAATAAAAAAAATCAGCCTACAGAAAGGTGTCTTCGTAGTTTTAAGTGTTTGATACTTTTTTTTAAAAAAGTGTTCTGTCTTTTTTTTTGCGGGGGAGGAGGGGAGAGGGATTGGTAATCAAAATGCTATATTTCAGGTAGTAAAACGGAGTTCACAATATACGGAGCTTGCAAGGTTGAAAAGCTGCCTGAAGAAATAGCAGAATCCTCAAGACCTCAATAAACATGCGTTCACTTAATTATAGTTTTGTGGAAGAACCCTCCCAAGCCTTACAATTCTGAAAAACCCCAGACGTTAGAAACTCGGTGAGGAGCTGGGTTTGAAAACCACAGAGACCTTGTCTTTTTCCTCACAATTTGCTTCCTTCGTGCCTTGTGCAGTCTGAAGCTTCCATCGGCTTGTCACTATTTCACCAGGGCAAGCTAAATCTAGTGTGCCTTGCTTTAAATATTCTAAATATAAACAAAGATGTGAAATGATACACTGAGAGCAGGTGTACAGTGAGGGCCAGGCACTTAGAAAGAAAGGAAAGTCTCCTTTATAAATCAGGATTTCTTTATGATTTAGAAGGGGGCAATAGTTTTCTTATGCTGTTTCTTTTTTCAATTAGGTGACATCAAGCATATTTCTAAAAAAAGACTGAATTAAGTTTGAAAGATTCAGACGATGGAATTATGAAGGAGCACATTTGCCATTTAATGACTTAAAGAAAAGTGGAGGTAAGTGATCGCAAGAGAACAAAAATCAGATTTGCTTTAAGCATGCGGGAGTCTCTCTCTCACTTCAGGCAGATATTACTAGATATGGATTTTTAACTTCCAACCTAAATTAGCAAGAATATATAAGCATCCCTTGTTCACAATCTCATCTGGACCAGATCCTCAACTAGTGTAAAACTGGCATACCTGTAATTTAGAGCAGTGACAGACCTAGCCACGTAGCTTTCAGGGTTTACTGTGTGTATGTAGTTTTAACATATACATTGATGTTTTACACCTGAATTGTGTGCCGCTTCTTAGCCATATACCTCAAGAGCTAATACGAAGAACTTGAAATGTAAATAGAAATATTTAAGCAGAAGCAGGACCTGTTTTAAGCTAATCAGTTGGAGTTCATATTTCACAGAATATACACAATATGTGAAGTGAATAGTTTGACATAAAAATAGAAGATCTGTAGAGGTTCATTTTAAGAAACATGGAGAAGCATTGCATTTATTTGCTTTTGCAGCATAGGTACGTGGAAAATAATAAGTATTTACCATGGAAAAATAAAAATAAATGAAAATGACATTTTTTCCACTTGTTTTAAGCAAAAAATCCCTAAAAGTGAGCATTTTACAGTCCCCCCCCCTCACACACACAAAAAGACTGGAAGATTAGGAACAAGATAGAAATCTCTCATTTAGGAGGAAAAGAAAGAGGCAATTTTGCATCCAAAAATGTGGACAATTTGTTTTGACCGGCTGTTAGTTCATAGAAAAAGAAAAATACTGTCCTCTGTCATTTTTCAGTGGTCCTATAATGTTTTTGTTCTGTATAACCAGATACAGGATTTTAAAAGAGCTGTGTTACTATAAAATAGCTACATAATGGTTTAGTATTAGTACTATCTGCTAGAATAATACATTAATGACTCCCACATTTCTCTTTCTCTATGGTATGGACAGTTAAGTGGTCCATAGGGTTGTGCTGTTAGGAATGTTCTAGAATTCTAAACATTCAATAAAAAATACAATACAACAAGCATGTGATTTTTTTAATATAATGATAAGGAAAAAACTTATAGGGGAAAAAATTCTCTCAGTCCTGGTGAGTCAAATATTCATTTACTATATCTACTGGTCAGTAAAAATCTTATTTTTATGATGATATTTTTTAGTCAAAAACCACAGTTATTTAAATACTTAGACAATAGCAAAAATGCAACCGGAATGATATTTAGCTTTGATAAATAGCTCCGGGGTTAATTCACTAACCGCATTTTCCATAGAGTTTTCCCAGACACTTTCTACACACACAATATTGTGTATTAAATCAGTAGACCATAAAAGCTTTATGGTGTACCAAATAAACACCACACATTATTAAACATTTGTCTTAATATGTTATTGGTACTAGTCCCAGCGTCCATTCAGATGAATCCTATACTTTAATAAGCATCTAAGTACATACTTACACATCTCGAAATGGCATCTTTCCTTTCTTTTTTAGATTTGTTTAGAAAATTGTTTCAATACCAGTTCAGGCTATAGAATGCAATGGCTGTGAAGGGTTTGGTGTGTGTTTACTTGCGTCCTCTTTCATAAAGGCAGATGGCTGGGTTTTTCCACCTTTTTTCCACCCTCTCACCCCAGGTAAAAAAGGAAATATTTAACCTTAACACTGTGGCTTAAAAAAATTACAAAATTTTCCAGAAATAAGGCTGCAAACCTCACTTACTGGACTATATAGGAGTGAGACAGTAAAGAGCCATCCACAACTTAGAGACTTCTTGTATTCCCTAGCTATATAGAAGGGTGGTTTAGAGTGAAATTTCTTCCAGAACTCACAAAACAGCAAAAGCCAGGAAATTCTAAGCCATTCCCTTCAATATTGAAATAATATAGTATTTATGTAGTACGAAACAGATTTCCCCCCACAGTCACAGAAAATGAAAACCAAGGACCTGCTCCAAAGCCCATTGAAGTCAATGGGAATCTGTGCTAACTTCAGTGGGCTTTGAATCAAGCCAGAAAACATTAAGTTTCCACACAAGGGTTTTTATGTATTTATCGCTAACTGGGTTTTTGACCTATTCATTAACTTATTGGTTCCCAGGGCATATATTGGTGGTAGCTGTTTTTGGTATATCTTTTTCAGCCTTCTGCTTAACCACAGCTCTTGGCTGAGAACTCTCGACGGGAAAGAATTTTTTAAAAAGATCTTTCCCAGCAGATTCGTTTTTTCAAAATCCACGGCCAGATTTTTTAGGGGACCTACATAAGGGCCAGCTATCCCTGGTGCCAACTGTCATGATTTCATCACAAGGCTTGTGGTATCTGGTATTTTTCTTAAAGCCCTAGCTCCTGAAGTCTGTGATGACCGGTGCGTGTGATGCCTTCCTACTCCCTGTGGCTCATGTCCTGATTCCTGCCCTGAACTCCACATTCCAATTCCTGTGTGCATGTGTACATAGCGTTGGGTGTGCGCAGTTACTCAGGGCCTGTTGCTACCTACCTGACATACGGAGTGTTCTGTTTGTTCAGACTATTGCTGATTTAACTGGTTCATGTTTGATCAACCACCTATCCATCTCTTGCTTCAATTTCCTTGTATTTTACGAGAGCTTTCTGGGGTGCAGCAGAGCACTGTGGCAATGAGTACTTTGATTCTGCAACCCAGGGTGCCTGCACATCCTTTGTCTGTTGACTGGCGATAGTTCCAAAAACTCCAAATAAAGTATGTGCAGATCCTGCAACTCTCCAAAGCTGCAAGATTACCCTTGCTGCAGAAGGCTTAGGCTGTGACGGCATTGATATTCATGATGGACTCCAGGAGCCCAAGTCCTCCTCTGGTGGAACCATGCAGCACGTCAACGAGTATTTTGGGACTGGAGGTTCCATCCTACTAAAGAGGAAAACGTTGGTTTTTTTTTTTTTTAAGCTCACCAGCAACCCAAGAAAGTGACAAAGAGTCCTGTGGCACCTTATAGACTGCTTTGGTGGGTGAATACCCACTTCGTCACCCACAAAAAGCTTATGCTCCAGTACGTCTGTTAGTCTATAAGGTGCCACAGGACTCTGTCGCTTTTTACAGATCCAGACTAACACGGCTCCCCCTCTGATAGCCAGCAACCCAATGAAACCATATGTGAGGGTGCATGTCATTTATGGTGGCTGGCACAGGACTGTGAATGTAGGGGTGTTAGGATCAGCACGCTCTGGGATACTTTTCTGATTGGCACATCAATGACTCCCTGAGTGACTAGGTACCGCTAGAATTCCATCTTTTGATGCTGTGGTTGCTAAGATTGAAGCATTTGAGAGGGCTGGGGTTGCAAGGGGCACTGTGTCTCAGACTGCTGCTACCTTTGTCATCAGCTACTCCTCTGCTTCCATTGCCCTAAGTCATATGACTCTACCACAGCCAAAGCTCCTCCCTGTTTCCGCTGTGGTACTATGGATCACGTAGCCAATTTCACTGCCTGCCCAGCTAGGACTGCTGCATTCCAGGCTTGTGGGAGGGAAGGACACTAAGTTAACATGCCACGGTCCACTGGTTCACAGGGATAGGCAGCCTGAAGTCCATACCGTAAACGTGGTGCACCGAGACCACCTTTACCAGGGCCCCTGTTTCCTGTAGGATGACCTCCAGTGCTCTCCGTTGTGGGGGAAATCTGCAATGGTTACCGAAAGTTTTGGTTTTTGCGGTGACAATTAGCATTTTTCTCCCACAGTTATCGTTATCAGCAACGAGAAGAAAATTGCTTTGGCCCTTCGAAATGCACTCCTAACTTATCTTTATTGTAAGACACCTGGCACCAGCTTTCACATCAGCTAAGCGAGATGGCTCCAGTGCCCAGGTGAGAAAGACCCACCAGCCGTTTGAAAGATGCGCCCGCGCGCAGCACCATGGAAATTACTAACAGCTGAGTGTTGTTACCAATGTACTGGCTCTGGAGGATTTTGTGTCATTAGAAACAGCGTGACTTGTAAGTCCAGTCACATTGCTCTGAATCATCTTCCCTAGGGCAGAGCCTGGAGAGGAAATTCCATGAGCAGCTCTCCTATGCAGAAGGCATCTCAGCCACCTCCAGTCTCCTCCTACTTCACAGCCTCTGGAGGACACACTGGGCGCACAGGACCTATGGTGGAGAGGGGATGGAGACTGGAGTAGGGCAGTGGTAATGGCATTTCACAGAGCCACTAAACCTGGGGGTGGGTTTTCCCTAAGACAGCAAACCCTTCCTGCTCTGCCCAAACAAAGGGCAGGAGAGGAGGGTCATTATGGATTTGGGAAGATTTGCATGAGGGTTGAGGGTTGTCTGGTCTTCTATACAAACTACTACAATTTTAACCTTGGTTATAGAAACTACCCTAAGACATTGTGTGACAAGGCTTTGTGCGCAAGACTTCATTGTCAATCTGATCTGAACAGCCTCCCCAAGGCCAAAGACAAAAAGGGGGTGGCAAGTGGTAACCATTGGAAGAGAATCCAGGAACGCTCAATTTTGGGCTGTATAAGTAGGGGCATTACCAGCAGATCAAGGGACATGATCATTCCCCTCTATTCGGCATTGGTGAGGCCTCATCTGGAATACTGTGTCCAGTTTTGGGCCCCACACAAAAGAAGGATGTGGAAAAATTGGAAAGAGTCCAGCGGAAGGTAACAAAAATGATTAGGGGGCTGGAGCACATGATTTATGAGGAGAGGCTGAGGGAACTAGGATTATTTAGTCTGCAGAAGAGAAGAATGAGGGGAGATTTGATAGCTGCTTTCAACTACCTGAAAGGGGGTTCCAAAGAGGATGGATCTAGACTGTTCTCAGTGGTAGCAGATGACAGAACAAGGAGTAATTGTCTCAAGTTGCAGTGGGGGAGGTTTAGGTTGGATATTAGGAAAAACTTTTCACTAGGAGGGTGGTGAAGCACTGGCATGGGTTACCTAGGGAGGTGGTGGAATCTCCTTCCTTAGAGGTTTTTAAGGTCAGGCTTGACAAAGCCCTGGCTGGATGATTTAGGTGGGGATTGGTCCTGGTTTGAGCAGGGGGTTGGATTAGATGACCTCCTGAGGTCCCTTCCAACCCTGATATTCTATGATTCTATGAATTGCATGGCTTACAGATGTGTGGAGTAGGAGTTGCTGCAGCTCCTAGGAGAGAGTGATGCTGGAAGTAGCAAGACGTTGAGGTGGGGGCAAGACATCTGGAGAGCACTACTGAAGATGTATACTTACAGGTCTACAGCAGCTGATAGTCTCTAAATCTATGAGGGACTGATTTGAGATGTGATGCAACTTGAATCTGGTCTGTATTTCATAGAAAGAGCTAATAGTACTAAATGGTGCAGGCTTAAAAACAGGCATGGATGTAATAGATTGTGTTCAGAGAGAGATGCAAAAGAAGTAAGTGGCACAAATTTATTTCAGGCCAATACACGGTATATCATGCCACATCATGCACTCTGTAACGAGTGCAGCAAACTCACTGTGGACTAAGTCACGATAGGTCAAGCAATGAGTATCAAAAAGCAGTAAAACAATTTTCACAAACTTGAGAAGTTTTGCAAGAGTGGCATGATTAGCACGGACACAAAAATATCAATTCAACACCAACTGTCACGTCTGTGCTCCTTTGTGGAGCAGAGCGATGGAAACCTACAACAGAAACGGATAAAAGCAACTCATGCCCAAATAAGTGCCTCTGGAAGATCTTTAGAATTCACTGGAAAGAGTCTTTTGCAACATCAAAAATTCTAAAGAGGAAGCCAACCTAAAGCATGGTGATAAGATAGACAAACTTGAAGCTGCTACCAACAGGACTTCCACATCAAGTGATAACATGCACACCAGCTGGAAACAAGGACAGAAAGAAGCCAGATCCATCAATGTGACACTCAGAAGCTTGAACAGACCAGCACAAGACAGAAATAAGTGGTGGAAATTGATGTTTGCCCTACACCACCCGATGGCCATGCTCCTTCTTTAGCCTGTTGCACTGAGTGGTAAGGACACGGAAGTGGAGCTCTGGAAAACTAACTTCTATTCCTACCTCTGCTGTGAGAATGTGGTTAAGCTGCTCCCCCTCTGTCTGTCTTGTCTGTTTCAAACGTATGCTGTTCAGGGGAGGGACTGGGTTCCAATTGGAACTAGTGAAAGTTTTGGACAGAAGTTTTCGGTCAGAAAATGCAGTTTTGTCAAAAATAAAGAGATGTTTCTTTAGACTAAATTGTCAAAACAATTCATTTCAGGGCCATACGATTCATTTTCGCATTATATGGTTTGAAATCAAAATATGGCTTTTACCATAGCAAAGTGAACCGTTGTGACACTATCACAATGAAGTGATTTGATACTATTGAAACAAAACATTGCAATGTTTCCAAATCAGGTTTTTTTTAGCATTTCCATTCCCTGATTTTTTAAATTTTGTCCTATTTGGGATGATTTTTTTTTTCTAAATAGTGGAAGTTCCTGTAGGATGAAAATTCTGTTGTTGAACCAGTTCTACTTAGGTGTCTATAGGGCACCCTGCAGAATGGGACCCGCTCTTGGCGCCTGTAGATCCAATGGCACTATAAATAGCAACAAGGAAAGGTAACTTGTGGGGGTGCAACATTTTGGAGACGTTATGAAAAAGGGTAACAATTTGTGGAAATTTGGAACTGCGGCATGCTGAATACGTGGACGGAGTTATCCTCAGGAACACAAAGATTAAATTGATAGTTCCAGGCTCTGAAATAGAATCCCAGAACCATAGGGTTAGGAGGGCCCGCAAGGGTCATCTAGTCTCACCCCCGGCCAAGATGCAGGATTTGTTGTGTCTAAGCTAGCCAAGACAGATGGCTCCAGCCTCCTTTTGAATACGTTTCTATGTCCCTTACTTGGGGCCAGAGTCTCAACTGGCTGAAACTGGTGTAGTTCCATTTTAGTTAGTGAATTCAGTGGAGTGCTTGGTACCAGCTAAGGATCTGACCGTGAACCTTTACTTTGGCTAACCGGTCACTGAAGAAAATGGAATTCTGCCTAAATAAAGCCTTCTGGATTAGGCTCAGAATAGATAAGTGCAGTTCAAGGAGGAGTATGATGAAAGGGACTCTCAGGAGCGTGCATGATACCAGCAATCAGGATTTAAATCGAATTGGCTTCTTAAGTGTTTCCTAAGACTCTGATTCCGCTGCTAGTGCTCACATTAAGCAGTGCCTTACCTCGCGAGTGTCCCCACGTCAGTCAATGGGTCTGCTCCTCATGGGACCGGGTACTATGGGGGCTGAACAAAGGTGGCAAGAGCTGACCCTAAATAAAAATACAAGTTTCATGGTTCAGCACAAACACAGAACAGTGGGTCAAAGATTAGATATCGGCTTGTCTGTCTCATGCGTGAGTGACTGACAGAGGGTACTTTCTCATTCTAAACTGGTTTTTAAAAAGCCCATCAACTAAACTACCAATCTGTA
Organism: Malaclemys terrapin pileata; assembly: GCF_027887155.1. Lineage (NCBI taxonomy): Eukaryota > Metazoa > Chordata > Testudines > Emydidae > Malaclemys > Malaclemys terrapin. The sequence continues at coordinate 4,604,640 of NC_071507.1, forward strand.
CCATAATTCAGGGTGATTTTGTTCAACTGCAAATTACACAGATGCCATGAGAGGGGTAAATAGGTCTGAGGCAGAGTCAGCTGCTCTTTAGTGAATACTGAGTTGTTTAGGTGGCTTTGTGAAGCAGTTTCCCACTTTATTCAGGATTAAATCTAATGGTTTTAATCAACAGAGCTTAAAAATTCTCCATTGTGAGATTCATTTGACCAGGTTACAGAAAACAAGTCAACATTTATAAGCAACTTTAGTGTATTTTCTCTCTGTCTCTTTGAAATGCCACTACTGATATTTTTGCTAAAACGAAACAATCATGTTTAAGGTCTGTGACTATGAAAACTAAGTCTGTTATTTAGACATTTCGTTTCCATAAGCAAATTACAACAGAGTGTCACAGATGCTTAATATGAGAAGGCACAATCGTGCACTAAGCCGTAGAAGTTTTCCACAAAAGTAATGTATACCAGAGGTTTTCCTGGCAGAGATCTATTTGATATACATTGTATCCACTTTGTATCATTTAGGCTATTATTCCCTAAATATATATATTTTAAAGTTCTAAGTGTTAGGCTGTCAATAGTAATAAAAAACCCAGAACATCTTCCTTCTTTTCTTACCAGCCTGCATAAATAGCTGTCAAATCTGGAAGATCTTAAATAAATGCACACATTTTTGTAGTCCATCATTCTTATTTTATTTGTCAGAGAAATGCGTAAAATATTTTTTTATAAACCAAGCAATCCCTAAAAAACCCTCGTCCTTAATTTTTTTTAAATTAAAGCACAAGAGATATGTGTATCTGAGCAAATTCAGATGTTTAAAAAGTCAGTTGAGATGGAAAAAAAATGAAACCGCAAAAAAATCTTCTTTCATTCATTTGGATAAAACTAAATGGAAGTTACCATTATGAACACGGATTAAAAATGAAAAGGTGGTTATTTTTAATGTTAGTACCACTGGAATGCTAAACTTAATGACATTTGATATTCAGAAGGTACTGTATTCACACTTTACTATTATTTTAAGGCTTCAGAAATTTGACTTTCAGCAACTTACTCGTGAAACAAAAACTGAGCTGTGCTTTATGAAATCTGGAAGTCTGCGCTAATGAAGATCTCACGGAAAGCAACTTGTAGGCATATGGATCCCATTTGTAACTAGTGGTGAGAATATACAGGTCAGCCTACACTTTGGTGTCTGTCTATCCATCTGTTTTCACATTACTTGCAAATTATAGAATCCTCCAGACCCAAATGATCATAAATCTCTACTAGGAGCATGTACACTTTTCCCATCTGTCATAAAACAATGAATTAAATTCATGCCTGTCAAAATACGCTGCTGCGAATTCCCCTTATTCTGCCACAGGAGGAATACAAAGCTCCATCTCATCGCTGTAATTTATGACCTCCTTGGGAGATTTGGGTGATTAGGGGTTGGCCCACCAACACACAGAAAAACAGTAGGAACTCCAATAACTCCAAATGGAAATCTTGGGTCAAATTTATCAAACAAATCAGAGAGAAATCTATTTCTGTTTGGAGAAGGAGGAGATATATTACATGTTTAGTATAGGAATACAGCTTTGGAACATTTGGCTATTCGGTATTTGTGAGTTTTGGAATTTCTAGCTTAAATAGTATCACCAAAGGACATGTGATGTATTAGACATGAGCCCATTTTTAGCCAAATAAAATATACAACTGCAAGCAAAGAGGTTTTTCAGCGTTAACAACAACATATTTGTGCAAATGATGTAACTGAAAAATTTCTAGGTAGGATTAAAAAAAAAGCAGAGTTTTGAGTACTGGAAAAATACACTGGGACAAAAATAAAGCACGTTAGACATGGACAACAAAAACAGAACAAAAAAAAAAAAGGCTAGAGGCGATTAGGAACAGTTATTCCACTCACATTTATACTGCTGCTTCCAATTTTGTATTTATACAGTTTCTTTTTACATCAAAATAAGAAAAAACCCACCAGTAATAGGAAACACCAATATTCATGCTGTTTTGTACCAGAAATATCGGTTGCTGTCAGAGATGTGCTGAAAATAAATGTGGGGTGGGGAGGGGAGGTGTAAACAAGTTTGCAGGCTGCAAAGTCATAAGGGCGAATTGCCATTTGCCCCAAGGCAGCAAGCCAGACCATATTGGAAGGGCTGGTCTTCACAATGGCCTGAAGGCATTCACTCCATTTAAAACGCAACCCCCACACCGGATAAATGGTGGATTTGGCTATGAGAAGCCAAGTGATAAGATCCCAGGATATCTGGCGTATTGCAAGTCTCTTTCGTACCAGACAGGAGATTATGATATACTTTTTAATAACTGGATGTTGCCGCAAGGGTAAAATCCACTGGTCTCTGAAGGAGTACAGCAGAATGGCCATTGTTCCACTACAGAGGAACCAGGAAAGTGGCCCCGGAGGGCTCTGTAGCTGCTGTATACTATGCAGCCACGTTCCATGGAGTAGGGCTCCTTTCGTGGGTGCAATGGGGGGGTTGCAGGGGATCGAGGGAACGGCAAAGGTATAACCAGCCCGTACAATTATGCTTGCATCCACAGGGCAGGTGGGTGTACAGCCAGCATAGCTCAGGGTTTATAGTAAAAGCCTTTGTTTAGCTACTCTGGAGCCCTGTCCATCCTTCCCCTCACCCCGCTTTGCACTGGATCCTCGTGCAAAGTTGCTTCACATCTGTTGAATTCAAATTCTTCTTTCCAGAAGAAATAAAAGGACTAAAAGCAACCCTCGCTCACCTGAGTAGCTCGAACCCTTGGGAATAGTGCCTGGACTATTTCTGTGAGTAAGGGTCTGCACATCAAACCCTGTATTCTGATCAGACAATCCACAGACAATGTCAGTGCAATATGAGGAGACACCATACACAAGCCTACATCTCAAACATCATGCAAGTTACCGCTCCGCTATTCTTTACAGTCTGCCATCTCAAGAAAGAGACAGCCGATGCAGAAGGGGTTCTGAGAGGTGCAACAAAAATGGAAAGACGGCCACAGGAGAAGAGATTGAAAACCCTGAGAAAGTTTAGTTTAGAGAGGAGATGAATAATAATTCCTTGTTCTCTGACATAGCAGTTTTCATTTTACAGCTGGGTAAACTGAGGCACGGGGGGGGGCAGTGATTTGTCCAAGGCACCCTAAAGGCCAGTAGCACAGCTAGAAATAGAACTTAGGTTCCTGAGTCAGAATCCAGTGCTCTATCCAATAGGCCATACTGCTTCTCTGTAGAGGCACACAAAATAATGCATTACATACGCACTAGGGTCACCTTCTCATGAAACAAGAACAAGGAGAAATTGAATCAAATTGAAAGGCAGCAGATTTAAAACTGTTAAAAAGAAACACGTTTCTATACAATTCACATGTAGCCCACACTACTCATTGCCACGGGATAGCAAAGAGCAGGAGCCTTGCAGGGTTTTAGAAAGGATTTGATACTTTTATGGACGAGACCATCCACATTACTGCAAACAAAACTTTTTATGGAAGAAATGTATATAAAATTTCATGCTACATAAGCCAACCAGTGATTGAGGGGGACATAGGAAGCAATTTCCCATATGGGCAAATTTTTCTAAAATTGTCCACTCCAGATTTCTTGCATGTTTCTAGTTACTGCCCACTCTTGGAGACCGGCTGCCAAGTTGTGAGCTAGGATGGCAGTTCCTATAATCCTCCACCACTAGCGTAAGCAATGGTCTCTTTTGGCTTTAAAAACCGATGGATCTAGTGTTGTTTACTGCCTTTCTTTTCAGATCTAGTGAATGAAGGCGATTGTACGTGATGTAGTACTGTGTTCATCTTGGGCCAAGTGCTGCTCTCTGTGGACCTGATCCAAAGTTCTTTGATGTCAAGCCCATTGACCAGAATGGGCTTTGCATAGGCTCCGCTATATGCGTACAACCCCAGTTACCACATTCATTAATTTCATTGGAACGCACAGCAATAACTGAGGGCAGGGTTTTGTCTGACATCTGTCTAGATCAAATGCATGAAAAGTAACACCTGAGGATTGACAAGAAGTTCTCCTAATTGCACTCCTTTAAGTTCTATGGGAGAAGTAACTTACATAATTTAACAACACTGGTTTATTGGTTCACACTCAATAAAATAAGCTGCTGTTATTTATACTGTGGCTTGGGGTTTTTTTTAATAGGGACAATAATAGTTCTTCCAATGAAGCCTCCATTACCTGTGCAAACTGTGCACAGAATATGCACTGCAACCTGTTTAGCTTCTGTGAAGATTTATTAAAACAAGAACATATGTTTGGAAGGGAGAAGACTATGTTTTTGCCATCTGCAAGACTTTTCCATCCTTTCCAACTGCAGGGTTATATAAGCTACTGTTCTTGCACCTCAGTAAAAGTTACAACATACAGGCCTGCCACAGCTGTGCGAGTTAAAAAACCCACACCTTAAGGGACACTATACGTTTAAATTCCTTCTGAATAGACAGGTGGAAAGACAGCAAAGGTTTGCAAAGAGTGTGGAACACCCAGCTGTGCCCACTTGATTAGGGAGGCACAGCACTTTTGAAAATCAGGCAACTTCAATGCCCAAGTATCTGAGCTGGGCATGAAATGTTTCTTGTCCCATGAACATTTCTGAGATTTAAAAAAAATGCTCTTGTCCCAAATTGGAAGGAAAAAGTTGAAATCTCAAGTTTTCATCAACCGAAAATAAAACAAACAAACAAAAAAAAAGGTTCAGTTGAGATCAAAATGTTTCATTGAGATCATTTCATACCAGCTTTTATTTTTCATTGTTTTTTACTATACTTAACATCAGTTTCAAAATAAAAAGTGGCTTTGGACAAGAAAACTGAAACTTTAAAAAAACCAACAACCTTGAAACAGATCATTTTGACGCTTGTGTTTCCAAAATTTTTTTAAGATGAGAAATTCCCCGAAACTGCAAAAAAAAAAAGGATCGGATTCAAATTGCCGTTATCTCGGGAAAATAATGTTTCATCGAAAAATTCCCAACCAGCTCTCATAAATATGGCTTTCGGAGTCCAACTTCAAATATCCATCCCATTACACAGCCAATATTACCAGTCAAACCAGCTCCCAAACCAACTGGTCCTAGGATTGTCAGCAGTGAAGATTGAACTCAGGTCTTGCATGTTTTAGAGTATAAGCCTCCATCAATGGCTTTATGTGCACTAGCTACCCCTAGAGGGTAACAGAGTGCCCCGTTGAGTGAACATAGGTTCCACGGAGAACAGCTATTATTTCTGTTATGTTTTCCTGTTGTCTATAGGCCCCTTCACCAAGCCACACACAATCCTGCCTAAAATTAGTCAGTTTATACACTGGGAAAATATGTAGTTATTTTAAAAGAAACCCTAGTAATCTTTATAATGTAAGAGGAACATATACCACCTTCCCCTGTCTGGTTCCCCCTCTCACATTCCATCTTTTCTGCAGCCACGTACCTGCCTCATTGCCTCTTCTTGTACCTTAAAGGCTACCCAGTAACTTCAGTGTGGTTCCAGTCCAGTTGAGAGTGGGTCTCAATTCTTTTATTCCAACTTAAATATATAGCTGCCCCGCCATCACATCTGCATCAACTAAATGGTGTTAGGGGAACAAAACCACATGTATCCATTAGAAATAACACATGGGAAGGTGGGTGGTGTGTGCAAAGTAAAAGCTTCTCTGTGAGATGGCCTCACTCCAAGGTGGGGCCGCACTAGTGGGCACGGGCACTGACTTTTAGTTCCGCTGGTTGGTGTCCCACACTGGCTCCTTCACCCCCTCCTGCCTCCCACCTGTTGCTGCTCGCTCCTTTCTGCCCCCTCCTGCTTTAAGGACAGTGAGGGGATGGGGCAGAGAGGAGCAAGGGGCAGGACAGCCCTGCTCAACAACTGATTGGCAGCCAGCCCCAGGGCCACCAGAGCAGCAGCCCCGGCCCGCCCGGTGGGTGTTGGGCATCCCCTATTTTTTCCTCCATGGGTGCTTGTGCCCCTGAGCACCCACAGAGTCAGTGCCTATGCGTGGGGGGAGGGTAAACTATGGGTCCAATTTTTTCCAGTGTAGATGCATCCAAAAAAAAAAAAAATAGGCAGATCAGGTGTCTTTAAAGTACCTGGTAGCCACATACCGACTTCAAGTTATTCTCAGTTTCCCTTTTCAATCTGTGTCCCAGGACGAGACATCTGACTGCTGATTCACGAATTGTGTTGGGTAAGGCTACAGACTCGTAAAACTAACACTGTTCTCCCGTCTGTGCAGATGCACCGATATTAATTAGGAGTTACATACATGAGGTGACAGAACAGACTAAATGGGCCCAATCCATCCATGGTGTGAATTCCGGGCTTTTGTTTTCTTTGGGCCACCAACAAACTTGGTCTCCAACTTGACAGCTAATTGTGGCAATAAGCCACAGCCCTTAAAAGGAACAAACACTGAAGTGTGTGAGTTTTATCAGTAGCCATTTGTGTGGAGAAGACAAGCCTTTCAAGCTACTTGTGCAAATAAATATTTGCCAGAGCGGCTGTATGGGAAGTGTGCCTGCTGCCATCGTGAAAGGTCTTTCAGTGATGAGACGTGCGTGGGGCAGAAGGAATGAGGCTGGTTGAGGAGCAGGATAAATCAACTTAAATAGAATAAGAATTAGCAGCAGCAAGAATATGGCCCGGGTGGCATGCGTCATGAAACATGGAATCAAAGTCCCTTTCCAAGTTCATCGAAGAACAAAGCTACAACCAGCTAGACAGACAAGCATCCCTCCATGCAACTTGAGTTCCAGCCTTGTCTTTTGTTTACGAGGGCCTCCGCCCTTTCTGGAATTGTAGTCATTACACAGACACATTGAGTAGCTAACCGATGTTCTAGCAGTATACATACCATTGTATGTTGGCTATACCTGCCATCATCAGCAATGCAGCGAAGTTGTCCCTAACCTGACAGCAATTCAGATCCTTGGGATACAGCCTACGCGTGGGGCAACTGTGTGAAACAGGACCAGTTGCCGATTCCTCTCGGCCACCGATATAATAAAGGGTCTTTATTGTCTGAAACAACAAGGGTATCCTGCAGATTACCAAGCATCCTCTGTGCAGTCCTAGCTTCGGATGGATATCCCAGGACCTCATGGGCTGGCTGGACCTTTGCAGGTGTCCAAGTTGGATTAAATTAATTTGGATCAAATTTAAAATAAAATTGTGAAAAAGTGTCAGACATTTTTACAATCCTCCTGCCTGTTTTCTGACCAGCCCTAGAGCTGACTAAGGGGGGATATGATCGAGGTATATAAAATCATGAGTGACATGGAGAAAGTAGATAAGGAAAAGTTATTTACTTATTCCCATAATACAAGAACTAGGGGCCACCAAATGAAATTAATGGGCAGCAGGTTTAAAATAAATAAAAGGAAGTTCTTCTTCACGCAGCGCACAGTCAACTTGTGGAACTCCTTGCCTGAGGAAGTTGTGAAGGCTAGGACTATAACAGCGTTTAAAAGAGAACTGGATAAATTCATGGAGGTTAAGTCCATTCATGGCTATTAGCCAGGATGGGTAAGGAATGGTGTCCCTAGCCTCTGTTTGTCAGAAGGTGGAGATGGATGGCAGGAGAAAGATCACTTGATCATTACCTGTTAGGTTCACTCCCTCTGGGGCACCTGGCATTGGTCACTGTCGGTAGACAGGATACTGGGCTAGATGGACCTTTGGTCTGACCCAGTATGGCCGTTCTTATGTTCTACCCCCATCCTGATTTTTCACACTTGCTATCTGGTCACCCAAAGTGTACTCCTCTTTCCATATGTCCTATGCAAATTTGTCAGGGATACCTCACATTTTCCATACCAGCCCTTATAAAGAGGGTTCTTTGGTCACTTAACTATGAAACACAGGAACAAAATGACTGGCCATCGTCCCTTACCAAGGCAGATCTTGGTGAGGAGACAAATAAGGGGAAAGTGGTTTGTTAACAGTTCCTAACCTGCCTGAGCCAGAACCTGAACTGGTGCAAATCAGCATCGATCCACTGAAGTCAGTCCGTGAAGTTACCCTGGTTTACAGCCGGGCAGGAGGTGGCTCTCTAGAGAATGTGAGGAAGGCATTTTTGATGGACTAATCAGAAAAACTGCGTTTCCATTCGGGGAAAAAATTCAAGTTTTGAAAAATTGAATCCCAACCCAGGACAAAATTTCAATTTTTTTGGAAAAAAAAAAAAAAATTCTGAAAAACCAAAGCATTTGTTCTGGGTCCAAATATTTCATTTCAAGAAATCTTTTCCGTTTTGATTTTAATCCTGAAGGATTTTTACTACAAAATAAATTTCTAAATGAAGATTCAACATTTTTCATTCTGAAAAAATAAAAAAGGGTCAAAAATCCTGTTTTTACATTTTCAAAACCAGTTTTCTTTCACTCTTTTGGAGCAGTGGTTAGGGCAGCTGTGTGGGGTGCAGAAGATCCAGGTTTGAATCTCCACTCAAGCAGGGACTTGATACCAGCTCTTTTGCAGCCTGGGTGAACATCCTAGCCACCCTGCTATAGGCTTTTCTGGGGTGAGGGGCTCTCACAGCCTCTCCTGTTGAAGTGGTTCGATTTACTATCAATACATAAACATTCATGAGGCCAGAGCAAGAGTGTGAGTCTATAACCTGGTGATTAAGCAACCTGGGAGAAAGGATGTGGATTCAAATCCCTCCTCTGAATCCAGCAGAGCAAGGGGGCTGATGAAGGGGGAGGAAGAAGTGGTTCATAAGGAGCAGAGTGTAATTGGCTGTCAGGGAGAAGCTGACGTTGAGTTATTTATTGCACACTTCACCATATGATCTGAGCTCTGTCTAGTCATGCATTAAGCAACGTGACTAACATCTGCCTCGTGTTTGTTCTCTCATCCTCTCCGCAGGAGAAGGCACGCACAGTGGAGTGTCTTGTTTTGGTAGGGTTTTAGGGGAGGCATTAGTTTTGTTTCTTTTTTTAAAAAGATACACATGTTGCTATCATGTAACGAAGGCAAGGTCAAAGAAATGCTCCTTGCAATTGGAGAGAAAGGTTGGTAAGGGTTGGGAGGGTCATTGCCAGGAGGGCTCAAACTTTGCTCAGTCAGGGCAGAGAGCTTTAGAAATTGCCCCTATCCACCAACCCAAATAAGTAGATTATATTTCTCCTACAACAACTGAAGCAAGATGCATCAATACATTGTGTGCTGCTCCAGCCTCCATTTCATAGGCAGATTCTGCTCATCGTGAAGAGTGCCTTGTTCCATGACTAAATCCCACTGAAATCAACAGGCTCAACTCCTGAAGTAAGGTGCTACTCAGCATAAGCATCAGAATCTGGCCCTCAGTTATTTTTCAAGGTACCTTTTATATTTATCCTGTTTACATTTAGACACGAGAGAGAAAAAAAAGCCACTTGTAACCAAAATGTAAGACACTTAAAGTTTTCTGCTTCAGTCATGCAACTCAGGCGTACAAACGAGCTCCAGGTTTTATATTCAGTTCATTCTTCATCCTCTCTTTCTTGGCTTGCTTATGCGAGCTTAGCTTCCATCAAAACGATGTCTTAATTAAATCTGAAAAATGGACATTTGACTTTACTTTACGTGATGATTTCATCCTGCCACGGATATAAATTTAAGTTATACAGAACAGACATGCCCATTATACACAGCCCACTCCTGAATTTTTTTTTTAAATATATATTATTTGTTCAGATCTTCAAAGTGTTTGTTTTCATCATGTTTTTAAAAATCTTTCAGTTTGAATTGAAGTGATAACCCACACACGAGTTCCATCCCTCTGCCTTTAACTATACGGGGCTCTTGGAATTTACTTTTAAGAAGAAAAACACCCCAACTTATTGGCTGTAATTGGGAGTACCCTTGAAAATGTTAAGCTACTGCAGAATGTCACTGCCTGTGAACGCCGTAGCATTTCATGCCATGGAGCATATTTCACTAGTGCTTCAGAGGCATGTCTAAATAATTAGGGGCCAATCCAAAGGCACTGGAAAGACTCCCATTGAGTGAATCTGGCCCTAAGTTCTTACCTGGGTGCTCACAAACATGACTGGGTTATTCCACCCAGAGTGATAAGGCAGCATGATTGCTGTTTTACAGATGGGGAATTGAAGTGCCGGGGCCTTGATCCAAAGCCCAGGAAGAGACTCATTGACTTCTATGGGCTTTGGGTCAGACCCAGAAAGATTGAGATCCAGATCTTCAGCGGGATGCAAGTGCCTAAGTCCCATTGAGCTAGTCACCTAAACCTCTGAGGATCTGGACCGGAGCAGCTTGTCAGTGGCAAAGCTAGCTGGTGGCTCCAGATGTCCCAGTTCAGTACCTTACTCATGAAATCATCATTCAGTGTCACGGGGTGTTTTTACATCATGGCATCTCAAATGAGTGATTTTTGCATGTGTTTTTAAAAATGCTGCCTTGCGACTGATGTGTCCACAGGACACACACTTTTTTTTTTTTTTTTTTTTTTTTAAGTAAGTCCAACTAAAAAGTCCTCCCCCTGCACACACACAACTGTAGCTTGCTGCATATTTTGGATCTTTAGGTTTCTAGCAAATCTGTCTGCTGCACCTCTCCAAGATCCCTTCTCCTCCAAATAGGGAACAGAGGCTGTTAAAATGTGGAAAATTAAGAAAATGCAGAACACATCATTAAATCAAATACTCAGGAAGCTGTGGCAATCTTTCCTTCCAGTCACATAAGGTCCACTCTAAATGAAATCTATAGTTTAATTATTTCCAGTTTGGATACTCCCCAACGTGCACAAGGGAACCTCAACTGTGCACTGGAGAGTAAGAGGAAAATTGGGTGGTTAAAAAAAAAGAATGTTGTAGCTAATGTGGAACAGTTGCATGTTCTATTCCACATTGCCCTGAGCAAAAAACACTCTTCCTTTTATTTTGGAGAAAAAGCAATTGATTTCTCCTTGCAGTCCAGCGACTGGACTCGCATTCTGTTTACTCATGAGCTCTGACAGGTTTACCCGGAGCAGCTTTGGGAACCAGCTGTTCTCCTGGTAACCACAGTGGCTGTAATTCTTTGTAGTCGCAAGGCTAACGTATAATGATCCGCTGGCCTTTCATGATGCTAGGCAGGCAGAAGGAACTGTTGACATATTTTATTTTTGGCATAGCATTTCCAATTACAGAGAGTGGAAGAACTATGAACTTTTATTCTGCACCCTGGCCCCCCCTTCACCAGACATTCATCAGGTTGCATGTAGCAGGCAAAGTCACTTAAATTCTGCCTCTCCGAAGACTTGGACGCCTGCCGACCATTTCTTTTTTTGTCATTTCTGACCCAATGAGAATCTAGCTGGAGTCTTTTAAAGGGCAGAGGAATCTATAGGCTTGCCAGTTAAACTACCGTGATGGCTCACACGCGGGATGGAACGAGTGAAAACCACAGAGCAGTATGCAATATCGTGTTCCAAACCTTGTCGAGCGAGTGCTGATTTGTTGAGGGGTAGAGAGGCTTTTTACAGGCCTGTTTAATTTGAGGAGGATTTTTTCCCCTCTCTCGGCATAATACTCTGACTTTCTGACAAATCTAGGAACATTTAATGCACAGCAGTGCCACTAAGCCATTTGTTCAGAGTGTACCACAGATCCCAGAATTTTATCTAGGTTTATGCCTGCTAGTCTCTCTAGCCACAGAAAAATACATTCAATCCTGAACAAATCTGCAGCTGCCTGGGGCCGTGTCTACATGACAGACCCTATCACAGCACACCTATACTCGCCGATCCCCCAGTGTAGATCCACCTTAGCTTGGACAACTGTAGCTAAATTGACTGAAGCACTCTGACAGCATAGTGGCATCAGTAGTGAGGGTTTTGCCAGGATACTATGTCAGCTAGGGGGTGTCTTCCCCCCGGCCACAATTCTAGCCAACATAGCCACGCCAGCATAACTTTGTAGCTCAGACCAGGCCTAGGACTGGTACTGTATTCGACATGACGGCCTTATGCAACTTCATGGCAACACTGGGGAATGGAACTCATCCGCCAGTTCCCTTTCCCCCCACGTTCAAAAGAAAAACACCCAGGATCCTATAAATGAAGCTAAAGCACTGTTTAATTCATGGGTTCTTAACCTGGGGAGGGTGGGTCACACACAGGTTTCAGGGCATCCCGACCACTCTCACTTTCTTTATGAATAGAGGGGAGGAGAGCTACTGCAACTCATGGGAGGAGGATCGCAGAGATCTCGATGTCGGAAGAAGGAGCCATGGTGGGGAAAAGTTGAGCACAGCAGAGGTAAATGAGAGCAACAGAGGGTGCATGACCGTTCAGCAGTATTGATTCAAGAGAGAGCTGGTCAGAAGTATTTTCTGGTAAAATTTTGAATGTTTTTCCCCAAAAATGGATGGAAAAGTCTCTCTTTCATTAAAACCAAGACACTATTTTTTAATTTTAGGTTTGGGGATTTTCAATCCCCTCCTCTATCTTTTCTCCACCTCACCCCCATCTTACCACCGGAAGAGAGGGAAATAAAGGGAGAATGAAGGAGGGAAAATGGAAAGAAATTGGTGGAAGTGAAAGTTTTCCCTTAAATTTTCATTTAGTTAATAAAAAGCTATTTTCATCAAAAACAATGTTGACATGCTCTATATAATATGCTTAAAGAGACAGTTCACTCAACACTATGTTGACCCTATGGGGTGTTTAGATGGACTATGTACAACACTTGTATCCTCCCCGAGTAGGACTGGTAAAACTTTTGTCAAACTAAAGTGGAAAATCTGGTTTTTGATTAAATGAAAAGCTTTGCTGAAAATATGTGCTTTCCTCAAAGGTTTGATTTAAAAAAAACAGAATCCTGAAAACCCCAAAATTTCAGTTTTCAACCAAAAACATTTTTTGGTTTTCAGCTAAAAGTTTTCCATTTGACAAAAAGTAAAGAAGAAAAACAAAAAAATGTTTCCACAGAAGAAAACAACCACACACACTTTCCCCCAAATAAGTCTACTCTTAAGAAGTTGTTTTACTGACAATCTGGAAAACATCAGTAGTCTAAAAGCTATGCCCTAACACAAGAAATAGGTGTGTCACTGACAAGACCATTTGCCTGAAAAAGGCAGACAGGAAAGTTAAACTAAAAAATTATGGATTCAAAAGCAGAAACATTGTTACTAAGTCCAAATACATCGCGACCCGATATAACACAAATTCGGATATAATTCGGTAAAGAAGCGCTCCAGGGGGGCGGGGCTGCGCACTCTGGTGGATTGTAGGTTAGATAAATGTCTAAATGTCTATCAGGGATGGTCTAGACAGTATTTGGTCCTGCCATGCGGGCAGGGGACTGGACTCAATGACCTCTCAAGGTCCCTTCCAGTCCTAGAATCTATGAATCTATGAAAGCAAGTTCAATATAACGCAGTTTCACCTATAACACGGTAAGATTTTTTGGCTCCTGAGGACAGCGTTATATCGAGGTAGAGGTGTACCATAGGCCTCTCCACTCTGTGCTACCCAAAGAGTGACCACAAGGTTATTCCCCTCTACCTCCCTTTTGCTCCAGGCCTCCTCATTATTCCTACCTCAGCTGGGCTTCATCTTTAATTAGGCCTGGCCCACCCTCTAGGTGCAACCAGGGGTGTTAATTGGCCTCTCAGGCCTACCTTAACCCTTTCACCATGTGTGCAAGGTAGACACCTCATCACAATTTGAATCTTGCAAACATTTTGGTACATACCAACATGGTACACATTTAACTACACTCACTGGACCACTCCCCATGAGCAAAGTTTCACAGGCATAACGTATTTGCAGGACTGGCTCTCACGCTGGTTCTGTGCCAGGATTTTAACAAATTACTCGAACAAGAGAGGTAAATTTTCAATTAAAGTTAATGGTCATTGGATGGCTAACTATCTAAATGTCACTCTGAAAGTGTCCCCACATGGTATACCTTTTCTGTTGATATTTATATCATTCTTTATTATTCCTGGCATTGATCACCAGACAAAGTGATTTTTCAGTAACCAGAAAAAAATAATTATCCTCTCTCCCAAGAAATAGAGGCCTGGGGTATGTTCTCCCACTGATGCATCAGTGTGACAGGGGAGTTACCCGAGGCCCATGTCCCCTCAGCTGATGGATTCTAGTAGATTCAGCATCATTTTCTACGCAGCAGCTTTTTGGGGGTTTGGCTTTAATGTTGGTATTAGTGTTACCATCTGAGAGAGACATGTAGGGCCAGGTCCCCAGCTGGTGACAATTGGAGTGGAACCATTCAAGTCAATGGAGCTATGCTGACTTACGCCCCCTAAGGAAGCGGCACATTGACTTCAATGGCGCGATACTAGGTGACACCAGCTGGAAAGATATAGGTAGTTGCAATCAGAAAAACTCCCTTTGTGTTTCTAATGAAAACGGAGTCAGAGTAAAAGATGAATCAGTTTACATGGGTTGGGTCCTGATTTTGCTAGTGCTGGCACACTTCAATACACCTCTACCCCGGTATAATGCTGTCCTTGGGAGCCAAAAAATCTTACCGCGTTATAGGTGAAACCGCGTTACATGGAACTTGCTTTGATCCACCGGAGTGTGCAGCCCCAACCCCCCAGAGCACTGCTTTACCACGTTATATCCGAATTCATGTTATATCGGGTCGTGTTATATCAGGGTAGAGATGTAGCTTTACCCAGTTCAGATGTTCCATCAAACTCAAGGGAGATACTTGTCCATAAACTTATTCACAGACTTAGGCCTGGTCCAGGGCCGGCTCCAGGCACCAGCTTACCAATCAGGTGCTTGGGGCGGCCCCTCCGGAGAGGGGCAGCATGTGCGGCAATTCGGCGGACAGTCCCTCACTCCTGCTCGGAGCGAAGGACCTTCAGCCGAATTGCCGCTGCAGATCGCCGTCGCGGCTTTTTTCTTTTTTTTTTTTTTTGTTTGGCTGCTTGGGGCGGCCAAAACCCTGGAGCCGGCCCTGGCCTGGTCTACACTGGGGGGGGGGAGGGTTCGATGTAAGATACGCAACTTCAGCTGTGGGAATAGCATAGCTGAAGTCGACGTATCTTATTTTGACTTACCTCCCGTCCTCACGGCGCGAGATCGACGGCCACGGCTCCCCCGTCGACTCCGCTACCGCCGCTCGCCCTGGAAGCTCACTGGGGCAGGGTGCTCTCTTATTAACATGTGCCCAGCCCAGTGGGGCCCCAGTCTCAGCTGAAGTCTTTAAGTGCTACTGTAATATAAATAGTAAATTAATTCTATGGATTGTATTTATTTTTGCAGACAGTGGTGAAATACATGTCCTGGCAGCAGCCACAAATAGTCATCTGCCTTGCTTTAATTTCAGCAAGTCAGTGTACTTTCTGAATACCATAATAGGAGGAATCTATCAGCTATATCCCTGCAAGGAGTCTTGCATGAGTTTTCTAACCCATTTCAATAGGCAATGAAAAAAAGGGGAAACTCTAAGTGCATAATGTTCTCAACTGTTTACTTTAAAACTGAGTTATCATTGTGATGGGTTGGATCACAGAAACCCCTTTAGGACTGCCAGCTGATGTGCCTAGACTACCTCTGAGCCTGTTTTCCCTGCCAGATTGGAACTTCAGTGCCCTGCCTGGTTTGAACGAGACACGCTAGCCTGCTACAAACCCAGACCCAGGTCTGAACTACGTCCCCCAAAAGCTGCAGGCTTAGCTGAAAACAGCTTAAGAAGTTCTCCTGTCTCCAGCACTCAGATACCCAACTCTCAGTGGGGTCCAAACCTCGAATAAATCCGTTTTACCCTGTATAAAGCGTATACAGGGTAAACTCATACATTGTTCACCCTCTATAACACTGATAGAGAGATATGCACAGCTGTCCCTCCCCCCCACCCCGGTATTAATACATACTCTGGGTTAATAAATAAGTAAAAAGTGATTTTATTAAATACAAAAAGTAGGATTTAAGTGGTTCCAGGTAATAATGGACAGAACAAAGTGAATTACCAAGCAAAATAAAATAAAACACACAAATCTAAGCCTATACAGTAAGAAAACTGAATACAGATAAAATCTCACCCTCAGAGATGTTTCAATAAGCTTCTTTCACAGACTGGATGCCTTCCCAGTCTGGGCACAATCCTTTCCCCTGATACAGTCCTTGTTCCAGCTCAGGGGGTAGCTAGGGGATTCCTCGTGACTGCAGCCCCCTTTGTCCTGTTCCACGCCCTTATATATCTTTTGCACAAGGCGGGAATCCTTTGTCCCTCTCTGGGTTCCCACCCCTCCTTCTAAATGGAAAAGTACCAGGTTAAAGATGGATTTCAGTTCAGGTGACATGATCACATGTCACTGTAAGACTTCATTACCCACTTGCCAGCACACAGGTATACAGGAAGACTTACAAGTAAACAGAGCCATCTACAGTCAATTGTCCTGGTTGATGGGAGCCATCAAGATTCCAAACCATCATTAATGGCCCACACTTTGCATAATTACAATAGGACCTCAGAGTTATATTTCATATTTTAGTTTCAGATACAAGAGTGATACATTTATACAAATAGGATGACCACACTCAGTAGATTATAAGCTTTGTAATGATACCTTACAAGAGACGTTTTGCATGAAGCATATTCCAGTTAAATTATATTCACACTCATCAGCATATTTTCATAAAATCATATGGAGTGCAACGTCACAATAATAATTATA
This sequence comes from Malaclemys terrapin pileata, assembly GCF_027887155.1. NCBI lineage: Eukaryota > Metazoa > Chordata > Testudines > Emydidae > Malaclemys > Malaclemys terrapin. The sequence continues at coordinate 4,621,307 of NC_071507.1, forward strand.
GGCAAGAGGAAGGGTGTGGAAAGCCCTACAGGGTCTAACATACTGAATTTGTGTGTGTGAGTTCAATCTAGTGACTGGTCCATAGATAGGATAAGAAACCTAGTACTGCTGCCAGCTGAGGGAACTCTCTCTTAGTTCTGCAGTAAAGGCATGTGCTTTGGAGGTGAAGGACCAGCCATCTAGCTTTGGCGGAACATCACATGCAGAGTTTCTGAACATTGCCCAATCATTTCATATCATTCCAGTACTTCCAAGCTCATTCCCACCAGAAAGACTGATGGCTTAGCCATCAGACTCTGTGGGAGCCAGAAGCATGGGTCTCGATTCTTTCAGAGAGGCTAAATTGCTGTAGTCAGAAGGTTTGAAATATCAGCCAAGCTGGCCACTGACCTCCCAAATTTCATGCATCCATCATATGAATTTCCCTGAGCTGAGGAGACAGAGTTTGGGAGACTCCTGACAGGAACACAGAAGAAGGCTGGATGCTACTGGATTATGGGAACTGCTGCTGAGCTGGGAAGACTGGCATGGGGTTCTGCTTAGCAACCCTCACTTCCTCACCCTCCCTTAGCCAGTTGCAGACCTAGCCATGAGGTAGGATGGCCCCAGGCCGCATACACCTCCTTATTCTTGTTTTGCTTGCCAGCTGGGAAAGGAGAGAAAGTGAGCTAGCAGGTGGTGCTGTTGCTGGCTATGGACCTGGGGCTCTAGTGTAATGAGGCAGCGAGAAGATGGTGTGGCTGCATCCCATCTCTAGTGACTGGTTTAGGAATGCCTGCCTGTAACTTTCCTTGCCATTTAAACCCAAATCCAGAGAGGTGCTAATCATCTGCTAAGCACCACAAATCCCGTTGACTTCTCTGGGGGCGGCACGTGCTTTTAAGGTGCTCAGCACGTTTCAGAATTTGGCTCCTAATAGGCATGCATCAAGAGACAATTAGCTCTTAAGTTTGTCCATGGGACCAGCCCACCGGGCAACTGCGCAGTTACCTGGCAGCCTAGGCGGGCTCAGCCAGTCAGAGTAGTTGCTTTCGGGATAACAATCGTGTCTTCGGGCGATAAGAGACCGGGTTAGTTCTAAAATGAAAGTTAAATTTGTCCACTCTATGGGTCTGTAACACTGCCTGCAGTGATTCAAGAGCAGAGTACCAGCCTCCGGGCAGACTGTTAAGAACCAGGGCACAAACCCCAAATTAGTGGGGAGTTCCATACTTAGATGTCACCAATTATCAAGCATAAACTCCTCCGGCACTGTGACAGCCTTAACATGCAGTCACAGATAGCCCCCTTGGATATTCTGATCTAGCTTCTGCCCAGCTGAGGGAACCTTTGCAATAGATGGTCTCTTACACCTAGAATCATGGCAATATTCAGGTTACTCCCCGTCCCAAAGGACCAGTTACTTACCTAGGTCAATTGCACATTAGATCTCACACCAAAGACAACACTAGAAGCCAGTCCTATAATAAACTATATGAAACAATTTATTAACTAGGAAAAGGAAACTAGAGTTATTTACAACATTAAAGGAGGTAAACAGATATACAAATGAGTTACAGTCTTAAGTTTCAAAAACTAATAGAAGCTTTTATTAGTTTGGGGGAGGGGGATAGCTCAGTGGTTTGAGCATTGGCCTGCTAAACCCAGGGGTGTGAGTTCAATCCTTGAGGGGGCTACTTAGGGATCTGGGGCAAAATCAGTACTTGGTCCTGCTAGTGAAGGCAGGGGGCTGGACTCAATGACCTTTCAAGGTCCCTTCCAGCTCTAGGAGATAGGATATCTCCATTAATTACTTTTATAATCAGCAAACTCTACATGTCCTAAACTAACCCAAGCTAATCAGCGGAGGATCTCTCTGTCATGCCGAAATACCCATTGCCTCCCCGCCCCACGTCCAAGCAGCATAGAGATCCCAAGTTTGTCTGGGGTTTTATTCCCTTCCTGCCATGTCCTCTGAGCTGCAAACTCAGCTGATGGGAGGTGTCCACTTACACGACTCATCTTCATGGGGGGGAGGGCAGAACAAGTCTTTTGTCCTCTTGTTGGCAGCACATAGGGAAATTCCAGTTGCAAAGTCCCACAATAATCCATCTGGTATCAATGGATCTTTTATTTTGGGAAGGGTGTAACACCTTCTGTTGAAGATCAGCCCCTCACACTAATTAATGGATCTCTCTTGTGGTGGTTAACACGGTCACACAGGCTCACAATACAACCGCTCAACTATTACCTTACAATGTGGGATACAGGTGTTATACGGGAGAATAATGCAAGTAGCAATGCCCAAGCATTGAATAAAGTTAACACTAAACACATTCTTTCATGCCTATTTTAACAATACTAACACACAGGTGAGCCAGACTGATTCCAGCTGTGTGTTTGTTAGTGTTCGACCGAGACCGTGTGTGTGTGGGGGTGGGGGGGAGAAATGACACCTTGGCAAGAGTTGGCACCTGTCAGCCACCATCACAATCTGTATTCAAAGTTAAACTGGTTTTTGTTAAGCTAGTTTAAGAATCAATTTACACCAATGCAAACTCCTATGTGGACATTTTAAAATCAGTTTAAAATTGGCTTATATCGATTTAGTTTTCATTGATTTGTTGTATCAGAGGGGTAGTCGTGTTAGTCTGTATACACAAAGACAATGAGGAATCAGGTGGCACTTTAAAGACTAACAGATTTATTTGGGCATAAGCTTTTGTGGGTAAAAAAACCACTTCTTCAGATGCAACCTGAAGAAGATGCATCTGAAGAAGTGAGGTTTTTTACCTACAAAAGCTTATGCCCAAATAAATCTGTTAGTCTTTAAGGTGCCACCGGACTCCTCGTTGTTTTTATTGATTTGTTGGTGGCTTCAGCTAAACAGATATAAGTAAGGTGAAAATTGAATTAAGAGCGTCCACACAGGGTTTTGGACTGATTTAACTAAATCAGTTTAAAATCAACTGGTGAAGAGAGAGAAGGCCTAAATCTGCTGACTTCAGTGGAGTTACTCCTGATTTACACCAGCGCGAGATCAGAATCAGGATCTATCCCTATTCAGCAAAGTATGTAAGCACATCATTAACATTACGCTCATGTTTATTTCTCATTGATCATTCCGATTTTAAAGCCACTCAGTAATCATTTTGTACTGGGGTTTAACAAAAAAAAATTTGTTTTGACCAGCTATAGTTGGAGTATTTTGTTGAAAAATAGCTTTGTTGAGAAACAAACAAAAAACCAACCAAACAAACAAAAAAATGGAAAGCAAAAACTGAATTTTTTGGTTTAAAATTTCTGGGTTTTGGTATTAGAAAACTGAAAATATTTACCAAAACCTGAGGCTACCAAAAATTGGTTTTGAACAACAAAGGTTTTTCATTAAACTAAAATATGTTTGTGAAGAGTTTCGGAGATAATTTCTCCAAATTTCCTATGAGAAAAGTGACATTTTTCCATCAGCTTTACCAACAATAGACAGGGGGCAGAGCAAGTGAGAGCCTCAATATTCAAGAATTTGAATTCAAGTGATCAATAAAATATGTAGAGGGATATTTTCAAAAGCACCCAAGATATTTAGGAGCACAAGCCCCTCTGAAAGTCAATGGGGTTTTGGCTCCTAAACCCATTAGGCACTTTTGAAAAATCTCCCCCTTAATCCCTTTTTATAGATTATAACAAAAATGTTTAGATCAGCATTTACTATGCCTATAATTGAAATAAAAATATTTGCAGAGTATTTTTTTCCCTTGTGAAATCTCTCTAAAAGTTAGCAGATGGTATTATAGTACCTTACACTTAAAGGAAAAGAGTCTAACAGGAAAAACTCAAGCCAAATCTCAAACTCTCATGCAACACATGTTATGTGTTTCCTCTGAAATGTGAGATATTTACAGAAACGAGGCTTGCAGTATGACTTTGTCATGTCCCTCGTGTGACATGGCCTTGTCCAGAACGGTGTGTACCTCAGAGTCCTTCCCACTTCAGTGAAAGGGCTGTCCCTCTTTACAAGTTCTGGCCTTGCCACTCAAAGTGCTATCGATGCCAATATACAGAAGTACGCCCCTACCAAATTCATGATCCGGTTTTGTAAATTTCATGGTCATAGCATTTTAAAAATCTTGGATGTCCTGGTTTCAGATATTTAAATTGTAAATTTCGTGGTGTGGTAAGAAAGCATGGATATGTATTTTAAAACAGCAAAATATAAACATGTAAAGCCCTTAAATCAGCATTTCTCAATGTGGGGTTCCTGACCCAAGAGGGGGTAGCAAGGCTGTTGTAGGAGGGGTTGCAGTATTGCCACCCTTACTTCTGCATTGCCTTCAGTGCTGGGCAGCCAGAGAGCAGCTGTCCAGACACCCAGCTCTGAAGGCAGCACTGTCATCAGCAGCAGCGCAGAAGTAAGGGTGGCAATACCATACCATGCTACCCTCACTTTTGTAGTGCGGCTGGCGGCAGTGCTGCCTTGAGAACTGGGCGCTTGGCCTGCAGCTGCCACTCTCCAGCCGCCCGGCTCTGAAGGCAGTGCAGAACTAAGTTTGGCAATACCGCCATCCCCCTAGATTGGCCTTGCAGTCCCTTTTGGATCAGGATCCCCAGTTTGATAAACACTGTGTACTTTTGTATACTTTTCCCTATAGTAAAATAGTATAATAGGGTAAAAGTACACAAAAGACCAGATTTCACAGGAGAGATGAGTTTTCACGGCCTGTGGAACATTTTTCACGGCCATGAATTTAGTAGGGCCCTATACATAAGCATGAGCATCTTCCTGGAAGTATCAGAGGGGTAGCCGTGTTACTCTGGATCTGTAAAAAGCGACAAAGAGTCCTGTGGCACCTTATAGACTAACAGAAGTATTGGAGCATAAGCTTTTATGGGTGAATCCGTCTGACGAAGTGAGTATTCACCCACGAAAGCTTATGCTCCAATACGTCTGTTAGTCTACAAGGTGCCACAGGACTCTTTGTCGCTTCCTGGAAGTAGTAAACTGAAGAAACTCTGAGCATGTTTAGGCAGCAAAAGCTGTGCACAGGCTAGCAGACCTGAGCTAGCTTGAATCCAGCTAGCACAGGGAACGATAGCAGGAAAGTCAACGCAGTGCGGGCTTCAGTGCAGATAATACAAGTGTGGCACCGATTCTGGGTGTATACTCTACATGCTAACCTATGTACCCAGGGTCTGTGCCACACTTCTGTTGGAGAGTATGTCTACACAGCTGTTGTCCATGTGAGATGGATTAAAATTACTCACCCAGTCAAGACCCCCAATTTGAGAAGTGTCCAGCTTTTGCTGTGTAGACATGCTCTCCATCCCATACATTTACAATGGTGGGCATCAGACAGGTCAAGTGAAGATCAAAACAGAACGCATCTGATCCCAGTTGCGTAGGACAACCTGGAACCTAAATCCTCCTCCTATTGGCTTTGCTGGGTTAAGTTTTTCCCCACACAGGGGGCAGAAAGAGGCTTTCAGTCAGAATGGGCCTTTCTAGTCCATCTCTAGCACATATACTACAGATGTTAGGACTGTGGGACACTCCCTGCTGCCCTGCTTTTCTCAGAAACATGCCTGTAGCAGGGTGAACACCCGCTCCAGCCTGGAAGGGATTGGAAAAGCCCTGCAGAGGGCTGGGGCTGGGCAAGGGAGTAAAACCCTGGCTGATTGGGGGAAGTGGTTGCAGCTGGGGCCACGCCCCAAACTAAGCAACTGGGCCTTATAAGAAGGTCAGGGAAGCCAGAAACTCAGGGGTCTCACTCTGACTGGAGAGGGAGACAGGCCTGGCTGCTGGGGAACAAACCTGGGGAATTAGAGTGAGGAAGGGCTGGGGAAAGGCCTTAGGAGCTGGGAAGCACTAGGCCAGCAACTCTGCAGGCTGCAGGACCTAGTCTTAGGCCTACCTAGATATTGGGCTTGCAGAGGGGCAGCCTGAGGGTGGGTAAAGGCAGCCAGTCCATCCCCTTTGCCTATGAGTGGCTGATACTGCAGTCTGCCCCAGTGAATGGGGGCTAGATGGAGACTGGGCAATAGCCAAAACTGAGGTGAAGTGGGGATAGTGGGTGGGGAAACCCAGAGAAAGTGGGGTACTGCCAGGGGGGCAGTACCCAAGACAAGGGCACTGGGGTCCTGGGAGGGACACAGGGGGCCAACGGCAAGCGGATCACTGGCCTGCAGAGGGTGCTCCTGGGTCAAAGAGCTAATTCCTGAGGACAACCAGTAGGAGGTGCTGCAGGAGTGAGTCTGTGCCAGCTTACAATGCCCATTCAATGTTCACCTGTTTTTAGATGGTGAAAACAAGGCCTTAAGCCTGGGCAAAAAGGTGTTGGGTTAACTAGCCTGTGTTCAGCTAAGACATGGCAAGTCAGCAGCTGGAGTTAAAACTTACAGGGGAGCCCTGGAGTTTAACTTGGGATGCTCACCCAGGTTGCAAATGGCGTTGCCAGGTCTCCACCGCTAGTTTCTCAGGGTGCCTAACCCAAGTTAAGAACACATGTTTTCTTTGCTGTGTAGACATACCCTATGTGGGGTGCCTAGTTGAATGTGACCGGCCAACCTGTGTGGAAAAACTACAAGCTGCCTTCTCTTCACTAAGATTTTGCTTTGTATTAATTACCACCCGTCGCCTGATTTAAGAACACATAGTGATGCCATGGCCGAAGTGTGGGATACTTGTATGAAAAGTCAGGGTGGGAAAGCACACAGCACTGTCTGCTCATGTTGGAGTCAAGGGTGAAACTCCAGTTGGAGCAAACTTAAGCCAACACTGAGTGCCTTGGAACATCCTATCCTCAGACCTGAGTTTTAAAGACCTGCATTTTGTTTACATTTGTGTCTGCTCAATTCCTTTTTTTTTTTTTTTTTTTTGGTTGCTATTTCAGAGTGGAAGTCTCAGCAGAATGAAGCACTGGGACTTGTTAGATTAGTCCCCATGAAATAACAGCTCTTGAGTGTCAAAGAAACCTGTCATTTGCTAAAATGAAACATGGTTTGCAAGCTGTGTAAAAACAAGAAAAAGCATTACAACTGGTTGTCAACGTGGGTAGAGATCCCAGGAGCTGAAAGTCAGCAATCATTCCTCTCCTCCACAGCCCCCTCTGCATGCCCAGAATTTCTAAATTAAGGCTGGGATGTTTAAATGAGTAAGGGACCCAGCCGTAAAGAAAGAAACTTCTGATTAAGACATATAATGATCCAAATAGGGAAGAAATGAAAAGCTAAAAGGAAAACGAATGAGAGTAAAAAAGGGAAAGCAAACGGTTTGGGACCACAGCTGGTGGAAAACCCACCCAATTTAGAATTGACACTAAAATGCACCCGTTTTTTGTGAAAATTGTTACATGAGTGATCAACCCTCCCCCACCCCCCAATTGGCTCTACTTAAGACCTATCCACCTGAGAAATCACCTCTCCCACTAGTTAATCAATCATGTTTATTATGATAGTGCTCTGGAACTAGCTAATATCAGGACCCCTGTGATGCTAGACACTACAAACACAGCAGTAGACAGTCCCTGCCTTGAAGAGCTTTCAAGCTGAATAGAGGAGGGACACACAGGGCGAGGGAAAGAGTTGATCATCAGTGGGATGATAGCAAACAGCTTGTTAGTTTCATTATGTCAAACCCGGACTCTCCGTGCTATCCAACGATAGCAGAAGGGTGGGAACTGGAGTCCCTGTTAGTATAAACAGGAAGGACTGCTGTGGTGGGGACGGATTCTCTGTGAGGGCCCTGCAGCTTTGGAATTTACTCCGCACCTTGGTCCACGATGCCCCAATGTAGCTTCAGAGCACGCTGCATGGAAGACGGGCCCCGCGCTCCCGGGAATCTGCAAATGGAAGAGAATAGGGATGATGGCGACTAGTTGGAGAGTAAGATAGTCAGCTCTTTCTCTGCCTCATTTGCTGGTTTGGGTCACAATAGAGGATATAGCAGCTGTTAATTGTTGGCAGGGTTTCCCGCCCCCCCATCTACTTGTAAATAATGTTGAAGGCATGTAGAGTATGGATCCAGGTGACCAGAGCTGGAGAAAGTTTTTTGGACAAATAGTTTATTCAACAAAAATATTGCTGTTTTGTTTGGCCTGAAACCACATGCAAATTTGACAAATAATTTTGGCCATTCACAAAAGCGCTAGGAGGAAGGTAGTGTTGATGTTTCCCTTTAGCCTAAAGGTTAGGGCGTTTACCTGCAGCGTGGGGGAGACAGGGTCAAATTCCTGCTCTGGAATATACCACAAGGGAGTCTTTTGGAGACTCAAAATCAGAAAATTTTCAGGTTCAGTTTGACTGACTAAAATTCTCAGCGTTTTGGGATAGTCACTGAACCAAAACCTCAGTTACTCACCCAACTCAGCAGGTGATTGCGATGCTTCCCAGAAGCACCTCACTACCACCAGCCCTGAACATGAAGGATCCTTGTCCATGTTTGCAGGGTCAGCTCCCCAACCCCACAGCCATGGGCAACATAGGCCCTCCCCTCCAGGCCTCACAGACCCCGCTGTCGCTCTGCGGGATACCGATAGGCACATGCCAGCCCGCCGGGCCGAGCATCTCCAGCTCGTTCCACTGGACACTCACAGTATTCACCAATCCGCAGCTTTCAGAGCGGCCGTACACCCCAGCTCACCCGTTCCACCTCAGATCACCGCTCCACTCAACTCACGGCACTTTGCTTTGTTAAATAAACTTGTACTTCATTTCACCATAAACAAACGTGAGAGATTGGAGCAGTAGGATTGGTTCCATATGAAATAAAATTATTACACGCATTCTAGAGACTAGACAAATTAACTAGATGCTCTCGTGTTTCCAAGTATTGCTCACCCAAAATCCTCCCAGCGCTTCACAGCCAGGCAGGCTGTGAGACTTCTCTCATGCATGCTGTTAGCTTGCCTCCTAAGTGAAGGATTCACTGCGGCTCTTTGAGCTCCAGGATATGCCAGACCAGCCCTTTGTCCTTCTTCATAACCAGGATCTGAGAGGCTCACAGTCCTGAGTTGCTTCTGAAAAATTATTTCTTTTTTTCACATGTTGTGTTACTTATTTTCTACAGCTCCCTTGAATCACTTGAAGGATTTTGTATTTTTACAGTAGGTGGCAGTGTTGCAGTGGAACTACATTTCAAGGCAAAACAAAATATGTGCCCTCTACACTGCCTGGCCCAAAGGACGCAAGGTAGAGTGGTCGCGTGTTTACATTCTATTAATCAAGGTCAAAACCAGGTTGAAATTGGCATTGACTGCCCAGTCGAGTAATTCTTCAGTGTATAGTGATCTATTCTAAAATTAGAGCAGCAAAGAGTCCTGTGGCACCTTATAGACTAACAGACGTATTGGAGCATGAGCTTTCGTGGGTGAATGCCCACTTCGTCGAAAGCTCATGCTCCAATACGTCTGTTAGTCTATAAGGTGCCACAGGACCCTCTGTTGCTTTTACAGATCCAGACTAACACGGCTACCCCTCTGACACTCTAAAATTAGAGACGCTAATAAAATTAATAGTGGATTTTTTTCTCTTCTTTCAGTGACTACAAAAATTAAGTTAGGTTTATTTGCATGCTTGGATAATTAACTATGTGAGTCTGATCATTTACACGAATGCCACTTGATACCTCTCTGGCAGCACAGAAGGGCCTTAAAGTGAGCATGAATGGGATGTGTGCCCACTTTAGTGTCCCTTTACATGGCCAGATCAGTGTAAAGTTACCGTAATGCAAATGAGAATTGGGCCCGTTTGGATTTAAGTGGAGGACTCCGTTCCAGTCTTGCAGTTTTTGGGGGGCCATCAGTGGTCAGCTATATTATGTTAAAAGCCAGTCAAAATTCAGCTGCAGCTTGATCCATTTGTAGCTTTCCAAGTCTTCTGTTTGTTGCTGGGCTGGCAGGCCCCCAGCACGCTGGTTTCTATCAGTGACAGACAGGAAGGCTGTTCCCAGCTTGGTGAACCATAAGTATCAAGCAGGACATCAGATGCAAATCTGTGTCTCTGCAGAATATGTTCTTCCCACCACTTCCAGATTTGCCATGTGCTTGGCAGCCCTGATGTAATGGACAGTCACGAGGTGGCTCATCTGAGAATCCTTGGTCAAACATTTTTTACCACTGTACTTAATCCCACTGGAAATCCACAGACACACACTAAGGCCTGGTCTACACTACGAGTTTAGGTCTAATTTAGCAGCATTAAATCGACTTCTGTAAAATCGGAGTAATTTCATAGTGTAGACATACCCTAAGAGTGCTTCCAGTGCAAGGAACAATTGCTTTCTGTTCTATTACACCCATAGAGATCACATGGCAGGGTGGTAGTTATCCATATAATGCCCAAAGTGTGCCCCAGTAGGCCCTCTGTAGACAAATTATGACAATGAACTAGATTCCATACTGGAGTTACCCTGGATTCCAATTGGTGGAGTTGATTTGAGGTCAGAATCTGGGGTCAGGTAAGACAAGATCCCTGCCTCAAAGAACTCACTATGAAGAGCCAGACTCTCACATTAAAGAATATCTTCTTCCTCAAGCTGTCCGTTGATCGCAGTGGAACTCCTTGAGGAGTAAGGTGGCAGAATCTGCCCCAATCTGACGAAGAAGGATGGGTTGACGGGAAGCAATCAATCAGTGATCATGGCATGAAGTTTAGCACCGCCTGATAGGAAATCAATGAAGAACCAATTGTCTGTTTTGTTAACACTTCTTTGAGGGGAGACTAAGGTTAATAGACCTTAGAAGTGCATAGGTAGTTTGTCCATGGATCTTGCCAATCCTATCAGAATGATTAAAAAACAACTACTCCACACAATTCTAGAGAAAGGACCCAACTACACTTTCCCCAGTGATTTAAATCCACAAAATGGCAAGGAGAAAAGAGCCACTTTGTTCTTCGCCTAGGTGGTCTTATAAGAGACTAAATACAGATTTGTCCCTGGTTTTCAAATAGATCCATATAGGTTTCTTTGCTCCATTTTGATCCCTTAGCTAGGATTGGGAGTCCTTGGCACTCTAAAAATAACCATTTCCAACAAGATCAATAGAAACAAAATTAAAAAGCAGCTTTTTTAAAGTGTTGGGTCATAAGTTCAGATATCCTTTACCATAAAAATATGCTACACAAAAGACACCTGTAGCACATATGCTTAAACAATTATGCTATTTAACATATTGGTAACCATCAAAATCCCCCCTGGGCTTAATTGCTTTCTAGCTTATAATTTGGGAATGGATTTTAGTCTTGAAATTAAAGGGCCACTACAGCATTTGAAATGTTTCTACTGTTGGGAGGTTGGGTTTTCTTGCCCCAAAATCCCATTGAATTTGTGGGAGTACCACATGCTGAATGAAGCTGGAATAAGATCACAGGGTGAAATCATCAAGCTGATGGCAGTGCACATAGACAATGAAGGCCTGAGTATTGACACAAACCCATGCTGGTGTACCATAAACCTACCAAAGAAATTGATATGAATTGTTTCAATCTCTCCATTCTAAACACTGCTGGTAATTGAGTGTGTGGGTGTGTGTGTCAGACTATATAATCCATTAAATCTGTCAGGTAAAACCACCAGTGACTGGTTTACAGTGGAAGAGAAGTCACATTTTAAAGGGAAAAAAGGTCAAATGTACACAGTGCCAGATTCTGAGGTGCAGATCCCCAGCTGGTCGGAGATGAAGTCAGTGGAGCTATGAAGTCACTGACCATCTGCCCAAACTCCTTCTCCAGTTAGTTATATCCTACCAAGTAGCTGCTTTGATTTCTGTGGGACTAGTCAGGTTGCAAAAAACAATTCAGTGTGAGTAAAGGTATCGGAATCTGGCCCAATAGGCAATGAGGAGAAAAAAGGAACACGCTCCATTTGACTGAGAAATACAAGTCCAAATGTGGTGGCATTTTTAAGACACCCAAGGCAACAAAGCAAATTTGATTTGAAGTGCATCCTACCTCATACCTGAGCTAGAGATAGGCATGAGCAATAAGAGTTCAAGTCTGGATCCAAACTCCAGGAGATGCTTAGATCTAAGGGTTTTGACTGGGTCATTAGAGACATGACTCAGGAGCATTCCTAAAGTTTGGCAGATGTTTAGATCCAGGATTTTGGATTGGGCCCCATCTCTACTCTGAACAGGGATATAAACTTTCTGGGCCAGATTCTCAGCTGGTGCGTACAAAAGTTGGCTCATAACAGAGATACTCTCCCTCATAGCTGGGCATGGCATAGCATAGTCAGCCTCTCCTCTCTAACACCTCCTGCTAATGGTCACTCCCGTCCCATGGTGATCTGCCTCTTTCTGCAACTTAGCCCTCTGGGCAGCTCACACTTTAGTTCCACCCTTCTTCCCTCCATGGGCTTTTCATCCCTCTTAAATCTCCCTTACTCTGATCTTTTAGTGAACACCTCCCGGTTCTCTTCCTGGCAGTCCAGAGGATGGCTTCCCACCAGAGATTGGCACCACATCTCTCCTAGCCTCTTACCAGACTTCTGTACTCAGGAGAGGACCCCACAGCTGACTGTTCCCCAAGCCTTCTCTTTGACCACACCAGTCTTGCTAATCTCTAATATCAAGAGAAGAACAACACAGTTATCCTCTCTCCCTATAACACTCTTCTATGCCAGACTTCTCCTCTTTAGAGCAATCACCCAGCTCCTCCTCCAGCGGGGTTTAGATCACCAGTTATGCCTAACACCCCGCCACATGCTGCCCAGTGGCCTAATTGAGCTCAGGCTCCTTGTAGGCCATGATTAACCAGCTTGGGGTTTACACACCCCATTACATGATGCAAATAGGTGTTGCTCCACTGGCTTCAGTAGAACTACACCTATTTACATTAACTGAGAATTAGGCCCATTCCCTTTCCCCTTATTCAGGTATCTTCCCCACCTCTCATTTTCTCTCTTCTCTCCCTCCTATCATACATTGCTCTGATAATCTGTGATAAACAGCTCAGAAGCGTCAACTGTCAGGACAATGTATTCACAGGTAACGGGGAGCCCATGGAGAAAGCAAGGTTTCTGCTTATCTCAGAGTGAGAGTCTAAGTGGAAAAAGTTTGGAGGACTCTGTGGTTTATCCATTCCCAGGCAGTCTCAAATCCTGCTTCAGCTGCAACCAATGGCAGTTTTGCTATTGATTTCATTGGGAAGGCAAGAGGCCCATAATACACCCTCATAAATGCATGTGCTTATGCTAGTCTCCCCATTCATCCTGTTTGTTACACCCATAGGTTGAGTCTAATATTACTGAGACTGAAGTTCTTCCGGACAGGGACTGTCTTTTACTCTGTGTCTATACAGTGCCTAGCACAATAGGACCCAGATCTGGGTTGGGGCCTGTGGGCACAATAATATATAACTATAAAATAACTAGCTCTCATACAGTGCTTTTCATCAGCAGATCTCAGAGAGCTTTGCAAGCTTTCATGTACTTATCCTCGCAATTCCCCTGTGAGCTGGGGCAGTGCTGCTATCCCCATTCTGCAGGTGGGAAACCGAGGCACAGAGAGACTAAGGCCCAGATCTTCAATAGTATTTAGGCTTAGGATTTCAATGGAATTTGGGAGCCTACATTTCTTTGAAGATCTGACTTGCCCATGGTCAGTCTGTGGTGTTGCAGTGAATTGAATCCAGATATCCCACAGTGTAGGCTAATGCCCTAACCACTAGGCCATCCTTCCTCTTAATAAGAATAATCACACTCTGCAAGTTGGCCTCTGTAGAAGCTGCTCAGATGCTTGTTCATAACACAGGTCCATCCCAGCTGCGTTAGGATTATTCACACCACGAAGGCACAAAGCTAGCCCATTGCAGGCGCTGCTATCCGCCGCACATGCACTCAGTGAGTTAGCATGTGGACAGATTCCTGGGATGCTTTTGAGGGCCTGAGGAAAAGTGGTTTCTCGAAGATCCTCATGTTTTCTTCTGGTAACGACTCTTCTGTACGGACATGAGCCTGCATTGCTGCCATCCAATGGGAGGGAGAGAAGAGGTCCCACCCCATCATTGTTATGATGATGATTATTATTTATTATTTATATTGTGGTAGCACTTAGAAGCCCCTGTCATGGCCCAGCGGATTTTGTTTTTCATTTCAGGCTATTTGGCTTCAGCAATGCTCTCCAGGGAAGAAACATGACAAATGATTTAGTGGCCAGGTCCTCAGCTGGTGTAGATCATTAGCATGAGCTGAAGATTTAGCCCTGTGTTTCTGGCAATGAAGCCATTCCTTTGTAGAAGTTCCAGGTATTAGAACTGAGTAAACATGCCACGTTTTGTCTTACACTAAACTGCTGATTAAACATACATTCTTGCATTCACTCTGTTTCCTAACTGGTTGCTGGCTTTCCACAGCAGAGCAGGGAAAAGGGGCAGAAACTTTTTTTTTTGTTTTGTTTTTGTTTTTTGTTGTGGTCAGATATATTGCTCCAGATGCGCCACTGATGTAAATCAATATAGCTCGGTTGAAGCCAACAGAAGTACGTTGATTTACACCAGCTGAGGATCTAGCCTATTATATTTACATATGTTCCCCCCAAAGGCATGGCATGCACTGGTCTGAGATTTTGTTCTACCTCATGCAACCTCAGATCTCTGTCAGATCATCTATATTCTTCCTTGCATGCATTTCTGCTAGTCCAGTCACACAGAAAATCTCACAAGGGGTCAGTGAGAATAGTCAGATTCTCATTAAAAAAAAAAAACAGAGAGGAGGACTTTAGAAAAGTCTAACAAGTGGAGGATGTTTAACTCCTTCAGTACACAAAGCAAAGAGGTTAGATGTTGAGAGAGAACTGTATTCAACAGAACAGTTTTTTGGTGAGGAGGAATGTCTTGCTGATTTAGTATTTTTAACACGTTTCTGATACAAGCTAACCAAGGAATCCACGTTTTGTCTCACTTCTAAAACTTGGGTTTTATGTTTTCAGATTGATTGAATTCTCACTCACTGCATCACTAGCCCTTCTCTCGGCGCCAGATTGAACAAAATCTCTGTCTTCTGTACTGTGGAAAATGACACAAATCCCAGAAAATTGATTTTGCCGGGGCTTGTGCAAAAGCCAGACAGAGTTTTGTCCTCAACAATATTACTTAATGATGGATCACCTATTTCACCAGATCCTCAGATGGAGTAGAATGTGGCTCTGTTGAAGTCAATGGAGCGATGCCAATTTACAACAGTTAAGATTCTGGCCTCTCTGTGTTTTCATTAGTCTTTGCAATCTGTATAATGGAGAAGCAAAAACCTGTGGATTACCGTAGAAGGATTTGGGGTGCCTGATCCTTCTCCGGTTGAAATCAATGACAAAACTCCCAGTGACTTCAATGGGAGAAGGGTCATGCCCTTGGTGCATCGTACGCTGTTCAGAATGTGTGTCCTCTGGTTACTATTGGTCAGTGCTATAGTGTTTGCCAGTAGTTCTAATTGGGAGAGTGTATTGTTTTACAGTTATAAAAACAGTAATAGAAAGGAAATTAGGGAAAACATGAGCACAACAACTGATCGACACGACTGATATTTTGTAATTTTAGACAAATACAATACAGATTTTCACAGTTTGGAAAACATGCACACAAAAACTACTACTGTTATGAGAGTTACATGCAACAACAGGGCAACAAGCCCATTAAAAAGGAATAGAGATTAATTTTGGGGGTCTGCCATTTACCTTTGAATTTCCTGCATATTTGCTCTGCTTTACTTTCTCTCAAGGCCTCATGGGATAGCAACTTTCCTTGCTGGTGATCGGGGCTGGAGACAGCTATTTTAGGAGCTTATCACCTTACATCATCTTCAGCATTCGGTGTAGGTGAACAGCAGACACTTCCTTCCCCTTTTCACAGGTCCCAGTTCCTGCCAAATTTCTGTCGCCAGACGATTAGCAAGGATTAGTGACCCAAAACTCAAGAACTGGCCCAACCTCTTCCCATCCCTCATCTGAACCAGAACTTTAAAGGTTCCAAAAAACTACTTTGGAGATTTGACCATGGTAGCTGCTATGTCCTCAGACAGCCTGGGTGTTACCTCTTTTGGAATGAAATTCTGTGACTTTTTTATGATGCAGTCAATATGAGCTCTCTATAGGTCAAGAGTATCAAAAGTGACTAGTGATTTTTGGGTTCCTTAATCTTTAGTTGTCAGTTTTTGGGGCCTGACTTTCGGAGAATATTGACCACTTGCCCTCTGGAAAATCATGCCTCTTGAAAGTGTCTCAAGTTGAGAATCCAAAATCACTAGTTAATTTTGAAAATCTTGACCATATAATTAGTAATGAGTGGATCTTGCAATGTTCAGAGAGGTCAGGCTGACTTTGAATAACTATCCACACTAAGTTATATTTAGCTTGGTATTCCCAACCTCTGGAGTCTGCAAAGTGTCTATCTCATGTGACTTCTGCTTCCAGCCCTGGCCAGAAATGCCCCAAGAAAGTTCTTTCAACTGACGGATTAATGAAGCAGATGTTATCATTTTGTTTGATAGATGTTGATACAGCAGTGACAGGCACTACTACTCTTGATACCATTATTGAAAAAATTGCACTCTGATTGTTTAGAGAAGACTTTTTCTGTGCTTCAGAGAAGCTGAAGCCCGTTTGTTCAAAAAAGGCTATTTTGAATTGTATATCCTATTCTCTATATATAGATTCTTATCCCATCCCTGCAGTATCTGAGTGCTTTCTAAGAGGGCATTAATCAACAGGGCTAACATCCGTCACCTGTGGTTCATTCTGTCTAGCATCCTTGCACCATGGGGAGAATTGAGGGTTCAGTGGGGTGGTTGTTTTTGTTTTAAATGTCCACGCTGCTCAGTGGTTATGTTAGAGAAGGTACATTGAAGATAGGTGCCTAGTACTTGGAGTGGAAGGTTTATGATGGCCTATCATCCTGTAGAAGTTCATTCCACACCCTCGGACCAGTCCCCTGCTCAACTGAACTTGGATACAGCAATGTCTGTTGTATTTTTTTTTTTTTGTACATTGGCATGTTTCTGATAGGCCGACTAGCGAGCCAACTTGGACATAATAGGCTGGGGTAGAACGACTGCCTAAGGCATCAACCCCAGTTCAGTCAAAGAGACACTGTTGTTGTGAAAACTTAAACCAGTGCAGATCGCTGCTCCTTTGGTGATGCGGCTACACGCCGATTATCCAGTGCACAACCTGGTTATTATTTTGTGCGTTTATGGAGACGTCTACACTGGTGTCGGCGTTTAGAGTACAGACATTACATGCCCAGCTAGCAGGGGTATAAATAGTAGTGTTGACTACTGCAGGAGAGAAGAGTAGCGTAGGGTGCCCTACCCACCCAAACCCTCAGGGAGATACCCTCCATGGCTCTCAACACACACCCAAGCAATGCATCCTATGTCTACACTGCTACTTTTAGCCCTATAGTGTCCTATTACGTCCCTACCACAGAGAAAGGCTCTGCCTGGGCCTTTTCCCACTGCCTCCCTGCCGCTGGAGCCTTTCACTGAGGTACATGGCTACACACGTAGTGCCTGTTGGCTACACGCCACCCAAAGTGTAGACGTAGCTGATGTCATTCACATGCTTTACACTGCGGCATTTGACTTGGTTTCTCCAGGGGAGGGGGAGACAAAAGCAGTGGGGAGGAGACACGGATCTTAACTGAATCGTTTGTCTCTCTGCAGAGAGCGGGGCAGGGCAACTCAGAAACATCTGGAGCCAGGTCTGGGAGTTGCTAGACATGCTCGGGAGCTGGTGCTAGGTTGCACAGGAAGCTTTTCATTGTTGGCCACCCACCTGGCAGGTCACACCCTACTCACCCTCAAAAAGCTGATCCAATCAGAGTGCAAGGGGGGGGGGGGAAGGGAAGGGCAGGTGTTCCAGACACATGTGGACTCAGTGGCTGATGGATGCAGGACCAGGAGATACATCAGCTGTGTCTCATGAAATCTAGCACCTGGCGGTTATAGCCTTAGAATGTAAAGCTGCCCTGCAGTAAAATACAAGAAGAAATCAGCGCATCTGGGCCTTTGAAGATTTGGTCTTTGTTGCCACATGTGACTACTCAGCTGTCTCCCACCTGGTGAGATAAAAGGCCAACCAGCAGCTTTTTTAAGGGTGAGAACTGACAGAGGCACTAGGTGAGAGAAGGGAAGGGGAATTGCCACGCCGGCTGGAGATACCTGCGGTGGGAGAAGCCAGGAAGGGCCAGGTAGCAGGTCCTGCTTTACCTTTCACCCCACCTTACTCTAGGCTGTCTGAGGCTAGCACAGAGAGTCTTGCATGCTTCCCTACAGAGCCCTCTAACCTACGAGCAGCAACTGGAAGCCCCCTGAAATTTAAAGTGACAGCTCACAATTTGAAACAATTTTCAATATGCCACAGAGGGCATTGTTTCGAACAGCCCTCCTTCCTCTGGCAGGGAGTTCTCCTTGGAGTTCAGTTGTGCTATGAAAGTGTTTTATGAGTGGGGATGGTCTGAATTGGCACATCCCCTTGATGACCTGGCCACACCTGCTTTTTTCAGCCCGTGCCCCCCTTTGGACACTATGCTGGCTGGCTATGGGTGCCCCAAAGAACTAGAGTCAGTTGTAGGTGTTTTGCAGCCTCTTGTCCAGGCTGTCTCTGCTGCCGCAAGACCAACATCCCTGGGATACACGAGTAGACGCTGGTGTACCCCGGTGGTGAATATATGACATATAGATGTAAAGTGACTCAGGCAAAGTGTAACTAGGCAGCATCTCACACTGAGTGAAGCGCTTGTGCAATGAGATATATGGGGCAGCTCGTTTTTTACAGTGACCAGGTTTGAGCTTACATGGGTCTCTGATAGGTGCACATTCAAGCGGCATGGTCCATTACTGAGGAAAGCTCTGACACCAGGTCCCATGAGGCTTGCCCTTGGAAGAGTCTGCACCAGATAAGGGCAGGTCAGCACCGGAAGGGCAGCCTCTTAGTTAGTTTGGGCCTCCGCCATTTGGGTTATGGTAGATAAACTCCTCTCTGTTGGCAGCCAGTGCAGAGACTGGAGCACAGGACTGGTACAGCTTCGCTGTCCCACCTTACTCAAGCTGGATGGCTGCATTCTGCATTAGTCTGAATGACTGTCTCGGTCAGTCTTAATTAGAAGCCATAACGGTGTATCCCAGAAGTAAGTAAGACAAGGTTGACTGAGGTGAGGCCTGCAACTGAGAGGAGAGGGCATTTTCTCTTGGCCCACCAGAGATGGAAAAGGTGAATTTTTGCTCACCGAAGCAATCTGAGAAGCCAGTGGTGAGTATAGTAAATGCAAGCCCCCAAGACTGTGACCTGATCTTGTAAATCAGATAGATTAACAGAAAGAAATAGACAGTCTCAGAAATCTGTTGGACTTGGAAGGCTCTTCACATCTGAAGCTGTGTGGGACAGCAGAAAACGGAGTTCCTGGGAGTGGGAGCAGTTGAGCCGTCCAGCTGATTGAAAAATAGTAAAGATTTGTCATGACAAATTTCCAGAAAATTGGAAACTTTCACTTTGCAGGTTTAGAAAAGGAACAATTTTGTGTGTGTGTGTGATAGAAAGAGAGAGAGAGCGAACTTTTATTAGAAACATTTGGATTTGAAAAATTGTATGTTTTCATCTTTTTTTTCTCCTTTCTCCATTTTGTCACTAGAAAAGAAGTGGGCCTGGGTGGGAGGGGAAGGAGAATGGTGAGGAAGAAAACACCAAATGTTTTGCTTTCACGGGTCATAAAAGAAATTTTTTGGGGAAAAAATTCTCTTAGGGCAATTTTCATTTGGAAAAAATGTTGTGTTCAGAATGTCAACCTGCTCCATGTAGTACTGAGCAGCAATCTCAATGGTGCACAATTCTGTCCTTTCTATAGTTCTTTTTAGGCAAAGTTCTTCTAAGTAAGAAACAACAGCAACCAGATGGTAATAGAGAACAGAACCCCAAATTACCAAATGACAAAATATTTAGTAACAGTTTTAAAAAAAAGAGCAGCTCAAAGGAACATCATCTTAAACTTATTTTGGCCCAAATGTCAGCTGCTCCATGAAGCCTTTTATGTTGTAATTGTTCCTTTCATGCCATTCCTAATGACATATGTAAGATTTTCTCCGTTCAAATTAGAACATGTTATCTAGCCAACTAGCATTGTCTGTGTAATCTGACTTGTCTGCCTGTTGTCTGGCTGCTACAGAGATTTCATTATTGGAACTGATTGATGAATAATCTATTGGTCAAATTTTGTTGTTCATCTAGTAAATGATTGGATATCTCTTTTTTTCATTAATCAGCCAGGTCTGTACCTATTGAATGACTATTGAAGGGATCTTTGCCCAATGACGTGTAGGGGGTGTTGAGTAGCTCCTTCATAAAAAAGAGAGGTTTCTTGTTCTGCAAAATAATGTTCTTCATGTTACTGAAAGATTAAATAGAGAACACACAAAAATAGACAACTTGGAAAAAGTATATCTGAATATTTATGTATCTGGGAAGAAAAAAGCCCCCTGATGAGAGGAAAAACCAAACACCATACAAGTTCCTAGATATCTACCAGGACTTTGAGACCAGTTTATGGATTACTCATAGTTTCACTGCAGAAAGGGTCACTGTCTCATGAACTGCCCTTCCAATGGTAAATGTAGGATCTGTAATTCATCCATGATGCAGCTCATGGCAGGGTTAGAAAACATGTTGGTAAAAATGCCTGAGTCCTACCTACGCTACAGACTCAACCACTGCTACCAGTAGAGGACCTGCAATAGGGGTGAATTATAACAGGAAATGTGTTCCAGTGGGTAGAGTATTGGCCGGAGACTCAGGGAAAGCTGGGATCTCTTCACAGCTCTACTGTTCACGTGCATGTGACCTTTAACAAGCTGTTTCACCCCTCTACGGCTACATCTACACTACAGCCTATGTCAGCTTAATTTATGTCACTGAGGGGTGTGAATAAACCATCCCCCTGAGCAACGTAAGTTCCACTGACATAAGCGCTTGTGTGAATAGCGCTATATTGGTGGAAGAACTTCACCCGCTGACATGACTTCTGTAGTTCACGTAGGTGGTTTTATTATACTGATGGGAGGGCTCAGAACGTCTTCACGGGATGCACTGCAGTGGCACAGCTGTGTCCCGGCAGCGCTGTACATGTGGACATGGCCTATGACTTTGTTTTCTTTCTCAGTGTTTGTGTTGTAGAACTGTTCAGAAACTGGAATTGCTGTCCCGGAGGAAACCCTGACCTCTTGAAATGTTTGTTGTTCCAAATCAGAACAAAAGTCAAAATTTGTCACAGAACACAAATTCTGGAAAATTATTTGGCAACATTGAATCATTTTGTTTTGATATCGTCAACGTTTAGCTTCAAAAAGGTTCAAACACTTGGTTAATGTTGAAACTATTTCTATAAACTATTGAAGAGAGATCAAAATGAAACTGTTCAAGTGATGTTTTTACCCTATCAAAATGATTCATATGAACACTTTTTCTGTCAAATTTTGTTTGACACATCCCCACTATGTTTTCCTTTCAACACAACTGCACTTTCCAATGGAACACTGTTCTGTCAAATTTTCAGCCTGCTCTGCTGTGTTTATGTAGGCTAGATTATAAACTCTTTGAGGGCGAGTCTCTCCGGCTATGTGTTTGCACAGCATCTAGTACATTAGCTTATTCTTGAGTAGGAAAAGTGGTCAAGTTTAGGTGAGGGACTGCTTAGCAGGTGTTGGCTAAACCTAACCAAAGCTGACCACGTTTCCTTAGAAAAGACAATCTGGCTGGCTCCCTGATTTTGACCGAAGCCTCTAGGTACTCGCATCATGCAAATAAACTAGTTCACAATAATAAAGGTGTATTTTTCTAACTACAGAATTCAAAATAAACCTCTTGTGTGCTCAAAAGCTGGTATCGGGCAATGCTACCGTCATACAGCCCTCTTTTCATCCTTAGCTACAGGTATATACCATGGCCACAGATGCCCCTTAAATCGCTCTGTAAAACTTGGCAATGATTTGGCTGCCGGTATGCTGAGGAACCTGCCTTTCATGCTGACCAGTATTGTCTCACCGTTGCCTTGCGCTCCCCTGTTCGTATCACTCGGTTGTCTTTTGTCTTGTAGTTAGATTGTCAGCTATCTGGGGACTATCTTTGTGTTCTGGGTTTGTACTGCACAATGAGACTGACGCTCCGAGGTGCTGCAACAATTCTAATAATGCCCCAGAGGAACTACGGGGACTTGGTCCTGTCGGCCTCCTGGGCACTTCTGTTGAGAGCAACTGGGGTTTTATGTGTGCAGGAAGGAGAACCCCTCGTATGTTCCCACAGGGGGTTTCTGGAGCTTGGGTCTGGGTGCATTAGAGTAAGTGTAACCCATACACCTCCTGGGTGTGGTGTTCTATCCCAGCTAGTGGCACTGAGACCACTTAGGGGGAGAGAGAGAAAATGAGTCTGCTCTACAATCTTAGCTAACAGCCAGTTGGGTTTTAGCTCATGCGGTAGAGGCTCATGCCCTAAGTTCCAGAGGTCCCCGGTTTGATCCTGCCTGCTGACAACCAGGGTCTGTCAGGGATGCTTGCCTGTCCACCGCCACCCTGGAGCAGGTGAGTAGGCATTGGAGGTGAAAGTGGAGGTGGAGGGAATGGGAGGACCCAATCTCTAGTGTGAGTAGCTGAGGCAGCCGACTGTAAATTACTACCCACTCCCTAGAACGTGGGGGAGGGGACTGCAACTCAGATCTATCAAGTGCAGCGACTGCTGGGGGGTGGAGTTTATGCCCCATCCCTTGCTCAGGGCTGTGCTCAAAGTCACCATCTAACCCCTAGGACTTAATTGTTTGAAAGGTAGCTAGTGACCTTGGCTGACTCCACACTCAGGCAAAGCCCCTACTGACTTCTGTGAAACCTTTGACCAAGTAAAACAGGTGAGCGCGGATCCCCTACCCCACAAACGTATGACTATACCAACTCTATTTACTAGCACCCAGAGTCGCAAGTAGTGAAACAACAATCAACATTCCTGGTGCAACACAATAGCAGGAAGTCATCAGCAACCATTTGGCCTCCCTGTGTGGTTCAGATGACCTTCAGGTCACTTAGCATACAGCTGAAACGTTTGAGTGATCAGATGAAATCCAGGAGGAAAATTGTCACATTCAAAACACAATGAAATACGCTCACCGTCTGATATAGAATATTGCACTGACTACAACACTGCTAGGTGTGGAAAACGAATCTGTGTCTTAGCGAACACCTGCTATGAAACACCATACAAGGAGTGCAAGAACCAAGATATTTGCATATTGTTGGAAAGCACATGCAGCAAAGAGGCTACTTTGCCAAGAACAAAGACAACAACAGCTAGGTCTGTCCCTGGCTTCTGACAGATGCATATGCGTCAATATGAACGGGAGTTACAGGTTTGTATCAATCCAACCCAAGGGGTAAGCACATGCTTAACATTAAATATGTTTAAGTGCTTTGCTGGCTTGGGACCCAAAGGTGGGAGTGACCCCAGTAGCTTTATTAGAGAGTCATGTATTCAGGAATAACAACGAGTCTGTAAAGGAAATTAAATGGAAGGAACTTGTATTTGATTGACTAAGAAACAAGCACAATAATACACGTCTCTCAACGTGCTTTACAAAGGAGGTTGGTGCCATTAGCCCCAGTTTACAGATAGGGAAACTGAGGCACAAGGAATGGCCGTGACAGGCCCGAGACCACCCAGCAAACCAGTGGCAGTGCAGGGAATTGAACCTAGGTCTTCTGAGTCTCCCTATGCACTAGGCCACACCCTCTCCCACAAAACTGTCTAGAGAGAGACAAAATATAATAATGCACAATGAGGGTCTTTACCGTAATGAGAAAGTGGTGCAGATCTTTGATTTAAAGAGAAACACCATGTCAAAAAGTACATTATCTATCTTAAAAACCAAAATAAACCCTCTGGAAAATAACAAATGTATTTAGAGTGCAAGGTCTGGGCCAGAGAAGCAAGAGCGAAGAATTTACTGGGGTTTTCAGGAGTTGTGGTTTAATCAAAATGCTCTAAGGAAGGCGATTCCACCACCTCCCTAAGTAACCCATTCCAGTGCTTCACCACCCTCCCAGTGAAATAGTGTTTCCTAATATTCAACCTAGACCTCCCCCACTGCAACTTGAGACCATTGCTCCTTGTTCTGTCACCTGCCACCACTGAGAACAGTCTAGATCCATCCTCTTTGGAACCCCCCTTCAGGTAGTTGAAAGCAGCTATCAAATCCCCCCTTATTCTTCTCTTCTGCAGACTAAACAACCCCAGTTAATCCACACAGACCCAGGCTGCTGTCCAGGTCACTGAGATCCCCTGGGGCACCTGTGGAGCAGAGAGAGACAGTGGTAGGGGATCATCTCAAGGGGGCACCAAAACTCCTATCTACTCAAACACATACAGCTAAAAGACGGCTGGGCTAGATCCTCAGTGGGTGTGATCAGCGCAGCCTCATTGAAGGAAACGGAGTGACGCCGGTTCACACTGGCCATGGATCTGGCCATGCTATGTATAAAGTTTTACCCAGTTGGCAGAGGAAAAAATACACACAGAGATTGGTCTACTGTCTGCGCACTTTAGCTTTGGGAATCTGGATGTAAGCCCCAAACTATACCATGTTACAAATTTTGCAGCAACATGAGGTGGGAGAAGAAGCTAATTTATCTTTCAAACATTTTGCCAGTTTCCAGCTAGATTTGACCCAGATTCCCTTCCTTTACAAACCAATGGGACTCTGAAAACGTATCGAACCTGCAACTGGCTGGAAGGCTGCAGTTACCATGAGGAGATGGCCCTTTTCCTAACTGCCCTTAACTGCATTCCTCCCAGTACTTTTAAGCTGCTTTGTTCTCCCCTCTACGCCCCCTCCATTCTTTCTCCAGGCTAGATCCTGCCCTGTTAAAGTTAATGGAAGTTTTGCAATCAGTTTCAGTGAATTTAACACCTAGCTCCTATATAGCACTTGCCAGAATCTGGGAATAGGCAACAGGGGATGGATCACTTGATGATTCCCTGTTCTGTTCATTCCCTCTGGGGCACCTGGCATTGGCCACTGTCAGTAGACAGGATACTGGGCTAGATGGACCTTTGGTCTAACCCAGTAGGGCCGTTCTTATATTCTTTTCATCAGTAGATCTCAAAGTGGTCAGTAGCATTATCCTCATTTTACAGATGGGGAAACTGAGGCACAGGCCCAACGTTTGCTAGCAGGAAATGCTGCGTTGCCAATCCCAAATGTTCAAAAAACCATAAGTCAGGGCCCCTCCCCCCACAATAATGAGATTGGTTTAAAAATCATGAGATTAAAATCATGGCTTTGTGGGAGTGTCTGCAAAATTTGGTCCAGCCACTGCAGTTCACTTTATAATATTTGTGTGTGACTCCAGCACATTACGGTGGCCTGGGGTACTGAAACAGAGGCAAAGGGCCCAATGGAGACCACAACTAAGCAAGAAACTCCACAGACTTTAGCAGCTGGGGGAGTATTCTGACCAGGTTATGCCATAATTCCGCACTTGTTTCCATTGCCCCGTGTCACTAGAAAGTCGGGTGACCAGACAACAAGTGTGAAAAATCGAGACGGGAGTGGGGGGCAATAGGCGCCCATATAAGAAAAAGCCCCAAATATCAGGACTGTCCCTATAAAATTGGGACATCTGGTCACCCTACTAGAAAGTTAGTATGCCCAGAAAAAGTCACATGAAAGATAAAGGAGGATCCCCCTGGTATGAAAGGCACTGGCGCATGGGGATGACAAAAGTGTTGGCTGGGAGCAGGTGTACTGGGAAAGGGGATCACTCTGGAGGCAGATGAGCTGTTCTTTAGGATCATGTGCTTAAATCTTCATGAAGTCAATGGGAGTTAAGCATGTGCTTTACATTAAGCATATGTTTACGTGCTGTCCTGAGTAGGCTGGAACAGAGTAGGTTCTTGAAGTACTTTCCTGAATCAGAGTCTCTCAGAAGTGGGAACTAGATTTGCCCCTGTGTTATTTTACTGTATCAAGACATTCACAGGTATCCAGAGTCCTAATTCCCATTGAAATCAATGTGAGTTAGATGCCTAAATACTCAAGGATCCGGGCCTAGAGGGCCCGATGTGTGTGCTGCCTTTAAACAAATCCACGAAAAGAAGAGATTAAAAAGGGCTGTGGCTCATTTAAACCCAATAGGCTCAAGAGAGAGGAAACAATGAATACAGCAATAAAACCGGAGACCAGCAGTTGGGTTCCGATAGGTGAACCTCCAAGAAGCTGTACCCAGTTGTAAACGTCATGCAGTGCTCATTCCACTTGTCAGTTATTGAACATATCAAACTAATTACGAGGCATCACAGTGACAACTGCACACATGGAATCATTTACTACCCACATTAAAATCAATTAGTGCATATTTTCCCTGTCCTGAACATTGTTCTGGGCTTGGAACCTTTCTGCACTAATCATTTCATCTGTCATGATGGAAAAAATAATAACTCCTTTACGACCAGAGGTGGGGATTTCTTAATAGATTAAACTAATGGGAAATGCCTGTTTCTAAACAATGCAGCACTAAAACTGAAGGCCTTAAATTCAGTGGTATCAAGGGGTTAATGTTGCACAAGAGGGCTGTTTCCCAAAGCCTCCCATTGATTTCAGAGGGCCTTGGACTGCATTAGAGTGACTTCCAGGAATATTGCTATAATGAAGGGACAGTTCTGTTCACATAATAATTAATAATGTACTAATGATAATAATGCAAGAGCGCGCCTTTAATTATAAAGTAATTAAATGAAGCAACAAGAGCTAATCGTTTCATTTATATAGCATCCAAAGTGTGTGAGGCGCTTTGCAAACAAAGTCCCTCTCCCATGGAGTTTACTAGCTAGGCCAGCGGTTCTCAGACTTTAGCAACTCGAGGACCCCCATTTTGATTTAAAATTTTTCGCGGACCCCCAAGCCACCCGCTCAGCCCCAAGCCCTGACCCCACTCCACCCCTTCCCCCAAGGCCCCATCCCACCTCTTTCCACCCCTGCCCCTCCTCTTGCCCGCCTCTTTCCATCCCCACCCCCGAGTGAATCCCATCCCCGCTCCTCCCACTCCCTCCCAGCACCTCCTGCATGCCAGGGAACAGCTGTCCCGCAGTGTGCAGGAGGAGCTGGGAGGGAGGGAGAGGAGTTGATCAGCGGGGCCTGCAGACCCCCTGGAGTACCCTCGCGGACCCTCTGGAGTACCCTCGCGGATCCCCAGGGGTCTGCGACCCCAGTTTGAGAAACGCTGATCTACGGCTCTGATCCGGCAGCAATTTACACCTGTCGTTAGTTTATGCACGAGTAGTCCCATTGACTTCAATGGGGCTTCACACAGGCAAAGGGGTTTCCCTAACTTAGGTTCTTATGTGGCCCCCCCATCACCCTAGTGTCTGAGCACCTCACAGACTTTAAGGTAGTTATCCTCGCAGCACCCCTGTGAGTTAGTGCTATTATCCCCATTTTACAGATGGGGAAAACTGAGGCACAAAAATCAGTGGCAGCGTGATGTTTGGGGGATCACCCAAACTGGTAAGGGGTTCTGTCACTGCCTGCCCTGCAACATTGGGTGCATCTATGCTGTGCAGCTAGGCGTTCAGAGCCCTGACACCAGCAGCCAGCCCACAAGCACATGGTCTCACCCTGACTTCCACCAGCCTAGTTACTCCTTGCAGAGTGATCCCCACAGCCCTGCCAGTCCTCATCTCCCCAAATCCACCTACCCTGACTTCTTAAGTACCAGACACTTGGACTGTTCCCCTCTGGTTTGTCACTCCGGGAGGCGTTAAACCAGCCCCTCAAAAACCAGCTTACACGTTGCACACAGTTTGCACACCACAGATCTGTTCAGGGTAAAAATAAATGACAGGGATTATTTAATAGAAAAAAAATCCCAGATTCAAAGATGAACTCGCAAGGAATAGCAACCATAGACACGCGACAGAGAAAATAAACCATCTCAGGCTTTACATTTTCAAATAAGGCAAAAATCAAATGACCTATTGCCTCTGGACAGTTTCCCAAAGTACCCCCTAACTAGAAATCCAGCATTTTATGGACAACACCTGTCCCTCAGTTTCTGTCTGAAGGCCTCAACTTTGTCTCCTTTTTAAAAAGGCCTTTTCCTTTTATTCCGTCCCTCCCCACCTCGATATGGTAACTCATGGTTATTCAGGGTGGGGAAATTCTAGCCGGGATGACTGTGTCTTCCCATTAACTCGAATGACTCATCATTTGTCTTTTCCGGTTGTACAATGCTAGGCGCTTGGAGCTTGCCTCGTCTGGCTGGAGACGCAGACCCGCTCTGCCTGACTGCCCATCGCCATGCTGTGAGGTGGAGCTGCACCACAGATTATGAGCATCATTTTCTATATACACAAATTCATAGCCCACAGTCATAACGATTATCAAGCTCAGAACATTAAAAGCTTTCATAAAAATCCTTACTCAACATATTTTCAAAGTACAATAGCATCGTATATAATCAGCTGATTCAATGGCTTATTCTCTGGGGGTTCAAACCCCCTTTTCTCTCGTTTGAGTGTCTGGACCTTGATTGCCACAGAGAGTTAGGCCCTGGGACTATTCAGCTTGGAAAAGAGATGACTAAGGGGGGATATGAGAGAGGTCTATAAAATCATGACGGGTGTGGAGAAAGTAAATGAGGAAGTGTTATTTACTCCTTCTCATAACCCAAGAACTAGGGGTCACCCAATGAAATTAATACGCAGCAGGATTAAAACAAACAAAAGGAAGTCTTTCTTCACACAACGCACAGTCAACCCGTGGAACTCATTGCCAGGGGATGATGTGAAAGCCAAAACTATAATGGGGTTCAAAAAAGAACCTGGAGGATAGGTCCATCAATGGCTATTAGCCAAGATAGTCACGGCTGCAACCTCACGTTCCGGCGTCCCTAAACCTCTGACTGGCAGAAGCTGGGAGTGGACGACAGGGGATGGATCACTCAATGATCGCCTTGTTCTGTTCATTCCCTCTGGGGCATCTGGCATTGGCCAGTGTCAGAAGACAGGATACTGGACTAGGTGGACCATTGGTCTAACCCAGTATGGCTGTTCTTATGTTTTTTACCTAAATACCTCTGAGGATCTGAGCCTAAGTCATATGGGAAGTCTGTAGAGAAGCAGAGAATTGAATATAGGGCTCCCAAGGGCTAAGTTAGTGCTGTAATCACTGGACCAACCTTCCATCAGGCTACAAGGAACACGCAGCCTAAATACATCATGAGGAGATGAAGGCTGGCAAATGAAATGCAGCAAAGAAGTGAATATGCTCCCAATTTAGCAGTGCACATACTTAAAACTGCAGCAAACTACCTATGTGCGTACTTAACTTTAAGCATGTGCGGGGCCCAAGCAGTAATCTTTGGCATGCATCTTATTTCCATTATAACCCTGTTTTTCAGTCAGTTTAATTCACATTAGGCTAAAACCTGGCAAAGGGGTTTTCAGTCCAGATGTAACTTTTTTATTTATTTATTATTTGGCAGAAAGTTGCCTTTAAAATTTTAAACTCCACTGCCTTTTAAACCCTTACGAAAAAATCTCCTTTCAGATTTCCGTATTTAATGTTTCTTTTAAGGATTTTTTTTTTTAAATTACTCCAGCTGGTAACTGGCTTATTTAATAAATGTAATCTTCCCTTGGGGGAGGGGCTGTAAGTCTGTATTAATTTTAAACAGCCATTCTGCTTGTGCCATTGCTACTTTTAATAGCACCCAATCATTATGCAAAATACATTATTGCTGTCAGTTCTGATGATCCCTAGTTACTTGTCATTTACACAGCGCTGAATTCTGATTTCTCGGTGAGGTCTGGGTTTTTCCCTCAATCCGTGGGTGATTTAGACATGTCACTTGCTACTAGGAGTTATATACATAAATCGTCCTGCTCGTGGATGGGAGAACATCCCCCCCGGGGGAAGGTATTGTTCAAAAAAATGTCATGCGTTTCTAAGAGCTTGGCAATTCTGTTCAGTTAGCCACGCAGCATCCCAAGAAGTGACGAGGCTAAAGCAAAATAGGGCAGCATTGGCCAAAGGACAAAACTGAAATCTGATTCCAGTGAGACACTACTAAACGCTAGAAAAATCAAGCATTTTAGTTAGTTCCTTTTCCATTCCTCAACCTAGGCTATGATCATAAGTCCTGCAACACTTACTCCTGAAAGTAACTTCCACATTGGGTTATACTCAGTATGTTCAGCCCCATATGCTCAGTAGGGCTACTCCTATGAGTAAATTGCTCATGTGCTAAGCGTTTATAGGATCAGGGCCATAAACAGTAGATCAACTTGAAGGGTTAGAGTGAGTCATTAGGATCAGTCTGATGTAAAGGTCACCATAGAGATGGCAGAGCTGATCAAAAAATGGAATTTCCGTCCTGCATTTCCGTCACCACATTCTAATTCAGGGTGAAAAGTTGAAATACCACAACATTTTGCCAGCCGAAAATTCTGAAAAATTTCACTCCGTCAACATTGAAATGTCCTGTTTTGACACTTTCAATCGTGATGAAACTCGTTGACATTCCTGAAACGCATTTTGATTTTCCCTGTGGAAGGTTCCACCCAAACCAATCTTGGGTCCAACCGAAAATTTTGACTTGGGTGAAACCCTGTTTTCCAATGGGAAACTTTAATTAGCCATAAGAGCTGCCTCAGTTGAGGCTCGAACTCTTTCCAGCTTCCCGAAAACTCTGGGATGGGGACAGGGGAAGAAAAGTAATTACTTTGCAGAATACTGCCCCCAGTTGGATAGTCTGGCAGAGACTGAAGCAGAGAGGAGAACGAACGTTTCTCATCCCTCCACTCCTTTCCAATCCCTCCCTGTCCAATTGCCTTAGAAGGGAAATATAGGTAGACAGATCCTGCTTCACCTCTGTCAGTGGACCTACCTGCATTCTAAGCAACTCCTGCCCAAACTAACAGTGAAGTGAAGAAGGCCCTTAAGCTCCTTAATCCCTGGTACGGCCAGGTGAGGGCTAGAGATAATTTAGCCTACAAGTAAAGCAGGTTGAAAAAAAACCCACCCAAAATGTCATGAAAACCATGGAAACTTTTCAGTTAGTTAGGGCTGGTCCACACTGGGGCGGGGGATCAATCTAGGAAACGCAACTTCAGCTACAAGAATAGCGTAGCTGAAGTCGACGTTTCCTAGATCGAACTAAGTTTACTTACTGCGGGTCCACACGGCGCAGGCAAGCTCCCCCGTCGACAGCGCTTCCTCCTCTCAGCGAGCAGGAGTTCTGCAGTCGACGGGGGAGCGCTTCTGGTATCGATTTATCGCGTCCAGATGAGACGCGATAAATCGATCCCAGAAGATCGATCTCTACCCGCCGAATCGGGCGGGTAGTGTGGACCTACCCTTAGTTTTGAAGATTTTTTGTAATTTTGAAATTTGATACCCTTTTTTCCTGAAAAACTGAAATTTGAAAATCTTTGATAAGCTTTATCTATAAGCATCAACTCTATGGCCTCCTGTAGAGGTCTCGGCTGAGGTTCGGCCCTCAGCGGGGCTATGGGGTATCC
Organism: Malaclemys terrapin pileata; assembly: GCF_027887155.1. Classification (NCBI taxonomy): domain Eukaryota; kingdom Metazoa; phylum Chordata; order Testudines; family Emydidae; genus Malaclemys; species Malaclemys terrapin. The sequence goes on from NC_071507.1 coordinate 4,652,818, forward strand.
CACCGCCTCGCTCCGGTCTGACGTCAGTCCTGGTCCGGCGGTAGTGTGGGACAGCAAACACATGGTTAGGGGCTCAGGCCCTTAAGCAGGGGCTGAGCCAATAGTTCAGAAACCCAGGCCCTTAAGCAGGGGCTGAGTTAATGAGCAAGAGGTCCCAGCCTCTCTAGGCCAGGAGAAAGGAGGAGGCCCTCCCACTTCACTGCGTCCCAGCCCGGGGCCCTAGCAGCGGCGGAAACTCGCTGCTGTCAGTGGGGATCCTGGCCGCAACACACTGACATAGGCTCTGGCCGTGTTGCAGCCAGACTGGGGTCGCCTGCCCCCGGGCTACTTCCACACTCCCCCTCGTAGGGTACCTGGGCCGTACTAGTGTCCGCGGTGGTCTCCACCAGCATCGGTTCCTCCGGGTAGGTAGCGAAGGGTAGGTTCGGCTCCTCCTCGGGATAGCTGGAAAGGGGCAGGTTCGGCTCCTCCTCGGGATAGCTGGAAAGGGGCAGGCTCGGCTCCTCCTCAAGGTAGCTGGAAAGGGGCAGGCTTGGCCAGTCCTCGGGGTACCGGGCGAGGGGTAGGCTCGGCTGGACTGGTGAGTCAGCCAGCCGGTCGCGGCCTGCTGCTGTCTCCCAAGCGGGAGCTCGGCCACAGACGTCTGCTCTCTCCGGCAGCTTGTTCTCCACTGAGCTCTGCAGGTGGGCTTTTATACTTCCGGGTCGGCGCCGTGACCTCTGAGGGGCGGGCGCTGGACCCAGTGGCTCCGCCCACAGTGTTAGGGGAGGTTCGGCCCTCAGCGGGGCTGTGGGGTATCCCACCGCCTCCCTACACCTCCAAAGTGGAATGTCTATTCAACCTTTTCAGTATTGGGATGTCTGCTGAGGCCTGCAAGAGGGCCTCTAACCAGCTTGTTCTCTCTACCAGAAGACATCATCATACAGAGGGATTCCTATGAGCCTCTGATCCCTTTATACGTGTGAAACTGCAAACTAGCCATAAATCCCCCTGATGAATACCATACCCCCAGCAGGTGAAGTGCCTGTTTTGGGGAGGTGTTTGAGATGTCCTCGGAAGTGGCAGGGCAAACCAGAGGTGGAATGGCCAAAATGAACCTGTTGTACAGTGCTGCATAAATATATTTTTAAAACCAGGTCCTCAGCATAAATCAATGTAGCAGGTCAATGCTGTCAACTTAAGTCCGACATCTGTCTGAATTATTTTCCCTTCCAAATTAACTTGAGAGTGCTGTACCTGAAAGAGACTAGAAAAAAACAACGTGGGTTTCCTAAACAAACATAATTTAAATGCATTCTAAAAACTTGTGTGTAACAACCCCTCAAAAAGGTCTTGTCCCGTAAATACTGGAGACGTTGCTGCCTTTTTACTACTTTTTTTTTTTTTTTTTGCAGGGCCTATTATAGTTCCAGTCCTGCTAACACGTATGCACACACTTCATTTTACCCATATGGGTAGTACCATTGACTTCAATGGGACTGTTGACCTCTGTAAAATTAAGCGCCCTTGCAGGATTGGGGCTGTGATTTGTTATTGTCAAAAGTGCCCCTTGAAGAAGAAATCCTGTCTCTTTCCTACAGCTCTATGAAATGGGGAAGAAACGGGAAGCGCTGAGAGACAGGAGAGAGTTTAGAGATTGCCATCCATCTGCATGGACCTCTGCATGTGCCACTTCTGTAGAAAGCCAGAGCCCAGCATAAACTCTGCGACAGACCCGGTAACTCTAGGATGGACAAGAGCTGCCTAAGAAAGTGGTCGGACCTCGATACCTTGTGTGTGAACGTAAAAGGACCGATCCTCAGCTGGGGTCACTTCAGTGGAGCTACTCTGATTGATACCAACCAACGATCTACATGTCTAATCCTTAATTTAAATTGAATCCGAAGAACACAATCAACTATATACAGTATTTGCAAAACAACCCTCTCTTACCGGTGGCATTCCCCAGGGACTCCTCCTTTCATCACAGCGTCCATGTTCCTATGGCTGGGGAGACCTTTGCTGCCTCCCAGGATGGCTAACGGTAGCAGACCTTTTAGCAGCACATGTTATAGGAGGGAGGCGTAAGTTATAAACAAACAGAAGTTAACATAAATCGCCCTAATTATGGACTTACTCAACCCTGTCGGCTCAAAGTGATATTTCATCGCCGGTTTTCATTACAAATGTCAGTGTTTGTTCACTGGCAGGCCGGTTGCTTGGTACCGTAGGAGGCAGATTGGCTTGATGACAGTATTGGTCGCAAAGCCTTCCTGTACAACAGTGCAAAAAACCTTCCAATGCATTGATGGAAATGGCAGCTGTAGTGCTTGACTAAGAGTAGTGCTTGACTAAGAGGCACAAGGAATAACAAGACTTCCTTTGTGTGGGGCAAGCAGGGATCCTTGCTGCTCACCTCAGTTTGTACCCAGCTATGCGCCACCTGCGGGACCCTGGCATTTCTAGGACAACCAGGCAAGGCTCTGTCCCCAGCTGTGATGAGTTTCCATCCAGCACAGCTGAGAAGAGTGTTGCGCAGCTTCTGAGGCCAAAATGGCCCCCAAGTTAAGATACTCTACATTAGTCTGGCAATGGTAGTGGCAGAGCATAACACAGAGCATCATGCGTTCCCCCACCCACCTCCCGCGTGTCTCCCTCTGTCCAGGACCCGGGAATGGGTGGGGAGGAGACAATTATGCAAGGCAGCTCTCTGGATGCTTTGGGCAACTTGAGCAGCACAAAGCGTCCAGAGCTGGAGCCAAGTCTCTAGCTACCATCATCTGTGTCTCTTTGTTGAGGAGTCCCTTACTCTGCATTGGTTTCAGTGCGCCTGCCTGTGGAATAAAATGCTACTCGCCATGAAAAGAGTGGTAGAATCTGGCCCTTGCTGCTTTTCTGAACCTCAAAAACCTGATGCTCTACACCCTGGGGCATCTTACTTTTCAACTGACGGCATTTTATATGTATCGGCCCAGTTTGTATGCAGATACCCATTGCGTCCAGACATCATGGTGCTCAGTGACTTTATAAGTGCCTGCAATAATAACTGGCGATTGCTAACACTCTTTCCAGTACCTACTTTAAATGTTAAGGCTGCCTTGTGCTTAACTCCTTCAGGAGCCTTTGAAAATACAAGCCTCAATGACTGAAAATGCTACTTATGTCACATTGGGCAGATGAAAGACACACGTCTACTGGAGATGGTTGGGAAAGTTTCAACTAAACGTCCCCGTCCCCCAACAACTGGAAAATGCTGATTCATTGAAACTGAAACTGGTTTTGGGGAATGGATTAGTTTCAGCACCATTCCTGACTCACCAAAAAAAAAAAGGGGGGGGGGATGGGGGAAAAAAGGCTTTTTGAAATGGTTGAAGTGCGCCCATTTCAACATCTTCAGAATGACGTTTCAGGGGAGGATTTATTTGGTTTTTGGTTTAGAAACTTCTCTTAATTTATACTAAAATATTTAAAAAGAAAACAGGTCCCAGTCAACATGAATCATTTTGATTGCCCCAGGCTAAAAATATCTTTCCATTTGTTGGTTCATGAAAGTTGACAAGATTTCAACTTTTTAGCTCAATTCAAGACAGGGGCGGGGGGGAGGAGGGGAAGGGAACTCAATCTCAAACATTCTCATGGGATGGGACAACCATTTGCCACTCAACCCTAATGCCTACTATATCTTTGATAGCCTTATATTAAACCATCTATTCATGAAATAAATTATCTATTGGCAAGTGGCGGCTGATTCTGCATTACTTTGTACCTTGAATAGACATGTACCCCAGTGCAACATGAGCATATTCCTTTACCATTCTGAATCCAGGAGTATGCCACCCCTATCCTGCACTAGTGCAGGGGTAGGCAACCTATGGCACGCGTGCCAAAGGCGACACGCGAGCTGATTTTCAGTGGCATTCACACTGCCTGGGTACTGGCCACCGGTCGGGGGGGCTCTGCATTTCAATTTAGTTTTAAACTAATCTTCTTAAACATTTTAAAAACCTTATTTACTTTACATACAACAATAGTTTAGTTATATATTATAGACTTCTAGAAAGAGACCGTCTAAAAACATTAACATGTATGACTGGCACGCGAAACCTTAAATTAGAGGGAATAAATGAAGACTCGGCACAGCACTTCTGAAAGGTTGCCGACCCCTGCACTAGTGTAAATGTTTGCACAAGCAGCAGGGCGGTTGTGAATTAGTCCTGTAGTATAGATCTCTGTTAAGTTTTTAGAACCAGCTCCACCGTTGATGTGAACAGGCATAGCTCCATCTGGCCTTTACAGTTCCTGCTAGTGAATCTTTTTTGTGTCATTTCATAAAAGGAGGCTATATAGCTACCAAATGACTTTGTAAAATATTTGCTGATGCAGCTAATTTACTTTCAGCATATGTGCCTCATTATCAAAGCAAAATCACAGACCGATTCTATTCTTATCAAAATGAAAATCACTTGGATTAAGACTGGTTGTTCAAAAAAAAAAAAAAACCCATCAAAGATAATAAGGTTGTTGACAATGAAATGAGTTCCTTTTGTTTCGTGATCAAACCGTTTTGATATCTTAATCAAACAGTTTCACATGCTTCTCTTTCGTAGCATTTCCTTTAGCTGCCCTGCGTGTTAATGATGCTAGGTTTCAAATCGATTGCTTGAGGCTGGCCTCTGTGTATGGTTGATTTAAATTGGTGACATTATTGCTTTGTTTATTTGGCTCCCAGTGGAAGCAATGTCACATTGTTGGGCTTTTAGAATCAGATTGTGTCCCATTTGTAACACAGAAATGCAATTTAAAGTGTTTTTAGTGTTCCAAGGAAATATGGAACACGACTTTGTATTATATTTTGGGAGATTTTTGTTTTGGTCTGCAAAATAACAATAACTGTAAAAATGTGTTTGCTAACAACCTGCTTCAGTCTTATCAAAGTACAGTAGCATGATTCTGCTCTGTTAAAAACAATTTAGGACCATATTGTGTTTAAACTTCTATGCAAGATTTCAGTGGGGTTGCCCTGGTGAGAGAGATTTTGGGCCATCTCCAGCAATTCTCAAGCTGGAAGTAAGCTACTCCTGAATAAGGACTGATATACAAGGTCTTTCATGCCCAAACAAGAGCTGGGAGAAGTTCTTTGTAGCAACTCCATATCAGCCAAATTGTTTGGGAATCAAGTTCCAATGCAAACAGCGTCCCTAAGAACAGCACAGGCAAGGGGATTTGACTGACAGTTCCCACCCTCCCAGCCAAACAATCATGTAAAAAGGGATAGAGGAGAAGGAGGGGGGAAATACAGTAGCATTAGGCAGTAGTGCAGTCAAGCAGAGGTGGTGCTTGGCGTGTTGAGAGACATGACTGGCTGGAAACTGAAGTGCAGTGGCTTGCTCCATTGCCTGGATTGGTGCAGTTAAGAAGCACCTGGAGGTTTCAATCCTCCACTTCCCAGAGAGGGCACATGGTGTCAGTGTCTGTTCTCCCTCTGCTCCCTCCACAGATTCGACCTATGGAGCCCTAGCAGCAGCTGGTACAAGCACGCCTTGCCCTGCTGGGCACCTGACGTCAGCCAGTGCAGTTCACGCTGGGGCAGGCCCAGCCAGACTGGGAGCTGGGCGGGGTACCTGCCAGATGAACATCTCCTTAGCTTCCACACAGCCATAACCTCCATGGACAGTCACACCAATTCCTGCCTGGTTCTGCTTGGGGACTTTCTATCCATTTTAGGCTGTGATCGCAACTAAATTCCACCCCCACCCTCCCTTTCTCTCCTCCCTTTACTGCATCTTTGGTAGGACCAGGCAAAGGGTTCGCAGAGAACAATGTGTTACAAATGTTGCCCTGTTAATGATTTGGGAGCTAGCCATGGTCAGAAGAAGCTGTTTGTTATTCCAAATTGCTTGACGTGTGGTTTCTGCAAATATATTTATTGTTGTCCCTCTTCCCCCAGTATCCAGTGATTGTTGCTTTCCAGACAGGCAAGAAAGAACAGTCCCCATTCTCTGGTCCAGGGGTGTCTGTCACCTCCTCGTTCAATGGGTCTACTATACTAAACTGCTGGAGGGGACAATGACCATCTGCAGCAGCGCTCTCTGCCCCAGCACCACAATCCTAATCCCAGCCTGCTGTGGAGGGGAGGTGCCAGCTAGGAGTGGGGGGATTGGGATGGGGGGAGCTGGAGAACAAGCCTCAGCAGCAGCTCCTGGCCCTGGGCTCTGGGCCTGCCTCCCCGTCTCACACATTGTGGCCAGGTGCATGGGGTCCCAGCGCAACTCATGTAATAATGGAGGGGCAGCCGGGCCAAACCTGAGTGGTGCTGTGATCCCTTGCACCAGTTTGCAAGGACACTCACTCAGATCTGGCCTGGCTGCCCCTCCAGGGAATTTTAGCTTTCTTTTTCTCCTCTATTCCCATAATACATCATTCCCCCCTGCCCTTCCCAGTCTGAATATATGCTGTGATTGGACCTTGTACTGTCTCTCTGCTCTACTTCTCTTTTTAAGGCAGTGTGACATCTTTCATGGTAGCTATTACCCCAGAAGAGGTATATAAGATTTAACTAGTGGCACTGGAAAACCTGAGTTTATTTCCAGTGCTAGTCATATATGCTATGATAATGCTGTTCCCTTTCGCAGCTGAATCCCTTTCCCCTTGTCATTCTAATCCTAGAAAATCTGATTAACAGTTTTCTTGTCTAATTATACAGTACACAAGCAAACATGCTGCGCGGCAAATAGGACCATGTTCCGTGGATTAATGTCACCGCTGTATGCTGACATAAGCCTGGTTTGATATTTAGTGGAAATCATGCCATTTCCAGATAAAGGAATTGGTTCTGGATGTTGGTCTTTATTTTGCAGACCAAGGGCCTGCAGGGTCCTCTGCTGGTGTGAATCCAAATAGCTCCATTAGAGTTGGATTTAAACCAGCTGAGAATTTCACCTAGCCCAAAGAACCGTACATTACTTTTCTTGTCTTCCTCATCATAAGTTCCAGTTAGACTGGGTTTGTGATGCAAATCTAATCCACTCATGTTTAGTCGGGGATTGATGTTATCCAACATGTGCATTACTGCTCAGTGATACCTAGCAACACACACCTACTTCCTCTTGATTCCTTTTTGGCACATCAAATATTTACTTTCATTTCCCTTTCAGCTGTACTTGGGATGCTAGCATGGAAGAATCCAAGTCTGCAGGACGTGCAATAGAATGGATACCAAAGGGTGTGTATTTACAGAGCAGGCAGCCATTAGCCTTGCATTTCCTTGTTAGGGTTTAACATTTCTAATTTGTTTTCCAAATTAGTCAAGTGTAGTGTACCTTTTACAGGAGCTCTGCCAATATCATCACTGAAAGAACTGTGTGAAATAGCCTGTGTTTGAGAATGTAAAATATACATTGAGAAACAAAGCACGATTTCCCTGATTGTGTTAAAATGTCTACTAATTTGCATCACTGCAGTCAAGCTTCATATGTGAGCCAAGACAGTTACAAGCAAAGGATAATGTGTTTGGGTTTTTCCTGTCAATCTCACTTAGACCATACCTTGACTTTTTCATGTAAAAAGTGTAAATCTGGAGTAAGGGTAGGTCTATACTTACCTCCGGGTCCGGCGGTAAGCAATCGATCTTCTGGGATCAATTTATCGTGTCTTGTCTAGACGCGATAAATCGATCCCGGATCGATCCTGGACGTGCTCGCCGTCAACACTGGTACCCCTGCTCCATGAGAGGAGTACGCGGAGTCGACGGGGGAGCCTGCCTGCTGCGTCTGGACCCACGGTAAGTTCAAACTAAGGTACTTCGACTTCAGCTACGTTATTCACATAGCTGAAGTTGCATATCTTAGTTCGAAGTGGAGGGTTAGTGTGGACCAGGCCTTAGTCTTTTGAATTTCAGTACAGAATTTGGCTCCACCCATATCTTGTAATGGACATGCTTTACCTCTAAATAATTCAACAAGAACATAAGAACATAAGAATGGCCCTACTGGGTCAGACCAAAAGTCCATCTAGCCCAGTGTCCTATCTTCCGACAGTGGCCAGTGCCAGGTGCCCCAGAGGGAATGAACAGAACAGGTAATCGTCAAGTGATCCTAGGGTGACTAGACAGCAAGTGTGAAAAATCAGGACGGGGTGGGGAGTAATAGGCGCCTATATTAGACAAAGCCCCAAATATCGGGACTGTCCCTATAAAATTGGGACATCTGGTCACCCCAAGTGATCCAGCTCCTGTCGCCCATTCCCAGCTTCTGGCAAACAGAGGCTAGGGACACCATCCCTGCCCATCCTGGCTAATAGTCACGATGGATCTATCCTCCATGAATTTATCTAGTTCTTTTTTGAACCCTGTTATAGTCTTGGCCTTCACAACCTCCTCTGGCAAGGAGTTCCACAGGTTGACTGTGCGTTGTGTGAAGAAATACTTCCTTTTGTTTGTTTTAAACCTGCTGCCTATTAATTTCATTTGGTGACCCCTAGTTCTTGTGTTATGAGAAGGAGTAAACAACACTTCCTTATCTACTTTCTCTACACCAGTCATGATTTTATAGACCTCACAGATCTTGATCCAAACCCCATTGAAGTAGATGGAAAGACTCCAACTGATTTTGACAGATCAGCCCCCAAAATAGCAGAACTCTTGTTTGCATTTTACTTTCTATTTTAAAATTAATCTATATAGTTCCCAACTCAATGTGGGAATGAGGAGAGGGAAATCGACTCAGACTAACCCCCCAGTGTTGAAATTCCTGATAGGAATGTTTAGTGTTATTTTCCTAGCCTTTCTTATCCTGCTTTACCCCCCATGGGAGCTGTTTGCATGAGTGTTTGGTGTAAGTCTATTTTGCTAGCCTTTCCTCACCCACCCATCTCCATGGGGTGTCTGAACATTTAACATAGTTTTATGTCATTTTTATGTTGATCTTACACACTGGAATTTTATTTTAATAAATTACATGTATATTTTATTCCTGAAAACAGACTAAACCACAGCAACCCAAAAAAGAAGCTGAAAGATTTGTTTTTAAAACCACTAGTTAGGAGGAATGGGCACATATAAATTAGACACCAAGGAAGGTTTACAAATACGTAATTATTCTTAATTATTATGTATTTACGGTAGCATCGAGAGGCATCAACTCAGATTGGGGCAACATTGTGCTAGGTGCTGCACGTACACATAGTAAGAGACAACCCCAGCCCGGAGTTTACACAAGACCAGGGGTGGGCAAACTTTTTGGCCTGAGGGCCGCATCGGGTTTCCGAAATTGTATGGAGGGCCGGGTAGGGGAGGCTGTGCCTCCCTAAACAGCCACGCGTGGCCGGCCCCAGCCCCCGCCCCCGCCCCCTATCCAACCTCCCTTGCTTCTCACCCCCTGACAGCCCCCCCGGAACTCCTGCCCCATCCACCCCCCCAGTTCCTTGTCCCCTAACAGCCCCCTCAGGACTTCTGCCCTATCCACCCCCCCGCTCCCTGTCCCCTGACCACCCCCAGACCCTCCACCCCATCCCATCCCTCCTCTCATTCCTGACAGCCCCCCCGGGACTCCTGCCCCATCCACCCCCCCCACTCCCTATCCCCTGATGGCCCCCCCACCCCCAGGACTTCTGTCCGCGGCTCTGCAGCTGCGCTGCCCCCGCAGCCCACCGCCCAGAGCATTGCGTTGGCAGCGGGAGCTGAGGCTGCGGGGAGGGGGAACAGCAGGGGAGGGGCCGGGGGCTAGCCTCCCAGGCCAGGAGCTCCAGGGCCGGGCAGGAAGGTCCCGCGAGCCAGATGTGGCCTGTGGGCTGTAGTTTGCCCACCTCTGCACTATACGCAGAGAAGACAGGCAGCGTGGGAGGGGGAATATAGTTTCTGATCTAAAGCTTATTGAAATCCACGGGAGTCGGTTTAGACGGACTGCAGTGGGCTATGGATCAGGTCCACAGAGCCAACTCCTGAAGTCCTTTCTCAGCTGTTCTCCCCTGAAATCAATGGGAGTACGCAACTCTGTGGCGCTTATTCAACATGCAGCCAGGGGGACGATGCATTGTGTAAGGGCTGTAACAGCAGACAGCAGGTCTTGTTATACCATGGAGCCCAGGCAGGCATTGTGCCCCCTGGTGCTCCCATTATGGTAGTGCAGCCTCTCTAATCACCTCCATCACTGCTGTGCCGGGGAGGTACCCCATTGGCAATGGCTCTGTGATGACATTTTCAGCACGATGCATCTTTCCAAGCCTACCCCCTTCTCAGGGATGGAATCACGGGGCCTGGTTTTCTGTTACCCTGTACCTTATGTTATCTTAAACCCCAGTGCAAGCCCAGCGTAAATCGCTACCATTCCAGTTCATTGCCATTTGACGTCCACTTTCCACAGGTGGACTTTACAAGATGCAGGGCAAGAGACCCCAGCCCTGTTGCTCCATTGGCAGCCTTACTGATGGAGCAACGTCAAGGGATGCCTTCTAAAAGCTTTCCCCAGCCAGACAATGGTCAGCACCATCCAAAACTGGTCTGCTAGGCCACAGTGGTGAATCTGGCCTAAGAAGTTAAAATAAGGTGGATAGCGCCTAGCTCCAAATCACGAGAAAGGTCACCTGGTGACTATCTCTTTGGGTTTCTTGTTCATCCAGGAAATTTTTAATTAAAAAAAAAGCGGACGTTTTCAGATACAATCTACATTAAACTGGAGTTACGGTTGGGTATTTCTCACTAAAGGGCAGAGTTACAGTTGTTTGGGTGCCTTAACTGTGCATTTCCATACCTTAAAATATTGGGATTTATTTTAAGTTTGACCTGACCGCTGTACTTGCCGGATTTGTCACAACTGGCTTTTAAGATAATTACAACATCCTTGTAAAATTTTTACCAGTAAATTGTACTCAGCCTTACCTCCACCTCGTCATAGCTTTTATGTGGGGATCTCAAATGGGAAGTGCCTCTCTCCTCCAAGAGATTCCAGGCAGTGCTGTTTATCCCCAGTACCCCCAGAGGCTTCAGCTGGGGCATGGACAAGAGGTCATCAGAGAAAAGGGGTTAGTGGAAAAGGTTAGGCTGTCTCATTTGAGTGAATAGGTACAACCAGTGGAGGAGGATGGCATATCACCCCCAACCTTTTCATTTTCCTCTTGATATCCCTGTACACAAGGCTTACCATGCCCTGAACACCCCCTCATATCAAGACCCAGTGGTGTAGTAATCTGCCTCAGTTTCCCTCAATGACCTTCAGCCTACTCCCGTTGTAGGTGACTTGCTGCAGTGACTTGGACCTCTGGCTAAGTCGTTAACAAAAGGCCACCCCCTCTGGGGCATCCAAGTCCAGAGCCAAACAAAACACAGAGTCTTTGTCCCAGTCTCAAACTGGGCCCAGCCCCTCCTTCCCTAGGGGCCTATCTTCTCTCCTCTCATTTCAAACAACTCGCCTGCCCAGGCTCCTTTCTCTCTCTCCCTTCAGCCTCTCCTGGGCTCCTTTGGGGTGTTTCCTTCTCTTTCCTGAGCAGTCACTCCCAGACATTCCTACCTTGGGTCTTCCTCAGGCCTCTGCCTACCTTTTGCTTTCCTCTAGCCCTTCATACCCGTCTGCTCCCCTCTCCAGCCAGCTCTCAGCTGCTGGGCTCTTCTCCTCAGGCTCCAAGGGTAGAGAAAGAAAGATGGCTGAGAAGTGCCAGTGAGGTGAGAGAAGCAGAGACTCGGGTCCCGTCCGTCAGCATTCAGGTTCAGATTGTAACAGGCCCTTTTGCTGGTGCGTGGTAAGGGAGAAGCGTGCAATGGCTAGGAAGGAAGGAGAGGTGATGAAACAAAGGCAGTTCCCCATCACACCTAGCTGCGCAATCCTTCTCCGGCTCCCGACAGGGTGGGGTGGCTCTCCACTGTCATTAGGACAGTTGTTGTGGCTAACTAAGGCATGTTGTTAAAGGGGAGCTTTTTCAAAGGCATAGGGCACCTAATTGACATGGATGCCTTTGGAAAATCTCCCCTTACATTTTAGGCGGTTTTGTGGATGGGAGATAGTGTATCTGATACCTTAGGTAGGTATTTCTCTGGTCCCCATTATCACCGGGTGCCTCACAATCCTTTAAAGTATTTATCCTCACGACACCTGTTACAAAGGGAAGTGCTATTATCTAGAACAGTTTTCTCATCCCATCCAGAGAATGGAACGCCGGTCTCCTGAATGCCAGGGTAGTGCTGTAACCACTGGACCATCCTTCCTTCTCTTGGTCTGATGCTGTGAATCGAGGCATCGGGTATTCTGCATCCCTATTCCTGTCTTGCCACAGTCTCCGAGAGTCTTACCTTAAAACAGGAAGGTCTGGAGATTGTATACCGAGGCTAGTTCTTAAAGGCGGGATAGTTCTGCCAGCATGGAAAGAAGCGAGGAAGAATCTTTAATACCTGCTCGATAGGTTTTTTGTTTGGTGGGCGGATTGAATTTCAGTCTCTATAACTGAGTAACTTGTCTGCCCCTCATGAAAACTGTCTGGCAGAACATTCCAGTAATTTCTAGGTAGTATTGAAGATATTAAAGTTTACTTCTTTGCCTTCTTTCCTGCCAATAATCCTGTATTTCAACAGATTGATAAATCCTGAATCAAATCTTCCGACAGGTTAAAAAAAACAAAACAAAAAATCTGGCCTGCAGCAGCACGGTGATCGCAGGGTACATTCTTCTGAGTCATCTTGGCAAACTCCGCTGGGCAAGATGCACACGCTATGCAGACACTAGCTTGTTTTCATACGGTAGAAAACCAAACAGTGGTGTTTAAGGAACGACTCCAATGTGCTGAGTGATTGACCGTCGCTCTCCCAAAGGCCGACATTTTTTCCTTTGTACTCACTGCTGGTCAATGCGAAGTGTTCAGCGCACACAAACGCCGGTTCAGACTTCGCGGTTGTCCTCTTTGGTGCACTAATGTTTGCCTTCTTTCTGTTAGTGCCGAGCATAGGATTGATTTTTTATGTGGTTGCTGCCGCTCCACTGGTTGAGATGGTGGGTCAGATTTGGGGTGGCTCCTTTGACGTTAGCTCCGTTTTAGCTCAACTGAGGATCTGGCTGTGCCTTTAAGAAGCATATAATTGCAATCATGTACAAAACACGATATTCAAAGAAGATGGGGTTTGCAAAGTCAGACAAAAATGTAGGAACTACTAGAATAAAGGTTGCCTGGGAAACCATAATTCAGCTCCCTTGTGCCCATGCATTATGTTAATCGGTGGGGCTGTGGTGAATGCACAGTGCTGTTGTCGAGATATAGGGACTGATGTGGGCTGTGGTGGATGCGCAGTGCTGTTGTCGAGATATAGGGACTGATGTGGACTGTGGTGGATGCGCGGTGCTGTTGTCGAGATATAGGGACTGATGTGGGGCTGTGGTGGATGCGTGGTGCTGTTGTCGAGATATAGGGACTGATGTGGGGCTGTGGTGGATGCGCGGTGCTGTTGTCGAGATATAGGGACTGATGTGGGCTGTGGTGGATGCGCGGTGCTGTCGTCGAGATATAGAGACTGATGTGGGGCTGTGGTGGATGCGCGGTGCTGTCGTCGAGATATAGAGACTGATGTGGGGCTGTGGTGGATGCGCGGTGCTGTCGTCGAGATATAGAGACTGATGTGGGGCTGTGGTGGATGCGCGGTGCTGTCGTCGAGATATAGAGACTGATGTGGGGCTGTGGTGGATGCGCGGTGCTGTCGTCGAGATATAGAGACTGATGTGGGGCTGTGGTGGATGCGCGGTGCTGTCGTCGAGATATAGAGACTGATGTGGGGCTGTGGTGGATGCGCGGTGCTGTCGTCGAGATATAGGGACTGATGTGGGGCTGTGGTGGATGCGCGGTGCTGTCGTCGAGATATAGGGACTGATGTGGGGCTGTGGTGGATGCGCGGTGCTGTCGTCGAGATATAGGGACTGATGTGGGGCTGTGGTGGATGCGCGGTGCTGTCGTCGAGATATAGGGACTGATGTGGGGCTGTGGTGGATGCGCGGTGCTGTCGTCGAGATATAGGGACTGATGTGGGGCTGTGGTGGATGCGCGGTGCTGTCGTCGAGATATAGGGACTGATGTGGGCTGTGGTGGATGCGCGGTGCTGTCGTCGAGATATAGGGACTGATGTGGGCTGTGGTGGATGCGCAGTGCTGTCGTCGAGATATAGGGACTGATGTGGGCTGTGGTGGATGCGCAGTGCTGTTGCTATGTAGCGGAGCTCTGGGGGCTGGAGTAGGCTCGGTGCCAGTGGAATACTCAGAGGTTTTGCCAGGCTGTTAAAAGCTCTACTTGTTATATACAAATGGGGATTTTCAGAGGCTTAGAAGGCAGCCGAATGCAGGTGAACTTTCATGGGGACAGCAAAAAGCACTCTCATGACCCCAAGACCATCCTCACGCTACACTTTAAATTTTGGTGCCAAGCCGCGGAGGTGCCAGAGAGCTTCAAAATCATAGCTTCATATTTTTAAAAACAAATTTGACAAAGCTACTTGGAATCCCTTCAACTTGTTCTGGGAAATGACTAAACCATTTTTTGATGCAATTTTAAATAAAAAAATAAGTAATTAAAAATTCAGCCCGATAGACCCAGAGCTTAGAACATTTCAGTACAAACACATTGGGCAAAGGTATAAAGAACTGTAAACAGTGGTTTATAATGCAAAGCCTTGGTCAATCTTAACTATACATGGCAGTGTGGGCTAGTGGCTATCTCCTTGTGCCGCTGTTTACCCATCTGCAAGATGGGGTTAATGATACTGACTGCCTTTGTAAAGTGCTTTGAGATCAAAGGCTGAGAAGCACTAAATAAGAGCTAAATATTATTACTAAAAGCTCCATTTATCATTTTCTCTTTTTCTTGTATGCCTTCCCTAGCAGGCATATAAATTAATACATTCACTGAAATCTGAGGGGAGTATTGCATATTACATGCTTTGTATTTCAATTCTTTGTAGTTGAATCCATGTCATCTTTAAATTGCTGTGACATTTTAAAAAAGGTTTAAGAATACATAAGAAATACAAACACTACATGCTGTGAATTCTAATACGATTCAGATCCTATACGATACTTCCTTTTAAATCTTCTTAGTTATTTATATGAGTCTCTGTCATTATCAGTTCACACAAGCTGGGAATATGACCCAGTGAGTTTATGGCTGGTTTTACAAATATGGAGTAATACCATCTGTGATATGTATCTCATTTTCAAACCCACTGTATCCCTCGTATTTAAAAGATGCCATGACATGCTGGTTTGGGTCCAGACTGCTGCTTAAGTAAGAATTGAATAAGTCAAAGTATATTAAATAAACTTTATAATTTTCCCATTGAACAGTTAACACAAACAGTAATGTTATAATAGCTGGGCAGAGCATAGTCTAACCCGTTTATATGCAACTCCTGTGTTTGCTGTTTCCTATTTTACAGGCTGGATGAAGACATTTGGTACCTGTTGGTGTAATTTACTGTCATTGTATTTGTTTTGGGTTCAGGCACTCGCTGACCCATGAAGAGCAGTGGCTCTCTTGGGACAGTGGAATAATAAAGTAGAGCCCTTTCTAAACCTTTTTCCCCAGCTTTATTCCAGAGTCTCTCTGGTTCTGTCTCATCATCCGGTATAATGAGTCGTTAAGGAAGAGAACTAGATTTCTGTACTCAATGTATTCCCTTTCATTTTCCAGATAAACTACTGCTGCTGTGGGTTGATGGCTTCATCGATTTTGTTTCCCACTTATTTCCTCTCATCAAAAAGTTTCTTTTGTTTTCTTTAACGTGCTAAGTGGCCTCAGAGCCCCAGCCTGTGCCCTTAAAAATGGGTGTGGAGGAGCAGAAATGACAAGAAATTGCTGAAATGAGCCAAAGTTGGGAGGAAACAAAGTGGGGTCCAACCTTAGGAAACCCAACGTTGTAACCCAAAACCATGGAAGCCTGTGGTTAGTGGGGAGTGGTCAAAGCTGGGGCTGAAGTTCCTATAACACTGTTACTCTGCAGGCTGGGTCTCGGCCTATGGCACATCCACTGCCAGCCCCTGAAAGCTGGGGCTCCTTCCAGCTGGGACAGACCCCTGATCAGGAAAGTTCAGGATGGGAGTGCACTTCCTGTTTTGGGGAGATGGTGTCACAGGCCCAAGCACCGTGCCTCAGTTTCCCCTTTTGGCTAGCGCCTCCATGGTCTAGATCCAGGATTTGAAATTGGACATGAGGAATTGCCCCAGTGTCAGGGATGTGCCTTTTGCTGTCCCTGTGAAAGCCTACCCGAATTTCGCCAAGTTAGAAGCCTCTGGAAACCACAGTTTGCACATGCTCAGTGGAGATTTGGTAGAGGCTGGCAGTTGCATTCTCCAAGGAGTCAGTGCGCATTGATCATGCTACAGCCCCTCATGACTCTTACGTGCCATTCAGGGTAAGATGCACCTACCACCAGGAGCGCCACCAGCTTTTTTGCAGCCCTAGGCGGTGGAAGGTCCCGCCCCCGAAATGCTGCCCCCAACAGAGGCAGCGGAAGGTCCCGCCCCCAAAATACCGCCGACAACCGGAGCGGCCGCCCCCCAAATGTTAGCGCCCTAGGCGACCACCTAGGTCGCCTAATGGGTTCGGCCGGCCCTGCCTACCACATACACACAGGACGCGCTAGCCCAGGGCTGCATGTGCTCAGCAGGACTTTTCCCTGCAATTGCTCTTCCTGGTTGCTAGGGGATGCAGTGGTGCCAAGCACCAGAACTGAGTGCAGAGAGACCATCTATTTTGTGTTCTCAGTGCCTCCAGGCTGAAACCTACGCAGAGAGAAGGAGGAGGATGTAGTTCCTCGCTTCAATGCACAGTAGTGGGGGCAGGTAGTGGAGAGATGCAAGCTGGGGGCCAGCTGCAGGGGACAGAAAGAGAAGGGAGGTGGAAAATGGCTGTGGAGGACATGCTTGGGAATAGGGACAGACGGGGTGAGATGGTGCAGAAAGGTATGTAACAACTGGACGATACTCACCTCCGGAACTTGGAATGGAACACTGGATTCCTGAGTCCCAACATTCCTCAACAGAGAGCGGTAAAACCTACAGGCATATTGGAGGCGTCTCATTCCCTCTATTGCCAGTCCACGTAGCAGATAAAAGCCTATTGCTAACAACAGTTACCCCGTTAACTTCAGATCTGTGAATGTTCTATTCCGGCTGATGAACCACAGGTGGGTCACTATGGTCCCATATAATAGAATTTCTCTTTCTTCCTTTGGCTTTTTTTAAAAAAAAGTTTAGGAAATTACATAGAAAAATATGTTAAAAAGAACATTGAGGTTGCAAAGTCAAGAACTCAAAAGTTAGGAAATGCCAGAATTAAGGTTGCCTGTTCAACCTTAATTTGGCCTCCTCATGTATAGGCATTATGATGCAGTGGTTAATTACATGATCACGTCCCATTTTTTTCCACGGAAACCCTGCCTCACTCAGGCTATGTCTACACTATTGCGATAAGTTGACCTAAGTTACGCAACTCCAGCTATGTGAATAATGTAGCTGGAGTCGACATAGCTTAGATCGACTTACTGTGATGTCTACACCATGCTGGGTTGATGGGAGATACTCTCCCGTCGACTTACCTTACTCTTCTCATTCCGGGTGGAGTACCGGGGTCGACCGGAGAGTGCTCTGGACTTCACTAGACCTGCTAAATCGACCCCCAGTGCATCAATCGCTGGCGCATCGATCTGGCGTTAGTGTAGACATAGCCTCAGTGAACAGGATGGACAGTGCTCAAGGAATGGGTGGCTATTCAATATTTTTATTTTCATCATTCTGTGTCTGACCCCAGGCATATTTACTGCTCACCGTGAAACCCCTGCATTAAAAATAGATTATTCATAAATACCTTCTAGGAATGATCTGCATGAAGAGGAGAATAGAACTGTAGATAAGGCTATTGTGGGTTAGAATAGAGCTACACACTAACACTGCTTTCAGAATGCACGTGTGCTCTCACTCTGAAGTCCATTTAACATATGTGGAGAATTAGATCCCTTATGTACAAATAGGAACCAAGTCACCTGCCACAGAAATGCAACCACCTCTGGGCTGAAATGTTGTAATTATTTAAAAGTCCACAGCAACACTACACAACAATTTCGGACAGGAAATTTAAGAATACTAGGCTTAATTCTCCTTTATACCCACTTTAAGGTCCCTTTACCTTGCCAGAACAGTGTAAAGAGGACTTAATTGTAAATAAGAACCCCTGGCTTTAATTTTGCAACCACCATTTTGCAAACAATGATGACAGAATTTAGATCATTAAATACCCGATTGTGTCCAAAACTCAGGTAATTCAATTGCTAAATGCTATAATTTATGTCTGTACCTTTGCACCCACAATTGATTACATGTGCTAAATGAAAGACCAAGTAGAGGCCCCTTTAAAGATTTGGCTCTGTTTCTATTTATTTTGTGCATAAATCTGCGTTCAGTGGAACCCATCTATTAACTGGCGTATGGATATATATATTTAGCACTTTGCCTTTTCAAGAAACTACCCATATTATGGCTCCAACAATCTGTGAAATATGCTTGACCAAAAGTAAAAGACGCCTAACACAGACCCTGCCGTACTTGAGAAATGCAATAGTCAAATATGGAATATGGAAAATATGGGTTTCTTTTTCAATTTGAGTAAATTCAAGGCATATATTTTCCAGTTAAGAACCAGGGGTTTCTACAAACGAGTTCTGTGCTCTTTGAAACAATTTATTTTAGGGGAAATATTTCAGTTGCAATTCAAATATATTTTGAAAGTGTCAGTGATAAGGCACAAGGCCACAGTTGGCTTCGCTAGCCTCTATTTGTATAGTATTTATATTTTCTTTTTGGATGACAAGCAAAGAAGCTCTATGCCAAACAGTGGGGGATATTTTCCTCCAGCTGCAGCATCTAGCTGTTTGGCAGACTTCAATCCAGAGTTAGTTACATAGGCACCTTTGGGAACAATATTTGGATGTGTTACATGCACAGGCTACTGAGACGTTTTTGGAGGGCTGCTTTGTGGTTCTGGATTCTGATTTCTGACATTTATTTGCATAATTAAACCTTTTGCTCAGAATGATGTAGACTTTCTTTATTATTGTTTGTATTTGGGTAGTGCCTCCAGTCGGCAAGCGGAGACCAAGGTGCCGTTGTGCCACATACTATATAAACACATGCAAGAGACAGTCCCTGCTCGGGGGATCTTACAGCCTAAGGGCTGGTCTACACTAATGCTGTAAGTCCATCTAAGTTACGCTAGTTCAGTTATGTAAGTTACGTAACTGAAGTTGACGTAACTTAGGTTGACTTACAGTGGTGTCTACACTGTGCTGTGTGCATGGGAGACGCTCTCCCGTCGACATAGTTTCCGCCTCTCAAGGAGGTGGAGTACAGGAGAGCGGTGCTGATTTAGCCAGTAGTGTAGACATGGGCTTAGTCCCATCTGTGTAAACACTTACACCTGCGCTTAACTTTAAGCACATTAGTAATTCCATTGACTTCAATGGGTCAACTCACATGCTGAAAGTTAAGCATGTATATGTATATGCAGGATTAAGAGAGACAAGACAGACAAAAAGATGCACAGGCAACATTAATTCAGGCACTTCTGGACTTTGAGTGCTTGACACTGCAACCTTAATATCCTTGTATCATAACGATTTGCAGGCAGTTTCTTAGGCTTTTTAAAAAGGAAACTGAACCAACTCTCCCCAAGACATTCTGTCATATGTAACATTTCTCATACACACACACGAGTTATCAGCAAGATTAGACCCCTGGACCTTTAGATCCACCGTAAAGACCACTATCACTGGAGATAAAGGAGTAACTAGTAGCAGTAGTAGGCTGTTATTCTTCGTGGACCAGCCACTAGAGGACACCAAAACATACACTTTGCCAGTGGCTTACACAGCTACGTGCTAGACAGTGGAGGAATCTTGGAAATTAGAATTCTTGATTCTAAAAGCCAATGTGGCCTAGTGGTCACAGATAACGTAGCTAGGCACATAGTGACACTGCCTTGCAAATCAGATATGCCAAATCTATGTAGCTGGATTTGCCAGATTAGAGACCTGAGCTCTATTCCCATGTCTGCCAGACCTGCCCTTGAACAGGTCCACCATCTGTAAAGTGGAGGAAATTATTAGTCTGCCTTCTAAATTAGGGCCATGAGGCCTTGCTTAATAATAAGGGCTGGGAGATGCACAGAATTCCACTAATATGTGGAAGAGATGAGAGTATTCTCCCAGCTCAGTACACCATTCCCTAGGTCAAAGGGAGGTGGTTATTATTATATGAGTTGAACTGGAGCATGCCAGTGAATTTGGTATGCAGATGCATGATGAGGCCCTGGAGCATGCTCAGTACAGATGGAATGTTCTGAGATTTTAACTGCTAGCCTCTAACAAGCTTACCGAGCATGTGCAAATGGTAATCGCATGGGTCTTTTAGCTCAGTCAACTGTGAGTGGATTTTCATGGGAAGAGCAAAAGGCACCTCTCCTACCCCAGGGTTCGCCCCTGCCAAATTTGACGTTCCTATTCCAACCTCCTGAGGCATTTAAAAAAAGAAGCAGTAGGAAAATCTTTAAATATTGGCAGAACTATCTATTTCCCCCTAACCTTTCTCTGAACCATTTTTGCTGAAACTTAAAATCAGCCTGATACAAACCCAAGCATGGCAAATTTCATCCCAACTGGTTACACTATAAACAACTGAAAACAAGGAGCTATAATGAAAAGTGTTATGTAGCTTTAAGTGTCTGGGTTGCTATGACCTCCACCTATAAATGCTCACTCTTGGAAAATGTTCTGCTGAAAGGAAAAGACTGACGCTCTGTTTTGATCTATTGTATGATTCCCTCTTATTCTATTCTTCAGGAAGAATTCCTGATAATGGTCAGACATTAATGTTACACCAGCTATGAAGAGGAAGACTGGGACTAACTAGGCAATATTTTGGGTAATATTGTCAAAGGGCCCAAGTGATTTAGGAACTTCAGTCCCATTTTTAAAATGTGTTTAGGTGGCTAAAAATGCAGATAGGCACCTAGTGATATTTTCAAAAGTATATGCCTAATTCCCATTGAAATCAATGGAAGACTGATATCTGATGCCCTTAGGTGAGCAGATATTAGATAACTCGGGTTTTTCAGTTAGAAGGAAAATATTTTAGTTCTATTATTTTTAATTGCAAAATACTTAAATAATAATAAAAATCGGTATCAGATTAACAAAATAATGGAACAAGTTTTTAGGTCTTCACATAATGCTAAACTTTGCAACAGGAACCAAACTGTAACATCTTTCCAAATGTTGTCAGGGGGTCCATATGTGTAGACTGGTAAAGCTGTTAACGTCCCCAATTAGGTTTTAATTTATCTTAGTTTCCTCAGCGTTGCCATTAAAAGTCACACCATACAGCCATTAAACCTTAACATTACAATCTCATAGTTTTGTCAGCTGTTGACCAGTGAATCTAACGATATACAAGCTGCAGAAACTGGACCTTAATTCCAGCTTAAAAGAAATGTTTAAATGGGTCAGGAGAATTTACCCTGGACATCTGTTTGACGTATAATGTGAGGATATTTAAAAGTCCTTTAACAAAAACAAATAAAGGCTTCCACATTCCCAAGGATAGAAACCATTTAATCTACTCATACAGTCCTTTCAAGAATTTAACATTTTGGCAGGAGATGTATGTCAGTAAAGAAACAACCAATGAGATTTATAATGGCTAATTTATGTCTACAGCAGTTAAGACATGTTTGTGGGTAGTCATGCTCACCATAGGCAGTATTTTCCTTCCTGCACATTCTTATTGTTTCAGTTTATTATAACGGCACGTCTTGTGAGGTCATTTATTGCTTAGCATGATGGTACGGCTAACCCATTTATTAGAGGAAGACATCAACACCTGGGGTGAGATCACTTATTTCCCTTTGGATGCGCATACTGTAGGTGATGAAATCATGTATTTATCTACAACTTATTAGATGCATTTGATTGACTAGGGATCCATTTTTTGTTTAGCCAACTGTGCCGGTTGCTGGTTAGGAAGTTTCTCGGTATACCGCTGCGATGTTTCAGACCAGCAGTTAAAATAATTATCCTACGATAGGACCAGTGGGCAGTTCTGTAACACAGGTTTGAAGCAATCAGAAGACAGTGTGAGGAATCCAAAATATAAACCATATGGAAAGCTCGTCCATCTCAAAAAACCTGCTGTAGTTTCTTTATAAATTGGGAATGGTACAGTCATGTTTGGGACAATCCAAGTCACCAGTAGGTCTTTCCTGCCATTGGTGAACTTGTGACCTTATTTCCTTGGAGGGCTGTTAAAATGAAGTCAGAGGGCAGCAGAGTTATTCGCTAGCACCATTTTAACTTGTGTGGTCTAGAAAGTTAACAGATTTTTTTTTTCCAAAAGACAGACACGGTGATGGGGGTTAACCTTTAGAGATATTCGATTGAATCTGGAGCTAGCAACAGAGAGCCGTCTTGCAAACCTTATGCCAAATGACACCATTCCCTTTACACTAAGAATAAGCATACGGGGCTGGCTGTTGACCTAGGTCAGTTGGAGTTAAATGTGTTGCCGTACAAGATGACCTCTGGCTGGAAAGCTGGGAACAGAGACAGTGTTTTCTGCCCCTGGAGGGAGGGGATGGTTGCTCTGTTGAACTTGCTGTGGCCACTTTGGGAGGGTAATGGATGGGTTTTGTAAGAATGCATGTGCAGACCTCCCAAACTGGAGGGGAGATGGTTGCTGGGGCATAACACATTTCAAGGATAGGGAAGAATGAATTAATATGGAGACGGATCCAACTTTTTATGATAATTAGCTGTCTCTCTCAATTCTATCTATCCATCACCTTGATCACTTTGCTTTTGTGCTACACACCTTTTCTCATACCCTTCCTCTGTTGTTTGTCTTTTTACATTGTAAGCTCCAAGGGGCAGGGGACTGTGTGTTTGCAGAGCATCTAGTGCTGATTTGGGCCTTTGAGTGCTACCCCAGAATTACCTAGACAATAATAACGTCTAACTTACACCCTATGCAACTCGGTTAAAGCTGAAGCCAACACAAAATGTGCCCCTCTGTTTCCATTCATTGCATTGCAACATCAGAGAACCACCATAACACAACTCAGAATCCCATTTCTACTCATCACTGTTGTGTTCGCCTGAGACATGTTGCCACTGATTGCCCCCTGGTTCAGAAAAGGGGAGGGATAGCTCGGTGGTTTGAGCATTGGCCTGCTAAACCCAGGGTTGTGAGTTCAATTCTTGAGGGGGCCACTTAGGGATCTGGGGCAAAATCAGTACTTGGTCCTGCTAGTGAAGGCAGGGGGCTGGCCTTGATGACCTTTCAGGGTCCCTTCCAGCTCTATGAGATAGGTATATCTCCATATATTATTATATTAAGCTGATGCCTGACTTTAAGCAGGTGCTAAAGTCTCATTGACGTCAAGGGGTCTTACGCCCCGGTGGTAGGTCCTGTCTCGAACAGTTGGGGAGTTAGTTACAGCATGAGCAAAGGCTCTTGCCTTGTAATTGAGGTCATTTATCTGAGCTTCTCTGAGTCGGTCTCTCCTGCTGCTTTTACGACCCAGTAACATGCTCCTCATATTATTTCACTAGCAAAAATAAACACTCCCTGGCCCCTCGGTTAAATGTGCTGCATGCAGTTGTTTTGCACTTTCATATTTAATACCTTTTAGAGAAGGTGCTTGTGCTATAGTATGATTGTAGTGAAAGGATTCATAGGTGGTGTGGTGAGAAGCCTGTGCAGGCCGTTCCATTTGCTGATTGATGAATTGTTTCCTGCAACCCCCTGAGCACATACCAGCGAAAGGATGGCAACTTACTCATGCCATCAGCTCATTCTCCGGGGTACACATCTTGGAAGTTAGCATTTCTAGGAATAAATTTACCAGGCTGGCAATACCAGTGACTAGACACTACGAAGACACTCATGGATCATCTACTGCCATCTGAAGGTTTTACCTTGGGGAAGCGTGATGATAGGTAGGGTTGAGCCTACAAACATTATCAGGATCGGATCGGATCTGTTCAGATACTGTTGATATAATACCCATCTATCTTGAATCACATGCAATGATGAATTAGTATGGAAAGCCGGCCAGCGAACTTCAGCACTCTGAAACTGAGCTGAAAAGTAAATAGGAGGCAGAATGTTTCATTTTACCACTGCATTCCCAGGAACACCAGACATGTGTTCCCCTGCACGATACGAGCCCAAGAATTAAGGTAGAGCGTACAAAACACCAACGACTTTCAGCTGTTCCCGTGTGATGAAATGTTTCAGACATGTGGTCACACAGATTAATCTTTGCACAGACTATTTCTGGAAATGCAAAGAAATAGTTTGAGAACATGTGGCCTCTGCAACTGGTTTCCCAAAGAATGAGACACAAGAGAAGTACAATTCCAGGGAAGCCGCTCTTGACAATGGGATAACGGAGGGAAAAATGCATCATTTTTTTCTGTTTGTGTTCTCTCCCTGGCCAGGTATAGAAATTGTGCTCCTGGTACTTCTTCACGATGATCACAATTGGCTAAGGATCTCTGGGAAATCACCATTGTGCAAGATGGAAGGCTCTCGTTTCTCTTCAAGTCCATAGAGCTTTTTGGCAGTTTATGTTCTACTGCTACCTTTGCAAATATAAGACTTTCTTGACTCAGTAAAGGCCTCAAGTATATCCTGATGAGTTTAAGTTCTTGTCTACGTATAAACGTTCAATGGTTTATCAAATGGTGTGTGTTTTAAACCAATTTCATTCAGCTGCTGCAGACTCCCATGGGAATATGCTTCAATCAATTTTAAAATGGCTTACATTTAGGCTTGGCAGATTTTATTTGATCATTTCAAAGGATAATATCAATGTTCATTTTTAAGCACTTTTCTATTTTAATGTATTTAAATTTTCACCGTTGCAAGAAATGACAGGGTAAACAATATGGGGGCGCGAGACAATTATTATTTAATGACAGTAGACACACATTCAAAAAAGCCAAAGCTTTATAACCATTAATCCACAAACTGTCAACATCATGTCAAAATATACAAAGTAAATATCCTTATCTCACACTCTATCGTGTTCTCAAGCAGCATTTTTCTTACTTTGCCTCTCTGTACATTTTGATTATTATCGATGGAAATATTTCTGCAGCAGTTTGTGTCTATGGTGAAATTGACGTTTACCGACATTTATCGATAAAAATCTAATCCTTCCAAGCCTACCTATGTTGAGTCAGCTCAGGCTGATTCCTTACTGGCATAAATGACTCATTTTATGTAAACTGTGTGTGTTGAGCAGTCTTTCAATCCTGTTTCTTTTAGCGAGGGCTGGCTGGAAAACAAGATTTCTGATTCATGGAAAATGTTGAGTTTTTGACATTTATTTTCACTCCAACATGGAATGAAACTAAGACCTTTTGAATTTTTTTTGCAGCATAACAAACCCTACTTTGACTAACCAGTAGCCCAATGATGAGGGCACCCGCCTGGAATACCCAGGTTCAAGTCTGATTTAGAGAAGGAACTTGACCCTAAGTCTCCCCTGAGGGCCCTAACCTCTGGGCAATTGGCTATTCTGGAGGTTCACTCTCTCTCTCTCATTCTCTGACCAGAAATTCCATCTTGGACCTGAGAAACCTTCCTGTCAAAAGTTTCATCGAATCCAACACATTTGCCCCAAAAGTTTTGGTTCCAACAAATGGGCATTTTTCCGACGAAAAAACATTAATGTCAAAAAGTTCCCAACCCGCTCTTCTAGCCTTCAATGGCCGGTGGAATGGCACCCAGCTGTTAATAGTTGGGTCTATGTATTATTGGCAACATGTAGAAAAGATTTTCCAAGTACAGGTCTCCAAATAAGTCAGGGGAATGGGGGCTACTACGTCTGCAGACACTGAAGCAGTATCTGTGCCTTCTGATGAGCAGAAGGACTTATCATAAGCAAACTTAACTATGTAATTGTCACAACTCCTTTTTGAATACTGAGAGGCACAGGGAGGTAAAGGCCAAAATATTCAAACTAGGGTGCATAAAATTATGCACCTAAATCCCTATTTAGGCATCTACATAAAAGTAGGCTGATTTCCAGGGGTGAGGAGTGCTTTCGGTTCCCAGTGAAGTCAATGGGACTCAGTTTTCTCAAGTTAGGTGCCTCACTTTAGGCACCCAGGTTTGAAAATTGTGGCCCATGTGACTTGACCGAGAGCAGAGAAGGAGTCCACTCCAGTGTCAGAACCACTGCTTAATCCACTAGGCCCTACTGCCTCTCATGCTACTGAGCTGCCCCTACTTCTGGTCAGAGGTCATGTTGGATGCTCAGGAGAAGATGACTCAGTGGTGGGGAGCTCACAAGTAGGTAACTTGCAGTGCCATTAGTGATAGCCTGGATGGACTATCCATGTGTAGCAGTGAACTGATCTCGGATCTTTCCAAAAATCCAGGAACCCATGGCTTTTTTCCCTCTAGAAACCAAAGACCAGATCTATGAGAGGATTGTGGCTAATCCTAGCCTTCAAGAAATCACATTGACTAGCCCTCAGTTCACCTTTATAAGGAAAAGGGCTAGAAACTTACTTCATTAGGTACTGATTCAGCAAAGCACTTAGGCACATTCTTATCTTTAAGCACATAAATAATCCCATTGAGGTATACGGGCCTATTGAAGAGAACAAGACTCCTCACATGGATGTTCCTGAACTGAGGTCTTCATGAAATTTGAGATTCGCTTTTACATTTCCAGCACCCTCAAGACAGGGTGATGTCACACACCGCAAAGCCAGCTGGGAATCCTGCTTAAGTATGGTTTCAATTGTGGTTACAAAAAGAAGTGGGTTTCTTGAGTTACAGCAGTGTACCAGCCAGACGATGGATAGGCTTGGGATGGCACTTCCATTATAAATCTCAAACTTCAGTCCTGCTTCTCTTGGGATACAAAAATTCCTTCTCAGATGAAAATTGGGACATGTGGTCTTGGCCTGGGAGAACTTTTTTTTCACCAAATTTGAAAAAAGAAAATTGGTTCAGCTGTTTTGAATTTAGAAGAATTGGGGTGGAGTGGGGCAGAGAATGACAGTTTTTTGTTCTCTCTTCTTCTCACACTCTCTCTCACATGCACACCCACTATATTTTGCACCCTTATAACTCAAAGCGGCCTCCTCTTCAGATGAAACATTATAATTTATAATAGAATATAAAATATTGAAAGGAAAAGTAATTTTGAAATGACAAATTGAAATATTCCATTCCAAAATGTTCCAAATGTTCTGTTTTGACCTTATGAAAACACTTTTTCCATTTTTTTTCTCAACACAATTTTTGTCAAAATCAACATTACTCACAGAACGTTTTGATTTTGATGAAACAACATTTTCTAATGGTAAAAATATTCTGTTGGAAAATTTTTGATCATCTCTAACTACTCTTCCACTGCTGATATTTTTCTAGTTTCAACGCAACATGAGTAGTATAATTTGTGTTTATTTAATACAAAGCTGTGTTTTGGTATTTCTAATGGGCGGGGAACAGGCAGGGGAAGTAACGGTCTTAATAGAAGACCATGTTAAAATAAGGAGAATTGTTTTCATTAAAAAGGGAAATGATTTAAAATATCAACAAGTGAACATTTCACTTGGAGAATCCTTCTTGTTTCCCCTCCCCCTTCCCCCATGCGCACACCGCTTCTTGAAAAGGAGGAAGTTCCCAAGCTATTTAAAAACTTCCCAACAGACCTCCCACAAATGATGGCTTTAAAGAAGCTAAAATGTCCCTAAAGATGTACATCTCTTCAAAAGGGAATCCCCCTGTAATGATAAGAACCTTAGAAAATCCCATCTGGATCTGAGTTCCAGTAATAAGGGTCAGGACCTTGTCCATACGTAGTATTTTAAAAAAAAAATAACTGTAAGAAAGCACTTTTTTAGTATTTCCAGATGTAGAGAGAACATTTCTCATTTTGAAATACAATGAGAAAGCTCTTTGTCAAGCTCTTTGGGAAGCAAATATATAGATCAGCACAGCTAAGGAAAGCATTTTTGCCAAACAGTAAGGACACATTAGGGCGCACAAGTTGAGGAGCTGGCAGTGTCAAGAGTCACAAAAGGTCAGAAGTTTTTTTCTTGAAGTGTACTATAAATTGGATTTATTTAAATAAAATGGGGAAATTAAATTTTAAATGGATCCATAGGTTTTTAGCTCAGAAGGGACCATTAGATCATCTTGTCCGACACAGGCCACAGAATTTCAGCCAGTTACTCCTGTAATGAGCTCACTAACTTGTGTTCGGCTACAGCAGATCTTCCAGAAAGACATCGAGTCTTGATGTCACGACGCCAAGAGATGGAGACTCCACCGCTTCCCGGGGGAGTTTGTTCTGATGGTTCATCACCCTCACTGAAAAGTGTACACTTATGCCTTATTTCTAATTTGAATTTGTCAGGCTTTAGTGTCCAGTCATTGGCTGTTGCCCTTAATTACTCAGCATTTTCTTCAGATGAAGGTACTGAGGCACCAGAACCAAGTCACTTCAAGCTCTATTTTTAATAAGCTAAACCCAATCAGCTTCTGAGGTCTTTCACCATAAAGCTTTTTTTCCAGCCCTCAAATCATTTCTGACTTTTCTATAGAATAGATCAGGTGGGCAGGATTTGAAACTCAAATTGCTGCCTTTTGAAATACGCCCTAAAATTGAAGTATAAAAATATTTAATGGTAAAAGAGGACAAGAAACTATAATTTGCCAAATGGATAAGCTGGTAATTACGGTTGATTGAAAACTGATAAATGTTCTCCATGAACATTTTTGAATGAAGCAAACATTTTCACTGTGATAGAAGTTTTTCAGTGAAAGAAACAAACAAAATTTGTTTGGGCTTCATTTCATTTTAGGTTCAAATTTTTATTTAAATTTCAAATAGAAAATTTTCATTTTGATTAGTTTTTGGTGGTATTTTTCGCCCTCCCATCTACCCCTCCTCCTCCTTCAGTGGAAAAGGGAGGAAAGGGGGGAAAGTAAACCACATATTTTTAGTTTCTCTTTTCAAAAAAGTGTTCATTTCCTTCCAAAAGCCTTTTGTTGTTGAAAAAAGTCTTAGATGAAGACATTTCAATGAAGAAGAGCTGGGCTTTTATGTTCTGTGCCTAGCATAATGGAGTCCTGGCCATAATAGTTCTCCTGGTAAAGTTGTCTAAGCTAGTAATGTGGTGACACAGTGTATTGAAGTTCATTCATCTTACACTGGTGGAGACAGAAAGGTTGGATCCATATGGATCTGCTGCATGCAGTCCCAGAATGTCCTTTTTCTTTCCTCATGTACCTAGAACATCACACCCTACTTTCTGAACTGTTGGTGATGGAGAGAGAAAGAGGTTCCTTCCGTTCCTGACTGGTTGGTGGCATATACTTGGAAAATGGCTTTTTTATGGACCTCATTTTTTTGCCGTTCCATGCGCTGAGTGGCTTTTTTAAATTCATGAGTAATTGTATTGGGTTAAGTATCAGAAGGGTAGCCATGTTAGTCTGGATCTGTAAAAAGCAACAAAGAGTCCTGTGGCACCTTATAGACCAGGGGTAGGCAACCTTTGGCACGCGTGCCAAAGGCAGCACGCGAGCTGATTTTCAGTGGCACTCACACTGCCCGGGTCCTGGCCACCAGTCCGGGGAGCTCTGCATTTTAATTTAATTTTAAACGAAGCTTCTTAAACATTTTAAAAACCTTATTTACTTTACATACAACAATAGTTTAGTTATATATTATAGACTTTTAGAAAGACAACTGTAAAATGTATGACTGGCACTCGAAACCTTAAATTAGAGTGAATAAATGAAGACTCGGCACACCACTTCTGAAAGATTGCCGACCCCTGTTATAGACTAACAGATTGAACTACCCTCGTTATCTCCAGACTGATTCTTGCCTACATATTTATACCTGCCTCTGGAAATTTCCATTACATGCATCTGACGAAGTGGGTATTCACCCACGAAAGCTTATGCTCCAATACATCTATTAGTCTATAAGGTGCCACAGGACTCTTTGTTGTATTGGGTTAAACTGTGTTCACAAAACCCAACCCGTATAAGGGACAGGGCCTAGCTGCCACATGCCAGGAGCAGCCCCGGGAAGGAATCGTGCACCTGAAAGTCAGAACTCCTTCCCTGTTTCCCCCCTTGCTCCATGGTCCATACTAGCAGATTGGTGTCCTGGCCGGCTCAGCAGCCTGTGTGGTACATTTTGGGGATGTCAAGGTTCAATCCATTCCCCACGCCTCTCCAATCACACCCTGCCCTTCTGCATGGTGGAGAGATTCCAGGCACGCAGCTTCTACATATCATTCCCCCGACGTGTTGGGCCACGAGCGGGCCAATGAAATAACTGACTACTCATTGAGAAAGGTACTATTCAATGACCTAAATGTTCATTTACAGTATGGCCCTTTACTCAGCTCTGGTTGTATAAAGGGGCCATTAAGAGGGTGTAATTACACTTACACTCACACAACACTGATATAGAAACAGGCTTGGCAGAATTCAATTTTTATTTTAAATAATGATGGATAATATCGGTTTATTTACACATTTTTTCCTGATTTTTAATTAGTTTGAATTTTTCAGTTGCAGTAAATTATGCATTTTAAGCATTTTTTAAAAAAAAAATGATCGGTTTAATTTTTCACATTTGTGGGACGTGATGGGGGTCAGACAATGATCTGCTAACAGTAGACGCCGAGATTCAAAAAGTTAAAGCTTTATAACTGTTAAAACAAATTGTCAGCATCTCAAATTAAATATGCTTAAATCAAACGACTAAATTCTCAAGCAGCATTTCTCTTACTTTGCCAATCTGTAAATTTCAATTTGTAGATCTTGGAAATATTTTTTTCGTCGGTTTGCGTGTGTATGGTGAAATCGATGTGTACCGACATTTACCGATAAAAATCCAGTTCTTCCAAGCCTAAGTATTGCAACCACTTGATACAGTGGCATAAGTAAAAATGAGCATTTTTAGAACTTCCTTGACGTTGTTTGTCACAATCCTAATGCTTTTAGTATAATTTTAATGTTCGATTATTTATTTGCACAACACTTATTCCTATTTATTTGTAACTGAGGAACAACTGGATTGGACTCAGCACTGACCTGTTGTATGAGAAAATAATTAGGGCTCATGTAGCTATTTTTGCATGTAAATATTGCAGTTCTTTTAACTTTTCTACCAAACAGAGGAAAAGAAACGAGTCCATCTTGAGACCAAAAATCTTGAGAAATTTTATCTTTTAAAACCAATGAGCAATTTCAGATTTCTGGGGGAAAGCAGCATATAAGACCCTGTTTTATGTCACTTGATATCAACGTTAAGAGTTAAATTGTACCACAAGGACACTGACCACATAAAGAAGCAGCCCATAGTGCACCATCCCAGGAAAAGAATGTGGTGCTACTTTCTTCTTAACTTCTTAACTTGCTACTGGCACTCAATTTGAAGGTACTGAGACACCATAACCAAGTCACTTCATGCTCTATTTTTAATAAGCTAAACACAATCAGCTTCAATTCGCTACATCAGTAGGAAGCTTTTGAGCTAAGGAAACAGATCCATTGTTCCTAGAAGAGAGACAACTCCTCCTGACCTCAAGCCACAGGGCATAACGATCAGTGCCAGGGAATAAAATGCATTCCTCTGATCGAAAATTCTCCCCCAAACATACTATCTAAGGTGACAGTTATAAAAGAGCTGAGGAGAATAATTCATTTTGGGTCCAACTGAAAAGGAAATTTTTTGAAATTTTCAACTAATTGAAAAGTTGGGGGAATAATTTTTGGTCAAACAAAATGTTTTGTTTTGGGAAAACTGAAATGTTCCATTTTAATTTTGAGCATTTTAAAGCATTTTTTCTTTAATAAAGTGAAAGGAAAACTTGAAACAAAAAGTTGTTTCCAAATGAAAAAATCAAAGTGTTTTGTTTTAAAAAGTAAAAAAAAAGTTGTGATGATTTTTGAAATTTTGGGTTAGGGTTTTTTTTTCTCCCGTGAACGGAAACAATTTCCCAAGACTGCTATGAATTTGTGAAATGTTTTGTTGGTGCTGAATCTGAATTTGTTGCTGAAAAAGAATTCCAGCCCCCAAATTTCACCCAGCTCTAGGGGCCAGCCATATAAATTGAATCTGCATTCAAGTTATTGGGATGACGTCTAGGTGATCTGGCCATCTGAACTGACTCGGGTGGCTCCTCGCTGTGGAGGTTCAAATCACTCTCTGCTTCAGCTCCTCTAACACATCAGATCTAGGCTATGGCCAATCATAAAAGGTGAGTCTGCAACTACCTGGAATAATTCCATGGTCCTTATGGTGTCCATAAGATCATGAGCTATTACTGTTTATCATTTGTATTACTGTAACACCTAGGAGTCGTACTAATGGACCAGCTTCCACTTCTGCAAGGTGCTTCTCTGCTGATACATCTGTGTTCAAATCAGTGTCCACTTTGGTTTCCCTAACACATCAGCAGTTCACTGGGAGATTTGGGAACGCAAGGAATGGAAGATCAGACCCTAATGGACTATGGTGCCCATAAGTAACAGTTTTAGAAAGATGGACACAATCGTAGTAGAAAGCCAATTATTTCTGCTATTACTGTGTTGTGTGTTTAATATAAGGCTCCAAAAACAACAACAATTAGTTTTCTTTAGCCAAGTAGTTAGCTGCCAGGTTTCCATAATCTCTGTGGGTCATCAATTCTTTAGAGTTTAATTAAGTTTCATTTTAAACCCCAGTTTAGAAGTTTCAAATCATGGCAGATGGAAAACCTAATGCAGAAAATGTCAGCCATGATACAGCTTTTCTCTACAAACATTTTCTTTTCTTTTTTAAATAGTTTATATCTACACAGATGTTTTCTGTTGTACAGCTTTACAACCGCAATTAGGCCTTGGCTTCAGATGTTCTTTTATAAATTTTTCTGTTATTTAAAAAAGGGAACTAATTTAAAAACAATCAGGTGGCCAGATTCTGATCTCATTTACACAGGTGTAATTAGGCTCTGAATATGGCCCAGTGAATACAAAAAGTTAAATAAGCCCTTTTATTATTGAACAAAAATTGTTTGTGTGTGTGTGTGTGTGCATGCGCATGTGCATATGAATACACAAAACGCTTCCATTGCAAAGCAATTCAGGCTGCTAAACACACACACAACACACCTGACACAAAATAACAAAAGTAAAGAAATGGAAAGTTGAGACATTTCTGTTGTCTTCTCCTCCACTCTCAGCACATACCTTAGCATTATCATTACTACCATACGCCCCAGCCTTAACTCTGCCCCACAGGGATACCAACCTTCTGATACATCCTTTCTCCAAAGCCTGCTCCAGACATACCACATGAGCCCCCATCCCTCCTTTATACACAAAAGCCTTTATCTAATTCTTGCCTCCTCCCTATACTATTGGTTGGGATGGTTGATGTCGCAGAATCTGCTTAACCCGACCAATCAATCAGAGATGTATCATGTACAGAGAGGGAGTCCAGCAAGGAAGTACAAATTCACTAGAGCTTGAGGAATGATGTGAAAAATAGTCATTCCAAGGTTTAAGGGAATTCATTTCATCAGGAATCACCCACCTACTGTGTGAATTTTCCTTGACATTTCTGTGATCCAGTTAACAGTCACTAAATGTTTATAGAAAGCAAATTTCTCACAGAAGGAGCTGAACTCATTAGCATAATCACAGCTTTCCTACCACTACTTCATCTTATTTGCATATGAACACCCAGGCAAGTAACTTGATTGTTCTCCTTACGATAAAGAGAGTAAAGAATTCAAGACTAGTGTATTTTCTTTCAAGTGCAGTGTGCAGCACATTGCTATTTTGAGCATGTGAAACTGAATTTTAAAATACCTACCAGTGACACCATTGTTGCATTTGCAATAAATAGCCTGATCCTACGATAGTTAAAAAAGCAATGAAGAAATGTCCAGTTTTTCTGCATTCCATTCCCTAAACCTAATTTCACTCTGCATGATTGCCTAGTCATGGATGAATTTCAAACTTTTGATTGAAACATGGGTAGTACCTGATTTAATAAGCTCTAGTTTTATCTGCAATGCTCTGTTTGACGTCTTTGTAGCATACTGTGTCTTGTCATGTTAAATCATACTTCTAATTTGCCCTCTGGTTTTGGAACTAGTACCTGTTTCTTTAACAGTTGCACTCCAAATGCTCTGGGCCTTTGTTTGTTTTACAATGTTTGATTTGGGATTCTACTAAGGACAGAAGTATTTGTGGCACCGTAGAGACTAACAAATTTATTAGAGCATAAGCTATAAGGACCTAATCACATAAGCCATACCATCAGGGGCTCGTTCACCTGCACATCTACCAATGTGATATATGCCATCATGTGCCAGCAATGCCCCTGTGCCATGTACATTGGCCAAACCGGACAGTCTCTACGCAAAAGAATTAATGGACACAAATCTGACATCAGGAATCATAATACTCAAAAACCAGTGGGAGAACACTTTAACCTGTCTGGTCATTCAATGACAGACCTGCGAGTGGCTATTTTATAACAGAAAAACTTCAAAAACAGACTCCAACAAGAGACTGCTGAGCTGGAATTGATATGCAAACTAGATACAATCAACTCAGGATTGAATAAGGACTGGGAATGGCTGAGCCATTACAAACATTGACTCTATCTCCCCTTGTAAGTATTCTCACACTTCTTATCAAACTGTCTGTACTGGGCTAGCTTGATTATCACTTCAAAAGTTTTTTTTTCTCTTACTTAATTGTCCTCTCAGAGTTGGTAAGACAACTCCCACCTGTTCATGCTCTCTGTATGTGTGTACATATATCTCCTCAATATATGTTCCACTCTATATGCATCTGAAGAAGTGGGCTGCAGTCCACGAAAGCTTATGCTCTAATAAATTTGTTAGTCTCTAAGGTACCACAAGGACTCCTGTTCTTTTTGCGGATACAGACTAACACGGCTGCTACTCTGAAACCTACTAAGGACAGAGTGCTCCTGTATGGCCCAAGGGCAGAGCAGCACAAGGACACCAAAGAAAGGTACACAACCTACTAACGCAAAAGACCTCAAGCCCTTCTGAGGTTTGGTTTGGCTCATCATCCAAAAGTTGGGATGCTTCTCTGAAACATATCCGGACAGATCTGAACTGTTTTGGTTTAGGTTGGAAATCTCAGAAGAATAGTTGTTTTCTCCCCGTCCCCTGTGAGAATCTTGGTACTTCCTAGTTCTGGCTTAGTCAGCAATTCTAGGGAAATAGCACCATTTTATTATTCCATTTCTGCTCTTGGAAGTATTTATTACACACCTAGTGTGTGGGGTAGCCTGGGGTTAGCTGAACTTTTCCCAGTCCAGTCCAAGATTCCATTTGGGCTAGAAAGGGACTTCAGGCACCCCTCTGAGTCACGACTCCCTCCTGCTCTGGAAGCAGTTGTGTTTCCCTCTACCCAACAGCAAATTGCAACCTGCCCCACGCACCAGCTCAGCTCTGATGGCCAGCACATCTGAGGGGAGGAGCCAAGGTCCCACCCACTCTGCACCCAATGACTCCAGGGATGGAGTAAGCAGGTACACAGCACCCAGTCGGATTTGGGTGATGGGCATCCAGGGGGCCCGGAACAATCTGTATAGTGCTGAGAGTCATTGAACCAAACTGTATAATGGAAACCACTTCAAACCAGGGGTTGCAGCAGCCCCCATAGTTCCAGCTCCTATGTGGGCATCAGCGGAGACCGAACTGGGGACTTCCAGAGCTAAAAGCATAAGCCACAGCTGTCTTATGAACTCAGAACCTAGGCAGCAGGGACACAGGAAGGCCTGTAACCACACTCACCAGTGGTATAAACTTCCACTGTCAGACCCAAGACCTGGGTAATCCATGCAGGGATGTAACAGGAGAGGATTGCATGGGGAGAGGGGCATTGCATCGCCTACATTGGATGTCTACGTTTGTTCCTCTGCAGGATCAATCGTTTTTAATTTGCAGCCGTATTGCATGTGGAGAAGCTGAAAATGAGATGGGTAAAGAAAGCGAGTCGTTTACCGTCGTGTTTCCAAAGACGCCCAACCAACTGGGCTGCTCAAGCATGGCTGGGAATCGCACACGCCGATTGGCACCATGTTAACTTTGAAATCCTGGCCCTGATCCACATGGTGTAAACTGGAATTGCTCCTCTGCAGTCAGAGCTGTGCCAGTTTTACACCGGCTGATGATCTGGCCCGTTATTCCTCAGCAGTGACCTGCCTGAGGGTTTTAATCAGGTCTGAAATGGCTGAGGTGTGTAGCCCATAAATCAGTACACACTCTGATACGACTGCAAGTTTCTTGGCTGGAGAGGTAGAATAGCTGAGTTCAAAACCTCGAACTAAGGCCTTGGCCTCCTTGCTAGTATTTTACCCCTTCAGCCCCAGTTCATCAAGAAGCCTATAAAAGCCTCTATGAAAACGGCTCGGCTGCTGCTTATTCTTCCTTCTAATGAATGCAGAAACGTCTATGGCAAGTGTAATTTATGGATGAAAGGAATTCCAGTAACCATCATTTCATCTTTGCTGTAATAAGGCAGTCTGTGGCTGACAACTTTATAAAATACTATTGGAACACAGGCAAGCGAAACCGCTTCTGAAGGATGGACTTCGAACGCTCGTTCACTCGGTGAGCTGAACTTTATATCTAGGGGGGAAACAAGCTTTAAAAACCCAGAAGAGGATTGTAACACAGAACAGCTCCTGTTTCTTTACAGACCACTTCTTTAAACCAAATGAAGGCAAACCAAATATTTTACTGAGTGGGCTCTGATGACCTCTGCTTCCCCCGCCCCAAATGAGCAGATCTGTAAAAAAAAAAAAAAAATGGCATATGAAAAACACAAACTAACTTCAGATGGTGAGTTTAACCTCCAGTGGTCTCACAGACTAAAAAACATTAAATCTTTTTATCTAAATTCTAATAAAAATAATGCCTCCCATGGTTTTAGTGACTGCTCCTAACTATACTTTAAAGCATATTATTTTAAGATCTGACTGTGTGTGCTGTAAAACTTGCTAGGTTCTTTTTTTAAATGGCAAGCTCTTACGTTAATTAACCTTACCCCGAATACATTCTTTATTAAGCATTCTTGTCCTGCTTAATTTCACCCCTGCAAAGTTTCAAAATGAAACTCCATGGCAAAATTGACTCAGGAGCACAGAATCTTAGGCAAGAGTTCCCAAAAAGCATCGGCCTGTTTTAAAGCATTGGACTCATTTTTCAGTTGCTCCGAATTTGAGCAGTTTTGCCTTTCATTGCAAAATTCTGCTGCAGGGTACCATAGCTTGGGCGTCACTAAATATTCAACATTGACCCTGGAGAGGCATCTGACATGTTTTCTCTATTGGTGCCAGCCTCACACAGTCCTTGATTGTGCTCTGTTCTTGCACAAGGATGCAAAAAAGGGCTTTGCACAGAGCTGGGCTTTGCTATCCTTAAATGTAATGAAAGACGGTCCAAGATAGTTGGGAGGGAATGAATTAGGGCTTTGCTATCTTTTTAGCAATTTACTCTTCCATGTAGCCGGATGCAAGGATTAGCATATCTGGTATATGAGCTTGGAAACAATGATAAAGGAAGCTATTGAGAACAAATGCATCGCACCTCCTGTTTGGTATCAGATACTGCTGCTTGGTAACTGTTGGCATTTTTTTATAATGTCTGCTGACCAAAAATGACACTGAACTTCCTAGCTAGGGCACTGGTGCAAGTTTATGCTTTGTAAGCTTAATATATGGAGGATATATACCTATCTCAGAGACCTGGAAGGGACCTTGAAAGGTCACAGAGTCCAGTCCCCTGCCTTCACTAGGTAGGACTAAGTACTGTCCCTGACAGGTTGTTGTTGTTGTTTTTCCCCCCAGATCCCTAAAAGGTCTCCTCAAGGATTGAGCTCATAACCCTGGGTTTAGGAGGCTAATGCTCAAACCACTGAGCTATCCTTCCCCCCAGCTTTCTACAGCTTTCCTTGGCCATCTTGGTTATTGCTTTCAAGTGCCCTGTTACTCCAGTATTGGGCTTCTCTGGAGCAGTAACTTCCAATGCTTCCAGATGATGTGATGGTTTTGTCTAGGGGGTACTTTGGTAAGAGTGCCAAATTAATTTGTACTGGTAACATAATGTGGATCTAGATTTCCAGTGGTGAAGAGTGCACCAAACCATAGTATCACCCAAATCTCCATCACATCATCCTTCTTGGTTGTTACAAGAACACTGGGAGAACTTCAAGTTCTGATCTAGGTTCTAATTCAGAACAAAAGGAGTGTGGTGGTTAAAATTGGAATTTAATGAAAGAAGGTACAATGTAGTCGGGAAAGAATGAATTATGCAACAGACTACGTTATACTTGGCTTCCGCCATAACGAGTATAGGTAACCAAATATCCCAGCTCATTTTGGAGCTGAAAAAATATGGGTTGTGTTTTTTGCAGCTGAACTTCGAGGCCTACCATAAATTCTACTGAAAGAGATGGAGACATGCTAACCTTCCCAAAATATTTCCAGTATCTTTCTACTGAATGCTACCATTCCTTGTGGTTAGTTTGCCCCACAGGATGTTACGACATCTCACAATTCTTTGTTGATTTAGAGAAATGTAAGCAGGAGTTAAACAATTAAAATAAATACCTCCATATATAACACATGCTGAAATATATCCTGGAATGAATTTGTTACATATGAAGAACCATCATCACTTCCCTCTCACTCCCATTTTCTCCTGCTCATGTAGTCTATGCTAAACTGCTGGATTGTTGATAGTATAATAATGTATGGTACAGTGACACAGTATTGAGGGGAAGGATGGTCCAGTGGTTAGTGTAGTAGCCTGGGCTGTGGGAGAGCCAGATTTGATTCCCACTTTGCTCCAAATGTTCTGGGTAATGCTAGGCAAGTCATTTAGCCTCTCTGTGCCTCAATTTCCCATCTGTGAAAAGGGGATAATAGCACTGCTGGCCCTCAGAGGGGGATGGTGAGATGCTCACATACTACAGTGATGGGGCCATATAAAGTGCTTTAGACAGAAAGTTTGGTTATGATGCATGACATAATATTCATACTTACTCAAGTAATTCATACATACTTTCATTTGCTGATGACTATGCACTAGTTGCACACTCAATTGATACATTCACTTTATAACTGATCACTTCACTCGTACAGTCATTTTGAGTTTCACAATCAACCTAAAGAAAATGAAAGTACTATAGCAACCTGTGTTGGGAATGCCTGTGTCTATATGGTTTTTAAGGTCAAAGCTCTCCTCTCAAGTCCATGGAGAAGTTTTGCTACTTTGGGCATATGGTGTCATACAACACCACAACTGATGACAAGATTACCCATTGCATAGCCACGGTTAGCTCTGCATTTGGAATGCTGTCACAGCAGCTATGGAATGGTAGGGGCACCCAAATAAGCACTAAGCTAAATGTCTATAGGGCAGTCATGCTTTAACATTTTGATATGGTTGTGAGACATGGACAACATATCCCCATCACTTTAGGAAACTTGATCAGTTCCATATGTGCTCTCTTTGGTCTGTTTGCAGGGTCAAACGGTGGGATAAGATTCCCCAATATCAAAATCTTTAATCATTGTCGGATGTCTGGCTTTGAAAGCATGCTCATAAACACTCGGCTGCATTGGTCTGGTCCTCTCGTTCATCTGGCTGACTTGAGACTACCCAAGGCCATTTTTGAACCTTGGTCAGCTAACGCAAGGCACCCGTTCGTATGGAGGCCAGCACAAACGACATCAAGACACACTGAAGTCAAACTTGAAAACACGTCAGGTTGGCCCCAACAACCGGTAAGCAACAGCCCAGGAATGAGCAGTTGGCAGCAGATTTGTCATGTCACCATTAACTGCTTTGAAGGAAGGTGCATTAATGCCTTCTAAGAAAAACATGAACAGCGCAAAGAAAGAATACAGCAACCTGCCATTATAATGGACAACCTTGTCTGTCCCACATGTAACCATGTTTGTGGCTCTGGCATTGGTCTGACCTCACATATCACGTCCATCTATAATGTTTGCTGAAACCTCTTAGATTGACATGAGACTCCCAACATCATTCTGATGACACACCATGAACTATAAGTACTCCAGCCATGAATAAGAGGGGTGAGTATTGCAGAAGCTACATATGTTCATTAGAAATCTTTTTCACAATTAACCAAGCTCTGAACCTCATCCTGAATTTAAATGAATTAGACATTTGTAAGAAATAAGGTCCTGGTCCAAAGTACACTGAACTCAGTGTATGGCCCTAAGAAATGTAAAAGTGATCAGAAGTGCAGGCTTGATTCAAAGCCTATTGGAGTCATTGGAAAGATTCCCATTGACTTCACTGGGTTTTGGATCATGCTCCACCTGACCTTTTTGGATGGTCCAGTAAAAAGACCAGTGAATGTCCCTTTGGTCAGAATTCCAGTTCTTTGAGACCTTCCATGTTGTGCCTCCACCACCAGAAGCAGTGATGGGAGTGCTAGTGTAGACAGGACTCCAGGCAGACTATGTCATTTTAAATCAACTTCATGGTTTTGGGAGAGCTCCTGAAATATTTGGCTTCAACATTTTGTGCCAGATCCTCAGGTGAGTGGATTTGCTGATTCAACCATCTGAGGATCTAGTCCTTTTTCTTATAAGGACATGATATGATCCAGAATGTTAGACAAAATATGCAAGCTAACAAAAAAAACAAAGCAAAGCAAAGCCTAAACAATCTTCACACTGACTCTCTGTCAAGTGACGCTTCTGATCATTTGAGTTTGATCGTCACTATGGAAACATTACTATGCGAACATTGAAGCAACTTTTGCACTTTGTTGGCACATTCTGCTGTCAGAATGAAGCGTGTGCATAACAAGAAAGAGTCTGAACTTTAGATTCATAATATCATTTAAAATGTTGTTTTAAATGAAAATCTCTTCATTTCCCAACAGCGGGAGTTATAAATGGACATTATTAAAGGGTTTATGAAATCAATATTGTTATTACTTCAGTATGCAGTGTTAGAAGTACCTTACTGTTTCAAATGCCAGTACATTAATATCAACCATCCTGTAAGTTTACACACACATCACATTAATAATAAATTGACTGATTGCTCTTTTATGTAGAAACTAATATATTAAAACAAAAACACCGAGTGACAAAACAGTCTTGACAGAGAATGAAATATATTGGACTGGTTTTTCTTACATGTATTTATTTTAAACAAGTCAAATTCTTCCCAGACTGTGATTCTTTTCGAAATAAATAAATAATGGCCTGATTCTGATTTATACTAAGGCCCGTTTACACCATTCTGATAGTGTAAATTTGAATCAGACCTATTAAAACTAAATATTAAATTCAAGCCTGAAACTTCTTTGAATAGAAAAAAGTAACCTTAGGGATGAATTTACCTAATACGAAGATTTCCAAGACTCCAATACTAAAATTCTGAAAGATTTTTAGCATAATCCTTTAATCTATTTACCTTTAGGTGCAGCAGAAAATGCTTATTTACAAGAGTAAACATCTACTTCCATTTCAAATAGGAGTTTAATCTGTTTATTGAATGGCTTGGAGGCAAATAATTCAAACTACTTTAGAGATTAGGGTTATCTTTTTCCTTCAAAGGAGATAATACACAACCTTTAAAGGAAGCTGCACTCATTAAAAATTATCTTAAAAATACTTAATTCTATGGCTATTTAATCAGGAATTGTATTTGCAGAGATCCATACTAGCAAATCTTGATGCGGGATTCGGGCCTATTTTTGTATATTTCAGAGTGTTTTCAATATAGGAAATACAGCACAATGCCTACAGTTTGGGTCTATTTCCAGCTCTGCACATGTATCTATAATTCCCGCTGTTAAATTAAATTTTGTTTGTGGATCTAATGGGAAAATAGACCCTTAGCCAATTACATGATTATTTTTTCTCCTTTGTACAAGACATAAGTATATTCTTCTGCTAACATTAGTGAGGCTTTGAAATTGTTTTGCATTCAAATGTTTGGTTTTCTTTTAAATCTTTCTTTAAATGTACTTTTGATTAAGACCATCCTTCCCAGCAGACAGCCCTCCACTAGCCATGGGCATTGGTTCCATTTAACACCTCTGCATGATGACAGAGAAGACTGACTCATTTACTGGATATCTGCTGTAGGCTGACATTTGTAGACCAGTAAACGACTATATTTAGAAACAAACACGAATGCCCAGTTGCATCTATTCACTAGGTGCTCAAAAGTGTGCAAAAATTATTACATAGTTGTAACTCTCCAGCAAGGCTGAGAATTCTAAAAGAATACATTTTGGTGTTATATAAAACTTCCCTATCTAATGGGTTTCAAATGTGCATTACACAACAATTAGCTAGCTCACATGGAGATTTGGGCACTAGTGGGTGTTTTCAGGCTTGATCATGCTAGATACTAAGCACTTTGGTCCTGATCCACCAAAGCACTTGAGCACATGCTTAAGATTTGACTTCAGTGGGTCCA
Source organism: Malaclemys terrapin pileata (assembly GCF_027887155.1). Classification (NCBI taxonomy): domain Eukaryota; kingdom Metazoa; phylum Chordata; order Testudines; family Emydidae; genus Malaclemys; species Malaclemys terrapin. The sequence continues at coordinate 4,695,365 of NC_071507.1, forward strand.
TTCGCCGATTTAAAGTTTTTAGCATGTCACCAAATTGAACCGTTATTGAATAAAGCTCAAGACCCAGACTGTCCCCTATTCTTTTTGATCAATGCCAAAGTGAACTTTAATTTCCACCCGGACATTAGAACAAAAGTCATTAAAACGGGGTCCCCACCCACTTTGGGGTCCCAACCCACAGTTTGAGAACCGTTGATCTAATCTGACCTCTGCACATGTCAGGCCACAGAACCTTACCCACCCACTCCTGTGGTAGACCCATAACCTCTGCCTGAGTTACTGAAGTCCTCAAATAATGTTTTAAACACTTCAAGTTATAGGGAATCCTCCATTTACTCCAATTTAAACCTGCAAGTGACTCATGCCTCATGTTGCAGAAGAAGGCGAAAAAAACCCCAGGGTCTCTGCCCATCTGACCCAGGGGGAAATTCCTTCCTGACCCCGAATATGGTGATCAGTTGGACCCTGAGTTTTTCAGCAAGACCCAACAGCAAGACACCTAGGGAAGAATTCTCTGTAATAACGCAGAGTCCTCCCCATCTAGAGTCCCATAACTGGCCGTTGGGGAGAGTTGCTACTAGCCGTCACAGACCAGCTACATGCTATTGTAGAGAGTCTTATCATACCATCCCCTCCATAAACTTATCAAGCTCAGTCTTGAAGCCAGTTAGGTTTTTTGCCCCCCATTGGTCCCCTTGGAAGGCTGTTCCACAATTTCACTCCTCTGATGGTTAAAAACTTTCATTTAATTTCAAGCTTAAACTTGTTGATGGCCAGTTTGTATCCATTTGTTCTTGTGTCCACTCTGGTGCTTACGTTAAATAACTCCTCTCCTTCCCTGTATTTATCCCTCTGATGTATTTATAGAGAGCAATCATATTTCCCCTCAGCCTTTATTTGGTTATAGTAAACAAGCCAAGCTCTTTGAGTCTCCTCTCATAAGGTAGGTTCTCTGTTCCTCAGATCATCCTAGTAGCTCTTCTCTGCACCTGTTCCAGTTTGAATTAATCTTTCTTAAACATGGGAGACCAGAACTGCACATAGTATTCCAGATGAAGTCTCACCAGTGCCTTGTATAGTGGTAATAACACTTCCCTGTCTCTACTGGAAATACCTCGCCTGATGCATCCTAGGATTGCATTAGCCTCTTCCACGGCTGCATCACAACTGGCGGCTCAGTCATCCTGTGATCTACCAATACACCCCAGGTCTTTCTCCTCCTCTGTCACTGATACATCCCCAGTTTAGGGACCAACAACAAGATTTTTTGCTCTAAGTGCCTAACCTTGCACTCTGCACTATTACAGATCATCCCGTTTCAATTACTCCAATTTTCAAGTTCATCCAGATCTTCTTGTATGATATTCCGGTCCTCCTCCATATTGGCAATACCTCCCAACTTTGTGTCATCTGCTAATTTTATTAGCGCACTCCCACTTTTTGTACCAACATTAATAAAAATGTGAAATAGGATTGGTCCCACGACCAATCCCTGAGGAACTGCACTAGTTACCTCTGTTGAGCCTGACAGTTCACCTCTCGTTACGACTTGTCGTAATCTCCCCTACAAGCAGTTCCTTATCCACCCTTCAATTCTCATATTAACCCCCATCTTCTCCAAATTGAACTAATAGTTTCCCATATGGGAAACTATCAAATGCCTTACTGAAATCCAGGTAGATTAAATCTATTGCGTTTTCTTTCCTTTGTCTAAAAAAATCAGTTATTTTCTCAAAGAAAGATCAGGTTGGTCTGGAAAATCTATCTTTTGTAAAACCATGTTGTATTTTATCCCAACTACCTCTATGTCCTCAATGAAACCAGTGCGGCCAGCCCCAAGTGTTCAAAAATTTTGGGAGTCAGCCAGGCCTCCCAAAAATCAGGAGATTGGCTTACAAATCAGGAGATTTGAAAAAAATAATAATAAAAGTTGGGCTCTTTTTATTTGTCTCCTGGGTTTTGAATCTTTGGCGTTCACATTTTCAAGTTCTTCTCTGCAACCACAAGGGCTAGAAATTGACTTTATTTTTTAAAACGAGAGCTGAGTTTCTCACATAACCACCTGACTCCAGGAGCCACGACCAAGGATTGAGGGTCTCACAATAAAATCACAAGAGTTGGCAACACACCATTATGCCTTCCTTCTCAAACTTGTTTCTGCACTCCAACTGCCCAAACTTCCAGTACAAAGTCATATGCCTGCTTGATTGGTGGGTGCAGGACCTGGAGAAAGTCACTTTGCTACCTCTGAAGTATGCACTAAAGTCCTTATGTAATGACCGTCATCATGGGTCATGACCTGGGGTGAGCATCTGGGACCATTAATGCTAAATGCATGAGCCATTACTATTTGACTTAAAGGAGCAACTCAGATAGCTACCGTAGACTCTTACTCTCTAAGGACCAACCACTAGTAGAAAGAGATGTGTGAGTTGGATCCTGGCCTCATTTTGTCTGAGTCTGCGTATATATTATCAACGTATATATGACTTGCTGTGGGTGATCCTTCCATCTCAGCAAGCTAAAAGTGCCAGAGCAGCGTGGCACGCTATTTTTTAGCAGGAAATTCTGAATGCACAAAATAGCAAAATGACAAAAAATGACTTTTCCTGGTCACTTGCAATCTCAAAAGCTGATCTGTGAAATATTGGGTGCAATTTTTAGGCCCATAAAAAAAAATTCAAAGAATTCAAAAGTAACATGAAATGAATTTGTGAAATTTGGGGGGCAAAATTTTGTAAAAAAAAAAATTACATGGTTCCAATTAGCTCTACATGTAACAATATGAAATATCAGTTGAAATGCAACATTTATTTTAAAACATCTTGAAATTCCCTTTGCCTGAAATGAGAATGAACTTGTCTCAAAGATGAGCAGTACATTAAGGTGCTAGCCAGGGGAAGGTTAATTACCTTGTAACCAGGATTTAATTTATTGATCGGTTAATGAAGCAATGTCCTCTATCACTTATTTACAGCATGATATTGAAATGTTTACCTGGATCTCACCCTTATTAAACCACTCTGCGGTGTCACTGTCTTACTTAGTAAGTTGTATAGTTCCACAGTCAGATTTTCTCCTTACAGAAATTTTCTCCTTACAGTGAAATAATCTATTTTTTAAATGCAGACACTAAAAGTCAAATTGACGTCAGTAATACATTTCTTACAATCCAGCTATGAGGCCATTACTCACTCTTATCTGTACTTCAAATCAGAACAGAGCATCAATAGGCAGCTAAAATGTACAACTATGGAATAGTCACATGTAAGCAAGTAAAACCATGAGCCAAAGCCAAGTTTAATTTTGTTTTTGGATTCACAGAAGAGCAATCACAGAGTGTGTGGTACTGTGGAAACCTTCCAAATGTTTAAGATGGAATTCAGATATTTTTAAAGATATGATCCTGCCCTCTAAAATGATTGATATTACTCAACACTTCTCTCGTAAGCAAAGGGCTTAATAAACAAATCATACTGGCAATGGAACAGGTACACTGAATGTTTAAAAGCCCTGTAGGATTGTGGGATAATATCTCAATGCACATTGTCTCCTCCTAGTAGCTTCAAACGAAGAAATAAAGAAAGGAAACTCAGCTGCGGCTTGAACCAACTGTAAACGTTTTGAATGGTAAATTAATAGTAAGCTAATGATCAGCTATATTAATTCAGGGGGCTAATTCTGAAGCTGCCCTGAGGATGGATTTCCTAGGGGCATGAAGGAGAGTTCTACAAGCAGAATGATTGTAGACTCAGACTCTTAGCAGTATTTCCCATATCTACTGATACCTGTAGTTCTAGCACAAATACCCTGTTTTTTGGTAGATTAATAAATACTGAAGGCCAAGTCCCGGGCTTTCTTCTTTAGCAGGAGCTTCATAATGGGTGTAGAGGACAAAGAAGAAGTATGGGTTGCAGCACTGACCCTACCAAAGCAGCCTTGAAGATCTGGCGATCTCAGTTCAAATCCCTGTTAAGGTGACAAAGGAATCAATTTTTAGGGGGGAGGGATGGCTCAGTGGTTTGCGCATTGGCCTGCTAAACTCAGGGTTGTGAGTTCAATCCTTGAGGGGGCCACTTAGGGATCTGGGGCAAAATCAGTACTTGGTCCTGCTAGTGAAGGCAGGGGGCTGGACTCGATGACCTTTCAGGGTCCCTTCCAGTTCTAGGAGATAGGATATCTTCATTTCTCTAGAAAGACAGGAATTCTGCTAGGTAATGAAAAAGTGCACAGGTAGGGAATAGATAGTGGAATACTGCATGTCAGACAGGCCTAATGTGGTCAGAAGCATCTCTGACTGCCCTTAGTTCTTCCATCTGTGCTTAGAATCCATTCCAGGATCCCTTTCTCTAGCTCCAAAAATAGGTGTTAAGGTGTCACTCTGAGCTGCAGCTGCCCTGATATATGAGGAGGAGTAGGCAGGAGAGCTGAATGGTACACGAAAGCCCCAATTCAAAATCCCAGGGCTGTGCACGCAGCCAATATCTACGTATGCCCAGATGCTGGTTGTGCAGTTCTGGCCTGATTTTCAGCCCTGCTGGGTGCACATGCAAGTCTTTGAAAATAGATGTTCGCAAGTGTGCAAGAGTCCTTGAAAACTGGGCCCATAACATGCATGCTCAGCATGTGGCGGCACTGAAAATTGCCACAGCCGAAGTGGATCACCATTGTGCCAGGAGGACACCAAAGGCTAACGATGGCCAATAATCCATAACCAGAAGGGATCCCACACAAAGGAACGCTAACCCAGAGAAATCAGCCTAACACGCTGCAAAAGAAAGGGACTCTGCAGCGTGTCATGAAGTCATGCCAAGAGGCTACAATTCCAAAGGTTCCAAGAAACCAAGGTTCTGCTCCTCCCCACCCCCAAGAGCTTTTCCCTAGGAACTGGCAGCTCTGTGGAACTTATTCTTGTGGTTAGCCCATAAGGGACATTAGACTGCTGGCATTCAAGGCACAGCTCAACGCCAGTATTTTTTATCAAGCATTGGCTCAACCTTCCACCAAGTTGGCAGGGACTGGTGATATGCTTTTCCGCTTTCTGTTATTTCACCACTAGATGTCTCTGTGTGCTTGCAGAGACTTCCGGGCAGGGCGTGCTCTCTCCCCTGGTACTAGAAAGGAGACAAAACTGGAACTCAAGCTGTGTGGATGCCAATTTGTTTGTCCGCAGTGGTTTTCTTTAATAGTTGCCTCCTGTTTAAGACTGGCCACCATTCCATGTATCAGTGAAAATGGATATATAATAAAACAATATACATGAGAGGAATTTCACTCCTGTTCCGCAACGTTAAGGCTGCGAGAGCCGTTCATTCTCCATACCCTTTGAATCTATGACCACTCTGCTGAAGCCAAGAAACGTGGCTTCCGGGTGCACTCTGGGAAGACCCTCTTAGGTCAGGAATTAAGGCAGAATTTCAAACTGCCGTATCCGAAAAGGTTTTATTTAGATAGTGCCTTGTGCGTTCGCTACCTGGGCTTTCCTAAAACTCGACAAAGAGCATCCGTGGACCAACGTTAGCAACAGAATTAATCAATTGTGACAGGCCAAGTGCCCTGAGGCTCCATGTGAGGGTAGCTCCATTTAAGTCAATGGAGTTCCACTCGGGCTGCATTTAGCCAATGAATCTGAAGGAGGTCATTTTAAATATATAAATCAGCTGTTCAGCGGCTGGTGGGGAGGGAAGGGAGGAGCAGGGGCGGGAAGAGGCAGAGCGAGGGCAGGGCGTGTTCAGGGAGGGGCGGAGTGGGGCCGGGAAGAGCCAGAGGGAGGATGGGGAAGGGTCAGGGTCGGGGTGGGGCCTTTGGGGGAGCACCCACCCCGAAAAATGAAAGTCGGCGCCTGTGGTGCCGGGCACCCTAAGGGACAGGCAGAAAATAGGGGAACCCTTTGTCCACATCCATGCACTGTTGCTGTAGGATTTCTACGGACACCACTAATAAGGTGCTAACTGTGGGGAGAATTTATTATGATCACCTATCCAGTTCCACTTGAACACCCACATTTCTTTTCAATACCTTGTCAACCCATGTTCTGCAAGCTCTGTCCTAGCAGCAGCATTAATTGTTGTGGTGATTATTATTTGGCTGCACATTAACAGCATGCTTTGCAGTGTACACATAATATGTCTATCAGGCTTGTTCCGCATCCAAAAGAGCTTACGATCAGACACGTCTGTAGAGTTAAATCATGATGCTACACTAGGAGGTAATGCAAGCTCACCAGCCAACCCTAGGAGATACTGACCACCTGCAGCAAACTCGCCAGCCAACCCTAGGAGATACTGACCACCCGCAGCAAACTCGCCAGCCAACCCTAGGAGATACTGACCACCCGCCGCAAACTCACCAGCCAACCCTAGGAGATACTGACCACCCGCAGCAAACTCGCCAGCCAACTCTAGGAGATACTGACCACCCGCAGCAAACTCGCCAGCCAACCCTAGGAGATACTGACCACCCGCCGCAAACTCACCAGCCAACCCTAGGAGATACTGACCACCCGCCGCAAACTCGCCAGCCAACTCTAGGAGATACTGACCACCCGCAGCAAACTCGCCAGCCAACTCTAGGAGATACTGACCACCCGCAGCAAACTCGCCAGCCAACCCTAGGAGATACTGACCACCCGCTGTGAGCTGCTGAGCCTCTGCAGTTCCCATTGGCTCTGAGGGAGCACAGCAGCATCCCACAGGATTGGACGCTCAGAAGATGAAAAGGGTCTATCACGGCGGAAAGACTTGGCAGAAGGGTGCAGTCATTTTCTAAAGGAAGCACAACGTGTGCAGACTCTCCAGCTTCTCCTCCTCCCTCGGGCCCTGGTATGCATGGTTCAGGAGGAATAATTACAAAGGCAACCCATTATGTCCAGGAATTAAATCACAAATCCTGAAAAAGCTGCAACCACTACAAAAATCAGAAGCCCACCTGCTTTGCCACACTGGTCACCATGAGCACATCACCCACGTCAGGCGTTCCCCCTTCTGAACTGATTCACCACAGTCTATATATCAAGGCCTCTGTTTTGAAATTCAAAGGCCTCCATGATACCGGTCCGAGCTCCAGGAACTACTTCTCCTTCCATGACTGGGACCTTCCATGACAGCCGCATTTCACTGGAATGATTAAACTAATCACCAGTGGATGGAGGTTCACGAACAAACCGCTGGACTTGGACTATGGAACTTGCTTCCCAAGGAGATAAGAATAAGCACAGGCTAAGCATTGTTCAGAACGGCACAGCCCACTTCAGCAAAACGCGTGTTTAATTGGAAGTCAGTGGGACTTAAACGCACAGCAAAAGTTAAGCGTACACTTGGCTGAAGAGGGTTGGATCGGCTGAATCAGGGCCTCAGTGCAAAATTCACTTCTATAATATAGCTTTCCCTCCGTAGGTTTCTCCTAGACAAAACACCACCCGCTCTTGAAAAGCACTCCTCAAGTTACACGTTACCTGCTAGGAAAGATAAAGTGAGAGATCCTGTTATTAGGACAGAGTCAATACAAATATGGAATCTTAGCAATAAGGGGTAAAAAGGACAGCAAGCCCAACAAAGTTTCCCTTTTAAAGTTTGTCTTACTGCCACCTTCCTGTTTTCTCAATCACACTCCCAATTGTCTCCTTCTTCCGAAGTGAGTCTGGGTGTCTCTTGTACTCGGTTTTATTCTTTGGTTGCCTTCTGCAATGGCACTCATTCCATATGGTTATTACCCTTCGTGTAGAGTAGCCACCCCTGCACTCCCTTATTGACGCTATGCTTTCTAATTCTGGGACAATTTCCTAACACTAAGAACGTGGGCAGTGGTAGGATCCCAGTCACTGGTATAATTCAAATTTAGGCCAGGCAAAGCCAGTTGGAATGTTCTCTCTGGAAGAATCTGGTGCTGGTGGAGCTGGTAGATTGGATGATCTAATAATGCAGATATTTTCCATCTCTAAACTCCATCGGCCTGCTCCTGCTCACATGAGTGGCAAAATTCTCATTGGATCAGGATTGGCTGCCAGGAGTCCGTAATCACTGATTTGTCTTCTGCACACAACAGCAAAACCGGCTGTTTCTTTTTCGAGTACAATGGCCATATGACGTTAAATTACATGGGGTTACTTACATCTGTTTTAACAATTACAGGTTTTTTTTTATTATGGTTATTCTCAGTAATGCCTGACACGTGCTTATTTCATGCTTCATACCAATATCCTTCAGCCAAGGGCAAACAAAGAATGAAACCAAGACAGTTTTAATGGCTCAAGTACCCTCTTACGAAAAGCCAAAATTTTCAGATCAACATTTTTACTGAAACAGACTTTCATCCAGGACAAAGTAACCTATCAGAACCCAGCAGTTTTCAAATTCGTGTCTAACAATCTCCTATTTTCTCCCTCTCAAACAGGCAATTTTCCAATCAGGTCTATAATAGCAAACCAATTTACATTTACCAAAGCTATATAATTATAAGAATTAACTGAAACCAACTCATTTTTTCAATCCTTTGCCTGTTAACGCAAACCACTCAGAGCTGCAACTAGATATTCTTTTGGAGACCAATGCAAATGTATTCCAAACAATGCATTCTTATTCAAATTCTTATGCATTTTAAATCAAAAAAGTTTGTACTATCTGCAACCAATATGTTGTAACGGAGCCTGTTATCTTTTGTTGAAGTCAGTCCCCTTTCACAAACCAGCCCGTTTATATGGAACCAATATGGTACATGTATTGAAGGCAGGGCCTAATGACTTTATTATAGTTATACAAGCAAATTATTTTCAGTGTATAGATTGCTGATATTTACCCAAACCAAAATATTTTGATTGGAAACAGGACAACTACCATATAAGGGCTAGACTGTGTCCTGGCTGTACAGGGGAGTAGGTGGAAGTAAGGTTTCTCCAACCTCCTTGCAGCCACCAGCACGTGGAGAAGTAAAGGGACTGCATCCACCATGCTGGGTAGCCATGTATCTTGGGTGATTTAGACACAACAAATCCTGCATCTTAGCAGGGGGCTAGATTAGATGACCCCCGTGGTCCCTTCTAACCTTAGGGTTCCATAATTCTATACTCCACCACTAGGACCAGCTCAACAGAGGGGGCAGGAAGGATGTGGAGGCCTGAGTTTCCTGTCATGTATCATCCATCAGAGGGGAGCATGAATTTTCTGCCAACGGATGGCCATTTTCTCAACCTTGTTTGCTATTTGCTGTTATTCCAACTCTGCAAATAATTCTGGAGCTGAGGGTTCTTTGCCATCGGGTCAGGGGGCGAATTCGATAGTCAAATTCAGGGTATTCATTTTCATTGGTCAATTAGGTCACATGGTTCCGTTTTTCCTCCCTGATTAGATGAGCACCATTCCTTGAGTTAGAATTCCATTGAGAGGTCACTGTTTCCTTTCCAAACATTCTCTGATATTCACTTAAAATTAGATGCTTCTGCAAAAATTCCTGCCCTAAACTGGTCCACTAGCATCTTCCCAGAAAGTGAACACAAGAGGGACACAAATTCACTTTTTTATTCAAGTGAATATATGTAGAAAGAATGTTGAGGAATTTGTCCAGTTCTAACAAACAACTAGATCATCTAAGTTAACCTGTCTACATATATTATAGGCCATGGCTGTGACAGAGATAAAGAAAGGCTTCGTTGTCCTCACCATACCATCTGCAAAATCTTCACTGATGGAACTCTTCCAGGTGGTAAAACACCTGCTTAATTCCAGCTGTGCATCCAGTGACAGCCTCTCACCATGAAGACTGTTCATATTAATTTTGCAGATCAGATTGCTGGGGGCCAGACTGAACTGTCCTCCACCAGGAGCTGCCCTCTTTCTGTTTTGTACTTTTGAGGTCACTGCTTTTACAACGGCATGGCAGAGATGTATAGCCAGAGACTCTTTCCAAGCCCAGATCAACTTGTATTAAATCCAGAACCCTTGTAATAAATTAAACATGGAGATTGGGCTGTATAAGTAGGGGCATTTCCAGCAGATCGAGGAACATGATCATTTCCTTCTATTTGGCATTGGTGAGGCCTCATCTGGAATACTGTGTCCAGTTTTGGGCCCCACACTACAAGAAAGATGTGGAAAAATTGGAAAGAGTCCAGCAGAGGGCAACAAAAATGATTAGCGGGCTGGAGCACATGATTTATGAGGAGAGGCTGAGGGAACTGGGATTGTTTAGTCTGCAGAAGAGAAGAATGAGGGGGGATTTGAAGCTGCTTTCAACTACCTGAGGGGGGGTTCCAAAGAGGATGGAGCTCGGCTGTTCTCAGTGGTACCAGATGACAGAACAAGGAGTAATGGTCTCAAGTTGTAGTGGGGGGGTCTAGGTTGGATATTAAGAAAAACTATTTCACTAGGAGGGTGGTTAAGCACTGGAATGGGTTACCTAGGAGGTGGTGGAATCTCCTTCCTTAGATGTTTTTAAGGTCAGGCTTGACAAAGCCCTGGCTGGGATGATTTAGTTGGGGATTGGTCCTGCTTTGAGCAGGGGATTGGACTAGATACCTCCTGAGGTCCCTTCCAACCCTGATATTCTATGAGTCTATGATTTGTCTTCAAAACTGAGCCTCCAGGGAATTTTCTTTCCTCATTCAGTCCTGGCCGTGCTACTACGTGGTGCTAGAGTGGAATATTAGAGACAACGGTCGGAGGACCTCATGAAGAGGCTGGCACAGCAGCAGCAGGCCCATCTGACTCACAACTCCTATGGTGAGTCCCAGCATCACTTTGTCTAAATTAAGGCTCGATGACCAGTCCTATCTAGTTGCGTTTGAATGAGTAGATTTGATAGGCCAGGGAGACATGGGCTACTTGTGTCTCACCGTTTTTGAATGACAAGGCCCAAGATGCATAAAAGAGTGCTGGCTGTAGGCAGACGTACTACATCCACTAGAGACACCTGGGAATTTCTCCAGTGAAAGTAGTACGTTTTTATTATTTGTACTGCAGCACAGGTCATAGGCACTAGCGTCCAGAGTCCAACTAGAGCCGGGCAAAATTTTTCAACAGAAACTTTTTCAGACACAAAATGCAGATTTGGATCACCCAAAATATTTTACAAATTTGCGTCAAATTTGCCAGGTTTTTTAAACCAAAAACAAACAGAAAAAGTCCCAACTGCTTCACTCTCACATCTTCTAAATGAAACTTTTCTACTTTCTGCTGAAATGCTCTTCACATGTTCATTCAATTTGAAATATTTTTTTCCTTTTGAATCAACTGAATTTTTATTATTCAGAATTGCCAGCGAACTGGTGTGTGTGGGGGGGAGCCATTATCCACACAGCTCCACCTCCAAATAAGATCAGGGTTTCATTGTGCTAGGCACTGTACGTACTCATTGTAAGACAGAGCTTCTGCCCCAAAGAGCTCTGCCTCTAAATAAATGAGACAGACAAAGGGTGGAAGAAAGGAAGTATTGTTATCTCCAATTCACAGGATAAGATATTAATTCATAAAATCTTTATTCACTTTAGCTCTAATGAAAAAATTACGGGTATATTATCTTCCTGAGTAGTAAATTAGTATCTCTAATTCCAGCACAGATGGATTGAATTGTTTCTGGCTATAAAACAAGCATGACACTGATGATCAAATCCAGCATTCCAGCTGGTCCATTTGCACCCCTTAGTTCATTAAGGCTCCTACCACTTCTCACTGGATAGACAGCGCAGCATGCAGATCCTTATCACTGACGTGAAACACCATGTTGCCAAAATCTGCTGCTTGGCCGCTCATATGGCAGCCATCTTGATGATGAAAGCAAGAGCCATGCACAAATAATATACATAACTGGTAGGATGGTTTCCATACCTTCTCCACTTGGCCAAAAAATGGACAAACCACGGTCACTTGTGACGGTGATTCCAATTTCTTACTCTGCTAAGATCATCATGATCACCATATACAGCATGTGTGTAGCAGTGATAGATGTAATAAATTGCTGACCCATGTGCTAAATGATATGTAATCCTGCTTGCACATCTGCACCCTGCCCCACTAACCTCTCTTTGCTGGGAATACTTGTAACACTCAAACTTAATCATAGAATCTTACTACTGGAAGGAACCTAGAGAGGCCATCCAGCCCAGTCCCCTGCACTCACGCGGGACTAAGTATTATCTAGACTAGAGCTCCCCAGACTGTGGGAAGGTGTGGCTGGGGCCCGCACCAGCCCCACAGGGTTGGGGAGGGAGTTCCACCCAGCTTCACTTCTGGCCCCAGCCCTGGCCTCCGGCCCTGTGCCCGGGGCCCCAGCCGCCGGCCCTGGCCCCCCGGCTGAGGCTCTGTTCCATCCCACCCCCAGCTGTGTTCCCAGCCTTGGCCCCCTTACCTCTATCCAAGTACCTCCAGCCCTGGCTCCATGGGGGGGAGGCAGACAGGGGTAAGGGGGGGCGAGGTAAATAAGTTTGGGGACCACTGATCTAGACCATTCTTGACAAGTTTCAAGTAGCCATCACTTGAAAACAAACAACAACCTATCAGAGGATGCTTTTCCCCCCTCTCTGAATTGTGTGATTCTCTTATGGAAAAGTTCTCTAGAACACAAGAGAAAATGACAAACTTTCGCTAGTTTATTTATATAATTCTATAGAAGTGGATAAAGAATTGTGGCTTAAAAAATCGAAACAAAGGCTATCATTCTGTATTCAATTGCAAGGGTTCTTAGTATAATTTCCATAGGACTCCACTGGTTTCATTCTTGTTAAATCCTAAGCCCACTGAAGTCAACAGCAAAGCTCCCATAAGGGCGTTCCACACCACTCCCTCCTCCCTGAATTACACTGATCCAAGGTCCAGAATAGGCAGTATTCAGTCCTGGAACAATGAAAAAATTAAGGTTTGATTACAGCTGGCTGAAGCTCCGAATTTCCATTTTTTTAAACGGGAAATTTTGTCAAAATCAATACAATTTTGCAAAAAGTGTCAGTTTAGTGGAAGCCGCTTTTTCTGACAGTTTGGAAGAAAATTTTCCTTCCAGCTTCAGGTTTGACGTTTCACAAATGACCAGGGCTAGAAATGGCGGATTTATACCACTAGTAAAAAAAGGGCTGATCTTTTTTTGGTTTGCAATATTTGCAAAACCAGAGACAGAATTGTCTCTCCGAGACTAAATATTCAATTCTTGATAATGTTTTGTAAAAAAAACACCTCTGATGAGGTTTCTTAACTAACTGTTGGAGCCTTTTATGATTTATACCATGAGCAAACCTCAGGTGTATATGTTTTATGTTATTACAGATGTGTAAATTGATATTAATTGTATACATTTATCCCAGAAGTATAAGAACTGATTTTTCTCCTTGGCTCTATAACTAGACATATAATAATTTCTCTGGAAGGTAGAACTAGCACATCTAGTTTAAAAAAAAGGATGAAAAATCTTTGGGCAGCTCTGCCTTTCATTTTAAATGAATATAAATGTTCAGATATGTCATAAACTTAAGCTGCAAGTAAATTACTGCCAAAGGTTTGGGCACATCTTATGCTAGAATCCTGCAGCAAAATAGAAAACATTTGTTGAATCAGTCTGCTGAAAGAAGCAAGGAAATGATGTAATGTTTATGAAATATGCCGTTTTGATAAAATCCAATTAGCACTCTAGGTTGCTCTGAATAATGTTTGCAGAAGGTTTGCTGGAATGATTTACTAGAAAAAATTCTAATATCCCTCCTCACCAATCAGTAACGCAGCAGTTGTTACAGTGGGGGTGTGGGGGGGGGGTTACTTTTCTTAATGGTACACAAGCCATGAAGCTATCTGGATTGTACAATTCATTGCCTAAAATTATCCACAGAACCCCCATTGGCTAATGATGCTCAAAGGTGGTGATATCATTATCAGTGTCTTGATCTATGAAGAGGAAAAACTTCAAAGCCCATATGTGTTCACTTCTAAATAAAAGAATCAGTTTAAAGCATATGTTTGTCTAGTTCTGTTTTCTAATGTACTAGGTAACATTTTATTAGAAACAAAACCTAGCTAGCTAGGCATTGCCTTAGAGTCACTGGGACCAGCAAAGATGTGTCAAGACAGGGCTATAGTACATAGTGCTGGGGAGATTCCAAACCATAGGGCAGCTAAGGGAAGCTGCTATAACTTAGACAAACCCTTAGGGCTGGACTAGTTATTCCAGGGTGCTCTCTAGCCCCCAGACCAGCCTAGGACCAGGAGGGCACATAAGTAGCTCAAAGCCACCTTAGCCCCCGCTTCTTCTGGCCTGTGAGTTCTGTGCTGCACCTTGTAGAGACATAGCACAGAACCTCACCCGTGGGGTTTTTCATAAAGCCCCAACTCCTGGAGTCAGGTGACTCTGTAAGAATATCAACTCATTAAAAAGCAAGAAAGTTTCTAGCCCTCCTGGCTGCAGAAAAAAGCTTGAAAACATGACCCCCTAAAGACACAGAACCCAAATAAAAGGAACCCAGTGGTCAAAGGTTACATCTCAAGGTCACCTTGGGGTGAAGGTGGGTGCCTGACTTACCCCCCACGTCATTCTCTAGGCAACGGCAAACCCTGTGGCCCGGTTGTGGGGTAGCAGGTACAGCCCTCCCTCCAGCTGAGCCTCTTAGCCGGTCCACCCCCTTCCCGCGGGGGATCGAAAGCAGTCCAAGCAACAGGGAAATACTTCCACAGCCCTCAAGAGGTTAGACCCTCATCCTCCTGCCAGGGAGAGGGAAGCAAGGCTGGAGACCGGGGCTTAGTTTCAACACAAACAAAACAGAGGGCTCGAGCAGACAGCATCCTCAAACCACAAATCAGCAAGTGCCACAGGCAGTCCTCCCCACATCACGAGGGGCTAATGCGGGATGCAGCACCGCTCGGGTTCCATAGAAAGAGGCAGAGGGGAGGCCAGGCCAAACCTAAGTGGTGCTGTGACTCCATGCGCCGGGTCTCAACGCCACTTGGTTTGCGGGAGACCCAACTGCCCCTTTCTCTGCCTCCACTGGGAGCCCGGAATGCGGGAATTGTTCACATCAACCTGGACAGGGGAGGTTTGGGGGCCAACACGGGACAGTCCCATGAAACCCAGAACTGTTGGGAGGTCTGCACAGGGTACAAGCTCTGCTTGCTTCCTACATGCTTGGAGTTCCTCTCTTTTCAGGACAGGCCTCAGTCACCTTACAGGTTTTCATAGATTCATAGATTCTAGGGCTGGAAGGGACCTCGAGAGGTCATCGAGTCCAGTCCCCTGCCCTCATGGCAGGACCAAATACTGTCTAGACCATCCCTGATAGACATTTATCTAACCTACTCTTAAGTATCTCCAGAGATGGAGAGTCCACAACCTCCCTAGGCAATTTATTCCAGTGTTTCAGGTGCGGCAGGTCAGGACTGATTACAACCATAGGAGTTCTTTTACCTCAGCTCGCCTGGTGTGCACATGTGTGTGTGGATGGGGGGAGGGGTTCACCTGCTCCATCACACCAACTTTTAAATCTCATGATTTTCAAGCCAAATTTCAGTATTTTGGCGGGGCTGAGTCCTGCCCTTTGAACGTTTGGGATAGGCCATCCTGGACTCCCCTCCGCTTTCATGCAGTGCATTAAAGATGAAGTGGCAGTCTTAACCTGTAAACTCATGAGTTCTACCGACCTCAGTGATACTATTTCAAACACTATATTAATTGCTGGGTAGGTTTCAAGTAGGGATGTGGGGATACATTGAAATTCAATTTTAAAAAACCTCACGACTATCATGCTTTATTTTAAAATGGACCCGTATCTTTCACTGTCTAAGAAGTCTACTTCTAGGTAAAAATGGGCCACATTTTCACTCCAAAACAGCTCTACATTTTTGTAACTAAACAAAGATATGTACTTTTGGCCAAATACCAGTTTGTAATTTAAAAAAAAAGCAGCAAAATCTTGAATTTGTCTGCGCTCCATTGGACAGTGTCCATTTCATGAAAATCTTAGGAAAAAATGTTTTTGATTTGCAAAATGGCCCAGAACAAAGTTATGTGAAATTTCACTCCTCCAAAAATGTGATTGGCCCTTTCTCACAACTCTAGATTCACTGACGATAATAAATTCACTGATAGTATAAAAAAATGAACGTGCAGACCCAGCCCTATACCATCATTATCCTGTAAAAAGCAACAGAGGGTCCTGTGGCACCTTTGAGACTAACAGAAGTACTGGGAGCATAAGCTTTCGTGGGTAAGAACCTCACTTCTTCAGATGCAAGATGTCTTGGATGGGCTGGCCACTAGAGGGCAACAATTAGCCATGCTTCGTTAGCATGGAGTTGCACACTCCTTCCACTAGGAAAGGTCTCCCCAAGAGAGTCCACAGCAGTTCAAAATTCCATAGGGGTCACTCCTTGTAAGAATATCCCTGGTCAGGATCACCACTTGCATCCTGAACATCTGAGTCTAAAGGTTCCAGATTCCATCACTTCAGAGGATGACCCCTGCCAGGGCAGTCAATGCATTCTAAAGAAAAAAGAAGGCACCTTTCTCTTTGAAAATGTAATTTACAAAACATTTCAGACTCTCAGTATCATCATCTGGAATGAGGGACTTACGTTTTGATTATTTCCTTATGATATTTATTCAGTTTTTGTACTTTAAACTATTATTGTTTTCTCTTATCCTTCCCCCAACCCCCACCCCCAGCCCCATTCTCTTCTTTCAACCCTGTATTTGTGTTCTTTTGTCAAGCTTGGTTAAAAAAAAACAACTAGAGGAACAAGAAATTGATAAAATATTTCCAACGTGGCCTATTTTAATGTGACATAAAAATGAAGCCGCTTCATCAGGAAAAGATAATTCATCTTTAAGGAATAATACTTGATGTTCCAGAAGGCAATGGCCAAAATGAAAGTGAGCCAGTAATCAAATTCTTGCATCCCATCCAGTCAGCCCAAATCCGTGCTAGTTACCATAGATTATTATTGATTACACACTAGTTTGTCTGTAGTGCCATTCATTGTAACAAAAATTCCTACATAAACCAACTTTAAAGTAAGCAGGATATTCAATAATATCAAGGGACCAGCCCAGCTTAATGCTCATTATCTACGGCTTTACAAGCCATTCAAAACTCCAGAAAGCAGCCTGCAGATGCTGGCTATGTGCCAGACTGACATTTGCAGCAACTGGGTCTACCTGCTGCAAATACACTCATTCTTCTCCATCCCAGAAGAGACTTAGCTGTGAGGCCTGATCCAAACCCCACTGAAATTGATAGGAGGCTTCCGCTGGGCTTTGGGTCAAGCTTGAATGAACGATCTGCCGCTTGGCCTCCACAGCTCCAGTTTCTCATCCCTCCCCACTAAGCTGCATTGCCTGGGAGTTACGACAACTGTAGGTCTAAAATAACCCCCTGGATAGGTCTTGCTTATGATCCAGGAAAAACGAAAGCTGGCCACACTAAAAAAAAAAAAAAAAAAAATTGTCAATTTTTAATACAACTGATCAAAAAATTCAAATGTTGATTAAAAATAAACTAGTAGTGATGTGTTACAGGTCACCGTGCCCAGGCTGTGAAGGAGATGAGTTTGTTCAGCTTGGCTCAGCTCATTAGCCCAAGCTGTAATAGCACATCCTTTTTAACCCAGGAGATTCCCAGTTCGATCCCCGATGTGTCAGCCAAGATGGCACACACACCAACATGCCCATCATCAAGAAATACTGCAGAAGCTTCCCATCACCGCCATGTTCTGGGCAGGGTTCTGCAGGCCCACATGCAGCTGGACTGATTAATTCCCCCCCATCATTAGAGAAGCCTGTCAAATCGCCCTCTCCTGCTGGCTTATAGACTTTTGGAAGAGTTAATCTTCGGGCTGCTCGTTCACTTTCTTCCTCTCCCTGCTTGTCCTCCAAGAGAGAACTCATCCAGGAAGATCCCTGTATCTTTGGGCCACAGTCACTTTGCAGTTCTGCCCCAGCTGACTAGCATTCACTCAGCCATGGAGGATCCTACACCTGTTTATAGGCTCATGGATGGCTGAGCACGGCTGGTGTAGAGGGTGCTCTTCCCTTTGTAGTTGGGATGCTCCAAATGCTCGATGGAGCTCGAGGAGTTTTGGGTCCAGGCGTTAATAGGAACTTCAGAGGGCACCGGACTGGGACTCAGGAAGCCTGGGTTAAATTCCCAGCTCTACCACTGACTTGCTTGGGCAAGTCACATTACAGCTCTGTGTGTTTGTTAAACCCTGGGCTGTTCATACAGCAGGATCCTCAGGGTAGGGACTGTGTCTCATGTATTTGCACTGAACAGTGCCTATGTGCGTTCTGAGCTGGGACCTCGAGGCATGACTGCAATATAAATAATAATGAGGGTCCTTAAATTATGGGGTTTACCTGAATTGAGATACAAGTGCAAATGGGAATTGCAGCATCTCTGACAACTGGCAAAGTAGGTATGTGGACAATGGAGTGGGTTGGCAATGGACAATTGCAGAGGTGAATGGGAGCGGAAATAGAGCTCAAGGTGTGAGAACAGAAGATAGTCCACATCTCCCTCCAGATCTGACCCGCGATGGGATTTTCAAAAGCACGTAGTCTGCTCCCATTGAAATCGACACCACCACGCTGAGCGCTTCTGAACATCCTGTGCCTTATTTCCGTATATTACTGCAGCGGCAAGGCCAGGCACCTCTCGCCACCCGAACCCAGGGGGAAATCCCGGTGCCACCGGGAATCCAGGGGACTTTTGCCATTGACATCAATGGGGCCAGGATATCACCCTTTGTGCTCACCTGGCAAAGTGCAAGGAGGTGTGAGTAGATGACCCCGGATGGTTTGGAACCTCAGCCCAGAAGGAAGTAAATCTCTCTCTTTAAATAATTTTGAAACATTTACAAATAACTCTTGTGCCTTTTCAAACAATAATATTTGGGGCTCGATTCTAACACCCCTCCCTTTAATCCACATTTGCAGTTTAAGGAACTGGTAGGTAAATAACTCACAATAAGAGCCATCTATTAAGTGTGCAGTAGCCCTTTCATCTGTTTGTTAAAGTGACAAGTGAGGCTGGTTTGCTTTATATTGAGGTGGAAGTGCAATTCCTAAGCTACCAATCTGTCTGCTTGTTTGTAGAGTTTACCATGGAAACTGATACCCAGCTAAAAAGTTCTCCTTCATTCCAATGTCACTTCAGATAGGGCCGGGTAAAAGGATTACTGTGCTGGTGCTGACCTGTGCTCATTGTCTTCAAAAGCATGAATGAATGGAGTAATTTAAACCGCGAGAGATAACAAAATGCAGTGTGTGTACTAACAGTTGTTATTAGCATTTCCCATGAAGCCACCAGGTTGTTTAAATGGGGCTTTTAACAAATTGATATCAGGATATCTAGCACACTGGAGACCTGCTTCTACCAGGTGCTTACAAGAATCCAAGTGCCTGTATCACACAGGTTCTAACTGGTCATGGACTAAGAACTGGCATAACAACATTATTCGCCTCCAGTATTGCTCTGCTACCAGAAATCGACAGGGCTAGCCCATTCGTTAAAGTCATCAATTACAAAGGCAACGGTCATTTACATCCAGCCACATTCTCATACTCTTACATTGCATAGCTCCTTATTCTACCAAGAGCCCCACTGACGTCAGTGAGGATTACTTGCAGAGAAAAATGTTACTTATTGTGAGTATGGGGATCAGAATCTGCCCCACCGTATGTAGCCCCCTCTGCTCCATTAGACAAAATTAATTATATATATACACATATATATATATATATATATAATATCACTGAAAGGGCAACATTCTAATCTGAGTTTTACCCAGCCGATGTCCTTTCTTTCATCCTTCTCTTCCCGGCTCTGTGGAAATCCCCATGATGGATGGGCAAGTAGAATTCCACTGAGATGATTATCAAATACAACACACGTTATAGCTCAGCATATTTTTATAGCAATAATACTACATTTAAGACCTAATTTCAATCCTGCCGATCCTTAATCATTGAGTAGTGTTTATTCATGCTATCAAGCGGTTTGGAGAGGCTCATGAACAGGGGTGCAGACGGCTACAAACCAGGGCACCAACCCCAAACTGGTTGTGTGTTCTATACTTAGATTTCACCAACCACATGGCAAGTGTGAACACCTCAAGCACTATGACAGCTTTATCATGGAGTCACAGAGTCACTCCAATCTATCTTGCCACCTAGGCAAGACTGCCTTTGTGATAGATGGTCCCTTACACCAAAAATCACAAGAATGTTCAGGTTACGCCTAGTCCCAAAGAACCAGTCGCTTACTCCAGGTCAATTGCACCTTAGATTTCTCAAAGACAACAATTGTAACCAATCCTCCAATAAACTAACTAAACGTTTATTAACTAGGAAAAAGAAATTAGAGAGCTATTTACAAGGTGAAAGCAAGTAAACATACACCCACAAATGAGAAACAGTCTTAGGTTTCAAAAAGTCATAGAAGCTGCTGTAATGTGCAAGCTCTATATGATCTTTACAGCTAACCCAAGCTCAACATCTTGGGGATCCCTTGTTTATGCTTAGAAATATCGCCCTCTCCAAATTCCAAGCAGCACAGAGTTACCGCTCCTCCTGGTCAGGCGTTTTTATTACGTTCCCCCCCAAGTTCCAACTGATGGAACAAGTGCTGGCGCCTGTCTCCTTTTCATGGGTGGGTGGAGGGCAATCAACCAAGTCTTTGTCCTACAATATTTCACAGTGGTTCATTTGGTTTCAATGGGCCTTCTTGTGTGCACGCCCAGCACTCTGCATTAAATAATGCTACTTTCCTGTTTGGTGAGTTACACAAT
Organism: Malaclemys terrapin pileata; assembly: GCF_027887155.1. NCBI lineage: Eukaryota > Metazoa > Chordata > Testudines > Emydidae > Malaclemys > Malaclemys terrapin. The sequence continues at coordinate 4,716,109 of NC_071507.1, forward strand.
TACAGAGGTTTACAATGCAAACACTCAGTATACACTTTATACCATGGGCTAGAGATGTTATAAGTGAGATCAGTGCATGCACCCATCCTACAAGCATGTCATCAAGTGGTAACACTAAACATATTCTTATCAACTTAACATCTATTTTAACCAGGCTAACCCACCGGGGAACCAGACTGGTTTCCAGCTCTGCGTTTGTCAGTGTTCAGTGAGGTCTAGGGGGCTTGGCGTGAGCTGGCACCTAGTCCGCCAGTGTCACACGTTCATGTAGATTTATCCTGGGCCCACTTCTGCCATTCCTGTGGAGTAGTACCCTTGGACTCTGAAATTACAGACACTTACACAGAGGCTTAATTTAGTGACTTCAGTGGCTGTACTCGTGCATATATTTAAGCATTTGTATAAGTGTTTGCATGATAGGGGCCTACTGTGCAAATAATCTCACTGAAGCAATTTCACACTTCAGAAAGTACCAAAAGGTTCAATTATTCAAGCAGTTTTACTAGGAACCTCAACATCCTAGTTATACTACAGTGCATGTGATAAGTCTTCTATTAAAAGGAATGTAAGAAAAGCTCTATGGAGCTAGAAAGCTTGTCTCTTTCACCAACAGAAATTGGTCCGATAAAAGAGGTTACCTCACCCACCTTGTCTCTTTCATATCCTGGGACCAACATGGCTACCACACCAGTGCAAATATGTATACCACATATGTATTAGGGTTATTACTCTGACTGGAAGCCAGTAAACCATTTTGCCAGCATTTGTCATTTGTTTTGCTGGGTTTTTCAAAATTTCATTCAGTTCTATAGCTGGTTGAAAAAAACATCATCTACGTTTTTCGGGAGAGGAGGCGTTGTCAATGTCTGAATTTTGACAGAATCTTTTGTCTACAAAACTTTTAAACGCCAGTTGTGGAACTTGAATCATCAAAGATAAAATATTGAATTAGGTTCTACAGTACCCCACTGCATTCAGCTGTCAGATTTAATACAAATCATTTCTGATTTAAAAAAAGCAAAGTTAAAATAAACGACCACTTTTTCAATGCTCTTAAAATGCACATTTTTATAGAATATTTTAAAAAACCATAAACGTGGTTACTGTATTTCACCTTGACTTACAAATTGATTCTGCTTTTGTCTTCACCTTTAAGCCCCTCTATGATTCACTGCCACCCTGCTTATCTTTAGGATTGGAAGAAATCGATTTGTATCCGTAAACGTTAGTAAATATCGTTCGACAGACACACCCAAAATGCCAAAACCATTTCCCTCGATAATCAACATTTATAGCTAGGGAAAGGAAGCAAAGCCAATGTGGTGAGTGTCATTAAATAATTATTGTCTGGCACTGTCATAATTGCCAGCAACTGCGAACATTTAAATGAATAGGAAAAAAATGCTTAAAAATAAACATTGATGTTATCCATTGAAATTAAAAAAAAAAAACTAACCCCACACCAAAGTCTGCCAAGCCTAATTCTCTGATTGCTCTGCCAAGCTTTGCCTTTGTTTTGTCAATAATACCAACATTGATCATCCACTTCTTCCATGAACAGCCTGGGGCGTTCTGCCATGCTGGCCCTTATACAAGTGATAAGCTCCCCATCATGCATACTGAACTTTGCCAGTTGATGATGATTTGGCAACTGACATTTGCTTCTTATGCAAAACGTGATCACGTTACTGTTCCTTGTCTTCCCTCCCCAATTGTCTGTTTCATCTACCTACTGCGTCTTGTCATGAACCTAGATTGCGAGTGCTCTGAGACAAAGGAGATCTTGTTACATATAGCTAGATTAGTGCCTTGAACAGTGCCACCCCGATCTAGGTAGTGCACTCTGGGCTGTACAATCATATAGAAGAAGAACAAAGCTTTTAATGGTTCACATTTAATATCACAGAATAACTGATCATTATAGTATATGATGAACAGGTCATTGACGAGTATAAAGGGCTTGATATTCTGTTGCTTTGCGCCATCTGTAGTAATTTACCTTGGTGGAAAGCAAGTGCAAAAGTGCTACCCGATCAGAATGGTAGAAGTTTACACCAATTTGCACCATTGTAAATGACCACACAAGGCGTAGGGCTATGGAGAATCAGTCCTACAACGTGGTCCATGACTGAACCATTCGTGGGCTTTAAGGGTAGGTCTTCACTGCAAAGTGAATGGGGGATTGTCACATGTGCGGGCATACCCATGCGAGCTTGAATCTGGAGGCGGCGTGTGTTGTAGGTGTAGCTACACACCACAGTGAAATCAGGCTGCGTCACAATTCATTCTCTGCTCTGCACCACCCCTTAGGAGGGATAGTGTTGCCTAATGGCTAGTGCACCGCAATGAGGGACTCAGGAGGCCTGGGTTCTATTCCCAACTCTGCCACTGGCCAGCGGGGTGGCCTTAGGCTTGTCACTTCACCTCTCTTGGCCTCAGTTTCCCCCCGATGATACCGACCTCCTTTGTAAAGCGCTTTCAGATGTGCTGATGGAAAGCACTATATACGAGCTGAGTGTTAGCAGTAGTCGGGGAAAGCGTAAGGCTGCAATCTAGCCCATCATGAATATAGCTTTGTTTTGGTTGCTCTGCTACCATTAAGAGAATTTGAAAAGCACAGGAAGGTAAGTTGCGGGGGGGGGGCGCGGGGGGGGGGCGCTCATGTACTGCTGCTGGGAAAGGTTTTTTGGTGATTCAAGACAACAGTTAAAAGAAGCCAAGTTCCCTGGCTTACTAGCTGAAGCAGGGTCTGGAATGATACAATAAAAGGCAGCCAGATGGCCAAATTAGTCAAGTATGTCTTTTTTAGATATGGGGCATTTTTTCCCGTTGTGCTCACATCCCGTGTTTTCACACACTGTTCATCAGCGTGTGGCCAAGTTGGCGTGTGCCCAGCTGCTGCGACGGTGAGTCTAGTTGCAACCATAGACGTGGGAAGTAGAGGTGCGGGGGGTGCTGCAGCACCCCCAGGTTTCACACGGGGCTCTGTTCCAGGCCCCACATGAGAGGTCCTAGCCTCGCACCCGGGCTCCACTTCTGGACCCTCACGCAGGGTCCCGGCTGCCGGCCTCACACCTAGGGTGTTGGCTGCCGACCCCACTCCCGCCCCCAGCTGTGGCCCCAGCCTCGGCCTCCTTACCCCTGTCCGGGTCCCTCCCTCCCAGAGACACAGCCCTGCTCCCGGCCCCAGCTCAGGAGTGGGGGCGGACAGGGGTAAGGGGGCTGGCTTTCAGCTCCCCCACTATTCAAAGTGTTCCAGCGCTACTGGTTGCGACTAGCAAGAGCTGATCTTTTTTAAAGTCAGATTTTAGATAAACTCGCTGTAAGTGCATTGGCAAAGCTTGTGCACTGTTTCTCTTAGGGGCTACCTGGTAGGATTTTTTCCCATGGCTTGGGCTCATGGGCATTCCCAGCCTGTAAACTTAATCTCCAAAAGAGCTGCAGCCTCTCCACCATAATCCTGGCTCCTGACTACTGATTTTCTGTAATCAGTGTGTACAAGAAATAGGTTCGTTACAGGCTTTAGGGTGGGAGAGGGGCCATGGAAAGGACATAATAAGATGCGTGTGGATGGCTTTTTATACCACAGGCCAAAACGTGTTGGTGTCTTTGACCAGATCATTGTCTTACAGTCTCATGTTCCCATCTAAAACAGATTCCTATAGGTGTATAAGCGCTGGGCTACAGCTGGCGTGTGGCTTTAACATGGAAAGGAGTCTTCCTCTTCTCCCCTTCTTGCTCCTTGATCTGTGCCAGGTGCCCACAACAAGTGTGCGTCATCCCAAGGGGAGCAAGGAGAAGGAGGAAGGCCCCCACTCTTCTGCAACATCCTCACCACGCCAACCACACCGAGGAGAGCAAGCTGCACCCTTCCCAGGGGTACATATGGCATGTGGACCCCGCATGCATGCTCGACTCCTTGAGAGGAAGTCCTTCCATAGCTCTCCCCTGGGTTGGGGAAGCCCTGCAGTAGCCATCGTAGGACCTTACTATACAATCTGACCCTTGCCTTCGAGTATCTCCTCAATCTCATAAGGAAGTTTTGTTACTCCCCTTTTCCAGTTATCAATAAAATCCCTCAGTCGGGGATACTGGCAGAGGAGGGTGTTTAAATCAAGAACAGATCTAATGCAATAATCCAACTACTTTGCTGCTCCATGGTGAAAGTGATGTGTGCTAGGCTTTTTAATATGACTATAGATTCAGGGACTTTGAGACCCGAAGGGACCATTATGATCATCTAGTCTGACCTCCTGCACAACGCAGGCCAGGAAACCTCAACTAGTGATTCCAGCATCAAGCCCATATGTTGTGGCTGAGCTAGAGATATCTTTTAGAAAGACATCTAGTCCCGACTTTAAAACATCAGGGATAGAGAATGCACCACATCCCTTGGTAGATTGTTCCAATAGTTAGTTAGCCACATGTTAAAGACACGTTCCTTATTTCCAACCTGAATTTACTTAGCTTTGTCTTCCAGCCATTGGATCGGTTTATGGCTTTGTCAGAGTCACTGTCTATCAAATCATTTTAGATGACAAACTTCAGTTTGCAACAGTGTATTGCTTTTACTAAACGGTGTACTTTGCAAAAGAATATCACCATATAGTTCAGTGTGTTTGTGTGTTCAGTTTCAGTATTTTTCATCCCATTGTCAAACCATTTTATCTATCAATTAATTGTTTCACATATCATGAATTTGACTTTTCCCACTCTGTCATATTTCTAACTCCCACAATGTACAGCTTTTTGCAGTAAGTCACTATCCTCTCTATCACAGGTACAGTAATTTCTCCAGCTATTAATTTAAGACAAATTGTTTACAACAGATGTGGTTAAACAATGAGTCAGAAGATTTGTTAAATGTACAAGTGGCTACACTGACCTTATTAAAACACACCCTATTAAGCTGTAACCTTTCCCACTAATCAAACTAATTTTCATCAATATTCAATTAGCTTTTCCTCCCCCAATTATCCCTTTTCAAAAATAAAATGTACCAACACAGATGGAGAAGATTCCAGTCCAAGCCCAAATATTTCTATTTTGATTGCAAAAAAATCAATTCCTCCTCCTTTGAGGAAAATGCATGCCTGCAAAATAGACTTGTTCAGAGTATTTGATGCTGCTTGAAGAAGTGCCTTTTCCATTCAAAATCGGAATGATTTGTTAACAAATTAATCTTCATCAGCTATGATAGTTCATGAACAGGACTGGCTCTAGGCACCAGCAAAGCAAGCACATGCTTGGGGCGACACATCTCCAGGGGCGGCATTCCGGACATCCTTTTTTTTTTTTTTTTTTTTTTTGAAAACTCCACCAATGTACGGAAAAAAAATACATGAAGATCAAAAAAATCTCCACTAACGGTTATTGATTAATTAAATCAGGATTCACGATTACTTGTGAGTACAGTACCGCCCTATCAGCGCCATTCGCACCAATTTCCATGTCATATCGGTGCCAGTGGTCACTGAATTATTAAAAGACTATGCAAGTATAAAAACCAGAAAAAATCATATAATGTTCATATAATTCTTTTAATTTATGAGAAACTGGGCGCACCAGAAGACACTAACATTTTTCATTACAATGTATAGTTGAACCCAAATTGTTTGTAATTGTGATTTTATTCAAATTAAATGAGTACACTAATAGGAAATTGTTTTATTTCACTAACTACAAATTCTCTGTTTTCATTTTTTTTTTAATTTTAAACAGTGGAAACAAACAAAAAAAAAATGGGGGGTGGCCAAAAATTTTTTTGCTTGGGGTGGCAAAAAACTTCGAGCCGGCCCTGATCATGAAAGTCTCTTGGTGCTTTATCTTGTAGCATGCACTGCGACACTGACTACAGAAACAAAGATGAGTATCAAAGGCCTGAGTCGATGCCCAGTGGAGTATTTCCATTGGCTTCAAGGGGCGGTGGCTCAGGCTCTACCTCCACGAAGCAATACAAAATAATTGGAATACTCCTTTCAAACGTATAGCAAAATTAACAAGTGATTTTATCTCCTTTCCTTTAGGCCTTGTCTACATTACAATCCTGTGTCAGTAGAGGGGGCTCTGCTGGAATAGTTGGTCTAGATCCAGATTATGCTCACAGAAGCATTCGTCAGTTGGCAAAGCTGCGTCTACACTATGGGTTTTGCCTAGGATGACCAGATGTCCCGATTTTATAGGGACGGTCCCAACATTTGGGGCTTTTTCTTATATAAGCTCCTATTACCCCCCACCCCCGTCCCGATTTTTCACACTTGCTGTCTGGTCACCCTAGTTTTGCCAGCACAGATATGTAAGCTAGCAGGTGTGGGTTTTTTAAACGCCTCCCACCAACATACGTCTGCCAACAATACTTTGTAGGGTAAGCCTGGCCTATGTTTGACTACAATCCTGGCCAGCTCATAAAGGCTTAGAAAAATCAAGTCAGTGGGTGAAATCCTGGTTTCCTTGATGTCAGTGATAAAACTCCCTGGACTTTAGAGGGTCCAGGATTTTCCCCACTGTTTGTATTATGATAGCACCCAGAGGCTCTACCTGAGATCAAGGGCCCATTGGCCTAGGCATTATACAGAGATATTGTATTAGACAGTCTCTGCCTCAGAAAGTCTGCAGTCTAGGTGCTTGTCTACACAGGAAAGTTATAATAAAATCAACTGAGGTGTGAATATAAACTACTGTAGTTATACTGGCAGAAGTCTCAGTGCGGGCACTCCTACTCTCATATAAGAGGACCTTTATTTGGCTTTGTTTGTCCCTTTGGAAGAGTTTTAAGCTAAAATCAAAAAGGTGCTCTTATACCAAAATAAAAGAGTGCCCACACAGGGAATGACACACTGGTATAACTATAGTGGTTTAACTAGACTTCTATAACTGATAAAACTTTCACTGTAGACAAGCCTTAAGACCTGATCTACCCTTGAAAGTTTTACTAGCATAGTTATGTTGGCTAGGGTGTGATTTTTTTTGCCAACAGACTAGAGTTACGCAAGTAAAAATTTTGGTGCAGATAGTTATACCCTACCAAATTCACAGCCATGAAAAACACATGACGGACTGTGAAATCTGGTCTCCCCGCATGAAATCTGGTCTTTTGTGTGCTTTTACCCTATACTATACAGATTTCACAGGGGAGGCCAACGTTTCTCAAATTGGGGGTCCTGGTTATTTTAGGGGGGTTGTGGTATTGCCACAATCTGCACTGCCTTCAGAGCGGGGCGGCTGGAGATGGCGGCTGCTGACTGAGGGCCCAGCTCTGCAGGCAGCCGCGCAGAAGTAAGGGTGGCAATACCATACCGTGCCATCCTTACTTCTGCGCTGCTGCTGGCGGCGGCTCTGCCTTCAGAGCAGGGCTCCTAGCCAGCAGCCACCGTCCAGCTGCCCAGCTCTTAAGGTAGCGCTGCCCCTAGCAGCTGCACAGAAGTAAGAGTAGCAATACCGCAGCTCCCCTACAATAACCTTGTGATCCCCCCACAGCTCCTTTTTGGGTCAGGACCCTACAATTACAACACCGCGAAATTTCAGATTCAAATAGCTGAAATCATGAAATTTACAATTTTAAAAATCCTATGACTGTGAAATTGACCAAAACGGACCATGAATTTGGTAGGGTTCTAGTTATATCAGTAGAAAGAATATTTTATTTCCCTTTGCTGAACCAAAATGAACTATATCAGCATGCAAGATTTCATACCAATAAAACTGCATTTACACTAGGGTTTGGGTTTTTTGCTACTTTAACGATGCTAGCATTAAAGTAGCATAACTTTTAAAAGTAGACAAATAGATGGGGAACTGAGGCACACAGATATTAAATGACTCGCCCAAGGTCATATAGGAAGTCTGTGGCAGAGCTGGGGGCAGGAGAAGGATCCCCAAGTCTTATAACTCTCAGTCCAGTGCTTTAAATCACAAAACCACTTTGTTCATTTCATTTTTTTTTATGATCAATAACACTTCCAAGGAAAAACTGAAACTGTATATAGATTGATTGATTGATTTCCTTTGGATTATTATTATTAGAGCTGGTCCAAGCTTTTGCTTTAAAATGAAAAAAATAATTGAAAATGGCCTTTTTTAAATGAAATAAAAAATTGATGACTGTTGAAAATTTCCATTTTGCCTTTATTTTATTTAAATAGAAAACAGCATAAACAATTACTGGATTTTTTTTTCTTTGCCGTAAATCACTGAGTTTTAAATACAATAAAATGAACAAAACTTGGGGAAATTTCAAAAAAAAATTTACAAAGAGATTTTCAATTTTCAACCAACTCATTGATTTTGCAATACAAAATAAAGACTACTTGTTGAATAGAAATTGATAGGGGGATTATATGAAATTGGTCACAAAAGATAACAGATTTTGTTTTAAAGTCAGATAAAGGTCACATTCCTGTGTTATTGGGCATAGGAGTTTCCTATGAGACCAATAAAAAAATTGGTTATATGGCATTTCGCAAGAAATTGTTTTAATCCCTAATGTTCATGGCCATTTGTAGAGGGAAATAGGTTTTCTTCTGAACAATAAGCCTATGTAGATTTATGAACCTGGGAAACACACAGCCATCCATACACCAATCCGGTTCAAGCTGATGGAATTAATAACACTGATATAATGAAAAAATCTCTTCCACTCAAAAAACCATTGCCTGTATAATGTCACCACCTAAGAGTGTTTACTTAACAGCCCTTTAGTGCTCATTTCCCATTACTAGCAGAAGTCTTCATCCACAATGGATTGGTTCTATTTAAATCATGATATTTGCTGTGTATCACGTTACTACAGCAGGATTCCCTGTAGACAAATGAAAGCTGAGCGTGAACTGACAAGAAAAATGACTTAGAAGATGAATATTTTTGAAACAGCCTAAAATACCGATCGTGCTTTAACAGTGATCTAAAGAGAAGCCAACAACAGTATTTCTAAACCCTTTGCAAATGGTTCCATTTTAAATGAACTCACCTTTTCTGCAAGCTTCACGGGTTAGAATCCTGCTGAAACCAACTTGAATTCAATAACATAAAATTAATTGAAAGAATATTAAATGAATAGTTAGACGGGGCCTGACCCAAAGCCTACTGGAGTGAATTGGGAATCTTTCCATCGGTGCCATTGGCCTTGGGATCAGGCCCATAATGAATAGTGCATACAATATTAAGACTAAACCTGGCCCATACTGTGTCAGAACATAGTGTAGCCTCCTTATAAGGTTTTTATAGAATCATAGGGCTGAAAGAGACTGAGAGAGGTCTAGTCCAGTCCCCGGCACTCATGGCAGGACTAAGTATTATCTAGACCATCCCTGACAGGTGTTTGTCCAACCTGCCCTTAAAAATCCCCAATGATGGAGATTCCACAACCTCCCTAGGCAATTTATTCCAGTGCTTAACCACTCTGACAGTTAGGAAAAACTTCCTAATGTCCAACCTAAACCGCCCTTGCTGCAATTTAAGCCCATTGATTCTTGTCCTAGCCTCAGAGATTAAAGAGAACAATTTTTCTCCCTCTTCCTTGTAACAATCTTTTATGTACTTGAAAACTGTTATCATGTCCGCCCCCGCCTGTCTTCTCTTCTCCAGACTAAACAAACCCAATTTTTTTCAATCTTCCCTCAAAGGTTATGGTTTTCTAGTCCTTTAATCATTTCTGTTGCTCTTCTCTGGACTGTCTCCAATTTGTCCACATCTTTCCTGAACTATAGTACCCAGAACTGGACACAATACTCCAGTTGAGGCCAAATCAGCGCAGAGTAGAGCGGAAGAATTACTTCTCGCGTCTTGCTTACAACACTCCCGCTAATACATCCCAGAATGATGTTTGCTTTTTTTTTTCCCAACAGTGTTGATGCATATTTAGCTTCTGATCCCCTATGACCCCAGATCCCTTCCTGCAGTACTCCTACCTAGGCAGTCATGTCCCATTTTGTATGCTCTTCTGGTTTGTTGTATGTTTTCTGTTAGGGATCTATTTTTCCTTCCCTTTGTGTTTTAAACTCCCCTTCAGGATCCCAGTCGTAAAGCATAACTCCATTAACAAGTCAGCCCTAAAGAAGGCACAATCACAAAAACTTTGATGTTCAGCTTCATCTATTCTGTTCAGTTCATGACAGAATTGTACAGCTCCTTTTCTCCAGTGGCTTTTGGTTCCTGCCCTTTAGAAATGGTCCAACTCCACATAAAGCCCAGTGAGACGGACCATAATCCTATAGGGCCCTATTCTGAACCATTTGAAGTCAATGGGAATTTTGCCATTGACTTCAATGAGCTGGTTTGGATCTGATCCTATGATGAGGGGTCTTCGGAGATGCTCAGCACCCCTAATGCCTACTCAAACCCACAGGAACAGGAAAATTGCATTGGCTTATGGACCCCTTAGGTCATTTTCCAGGCATTTATTTTTGTCACAAACATGACAAACTATTTGCTGAGTGATTCCAAATTGGAGACCTAATATTGGGGTGAAAGTCACCTCTTCCCCACCCAGCCAATGGGCTTTGCACAGAGAAGATGGCAGAACTTAAGGAGATATAATTCTTCACCTGATCCACTGCCTGAGCATGGAACTATATTGGTTAGAACTGCGGAGGCCTCCGTGCCCCTGTACAGAGCTCCCCACCTCTGAGATCCACAAAGTTGCTTGTCCAGTGACCTCTTGCCAATCTTCTTCAAACCTTCCTCTATAATTGGAGGTGGTTCAGAATCCACTTCCACAACACACAGGGAATGTGGAATCCACCTGCATGGCTGTGTCACCTGATACCCTGATCATCAAAGCTGTAGACACTCACTTACGCTGTGTGGAAGGCTTTGCACCACACCAAAGTGAAATTCAACCCTAAGCATGTACATGAATTACACACATTTTGTACTTTAATGACAAGGTATAATTCAAGAACATACCTGCGGGAACTGCAAAATATCCCTGCAGCACTACCCCCCCCCCCCCCGCAGCCAGCTCAAAGATACATACTTCCCGTGGCCCATGTGTGGAACTCCCACAAACAACAGTGGGAGTTCAGAAGGTAGACCAAGGACAACCGGGGCTCTGATTCCGGGATGACGGACACTCTACGCAACTTCACTGAAGTGAATGGAATCACAATTCGTGTACTTTGTGCAAGGCCCTGATCAGGGTGTAATGATAAGTAGAAGAGAGATGCTGTAAAAGGAACAAGCAGCCTCCCAAAAACCTGTAGTCAGCTTCTGCTAGAGTTGTCAGAGCATCAGGAAGGTCACCAGTTGCGGTGGCTTAGGACAAATCAAGTAATCCCCATGCCTCAGTTTCCCCATCCACAAAATAGGGATGATGCTTTCCTATCCCACATGGATGTTGTGAAGCCTAATTAATTGTGGCCTCATGGTACAGTCTTATTCGCATTGGTGACCACGCATGCCAGGTCTGAATTCCAGGAAGTCTGAATCGTGCCCACAATTTGCCTTTTTGTTTGAGTACTCAGCGTTGCCCTAACTGTGCTCACACTGAAGCCAACGGGAGTCTTTCCAGTCACTTCTGCTCATTCCAAGGATCAAGCCCTAGTTGTGCAGAGCTTACACCAATCAAGAGCTCTGCATACAGAACCAATATAGAACATTGGAATGAATAGAGGCTACTCCAAATGGAAACAACTCCCCAAACCAACATCCAGATTCCCTGCAACAGCTGCACGGGCCCCAATCCTGCAATGGGGCGATTCACAGTGTATAAAGTTATGCACGTGCATATGTCTTTGCAGGCTCAAGGCCTTGATAGGAGGCCATATTCTACCTTTCCACCCTGAAAATAAGCATGAGTGCTTTGCTGAACTGAGGCCAGAAATACTCTTGCTGCCAATCCCTGTGGTTCACAGCCTTAGGTCCTGCTCTGGTAGCAACTTCTGAAGGTCCTGCTTTGGAAGTACTGTTAATGACGTCTCCACACAGCATGGCGCTGACCTTCTTGGTCAAACACTTTTGAGAGCTATGGATGAAAAGTGCTCTATAGGGGCGAGGGATTGTTATCATTATTAGTCTAGGCAACCAGGGTTGGGGCAGAGGACTCCAAACCTAGTCTTCCCTTTCTAGGTAGAGGTTGTCCAGTGGGTGCCTAACGTTAGCAGAATTTGTCCCCATTATCCCAGCTGCCTGTTACTAAAATAGTATAAACAAGGGAGTGTTTGAGTCAGCAGCAACCTGGCCCTTCTTTCAGCCGCCAATGCACATTCTGTCGTGGCTGAGCTCACGCCCGTGTTGTTAGCCCAAAGACTCTGCCAGCTGGTGCTGATCCACCAAGGATCCACACAGCACAGGAGACAGCAGACAGGAGGAAGCACACAGCAGGAGAAGGAACAGGGCAGGTGACCGCAACGAAGGGGGCGGCCTGCGGCCGGGAGCCTCGGGAAGGAGAAGACTCAGAACAAAACTCCCAGTTTCTATGTCTGACTTGTTTACAGGGGCTGAGGGGGGACTAGAGAGCTGGGTTAGGATTCTGAACGGGCGAATCATTGGCCTGAGGGAGAGAAGGTGCATGTTTGTGGTCCTGCTGCTGAAAGACAGGGCACAGTACGTTTGCATATGCCTGCCCCCCCGCGTACTGATGGATCACCAAACCCTGCAAGAGTTCTTAGTGCTCCCTCACATGAAGCCTGGACTCAGGCAGCATTTGCAGACCAGAAACACCCAGCTGGAGGTGTTTCCTGCCATCCGTTCAGCCAGCTAGTAGCAAAAACCTACCTGGGGTGGGACCCAGCAGCACCGGGCGGCCTAGCACAAGACCACTTCACTGCTAATGCAGGCCAAGAGGATATCCAGATACAACTGAGTGCAACACTGCAAACAGTCGACGAAGCTCTCCCATTAACAGATGAACTGAAGCAGATTGTTGTGGCAGAGGTCTCTGATCAAGAGACGGGTTGGGACTGATTTTCTGATGAGGCCTGGAGTTAACCTTAGTGTGGGGGTTAAAACATGCACTATCATTGGAAGAGGCGTCCCTATTACTTGCTGAACTAGTGACCGTGGTGTATGTAATAACCTCCTCAAGGGAGGAAGGGGTAAGTCCAACCCAGTTAACAAGTATTGCAAATAATCACAAACTAGAGAGCATTGCAGAGCCAGCTGGAGGAATGTTGGGAAGGTTTGCGTTGCGGATGGCACGTTCTCTTGGCACCACAAAACCAAAGGTCCAGGTAGCTAATTCAGCAAGAGAACCTCTGATTGTTAAGCAGCATGGTAAATTAGGGGAGTTTTTTTTTTCCTTGTTCTGGAGAGTAAATGAAGTAAGTGACAAAGCAAGTAATGGCCAACCTAGCAAGAGTCCAAGGCAGTAGCCCATACACACCCCATCAAATTGTGCCCAGAAGGCTTTGTTACCTGTCAGCTCTATGTTCTTGGGGAACCAGGGTGCAGTACCCAGCCTGTCTGACTCACGAAAGACCTTCTCCCCCCTCCCAGCCTCTGCTTGAACCAAAACTGATCAGAAGAAAGACTTACAAAAAGCAATGAAAAGGCCGTGGGAGACACCCCTAAACCTCTCTGGACAAGGGTGACAGGATTAAGGCAACGCCCCTAGCCCCACTTGCATCGGAGCGGGGACAGGGAGGCATCCCCATTAGCCTACAGAATGGAGAACAGAGATTCCCAGGCAAGAACCACACAGAACTCTGGGACCAGAAAGGCAGGGAAGCACGGCATGATGGGGGATCTCTGCTCCAGATGTTAATGTACCCGTTTGCACACACCCAGCTCAGCAGTTATCAGACCAATTCTAGTAATAAATTCTCTATTAGTACCCAAAATACTGAATCTGCCTAATTGCATTGTGAGCTCCCTCCAAGAAACACCGCCCAGAGCCAGGAATGAGCAGTTCCTATTGTCTAGCCTGAACAAAATAACTTTGGCATACTCCCTTGAGCCATCAGTTTACCCATAAACAAATCTAGTGTTCTCCCTTGAACCATTGTTCTTTCCCTACAAAAACCCCGACCCACGCTCAAGTCAGTGCTCTGATGCCTGGATCCAAAATCTGCATCAGTTCCATTGGGACTTCATCTTCTCCTGACTGATCGTGCTGGGGGCTCTGCGTGTCTCCAGCACTCCGGACCCCCAGCTGGGACCCCCAATGGATTCAAGCTTCCCGGAGTGGTGAGATCCCAGCTCTCTCTCGCTCTCTCTCTCTCTGGGTGTAGCCTTCTGACCCTGAGTGGGATCAGTTACAGTTTTCTAAACCTGACTTTTGTAATCAAATTTAAGTTAGATTTAATATTATGACTGTTTTGTTTGTTTGGCTCCCCGGTGGTTACCATCTGGCAATGAATAACATTCACGGTTAAGCTGGTTGCTTCTCTCTCTCTCTCTCTCTCCCCCTCATGATTGTTTTTTGGTTTCTTCACTCACTCTGCAGCGATGCTCCTTGTACCTAAGCTAAAGATCCCTGCAGCCAAAAACCCTGTGGGGTTTGCTCATCCAGTGGGTTACGACCAGAACACTTGTAATGTGAAAGTGGGGATAGGGACGTGCTGAACCCGGGACATATGAGGGTGGCAGCTTGGAAGTGCTGCTCAACGCAGACTACTGAGTCCAGGGGCATATAAGGGGTCAGCTTGGGAGTGCTGATTAACCCGGTCCTCTCAGACACGCTCTGTTAACGTGTGTGTGTTTGTCTGATTCTGGGGCTGGAAGAACCCAGCTCTGGGGAACCGAGGTCCTGCAGGACAGCTCCATTGGGAGGGAACTTGCAGCAGGGAGCAGTAGAGCTCTGTATATGAGCACAGAAGTGACACAAGCAGTACATTGATAGAAGTACAGAACCCCGCCCCAGAAGAGTAACCCTAATAAATGAACCTACCCCAAAGTAAGAGGCAAACCTGGTAACAGTTTATGGAAATGCAGAATTGCTACATCTGCTGCATCCATCTTGATTCTATCCAGAATGTGAGGAGATGCCTCTGCCCGCTGCTATGTCTCCTCGGTTATCCTTGAGGGGGCAGGTGATGGCGATGAAAGCTAAGAGAGCTTGTCAAAGGGGATCTCTTAGCTAGTTGGCCAAATAAACCAGGCAAGCCCCTCATTGGGCTTTTGATCGTGCTCCAGGTGTTGCCAATACTGCCTATATGACCAGGTGGGAGACATCTTGGGGGAGAGAAGCTCATGGCCAGGTAACAGCCTAGCTCTATTGGCCAGGACGGAGAACCGCTATGGAGCAAGGGTGCCCTAAAACGGATAGGTTCCACCCCAGAGCACCTGAGGTTAGGAGAAGTGACATTTCCTTTGGTAGGGTAGCAGTCAATATACTGGGATGCCAGGTTGGCATGAAGATTGTGTCTGCTCGGTTGGGTCTTCTAATCGTCGTTTATCACATAGCCATGAGGACGTGTCGTCTTCTAAAGGGGCAGCCACGTAACAGAGTTACTGGGACGGCTGGGTCTGCGTGGGGCAGAGCTGCCCAGGAAAAGTAGACGTGTTCTGGTTTTAGCAGCACCAGCTGCTGGAGGTAATACATATTCTGTTCCTTACTGAGCTTGGGCTTGTGTCATAATTCCAGGGACTCTGCCAGTCCTTGTGCTAACCCAACACGGGGGCCGTGGCAATAATAGACCGCCTACAGCTAAGAAACCTCAGCAATTGAACATTAAGAACGAGAAAGCACGTTAGGGCAGTTTGGAAACACACTATTTTATTTTCATAAATCACTGGAAACCCTAACGACTCCCATTATATTTTGGCAAACTGGCTTCTTGTGAAGTAACTGTGTCTAAGACATCACGTGTTATGTACTGCTGATATCTAGCAACTGCAATATGTTTAATGGGATTCATATAGGATATAATCATGTAAAGGACCTTCATGCACTTGGCCAAAGCAGAAGTTAGTAATAGCTTTCATTGAAACATGCTTTTTATCCCCCAAAATTGCAAAGTATAACTTTGGGCATCACGCACTCACTTGATGAAGGACATTTATGAATGGGAGAAAGGTTCATGCAATCAGCAGATCCTTCAGTTTTTACTAAAGTGGGCAAAGACTGACTAAATTTTACATTTTTATAAATCAAAACCTAAGTCCACAGGCCATATATTAAGCCAAACGGCATATTTTCAGGGCATTAGTGTTCAGAATCCATTTGTAAAGCTAAAATGATCCCACTGTGCTGGAGGGAAAGAAAAAAAAAAGATATATTTTTTTGCATGTGCATGCAAATGCCAAATTAACATCTGCATACAATATATGCTCTGGTCAGATCCAGAATATTGTTGTGGTTATGGGCAATTCACTTAAAAGCCTATATGTTTAAACCTCACATTAGTACGGATAAAATGTTTTCTGCTCCTTTAAGTTTAAGGTTTCCCCCCACCCCTTGTTAAAGTTTCACATTAATGGTACTTATAAACCACAGCTGTTTCAGTGTACCATGTAACAATAGCGTTTTGTATCTGAGCAAGTTTGGAAACCTTCATGCTTACTCAGTTCTTCCAAAACCAAAACCAACACCACTTGTTACTCCAAACCAAAGAGGTATCTCTAGTATTTGCAAAACAATTAGATTTTTGAAAATTTGGTGTAAAATGAGCTGAGATGAAATTCAGATTCGGTGTCAGACAAGATTGGACAGTTTTGGATTTGGGTACTTTTTGATGGAGAAAGGAAAAGGGTCATCTAGCCACTTCATTTGTGTAACCCACACACCTCCTGGGTGTGGTGTTCTGGACCCTCTGGTAGCACTGAAACCACTTAGAAATTAGTGAGTCTGCTCTACCACCCAGGAGGTATGTGGGTTACATTTGTATTAATGAGTCCACTAGAGATATAGGGCCCAATCCTTGATTGGTATAAATGGGTGAAGCCCATTGATTTAAATGGAACCAAGTCCACTTGTATCAGCTTTGGCGCTAGCCAGTTCAGTTATATTCAAAATGGAATGAAATCCAGCTAAGAAAAGCTTGCAAAACCAAAAACTGCAGTACTCTGGGTGAAATGAAATTCTGCACAATCGCTCACACATTGATTTTAATGGGAAAGAACACGGAGTTCTAGCAAGCATCTTTGCAAAGTAGATGTGTCTGAAGTGAGACCCCCAACAGTGTGAATCAGAAAGTCAAAACAAACAAAAACAAGGGGCGAAGGATTGGAAAAATGACAGACCAAAACAAAGCACGGAGTGCCTAGCGTATGTATATATATATATCCCATTACATATTCATATGCACAGAGCTGTAGATTGCAGCATGCACATGTGATTTCAAAGGAAAATATCAATAAAGGAGTTCAGGCTGGTTGGGAGCAGTCTCTGTGTGAAGTCATCCAGTAAATTGGCTAAGTAGACATGTCTGTGGAAGGAATCTTAAGAGTAGGAACCAGAGATCTGTAAAAGCACTTGCCTTTTAATCATTTTACAATGCCATTTTTTTTCTATGCAACTGTTCTCCATAAAATAATTGTCAAATGTGAGCCCACCCAATGCATTGTCTTGCTCTTGCGAGCGCGGTCTGGATTCACTTATGGCATGTTCTTTCTGTATCTCTTTTTCTGTGGCTACGTCTGACTCTCCGCAGCAGTGTAGTCTAGGATAGAGAATTTAAGAAGTATCTCAACAGAATTCCTTATATTACTGCTTTTCTGTACTTCAGCTGCAACACTGGATCTGATTTTGCAGTCCTTATTCAGGCAAAACTGTCATGTACATAAAGGCCCCATGGCAGTGTTCCAATGGGTATAAATGTAATGAACGCCCACCTCAAGGGCTCTTTCATATTGTCAAAGTAGTGTAAAGAGCCCTTAGTGCAAGTGAAAAAGTGGCCCTAATTTCTGTCAATAGGAGTTTTCCCGGTCTAAGGACAGCAGGGTTGGGCTCATTCAGACAAGCTAAGTTAAGTATAATTATGATGCAGATTTAGAAACATGCTCCTTAAATTCAATTTCCTTTTGAAACATCACTGACTTCATGAAAGATTTCCCAAGTCTTTCCTAGACCCACATTTCCAAGCTCCTACCCAACTAGGCTCTTCCCACCCACATTCTTATTTCACTTCCCTAGCAGGTATATTGTTTGCCTCTGCTAAGCTTTTCATGTTTTGGCCTTCATTCAAATCAACGCTGAATTCTGTGTCTCTTTAGATTAGTCAATTCTAGTTATAATGACATAGGAAAACTTCAAAGCTCTCATCTTCTTGCTAATCTTAACAACCAAGATTCTGTCACCCCTCTACCAACCAATAGCAGGTATCAAGACCTGGCAGGTGAGCTTCCCATTGGAGAAGAAACCCAGAATCCACATCAGTGGTATCTTTTTAGTGTCACTTGTTTAAATACACAGTATGCACCAGTCCCTGAAGAGAGGTGCTCACATGAGCCCTTCTTCCAGAAATCTCAGCCCAAACACCAGCCCTGGCTCCCAAAAAGCAACTCTTCCCAGAGAATTGACTGTAGTTAAAGATTAAGGCTGAGAGCAAACTCTTGCTGTTTGCAACAGCTTCCTCAAAAAAACCCACCCTGCGATTGGCATAATAAAACCAACAACACCGCTCACACACTAAGAAAAAGAATGTGTGAGGCAATGTGTAAGTGTGTCACCTGGGAACTCCTGCCATAACACACGTGTAAGTAAGGACCATTTCTTTGTTCTTTGCGATTTAACTTGCCGGACGTATCCATTATGGGTCTTCTGGTTGGGGGTGAGATTAGTCTGTCCACATCCTTGATTCTTCAAGATATCCAACAATTCAATCTCATTCTTCTGGACTCCACCTTGCTTCTGGGCTTTTTGGGATCACCTTTTATCTTCTAAGGATTTTGCTCACAGTGATGTACCATCCTGTTTTCTGAATATTTATATCGACAGTTCCCAGAGATCTCACAAGATCAGGGCCCCATTGTGTCAGATGTCACACAAACACATACCAAAACACAGTTCATGCGCTGAAGAGCTTACATAGTCACAAAAATGGCTATGGTTAGAAACAGACATTCTGGGCCTTTATTTCAGGGGTGCCAGCATATTTTCATGCCAGCTTTATTTAAGGGCTAATAGCCAGAGGACGGTGATCAACTGTTCTTGTCCACTGAAGGTAGGACAAGAAGTAACGGGTTTAGTTTGCAGCAAGGACGATTTAGGTTAGATATTAGGAAAAACTTCCTAAATATAAGGGTGGTTGAGCTGTGGAATAGACTCTCAAGAGAGGTTGTGGAATCCCATCACTGGAGGTTTTTAAGAACAGGTTGGACAAACACCTGCCAGGGATGGTCTAGGTTTACTTGGTCCTGCCTCAGTGCGGGGGCTAGATGTGATGACTTTGAGGACCCTTCTAGCTCTAAATCTCTATGAGTCCTGCTCATCCTGTAGGGCCCCCAATTCAGCAAAGTACATGCTTAACTTCAAGCACATCTGTAGTCTCACAGAAGCCAATGGGACTACTCTTGTATTTATTTACACAGCCCCCTGACCCCCCGGCGAGTGTGTTTTACACATCTTGGTCAGTGCCAATCCACATTGGAGGTGACTGACAGACGCCAGCTAAGGAAAATTGGCGTTTTATCTCAAGATGTAGCAGCTCATGCTTTCAGTTCTCTCTGAAGGCCCCCAGTTCAATCCCCGATGTGTCGGCCAGCCTGGCAGCCATCGCATTTAAAGTTATGCATATGCTTAAGTGCATTGCTGAATTGGGCATGGAGCACTACATTAAGGATATTTCCATCTATCTTGCCAAGAATTAGCAGAGGATCAAGTTCCATTAAAAGAGGGTTTTATTTTCACTTTCAAGCAGTGTGTGTGTGTGGAGGAAAACCTGCTATCTTCTTCGTCTAACTTCCAGTTTTTCCGGCTACATTTTGAAGTAGCCGCATATGTAATCTGATCTCTCCTCTTGTCATTTGTGCCATCAGCTCTGAGGGCCATCATAGGATGTTGACAGGTATTTCTTGCTTTAAAACATTACCCTTCGACTGCCTCATGGAACCTCCCCATCCCTTGCAGGAACCCCCTCCCCTCACGCACACAGTACTGTCTGTACCGTCACAGACTACACGTGGAGGGGGGCTGCCTGTGTGGGGTTATGTGTCCCCCCTCGCCCCCACTTGCTGCCTTCTGTTTAGCACAGAGGTTTTCAAATGGTGGGGCCTGTCTCCTAGGGAGGCAACCTCCACCGTTTGAAAACAGTCACTTGCCTCCTGCTAGGAGCCAGTGGCTCGGAAATTGATTGGAGACCCCGGGGCCCGAGTGGGCCGGGCAGCTCCTCACTGTGGGAGCCAGGGCGCTGGCTGGATGCCCGGCAGTCCTCCTTGGAAGGGCAGGCGGCACAACTCCGAGCTATGCCCTTAACGTGCGCTTGCCTCTCCCCCAAAGGAGCCCCGGGCTGGCCAGCACTGCCCCCTGGAGCCAGCCCCTGCTCGTGGAGCCTGCCGTGAGCTGCTCCCCGAGGCGCTCAATTTGCTCCTGACTCTGCTGCTGGTCCTCAGCGCAGAGGTGACACGTTGGGAAGTCACATGCCCCCTCCCCCACCCCCAGAACCTCCCCCACCTTGAGCTGTCTGGAAGCTGTGCCAGCACAATGTACGTCACAATGTGTATTATGGTAATGACGAGAGGCCCCAGTCATAAGCCACGACTCAGTTGTGTTAGGTGCTGTACAAATGCCAACTAAACAGCCAGTCTCTGCATCAAAGAGCTAATATCCTCTAGTTCTGCCTCCAGCCTTTTCGTTCCTCCCGTGTTCCACCCGCTATCCCCTCTTCCATAAATGGATCTTGAGAGCGCCCTCTGCATGTTCCAGCATGCTGGGGCGGTGCCTCTGGAGTGAGCCAGGTCTTTGGGGATACGGTCAGGCCCAGTGCCATTGCAAATATTATTGCCGTTGTGTGGTGAGCGCAAAGTTCTTCCATGGCTGGAGAACCCAGCGATTTCTGAGGGTGTCTACAGGATGGGTTGTAGAAGTGAGGTTTTTACCCACGAAAGCTTATGCCCAAATAAATCTGTTAGTCTTTAAGGTGCCACCAGACTCCTTGTTGTTTTTGTAGATACAGACTAACACGGCTACCCCCTGATACTTGTGTAATTGGGTTTCTCTTCTGTCTCCACACTGCTGCAACTATAAAGTGACCCTGGCATATCTTAGAGGCTCTAGTTTTGCCAGCCCTCTGGTGAGACAGGAAGTCACGGAGTTTGCTTTTGAGAATTTGGTATCCCAGCGATTTAACATGCTCCATAAGAGACTTCATTAAAGTAGCAATTTCTGAATTGATTCCGTGTCAGATGTCTGTTGATTTTCAAGACGTATGCCAGCGACCCGAAGCCAGATCTTCAGCTGGTGTGAGGTGGTGTGACTCCATTCATTACAATGGAGCTACACCGTTCACACCAGCTGAGAGTCTGCTTCGTGATGCCTCGTAGTAAAGATGAGCTCATTCACTTCAACAGAATGAGGATTTCACTGCTGGTTTACAGTTTTGAATTACGACGACACTGGTTTGCTGTGTGATTATTACCCCTGGGTCAGACCCTCGGCGGGTGTAATTTGGCATAGCTAGACTGACTTTAGTGGAGGTAGTTGCTGTAAATTGGTGTATTTTGATATGCTTGTGTTCTTCATTAGGAGAAAAACTAGAGATTTTGAATTTATTTGTGAAATAACATGAGAGAAACGCCCTCACCCAAGAATAGCCCATGGGTTAGAGATCTCATCTGGGGCATGGGAGACACAAGTTTAAGTCCCTGCTCTGAAGCAGGTACAACAAGAACTTGAACCTGTGTTTTTCACATTGCAGGTGAGTGCTCTGACCAACAGGTTACTCTGAGGGGGGTCTTACTCTCGCTCTCAGTTTGACCAGAAGTTTCATTGTGGAGCCGTGAAACCTTAGAATCATAGAATCTCAGGGTTGGAAGGGACCTCAGGAGGTCATCTAGTCCAACCCCCTGCTCAGAGCAGGACCAATCCCAACAAAAAGTTTCGTTGAGACCAGGGCCAGCTCTAACTTTTTTGCTGCCCCAAGCAGCAAAAAAAAGTGCCAGCCCCCGCCGAGTGCCGTGCTGCACCACCACCCCCCCACAGCGCCGGCCCCCACCCGCCGAGCGCCGCACTGCCGGAGCATGCCCCCCCTGCTGAGCGCTGCCGGAACAACCCCTCCCCAGCGCCGCCCCCCGCGCCGCCCCCCCGCTGAGTGCCGCACCGCCGGGAAACACACACCCCCAGCGCCGCGCCGCCGGAGCCCACCCCCCCAGCCGAGCGCCGCCGGAAACCCCCCCCCGAGCGCCGAGCCCCGCGCTGCCGGAGTGCCCCCCCCGCGGAATGCCGCGCCGCGCTCCCCCCGCCGCCCCTTACCAGGTGCCACCCCAAGCATGTGCTTGGGTGCCTGGTGCCTGGAGCCGGCCCTGGTTGAGACCAAGACATTCCTGCAAAAAGTCTCAGTTTTAACAAATTGGACATTTCCAACAAAAAAATGGTTTGGTCAAAAAGATTCCCTAGTCTCTAGAAATTACTGCTCTACTTCACTCTTCCTGCTTATATTACCCCTTATTCTTTCAAGAGTGTTGATGATATGCAAGTCCTCAACTATGCAAGTCCTACACCACATCGGAAAATACCTTATCCAATGAAATCTAATTTTTTAGTTTAAAGAATTCAATTTCTGCTCAGAAATTGGTTATGATCAAAAACCCAGCTTGTACCTTTAGATCTCAGCACTTTACGGAGGAGGTCAGTATCCTTACTCCCATTTTACAGATGGGGGAAACTGTGGCAAGGAGAGGAGAAGTAACTTGCCCAAGATTACCCCGCAGACCAATGGTAGAGCCAGGAACAGAACCCAGGTCTCCCATACCAGGGTTCTACCCACTAGGATATACTCTGCCTTACTAGACTAGCAATTCATTTGTTCACAAGTCTAAAAAGGGGTTGTAGATAGCTCTTGTTTTTCCTTTGTGATTCAGTGAAATAAGTTCAGTTGTCACTAGCTATAGCAAAACATCTCATCCTTTGGTAACCCTTCTACCAGGTGGTTAACAGCAGCAATATGGGCCAGGTTCGAAAGGTCTAAGGTCCCTCTTGAGGAATAATGAAACTGGCTCAAGCCCCCACCCAGAATTCTGGGAAAAACAAATCATGGCTTTCCTAGTTGCCCTGAGCAGGCATTCCGCCCTCCACAAGCACAATGAGTTGATAATAAAGATTCCCTTGTTTTTAATAAGGGTAACGGGGACAGAGAATCTGGGGAAAAACTCAACAGTAATATAGCATTCAAGCAAAGGTTAAAGCATCCAGTAAGTCTGCAGGAGTTCACTCAGCACCTTCCCTGCTAGTCCTTGAATGTCACCAAGCAAGGGTTCCCTTCCCATGTCTCTGCCTGCCCTCCTCAAAACCCTAGTCATGGTTCATATAAGCAGATATTAGTATTCGAGGGCAGTTCTCTCTGCAGATGTGGCTCTGTTGAAGCTGCTCACCAAGTCCCAGCTTGGTGCACCACCCACCTGACCCAGCTTGGTGATTCAGCTCAGTTTAAGTGCTGAATAAGAGGGGGAGACTCTCACAAGTCACCTCAGCTGATCTCGGCTGTATTTTCTCTGCACCACAGGACCCTCAGTAGTGGGAAGCCGAGAGCATCTAGGACCCAGGGACAGCATCCTTGCTACTCGGAGGTGGACTTCTCACGGCAAAGAGCTCTGTCCCCTCTGAGTTCAAACTTCACCTCCCTACCAAAGGGTAAATCTGGTACATCTAGGACAGGGATAGGCAACCTATGGCACGCGTGCTGAAGGCGGCACGTGAGCTGATTTTCAGTGGCATTCACACTGCCCAGGTCCTGGCCACTGGTCCGGGGGGCTCTGCATTTTAATTTAATTTTAAATGAAGCTTCTTAAACATTTTAAAAACCTTATTTACTTTACATACAACAATAGTTTAGTTCTATATTATAGACCTATAGAAAGAGACCTTCTAAAAACGTTAACATGTATTACTGGCATGCGAAACCTTAAATTAGAGTGAATAAATGAAGACTCGGCACACCACTTCTGAAAGGTTGCCGATCCCTGATCGAGGATGACTTCCCAGCATGCCTGGTGTAATTGTGGGTATGCAGTATATGTAAATGAGGCTCTCTATAGCCATTCTTTTCCTTTCCACCCACAGAGGAAGCAGAGAGCTCCTTCCACGCTAAAGCATCTGACTCTAAAGTTACATTTAGAAGACAGCACTCCAGTCTTGAGGACTGGGGAAGGCGCTCTCCCCATTAGAGCTGATCTAGAGCATCACTCAAGCAATAGAAATGTGTAGCTGCTTCCCTACTTTCAGGGTGGTACAGTAGCAGGAATTTACTTCAATAGGATGAGGATTTTGCTGCTGGTTTACAGTTTTGAATTACACCATTTATGTCCAGGTGTAATTGAGCCTCTTACCTCCACAGCCTCTCCAAGCATCCAGGTGCCGTGTTGCAGGGGTTTCTCTCAGTCTAGTGCCCCCTTCAGTTGTTCTGGTGCCACAGCAGTCTGTTATTGTACCTGGCCTAGCCCTCTGGCCAGATCACTGCTCATTCCATTCCCCTTCTAGGGGAAAACAGAAAAATCCAGAAAATAGGACACTCAAAATCTAATGGCCTTCAAAGCCTGTCTCCCAGCTTCTATCTTGCATTTGCCCTTCTTGGCTTCTTTTCTTCTTGATACCCAGGCTTCCCTTCTGGGTTAGGGTGACCAGATCACCACACTAAAATATCGGGACACATTGGGGTGCCATCAGCCCCGCCCACACCCCACCCCCGCTCCTCCCAGGCTCCGCCCCCCACTCTGCCCCAGGTCCTGCCCCCTCCCCGCTCGGCCCCCCCACCGCACCCTTCCTCATCCCCCGGACTGCCGCTGGCTTGCTGCGTCCCTCCTCAGTCCCCCACCCACCGCTCGCCTTCTCGTCTGCCCCTTGCCTTTTCACCCCCCCCGCCCGCCACTCACCCCTACGGTGCCGACTTCCCCTCTCCCGAGTGGGTGCTCGCCCACCCCCTGCCTCTTTCCGCCCCTGCACCGCCCCCATTCCACCCTCTTCCCCCAAGTCCCCACCCCTGCGCTGTCTCTTCGCCTCCTCCCCTGAGCGTGCCTCGTACCCGCTCCTCCCCCCTCCCTCCTGGAAACCGCTAAGTGCGCCAAACAGCTGTTAGGTGGCGGGAAGTGCTGGAGGGGGGGAAGGAGCAGGTATGAGGCACGCTGGGGGGGAGGGGGGAAGAAGGAGGCGAGGAGGGGGAGCTTGGCTGCAATTTTTCCCCGTGGGTGCTCCAGCCCCAGAGCACCAACGGGGTCATCGCCTCCATCCCGCTGGCCTCCTTACCCGAATATAGCGACAAATGGCATCCCGAGGGTACAATGATCGGGACGCGGGACAAAGGGTTAAATATCGGGACAGTCCCGATTTTATCGGGACATCTGGTCACCCTACTCTTGGTCTTGGGGGAGAGGTAGCGGTACCCAGCCCACCCTCTCCTCTGGGTTCCAGCCCCGGCACCCTGTTTCAAGCAGATAAAGACTGTTTCTTCAATCCCTCTGACACTTCCTTGGGCTGCTTCTACCTTCACCCTGCTCGTCAATGTCTTCACAAGGTCTCTGGACTCGGCTATTCCTGCCTGGCTCTGTAGCGCCTCACGGTTTCTCCTTAGCCAGCTACAAAGCTGCTTTCTCAAAGACCACGGCTAGCCCTTCCCTGCAGCAGTTGGGCTACACTGAAAGCAGTTTCTCACCTTTAAAGCAGCCAATATCTCCCTTCTCCAGATAGAAGCTCCCCTCAGCCCTCTTCCTGGAGCGGGGGCTTGTTTCTCAGGCCCCTCGCCTCAGAGTAGTCAGCTGCAAAACTTGTGTCCTCACCCTTCAGCTGAACACCCTCTCCAATTAGACTTCCCAACTGGAGGGTTCAGCCAGCCAGCCTTCCCGTCGGCATCTGCAGTGCTAGCTCTGCATAACAGGGGGCAGCTTTTGGGCTTGTGCCCTTCCCAGTTGATTGGGTGAGAGGTGGCACCTTGCCCAGCCCACTCTGCAAGGCCTTGGGCCCTTAAAGGTACAGTCTCAGGATTCCTTCCCCAAGCCTCATTCATTCCCAAGACCCTTAGGTCTCTCGCTACATCTATTAGACCCATCCAAACCCTTAAATGACCATGGCTGGTGGGCTGATCACTAGGTGTTACTGCCGTCCATGGCAGACTAACCCGTCCAAATGGGTCAATTGTACTTATGTTCATGGGCCAACCACATGCCTAGATAGCACTTTCTACAGATGGCTCTTGGGAAGTCCTTAAGAGCGATGTAAAGAGTTGAATAGAAGAGCCGTATGAGGGTGGTTGCTTATTGTTCCTATCTTGGGGGGAGTGGGGTAGTATGCAAAAATTGACAGCCTGAGAAAAGAGTGACTGAAGGACAGAGACATTGGCCAACTGGAAGTTATGGGTAGTAAAACCTTCGTCCCTGCCTATCAATATTTTTAGCAGTGTTGGTCTGAGATACATTTGTGCTTACTTGCCTTTCATATCCTGGTGCTATCGATCTCAAATACATTGTCTTTTAATTAAGAACTCCTGAATTGGATTGTGGGCAACTCTGATCCTGGACATCCGCATGAGAAAAAAGACTGACCTCTGAGGGTTGGTGATCTGGGATAGGAGCAGAAGAATGAGGACAGGATCAAATGTATATAAACGGTAGGCACATCTCCCAAAATTGCAGCACCTAAGCTGTGGACATGGGGAAAAAACATTAAAAGACCTGAAGGCTGCTTAGACATGGTTAAAGATGCAAAAGGGGCATGACCTGAGGTCTTGGTGGAATATATCTGAGCTAACAAATCAAAGGAGACAATTCGGTCTAATGGGAGAAATGACCAGAAAGGAGATGAAATAATTGGTAGCCATATAGATCTACTGAAGGATGGGATGCTATGGTTTATTCATTTGGTTTAGGTCTTTAATTGGAGTCACCGCAGGCAATGGCTCAAAATCGAAGTATTTTTATGACTTTATTTACAGACTGAGGTGTTTTTTTGTGACTTCTTAGCTCCACCTGCAATCCTGCCATGTCTACTCAAATGATCAACAGTGCAAGAGTGAAGAGTGTTGACATTTAAATTGTCCTTCTCAGGTTTCAAAATCAACACCTGCTTGATATACGCACAGGTGAATTCACCTTTCTCAGAGCTATTGTTTCAGATACGGGGACTCAGGAAAACCGGACTGCTTTGCTTTGCAGAAGCCCCCCATAGTCCTAGAAATTGTTGTCAAATATAAGCTTAAACTTTCATCCTTTAAACTTTTGGAGACGCAGTGTGAGCCAGTAGATAGGGTCCTCACCTGAGACTTGGGAAACCAATATTCTTTTCCTGGGTCTTCCACTGACCCATTGTGTGATCTTGGGCAAGTCACCATGCCTCTGTTTCTCTTCTGATCTTTCGTCTGCCTGGTCTATTTAGACTGCAGCTCATCGGAGAAGGGACTATGGATTGAGACAGCATCTACCACAATGGGGGCCCAATTTTGGCTGGGGCGGGCCCCTAGACATTACAATAGTCCAAATAATAATAATGGTTCTACCTTAGAAAAGACAACTGTTACAAACAGGCCGGGGGAAGACGCATGTCACTGCAGGTGTCACAAAACCAACTAGGAATCTGAGAGTCAAGCAGAGCTCCACCCTTCACATGCATCATTACCAGTAGTACAGGTTCTTACAAGGTGAATTATGCCCTCAGTTATCCCTGTGACGCTCCATTGACTCTTTCCAGCCATAGGATTTCCAGAAACGTAGCCTGCTTTTACAATGTCCTGCCGTTGAACTTTTTGTGGGTTTGTTTTTTTCATCACTAAAATGTTCTAAGAAGTTCTGAAACTGTGGGTCAGGACCCCAAAGTGGTTCACGACCCTGTTTTAATGGGGTCGCCAGTGCTGGCATTAACTTGCTGGGGCTTGGGGCCGAAGCCTAAGCCCCACCACCCGGGGCCAAAACCCAGTAGTTTCAGCCCTGGGCGGCGGTGCTGAAGCCCTGGAGCTTCAACTCTGGTCCCCCTGCCCGGGGCGGCAGAGCTCAGGCTTTGCCCCCCACCCCCCTTGCGGTCACGTAGTAATTTTTGTTGTCAGACAGGGGTCGCGGTGCAATGAAGTTTGAGAACCGCTGTTCTAAGAAGGTTTTCAGAAGAAGTAGCTTGTACTGCTGTACAGCCTCGCCCAAATCGTGACATAGTTTGACTGGGAATAAGCATTTCTTTTGCATTATAACATTGCAGAGTCACGTGGTGGGGTAGAAACCCAGTCAGAGGACTGCAACCCAATGATACGGCTTGGCCATGCCAAAGAGCGGATTGCATTCTTTAGCAGACATCTTTTCATACAGCAACGGCCATAGTTAGAGAGTCTTGATAAAATTTGAAGAAGAAGACTTACAAAAAGATAACGTGATGCCCCTGCATGAGTTGTTGGCCATAAGAATTGGACTTGGGGCCTCTAGATTGTAAAGCATGAGCCTCTAAAAGGCCCAACTGTCTTAGCCCAAACCATAGCAGGATCATCAATCTCTATATATGGCCCAGCCATCCCTAGAGGGGGACAGAGCATCACACTGAGTGGGCGTGGCTTGCACAAGTAGTTTTATAGGGCCTGACTTTCAGAAGTGCCGGTTAGCCACAATCCCACTGACTGCAATTAGATGCCCAATGCTTCTGAAAAAATCAGACTCGTCGAGGGCTGAATCCTGCTTCCTCTGATCCCTCAAACGCCTCCTGAGTGAGCCGAGCAGGAGCCAATCTGAATGCAAAACAAAATTAAGCATCCAAGACTGAGGTCATTCCCCCTGCCCCAAAAAAGCAATTGTTATTTGACATTTGTCATCTGCGTAACCACACAGTGGCAGCACTCCATCCATCATCATTCATTCCATATGTCTGTATTATTATAATACTTCTTTTAACACTGGATAAAATCCTTTTACATTTGCCAGACTCTGTCTACTTAACAATTATTGGCCTGATCCTCCACTGATGTAAATGAGCACAACCCTGCTGAAGTTCAGGAAACCAACAGATGAGTACCGGGCCCTATATTTTCTCCTTTATTTAGCCATTTCCTGAAACAGCAGTTCAACCGTTAATTACAAAAGGGACCATGGAAAATACTCTGTTTCCCTTATCGTTGCTCTTGTCTATAGCCGCAGGCCACATAGATCAGCAAACCATTCAACTTAGTTCACGTTCCTCTTATCCTTAACTAAATGTTGACCACAAGGGCCTTTAAAAGCCTAAACGACAGGTAACATTTTCAAAAGTACCTAAGTCCCATTTTCAGAAGTGACTTGGGCCTATAACTCCTACTGAAAGTCAATGGGAGCTGGCTACCTACCTGCCACTGGTGCCTTTGAAAATTTCCCACTGAAGAATCCAAGCCCCAAGGACTTTCAAGGAGGCGTAGGCACCTAAATCCCTAATACACTTTTCATAATGGGACTACAGCCCTCTAATAGGGCAGGGCCGTGTTCTTGTCTTCTTCTGCTTGCACACAAACGGCTCATAGACTCTCTGCTTGCAAACACCACGCGTGATTTATTTCATGTGTCCCCCATCACCTTCACAGAATTGTGCAGCACCTGATTGACACTGGGACGTCATCTCTCAGCCCCCTAGGTCAAAGATAGGAGAGGTAGGAGAACCCTCCCAGGACTGACTCTAAAAGCCAGACCCTGACTCTGCCCCGGCCCACAGCCCTATCCCCCCTCGGAGCTTCCTTCTTGTGGCTCTTCTGCTTTCTGGATTACTGGGTTAATTGGCCTTGTAGCCATCTTCAGCCCAGCTCCAATCTACCAGTTCGGCCCAGCTATTATAGTCCGGTTTACTCCCTAGCGACTTATAGGAATGGCAGAGAGCAGTGCGTTGGCTCAGCTGCAGCTGCCCTGTGCTCTGCCACGGGTCCCTAAATCCCTTAGCTGCTTTTGAACATTTTACCTTAAGGCGACTGCCCATGTCATGGACGTGCTGAGAATGAACCCCCTGTCTTTTCACTTAGCAGGCCAGAGCCTCATCTGGTGTAAAACTGCGCCATCCCGCTGACGCCAGTACAGCTCCTCTGATTTACACAATGTGTGCAAAAGTACTGGCCCAGACGTGGCATTGTGACCACGGTATGGTGGGCGAGGGGCTTCCTGGGGCCATCTCGAGGCCGGCTTGGTTCCTGGCATGCATTAGGGCAGCAGGAAGAGAGCCCTCGCTTGTAGGAAGAACTTAAGAAATAATGATGATAAGTCTGGCTGCTCAATGGATTGTTCCAGGAGTTGGGATCAGGCATAATGCCAGCCATGCCCCCTTTTCTCTGGCCATGCCCTTCACGCAAGCAGCTGGGAGGCAGATGAACCAAGCCAGCTGGGTGAGGTAGATTCTCATAGGGTATCTAAACCAGGTGGGGTAGCACCCCAACAAATTAACAATGATTATCGGGGTTATCCGTGGAGAATATCAGGGTGCTTGCAAGAAGGATGTCTAGCATAGCCATGGTGCCTTTCCAAGGAAAATGAAACGAGCTTCTTGATCTTCATTCACTGGCCCAAGCTAGGAGAGTCCCGAGGTCTTGTAACACTAACAGTTCCCTTAGCCACTGTTCACATGTTAAATCTACACTTAATCAAGTGATCCGCTAAAGCTCGATTTCTCGTCCTTATTTACTTTCTGAGATGATCAATATTAAACTATCTTCTCCTGACTGGACAGCACACAGGGAAAGTCTTACCAAGCTAGCTTACCACGTTATCTTGTCCCACCATTCTAGCCGAGGCATATCAGGGATTATTCATATGGCGCTCTGCAGTAACAGGAGTTCATTGAGTGGCATTAGCATTTGATTTCTATTAGTGGAGCCTTCCCACACATATTGGGCCTGATTTTGTATTGCCCCCTCCTAATGCAGTCATTGACACCAGGGCAAAGTGGAACTAAAAGGCTACCATTCTGATCCAGTAGTGTGTTACACTTGCTTGGGCGTTGGAGAATCAGGTCCATTGAATATAGCCGCAATCTCCAAACGTTTGCAAATCCCACTTCTGCAGTACAGTCGGTGTGATGTGTCAACATTTCTAGCCAGTGTGATGTGTCAACATTTTCATTAGGCTTAACGTACTCAAATGAAAACAAATCTGTGGTCTGCCGGTGGGAATCCAATAACAAAGTGCAATTCTTTGAACAAGTTCTGTAACATTCTCCACTCTGCAGTAGACTCTCAAAATAAACAGTGCTAGAGATCCTTATTACAGGTAGAGATGGTCAAAAAATGTTAGACCAGTTTTCCACTGGAAAATGCAGTTGCATCGAAATCAAAACATTCTGTGGGAATTTCGGTGACATTTTAGATGGCAAAACGTTTTGCCTTTCTCATTTCATTGCGATGTCAGGAAGTTTTGTTTCAATAAAGTAAGAACATTTCATTCAACCTTAGCATTTTAGTTTAGTTGTGACTTTTAGATTATTGTATTATGTGCATTGTACTATTGTTTTATACATATGTTTGGTATGTACTATATTTCATATTTTGGATTGCATTTGAATGTTACGACATTATCAGAATAAAACAGTTGAACATTACACACAAAAATTAAACATTAAAAAAATTTGTTAGTCTCTAAGGTGCCACAAGTACTCCTGTTCTTTTTGAGATTACACAAAATAAAATTTTTGATGTTTCCAAATGGTAATTTGGGGGAATTTCTGTTCGGGGGGGGAATTAAATTTTGACTTTTTGTTCCAGTTGGGAGTGTTGGGATTTCCTAAGGGACAGAAATTCTGTGACCAGCTCTCGTAACGGGTAATCGTCAGACAAATGGGAGAGACAAGTTCTACACCCCCCAGGGACCAGGCGGAAGAATTCTGCAACAGCATTTCACTCACACTTTCTTCTGTCTTCACACCCCATCTTCACCTATCTGCTGTTTCACACTACTCTACTTCATCATAAGGATCTGGCATGTGAGGGCTGCTTGTTGTGGTTATATGTCATTGATTATTTGTAACACAGTAATGCTTAGAGGCCCCAATTTGGATTTGGGTTCCATAGCTCTAGGTGAAACACATCCCCCTGCCCTGAAGATCTTATTATCTAAATAGACAAGGCACATGAAGGAAAGGCTGTGTTCCCTCATTTTACAGATGGCAAAGAGAGACACAAAGAGATTAAATGACTTGCGGAAGATCACTCATTGAGTCTGCGGTACGCCAAGGATTGAATCCAGATTTCTTGAGTCTCAGACCAATGCCTTAACCATAAAGCTACCTTTCCTTATCCACTACCGTGGAAATGGACTATGGCTTGCCGGAAGCCATCAGTGCTTTTCACACAGCCCTGTCTGAGAGTAATTTCGGGGGGGGGGGACGACACTTTTTTTTAACCGTATTCATTTGTACGTGATAGGAGAGGAACTGGCCCAAATGTGTACCTGATACAATGGAGTTATACCAGGAATGACTTTGGCCCACTGGCTCCAACCCAGCATCGACCCAAAGGCAGACTAACTTCCTATTGTTTGCATTCCTTAGCCCCGGCAGACAGAAGTTGATGCACACTAGATTTGCCCCACTGTCCCCAGAAGAAGGACTTGTGTTGCCATATGGCAGCTCTCCCAGCTGAAGGATAGGTGGATGTCCTTTCAAATTGCT
Organism: Malaclemys terrapin pileata; assembly: GCF_027887155.1. NCBI lineage: Eukaryota > Metazoa > Chordata > Testudines > Emydidae > Malaclemys > Malaclemys terrapin. Next base: position 4,748,711 of record NC_071507.1, read on the forward strand.
CGCGCAGGGTTGGTGCTTTGTCCACTCGGTTTTTGTGTTAAGCAATTTGAAGATAAATTATGCCTAATTACAATGACTGGCTTCCTTTAACCTGAAAGGGAGCAGAGATAGGCCAATGCTGAATGCTTTTCAGACTCCCTCCCAGAATGTTTCAAGTACTGCGGAGCGGACACACACTGAAAAACCTAGCTTTTGAATGAAGCTGATTAAAGAAACGGTCACTGGATACTACAGGGGTCTTAAATACTTCAAGCACATTATCCAAAGTCAGCCCTGACCAACTAGAATTACCCCATAACCAAAGGCTGTGAAACTGACCCATAAGAAGCCGTTAATATGGCCCTGATCCCCAGGTGCAGCTGAAACAGAACTGGTGCAGCTGGACAAAATTGGGAGGAGGGAGCTTTAAGACACCTTAACCCGTCAGTCAACTGGGGCGCTGACCAGTCTAAGGGCTGGTACACAGTGGAAACTTACATCCGCCTCACTGCATCTCTCAGGGGTGTGAAAAAGCTACATCCGTGAGAGCCAGAGCTAAGCCAACCTGCCTCCCGGTGTAGAGAGTGCTACAGACGGAGGAATTCTTCCAACAACTTTGCTATCGCCTCTTGGGGAGGTGAATTTACTACCTCTCCCGTCGCTGTCGTCAGTGTCTGCACTGAATCACTACGGCAGCGCAGCTGTCGTGCTGCGGCTGTAGTATTTTAAGGGTAGATAGCCCCTAATTTAGAGCAGCATCAGAGCTGCTCCACATTATGCCTGACTGGCCGCACCCCAAGAGGCAACTGAATCAGCCAGAGCTCAGCAGCATGTAGGAGTGATTGCTTCTCACCCCCTTTTCCTGGGCCATTCCCTTTGTAACTAGGCATGAAGAATCCTTCCCTAGCCAGATACTATGGTTTGACAGCTGCTTTGCACAGCCAGAGAATCATAGAATCATAGAATATCAGGGTTGGAAGGGACCTCAGGAGGTCATCTAGTCCAACCCCCTGCTCAAAGCAGGACCAAGCCCTGTATAGCAAGAACCAGCTTTAACAGGACCAAGCCCTGTGTTTGTAATCTTGTATCAAGTTATACTTCGATTACTTTTGAAAAGATGGTTGCTACTAAGCATTTAAATGCGTCTGATTAGAACGGTCACAGATGCAAACTGCAAAGCAGATTTTCCGAAGTTCCAAGCACCCACCACTCCAACTGCAGCAGGTGCTCGGGACTCCTGAAAATCAGGTGTGACATAGGCAGACAAATAAAACATTTTCTTCGGTGGATTGACCTAAACTGGCTGAGGGATTGTCATGCCCCCACAAGATGCCCCAAAGCGCTCACTTTAACATCTCCAATTCAGCTTTGAGAGGTGTAAGGACTCGTTTAAACCCGGAGGCAGCTCTACTGATCTCCATTTCTCAAAGCTTTTCAATAAATCGTTCCAATAACAAGGAGTTTAAGATATAAAAAACCTCTTCTTCTTCTTCTTTTTTTTTTTTAAACAGACAGGGCATTCAGCCAAAGTCTCGGCCTCAGTAGGCCTTCATCAGGGCATGGGGCCAGACAGCTTCTTATTGCCTATAACACTGAAAAGGCTCGAAAGCATAAATTATTCCAGCTAAAGTCAGCAAGTAACTTCCACTCAATAAATTGTCTCCAGAGCTGTCATTTCGGAGGATAGCAGAAAAAAGAACGCATGCATTTTGCTAAATCCACGGCCTATTGTCTAAATTACGCCTCCTCCCCGACACACACACACACGCGTTGGCCAGCAGCCATCACAAATTCAGATCTGTCCATCTCACAGGATGCTGCATCGGCGGCGAAGGCCGGAGGCTGCCTCCAGCCCCCCAGACTGGCGGTTCAGTGCCGGTTTCAGATCAGGACCTGCATGTGGCCCAAACCACACCAATGATTTTACTTATTACCTAGCTTCACGTGGGAGAGAGGGAAGAAAAACAAAAGAGAAACCCCCGTCATTGAGCTCGCCTGCTAAAAATAACACGGAGCTGCAACCCATCAGCGCCAGTGGTGGGAGGGGCTAGTTGTCCCCAGTGCATGCCCGTCAGAGACGCTAGCTATGTGCTTGGAACGGCTGGCCCCTCCTGCTGCTTGTACTGCCGTGGCTACGCCTCTGTTTTTAGGCACCAGGCCTATGTGAGAAGCACACACCCCAGCTCGAATGTACCGTACATCTCCACTGCAGCTGGGGGCGTGCAGAGTCTGCAGACAGACCCATGCTAGCTCAGGGTGAGCTAGCAGGCTGAAAATACCAGGCCCAGAGGTAGCACATAAGAACATAACATAAGAAAGGCCATACTGGGTCAGAACCAATTGTCCATCTAGCCCAGTCTCCTGTCTTCCAGCAGTGGCCAATGCCAGGTGCCCCAGAGGGAATGAACAGAACAGGGAATCATCAAGTGATCCATCCCCTGTCGCCCATTCCCAGCTTCTGGCAAACAGGACACCATCCCTGCCCATCCTGGCTAATAGCCATTGATGGACCTATCGGCCATCTAGTTCTTTTTTGAACCCTGTTATAGTCTTGGCCTTCACAACATCCTCTGGCAAGGAGTTCCACAGGATGACTGTGCATTGTGTGAAGAAAGACTTCCTTTAGTTTGTTTTAAACCTGCTACCTATTAATTTCAATTGGTGACCCCCTCGTTCCTGTGTTATGAGAAGGAGTAAATAACACTTCCTTGTTTACTTTCTCCACACCAGTCATGATTTTATAGCCTCTATCATATCCCCCCTTAGTCGTCTCTTTTCCAAACTGAAAAGTCCCGGTCTTATTAATCTCTCCTCATACGGCAGCCGTTCCATAATCCTAATCATTTTTATTGCCCTTTTCTGAACCTTTTCCAATTCCAATATATCTTTTTTTGAGATGGGGCAACCACATCTGCGCGCAGTATTCAAGACGTGGGCATACCATGGATTTATATAGAGACAATATGATATTTTCTGTCTTATTCTCTATCCCTTTCTTAATGATGCCCAACGTTCTGTTCACATTTTTGACTGCCGCTGCACATTGAGTTTTCAGAGAATTATCCACAGTGAAGCCAAGGTCTCTTTCTTGAGTGGTCACAGCTAATTTAGACCCATCATTGTATATGTATAGTTGGGATGATGTTTTCCAATGCGCATTACTTTGCATTTATCGACATTGAATGTCATCTGCCGTTGTGTTGCCCAGTCCCCCAGTTTTGAGAGACCCTTTTCTGGCTCTTTGCAGCTACCTGGGACTTCACTTAGCAGGGGTGGTGGCTCGAGGGGGCCGCCTGAGGCCGTACCCCGGAAGTCTGGTTGCGCTCAGGTGACTGAGCCGAGCTGCCGCCCATGCTAGCCCCCTGGCGATGCTGCTCTTTTAGGCCTGCGAGCTGGCGCAGAGCTCGTGTGTCTGTCTACTCCAGCTGGGAAGCAGCAGCCCGCTCCCAGCTGCTGTATGGACATACCCCAGGGCTGCCATCCCCAGCCCAGCACCCTTTCCTTGGCAGATGCACCCAGCCAGGCTTGGGAAGGCTCTGGAGTGCGGCTGGTGGGAAACTGCGGAGCAAGGGCGGGAAAAAGAGTCTGGCCCCCTCCAGGGATGGAGCCTATGACCAGCTCACGAGTCACCAGGAGTCCTGCCTGTGGGCACAGGGGGAAACATGCAGCACCCACTTAGCAGCGAAGTGCAGGGCACAGCCAGACCAGGGCTTCTGTCTCCAACCCCCTAACTTGTCCTGGGGACAGGGCAGAGATTCACTGTGGGGCAGATGCTTCCCAGCCGCCTCCAGACACAGGAGTGAAGCCCAGGTCACTTTCCTTCCCTATCCCCTCTCTGTCCCCAATACCCTCTCCTGCGCTGCCTTCCCAGGCCCACCAGTGGCTACACCCCTAGAACAAACAGGAAGATCCTCCCCCCGCCATTCCATGCAGGAGTAGTGAAGGTCTCCTGCCCCCCAGGTTTGCCCCAGGGACAGGTCATAGTCTGTCCACCATCAGTTCCCCTTCTGGCTATGCCCCGGGAGCACAGGCTGCAGAAGGGAAGAGCCTGGCGGAGGCCCCAGGACGTCAGTCTGTGTGCCCAGGGCTGTAATGTGCAGCTGCAGACAGGGCAGCTCTGTCACTAGTTACTTTCACACCAAGGCAGATCCTTCAATAAGAATGGATCCCTCTCATGTTCTTACCCAGCTGCTCATCTCATCTGTCTTGCTCCCTCACCTCTGCTCCCCCCTCCCACACACACACATTCCCCAGCCCCACTGTCTCTCTGTCCCAGTCTCCCTTCCCCGGCTCCTTGTCCAATCTCAGTCTCCCCCCAGCTCCTTGTCTCTTTGCCCAGCCAGTCCCAGTTCACCCCACACCCTAGCTCCACATCAGGCCTGTGTCCCCACCCATCTCACCTCCTTCCCTCTGCCCCCCACCGGGGTATTAGCCCCAATCTTCTTGATCAGCCAGTCCCAGTCTCCTACTGCACCTCAAATCCCATTCCCAGCACTCTCTCCCACACACATCCTACTAGCCTCTGGTCCCTTCCTGCTCTGCGAGAGCACAGTTAAAATAATGTATTTTGCCCTAGTTGCCTTCTCATAAATGACTGAAATTGTTTGTCTGAAATGTTCCAGAAATATTTCAGCCTGAGCCAGACACCCAGCATAGAAAATTTCAGCCAGAGCAGTTAAAGTTTTGGCAAAGTTATAAGCAACTGAAAACAGGGTCTCAGAATGGGATGTGTCAGGCAACCTCAATCATAGGCCATGCTACTAGCCCTGTCTATAATATACCCATGCAGTTCTGCATAGTGTGGTATTCCGGGGGTGTGGCACTGAAAATGATATTTATGTGGGTGCTAGTGGTGGTTTGCCAGCCATTATTGGAGTCCATTAGCCAATGGCTGGACTTGCAGTCAGCCTGGGTCTTGCACTGGTAACTGTTGCTGAGACTTGAACCAGGATCCTTGTTTCTTTCTAATAAACAAGTCCACAGGGAGCTGTGCTAAGTGTGCCTGTGTGTTAAGTCTCTGTTTAAACAACCGACAAGACAAACCTTTAGCACTAAGACCCACATTCAAATGCTAGCACACAGCCTCAGGATAGCTGGGGTGAGCACTGGTGGGGACACAGGAATTATCTCCTGAGCTGCCGAGGCTACTCCAGCCCCATGACTAACATAGCCCCTGGTGCCCCTCACACATCCCCACTGCGGGGCAGAAGGATAGAAAATCCACACGGGGCAGATCTGGTTTCACACCTCAGCTGCCCAACGTGCTCCCTGAACAGTGTCATGCAGGGAGTCCTACAAGATAGGCCTCCATACAATGAATTGCTCTCAGAAGAGGAGGACCTTCTTTTTAGAGAGAGAGAGAGAGAGTGAGTGTGTGTGTGTGTGTGTGTGTGTGTGTGTGTGTGTGTGTGTGTGTGTGAAAATGTTGGGGCCAATTCAACAAGCGCAGCTTAATAATGACCAGACATCGTGCTAATTATCTAATAACACAAGCATTGTTTTGTTATTAAAATATGTACATTTAGCATAGGTGGTTTTTAATGATTAATGTTAATAATTTGATATTGGTATTGATAAAGAGATTATAAAATCAGACTGCCGTTTCAGAAAGCAGAGCAGGTGTGAAAGAATTTAAGGCAATTATAACCCTTCAACCTAAGCTAAGATTCAATTGATTGAAACAATACACACACAAAATGTCTTAAGTAACAAAATAAAAATCATAATTTTTAATGTGAATTTTTTTCGTAATTCTACCTAAGGTCAGACAGTCGAGAGAAATTCCTCCAATGATCACAAATGTTCCCCAATTTCCATTTTCTGCTTTATTCCTACTTATGCAGTTTCTTGGTACCTGTGTGGGTTGTAATGGCACCAGCTCCCACAGATTTTCAAGCTACTCAATACTTGGATGGGACACACCCAAAGAAAAACCAAGCTCCTCTGTCAGGTAGATTTTGGTGTGAAGTGGAGGTGGGGCCGTACTTTGTGCGTGATGTCGATAGCCCTCCCATGGAATATTTATATTTAAGATTCCTTGCAATTCGCACTAAGTTGCTGTTACCTATCTGGAACAACAGGGGCTCCGTCTGGTGGCAAAACTAGCCTTTACAAGTCCATGGATGTCAACTGCTGATGGGCTGGAAGGTGTTCTTGGGAACCTTCTACCACCAGACTGAAAGGGGGATTGGATTGCAATCCATTTCACCCTTCTCTGGATACCGTTCAGTCATTCCTGTCTTGGGGACTTTTTCTCTGGGGTTCATGGAAAACACAGTTGAAGAGCAAATATTTGCCTTTGGAAAGGACCAGATTTCACCAAGTGGCAGATATTTGTAAAAAATGATCTTGGAGGAAGATACCCTGGACCCTCCTACAAAGGCTTCACCAGAACACACAGAAATGACACATCCCTGTGCGCTCTAGCTACCTATCGTAGGTTTTCATCTATCCCCCATTCGTTTCGTTACCCAGCTAGAAAATGGGGAAAGTACCACTTCCCCACCTCAGAGGGGTGTTGTGAGGATAAGCGCATTAAACAATCAGACGCTGTGATGATAGGGGGCCAGATATGCATCTCAGCTAGACAGTACTTGAAACCCTCTTCATTCGTTTTTTGAAACTGGAGTTCAAGTAGATGGTGTCCTTTTAAAACCTGCATTTCCTTCATTTTGTAACCATCATTTTTTGACAGTGTTCTTCTTCGGCTTAAACATTTGAGTTTCGTTTAGAATTTAAGATGTAAAGGTTTACGTAAAAAAAAATTGTACCCATCTGCTAATAATTAGTTCAACAATTAGAGTTGCCAAAACTCTTTGAACCGGCCACCACTGCCTTATCTCAGAAAATTTGCCTTTCATGTGCATTGAAAATGCTCTCTGACGGTTCAGTGATCTAAGACTAGCAAATTTCTTAGGATGTGGTAAAGTAATTCAGTTTTTTTTTAAATAAATGTAATTTTGATTAGCCTCATTCATAGGCTAAATTCTCACATGCAAAGCGTGCCCAGAACTCTTTGAATTCAATGGGAATTGCATGCACATATCTGAGGGCAAAACTTTGCCCAGTATATTTATTTTTTCAGTGTTTTAGGTAAGCTGACTTAGGGCTGAATCCTGAATGCCTTTTGCCCTCAAGTCCCAATTCAGCAGGGTACTTAACTTTAAATGCACCTGCTTAGGTACCTTGCCAAAATGGGGCTTCAGCCAACCAGTTCATTGGGGGGTTGGGATGTGCTAGGAGTACAGGAGCAAGCCAAGAATGTTTTATTTATTTACTTACATATTTGCTCACTGGAACAAACTCATGAGGCATATCTTGACCTGCATGAATGCCAAAGGGACATACAGTGTTCACAACTCTCACAATTGTAGCACAGGCCTCATGATATTTGGGTTTTCCTTAACACCCCAGCCCCGGAAGCCATGTGATCACATGCAAATCTCAGCTTTCATCTAACAGAAAAAAAGTTTCTAACCTTCACGGCTTTGGAGAAAGGCTCAAAAACGTGAGGCCTGAAGGCTCAGAAAGCAGAAGCCAATGAATCACAAATTATGATTTTTTTAATCTCCTGACTGTTAAGCCAGTCTCCTGATTTTGCGAGGCCTGACTCATGATTTTGAATGCTTGTGGCTTGCAGTGCTGGGACAGTGATCCTCCCACCTCCCTCTGGCACATTGGGTCTCCGGGACCACACAGTGCAGGTGACACCTTTATGTGAATAATTGCTCAGACCAGGGATTAATTCACCCCTTCCTGCCAGGCGAGGGCCTGGCCAATTTGCCACTTCCAGGCTGGATCACCGTAACTCACAGTTTCTGAAGCTGAATGGCAAGATGATGTTCAGGAGCCAGCCAGTTGCCTGCCTTCTCCATGGCTCAGGCTGCTGTGAGCACATCGGGCATGTCCTCAAGTCCTTCCACGGGCACCCAGTTGGCTTCTGATGCCAGCATAAGCCGTTGGGCTTCATTTGCAAAACAATGAATGGATCAGGCCCCAGCTCCAACAAGGCCAAAGTTTGATCTATTCATCTGCACCACAGCACTTACCTCTGGGGCCATGTAGATCTCAAAGCCCACAGTGAAGCACATGAGAGCAGGGGTGGCTGAGAGGCAGATGAAAGAAGGAAGACTCTGCAATGGTCCTTGGTAGGGGCAGGATTTACCCCGGCTCAATAAGTTCTGGGGCCTGCCGCAAGTCCCTGACTTGTCCAGCTCGGTCCAAGGGGACCAGGGTGAGGTCCACATAGGTCCAAGGGGACCACAGGGAGGCCAAGCTCCTCCATATGGAGACCTCTGCTCCCCAGCTTGGTGGTGCCGGCTTCCTGCCAGTGCAACTTCTGCGGAGCTGGGATCCCAGGAATTCCCCTGGCTACCACCCACACACTCCCATGCCCTCCATGGAGAAGGCTTCATGGAAAAGGTAATACAGCCTCAGGCCAATGGAGAAGCAATACAGATTCCCTGCAGCCTCACCTCCACCCAATATGGGGCTGGTCATTCCCCATCCCAAGCCCACCCAGGCCCCTCCTTTTCTGTCCTCATAGACCCCATGGAGAGGTACAAGAGGCAGAGCCTCACCTTCTGTGTGGGATGGAGGGCGATCCATATGCAAAGAGCCAAAGTTTTTAGGCACCTGAAGATGCAGATAGATGCCTAACTCCCATGGGAGCACGGTGCCTAGCCTGCTTAGGTGCTTTTCAAAATCCCACTAGGCACCTAGTTGCATCTTCCGTCAGCTGAATACTTTTGAAAATCTGGGCCCAGGTATTCACGCCACTAAAAGCACCATTGGAATTGGCTGTCCCCATTACCCAGCACACCTTGTGGGCAGCCTCATTAAAGTCGCCAGAGTTGAACGGACATGGCTCATGAGCTATCCTTCCCCCTGTGGGGGCTTTCCCTTTAATTCAGGCAGGAGGCCCCTCTTTGGGGCAGCGTGAGGAAACTTGAGTATTATTTATATGACAGCAGAGCTTGGGGTCCCACTGCGCTAGGCACTACACAAATGTATCGTTAAAGAAGGTCCCAGCCCCTAAGAGCCTACAACCTGACTAGACAAGACAGAGAGGGTAGGAGTGACTTGTTCAGTGCCACACAGAAGGTCAGTGACAGAGCCAGGAATAGACTCCAGGGGTACGTCCACACTGCCCACTAAGCCCAGGGATCTGACTCAGGTTTGAGCCCAAGCCCCCATTCTGTCCACACACACATCAGTCTGACTCGGGACAGCAAGTGCTCAAGACCTGGGTTCTCAGACCCTGCTTGGGGTGGGAGTGTCAGTGCCTAAGTCCCACTGTGACCCAGGTCCAAACCCTGTTATTCTGCAGTGTGGACACCGCTCATGCTGCAGACGTGAGTCAGAAGGTCTGTGTAGTGCAGTGTGGACATATTCACATGGCTGAGACTGGGTCCAGCAGTTGTGAACCCAGATTTACCATGCAGTGTAGACGCTCAAGCACAGGCTTGGAAGCACCAAGTCCACAAGCCCAGGTCCCACAGACCCAGGTTTACAATGCAGTGTAGACATAGCCTAGGTCTCCTGACACCCACTCCTTTTCCCTACATGCTCTACACTGCTTGTCTTTGTTTTGGTGCTGCCTGCCCTGTACGTCTGTGCATAAAGGCCTTTGGTTTTCAGTGTTGGCAATCCCCTTTCACTCAGCACTACATGTGTTTATTTTGAAACCAATGCTTTAGAGGATCAGGGCTATTTTCTTATACATCTTTTGTAATGAGTTTTTAATTATGTGGACTAGAAGTGCCCGTGTGACATCACAGACCACCAAAATGCAAGACACGTGTCTGCAGGAGAGATCCACTAGAAAGAGGGTACGCATCTTTCTCATTTCCCTTCCCAGGAAGAATCTCATTAGCTTTATTTGGTGTGATGTTTTGTTTGGACTCTTCTGTCTGAGAAAGGTTACACTCATTTTATTCATGCTTTGAGGGTGCTGCTATCGTTCTTCTGTTCTGAAGCAGTTCCCATTCTGAATTCTAGCTCTGTCTTAAATCTATAGACATGCCATGGAACTAAATATGGCCAATAGTGATCAATTTCAGGAGGTCTGATGGCCATTAAGATATATTTAACTAAATTCATGGGGCCAGATACTTCTCTGATGTAATTGCATTGCCTTCCACTTGGCCTCCTCTCTGTAAACTATAGTCTGTTTAGTGTGACAAATATCATGTAAGTCTGGCGGAGCTCTCCCCTATTTAAAATACTCTTTCTTTTCTCTCCCTGTGCTTTATACTCAAGTGCAAGGTCAGCAAAGATCTCCCAGGTTTTGCAACCTTCTGTAATCTCCAGTTGGACCTCAGTCCTTCATTAGGGTTATTACATGTATTAGGGTAGCACCTAGTGGCTCCAACCACATTTATAGCCCCTTTGTGGTAGACCCTGTACAAACACACAGTAAGAAACAGCCCTTTCCTTAAAGAGCCTGCAATCTAAATAGATTGAGTGACCTGCCCGGAGCCACGCACAGAGCTGGCTGCAGTGCTGAGAAATCAACGCAGGTTTCCTGAGCTCCAGTCCAGTCCTTTTAACCACACAACCATACTTACAATGAATGCAAAGTGACTCATTTTAGAGAGACAGTCTAGAACTGGCCGGAGGAAGATTCTAGCAGCGAGCTGCTTCCAGATTGGACAAAGGGCATGGGAAGATGTCACTTTTGGTGAAGCTTCTTCAGGAGGTGCAGAAATAGGGCACTTGTGGCTCCAGTGGATTGGAGGAGAACTGCACGACTAGAGGCCACGGTCTGCTGCTGTGCACAGAGAAGACGCGGGCCCCAGGGAAGGAATCCAAGCTCGCGCATCGGTTGTAGTCACTTTTTATTAAGGTTTGTAATTATAAAAATAGATCATAATGTTGCTGCGTATTTGTCCATTTACACTCTGGGAGAGAGACATTATCCATGGGCAGAAACCGGTTCAGAGCACAGATCCTTGGGCTAAGGCCTTGGAGACACTGAATGAATCCTCTCTAGAGTAAATGCACATCAGAGTGACAGGATAAAGTCTATGGCATCGTAAGCAATGAACAGTGGTGGTAGATCTAGTGAAAAATCTGTGACTGCTATATATCCAGAGATCTCTTGTGTGAAAGAAAGAAAGAAAAAAAGAAAGAAAGAAAGAAAATGATTCTCTCCCATTACCACCTTCCAACTTAACTGAGGAAATCACTCACTCAAGGCACAGGGTCAATGAATGTCCAGATCTCATTCACTTGTGCATTAAAAAGTCATTGTCTCTTTTTATTGCCTGGGCTTGTTTCAAACACAGTCTCTTCCTCTCCAGAGGCGCCTCTTTGAATGCAGTTGTGCTTTTAGGTTCTGTTTCATTTTCGAAGTTGCCGGTGTTTGACCCAAAACTCTCCCTCTCTCCGATGATTCATTGCAAGCTCTAGGAAGATGAGGCGGGGATAGAAAGTCCATGTATGTTATTTAGGGTTTCTTGAGGTTTGCCTACGGGACTGGAAGGTTTTCTGTCCACAACTGCAGCAAGGGAGAGAAAGAGAAGCAAGTAGGTTGGCATACTCCTAATGCATTGACTGTAACACTTCTGTTTGTTTCATTACGTGGCATCAGACTGAGGCTAGGTCTACACTACCCGCCTGAATCGGCGGTAGAAATCGACCTCTCGGGGATCGATTTATCGCGTCCCGTCGGGACGCGACAATCGATCCCCGAATCGACGCTCTTACTCCACCAGCAGAGGTGGGAGTAAGCGCCGTCGACAGGAAGCTGCAGAGGTCGATTTTGCCGCCGTCCTCACAGCGGGGTAAGTCGGCTGCGATACGTCGAATTCAGCTACGCTATTCACGTAGCTGAATTTGCGTATCTTAAATCGACTCCCCCCTGTAGTGTAGATGTAGCCTGAGACTTCATATGGAACCTGATTAGTTTCGCTTTATACTGGCAGTATGTTTGCTCACCTATGGCCCAAAGAATCTGCCATGTCAATTTCACATTCACACACTGGTTGATCAATAGTTGTTAGGCATTTCTTTTAAAAATCCTCTAACAACCTTTCCCTTTCCCTGCAAGCCAGGGAGACATTTTCTGCCCTGAACCAGTGACAAGTCTCCTCCCAAGACCTTTAGTAGACTCATAATTTCACTTGCACTAACTGAAGCCTCCAGGCTTGAAATAACCCACCTTCCAAGGCACAGCCCATCTGAAAGAAAAGAGCAAGTCCCCCATCTGGCTGCCAATGGATGGCTGATCAATTCCTGTTTCGCAAGCGAGTGGGAAATACACGATCGGGTGCACTGAATGAAGCCTGTTCCTGTTTTAATCTTGGTTTCTGACTAGTCGTCTTCCCGGTTGATGGTTGTAAACATCCACCTCGGAGATTTGGCTCAACCCCAGGGACATACGCGCTTTAGCGCCTGCTCTGCTATTGTGTGTGTGTGTGTGTGTGTGTGTGTGTGTGTTAGGGTGACCAGATGTCCCGATTTTATAGGGACAGTCCCTATTTTAGGGTCTTTTTCTTATATAGGCTCCTATAACCCCCCCCCCACCCTCTGTCCCGATTTTTCACACTTGCTGTCTGGTCACTGTGTGTGTGTGTGGGGGGGGGGGGTGTTAAGGCTTCGGGAAGGGCCCCCAAGTTTGTTAGAAATGCAGTGACTATGTCAGTGACCGGTCGCTGTCTCCTCTCTCCTGCCCCTCAGTCTTAAGCGACTGCTGCCTCTCTGCCTAGGAAGACACAATTATGTTAGAAGCAAATGAGTTATTTTTCCACCTCCGATGGAGCAACCGCCGGCAAAGATTGGGCGTGGGGGGGGGGGGTGCTTCTTGTCGTTTATGGTCCTTTATGGGGTCCCTTCCTGGTTGCGCGCTGTACTTGTGGCGTGGGGAAGATGTATGTTAAATCCCCTTCAGTTCCCCTCTCCCCGCACACATCTGTATTCGATAGAGGGCCGAAAGCTTCACACCCAACGCGCCTGCAGCGCTTGGCTTCTCGCAGGGCTGGGGGCACGCCAGAGCCCGGCCCGTCTGGAGGGACGAGAGGGGATTTGCCTTTTTTTTTTTTTTTTTTTTCCCAAACTGTGGCGTGTTCCCCCTCCCGGCACAAGCTTGTTTTAATTCGCTTCGATCTCGCGCACCGCGGAGGCTTGGACTCCACTTTCGCTCCGCGGTGCGCGGGTCCCACCGGCTGTGCTGAGACGTGCAACTCAATGCAAGCCACAAGACACATTCCCTTCCTAACGGGCCCTGGGCTAGATATCAAATACCCCCTTCAGGGCAGGGCAGCAGAGCCCGATCGGCCGCTGGGCTACCACAATCTGCTGCTGCTTTCCTGGGGGGCGTGGGAGGGGCGTCTTTTTTGCAAAACGCATCCATTTTCCAGACTCAATCTGGCTGAAATAAGCAAGATCGGGCCCCAAGCTTTTGAGGCCAGTCCTGGACGGAGCTACGCCGCCTCCTCGGGGAGTCCTACAGGTGACAGGGCCGACCCCAGAGGCAGGTATGTATCGAAAGACAGAGAGAAAGAAAGAAAGAACCCGAATCGCAGGTGTAAACCACGGGATATTGCTGTCAGGCCCTCGCCTTCCCTGGCTTTAAGCGCCCCTTGCGATGTATGCGCTCGCTAAAGCGACTTTCCACGCATAAGGCGAGCGGGATCGGGCCCGAAATCAACCCCGTGGTTAGCGTTTGCGAAGGCCTGGCATGGCATCTAGTTTAGACGCTCACGGTGGAGGCGCTGCGTTTCCTTTGGTTTAAGGCAACGTTTGGGTTGGTTTGACCAGTATTTATCCCCCCAAGCGCTGTGCAGCCCCCAGACGGATCGATCCCTCCAAGAAATTGACCCCACCCTCGCTGATGTGGGGGGCTTGTGCAGTCCGATTTCAATAGACACCGATGATCTCTCCCAGGGTATGAAATGAGAATGGTCGGAAAACAGCCTGGAATTGGGGGAGGAGATGTCAAAATGGGTAACATTGATTGTAATGGTGCTTCTTTAACCTCCCAGTGGCTCTGGGATGCACCTAACAGGTTTAGGAGCGGCTTTGACAATGGATGGTTCCTATTTCTGGAATGGGAACAAAATAAACACACAGGCAATAAGAACCTGCACAAATGTAAGTGGGTCTTTTACAAACAGCAAATCTGTAGGTTCTGAATACGATTTATTCATCCGTGTATGGGAAATTCCCGCGCGTTAATTGTGATCAACTCATACTTCTCTCCTCCTTTTCCTGTTTCTACAGGGCCGGAGGTGCCCAGATCTTTCACTATTCCTTCCGGTCCCTGGCAGGGCTTCCCAGGCCTTCGAGTTGCTGGGGTTTCATTATGATCAAATAAAAGGTTTAATTAAATACAGTAATGGTCAAATTGTCCAAGGTGCTGAGCACTCACTGATTATTATTATTATTATTATTATAGAAAATCTGTCCATAAATGAATCTATCTACTTCCTTTTCAATTACTGCTTTTGATTTGTTTTACGTTTCCAAGCGGATCAGCCAGACAAAGTACCAGGTTTGGTACGATTACAGCGGCGGTATATAAAGGTAAAATGAAACTTTCTTGGTCGCAGCTATCTTGAGAATATACGAAATATACTAGATGCATGCGCGCTGTTTAGATGAGTGAATTTTGTTTGCTGGATAGCAGTTAAGTGGGGTGGGGGAGGAGGGTTGAGTGTCAGAGACTGTGTGTGTCTACCTGGACACATCTCAGTTGAGTCAATCATTACTTATCCAGTAAAATAACTTACATGAGATATAGGAAGCTATTGCAGGGATGTTTTTTATACTCTCAGTTCTGAGGTGTTTAGAGTTTGTCATACTTTTTATTAAAATTGAAGGATTCTCTCTCTCTCTCTCTCTCACACACACACACACACACACACTGTATTTTGATAAACAATACATTAGATAGATAGATAGATAGATAGATAGATACCAAAAAATTAGTCAAACTAGAAAGGGCATAGATACTTAAAATTCTTTCTTTCTTTCCTTTTCAAAAATCCTTTTATGGCTATTAATCGTTATCCCTTATTGTACACAATCACTCATTATTAACGATAATAATGAGGTTGTAACTCTCAGAAGGCTACATTAGTTAGGCAAAAATGGTTAAGGGTCGTACATTAAAACAGGAATACATACATTAGCTGATAACTGGAAAATGAATTGCAAATGTGAAAAAAGACTAGAGACATTTTAATGTACAAGGCAACAAAGCGCAAAGAATAGAAGCGGAACAGATGCGTTAGCATTTTTAAATGAAACCACATATCAAAGAAATAAAACGTCCCAAAATGGACCGATGTGATTAATAGAAGAAAAAATGTTCAACATTAAAAAATATACTACAGTATAGAGACGCGTTCCAATCAGAAACATGTGATCGCTTATTATACTCCTATGGTATATTACTTTAAATACTCCCTGAGGGGGGAAAAATAACTAGTATAAGCGATTTATAATGTTAGTCATTTTCATTGAAAGAGTGTGTCTTTCTTAGATCTCGATTATCCACCAGCACTTCGGCAAGATTTATGGTCAGAGGTATCCAGTAAAAATACTTATTTAATATGGCTAAAATTATTATTACTAAAAACGAATGTCTCTAATGCTTAACCTCTGTCACTTCGCTGTATTTATTATATGATACAGCATATCACTGGGACATTTCTTTTCTGTTTCATTGCCTACAATGCACACTCTAGGCGCAGATAATTACCTCTAAGAAAGAAATCCTTGTCTTAAAGAATTAAAAGCTGGATTTTTGCCCCAGATCGTTCTGCTTCCTCTGAGATTTCCATCTCACATGATTGAACATTAAGAGGAAAGAATGGTTTCCACGTTGAATCTTTGTGTTTTTACTGGTAACAAATATGAAGTATGTTTGAGCGCAAGGGCTGTACGATTCTGAACTAGCAGATATTTTAGCAAGGACAAAATCTGAAATGATTGTAGGTGCCCCTTGAGGGCGGGGGGGGGGGGAGTAACCTTATTAATGTATTTTCAGATTTCCATAAAAATGTAGAAGTGCTAGGACTTAAACAACCTTTTAAACTTAGCACTTGCATTTAAAAGTAACAAGCAGAATGTGACTGTTATGAGTCTGTACACTGCAGTGACTATCAGCCAGCACCTAAAAGGGTTTTATTTGATAGGAAAGGATCCTAACCCACAGCTTCAAAATTATCCTAGTGCTAGCGCGTTTTACTTATAATTTGTTTCCTATCAAATATTGGCTCCCACTCAACGCTCCAGCTAAGCGCATGAAACGGCTCATTATACCTATTTGTCATTTTTTTTAAACATGAATAAAAAGGAAAGAGCAGGTCATTCCTCCACATCGTCTTTGAGCTTTCCACCCTCCAAAATACTAAAATCCAAGGGCCGATCCAACTCCAGCTGAAGTCACTGGAAAGATACGAAAACTGCTGGGCCGGGCCTCCAATGGGCACAACTGAGAAATGAAAAATCTGATGGTTTAGGGCCCGATCCTGCATTTATGAACTAGTATAGAACTCAATTTCCGAGGCAAAGAGAGAGAGAGAGAGAGAGAGCGGCTATTCTCTTCCACAGGCTAATTGTATCTATTCATTTTAAAAGTTCTATATTACATGTAATTTTACAAATTCTATATAAACACATGTGCGTGAAAAACAATTATATATGTGTGTGTTTTATATATATATATATAAGAAATGCCTGTTATACATATATATATATATACACACACACACACATCAGTATGTTATTTTATATCTATATAGTGTAATAGACAATATATATACATATATTAAACGTAGGCATGTTCTATTATAGCTATATAAGATATATATTCTGAGGATGTTATATAACTATGCAAACAAAGAGCATTTTTAATAAACATGGGAATGTCCATATAGCTATATATATTACACGCGTATATGTATATGGAACAACATATTATTTGGATATTATTAATTATATTATATTTTATATATAAGAGATCAATCTGTGTCTGTCCAGGGATTGATTTACTGATATCATTGCTCTACACAGCAGTCCGTTCCGGGGCTGGTATATAACTACTCAAGCACAGAGGATTTTTGTAAAGCGTGGGAATGTTCCGTAGAGCTGTATGTATCTTACAGGCACGTCTCTCTGTATATGCTGTTCTGTAGCTACACAGTGCGTGTAAGGGAACAGCCCGCTCCCAGGGTTTCTGAAGGGCTCTGTGGAGTTGCTGGACTTGCAGCGCAGAACCCTGGTCTCAGTCAGTCACTGCAGGGACAGACACACTCTGTTCTCCTGCGGGGTGGAAGTGGCTGCGGATATTCTGCCACCTGTGTGGCTGGGAGAGGAAAGTGGCTGGTGCAAAACGACCCCAGCCGGCGTCTCTCCACAGGCCCCTCGGCGAGCAAAGGCTGCGGGGCAGGGAGGCTGGCCCGGCCGTGCAGAAGCGAAGGACCAAGTGCTCAGGTCACCAGGCAGGTCACTAAGATTTCCCTCCCTCCCTCCCTCCCTCCCTCTCCACCCGGCCTGGGGGTGACTCCGCATCCCCCGCGCTCCTGGGCTCTCTCGCCCCCTTACCTTCTCGGGCGGGATGCTTGAAGGCCATGGCGGTGCCCAGCTCTCCTCCGGGGAGCGTCACTCCGGGCCCGTGGTGAGCCAGGGGGCTGCTTTGCGCCTGCCAGTGGTGCCCGGGGGTGATGTAGCCCGCCCCGGAGCCAGCATAAACCCCGTGCTGGTTGGAAGAGGGGTAGGCGCAGGCTGGGAGGAAGCTGCCGACGGTGGAAAGGCCAGGGGCAGGCTGCGGAGAGAAGGAGAGAGAGGCTGTTACAGGAATTACAGACAACCCGGATTCTGCTGGGGGCCGAGGCCGGAATGGGATCGGAAGGTGACTTGCTCCCTGGAAGGTTACACATTTGCCTCTCAATGGATACAGCCCCTACCTCTGCGATCAGGGCATCGCATTGGGGGGGGGGGGTCTAGGTTGGATATTAGGAAACACTGTTTCCCTAGGAGGGTGGTGAAGCACTGGAATGGGTTACCTAGGGAGGTGATGGAATCTCCTTCCTTGGAGGTTTTTAAGGCCCGGCTTGACAAAGCCCTGGCTGGGATGATTTAGTTGGGGTTGGTCCTGCTTTGAGCAGGGGGTTGGACTAGATACCTCCTGAGGTCCCTTCCCACCCTGATATTCTATGAGTCTATGATTGCCGAGCACCGGGGGTGGCAAAAGATTTGTGCATCGCCTGTTTCGGTTCATCTTTTTCTTTTTACGGAGTAACAGGCCTGGAGACAGAAATCAGCCCCTTTCCACCATGCGATTCCACGGATCGTTTGGATTCGATTTCTTTGACTACCCGAGAGAACGGGGAGGCGGGGACAGAAAATGGGGGAAATGTTGAATTACAACGACAACAAAACCTAAGGAAATCCCCAGCTGGGGCTATGAAAATATTGATGCAATTACAATGGAAATATTCAATGCATCAGACAGTGTGTGTGGGGGAGGGGGATACACACGCCTACGGATGCCCGTGTAAACACACACCGATTCTGAGCTGAGGTGATACAAAAAATTATTCAACCAAAATTGATTCCTTTTGAGGCATCTACGTCTGTGTTTATGCTCTGGTGTATGCCACCGTACTCACACAATCTGGTGTCTTAAATGTAAAGTTATGAATTGCACACTCATTTTCACAGCCTCGGCTCGCGCTCTGTTTACATGTGTGTGCATGGACCCGTATGTGCACACGCACACAATCGGATGCTTTAAATGCATCAGTTTTAGTTGCACAAACATTTTCCCAATTCGAATTCACAATCTTCCTTCAAGGGGTGATCCCCAAATCTCTCCCCCTACCCCTCCCTTTCTCTCTCTCACACACACCATTTTCTTCACGGCTATTCCCCCTCAAACTGAAAACGCCTGGCTGGAAGATGTTACCTGGGGGTACTTAATGTCCGCTTCCATTGCCGCTTTATCAATCCCATTGACTGCCTGGGCGGGAGGGAAGGCCGTTCTGTTCACACTGGGCCAGTCTTCCATTTTGGGGGGGTAGGCAGACCCCTCTGTCCCAGCCAGAGGCCCTGGGATGGGAACAGATCGCAGGAGATGTACTCATCCGCATTCAGACCCTCCCTAGAACCATCCCAACCTAGCCACCCGCCTCGCTGTCCTATCCCATGACCCGGGATCTCTAAGCGCTGTGGAAAGCCGCGCAGGGCTCCGATCCTGCTCCGGGGTGAAGCCAGCCAGGAGATCAGCATCGAGTCAGGTTTTGTTTTGTTTTCGTTCAGAAACTGCGCGAGGGCAGGTTGGTCACTGGCTAAAATCGCACTGTCTAGGAGGCATTTTTAACACGGGCCAATTGCTGGAGCTTTGTATGAGAAGCATTCAAAATTGCGATCGATAAAGATCCTGGCCTTTAATATAAAACTCTGATGTCCCTATTCAAACAGCGTCGTCCAGAGGCTACAGACAGAATCCAGTTTTCAGACTGAAAGTTCTTTCTGGCTCCAGAATGTGCCTGAATCCGAAGCGAATACGCATTCGGGAGCCTGCTGTATAAACGTGACAATCGCTCACGCAGGCGTTAGCAGGACCCCGGGGCAGTAGGTTAGCGTCTCAAATTCGTCTCGCTGCTTAGAAAAACTGTGTACGAAGTCAAAAAGGACTGGGGGATCATAAAACACGAACTCTGATGGCCTAAATTATGACCAGCTTTGCTTACAATTCAGCTAAACACATTCTCCTCCCCCCAAAGTCTGTCTGTTTCACTAGGAAACTTTTAGGCTTTCTTATAATTTAAATTTTATATCGTTTTATAATTCCCAGACAGAAACGCATGCGGGTGATTTATTTACCTTTGGCGTTTGAAAGGATCAAAGGAGGGCATTTCCCCAAACGATGTGAACAGAACAAAAGTGGAACCGGGTATTAATTGATTCAATTCGGGTTTGTATAAATAAAGCGTGACAGAGAAATCTAAAAAACCCTGACCACGATCCAGTTTGCCAGCCAAGATCTGCCTGGTATCGTGTTTATAGTAATCATTTGTTTTGATCACTACTGAAGGATGCATTCTAGCTAGTGTGACAATTACAATATATTTGTTATTTTCTAATCAAGAAGGAGGGTAGAAGAAAGTTCTTTTAAAAAAGCTAAGAGGGCAGGAAAATTTCTGACAAGGAATCAGATGAATGTCTGAGACGTTTGCTTAGATCTGGCCAAAGGACATCGAGATATGAATTTGCTGGGGTTGGTTTTTTGGAGGGGGTGAGTGGAACTCGGAGCTCGGGATGTGTGGCTGGCAATCTCTCATCCCCACGAAAATATTTTCCACATTTTTCATAAAAAGTTCAAGATGTCGGTTGTTTTGCTCCAGCTGGCCCATCAGATCCGCCCTAAATGCACAGGGGTTATTTATGCAGCCCGTCTAGAGATTGTTTCGCCCGGGTTTATATACGTTTAAAAGTGATTTTTCAAAAGCCACGCGTGATTGTAGGTGCCTACGTTTCTGGGCGCCCGAAAAGGGGGAAAGCGCTGAGCACCCACCTGCTAAAAAAACCCAAGCGCCCCAATACGCGGGCACCCCAAACCATGAGTCTCTGAGGGCCCCTGCCAGGTAGAAAAAAACCAACCCACCAAACCCAGCGCCCACTGCAGTGCCGGTGGGCGAAGCTGCGCTCGCTGACCTGTTTGCTCCATGAAGGTTCGGATACCTAAGATGTTGCTGACTGAATGCGCCGAGGGCCAGGATCTGGGGATACTGACATGTCCAGCGGTGACCGGCACGCCCGGATGATGGCCCATTTTGGTCCCAGAGGAGGCCATGGGGTTGGGGTAGGGGTACTGGTAAATGTGGTTATAAGGCAGCGTTGGCTGCGGGGGAGGCTGCTTGGTGCTGTCGTAGGGCTGGGAGAGGTTCCCGATTTTGTTCCTTAAAATCCTGCTGATGGAGCTGACGGAGGGCACGTTGTACTTGTCACACACCCCGTCCGCCAGCAGCCGGTCCCGGATCTCCCATGCGAAGATCCCCGGGTCGCCTTGCTTGTAGTCTCGGATGTGCTTGACCACGTTGGGGGTGGTGACCCGCGGCTTGCTCCCGCCGATGGCTCCGGGTAGGATGGAGCCCGTCTCGTTGTAGCGGGCCAAGATTTTACTCACGCAGCCGTGAGAGACCCGCAACTGGCGACTGATGTCGCAGGGTCGGATCCCGAGCTGGGCCAGCTCCACGATCCTCAAGCGGATGGCGTTGGGCAGGGGTCTCCCGTTGACAAAGACGCCTCCCAGCTGATTCACTTCGCCGTAGGTTTGCTCTAGCGAAGGGGGGGGAGGACGGGTTAGCACCGCAAGATTTAAACAGGGGCAAGGGAAATGGAGCGATTCTGCCTGTCTAACCCCTGCACGGTACATGGAAAGCCCCAGCTCACCCCAAGCAGCCCCGCGCCCTACAGAAGAGACGCCCTGGATCCCGCGAAGGAACGGGCCCTGTCGGGGAAAGGACGCGACGCGGAGTATTGTGATGATTATTATCCCTTATGCCCGTGCCTGGGGGGTGGAGGGCGAGTGGAGGCTGCGCCCGAGGCCTCCCTGCGTGGGAATGGGGGTGCGCTTCCCCCGGTTGGGGTTTTGAATCCCATCGCTGGGTTAAGCAAAGCGAAACTGCGCGCCCGAAGCCCAGCCTGGCCGCTTCTCCTTCCCCTCTTCCCCCACCCCACCCCACTCGCAGAAATCAAACCCACCCGCAGCGACTTACCCATCGCCCGCAAAGAGACACGCGCCTTGCGCGCTCAGCTGCTCGCTCGCCCCGCCGGAGGCTCCGTCTTCCCCGGGGCAGGCGCGGATGCATAGAGGGGGGCTGCCTGCGAGCAGCAGCCAGGCTCCCCAGGAGACAAGGCGGGCTGCCCTTGCTCCGGGCCCCCGTCTCTCTGCTGCTCCCGGAACACTTTCAAAGGCGGCCGGGGACTCACGCCCAAAGTGATCTTCATCCGATCGGGGGGAAATTAGCCCGTCCAGGAGCCTGCCGTTTGCTCAGATCAATTTGACGTGTCTTCCACGTCAATCTCGGTGGTCACGCCGGAGTTGGCATTTCATTGGTTCCCGGCCTTGCGAACGGGCAGAGGGCTGCTGCTTCTGCGGGACTTTTCCCCCTTTCCGCCCTCCTCTCCCTCAACTACTCCTGAAACAACAGGGCGAGCGACACAGATGTCTGGAGCGGGGCTCTGTTGCCCAAGGCTGGATTCACTCCCCTCCCCTCCCCCCCAGCTGGGACGGGAATCGTTTTGCTAAGGATCATGGGGGGAGGGGGGAAGAAGGTGTTTGCAGCCGATTTCTTTAAACATCGGGTGACCCCGAGAAATTACACCCAGTTCATGTTTAGCCTCACCGAGGGGCCGATCTTCTAAAACCAGCAGGCGCCTCTCCATCAATAGAGTTTGGGGATCAAGCCCCACAGTGCATGTCACCTGTCCGCACCCAGCTCACGCCGTCCTCACTCACGCACAACTCCCAGGGACCGAACTGGTTTTGCCTGCGTGAGCAGTGTAGACACAGGACCTGTACAAAATAAAGCCGCCCAGACATTTACAGTCTAAATCCCATTATCACCTGCTGCGAGGAAGGTCATTTTGAAATATCAGTTCAGTAGAATGGAGACATTTCTGGGTTGAAAATAGTCTGTCGAAGTAGTGAGGTCTAATGCTGTCTGGCCCAGGGTGCACTTAAATCCATTTGGGGAAGCTGGAACTCTCAAGGAAGAGTTGTGTGTTGTGTGTTGTGTGTTCATAATGGAATCAGAAACCCTTTGAGATCGTTAGGTAACATTTTTAATTGTTCAGAATGCAAACTGAACACTGTCTTTTATTTTATTGTACTTAAAAATATTCATAACAACATGGTAGGAAGGTTTGGATATGGGGCAGTGGCTATGGGTAAATGATTTTCCAAAAAGATATAGCCACAGATTACCATTTTCCATCCAGCCTTTCCAAGTTCAGAAGAAACGCAGAGCCTATTAGACCTGCAGATTTCTCTTCAATACCAAAGTCAAATCTCCAGACGCTGATTAATTACTACGCTGGTTTCAAAGTCTGTTCCGCGGCTGTTTCGTTAGCACTGGAAAGGGCTTGCAAACGCAAACAGAATCCGGATCTATGAATCTTTTTCAGTATGGTTCTTAGGAGCACTTATGACTTTTAAGCCAATAAATCCCGTTTGACTCCGAATATAGCCAGGAGAACCAGCTGGTAGGTAATAGAAGAGTTTCGGGACGGTCTAAATCCATAATTCCACGGGACCCAAACACATGTTTAGCGACCTGTTTACTCCTCCGCTGCGCTTTTAATAGGGCCACTATCGAAACAGCAAGTGACGATTGTCAGGTACTGTGTGTAACAGATGCAGTTATTTCGCCGGCAAAGGCTCACAGATGGAAAAGATCAGAACTGAGCAAGATAACAGCCTTTCTCTGACCCTTTTACCTTGACTTGCTTGACCAAAAAGAATCGTTAGCTAGTAAGCAGCATATATTAATATGTCAATTAATACGAAGCGGAGTAATAAATTACGAATGCACGATCGGGGCTTTCAGATCAATGGGGGGCGGGGGGAACCCCACGGCGCGCAAATAAAGAAAATATAATCTTTGTATCGATCTAGACATAGCGCGTCTAGGGCAATGAACCGCGTGGAGAAAAAACGGATAACGCCACATTGTTATCACTGACACGATGGAGTAGGTGTATATTCCCCCCTAGATAAATAAAACGTCGTGTGGACACAGATTGTTAGAGTCAATATCCGCCAGTGGAACCCCATGCCGGGTTGAGATTAAAAATGGA
The DNA here is from genome assembly GCF_027887155.1 of Malaclemys terrapin pileata. Lineage (NCBI taxonomy): Eukaryota > Metazoa > Chordata > Testudines > Emydidae > Malaclemys > Malaclemys terrapin. Next base: position 4,772,504 of record NC_071507.1, read on the forward strand.
GGAAATTAATCAGAACAGGACGAAATAAACTAAAGCCGCCAATCATGTTTTGGTTAAACGGAATTTTAATTCAATTGACTTCAATGTAAACATTTAATGCAAGGGTTTGAACGTCAGAATCGCATTCGCAAAGTGTTTCGCTTCCCGGAGTAGTTTTAGGCAGGGACGTTGTTTTTCACAGCCTCTGGAGCGACCAAACGAAAGAGTAAGGTCCAGCAAATCTAATCAGAGGGTTTGAGAAAGAGAACCTTTCCCTCTGACTTATTTTAATGACTACGCCATTAATCTCTCGGGTCATGTCTGAGGGCAGCTCACAGTAGAACGGACCATTTTATTCAGACTTGGTACAGCTCTCTGGTCAGTGTTTTCTTCTTCACACGGGGCGCAAATCCTTTTCTTTCGCATGAACGCTATTTGGCGCCTGAGTTTATAATGACCCTCTCTCTCCTAAAATGATAGATTACAATCGGGGATGCGTAAAGCAGATTTTCACGATAGAAGAACACATACTTGCTGGTGAAAATGATCAGGGCCTTATCGCCAACGAATCGATTATTGACTTGCCCCAAGGAAGGACGACGAACTGTCCGATTGGCAATATATTTCGGGGTTTAGTACATTTCCCACTAAAAAGACAGATGTTAAGCGGTTAACATTTTGAAAGTAGCAAATGGTAATTTATTACAAGATGAAACATAATAATACTTGCATTTTTCTGGTGGGAGTTGGGGGGGGGGAGATTTTGTTTATAGCAGGGAGCAGCGTCTGAGGCCACACAAAATACCACTGCGGAAAAGCTAACCTTTTGTCTCCCTCTGTTGGAAATTTGTGATAGTTCAGCCCACCGAAGGGAGCGATTTTACAGGGGTTTGGGGCAGCGCTTTTGTCCGGAGATTTACCTGATGGGAAGGTAAAGAAGCCAAACGAACCCGCTGAGGTGAAACACTCCATTGAGTTTGTCAAGTAGGCAAAGACTCGGGAGGAAGGCAGGGGATGGCTCGTTTGAAGAATACATTATACAATAAAAATCAACGAATAAAATAACCATAATAACAGTGAGATGCCACATAACGCAGCTATTTCAGGGATAGCAAAGGGCTGTGTGGGAGAGACGGAACCAGCCGAAGCGTGCTGGGCTCGGAGATTGACACGAATTTACCACTGAAGAAAGCCTTGAAACGATTTCACTCAGAAATGCGTGTTAGTCTCAAGGACTCCTGGTTGGTTTTGCTGATACAGACTAACAGGGCTGCCCCTCTGAAACCAGCTAGGGAAAGTGGTTCTCAACAGGATGGAACCGAGCGAAGGCCGATCCGGTTCACTCCCCTTCGGAAATGGTACAGGAGTCTGGGTATATTCTTCCGAAGGAGAGAGGAATTGACTGCTGGCATTACTGTTGCTTTGATACGGGTTTGGGCAAGGAAATCAGGGACCTTACACCCCAATAACAGTGCAAAACACGGAAGTGACTTTCTAGGAAGAGCATAGTTTAGAGAACACCTCTCTGCTGGAAATTGTCATTTTGTCCCAGACAGGAAAGATGACAGTAAAGGTGAAAGGCAGGAGAGAGATACCGGGAAAATAAGCAGCGACAATGGAAACATGATATGTATGAGTCCAGGAGCTAGTCCCGCTCTCCTTCCCCGTGTCTGCAGTGGCCGTTTGTTATTGCGTGGTAAAAGTTTCACAGGATCGGGCCCTCTGCTGCTCGGGCCAGATGCGGGAGGCTGTGCCTGTTCCAACCTCTCCTTGTTTCAAAGAGCAAAAGTGGGTTTGTGTGATTTATAAACTCCTGCCTACGGGCACTTACCCAGCGTATCCCCGGGGGCAACCCTAGCGCATAGACTTTGCTTTGCTTTTGCTAGAAGCTGGGAATGAGTGACAGGGGATGGATCACTTGATGATTCCCTGTTCTGGTCACTCCCTCTGGGGCACCTGGCATTGGGCACTGTGGGAAGACAGGACACTGGGCTAGATGGACCTTTGGTCTGACCCAGTATGGCCGTTCTTATGTTCGTTTTAATCCTTTCTTTCTGGCCAGCGCAGGGGTATTACCAAGAGAAATCTCAATGTCAACGGAAGCTCCCGGTTATTTTTATAAGGCTGGTTCTTATATGGGCGGGGGCCTGAGGGGGGAATCAGAAGGCAAAGCTAAGGGGCAGGGGGTGAGCGTGGCTGAGTCGCTGGGAAAACCTTCTGCTCACGTCTCTCTCCCCACCCCCACAAAGCGGAGGCGAGTACAGCACTTAAACCCAGGCGGCTTTAAACCTAGTGAACCTGTCGGATCGCCTCCCCACCCCTCCCAGGCGAAAACGGGGCCTGTCTCAACCAAAGCGTCTGGAGCCAGGCGCTGCAAAACCCCTCTCCAATCGCTAGCTGCAGAGCTGGTTTCAGCTGAAGAGTTTTAAATTGGTTAAAGGCTACTTAGATAAACCTTTCTCCAGGCAGGGCTGTAAATCGGTGGCTTCTGCCTGCTGATCAAGAGTGAGAGTAACAGATATAACTATAGATATGTATATATGGCGAGAGAGAAATATATTACAGCCTACTCCCTCTCTATGTAGTGTCTTTATGTCGTATGAGATTAAATCGATTCTCTGCATATATAGATATATCAATCTTTCTCCCTCATCCTTAGAGAGAAATATAGTCGATCTATGACATATCTATCTATACATTAAATGGATAAAATAGGATCTATCTAATCTCATGCTATATGAGACAAACTAGAGAGTAAAATACAATCTCTCTCTCGCAGATCTATCACATTCCAGTTCTCTCTCTGTCTCGGCACAATGCACACATCTACCGATGTACATAACCGCGTCCCTATCTCCACCCGTGTATATAGACAGACGTCTCTTAATCAAACACCTCCGCAACTCTTCTTTAAGGGGAGGAAAGCCCCCGATCGGGGCTGATGTGGAGCTATTAGGGCGATTGGGTTGTTGGAGGGACCCTCAGCGGCTAACCTAGCGAAACAGTCCGGGCTTTAAAGGAGAGGGAGCAAACAGGCCGCTCGGTGTTTAAAGAAACCCAGGAGGCACCTTGCCACAGAGAGCAGAACGCAGAGGGGGTGAGCAGGTCCCGTGCAACGCAACCGCTGAAAACCCAGGACGATGCGGAGCAAAGAAAAATCTCGCCTGCAAAGGGACAGTGAACTCGAAGCTCCTTCTGTGAAACCGCTTCCACTAAACGGGAGTAAGGCGTTCTCCATAAATGACCCGTGCCGCGGAGCGTGTGTGGTATCCCCCTCGCCTGGAAGCAGGGCCTGTTGGCCTGCCCTCCTGCAGTCTCTTGTAGACAGCGCTCTCGTGTTTACCCTCTGACTGGGGCTATCCCGCAGGGCACCTGCCGATGAAAAGCTGAACATACAAACACATCAGATTGGAAGTGGAAGGCGCTGAGGAGCTGTCAATTAGTATTAAATAATAGTCTTACCTTCAATAAACAGTTCTTTCGGGCGGATATAGGATCCTGTCCAGATCCACCGACGCAGCGCATTTTAATTCGGCCTTAATAGTCCACACGCAGCATTCGGTTTGCTCTTTGCATCTCATTTTATTTCCTAGGCTGGGAAGGTTTATTATCAAAACCGCATAAAGTCAGCAAACTGAGAGGGGCAAAAAGACGTGGAGTGTTGTAATTTCCTTTGATATTAGCTGCTGACACTCAGGGAATGCCCTGTGGAAATGGTTACTAGGATAAGGAAGTTAGAAAGGTACAAAATGGAACCACTCTGTATTAATTCAGACGCAACAGTTTGAGAGTTTTGGAAATGATGGGTGAACATGATTTGCTGTTACCTCGGGTTGATCCAGGAAGAGTGTCAGACAAGGTGATCTCACTAGTCTCTCGTGATCTTAAGGTCTATGAATCTGTACAGCTCTGTGAACGTTGATTATTTAAAAGAAGTGTAGCACAGAACAGACTTTCTTGTTTTCACAAAGCTCTGGGAAGCGAGGATTTGTCTGCTCTCGGAAAATGTGTCTTATTACTTTAGAATAATACCCTTAACTCTGAACTAGTTTTATTATGCAGCAAAGGCGGGGGGGGGGGGGGATCCAGGATCCAGTCTCAGAAATAGGTGACATGAACTTGATGTGACAAAATATATTTATATATGTATCTCAACAGCTATATTGATATGCATATATTCATACGCATCTAAACAATCATCTCGCTAAATAACTAGAGAAGAAATTTTACACATATTGTGGGCGGAGCTAGCAGCAACCTCTATTATTAAGATTTACATCCACCCTTGTTACTCACACCTTCTTGTCAACTGTTTGAAATGGGCCATCCTGATTATCACTACAAAAAGTTTTTTCTTCTCCTGCTGATAATAGCCCACCTTAATTAATTAGTCTCATTATAGCTGGTATGGCAACACTCATTTTTTCATGTTCTCTGTGTATATATATCTTCCTACTGTATTTTCCACTGCATGCATCCGATGAAGTGGGTTTTAGCCCACGGAAGCTAATGCTCAAATACATTTGTTAGTCTCTAAGGTGCCACAAGTACTCCTCTTTCTTTTTATCCATCCGTGTGTATGTTGGTGTAAATATAATATACACATACAAGCAATGTGTAACCGCGTTTGTGTGTCTAGGATATGCTTGCCTGTGATTACAATAATGTTGTTTCCATCCAGTAGATGCATTTTGTACATTGTAAATGCTTCAGGGATGTCTTTTTCGATCAGTATATTTGTGCTGTATTTTCAAGATGTGGATTTTAAAATACATCTCCCGCCCTCTCACCTCTAAAATCTGAGACAGCCAACAAGTGATTTATGTTTTGTCCGAAGATAAAATTGTTGACTATCAAACAAATCCCCCGAATTGCCATGAACCAGTGTTAAGAAGATAATCCGAAACTCAAACACGCACTGATGAATTACTGGATCACCAGCGAAGGCTGAATAGATGACTACTTTACTCTTTTAAAGGCACGCGGGTGGATTACAATGTTTGTTTTATTACAAATATTTATAGATGGGATAAAGTCTTCAAAACAAGCATGTGACCAGAACGATCTTAAAATATACTCTGGGTAGACCCTAAAGTGTGTGCGTGGCCATGCGGGAAACAAAAGCAAGCAAACAAGCAAGCAAGATATTCATTTGCATGGAAGAACACTGCCCCCTTTAATCATATCACAGGATTTCCCTCGATTTCTCCCCATTCATTTGTTCCTAATTGTCTCCAGAACACAAACCGTAATTCCCATGCTAAAAGCCCTACCAAGGTAGGCGTTTTAACAAAACGTTAGCCTAAAGGAGGCGCAATAGACGTTTCTTGCTTCCCCCCAGTACTTGCAATTGACAGAGAAGCGTTGGCAATTATTTGAACTCAGCCTAGTCAATCCCCCGATGCATTATTGAAAAGCGCACCTCGGCACCCTGTGCTCGGCTGATTGACTTGGGGAATAAGAAGCCTCCTCTTTCTTCAGGTTACCAATGGTAAAAATGTCAAAAGAGCCTAAGTCCCATTTTCAAAAGGGACTTAGTCGCTTAGATTGGGTGTCAGAGTCTGGTTAGAAGTCCATGGTGTCCAGGTCCCTAAATCACTTAGGCTCGGATCCTCATAGGCATTTAGGCTCCTAACTTCCACTGAAATCAATTGAGGTTAGGAGCCTAAATCCCTCGAAAGGAGCTGGGCCTTGCGCACTTTTGAAAATTGCTCCCAAAGCCCGGGGGGGAGGGGAGAGGGGGGAATCGGAACTGTTTCTGAAGCTAGAAGGATTATGATTTCCGCCTCTGTTTTTGTACTTACAAACCTTCTTCCTGCTCCTCTCGTTAGAGCAACCCCTCCTCCGCCCCATCGTGCCCCCCTCCCTTTCCTGACACGATTTGTCACAGGGAGCTCCTCTTTTCCCCTCCTCTGTCAATTCTAATCGTCCCAGCGCCCACTTGGCTCTGTCATTTCTCGGGTTTCTATACGTGTCGTCACCTTAACCTGCCTTTTCTTCCTCCCCACTCTCCTCAACACGGGGCAGGGCGTTTTACTGGAGACCCGGTTTCGATGGAGCGTTAGCCCGTTTCTGGTCTCATTGCCCCAGTATGGACACTGTTAGCCAGGCTCTAGAAGGCCCGCGCGCGCCCTACAGCCACCTATATGGGCGCCCGCTCCTGAAGCCAATGGGAGTTTTCTCTGAGCAAAAGACTTCGCGGCTGGGGTTCACTTCCTGGCACCGAATGGACGCAAGCCCCCTTTCAAAGGGCAGGCCAGGAGCGCATTGCCACGAACATGCCCAGCTGCCCCCTGCTAAAGGCTAGAGGACCGTACGCAGGGCACCGAATCTGCGGTGTGGTTTTATTTCTAACTAGAAGGGTAACCGGGACTGTCTGCGAGAGCCACTTCTCCTGCGTCTTCCCCTTTCCTGCCTATGCCACACACCGGCAGTTTCTGCTTCCTGACCAGAGCAGAGCGGAGCGGCGACGTGCAAGGAAGAAGTCTGGGCAGAAGGAAATACAAGAGCCCTGATCTAGCTGCAATAGGAGAAAGCAACGCGCTACGAACGAGAGACACCCCCCTTTCTCCCGAGCCCTGGGGTAGCTTCACTACCCTGCCTGGCGGTGGGTAAGTCTGTCCGCTCGAAGGCGCTCCTGAATCCCCCAGGGGCATGAGGGCTGCATGCATTTCTCTGTAGGTTCGCTCAGCAGCGAGAGGATAGATCCTAGCGATTTGCTTTCCCAAAGCACCTGCTGATTCTTCTGTCTTCTGGCCGCTCCCTGCGCTGTCAGGGTGTCCGAAAAGCCTTTCCCTATAGCTGAAATTACAGCTCCTACGAATGGTGCATTACCCATCTCCTCTCGACTCATATTTACCATGTGGATCACAGATCCAATAAAAAGTCCCTATTTTCTCTTAGAGTCTCAGGCACCACCCACAGCAGATTCTTTTTACCCCTCATCACTCAGGGGGGGAGAGGGGAATCAAATCTCTGATTGTAACCACATTGTAATCGTTGCTAGAGGGTTAGGGATTTCATATGGTTCCTTCCAAGAAAGAGTTAAACATCATATATTCGGTGGGCAATTTTGAATTTGCCTATTAAAATGTATTTTGGCAAAACTTAGGTCAGAAATCTAGCATCTTTGAATACTCTAGATATTTATACAAAAGATCTGTTAGAACAGCAGTCAGTTACCCCCTTGAGAGTTGTCATGTGTTTCAATGGAACTTCCTGGTTACTCATTAATAGTAGAGAAATGATATGGTTCATATAACTGGTATTTATTCCAAGTTCAGGCAGGGTTAAGGGGGATCACATTCCTTTATGAGAAATCAAAGTTTTAAAATCCTATTAGAACACACTAAGATAAGTGTCAAGTAACAGAGGGGTAGCCGTGTTAGTCTGAATCTGTAAAAAGCAACAAAGGGTCCTGTGGCACCTTTAAGCCTAACAGAAGTATTGGAGCATAAGCTTTCGTGGGTGAATGCCCACTTCATCAGACGCAAGATAAGTGTGTGCTCATAGAAAGTATAAAGTTTGGTGCTGTGCTGTGCAGTGTGGTATATTATCTGAACAGGCTGTGGACTGTCTTGTTATACCGAAAAGAACTCAACATTAGTTTTGACACCTTTTCTAAGCAATTAACTATTGGCCAAATTTAGAGAGCTGAATTAATCTGCTGTCATGAAAGAAAATATTCTCTTTTCTTAAGACTAGCCCGACAGATCAAAAAGTAAAATCATTCTGCAAAATTTAATATATTGTCTGATTCATTTTGCTTAATCAGAGACTTCATTTTGGAAAAGCACAGGTTAAGTAATTAATAATGACAGCTTCATTTGTCAAAGTCAATTGTAGCTATATCAAATATAAGCCAGGAGACTCTCAAATTCCACACTTTGAAACGATTGATTTTTTTGTATAACAAATATTGACTACAATGTCAGTCATATTCCTAAAGAGAATATTCTATCACTAAAAGGATCAACTCAGTTCTAATATTTACCAGTTTGTTTATTTCAAATTAGGGATTTTTTTTATTTTGCCCCAAAATCTGTTTTGTTGTTATGTTGATTTATTAATTAAAAATTATAATCTCAGGCCATTGGTGGTAGTGCGAGTGTTAACACTGCAGAAAGCACTGAGTATCTCATATCTATTTTTTTTACTGATAACAAAGTAATATTTTCATCACTATTTGAAAGATTAAAGATACACAGATCTAGATACCCCATGTAATGAAATTAGAACTTTTTTGGACAGGTGAGGTTTTGAGACAACTACACAATTGTAGGCTATGCTCCTGCGAAGACGTATGCACCTGCTTCGCTTTAGGAAAGGTGAGTAGCTCCATTGATTTCAGGGACTTCTCCTAGTGTGTACTGCCAAGCATGTGCACAAGACTTTGTAGGAGCAGGGGCCGGGTAATTGCTCTTTTCCAACCTGTCCATCACTACACCCAGCACATGACCTGGAATGACCACTCGGTGTTGAAGCATCTGTAAGGAAGAGATGGATTTAAGCCTCTCTTCTGTAAATGTTTGGTTTTGAGGCACATCTGTCAAGTGGACGTGATGGGGCTTGTTTACAGGAATATTTTCAGTAAAAGGTCTCATTAATATAGAGATGCAGTAGGGTTGACTTGTGAAGAGCTGAACTGCACTGACTCCTACAGAAAAAATCATTGGCAAAAAGTATTTTCAAGAGAGCCGTCTTCTTTCACTGCACTTCCCAGATTCCATGTGGGAGAGCTACATGTGCAGGCCATAAATGGGCCTACCAGAGATGGGCAGGCAGGCGCGAAGCTGTTTTCATCCCGGAGGGAAAGAGTTGCATACCCATTATTTCCCCAGGCCTTCTCCCAGCAGGCAAATGGGAGTTTCTCCATTAAGGACAAAGGGAGCAGGAGCAGGCCTTGTGAAAGCACCACTGTTCCCCAACCTCAGAGCAAAGTTCAGAGTAGGGGCATGTGTGCGCAAGCAAAGGTGTCAAGAGATATCTCAGACCTTTCCAGTGGAAGCCAGGCCGGGAAATGGAAGCTCACGTTTAAAACCAACGATGACACCTTGATTCTGTACAAACTGTGGGGCAAGATGTTTGTACAGTCGAAGTATGTGTGTGAGCTGATGGCTCCACAACTGCTGAGTGTCCCTCAGAGAGCCAGAACCTTCACACCTGTTGGCTTGGAGAGGTGTGTTTAAGTACCAGGGAGTCTGAAGGGTCAGTGCGGTGCGCAGAGGGGCTAGGCAGCTGGACAGGGGCTTCCAACACTTGGGGGAGGAGGGTGTCAATAGGTCTGTGCTCAAGGGACCCTGGAGACTGGGACAATGGCTAGACTCTGTTCAGACACCAGGAGCTTGCAACATCCTGGGGATCGAAAGCAGAGAGGGGCACTTGCTAGGATCGGTGACAATGTGTGTTGCCCACAAGGTCATAGCCCCATTCTTAGATCTTATGGATTAGTCGTAAATTTCTACCTCCTGGCGTTTCTTCCTACCTCCTTGTCCCCTGGCATCTCTTTCTAAAGTATTAAATCTAAATTGGGTAGATTTAATACTCAGTCTTTCCAGGAAATGTCTTATCGCACTCTGGATTGTACAACGAACTCGCCCGTCAGGTCACAGTTCGTGCATAAAGCTTGGCAATATTTATGCAGATGAATGAGATTGGGGAGAGCTGGAAAATCAGTATGTAGGCCCTGGGCAGGGGGCTGACCCAACGCAGAACCATGTATAGTCATGCAACTAAAGGTCTGTCTGATTTTTCTGGGCATGTCTGATGACCCTCTGGAACCAACACTGACACACAAACCACCTCAAAGCATTAGATTATGTATTTAGGCACATCCCTGAATACGGGTTAGAGCTGAAGCCCCCCATCCCAGGAGTAGCCCTGGGGGCAGTATTGTGCGTCAGAGACACCCTTCTGCATCAGTGTCTCCTCTTCCTTTCTCCAAGGGGCAGCAATGTGTTGCTGGCTTATACTAGGAGTAAATTAGGACACCCCGCTTGTACATTCAGCTAAACTGGCCAGTAAGAAGGGGTAATGGGGCTATAGCCCTGCCCACTCCTTGTTCACCTTCTCTGAGGAAGAAGTAAGGTGACCCAAGAACCTCTGGGTGCCAACTGGCAGGGGGCACTAGAGTATATAGTGCAGGGATCCCCTGGATTCACCAAGAGAATGTCATGTAAAGTCTCTAATGAAAGCCTATGTCTCTAATGAAAGCCTAACCATTGTGAGATGTATGTACGGAGAATACGTGAGGAGTTGTGAATATCCTAAAAATTATGTTCTCTAGGTCTGTGCTTAAAAATAGGCCACTCAGAGGTAGCATGTCTTGAGACAAACTCCTCCAGACAGGGGTGGGAGATGTTTATCTACAGGGCGGATCATTATGTATTGTATGGCAGCACTCTAAGTCAAATGCTAATGAAGAGTGGGCGGAGACTTTGGGATGGAAACTAACCGGAAGAGGTAAACCTCAATGGATGGGGATAAACCTGCCCTGAGGTGAACATCAAAGGTCTGTTCTGGTATGTTTACTTGTGAAGTGCAGGATGCTGGGGGGGTCTCTTTGCACCTGTAAACAGACAGCAAGTTTGCTTCATGGAAAAGGGATCTTAGCCAGCATTGGTTGAAAATGCTGGAGAGAAGATGGTGGGAGTCTTTAGACAAGAGGATAACTTGTTAGCTAAGTTTAAGCTTTAGAATGTGTGTTGTGATGTTTTTGGATGTAACCACTTGTTCCCATCTCTCGCACCGGCTTTTATGTGAATCTCTGTTCTTTCTCAAATACATTTCCTTTTGTTTTCCTAACTGCATGAAGTGCTGTGTGTAATACATAGGGGCCTACCAAATTCACGGTCCATTACGGTCAATTTCACGGCCCTAGGAGTTGAAAATTGGTAAATTTCATGTTTTCAGATGTTTAAATCTGAAATTTCAGGTGCTGTAAGCATGGGGATCCCGACCCAAAAGGGGATGGGGGGGGGAGGTGTCGCAAACCTGTTGTAGGAGGGTCATGGGATTGACACCCTCACTTCTGTGCTGCCTTCAGAGCTGGACAGAGTGGGGAGGAGGAGGTGCAGAGCTATCGGCAGCTGGGAGAGAGACCCATGAGCAGCCCTGCAGGGAAAGAGCAGGCCCTGTCCTGCCCCAGCCCTGCCTGGACTAGCAGCTAGGAGCCCGCTTTGCTGAGGCGCTCCCAGCGGCACAGGGAAGATTGGATCCAACTCCACAAGCCTCCTCTTGCTGCAGGAACCTCTGGGGCCACGGCCCACTCCCAAAGCATCCAGCCGCAGGGGGAGCGCTGCGGGGGTGGGTCTGGTCTCAGTAAATAAGTAAATAAGGAAGTGTTATTTACTCCTTCACATAACACAAGAACTAGGGGTCACCAAATGAAATTAATAGGCAGCAAGTTTAAAACAAACAAAAGGAAGTCTTTCTTCACACAACACACAGTTGACCTGTGGAACTCCTTGCGAGAGGATGTTGTGAAGGCCAAGACTATAACAGGGTTCAAAAAAGAACTAGATAAATTCACGGAGGATAGGTCCATTAATGGCTATTAGCCAGGATGGGCAGGGATGGTGTCCCTAACCTCTGTTTGCCAGAAAGTGGGAATGGATCACTTGATGATTACCTGTTCTGTTGATTCCCTCTAAAGCACCTGGCATAGATTACATAATAATAATAAATGGAGATATCCCATCTCCTAGAACTGGAAGGGACCTTGAAAGGTCATTGAATCTAGCCCCCTGCCTTCACTAGCAGGACCACGTACTGATTTTGCCCCAGATCCCTAAGTGGCCCCCTCAAGGATTGAACTCACAACCCTGGGTTTAGCAGGCCAATACTCAAACCACTGAGTTATCCCTCCCCTGCTGGAAGAGAGGATACTGGGCTTGATGGATCTTTGGTCTGACCCAGTATGGCCATTCTTATGTTCTTATCCCTTCTAGGAACAAGTAATCTTTGCTGAGTAGGGATGGATTTAAGCATATGCTTGAAGTTAAACTCATGGTTATATGCTTACCTGAGTCAGGGCCTGGTTCAAGCCTCTAGTCAGCTAGTAGAGCAAGTCTAAGGATTAAAAAAGAAATGCTACCAAAATAGAAAAGTATTTGAGGTTTTATGAGTCCAGACTGTTGGTCTGAGAGAGCTGCCAGCTGGGGGGGAAGGGAATATCTTTGCAGAAGAATAACAGATTACATGTTTAATTGCATTTGATCTGATTTCCTAGAATCATATGAGTAAATATAATTTGCATAACCAACACTTAGCCTTTCAGTAAATATTCTTTGCGTATTAAGGTGCAGTTAAGTTTGTGGCTCTAATCGTAGGTCCCTCTCCCCTTCTGTCATCTTTCTGTTTTGAAAGACAATAATCTTTCAGACCTTTTCACTGCATGAGCAAAGCTTTATAGATTATTTACAATGTAAACATAACAAAGGCTCTGAGAATGTCTTGTTCTTTAATGTATCAGGAAAATTGGGACATGTGCCACATTGTATAAGTTGTGGCGAGCCTATAACAGACTAGGCAGCTAGAACTGGTTGGGATTTTTTTGACACTGGAAAACGCCAATTTGTTGAAATCAAAACTTTTCACAGAAACACATTGGTTTGGACAAAATTTTTATTGCAGAGGTTTCATGGGTCCAGGATGGAATTTCTAGCGAAAACCACAGAGAAAAAGAGAGAGTGACTTTGTAGCCCGATGGTTAGGGCACTCAACTGTGATATGAAACCCAGCGTCAAGTTCCTTCTCTGAATCTGGCAGAACAATGACTTGAACCTACGTCTGCCACACTCTAGATGAGTGCTCTAACCATTGGGCTGCTAGCTATTCTGGACTCTCTCTCTCTTTCTGGAAAAAAAATAAATTCAAAAGATCTAGTTTCAGTCTTCAGTAGAATGAAAACAAATATCGAGCCCTCTACATTTTTCATGAAACAGAATTCTTGTTTTCCAGCCAGCCCTACGTACAACTACAGGTAAACATAGGCCTATATTTTCAAAAGTGACTAATGATTTGGGGTGCCCGTATCAAGACCTCTTAAAGGGTCCTGATTCTCAGAGGGCTGGTGCTGTGATGAGAGTGTGCTCTAGAAAAGAGAGATGTCTGTATGTGTGCACATAGTTAATAGGCCGGGCGAGAGGATATGGTGTTCAAATGTTGCACTGTTCCGGGGATTTGTACGGTCAATAAAAGTTGTTGCTGCTGGATGCTGCAAATGGCTTCCAATGTGCAGCTCTCACCATGTAGCTGAGTGCTTCCTGAAAATCATACTCCTTTTCATGTTAGACACCCCAAAATTGAGGTACCCAGAATCACCAGTCAGGGTCACGTTTGGAAATTGGGATTTTTTTTCCAAAGGTAGAAAGGACAGGCCCCCGGCTCCTGGATTTGGACTAGAGTTGGGTGAATTTTTTTGACCCGAACTATTGTTCTGGTGAGAAATGCAGATACAGCAACACTTGGAAACATTTTGCGAATTCACGTCAAATTTGCCAAGTTGTTTCAGGGGGAAAAAACCTCAGAGAAATCGGGAGTGTTGTGATTCAAAGCAGCTTTATTTAGAAATGTCATCTTAATTTTTTTAATTGTTAAAAATGCTCACAATGAAACCTCTTCATTCAACCCCAGATCACATTTTTTTTCATCTTTTCAATTTGCTGAACAGTGAAAGAAGAAAAAAATTATTTTCAGTTCAACCAAATTTTTTTTTAATTACAATGAAACCCCCCCAAAAAATCCATTATTTGTCCAGCTCTAACTTATGTACCTAACTCCCCTTTATGCTTTTAAAATCTTATCCTTCAACTGTAAACCTTTATTTTTAAGTGATTCTAAAGGGAAAAAATAACTATATTCACCTTTGGAAACAGCATTTTAAAGTTAATGAAAGGGGGCTGATTTATGAGGAGAGGCTGAGGGAACTGGGGTTATTTAGTCTGCAGAAGAGAAGAATGAGGGGGGATTTGATAGCAGCCTTCAACTACCTGAAGGGGGGTTCCAAAGAGGATGGAGCTCGGCTGTTCTCAGTGGTGGCCGATGACAGAACAAGGAGCAATGGTCTCAAGTTGCAGTGGGGGAGGTCTAGGTTGGATATTAGGTAACACTATTTCACAAGGAGGGTGGTGAAGCACTGGAATGTGTTACCTACGGAGGTGGTGGACTCTCCATCTTTAGAGGTTTTTAAGGCCTCACTTGACAAAGCCCAGGCTGGGATGATTTAGTTGGGGTTGGTCCTGCTTTGAGCAGGGGGTTGGACTAGATGACCTCCTGAGGTCTCCTCCAACCCTGATATTCTATGATTCTATGAAAGGCCCCTCTGCACTTCTCCCCAGACTCTTTACTTGGTTACTGAGGTCTTGTCTACACTAACGCCGTAAGCTGATCTAAGTTACTCTAGTTAAGTTACATAACTTAAGTCGACGTAACTTACATCGACGTAGCCCAGTGTAGTCACCGCTTTATGTCGACATAGTTTCTGCATCTCGTTGAGGTGAATTAGTCAATGAGAGAGCGTTCTTCCATTGACTTAGCGTGGCTTCACTAGACCCGCTAAATCAAACCCACTGCAGCCATGTCGTGAATACAAGCCCTCCGTATCAGCCAATGATTTATAAGGAGCACACAGGGTTCGGGTGTAACTGGGGTAAATGGGCAGCCTATAATCTTGACCATGTTTCTCAATAAACCATTATTGTTGCCATTAGCAAACTGAGGCTGAACAGGTGACCTGCTCAGTCCTCTAAAATTAAACATCCCTGGTGATTACATTTGCTGGGACTTCGTTCCTATGATTTAAAAGAACAGATAATCACTAATAAGGGAAACGTTTCTGTCATAAACATGGCTCTGGCATTTGCCATGTGCAATAATTTATATTCTCTGGTCTAGTGGGTTTGTATCAGCAGGCCTAATGACTGTTTCTGTTTAATTTTCAGATGCTTAATTGGAGTGGAACACTTCAACACCATTAAATTGAAACAAGCTACCAGCTTTTTCTTGCTTGTGTTTCTGGCCTGGCTCCAAATGACGTTTAAAGCAAACTCAGATGTTTAATTCCTGCCACACAGGCTGCTTGCTTGGGGGGGGGAAATACAGCAACCGACATAACCGTATTAAAGTTAAAAAGATTTCCAGACAAAAGAAAGTTTGGACTAAACTTATTGGGCCCCATTCTGCTTGCACTCAACTGGTGTAAATCTGGAGTAGCTGTTTTAATCAGGGAAGTGCCTCTGGATTCACACCGTTGTAACCAAGGGCTGAATCTGACCCTTCAGGTGAGATCGTCATCTCTGCTTCAGTCCCTTTACACCAGGTGGGGTAAAGGGGTCTGAAAAGCCGCAGTTGCCGCCGGGAGAGTATTCCTCCTGCACAAGACTGCCTTCCTACCAAGACCCCATCACAAGACCTATTGTCGAAGATCTGCCGGGGAGGGGTGTCAAGGGATGGGCCCCGGCTGCAGAAATTCTGGTGGCCCGGGGGGCTGCTGTGATTTCGACAGACAGCCCTGGGGGGGCCTAAATTACTCTGCTCTCCTCTCCAGCCCCTGAGCAACCCGGGATTGGGAGGACTCGAATGTAGCTTAAGCCACTTTAGGTGTCTTGCCCCTCCCCATGGGGCTGTGAGTTCTTTCTGCAACGGGGCCTTAAAAGTAATCTCAGCCTTTGTCAACTAACAAAACTTTAATGTTCTGTGCCTAGCTCCACCTTGCTTAACTAGGTGAGAATAGAGCAAATGATTCTTACCAGGAATCCTTTAGATTCACTTCTTTGAAAATGAATGTAATCATATGATTCTTTTGAGCATCTCACCGGATCGTGTGAATTACTGTACTGTGGCATTTTGCCTAAGAATATTCTGGTAGGGTAGTCTGTCTGGGTCACTTTTTTAAATCTTAAAGCAAATTTTTAAACATGGAAGTACCCCTGACTTGAGATGTGTGTATATATATTGGAACGGAGTAAGAGGAAATATAGTTGCTCTGTAAGTTTAATATTGTTTGGGAATGGATGTTTAGAGTTAGTGTGTGTGTCTTTACAACATCATTCTTAGGAGCATTGTTTGCATCTGACAGTTTTTCTTTTAAGATTAATGTGCTTATGAAAATCCTGCATTGCTCTATGAGGCAAGCTCGAAATCCATCAGCATTACCATCCTAATGACACAATGCTGGGAGAGCAAACTCAATGACAAACAGAATCTGGTTTTCCGAGGCCTGTGTGTGTTGAAGAGAAATGATCTGAAGCAAAACTTGGCCTCCATCCAGGCACTCTTCCTGCTCCAGTGCTGGCACTACCGAAGCAAGGGGAAGAGAGAGAGAAAAAATAAGGGAGTGGAAGAAAACAACATTAATTGCAGGGGAGGGGGAAGAACCCCAAACCCAAAGCGTTTGGTCTCTTTTTAGCAAACCCGGGTGCAGAAAATGCACAAAAACTTTAAGGACGATTGCGGACAAACTTGCTTCTGACGTGTCAAAATCATCTCATCCCAGAGCAGCCGAAACAAAGCAGCTCAAGCAAGAAAGAGTTAATGTGGGGGGGTTACATCCTGTTGACATGCATCCCGGTGAAAATCGAAACATCATGGGCCAGATCGACAGCCAGGGTAAAGCTCTTCGATAAAGCGACGCTGCCTCATGGCAGCTGAGGATCTAAAGTCCCATATTTGTAAGAAACAAATCAATGTACCCTGGAAGCATATTAAGTATTAATGCCGGCTTCCTGCAGATACAATTTAGCTGACGAGGGAGCTCCCAGGCTCCATTTCTCTCCTTTCACAATGGAATGAAATACAATTAATAGATTCCATAGAAAACGGTGATCAGTTAAAACAGGACTATTATTTGTATTGCAGTCGCACCTTAGAGGCCCCACGGTGCTAGGCGCTGTATATACACGTAAGAGACAGTCTATGCTTCGGACAGCTTACAGTCTAACTAGACAACCCGGACGTAAGGAAACATTCTTATGGCCAGTTTGCAGAGAAATGAAGTGACTTGCCCGAGGGCACAGAAGAAGACTAGCCTAGACACAAGAATTGAGCCTGTACCTCCGAACACTCCTTAGCCACAAAGCCATCTGTCTCTAGTTATAAGTCATGCAGTATGGCTCCCGAGTTTTCTGTGTTACCGAGAGCTGGGAAATGGGCATACGGAGCGCCACACCGGCATGAAGCCAAAACTGGCGGCATGAATAACTCCCTCTCCTTAGCTGGTTGCCAACTTACCTCTTGTCTCCCACCCAGGCATTTTCACTTGAGCAAAAACTCCAGCGGAAAGTAGTGGCTGGGCGTAGAACGTGGGTGGCCGTGAATGTGAAATGCCTTTCTGAGTTTCCTGCATTTCCATCCTTTTGGAGTTTAAATCAGTTCCAAATGCGATGGCTCGGGGAGGATGCCACTTGCCAAAAAAACTGCATTGCCATTACAAACGGTACATTAGGAATGGTCGGAGCTGGAGGTACCCGAAGCAGCAGCTGCAAGGGAATATATCCAAGACACAGCATGGGAGAACCACAGCTGCCTGTCTTAATGTCACTCCCAGAAGCACTGCCCTTGAGAGGTGGGACTTGTAGAAGCAAGATATCATCCAATCAACTATGCCCACCATCTTATTCCTGGCAGTGCTACAGTAGCTGGAGGGGGGTGGAGGAGGATACTTCTGATACTACCACCACCACCAATGGTAGGACCAGCCTGAACAGAAACTTTGTCTCCCCCCGCCACACACACACACACAATGTGGGGAAGTGTTTAGAGGGAGCTGGTCATCTTCTCCCTTCCACAAGCCCATGACACCATCTGTGCACCACTGAGGTTATGGAGAACCCTCCTCCCATGTGATGAAATCCCCTCTCTGGACTGGAGGTGGCACTATCGTGCAACTTTCCAAGAAGGAAGCTGAGGATGTGACGTTAGGGAGAGTGAATTCTGCCAGGGTCCACCAGCAGTGGGCTCGGACAGGACGGGGTATGGGAGACTGGAGGCACTGTGGGTGGTGGGTTGTGTACGTGTAGTGTTGGGGGCCATGGAGGATTACTGCTGCACAGGCTTAGGGATGGGTGGATCTCAGGTAGTGCTAGGAGTGGAGACAAACAGGAAGTTCTCAGTTGCAGGACCTCTGGGTACCATGCCTACCTCTCCAATGTTCTGCTCTCCTCCAGAACGCTATATTCTCACCCACTGTATTGAAAGCACCGTCGTCTAGGGCACAGCTGCAGAAGAGGGGGAGAGTGAGAGAGATGGAGCAAGCAGCTTTTAACCAGGCCGTGCACACGCCTCTTGTCTCCGCTCCCTTCCCATCTTCCAGCCATCCCGAGGGGAGGAATCAGGGAGGGGAAAGGGCAGCAGTATGAGAGAGAAGGCCTCCGCCTAGTGAGAGATGCCAGAGGCAATGGAATTTGGAGGCGGAGTGGTCCCAGTATTTTCTTCTCTTAGGGTTGAGCCAAAGCCCATTGAAATCGAGGAAAAGTCTCCCATTATCTGCAGTGGGCTTTAGCTAGGGCCACGGGCTGCCCCTTGCCTATGCCAGAACGTCAAAGCAATAAACCCCAGGACAGCTGTTGGGGAGGGAGGAATAGGTGCCATAGGAACTGCAGGACTGGATCAGACCAAGGTCCATCTAGCCCCGGAGCCTGTCTCCAACAGTGGCCAGGACCGGATGCTTCAGAGTATGAAATTATCAACATTATTAGAGGGGGTAATTGTCTAAATAAGCTGTGGGTTTGCCCCTTTCCCACTTTAACCGCCAGGTCTGCTGTTGCCCACCCTGAGCTCCCAATTCCTTTGCCCCCTCTCCCCCCATCTCTCTCCCTCTACATGAGGGAATCCAGCTCCAAAAAAAAAAGAAACTTCTCCTCTCTGGTGCTGGGCCCACGTCCCGTCCTACCCACCAAGAAGCTTTCTGCTTCTGGACAGCAGAGCCACCTTCTCCAAGTCCTGCACCAATCCGCTGCAGCCTCCCCTTGCCCAAGCCCTGACTGGAAATGCCCAGGACACTCAGCCATTCCTAATGTTCCCCATCGCTTTGCTCAGCAGGGCTACTGGTGGAGCAAGGTGCTACTTAGCCTGGGTTAGGGTGGCAGAATCTGGGCCACACCACAGTTATTTTTTCATGTGCTGTAGGGCTGATCTTTGAGCATGAGAGCCAGTCAGAATTGCAACCCAGCACTTGGAGAACAAAAGGTGGTTACAGAGATTTTCCCCAGAGGGAGTGTGCAGCCTCAGAGGGGGTGAGCAGAAGGCAGAGTCCTACAGCACACCTCACCACACATCAGACAGCTGCAGCAAGAGGTTGTGGGGGAGCTCTGGAAGGTATTACACATGCCTCCATTGGGTTCAGAGGTAACGCAAAGAGCTGCACAGAGGAAGCCGTTTGCTGTGGTCACCAAGTTTTATTGGCCCTACAGAACTATGCTGCATGAGTGCTATCTACTGCCACCTTGTCTAGTAGCTATTCTAGGCAGTGCAGGTAGCCACGCTTACGTTAAGGTAGCCTGACATTTTACAGTGTAAAACCCTGTTTGCAGTTGCTTATAGGACCTGGCCAAAGTTAAATGGTTTGCATTGAAATTTTCCATTCTGGTTGTCTGCTTCACGTTGAATTTGGGGAAGAGGGGGAAATATTCAGCTAAAATGGTCCAGGTGGTTCTGAGAACAAGTTTAGGGGACAATGAGTTATTTTGCCATTGGTTTGGGGTTTTTTAAATCACTATTTCATTTAGCTGCTCTAGTGCTTCCTGGCTTTAGGAGCAAGGGCTTGAAATAGGGCTAGGGGGTTCCCCTGGGTGAGGGTTATGCCTTGTGCTACCCCTCTGTCAGTTGAGCCAAGTTAAAAATCTTTGAAAAATCTCGGTATGCACTCTATCTCCCCTTATAAGTACTCTCACACTTCTTATCACACTGTCTGTACTCGGCTAGCTTGATTATCACTTCAAAAGTTTTTTTTCTCTTAATTAATTGGCCTCTCAGAGTTGGTAAGACAAATCCCACCTGTTTATGCTCTCTGTATGTGTGTATATATATCTCCTCAATATATGTTCCATTCTATATGCATCCGAAGAAGTGGGCTGTAGTCCACGAAAGCTTATGCTCTAATAAATTTGTTAGTCTCTAAGGTGCCACAAGTACTCCTGTTCTTCTTTTTTCGGTATGCACATGCTCAGTAGAGACTTGTTAGCGTTTGGCAGTTAAATGCTCTGAAGTTCTGTCTGCCCTGAGCGTGCTCCACCTCTGGCATGTGGCCCCTTGCAGAGCAGACTGCACATGTGCCGTCCTTGCTGAGCGCCTGGGGCTGTGTGGGAGCAGGAGTTTCTCTGCAGTTGCTGCTCTTCGCTGCTGTGGTGCTGGGCACCAGAATTGAGAAGCAGGGAGGAAAATATTTGGGGCAGGAACTGTGTGTGTGTGTTTAAAAGATGCCTAGAGGCAGGGGGTTAGGAGCAGGAGAGGGGAGAAATGTGGGAATTGGGGTGATACCAGAAGACGGGCTGACTTTAGGTCACGTGGGCAACCTTAATTCTCTCCATTCCTACCTTTTGAGTAGTTGACTTCACAACCTCAGTGTTTTGTTAATGTTTTTTTTTTGGGGGGGGTGGGGATGTAGCACACATCTAGCTCTTGTGTAATGCATTCCTTCCCTGCTGCGGCACATCTCTTCCCTGCCTTCAGTGCCAGGCTTGGGCCTACAAGGCACAATTGAACCCTGGGATATTTGCTTTCCCCCATCTTTTTATCAGCACTCCTAGCCTATTTCTGTGCACATGGCAACAAAGAAACCCACAATTTTACATAGACCCCGTGGGGTTTGCCTTTTCTCTCTCTATTCCCATCCAACGACGGCTCTCAAACTGCAGTGATCGGAAGAGCCAGTGAAACTCTAACATCTACTTTCTGGTGTTAGACTTAAGTCGAACACTCAGAGGGGCTATTTCAAGTGAGTTAGAAGCTGAAGATCCTCAAACAGCATTCACAAAGGGCCGCGTGAGGACAACTTTAGGATAAATCTAAGACTAGAATGAATTCAGGCTCTTTCGCTCCCGTTTCGATCCTCCTCTCGAAAGGAGATGCAATCTGCCATTTCCCTTCCTATTACCACTATCTTTAGATGACTATGTAAAATTAATTTGGATTCTCTTGAATTCTTTAGCAGATGAATGAGCTAAGATAGATTCTGAAGGCTTGATGCGTTTGTCTGCGACGTAGCTTCTTTTTTGTGATAACGACCCAAGCGAAAGAAAGAGGCATGTTTGGATAAAGCTGCTAATCAAACTGGGACTTAGTCACGTCCCAGGAACGTTGTGCCAAGAACACAAAACACGAGTCCATTCTTGCAATAAACCCTAAGGTTAAAATCACCTGGGTTCCCTCTTTCGTGTTTCTCTGTATTTGAATGGTTATGTTTATTATTTGTAGAATGGCTAATGAGTAGAGGCCCCAACTGAGATACGGGTCTTATTGTACTAGATGCTGCACAGACACATAATGAGAGAGTCCCTGCCCCCAAAGGATGGGAGGGGAAACAGAGGCACAGGTTGGGCAAGTTGTCAATCTCTTGGCACAGCTAGGAGCAGATTCCAGGTCTCCTGACTCCCAGCCCAATACCCTATCCACTGGGTTACATTGCCTCCCCTGATATTAATCATTTGCATTGCCAGAGCCTCAGTTGTCCCATGTCACCTGAGACACAGCATTGTTTGGCAGCACTACAAGGTCAGGTTTTCTTGATCACCTTCCAGACTGGAGCAGCTCTTTGATGGCGTCACCGAGCCTCAGTGGGTCACAACTGAGAACACCAAATTCAGGACAAACTGCTGAGAAATAGGGCAGACACCCCCCCCGAATCTGGAGATTATTCCTCCATAAGATCTACCAAACCGGCAACAAAAGTAAACTTCTGTCTCACCACACTGGCTAACAAGAAGTCAGAAATGCAGCCTCCTTAGGTATTCCAGTCCTGGATTCACCACCCAGCCACTAGACTTAATGATGAGTGCTTCTTTAAAGCCAATTTAATCAAACAAAGGGTTCTTCTGATCCCAAAGGACCACCACATACACAGGTCAATATATAACTCAGATCTTACCCAATAATCATGCTGTTGTCAATCCTTTAGTATCTAATATCTAAAGGTTTATTTATAAAAAGAAAGAGATGAAAGTTAAAATTGGTTAAAGGAATCAAATACATACAATAATTGCTAAGTTCTCGGATCAGGCTTAAGGCAGTGATGAAATAAACTGCTGGCTTGTTAAGTCTCTGATTGCTTCCAAATGATTTGGAAGGTCCTCCGTCCCTTGGATAGAATGCTCCCATTAGTATAAGTCCACAGGGCCACCCAGGGGGGGGCCAAGTGGGACAATTTGCCCCAGGCCCTGGGCCCACAGGGGCCCCCATGAGAGTTTTTCAGGGCCCCTGGAGCGGGGTCCTTCACTTGCTCCGGGGGCCTGGAAAACTCTCATGGGGCCCAGGCCCCCGGAGCTTCTTCTGCTCCAGGTCTTCGGCGGCAATTTGGCGGCAGGGGGTCCTTCCACTCCGGGACCCGCCACCAAAGTGCCCTGAAGACCCGCAGCGGGGGGTCCTTCCGCCCCGGGACCCGCTGCCGAAGTGCCGGGTCTCTGGCAGCCCCCTGAATCCTCTGGGCGGCCCTGTAAATCCATAGTCCAGAGATCAGAGCAGGAAAGAGGCAAAATGAAGATGTTTTCAGGGCCTTTTTTAGCTTTTGCCATGTGGAGGGAAACTTCATTGTCCCAAACAAAGCCCTCAGCATAATCTGTGGAAAATTACAGGCATACAAGATGGAGGTTGGTACCACACGGTCTAGTCACATACCTTTGCATGTTCTGATGGGTCACAGCAGAGGCCATTACCCATATTCTAGCTAGAACATTCAAAAGAAGATCCATCAGGTAGGGATAAGCCTCTTTTATGGTCCATTGTGAGTTAAGTATTCTTTGATGGGCCATTCAACTTGTATAGTCTCTTCACAATGTGCTGGCCAGACCAGAAGTAAGCTGCCTTGTGGGTGTGACTACCAGAGTGAACACATTTGAAATACACGTGTACACTCAATATTCATAACTTTCGATATAAAAATGATGCATGCCTATAAATAGGATAATCATATTCAGCAACCCATAACTTTTTCACAGACACCTTACATGACATACTTTGCACAAGTTTTGTTGCAGTTGTATAACTGGTAGCCACAATGCTCTACATGGTCAGATTTTGATCATATAATGTCACAGATGCGTCCACCATGCCTTCTTCCCCAGCATGGAGCAACTAGGGTCCAACAGCACCTCACCGGTGTTCCTTTTAACTCATGATCACTGTCGACTCCTGGAGTTTTTTTCAATCAAATTAATCTCTCTTGCCTACTTTCCTCCCTACAATGGAGGAAAGGTCGGATCCTTTCCTGCGGAGTCACTCTCCTGGTGTTACCATCAAATGAGTCCTTTGGCTCCTCGGACTCCAAAGAATCTCATTGTGGTGTCACCATGCAAGCAGCTGGAATTGCCCAGATGATGGGGCTTGGACAATGCTCTGGACGGGGCCAGCAGTAGATGCTCCAGAGTCCTTGACACAAGAGACCCTAGGATACCAGAGTCAAGGCCAGAGCTTCCTGTGTGGAGCTCAGCTGTCAGCCAAGGTACAAAAAGTGATCTGGCGGCAATGCCTCAAAGCTGCTATTGTAGGCTTCGTGCAGCTTTGCCAAGGACCGGGAGTGTTCGGGTTAGGCTCCAAGCATAGACTGATACCTGTAATCATCACCCCCTCTGCTTTGAGCATGTCGACACAAGAAGGGACTATCTGGGGCAGAGGTGCTTTGACTGGCATGTGTTGGGAAGATACTGGTGCTTTCTCAGCTTCTCCTCTGGCTGAGCCAGAACGTGGCACCACCAGCTTCATGCACTGAATCCACAAGTCTGTTGAGGAACCAGTGCTTGATGAAGCCCTCAGCTTTGCTAGCGATGATGCAGGGCAGGTAGGAGACAATATCATCTTGTTGGGCTACTGCGGTAGGGGGAGTGTAGGTTTATATTCAATTAGGTGTCCCCGGCAATGAGTCGTGGTGCTCAGCTGTCTGTTAGTTTTGAGGGTTTGCATTCCAGGCTGGCCTCACTGTTGTTCCACTGGAGGAATTGTAGCCTGGCTTCCTGTATATCACAAGCCACAAGCACCACTCAGGACCTGCACACTGAACCCAACAACCAGAATTAGAGCAAAATATTACAGCCCACAGGAAACAAACCTAATCAGTGCATTAGCACCCCTTCCCCTTTCCCTAATGATTGAATCGTTACAAATGCTGCAGTTCTACCCAACGCCAAGCCATAGCAACCGTGGAAGCTCCTGGCTGTACTCTTGAAATTTTGGAAATCAAATAAAGGTAGGGGAATGTTTATTCCATAAAAACAGTACCTCTGGCAGGGATCTCTTTCACCTCCTACTGACTTCTTCCATAAATATGTCATCCCTCAACACCTTTTTGTCAGCAAAATCTTTGTCAATAGAGTTTGAACTTTGAACTTGAGATGCTCCATAGTCTAAGGGAAACCTGTTCAGCCAGAAATACCATGGACGAAGTTGTTCTTTTTGAGCCAGGATTTTCCCTCCCTTCCCACCTCTGTGTTCTAGATTTTTTTAGTAGTATTGATAATTTTGCGTTGTATTTTTGGGTACTTAGCCTGAGATGCCTTAAAGGGCCAGATTTTCAAAAAAAGTGGCACATCCAAGCTATGAGAATCAGGGTCCAGTAAAAGGCCCTGTTGAAAATCCCAGACAACTGTTCTGCTGGAGACTGTATCTAATGCCAATAAAAGGACCTGTAATATGTATCTAAACAACCAAGAAAGCTGAAGCAAATTAAGGTGCACTCAGGATATACGGCTGAGTTTAAGTAAATAAATAAGGTCTCTCTGTTAAATTCTTTTCTATGGATCTTTTACTGCGGAGCTTCTGTTCACTGACTGCAGGAAACTTAGAAGCGATGACCCTTTAAAATACACAGCAGTGCCCCGTCATACAGGCAGGGTTTTGTTGATGTCAAACTTAACCACAGATTAAAAAAATCAATAGGAACGGCACAGTTATGACGGGCGGTCCCATCTAGAGCCCGCTGAAAAACTCCCAGTGTTTTCAGTGGACTTTGGCTCATGCCCTGTATTCTCAGGGATGGTTCTGTCAAGGGGGAACCCGAGACGCTGTTCAAGTCAGAACAAAATGAAAGGAGAACAAAAGACATTTCTCAGTGGCCCAGTTCTATGCACAATTGAACTGCATGGGCCCAGATTCTCAACTTGTCTATGTTGGCAGAGCTCCACTGAAGTCAACTATATGGAACCGTAGGACTGGAAAGTATATCAAGAGGTCATCTACTCCAATCCCTGCACTCATGGCAGGACTCAGTATTATCTAGACCAGGGGTCGGCAACGTTTGGCACATGGCTCACCAAGGTAAGCACCCTGGCAGGCCGGGACAGTTTATTTACCTGCTGACATGGCATATTCAGCCGATCGTGGCCCCCACTATCTGCGGTTCGCCGTCCCAGGCCAATGGGGGCGGCGGGAAGCGGTGCAGGCGAGGGATGTGCTGGCCGCGGCTTCCCGCCACCCCCATTGGCCCAGGACGGCGAACCGAGGTCTGCCCCATCTTAACCCTAGTCCCCTGGCTAGTCTCTCTCACTCATTTTTTCTCTTCGGGGCCCCAATGTTCTCTGACTTTTCTCTCTTTCCTCCTCCTGCTCCAAAATGCCGCCCCAGATTGTCCCACCACGGAAGCACTCCAACAAGGTAGCTGAGGAAAGGACTCAGTTGTCCATCAAAACATCCCTCCTCCCTAAATCTCAGTCAGTCTTGTTCCAGAGATATGAAGCAAACGCAGTGGCTGTGCTATTTGGCAAGAAGCGAGGGGTTGTGATTCAAATGAAAGAGTGTTACTGGAATGAGAAAAGGGGCAGCTTCTCTCCTAGCTACCAAAGATGAACGTTGTCAGCTGCCAAAGTCTGCATTGTCCATAGGCTTCCACAAAGATCTGTCTAGGATATGGGCTCCTCCATTCACTGAAGGCACAGGGAGAGCTTTTCCAATGATACTGTTTGCTTTTGATCAAAGGTTGTCTCATAACAAGAACCAAGGGCTGGAAGTTAATGCCAGGCCAAAACGAATTGGAAATAAGGCACATTTTTAACAGCGAGGGTGATTCACCACGGGAACAAACTGCCAAGGGACATGATAGATTCTCCATAGTCTCAAAATCAAGACTAGATGCCTTTCTGGAAGATATACTTTAGCCAAATACAAGTTATGGGGTTCAATCCAGGGGTATTTGGGTGAAATTCCATGGCCTGTTATATACAGGGAGTCAGACTAGATGATCTAATGCTCCTTTCTGGCTTTATAATCTATGAATCAATGAATTTTTCAGGATGTGTATTTCTTCCCACAGTGATCCAATACTGCAGCCTTTACTTTTAGATCCTAGGACTTCATTCCTGCAGCTGGTCAAAAAAAAAAAAAAATGCAGGATTTTTGTTGAAATTTGACCGCTGGTTGGAAAAGAGCAAATTTTTTTGGCCAAACCCTCCCCAGCCACCCTCCAAAAAATCATCAGAAGTCCAAAAACTTTCAACCAGTTCTACTCCCTGCTTGGGCCAGATTCTTTGTCATCTGGCTCTGAGGCTGGGGAAAGTATCGCTGAAAAGGAGGGCAGAAAATAATGTACCCTACGATGCTTCGTTAATGTAAATGTAGCAACTGAGATCAACACCTCAGGGTGCGTTACGCTGTACATACATTGTCCCTGCCCTGAAGGGGTTAATCTAAATTGACAAGCCAGAGAGATAGTGGAAACAAAGGCACTGAAAGGAAATTGAAATACCCTCTCCATCCTAGCTGCTTTCCCTTCAGTTCAGCCACAAGCAACGTGAGTGATGCAGTGAATGGAGACTTTATCATTATTTGTATTATAGTAGCACCGAGAGGCCTCAGCAAAGGACATTGGGGGCAGGAAGTTTCCCAGTCACTAAGAATTTACTAACTAAATAGATAAGGCAGATGAGGAAACAGAGGGGAAGTAACTTGCCCAAGTCACACAGCAGATCAGTGGCAGAGCCAGGACTCAGATCCGGTCAAGTTTTCAAACCCCAAACTCAGTGCCCTATCCACTAGATCATACTGCCACTTTACTGTGCCAGATTTTCAACTGATGGGGCAACTGGCCGAGTCAAGTACTCGCTGTGAGTAGGAGTGACAGAACTGGTCTGTCAATGAACAGGAATTCCAAATAATGTTTAGCTTCACTCTATTCATTTTCCATGGTGTATTCTAGCCACTCAGATGAAACTCTAAGGCTGAGTTGGCAACCTATGGCACAGGTGCCGAAGGTGGCACGTGAGCTGATTTTCAGTGGCACTCACAGTGCCCACATCCTGGCCACTGGTTCGGGGGGGCTCTGCATTTTATTTGATTTTAAATGAAGCTTCTTAAACATTTTAAAAACCTTATTTACTTTACATACAACAATAGTTTAGTTATATATTATAGACTTATAGAAAGACACCTTCTAAGAACGTTAAAATGTATTACTGGCACGTGAAATCTTAAATTAGAGTGAATGAATGAAGACTCGGCCCACCATTTCTGAAAGGTTGCCGATCCCTGCTCTAAGGTGAACCCCAAGTACTCCCTGTGGTATAATTTTGCCAACAGGGCCAATCGTCACACATGCCACCTAAGAGGCAGTCGACTATCCCCTTCAGCCCCTGAGCTTCAGAGATGATGTAGCACTACTACGCGCCCTCACAACAGTTTGCTCCATGTCAGTCAGCTAACTGCAAGCAGGAGAACAACACTGCCTCAGCCACTGAATGGAGATGGCAACACAGATGAGCAAGATAAGGGAGGAAGGAGAGTTGGTCAGGAAATGACTTTTTTTCCCCCACTAAGAATGTCTCCAAAATTGAGTTTTTGTCCAAAGTTTTTCTTTAAAATGTGATGGGTTTTCTCTGGAAAGCTGAAAAATTAGTGAGGTGGGTGGGCAACCGAAACCTGCAATTTTTCAGCTTAAAATTTGAAAATGTATGAACTTTTTTAAAAAATTGTTTGCCAAAAATATTGCTTAGTGAAAACCCAAACACTTTTGACAAAAATGGATATTTTTAGGAAAAATGCCAATTTAATTGAAAAAGCCATTTTTTATTTTAAAAAACCCCACCCTCCTTGGTGGCAATATTTTGACCACCTCTATGAACAAGCTGTTTTCCTCACACACATTTTAGGAGCAGGTAGTGGCATGTCAAGCAGTTTATAAGAAATCAACCCAAACCTTGCCTGAACTTTGAAAAGATTTTTTGCTGATATGTTTATACAGTTCTGCGCTCCTGGGGTTTGCTTAGAAGTTCAAGGATTGAAATGTCATAAGAAGTTGCTTGCTGCATTTTAACTGAAGTAACTAAACAATAAGACTGATGTATTCTCTTTGTCAAGAGAATTCATGTAGTCTTCATAGCACTACCCATTTGTCTAATTCTTTATTTTTTCCTGTACTACCTACAGCTCCCTCTAGTGTCACAAAGAATACGTACTCCGTCAGGATTTATTGAACGAGAATTATCTATGGCTTACTTTAAGCTCTCCTGCTTCCAGCCCAGCCAAAATTAAGAAAAGTTGGGAATCACACAAGCCTCGCTAATCTTGTAGGATTTTCAGATTGATTTCTGGAACGCAGAGGTTTGGATTAGGATTCAAATGGAGAAGAGGAGTCGTGCCCTCCAAATTCAGAAGGTCCACTCTCTGGACTTTTCAATAGAGTAATACTCATGTCTTCCACCCACAGGACAGCAGATAAGTTAGCCCTTGGCATAGGCTTTATAAAATAGTCAACTCCATTTACCTTATTCTGTATATACTCATTGCAATGATCTTTTGGTGATAACTAAAACACAGTATTAAAGACTAAGAAACTATAAGTATTCTTATTTGTACTGGAGTAGCACACAGGAGTCCTAATCATGGACTGGAACTCCTATTGTGCCAGGCGCTGTACAAACACATCTTAAAAAGGTGGTCCCGAGGAGCTTGCAATCTGAGTATAAGACAAGAGACCACAAAATTCTCAGGTCGCATACCTTACATTACACCCAGAGACACACCTGTAAGATGCATTAAATATTTGTTCCAGATCATTTGATTAGTACTTTGCAGATGAAATTAAAGAAAATGAGACAGATCCTCACGTGGTGTCCATCAGAGTAACTCTACGGAAATCAATGGAGCTCTGCCGAGTCACAGCGTAGCTTTATATTACCACCGTGCCATGAGAACGTCGGCTCTCACTTTCAGGTGACATTGTAAGAAGCGGGCAGCAGTATCTCTCATAAATGTAAACAAAGCTGTTTGTCTGAGCGACTGGCTGAACAAGGAGTAGGACTGAGTGGACTAGCCTGTGGCTAGGGAACTCACCTAAAAGGTAGCAAATTCCTTCTCCCCCTCATGTGGAGAAGGGACTTGAACCAGGGTGTCCCACATCCCAGGGGAGTATGCTAACCACTGGGCTAAAAGTTATAAGGGACGTCATCCTCAGCTGTTTTGGGTGAATTCGCCTGAGAGATCTGATCCCATCTCACGGGATCCTAGAGCCCGGGCTCCAGCCTGACCCTGAACATCTACACAGCACCTAAGCAGCTCCTTAGACTTAGTCAACTGGCCCAGGCCAGCCCTGGGTTTTTTACGGCAGTGTAGATGTAACGTCTATGCTGGAAAAAACAAACAAACTGCAGTCGTGAGTCTCCGAGTGCAGGTCAACTCCACTCAGGCTTGTGGTTCATGCTACAGGGCTAAACATCGCCGTGTAGGCCTTCCCGCTTGTGCTCTGCAGCCCAGCTAGGTTCTCAGATTTGACCCGGGCTCTGAGACTTGCTGCCATGTTTTTGTTTGGTTTGGGTTTGGGGTTTTTTTGCAGTGTAGATGCACCCTGATTCCTGTTCTGACCCAGATCTCCAACTCCTAGCGACTGATGCCTGCTCCAACCACTAGGCCTGATGATCAATGTCCCAATCTCTCTCTCTCTCTCTCTCTCTCTCTCTCTCACACACACACACACAGCCTCTGCCAAAACAAAAGCTCACGGTGTACCCATTATAGCCGGGATTTTAAAACAGTTGAAAATAAAGCGCATCTGATGGGATTTTTTTTTAAAGCACTTAGTATTTCCCTATCTCTGCTCCCACGAGAGTCAAGGAGAGTTTTACCGTTAACTTCACGGAGCGCAAGCTTAGGCCAGGGCTGAGTGCATTTGAAGATATCATCCATAGAGCACGTAATACTTGTAAACAGGGCTTAATTTGTAATGAAAGAGATGCCAGGGCTCAAGCAATTATTTTACTTCCATGACTGACTCAGCAAGCCCAGAGGTGCCAGGACTATGAACTGCCAAGCCCAGAGGCTGGGGCTATGAACTGCCATGCCTTGCCCTGGCAAGCTCTGGCACAAATTAAGTACCATCCTAAGAAGAAAGTAAAACCCTCTTCCCCTTTATCAACAGACCAGCTACGTTCCCATGTGAAAGCCCCAATCCTGCAACTGGATCTGAGTGGAAGAAGCCTGGAGGTATCCTAGTGATTTCAATTTGCCTCTAGATGGGTGCCTGGGTCAGCCTACTCAGATCCAATGACGGGATGGGGCCCTGGTGATCTGTAAGTAATGCTCTGCATCAACGCTACACAGAAGCTGTTTTGAAAAGGAAGCCCCAGCTCCTCTAAGTGGCTTGTTGCTGCGTGTTTGGTAGAGACAGGAGATTGTTTGTTTTGGCTGACACAAAAATGCTGATGAGAGCAGAATGTGAACACGCCAGGCGTCAAGTTTAATGCCAAATGTTTTGAGAGCGGCATAGTGCTGAGCTGGAAAAAGCTGTAAACCCGCTAATCAGAACTATTAAAACTTCACAGGTGCTAGAATTTGTTGTGAAAAAACTTAATCTTTCAGAAAATCATCAAGCATAAAAGTGACCTGCAAAGATGCTAACTCCCGGCTGAGATTGTAAAGTCTGGCTAGCGGACTTAGCCAAAGGGGTTGTTGAAAATTTTAGCCGAAGTCGACACTTCAAATGCTACAAATGCAGCGTTTCAGTGCTGCAGTGGGAAGAGTTCTCCCATCACTGTAGTTAATCCACATCCCCTAGAGAACATAAGAACGGCCCTACTGGGTCAGACCAAAGGTCCATCTAGCCCAGTATCCTGTCTTCCGACAGTGGCCAGTGCTAGGTGCCCCAGAGAGAATGAACAGAACAGGGAATCATTAGGTGATCCATCCCCTGTCTCCCATTCCCAGCTTCTGGCAAATAGAGGCGAGGGACACCATCCCTGACCATCCTGGCTAATAGCCATTGATGGACCTATCCTCCATGAAGTTATCTAGTTCTTTTTTTTAACCCTGTTATAATCTTGGCCTTCACAACATCCTCTGGCAAGGAGTTCCACAGGTTGACTGTGCATTGTGTGAAAAAATACTTCCTTTTGTTTTAAACCTGCTCCTTATTCATTTAATTGGTGCTCCCTAGCTCTTGTGTTATGAGAAGGAGTGAATGGCTAGCCAACTACAAAAACAGTTTCTCCTCCCTTGGTGTTCAACTGCTAGAAGAGGGCCTCATCTTCCCTCATTGAACTAACCTCGTTATCTCTAGACTGATTCTTGCCTGCATATTTATACCTGCCTCTGGAAATTTCCACTACATGCATCTGAAGAAGTGAGTATTCACCCATGAAAGCTTATGCTCCAATACATCTGTTAGTCTATAAGGTGCCACAGGACTCTTTGTCGCTTTTTACAGATCCAGACTAACACGACTACCCCTCTGATACTTGGGAAGGAGTAAATAACACTTCCTTATTTACTTTCTCCACACCAGTCATGATTTTATAGCCTCTATCATATCCCCCCTTAATCATCTCTTTTCCAAGCTGAAAAGTCCCAGTTTTACTAATCTCTCCTCATATGGCAGCCGTTCCAAACCCCTAATTATTTCTGTTGCCCTTTTCTATACCTTTTCCATTCCAATATATCTTTTTTGAGATGGGATGCCCAGATCTGCATGCAGTATTCAAGTCGTGGGTGAACCATAGATTTATATAGAGGCAATATGATATTTTCTGTCTTATCTATACCAAACAAAGGATCAGATTGTGACCTTGTGTAAAAAGGTGTCACTTTTCAAAGACAATGGCGCGGGATCTTTTTGCATTAGGTTGGAATCTGACCCAGTGTTTCTAAGGTCTGGTCTATACTACCCGCCTGAATCGGCGGGTAGAAATCGACCTCTCGGGGATCGATTTATCGTGTCCCGTCGGGACGCGACAATCGATCCCCGAATCGGCGCTCTAACTCCACCAGCGGAGGTGGTAGTAAGCGCCGCCGACAAAAAGCGGCAGAAGTCGATTTTGCCGCCGTCCTCACAATGGGGTAAGTCAGCTGCAATACGTCGAATTCAGCTACGGTATTCACGTAGCTGAATTTGCGTATCTTAAATCGACTCCCCGCTGTAGTGTAGATGTACCCTCAGGCTTGATCTGCACTTAACTTATACCGGCATTGCTACGTCAGTCAAGGATGTGGGGGGAAAAACACATCTCTTAGCTACATAGTTCTGCCAGGAAAACCCAGTGTGGACACAGCAATGATTACAGAAGAGAGCATCTGTCAGCATAGCTAATGGTGTTCCTGCACCAGCGGCAGAACTTCTTCTGTCTGCCTACACTCCGTCTACACTAGGAGGCTATGCTATAGATGTGCTAGCATAGGCTTTGCAGTGTAGATGTAGCCTAAGTAATTCCCCGGTCTGTGGGTGAAGAAAGGCTGGTGGAATACTGGAGTAGTGATGAAATCAATCCTCTAAACACTCGCTCCACTGAGTCAAGGTCAACATAAGATGGGTTTGGCTCTTTCCTGCACATTTTTCAGCACTCAACAGCCTCTAGTGCATGCTACGGTCTAGAAGCGAGAGCATTCAGAAAGGTATTTCGCCAGTTACGTGAAGGTGGGAGCTCAACAAGTTGGACAAGTCAGACCCTGTAGCTGTTTTAAAAACACATTATCAAAGCTGAAATGCTCAGCTCTTGATAGATGATTGTGCAGTAAACATAATGTGATACTCATGGACAGCTTCCAACATGGCAAATACCTAATATGACCTAGTAATTGTGCTAAGTGAATTTATTTAGGATTAAATATAAGGCCAGCTCCCCATGGTAGCAAGAGCACATAGCGCCTCCTGGCTGGGGAAACCAGCAGCAGGTTCGGCGGAATGCTCCGAGAACGGTTGACCCAATACACAAGAAGGGAGGAAAATACCCACACTAGATTCACAACTGTTTAGTGAGGACCCATTCTTGGGGAAGGGAACGCATGGACATGAGACTGCAAACCCTTCAGGGCAGGGACTGTCTCTAACTGTGTGTATGCATAGGAACAGGGGTGCAACTGGAATTGACCTAAGCAGGGGGCCCTGGGAGAGTCCGGTCCTGGGGTGGAGAAGACAATGGGGTGCAGAGTGGGCACCGCTTGGCTTGGGACATGGCTTGCAGAGGGCAGAGCCAGCCACAGGGCAGGCTTGCAGGACTGCAGCCTAGAAAGGAAGTACTGGGATAAGCCAAGCCTGGGCACCTGGTGCCAGGGTAGGGCCTAGCCAGGAGAGTGCAGGGAGAGGTACATGCAGCCCTGTGGGCCCCCAGTACCCCCATTCCTTGTGGGAAGCCCAGGCATCTGGGCTGCAGTCCACCGGCCTGGTGATCCACAACCCAGGACAGAGGGCTTGAGGAAGTGTTGGGCCCCCCAGCTCAGCCCCCAGCGCTGGGACTCTGGGAGCGGGGAGGTTCTTCTCCTGGGTGGGTATGTGGGCACCATAGGCATTGCCTTCTATGTGGATGGGGGCATTGGCGGGGGTGTTCCCAGCTGCAGGGCTGCCCCATACTGCTGTCCTGGGCATGGGCTGGATGGAAGGTTGCAGCTGCTGGGTCTGCGCTCAACCAGCCAATAATAATTAATAAATGCACAGCCCAGTGCACGTCCCAGCCTTTCTGTGAGGTTTTCTTTCTGCAACAGAATCCCAGAAATCCCACCTTGCGTGCTGTGAACATGAATGAGCTTTTCTGAAGTGCTCGGCATTGGCCTAACTCTGCTTCCATTGACTTTCCCCCCGACTCCTTCATTGGGAGCAGAGCGAGGCCAATGCTATGGCCTTCTGAATATCTCACCCTAATGGTACAGTACATAGACAAGGTGGTGGCTAGCCTAATTCCAGTACTGCTCCACTTCAAGAGGTGCACTTCATCGGAGTTTTTATTTGCAATACCACTGAAGCCACTCCGGGGGAAAAAAAACGGTATTTGCCACACTTTGCTTAGCCAAGGTGTCGGTCAAAATCTTGTTATCATCTTTGCAAAAATCAAAACAAAATCTAAGTTTCTTCTGAACATGTCTAGTCCCTGCAGTTCTAGTTCTATAAACACATCACAATCACGGCAGTCAGACACGCTCTCACATGGAATGCAAGCAGGAGCCCAGTTAGACACACAAATATTCAATACCAAGCAAAAATGCATTCGTCTGTTTAAGGATGTGGATAAAAACAGACAAAAGCAGGTGAGTTTTCCTTTCTGGAGATCTCGATCTCTGCTTAGGTTACTCTGACGCTGGCAAACCAGGTGCCAGCTCATGCCAAGAGACCCATGCCCCACTTGGATCCTGACAAACACATAGTTGGAATCAGTCTGGTTCACCGGTGTGTTGGAATTTGTAAAATAGGTATAAAACTGTGCTTAGCAGTGCTTAATTTGTGCCAGGGCTTGCCAGGCTCTGAGCCCTGGCAACTCTAGGCTTGGCAGTTCATAGCCCCGGACCTCTGGGGTTGCCAAGTCAGTTATGAAAGTAAAACAATGAGGACTTAGTGTGAATGAGAATCAGACCTTTAGTGTACCTTTTAAGGGTAACTAACCATTGGAACAATTTACCAAGAGTCATGGTGGACTCTCCATCACGGACAATTTTAAAATCAAGATGAGATGTTCTTCTGAAAGATCTGCTCTTGGAATTATTCTGAGGCAGTGCGCTGGCCTGTGCTATCCAGGGGTCACGCTAGATGATCCCGGAGGTCCCTTCCTTCTGGCCTTGGAATCTATGAATTTGACAGGCCTGGAAAGAAGGCCTCAAAAGCAAGGAGCCCCGTTCAGTCAGGGGCAACACTGGGTGGAGGACAGGCCTTGAAGCCCCAGAGCCTGGCTGAGGACAGAGCCTGCTTATATGACTACAAGTTGTCTGAGCCCCTGAGAGGGAGGTGGGCCGGATGGTAAATGATCACCCCAAGATGCTTTCCGGTAGCTTGCCTGGGCCAGTGAGCTAGACGGCGGCTTTTCAGAGGCTCCCCAAAAGAAGGGAGGCCCTTCAGATGTTTGTTGTTTCTTCTCTGGAACCCCAGAAGGGGTAAGTGCCAGTGGGACCCAGCTTCCATCAGCAGGCCGGTACTGCTGACCACCTGGACCTGGCTGATGAGAGACGGGGTGAGCATAGGACCCCATCATACCCCCAGGGGGTGCCCGGGAGGGGCTAAGCACACGACACACAGCAGAGTGCTACTCCCTCGAGCAGTCCCCCGGGAGCTCCTTTTTTCACATCTTTCCTCGCACTTGCTCCGCCCTACAGCCCTGATCTCTTGTCCACACTCTCCTCTGTGCCCTCACTCCTCTCTTGAGTCCTGAGCGTAACATGGGCCCCACCCGCCTATTCAAAACCCATCTCGTGTGTCTGCCAGGCTTGATTTGCACAGTGTGACTGGAGGCTGTGAGTGCAGCATCTACTGATGGGCAGGCCTCCAAAGGTTTGCCAGTACGGCTCACCACCCAAGAGCCAATCAGCTTTATCTTGCCCCGTCTCATACCATCTCATTAACCCTCCTGTTGGTTGCTTTTTTTGCTACCCCTTTGCCTTCCATGCACTCAGTGTCCAAGTTCCTCCCACTCAGAGTGGCTTATGGTGACTGACCCAGGCGTAATGGCCACCACCATATCACTTCTGAGGGTGGCCCATTACGTGACATCAATTCCCTGAGGAGCTCAAGAAATTGCAGTGGAATTTGCCTCCCAGGGCTGAGAATAAAGTAGCTGAACACAAGCAGAAAACGGGTGGGAGCCCTGCCCTGAAACCCACCCCTATCCACACCCAGGAAAAGATATTCCTGATTTCCTGAAGGCCAGAGCTATTTCTGGGGTGCTGCTGCTTGACGTTGCCATTTACCAATTAGTCTGTACAGCGCCTAGCGCAGTGGGGCCCTGGCCCATGACTACGGTTCCTAGGTGCTATGACAATACTCCTTCTACTAATAATAGTTCTAACCTACACATGTTCCTTAGCCAACATTTTTGCTTGTTCAATAGAAACTTCAGGGAAGAGCAATGCAATTGTTGGGGTTCCTTTGTAACAATCAGGGCTAGGGTCCATTAGCGTAGTAGGCCTTTTTCTTCTTCTTGTCTGAAGAGTCTGACGCAGCAATTTTCCCAGACGCAGACGATAGGGCGAGGCCTCAAACAACAGCTGTGTTGTGTGCGTGGCTAGTTCAGAGCAAGGGGGAAGCTACAACGTGTGATGCCCAAATGAACTTTGACTCATCCGTGGACTAGCTGGCCTACAGAGGAGGACCAAGAGCTCAAGGCAGCTGCGGTCACTCTCCAGAGAGAATCAGGAGGATAACAGGAAATAACTAGGATAGAAGCAGAGGAGACTGTTCTCTTTTGTTTTTTTTTTGCTGGGGAAAGAATGTGAAGAACCCACCTGGGCACGGTTGGTCACATAGAACCATGTTCACTAACTCCCACCAACAGGCAATGTCTAACTACACACACTGATTTCTGGGGGCTTCTAAAGCAACAAACACATTCAAAAGCTATTTAAAGGGATACCAGCCGATTCCTACCCATTATAGAGATCATCACAGGGCCTGATCCAGTGTCCATTAAAGTCAATGGAAAGGCTCTCATTGGCTTTGGGCACTGGTTGGGATGTGCCGTCAGGCCACACAGGGGGCGCTTCATGTGGAGGATATTAGCTAGCGAAGGGAGAGTCTGGGGAGGCAATGAAAACCAGCTGGCGTTGGGGGGGGGGGAGCAGGCCGTGTGTAACGCAATAGGAAATGTCGGAAAGAACCGGGAGATTATACAGCTGGTGAAAAGAAAAGCTGGGGTTTCAAGATGATAAATGTGAATGAGACTCCCAGCGATTTGAATAAGAATTTGTCTTCCTTACTGCTAATCTTCTTGGCTCAGCCGTGATTATTTAATGGCTTGCTACCCAGACACGCAGCCAGCCATACGCAAAAGTACGTAATGAATGAGGGGCTGAGTGAAGAAGAATCGATTACCTTGGCCGCGAAGGCTCATAGCATAGCAATTTACCTGGTGTGGCGAACGTGTCCGTCCGGTACCGCAGGGTCAGAGAAAGCAGACCTTCCCTCTCATGCAAACTGCCATAAAAATGGAAATGGAATCCACGGTACTGAGAGATATGTGAGGGCCTCTGCTTAGGGTGACCAGATGTCCCTATTTTATAGGGACAATCCTGATATTTGGGCTTTTTTCTTTTACCTATTACCTGTTGGGCCTATTACCCCTCCCCGTCCTGATTTTTCATACTTGTTGTCTGGTCACCCTACCTCTGCTGTGTGATGCAACAGAATGGGCATGCAGACAGTGCGGGGTTGTATTTAGTGGCATTACGTATGTCGTCTTTCCTGGCGGGAGCATGGCAATCCGTTTCAAATTTTGAAACTTCATCCCCATTTCAGGTGTTTTTTTAAAGTAAAACATTTTTGTCAACACTCTCCCCCCTTTTTTGGACCAACTATAGAGCTGGACAACAATTTTTAAATTAAAAAATTTCAGTTGAATTTTAAATTGGGGGAGGGAAAGGGAAACAAATGTGGGGGGATCCATAAGGTTAGCGGCTCAATTTAAATGTATACCCCAAATTAAAAAACATAGTAAGAAAAGCAAAAAAGAGCCACCGTGGCTAAACAACAAAGTGAAAGAAGCAGTGAGAGGCAAAAAGGCATCCTTTAAAAAGTGGAAGTTAAATCCTACTGAGGAGAATAGGAAGGAGCATAAACACTGGCAAATGAAGTATAAAACTATAATTAGGGAGACCAAAAAATAATGTGAAGAACAGCTAGCCAAAGACTCAAAAAGTAATAGCAAAAAAATGTTTAAGTACATCAGAAGCAGGAAGCTAAACAACCAGTGGGGCCACTGGATGATCGAGATGCTAAAGGAGCACTCAAGGATGATAAGGACATTGTGGAGAAACTAAATGAATTCTTTGCTTTGGTCTTCACGTCTGAGGATGTGAGGGAGATTCCCAAACCTGAACCATTCTTTTTAGGTGACAAATCTGAGGAACTGTCCCAGATTGAGGTGTTATTAGAGGAGGTTTTGGAACAAATTGGTAAATTAAACAGTAAAAAGTTGCCTGGACCAGAGGATATTCACCCAAGAGTTCTGAAGGAACTCAAATGGGAAATTGCAGAACTACTAACTGTGGTATAGAACTACCATTTAAATCAGCTTCGGTACCAGATGACTGGAGGATAGCTATTGTGATGCCAATTTTTAAAAAAGGCTCCAGAGGTGATCCTAGCAATTGCAAGCCAGTAAGCCTAACTTCAGTACCGGGCAAACTGCTTGAAACTATAGTAAAGAACAAATTGTCAGACACATAGATGAACATGATTTGCTGGGGAAGAGTCAACATGGTTTTAGTAAAGGGAAATCATGCCTCACCAATCTACTAAAATTCTTTGAGGGGGTCAACAAGCAAGTGGACAAGGGGGATCCAGTGAATATAGCGTACTTAGATTTTCAGAAAGCCTCTGACAAGGTCCCTCAGCAAAAGCTCTTAAGCAAAGTAAGCAGTCATGGGATAAGAGGGAAGGTTCTCTCATGGATTGGTAACTGGTTAAAAGAATGGAAACAAAGCGTAGGAATAAATGGTCAGTTTTCAGAATGGAGAGAGGTAAATAGTGGTGGCCCCCAGGGGTCTGTAGTGGGTCCAGTGCTGTTCAACATATTCATAAATGATCTGGAAAAACAGTTTTCAAGTACATAAAAGGTTGTTACATGGAGGAGGGAGAAGAATTGTTCTTCTTAACCTCTGAGGCTAGGACAAGAAGCAATGGGCTTAAATTGCAGCAAGGAAGGTTTAGGTTGGACATTAGGAAAACTTCCTAACTGTCAGGGTGGTTAAGCACTGGAATAAATTTGCTTAGGGAGGTTGTCTAACCTGCTCTTAAAAATCCGCAATGATGGAGATTCCACAAACACCTGTCAGGGATGGTCTAGATAATACTTAGTCCTGCCTTGAGTGCAGGGGACTGGACTAGATGACCTCTGGAGGTCCCTTCCAGTCCAGTCTATGAGTCTATGAAGATAGTTAAATCCAAACCAGAATGCGAAGAGTTACAAAGGGATCTCACAAAACTGGGTGACTGGGCAACAAAATGGCAGATGAAATTCAATGCTGATAAATGCAAAGTAATGCACATTGGAAAAGATAATCCCAATAGATATAAAATGATGGGGTCTAAATTAGCTGTTACCACTCAAGAAAGAGATTTTGGCATCATTGTGGATAGTTCTCTGAAAACATCAACTCAGCGTGCAGCAGGAGTCAAAAAAGTTAACAGAATATTGGGAATCATTAGGAAAGGGATAGATAATAAGACAGAAAATATCATATTGCCTCTATATAAATCCATGGTACGCCCACATCTTGAATACTGCGTGCAGATGTGGTCGCCCATCTCAAAAAATATATATTGGAATTGGAAAAGATTCAGAAAAGGGCAACAGAAATGATTAGGGTATGGAACAGCTTCCATATGAGGAGAGATTAATAAGACTGGGACTTTTCAGCTTGGAAAAGAGTCGACTAAGAGGGGATCTGATAGAGGTCTATAAAATCGTGACTGGTGTGGAGAAAGTAAATAAGGAAGTGTTATTTACTCTTTCTCATAACACAAGAACTAGGGGTCACCAAATGAAATTAATAGGCAGCGGGTTTAAAACAAACAAAAGGAAGTATTTCTTCACACAACGCACAGTCAACCCGTGGAACTCTTTGCCAGAGGATGTTGTGAAGGCCAAGACTATAACAGGGTTCAAAAAAGAACTAGATTAGTTCATGGAGGACAGGTCCATCAATGGCTATTAGCCAGGATGGGCAGGAATGGTGTCCCTAGTCTCTGTTTGCCAAAAGCTGGGAATGGGCGACAGGGGATGGATCACTTGATGATTCCCTGTTCTGTTCATTCCCTCTGGGGCACCTGTCACTGGCCACTGTCAGAAGACAGGATACTGGGCTAGATGGACCTTTGGTCTGACTCAGCATGACTGTTCTTATAGCTGTGGTGTGGCCTCATCTGGAGTACTATGTCCAGTTTTGGGTGCCATGCTTTAGGAAAGAGATGGACAAATTGGAGAGAGTCCAGAGGAGATCAACAAAAGTGATAAAAGGTTTAGAAAACCTGACCTATGAGGAAAGTTTTTTAAAAAGTGGGCATGTACAGTCTTGAGAAGAGAAGACCTGATAACAGTCTTCAAATATGTCACAGGCTGCTATAAAGAGGACAATTGTTCTCCATGTTCACTGCAGGTAGGACAAAAAGCAATGGGCTTAATCTGGAGCAAGGGGGATTTAGGTTAGATATGAGGGAAAACATTCTAATGGTAAGGGTGGTTAAGCACTGGAATAGGCTTCCAAGTGAGGTTGTGGAATTCCTCTCCATGGAGGTTTTAAGAACAGGTTGGACAAACACCTGTCAGGGATGGTCTAAGTTTACTTGGTTCTGCCTCAGCCCAGGGGGCTGGACTTTGATCACTTCTCAAGGTCCCTTCCAGCCCGACATTTCTATGATTCTAGCTCAGTGTCCTGATAATAACACTGTTGGAGTTTGTGTATCTCTCCTCCTTTCTCTAATCTTTTTAATATGTCGGGTAGGGCTTGCTTTTTTAATTCGAGTAACACAACATCTGTAGGGCCAAGTTGTCAGCCGGGCCTTCAGTGGGCCTCTGTATTTGTGCCTGCAGTTTATTGTAAATGCAATGAAGGTTACCTAGAAGTTTAGGTATCTGATTTGTGGGTACAGTTGTGTATTTAGATGTCTAAGTGATGTTAATTTTGTCTGTATTTAATTGCAGCTTCAGTTTTATACTTGCAATTATCCCCACCTATGGTTTGTGGGAGTTGAAGCAGAGGCCAGCAAAATCAGGCCAATAATGCAGACTACAAGAACATGCTGTCATCTTGAATCAGGCTACATATTGTTGTCTGTGCATTACCGTGGGCTACCTATAGCTGGTTGGTTGCTTCAAGTGAGCAATGCAAATATCCAAACATGCTGCATTCAAGAGCGACTCACAATGCCAGGGCTTTTCTGGGTGGCATTGCTGACTGCAAGACTCAGGGATGCTGCCTGAAGTTTGGATCCTTCTCTTAAAAAAGTCAATGGCACAAATTTGGGGGTTTAATGCCTATTATTCACTGTTTTTACCATGTTGGCCCCATTTTCAGTGACAAAGGCACTAACCCTAAGCTGCCCGTCTTCTAGCAATGTACCTGAGCACAGATCCAGTATGTTTACAGTTGTGTGATCTCTGCTGAGGACACCACGTCAAGCCAGCCCGATGGATGTCCTCATGGAACATGAATGAAGGACTAGCAGAGCTACAGGGGGTAGGAGAGGTCAGCAGCAGTAGCACTGGTATAAGGGCAAGTCAAGTGAGCTATAAAAGGCAGTCACACATGGAATTCCTGTTGACCCAAGTCATCAGCAATGTAGGGAAAGAGACCAACATCATCAGCCTCCTTTGGAAGCTTGGGAACTCCAGTTCAGACCCTCAGATGGAAATCTGTTGGAAGAAAACATTTCTCTGAGGAGGGATTTTCTACATCCAAACACATCCATCCATCATCTAAACTCAGTGCCTTCCACCACGAAAAGGTTGCTGTCCAGAGCTATGCTTGGTCTTGGCCTGAACAGCCTGTCTACTGTGATCACTCATGCTAATATTGTAGATACCATCATCTCTGGCTTGTTCTTCCCTTTCTGCTGCTGACCACGGAGGAGAGGACAAGAGAGGATTTGGCTGGCAGAGCTGACAATAGGGAAGTACAGGAAACAAAGGAAATGTATTTTTGATGTAAGAGGGAGAGTTAAGGAGGTCAAATGATAGAGAGGGCAGGAGCTTCTGAGGAAGGACAGATGTTGGACGGGGATAGCAAGGAGGCCACGTGAGATGAGGTGAGAGACCATTTGCGAGGGTGGCTGAAAGGTCCTGGCAAGTTTTAAAAACAAGGGTGGCCATTTTGAAATGGGTCCTAAAATGATGGGGAGCCAGTAGAGGTGCTTGAGGATGGGCTGATAATAGACACACTTCTCTGTAAGGGAGAGAAGGAGAGCAGCAGTATTCTGCATGGGTTGGAGTCTGAAGAGCTGGGACTTGGGGAGATCATAGGAGACGGAGGAGTGAGAGAGGATTTTAACGCAGCCTGGGTCAAGACAATGGCACACAATGTTTTGGAGGGAGCTGTCGGTATTTTTGCATACAAGAAGGAGTAGCCTGGTGAAAGGAGGATGACGCCCAAGGTTATGGATAGGAGAGAAACGGGAGATCTGAATCAGGATGGAATTAAAAGCAATCCAGTTCTGCCCTAGGCTGTTCAAGAGAAGCCTTTCTGTCCTTGCGGTGAGGAGTTAGCTGGAGGGATGTGAAACGAAGCCACAAATGGATGGGCTAACCACAGGCAGCAAGGGGTGGACAGGAAAGAGAAATGAAGGGTCCAATTTTCCAGAGTCCATGAGGGGGAAATCAAAATGAATCCCTTTAAAATATATAAAAATGAAACATTTTGATTGACCTGCAATAAAAACATCTTTGGATTTTCAGTTTGTGAAAAATTCGGAGATTTTTGCCTTTTTATCCTGATTTGGGATGGGAAAATCTTGAAATATTTTTGCAGGAAGGGAAATCCACTATCCAATCAGCTCTAATTATGCTGCTTTCACAGGATGGCAACATTGTATACTTCATTCTGCTTTCTAGATTTTCCTTGCTGTGATAAGAATTATTAAGACGTAGTTGGATCTCCTAACCCTGTAGATACTGAGAGACAGCGTCAATGCCCTTCCCTGTAGATCCATCAACTTCTTCTCCATGCTGATGGGGCTTGGATACTGCTTGAATGTTTGAGCTCCTGTGAGATCTGGTGTTTTCCCCAAGCAGTAGATACATACTTGGGCTAGGTCTTAGAATTGGACAGGCTCGTCCAGATTTTGGCAAGTGAATCCGCTAGACCCTGGACAGGAAGATCAGGATTTGGGTATCAGAAGGAGATCAGGTGGGTGGCAGCTCTCACTGTCTGATTACTCTCCCATTTCGCTGCTACCAGCGCAGGTTGTCTTTAGGTGTTCGTTTGCTATTACGTTGATATAGCTTATTACTACAGTTGGCCAGAATTGATAAGTCTGTGTCTGTCCTCTTAGGTATCATCCCTCATAA
Organism: Malaclemys terrapin pileata; assembly: GCF_027887155.1. Lineage (NCBI taxonomy): Eukaryota > Metazoa > Chordata > Testudines > Emydidae > Malaclemys > Malaclemys terrapin. The sequence goes on from NC_071507.1 coordinate 4,816,075, forward strand.
TGAGAATCTGAACAGGCTGCTTGCCAGGGCTGGAAAAATCTGCAGTCTCTTCAACCTGTCTTACAATGTAGGTAATGAGTGTACCAGGTGTTTGCTGCCTGCTGTCAGAGGCTTCCCTGCCTTGGCACACTCAGCAGTAGGAAGGTGTCCTTCTGGGAGGGAAGAGCAATGAGTTTGGATTTCCAGGGGTTGCCTAGAGAGGCCTCCTCTGATCAACTGCAGGCAAAACCAGCAAGAGTTGGTCCTCCAGCGCCTAGAAGGGCCAGGAGCAGTTGGAAGCCAATCAGAGTCCAGCAGGCCAGATAAAAAGGAGTAGCTGCTTTGGGAGGGGCTGGTTCTGGGGGAAATCAGGATGGGGTGTAGTCAATTGTTTAAATACACTTGTGGTTCATTCTTAAAAATATTCAAGAGGCCAAATAACTGAACTTAGCCAAATTTATTGTCTAACGACAAAGCAGTGCAATATGAAAAGGAGACATACATGCACTCATTCCAGGAAGCAATTCGTATCTCACGGCATGTTCCTCTTACACAGAAGATGTGCTTCAAAGCCTGCGCTCCCCAAACCACTGGTACTTATAGTCACAAGTTAGAAAGCACTTTACATGTCACCTAAGATCCAACCCCCCAGTTTGTACCAGTTCCTTAACTTGTTGTTTTGTACCTTTCTTACCTTTGTTTTGGATACTAGCATTCCAGATACTGCTCTGTGAGGGTATCTCCAGGGCAGAATATTAATTTTCCTATCCACTTATGCCAAATGTTCCAGCGTACTGTGGGGTATACCAGTGAACAGCACGGTGGGGAAAAATAATGCAATTCAGTTGGTATAACTGCCCAACATTCATACATACAATATTCACACCACATGCTTAATCCTTACTAATGCAGTGTATGGCATATGAGTAACATAGACATTAGCTCGTAGAGGAAAGAAGACTTTCTCCCTGCCCTAACCCAAGAACTTGACAGCATTTGCCTCAGCTCTCTGTCAGGGATTTTTTGTTAGGAGCTTTAATGCCCAGCTATTTTGAGTTCTGTGTTAATTTGTTTTCTGTAAAACCTGAGGTAAGCCCATTCCACGGGCACTGGGCTCAGGAGAGCACATGCTGCACACCAACTTTTCCATGACTTTATGGCAGAAAAGTCCAGTTCCCTTCCCCAAGGTGAAACAAGAGGCGGCGCCACAGGAGAACTCCATGCTGGCCATCAAAGCAGCACAAGCACCGTGGAGCTTCACTGCTCCACTCAGACCCAGCGAGACGGTGGCTTGAACTTGAAGCAGGCAGAGTGTCCACACTTTGTGTGACATTCTGAGGCCATGCCACAAAGTCGGCTGGAGATGATAACAGTGTTATTAGGGAAGGTGAGACAATTGAGCTCCCTGCTGGAAAAGAAATCATGCAGGATCCAGGTGTGCAGGCAGGAAGCCGCTCAGACAGGCCTCTCAATGGCACAAAGCATGCTGCATGTGTGAGGGTCCAGGTGGCAAATCACCAGGACACATGAAGAAGAAGATGATATGCTGGTGACATGTGTGGGCCTTGATTCAGAAATACCGCGCCTGCTTTCCTGCCTTAGTGAGGGAGACCTATCGGGCCAGGGCCTCAGCTGATGTAAATTGGCACAGGTCCTTTTGCCATAGCCTACAATCACTGGTGATGCCCTAAAAATTAATGATACTTTGGATTGATCATGAACTCAGACCATCTCTTTGGGCCAAATTCTTTGCTGGTGTAACTTTCGTACAGTTTCATTGACTTCAACAGAGTGGGGATAGTTTGCCCAACTGAGGATCTGGCCTATAAAGGAAAATTTTTAAGGGGACCTGCTTAAAATTCCCTTATCCTGTGCATCAGAGCAAGGAAAACTTATTTGCTTGTATTGTCCCAAAGAGCAAACACGAAAGAGGCCTGTGCTAGCTGATAATTTTCTGGTCATTATTCATCTCTAGAATGATGAGCTTCCCTCTTAGCCCTAGAAGTGCTCCCTCTGAAATAGATTTAAGTCCCATTTGGTGAGCAATAAGGATTAATTTATGCCACTGCTGTCTCGTTCTCTCTGTTCTGTGGATAAATAGTCCCTTGGCTGCTAGAACTTTGAGTCTGGCTCCTTAGATGAGAACGAAATTCACCTTTTTAATATAACTTTTAAAGAGATGTAAACACAAAGGGCCAAATTTGGGCCAAGAAGATGATCTACTTTCAGGAGTTCATGATCAATCCAAAGTACCATTAAACTTCCCAGAATCGCCAGAAAGGCTGTGCAATTTCACAGTTTACCAGTAGATGGCACTCTTTCCTTTCCTCTGCAGATCTAAGTTCTCTCTGCATTGCAAATTGGACTCTGGTTTGTCATTGAAACAAGTGTGGACTAAAGCCATTAGATTTAAGGGATTCTTAGATTAACTGTACACAGAGAAGCAGCTCTTAAACATTTTTAAAGGACTATTTTTTTATTAAAACAACAAGGACTCCGGTGGCACCTTAAAGACAAACAGATTTATTTGGGCATCTGAAGAAGTGGGTTTTTTACCCACAAAAGCATATGCCCAAATAAATCTGTTAGTCTTTAAAGTGCCACCTGATTCCTCATTGTTTTTGTGGATACAGACTAACACGGCTACCCGCTGATATTTTTTTATTTAAAGCAATAACGTGGATTCGCCCTACCGCACACTCCTTCCTCTCTGTTCTCAAATAAACTAGAGAAAATTAGAGTGTCTGTTTTATCTGTTTGCTATCTGGGGTAGGATTAGAGTTGTCCTGAGCTCCTCTAAGCTTTGAATCAACAGTGTTTTATTGGTTCATGTCACTGGAGGCTGGCTACAAACGAGCTAAGTAAGACATCAACCCATCCTCTTCTTGAAACGCTCCGTGCGTCAGCTCCCTTGGAAAGCACAGAGACTGGAGTACTCGGTTATACCTTAAAGCAGGGGTGGCCAACCTGAGCATGAGAAGGAGACAGAATTTACCAAAGAGCCACAGTAATACATCAGCAGCCCCCCCCAACAGCTCACCCCCCCAGTCCCCAGTGTCTCCCATCCGCCAGCGGCACCACCGATCAGCACCTAACCCTCCATCCCTGAGCCTCCCGCCCTGTGTTTATGTCAGGACTGTTCCTATGTAGTATTTGTGTTGCCTTAGGCCCAGATCCTGAAAGGTCTTTAGGCTCCTAACTTCCTTGAATTTCAGTGGAGGTTAGGAGCCCAAATACCTTGGAGGATCTGGGCCTTAGTGCCTAGACTGGAGGCCCAGGGCCCTATTGTGCTAGGCCCTGTACATACACAGGATGAGAGATAGTTCCTGCCCCCAAAGAATTAGACCCACATCCTCAAAGGTATTTCAGCTTCCAACTCTCACCTTTGAAGATCTGAGTCTTATGGTCTCAATAGAAGCACAGAGAGGGGAAGACCCAGGTCCTTAGAGGTATTTATGCCTTTGAAGATCTGGGCTGAAGTGACTCAGTCAAGGTCACTGAGCAGGCCAATGGCTGAGCCACTAATAGAACCCACGTGTCCTAAGTTCAAATACAGAGCTCCAGCCACTAAATCATACTCTGCCTCCCTGCCCCGGGATGCTGACATTAGAACGGACCATGTCCTCCACTGGAAGAACCCAAAGCACTGATTTGTGACCGACACTATCTTACGGTTTTCAGCTTGTGTGAATTGTTTCAAACTCGACCCTGCAAGTCGCTCCTTCGGGGCAGATCCCTGTGCCCTTGGGGAATCCCATTCACTTGGCTGGATCACAGGGTCTGGTCCTCGGCGGGTTGTTCGGTTTTGAATGACATAAAAGAAGCAAATGCCTTGTCCATTTGTCTTCTCCAAATAACAGATGAAAGGCCTGGTCCAAGGATAAGAAAGGCAGGGAGCTAAGGTACTGAAAGTGAAAAGGAAAAGCATCAGCTCTCTGGTGTTGAGGCAGTCATCCCATAGCATACTGGAGTCCTATCGGTTAACAGGGAGAAGATATAAGAAATGGAGGTGTAGGGAGGCTTATATTGATATCAATGGGAGCAAGATTCAGCACTCAAAGTGTGCCATGGGGCAGCACAGGGTGGGGGGAAGAGGAATGCAGAGGAGAATGATGTTTTATGGTAGATCTTTACCACCCGAGCTGAGCTAGCAGGTGAGCATACAGGGTTAGGTCCTAAGGTTTTGATGTCTTAAAGCCACCTCAACCAGCTCCCTGGGGATTGCACTTGCATGGGAATAGCCTCCTCTGACATGCAGCTGGTAGAGTTGGCCCCCTGTTGGCTTTCTCACTGGGTTCGGTACTGCAGAGAGGCATGTATCATAGCTATATTTTTGGACTGCAAGCTCTCTAGGGAAGTGACCGTCCTTTCCTTTAGGCCAGATCCTTAGCTGGTGTAAATAGACAGAGCTCCGTTGGTTTACATGAGCTGAGGAGTTGACTGATTGTACTCTGTAGGAACGGAGCACATTTCAGGTCCTAAGCCCTTCTAGGCCTGGTCTACCCGTGACATGTAGATTGATTTAGCTACGGTGAATGCCACAGTTACGCTGACCTCAGCCTCGGTGTAGATGCAGCCAGGTCAAAGGAAGAATTCTTCCATTAACTTGGCCACCTCTCGTCAAGGCAGTGGAGTTCCTACATTGATGGAAGAATCCCTTCTGGCAATGAAGGAATTTATCTACACTATGGGCATGAGAGCCGCATAGGTGTAGACTGACCCTAATAACGGTAACGTCTGCTCTGCACAGAGAGAGGGAATTCTCTGGCCTGGAACATCCCCTCGTGTCAGACTCAGCAGAGGTACAGTCAGTGGCTCCCCTTCCAACCTCATTTACACATGTGCATCCCCCAGTGACGGCAATGGAAACTGTGTGGAATTAGGTCCTGAGTCTTTTTCCTGCCTCAGCATTTCTTTCTGGAGAATGTATCAGCTATTCACTAGTCACATAGTCATGAAGCATCTCTGTAGTTAGACCCTATGTGCCTCACTTAACCAGTTCTTCTCTGCTGGAAGAGGATGGTGATCACATTTAATCAAAGTATATGGAGAGATACCTATCTCATAGAACTGGAAGGGACCTGAAAGTCCAGCCCCCTGCCTTCACTAGCAGGACCAAGTACTGATTTTGCCCCAGATCCCTAAGTGGCCCCCTCAAGGATTGAACTCACAACCCTGGGTTTAGCAGGCCAATGCTCAAACCACTGAGCTTTCTGTCTTCTTGATTTGGCTTAAAATAACTGGTAGGCAGCTTTCTTCTGCACCAGAAAAACCAGGCTCCTTAGCAGCCATGTCTTCAGGCGACCCAGACGAGGGCGGTCTAGCCTAGTGGTCGAAGCCAGTGTTAGGACCCGAGCACTAGGGTCAGAGCTGTTGTCAGTAGCTGGAAGCTGGGGCCAAAGGTCAAGCCAGAGGTCAGGAGCTAGATACCGGAGCTGAGGTCAGAAGTCAGAGCCCAGGGTCACACCAGAGGACAGGAACTGGAGTGAGCAGGGTAGCAGCTCAAGGCAGGGGCAGCAGGAAGAAGGTAATGCAGGAGCCGGCACGGAGGTGGGCATGAGCACCGAGCAGCCGGCGAGCTCCTGCTGCTGGCTTAAGAGCCGGCCTGCTGGCCCCTCCAGCCAATCGGGCAGCCTGCTGCCGGCCAGCTGTACTGCCTGGAGACTGGCTTTGCTGCAGGGCCCCATTCCTGACAGTTCTCAGGTTAGATCACCTAAAGAGTCAAAATGGCTAATGTGATGCTGACCACAACTTTGCAAGGCAGCGTTGAGCAGGACAAGTCACGTTCAGCACGGTGTCCGCTAATCATGGTTCAAATCTGACCTTGGTAGGCTTTAACCATGATCCTGCTCCCATCCTGTCACACTCCACCTAGTGCTCTCTTGCTTTGCTTCTGCAAAGAGCCTCCCAAACATGTCTTTTTATCCCACCGGGCAAGAGCGGCATATGCCCAAAGTCCAAGCTGCCCTGGCGTTATTTTCCTCAGCCTGAGCTCGCTTTCAGTCCCCTGTCCTGAGAGCTCTCTCTTGCGGATGGCACGGGGACATGGACGCTCTTGGCGAAGATCTCCTGCAGGTAGATCACTTTTTAGATGGAGGAGACACAATGGTTTTTAAAAATACTAGCTCAGTGACTGGCCCAAAGTCGCTGCTCTAATCTAATCCCTGGCCAATCTCCAGTGTCCCTGGCCTCTCTCTGTGAAGGGATCAGATTCCGGATCCGAAGCAGCCATGTTTCCGGCCTGCTGGGTGAAGCAACAGCGTGTTGTACGAAGGGGAGTTTCCACATGGATCGGAAACATATGTATCTTTGAAGATGACTCCTCTCGTTCCAGGCCCTTTCCCAGGCTTGCCCAGCAGTGCGTCCCTACCTGGTGTTCCCGCAATGATAATATTACAGCCAGAAGTCTGCCCCATCCCTCACCTGTGTGAGTGCCAGACCATCCCCACAATCTGCCAGCCGAGGAAGCGATAAAACAGCATGTTTGCTTTTCTCTCTCTTTGTTTGAACAGCAGGGAGGTTTGGCCAGGGGTCCCCCTCGCTTGCTGCATGTCCTCCAAAGTTTCCAAGCAAAGAAACAGGGAGGTTTATTTTAACTATTTTTGCGCTCGGCATTTTGGGGTTTCATTTTATTCCCAAAATGTAGGTGAACAAAAGCCTCTTAAATAATTTAGAAAAAAGATCATATTGCAAATAAGATGTTTACTGAAGATTATCTGTAATTATACAGTAACACCAAAGGCACAATCAAGACAAAAAAAAACACCACTCCAACTCAATCCATAAAATCAGACCAGGAGCTGTGCATTTCATGCTGTATAGGGCCAAATCTTCAAATTAGCATAGCGCTGTAGAAGGCCACAGAGCTATACTGCTTTACACAAGTGGGGATTTGGCCCATTGTCAATGCAGGAGAAGAAACCCGATATTCTGAAAAAAACCCACCTGGTTCACACTGCAAATAGTGTTAGGGAGAAATTTGGGAGAGGAGACTGGAAAAAATAGAGGACTGGAAAGAAAAAAGAGGCAAGGAATAGAAGGCAAAAAATGATGCCTGAAATGCTCACTCAACCGTGGGCAAAAGTTGGACAAATAGCCTCAGTTTTGTTTGTGTGACTGCGGCGAGATCATGCCTAATCTCCTCCCACCTTCGCTTTCCCCACCTCCAGGTCACACGGCTGCAACTCACCCCCTGGGGAGGTAGGTAACGGACACATGGAGAGTCCCCCTTGTGCAACACACTATATCCACCTAGCAAGCAAGAAACACGAGGAGAAAACAGCCCGCCAGTGGTCTGCCCCTGCGACCCATCACTGGATCCAGTGTAAAGTCACAGCCCTAGCCCGATACTGGGACTGGCTCCACCAAGGCAGCCCCACGTCTCCACATAGAACTCACTGTGGGATCTGGACCCTAGACCGGGGCAACTAAAAATACTGCAGTGAAAACATGAGACAAAGAGCTCCCTAGTTCATAAAGGGCCAAGCTCCCATTTATACGAAGGTCTGGATCCCAAAGGCATTGAGCAAAGCAGTGGCAGTGAGATGGCTAAATACCTTTGAGGATCCGGGCCTCGGATTAAATTCCACTGCTCTGGGAATGAACTACCGGCCTCATTGGAAGTTTTGTAATTGATTCCCAGGGAGCCAGAATTTCACTCTATCAATGAAAAGAGGCCTTGAAGTGGGGGTGGGGGTGAATATAATGTACTTGTACATTAAAGCCCTTTTACAGTCAGAGAGGTGTACAGACCCCTTATTGTATATGAAAATCAGGTCCAAAATGTATATAAAATCCAGTCTAGTTTTTTTCCCCTCCTGTAACTTTTTTTTAATTGTACAAACACCCTCCTGTGACACAATAAACCCATCTGGAGTATAAAGTCAATTGAACCTTGACAGCCGCTCCTAAGGAGCACAGTATTAACGTTCAGATATTGGTGCTGAATGTGTCTCATTAAATAGAATAGTGAGTTTTACTTCACGTTAAATAACCTCTTGGTCTGTGCATATAAGAAATCCAGTGCAGTTGTTTCCTCAATAAGATGTTCTTACTTAGTTTTTCTATTACTGTTATCAGAGAGGATCAAAACAGACAGATGCATTTACTGTTTTCCATCAAAAGATAATAAAAAGAAACAGTTTATAAAATCAGATTATATGAAAAATTGCCTAATGATTATAATTTCTAAACCCATTGCTGAATAATGATGCATTCAAGAGTTGTCATCGTATGATGAAAGAAACCTAATATGAAAGATTTTCCCTATGAAGAATGACTACAGATGAATTGCACAGAGATACAATCCTCCGATAAAGAACAATAAGAGCCTCTAGAACACTTAATAATAGACTACTCAGGATGAATTGAGTATTGCAATAAAAGCCCATAAATTAAAAAGTTTCAAAATGATTTCTGATAAAAGACATGCCAAGGTGAAATAAAAAAAAAAAATCCTTGAAATCGACAGATATGCTTGCAACAGTATGCTAAGTGATAGAAAATACACGTTATAAATTCCAAATAATTGATTTTAAAAAGAATACTATCACATCATAGACACTGAAAGCTTTTGCTTGGCAAATCTTTTATATAATTCAACTGACTGTATCTTCAGGCATGTGCTGAATACTTATGAAAATACCTTTCGTGGGGCTGTCGGCTATCGGGGCACGGTTATTCGGCTCTTGAACAGACAGGGCCAACGCCTGTTCCTGTGGCTCTCTGGAGGTGAAGCCTGGTCACGACTCAGCAAGTTAGCCAGGATCCAAGAGATAAGAAAATCCTGGAGTGACACCTCCCCAGAGGCAGAGTCTAAAGTTTCCCCTAGACTAGTCCAGTTTCTTCACTGCCTTATATGGAGATAGTCCCTCTCCTGATGTCCCTGAGTGAGAGTGGAGCCTCCTGGGCTACTGGACAGTTGGGGACAGCATGAGAAGACCAACAAGCCAATACCCACACAGCTGGTAGCTCCAAAGGTGCCTGTTGTCCTGAAGACACATATCCCTCACAGGAAAAGGGAATGTAGGGGGACAACAGCAGTGTCTTCCAGGACCACTCACCCCCTGCACGTTGACTTTGAGGGCTTGCACTGAGCTCTGGACTCCACCGCTCCCCTCTGAATGGATGTGCCTTCAGGGGGTCCCAAAAGATTCATTTACAAATAGGTTCTATTGCCTTCTGCAGAACTGCTCTCCAACTGAGTAGCCTTTTAATATGCCGCCAGGTGGGGGCTCACTCAGAGTCCCTTGTGCAACGTATTTGGATTCCGCAGCACCGGGGGCCTGCTGAGTTTGAATGACAAGTGGCAACGTCATGGCAAAACACTCCAGATCTGGCTCTGGAGGTGTCCGTCATGGGGCAACATCACTCAGGGGCGACATCACCGTGTACATGACACGCGGGTATAGGGTGACCAGATAGCAACTGTAAAAAATCGGGACAGGGGGTGGGGGGTATTAGGAGCCTATATAAGAAAAAGCCCCCAAAATCGGGACTGTCCCTATAAAATCGGGACATCTGGTCACCCTACGTGGGTAAATCAGGCTGACCTTCTCATTCTGAGTGATACTGATGGCCAAGTTCTTATTTATTACTTTCTGTTACTTTTCCCAGCTGGGGATATTAAAGATATTGGGTGAAATCCAGTAAGCCTCCAAAGTAGCTTGAATCACCAGCCTGGGAGGAGGCATATGGGACATATGCTGTCGTGAAAGGATGAATACAATGTCCACCCCAGCCAGACTGCCCATTTTGTCAGCTGTGCCGGCTTCAGGCATCTCCTGGGTTGGTAGCTTGTGATACTGTGCCCCTGCCCCAGGTGGGCTTTCCAATGCTGGAGGTCAACGGTTGGGTCCTAGGAGGAGTCAATCAGTCCTGTAGGTCTTGTTAAACTTGGCTCATAACAATAATGTCCATGAACTCACTGATTCTCCACCATAGAAAGCCCATGGGCAACAGCATCTCACCATTCATTCAAAAGCCACGTGTGACAAGCCGCATCGGGTATGTCTACACTGCAGCTGGGAGTGTCTCCCCCAGCCCGGATAGACAGATTCACGCTAGCTTTGCTCCAGCTAGCGTGCTAAACATAGCAGTGTGGACATTGCGGCACAGGCAGTGGCTTTGGCTAGCCACTCGAGCTTGGACCTGGGCCAATGCTTTGGACTCTGTTTGCTAGCCTCAGCTGCCACCCATGTCACCATGTCCACACTGCTATTGTTAGCGTGCTACCTCGAATGAAGCTAACACAAGTCTGTCTACCTTAGCTGGGAGGTTTGCTCCCAGCTGCAGTGTAGACGTACCCATAGTAGTCACACCGGAGGTATCCATTTGAGATCAGCTGAGGAGTTCATGCTACAGAATCTGGTGCAGAACAACACTGCTAGCAAGAGAAGAGGGAAAAAAAACATACCTATTATTTATATTACAGTAGTCGTTAGAGGCCCCAACTGTTCTAAACCCTGAGCAAACAGAGGCTAAGGCCATGTCTACGCTACAAAATTAAGCCAACCTAACTTACGTTGGCATACAGCCGCCACAGTAATGACATTGTTCACCCTTGTGTTGGCGGTGCACAGCCTCCCCAGCAGCGCTTGTATCGATTGTACTGTCAGTGTGGGGCATTGTGGGATGGCTCCTGAAAGCCAGTAACAGTCGACGTAAGCCACACTGACACCGCATCGACCTAATTCCATCACCCTTGACTCTACACTGCTCGTGGAGGTGGAGTTATTAAGTCGGTGGAGTGAGGCAGTTACTTTGGCGGGAGTGAAATTTAAGTGTAGACGCTTCCATAGCTAGGTCAACATAAGCTGCCTTACGTCGGCCAAACTCTGCAGTGTAGACCAGACCTAAGAAACAGCCCCAGTGCCAAAGAGTTTACAATCTAAGAAGATGTAAGGTGGAGGACGGGAGCGTTCTTATCCCCATTTTGCAGATGGGAAAATAAGGCACAGAGAAAGATGAAGTGACTTGTCCAAGGTCATACAAGGAGTTAGTAGCAGAGCTTGGACTTGTACCCATCTCTCCTGAGTGCCAGGTTTTAACCACAAGATTACCCACCTTCTGCTGCTTCAGTTTTGGCTATTAAGTTTTCCAGCAGGTAGGTAAAAGAAGTTTTTTAAATAGTCAAACTGGGATGAAATGCAGATCGCTGTGTTTAAAGGAGCTGGTTTTGCTCAGGGCTGAGCAGGGAACTGAAATGATTTATTATAAGCTGTAACAGAATATATTATTCATATTAGAGGCAAGGGAAAGGCCTTTGATATGTATCTGAAAACGCTTCGAACCCATAAAAGAGATAAATTTTGTATGAATAGTGGCGCAGAGAGTACAGATGAAACTCCCCAACACATCCTTGTATCACCTAATAAAATGTAGGGCTACTGTGCTTACACAATCCATGCATTAATTTCACTTAAAAGAGAAATTCAATAAGATATCTGCATATGATGCTAGTCCATCCAACCCAGGCTTTTGAGGCATAGTATGATTCTTTCATTTTCGCTTGATGCCTACTGCAGCCTGGATTTATTTGAATCTGAATCCCTAACTCCCTCACTTGACTCCCACCGACTTAAAGACCACCCTTTTTTGACCTAAAATATCCTTGCTCCTCAATGAAAAGCTCGCAAGGCTGCAATTTTCGGTTTGGTTCATTCCCAGCCTTTCAGCTGGCATTTAGCACCTGTCTTTCTTCCACAGCCAGCCAGGGCTCCAGGAATTCAGAGGTTCTTCTGTTTGCTCAAAGAAACACACTTAGATTTTCACATTAGATGCCTGCAGACATTTCTTCTGAATCTTTGCTAGCCCTTAACCGGGAGCTCAATAGACGAAAAGAAGCCAGGCTATAAAACAATAGCACGTACAGTAGGCAGATCTTCAGTAGGTATAAATCTGTGATACTCCACTGATTTCAGTGAGACCACACTGATTTACTCCATGCCAGGATCCGGCCACGTGAGGTTCAAGTCATTCTGAAATTAGGCAAAACAAGTTCACCAATTCCTAATGAACAATAAAGCCCCAAATTCTATGGGTTATTGAGTGAACAATGGGATTTGTCAAGCACTCCTCTTGTTCTGCACCATACTGAATTGTTACTTCCTGGCTAGGTCTCCTGCTAATGGTTTTGTTTGCTGTAGTAGAGAGACATCCGAGTGCTCAGTACAAATGCATACAAAACAATAACAATAAAGTCTCCCACTGAAGGGCGGCAATTAAAGCATTCATTATTAATTGCACTAATTAACCTCAGACACAAACCAGCTGGTAAAGCAGCCATAGCACAACTGGCGAAAACCAGTCCCCTTTCGTATTTAACTCTGCCATGGCAGAGCTCACAAATGGTGACGCTGGTCGCCTTGCCTGACAAGGGACTTCCTCGTGTACGGGCTCGGCTCCTGGGGCGTAGGATGGCTGCTTCACCCAGCACCACTGGCAGATTGTGGCCTCTGAACCCAGCCCGGAGACGATCACCTTAGTGTAAGGGAATCCTTCTAGGGGCAGAGATATGGCATAGTTATCCCTACATCACCCCCTTCCCTGCTGCCAGCATCGGAGCATGGGCAGGTCTTCCCTATACCCAATCAATCCCCAGCTGCCTATCAACCTCTTTGGGCCATTGGTAGACAGTAATCTAGAGCAGCCTCCAGGTTGGTAGACAGTGTAATTTACAATCTTCAAGCTGCTCTAAATTATTCTGGAGATGAGTCCAGCACATATCCATCCTGGGTTCAGGGGAGCACACAGCTGACCTTGACACCCCTTATCCCAAACTGTGCTGCACATTCTTTTGCTATACTCGAGATCTGGGCCATGATCTACCCACCAGGAGACTGTTTCCATGGACAATCTTCCGTAGCAACATTGGAGCTGCCTAGTTACTGGGTCATCTCTGGAAAGCACTGCAAACCAAGCTGGTAAACCAAGTGCCAGCTCTGGCTAAGGCCGCAGGTGCTAGGTAAGAACTGACAAACTCACAGCTGGAAACCAAACCAGCTCACCTGTCTGGTAGTTTTGTTCAAAACAGCGCCGATAAAAATGTATTAAGTGTTTAGACTCTGTGAATGGCTTGTAAGTTGCTGCCGTGCATTGATCTCCCGTGTAACGGCTGCATTCCGCGCTATAAGGAAATACGCACATTTTGCTGTAGAGCTTTGAAAATGTTTGCTCTGAACTTGTGAACCCAGGCTTGGGAATCGTCCCTCCCTCCACTGGCCCTCCGGCAGGACTATCAAAAATTAAGTGGGCCGTCCTAAGACAAAAGCTTTGTTAACTGCCCCATCCACCCTGGGAGAAGCACGTGCAGAAGGGCTCATCCCATTGGTGTTTGGATGCTGGAAGAGGGAAATAAAAATAGTTGACATGAAGATTTTTCATTTCTTTGCTGTTGGCACTCTCACAGGGCCAGAGACAATAAACTAAAGCAGAAGTGCCCAGGGGTTAACCCTGGCTCTTCCCTGGAAGACATTTTGAAGGGACAGATTACTACAGCTGTGTCATCTTTATGAATCAGACACGGTAACTGGTTTGTGTGTATATGTTTGCTTGCTTTAACTGGTAAATAACTCTTGCATTTCTTTTTCCCAGTTAATAAACTCTTAAATAGTTTATTACAGGATCGGCTATAGGTGTTGTCTTTGGTAGAAGATCTAGGATACCAATTGATCTAGGGTAAGTGACTGGTCCCTTGGGGCCGGAAGCAACCTGAATAGTGTGTGATTTTTGGTGTAAGTGGCCATTTATCGCTAAGTCCAAATGGCTTCGGTGGCAAGATAGACAGGAGAGCCCAGGAGCTCTGTGGTAATCCTAGTACAGAGATCCAGGAGTTCATACTTGTTACTGGCTTGGTGAAATCTAATTATAGAACACCCCATCCGTGTGGGGCATCTGCCCTGTTCTTGACAGTCTGCCCTGAGGGAGGCGCTCATGGTTGTGGGCCACTCCAGACAGAACTTTGAAAATGAGCAGTGCTGTATTATTATTGTAATTGATGATAATGGTGCTGAGGAAGGAATTGTCCGTGGACCAAGACATCAGAAAAGGTAACAGGCCACTACCAATCCTCCCAATGCAAAAGACACCACCCGGTTAAGGGAAAGACAATTTTAGGATGATGAGCAAGGCTTAGAGATAGGGATCCATAAATCTGGATAGTTCTCATACGTATCCACTCTCCTGGATGCTTTTCTGTAGGGACCTCTGAGCCGTTAGGGGTTTCCACATCCACACTTTTCTACGTCTTTTCCCATCGCTGAAGGGTTTACTGGACAGGTAGGTTTGCAATGTTGAAACTGGTTGACTGCACGCTCCCGGACATAGTTTTGCTAAGGGAGGAGGTTTGTCGAGTGAGCTTAGATGTGGATTTGCTGTAGTAATGCTGTGTTTGTATGTTCTTTTTATTTTAGTGCCCCTGTAACACGCGACGCAGGGCAAGAATTAATTAGAGTATAGTTTCGGTCTGGAAGTCACAGGGGAAAGCGTCAAACGCTCCCTATTTCCATAGGCCATAAATCCCAACCTTGTTGCAGCCCAGGTCTCGTTGGTATGATCCCGAACAATAGCAGCACCCAACTGTTCTTTCTACAAGAAATCCGCTGAGCCCATTTCATGAAAAGTAACTTTCTTTCTCGGGGAACCAGCAGGATCCTTGAGCCGCTCTCAGTTTCCGCTCATCCATTCTTGAATTTTCTCGTGCCTCCGGGGTCTGCAAGTCAAGGCTCTCAGCCAAGATACAGCTACGTGGTGAAAGTGGAAGTGAGTGGGGCATACATTTGGCCTATGAAGGCTTAGCCTTGCAAAGTGCCCTATTCAACACATGGTAAGCTGTGGGCTAGAGATCAAGCCAGGTGGTGCTTGACCTGCGAGGAGGCTATGTCGCTTTGGGATACGCATGATGATGATGAAGCTGTGAGCATAAACCCCAATGCTCCCCCTCCAGTGGAGGAGTCGGGTGCAGGGAACTTTCCACAGAAGAGAAATAATCAACACTCTGGAATTCGATGGACTCTTCCGCAGACTGGAACTTACTTAAGAACTAGCATTGGCCCTGAATTCTCCTCCTGATAACTGTCCCACCAGTATAAACAAACTCAGAGACATTCATTCCCAAACGGACTCTACCAATGGGCTACTGGCGCTACTGGTGGCAATGGCAGGATATAATCCAGGTTTATCATTCTGATAGACAGCCGGGATGTACCGCACCTGAGCGGGTGCTGACCATTGGACCCTCCAGGAGGAATGGTTCCTGCACAGGGCCTCTGAAGGTGGATTTATTTACCTCTCCTCATAGTCATCAGCTGTTGCAATTCCACAACGGACACGTAGCTCCAGAGACTGATGGGATAGAAACCTTCAGATTCCCCCGTCGCTTGCCGGGAGCTCAGAAATGACACTGCTGCTCAGATGCCAGAAGTCAAAATTGGCTGTTGCCTCCAGTTGTCTCCCCTGAAAGAGTCAGTCTTGCCCCCATTCTCCTTCTGTAGCTTTTGATCAGGGTCTTGGTTCCTGCTGAGAACCAGGGTGGCTGCGGCCAGGTTCTTAAGCCTAACTTTCAACTTTAACATTAAGTCAACAGAACTGCTCCTGTTTAGGGCCCCTAGGTTAATCAAGGACTGGATGTCTATACAATCACCGTTCATTCCATGGGCAGCAGCTTCTAGCATCCCAATGGTAGGCTCTAGAGAAGAAGTGAGGGTTTCGCTCCTCTAATGCAGCCCAGCATGGGCAGAACACATCCAACCAGCACCTCGTAGCAGCACTTCAGCCTCTCCACAGCTGTAACTGCTTGCTCTGTACTCTCCATTGTGTGCAAGCGGCTCTCTTAAAATAGATCTTTTTTTTTAACTCTCTTCCACTTTTGACCTTTCCCATTTTGCAAACCTCGGATCGGGTCTTGCAACCCCATTTAAAGCCACTGGAAAACTCCCACTGTCTTCAATGGGCCTGACTAGCAGAGACAGCCTCCAATTTTGTACCCAGAAATCAGTGCGTTAGGGCTTGATCGTTTGCACCCACAATTAATTGCAGGACCAATTACCTGTGCAGGCAAAACTGAGCCCACAAAATTGAAGGGCAGGTTGGGGCCCTTTGAAAAATCAAGCCTGACGGCGGATCAGACCAATTCAATTTTGTCTCCTTGCCACTTGAAAGTCATTGAAATTAACTTCGCTGATTGGTTTGGCAATGCATTCAGTCAATGTTGCCAAAAACATTTGTTTGTGCATCAGCATTACTGCTACTGTTTCAGCACAGCTGCAGAACCAGCATTAACAGGGGAAAGGCGGCCCTGTAGACAGTGATTCAGGCATTCTAGGTTCAATTCCTGCCTCTGCCATTAGGGTGACCAGACAGCAAGTGTGAAAAATCAGGACATGGGGTGGGGGGTAATAGGAGCCTATATAAGAAAAAGACCCAAAAATCGAGACTGTCCCTATAACATTGGGACATCTGGTCACCCTATCTGCCATGGACTTCCTGTGTAACCTTGCACAAGTCACTTAATTGTGCCTTGCCTCAGTTTCCCATCTGTAAAATGAGGGTAGTAATATTTCCTTTCTTCCACTAAACTGTCATCTTTTTAGAGACTGCCTCTTTTTATGTGTTTGTACAGAGCCTAGCACAGTCTTGTTAGGGGTCTCTAACCCTACAATAATAATAATAACAATTAATTAATAAATCAACTGTTATCAAACTATCAGGACTGTGGCATGTTTTGTTTTTGTAGGATCTAAACCCCATTTTTAAAAAATGCCCAGCAAGTGACAGATACATTTGAAAAGAAAAAAAAAAACCCCAAACTTGTGTAGGTCTTCAAAATCCAGAGCATAATCTATAAACGATCCAGTCGATCAAATTTTAGATCTAAAGCCCTTTGTGTCTCTTTTCATGACGTGACCACTGCATTGCATGTGAGGGTAAAACTCTGTTTTATTTGTCAATGAGATTCTGAATTAAATGAGAGGGGAAGAGTTTTCTTTTCCTTTCTCCCCTCCCCCAGAAGAATTTATTATCTCAAAGACACCTCTTTACTTAAGTGCTTCTGCACTATGCCGCTACCTTTGTTGGTTTCTGAGCAACCAGCAGAGCGCTAGCTAGGGAGCAATGAAGCATGGAGCAAATGGAAAGTCAACAAGAAGACCAGAGAGTCTATAACATTTTTGCTCTGAATTTTCTGCATTTTTACCTGCGCCACTGGCTATAATTCAGCTGATAAAGTACATCTGTAAATCTGTAACCACCAGACTCTCCTCCTTTCCCCAACTCTGAATCCGAGTGTCCTGCCAAAAAAAATCACTTGTTCATCCATAGGAGAAAGAACTTTCTAAACATGATGGTGGCCACAGAGCGCTATTTTCTGGCGGGTAAACAGCTTTGCCATCTCCCATGTCTCTCAGTGCACCTAATTAGCTAAGAGGTTGGCATTGAGTTTATATTGCTGATGAGTCTCATTGGAGTAATTTCAGAAGAGGGGAATGTTTGAAGCTTTGTGTTAGGTAGAATTTTTGTGTTTTCTTATTTGTGGATTGTTTTAAGTGCGTGTGTGTGAGGAGGAGGGTTTTTTGGTGGGATTTAGAAGTTATTTGTGGTGGTTTTTTCCTTTTTTGTTGGGCACCATTCTGGAAAAATGTAGGCACATGCTTAATGTTATGCACAGTGGGTGAAAATCCTGATTTCATTGAAAATGATAGCAAAACACTCATCGATTGCAACAAAGCCAAGAATCCATCCAGTGATGTCCATGGTGTGACCTCAAAGTGCATAAAGTTAAGCATGTTTGTGAGTCTTTGTAGGATCAGAGTCTTGGTTTGTACAGGGGAAAAATATTTTCCCCTCTTTCAATATATTTTACGGTATGTTTAAGGATGGGCGCTTTAGGGCTTTTTCTCCCACATTTTTAGTTGCTCTGTCACTTTTACATTGCAGTAATAATTAATTATATTGTGCTTGAGTTATTTACATATTTTTCCTAGCCACAGCAAACAGAGAGAGAGATGGGAGTATTGCAGATGGCTCAGGTCATGTCTACACGGGGATTCTAAGAAAACTATTCCCAGTTAACAAAGGTGTGAAATTAAACCAAATTAGCTAAAGCAGATTAAACACCTATATGGACATTCTCATTTGAAATAAAAGAGACCTTAATTCAATTTAGCTTAATTCACTTCAGCCAGGTCTACACTAAAAAGTTAGGTCAACCCAGCTATGTCACTCAGGGATGTGAAATATCCATCGCCCTCAGCAACGAAGTAAGCCAACCAAACCCCCGGCGTAGACAGCACTAGGATGACAGATGAATTCTTCCATCAGTCTAGCTACCACCTCTCGGGGAGATGGATTAACTACTGCAATGGGAGAACCCCTCCCACCACAGTAGTGAGTGTCTACACAGAAGTGCTACAGCAACACGGATGCTGTGTGTTAAGTGTAAACATAGCCTTACAAAGTGAATTATATCAGATTAGTAACACCTGTACATTTGCCTGTGTAGACAAGTCCTCAGTGATATTTTGCAAGCTTCCTTTCCCAATACACCTTAAAAATCCCAACTGTAATGCCTCCAGCGATTACCTCTTAAATCTTAGCAGATAATGTGCTGGACACAATGTGTCTGTGGCATGCAACTTTAGGAGTGAAGATGATGCTAATTTGCAGCTAAACTCCAGGTAGAATTCTCTGTAGGGACTCCTTGTACCGGTACATGCTGTCTGGGAAAATAATACCAGTTTTTGCCTTTTAAGGTCTCAAATGCATTTATTTGTTTCTTTTGTTTTCTAAAAGATGATCGGAGGCTAAAATTCTGCTCTCTGCCGCGTCATTGTGAATCTGAAGTAACTTCAGTGAGATTACTCCACATTTGCTCCAGTAACCAAGAGCAGACTAGAATCCTGGAGTTTTGTTTTGCACAGCTGACCCAAACAGATCCCGACCTGAGTCTTTGTAACTGAAGGACAGCAAAAGACGCAGCAGAAGAGTACTTTCCAAACATACACTTCATTCAGTTCAACTTTGGTCAGTTTCCTTCTCCAAATCAAAAGTTATTTGAAACTGCCAGCCACAAAAGGGTCTCGTCTTGCAAAAATCTGTGTGTTTCCAAGTAACCTTTTATATAAAAGGAAAAAAAGCCAGGTCAGATAAGAATATTATAATTGTCCTTTCTGGCTTTAGTGCCTTGCATGGTGTCAAGTATCGGGGGTAGCCGTGTTAGTCTATCCACAAAAACAACAAGGAGTCCGGTGGCACCTTAAAGACTAACAGATTTATTTGGGCATATCAGAGGCATCTGAAGAAGAGAGGTTTTTTCCCCATGAAAGCTTATGCCCAAATAAGTCTGTTAGTCTTTAAGGTGCCACTGGACTCCTTGTTCTTTCTGGCTTTAAAATCTATGTCTTCGTCTTTCAACAGATTTGGGGACTTGGCAGTAATTTTTGGTACAGCTGGAGAAAAACTCTGTTATCCGGAGTCGATTTCTCATACCATCCCAGCCAGATGAATAAAGTTTGTCTGTCCAGAGAATCTCTTTTTAAAGAATAAAAGAGAGCCCACCTTCTCACCTCTTGTGTAAAGCTGTGTTTGCTAGCCTTTTAGGGGTGGAACTGCAACCATCTGCCACAAGGTGACGCTAGAGATTGTTGTATTTTCCCCAGGCTGCAGTATATTGTTCAGTGGCTCTTTCTTGAGCATTAAATCTGCTCTTAGCATCCCGCTCACCTGGCCATCAAGACACAAATGTGCCATGGGGAGGGCCCAAAGCGAGGGACACCATTTAAACAGCAAGTAGCTTCAAGTTCAGTGGGCTGGGGCCGGTGCTTTCAGCTGCGATGCATCTCTGAAGTTTCCTCCGTTCACTGCTCTCCACTGTGGCCCCCACTCCCACCCTGCTCTCTGTTTTCCGTAACCCCTCAGGCTCCCTCAGCCTTGGCAGAAGATATGAAGGGCCTGGTAGAGTCTTCACGAGCATCATCACTCTGGATCCTCACAAGTCCTGGGCCGGCGGCTCTGCCACCCGTTGCTCTGAGCGCGGACAGATTCAGAAAAGGGAAGCGCCCTGGACTGGCACAGGCTCATCTGGGCCCAGAACTCTCCTGTAAAAGCAGCGAAGGTGTCTTGGTCTGAGGCGCAGAAGCAGGAACTCACTTCCATCTTCTTCTCTTGCCTTGCCTTCTGCACATCTCTTTCCTCCTTCTTATGCCGGCTCCTTTTCCCTTCTCCTCTCCTCTCCCCCTCCTTGCTTCTCTTTCTTCACCCTTCCTGTCTCCACTCTCCTTCTCCTCTGTTGGCCTCCTGACATTCTCTCTCTCCATTCCTGCCGTCACCCCATCTCTTCTTTCCCACCACCATTGCAATCTATGGCTGTCCTTTTCTCAGAAGGGATGAGTGGACTGAGAGCTTGGGTCTATTCCTGCCTCTGCCACTGCCATGCTGCGTGACCTTGGGCAAGTCACTTCATCCCACTCCCATGCTTGTCTATTTCGAGTCTCCTTAGACCCTTGTCAAAGCAATTTGGGGCACCATACAGCACCCTGGGGCCCCTGGCTCAGCTGGGGCCAGTAGATGCAGTTGTGATACTAGTCATAAAATAAATGATAATGTTACAATTTGGTTTTAGAGGCCATCGGCCTCACTGAGCTGAACCTTCTATTCATAAAGAGGGTCACGTTTTCCAAACTATTAACCCAGTCCCAGCTTTCCAGAGATAAAACCCGACCTTCTAATAAGAGGATATCCTTGGCTGGCCTGGCGTCTTCATTTCCACGTCCGACAGTCTTTCAGAGGCGCCGACTTTCTGATTTCCCCGGAGGTGCTTGACCCCTACTCTGCCCTAGGCCCCGCCCCCCACTCCGCCCCTTCCCCCAGGCCCGACTCCCTGTCCCACTCCACCCCGCCTCTTCCCTCCTGTTCCTCCCCTTCCCGAAGTGTGCCCTGCAATCGCTCCGCCTCTTCCTGTCCCCCACTTTTCCTCTTCCCCCCAGCGCAGCTGCTGAACAGCTGATCGGTGGGGCCCGCTGCCAGTGGGAGGTGCTGGGGGGAGGAGGAGGAGCTGATCGGCAGGGCCTGCCGGTGGGTGGTGAGCACCCACTATTTTTTTCCATGGGTGCTCCAGCCCCAGAGCACCCACGGAGTCGGCGCCTATGCCGTCTATTATCAGGGTTTGTATTACAAGAAGAAGATCCTAGCTCTAGGCCAGAGGTATAGGCAGTGAAATGCCAGTGCTCTGCTAGATTTCTTCAATGGAGCATCAGTTTCCAAGAGCAGAGGATCTGGCCCGGTATTTTTATAACAGAGTTTAATGTACTCCAGCACTGCTCAAGGGGAAAGAACTCGTTTAAACATTAACAGGAAATCAAAACAATACAGGTCTATGAGCAGGAGCCGAGATTATACCAGGAGGAAGTACTGAAATCATCACTGTGCTGGAAAGGTCCGCTGGCTTAGGAGGCTCTTGACAGGTTTATTTCTGTTTCTGAGAGGCTGGTTCCTGTCCATTCCTTCAACAGCCAAAGCTGTTGCCTGTCAAGGGATCTCCGCTCATCACTCACTGATCAACTTTACTTTCAAACCTAGGTGCTGTCACGTCTCCATCGCTCCTGTAGGGCCTGGTTCTGCATCCACCGATGTCCAGGGCAAAGCTGCCACTGATTTCAATAGGGCAGGAGCAAAGCCTGACGCTATAACAGACAGCTCTCCAGAAATGCTCTTCGCCTTCCCCCCTTTGCTCTCCAAAATGGAGACGCTGTGTCAAACTCCAAGCCCTCCCCAGGGGCCTGATCCAAACCCCACTGAAATCAATGGGTCCATCAACTGCAGTGGAGGCAGGATCAGGCCCCACAGGCCTTCTCTCTCCACCAACATATTTCACAAGGCGCTACAAGGAAATAAGGCCAACACCAAGTGAGGGCCTCCTGGTATATAACTCCTAGGGAGTATGTTGCTTTCTTTACATGTGAGGAGGTTCCCTCAGCTGCTAGATGGATTTGGTTTGTGACATCAGCCAGAGGTGGCCTTAACACTCCCTTTCCATGGCTTTTGGGGAGACAATCTCTGTGAGGAATCCCTTCCCATCAGCCCTTTGAGGGGAAAGATTTGTCTCCCCCTCCACCCCAAGCCTGGCTGGTCCCCACCCATCCCTGTGAGGCCAAGGTCATCTACACAGATTTTCCATGCCTCCCTCAGCTGTTGCTCTCCCGGAGAGCTGTTATATTAATTTAGATGACATATATGGGGCAAATATAACCCAGTCACTGTCCAACATTAAACAAGGGCCAGGGTGTGGTATACAGAGACCTGTTTAATACCCTGGCAAACACACTATTGAAAAAAAAATTATTAAAGATAAAGAAAAGAAGGCAGAACTGTGAAAAGTGTAAGGTGTAAAGTATTATGTATTGCTTTCATTTTAACAAGGTCCCTTATTCCTTTTCCCTTTGGCTGGAGAGAGTTTTTAGAAGGTAAACCCCCCTTGTTGGACAGTCTCTTAGATGATAATAACTGTCCTTTTGGGGGAAAGAGAAGATGTGAGTTGAGATGGACTGGAGCCATTCTTGTTGCTAACGTCCGATCACATTTCATTTTAGGTGGTGCGTGGGATTTGGCTGGAGCTGGTAGGGGTGGCAAACTCATCTGGATCCTTTCTGTGACCCGAGCTGATCAGGACACCTTTCAGGAATAGGACAAAGAAGGAGCGGGGTTCCTGGAGGTGGTGGGGGTGACAGCCATGATGGGGAAACTCACTCCAGTAGCCTCCGTCTCTTCTTCCCTCTGTTCTTTCAGTTCCTCACAAAGTCTCTTTCTTTAAGGTCCCCCCAAAATGGAGTGATGGATGCAATGACCCATCCCTCACTATTTTGTCCACCAGTTAATATCCAACGCTTCAATTCGGGTTCATTAATTTCTGGTTCCACATCATCTGTGTTTAACAAGCATAATTTCAATAGTCCTTGGATTACAACAACATCAATATGGCCTCTGGTTTAGACTAGTCCTGTTTTTTTGGTTTTCTTGCCCCGGTTCCCATCAGCATTTTGTCATTCTAGGTTATCGTGACATCTTATGAACTTCCACTCAAGTTTTACAGTTGACTTTACTATTAGGGTAAATTTGCAGGCCCAAGTGCTCACCATGGAGGGGTTGATGCTGGGCAGGGCCGGCTCTGGCTTTTTTGCAGCCCCAAGCAAAAAAAAAAAAAAAGGAAAAAAGGAAAAACCGGGGCAGCCAGAACGGCAAAGCAAAAAAAAAAAACAACAACCTGTGGGGCGGCCAGAGCCAGGGTGTAGGGGGACTCCCTGCGCTGCAGACGTGCCCCGGGCAGCGGGGTAGAGGCGGAGGGAGCGGGGGGAGAGAGAGAAGGGGGGCGGCCAGGGCTTCAGCGGGGTGCTCGCCACGCGGCCCCGACCGCCGCGCTGCCTGCCGGGAGGGCTTCACGCCGCTCTGGTCGGTGGGGAGGGAAGGACACGGGCAGTCCTGCAGGGATTGCTACAGACCTGGCACCAGCTGGGGCAGACGGAGTGCGCAGCCCACTCCCAGCAGAGCGCTCCCCTCCTCCACTCTGCCACCCCCTACAGGGCGGCCAGATAGGCAAACCAAAAAAAAAAAAAAAAAAGCGGCCGTGCCGCCTTAGGATTGGGCAGAATGCCGCCCCGTAGAATCTGCCGCCCCAAGCACGAGCTTGCGCGGCTGGTGCATGGAGCCGGCCCTGATGCTGGGGGCCAGAGGCCTGGTGCTGCATTACCTTTTCCAGAGCAGTAGTGGGTGGGGTGTTGCTGCCCTTGGTGTTTTAGGATGTGCGGGGTGACTGCAGAGACCAAGGTCCTCCTCCATTTTGGAACCTGGGGCTGTGGGCGCAGGGAGGTGGATCAGACTGTGACTGGCTGCCGCTCCGGAACGGATCGCGTTGCTGTGCTAAGTGACGACCAAGTTGTTCAAGACAAGCTCCCTGTGCAGCATTAAAAACCACGCACAAAGGGAGGAGCCAAGGTGAGTCCCTCCTACGCCTCCTGCCCAGTCTCCAAGCCCTATGCCAACCTGGAACCCGGACTGTGCAGAGGGGACTTTGTTGGGCCTGGGTATGTGGGGATGGTGGGAGAGCCTCCAAGTAGCATGGAAATAACTGAGCTCACCTTCCACGTGAAAGAGAAAAGATCCACGCAGACTTCCCTACCCGAGTCAAGGGAGGGAAAATCTTGACTGAGTTTTGACTGAGGCCCTGATCCCCAAATGAATTTAAACCACCTGATGAATCAAGCCTGAATGTTTCCCTGGAGTAGCCCTGACCTGCATAAATGAATATAATGGTTGCCATAGACCGCTGCCCTTTCTGCTGCATGAAGCTGTTGCAGAGCTCAGACGCCCAGGAGCAGAGCGATTGGTGTTACTACCCTTTCAAGCAATTCGACTTTGCATCCATTCTCTGTGAGCTACACCATGCTGTCTTCGCATATACTGATCAGGCCCAGGGTGTCACGACCTTTCATACTTCTCCTCGGATGGTGGATACATGTTTGAAGGAAGCCCAAAGCCAATCAATAAACTTTTGTGTTTGCAGATGTATCGACTGTTCAGCTTCAGACATCATGGAAGAGAAAACAAGACCATGTGATGACTCAGACATGACTCGTTTTTATTTGCCAGTAACCAGTGCTGACTGACTAAGTGTTCAAAAATTACCAGTCAGCCCCTCCACCCCCTTCCGCTCCGGACAAATCATGAGATTGGCCTAAAAATTACGAGATTTTTAAAAGGTAATAGTTTTGAGGTCTTTTTATTTGCTTTCTGGCTTTTGAGCTTTTAAGGTTCACATTTTCAAGCTTTTCTGTACAAACACAAGGACTAGAAATTTACTCTTTTTAAAATGAAAGCTGAGAGTCTCACCTAGTCACATGATTCTGGGAGCTGGGGCTTGAAGAACACCAATTATCATGAGACTTACACTAAAATTGCAAGTGTTGGCTGCACTGAGTAAGGTTTTTATGACCCTGTTGAACATGAAACTGGTTTAGATAACGAATAACTGAGATTGTGTGGCTGACTTGACGTTTGCTTGAGTTTAGTTAAAATGTAAATATGATAACCAGAAGTGTGCTAGAAGCAAAAATGAGAACAGTTTAGGAGCTTACTTAGAATGTAAGCTCTTTGGGGCAGGGATGATCTTTTGGTTCTGTCTTTGGACAGCACCAAGCACCATGGTCCATGACTGGGGCCCATACGCGCTACCACAGTACAATACAGATAATACGGAAGGGTGATGGGATCATTGCAACCACACAGCTGGAGTGATGCTCCAGCCGCAGCTGTCCTGATTTAGTTCGGGACCACTGCTCCACAGCCCATGGATGTTTGAAGCAAGTGCAAAAACCTTGGGGAAGAAGGGGGGGCATTTGCCCCTCCTAGCTCCCCCCCCACAATTAGTGCCACTGTTGAGAATGCCCTACAGTTCACACTCCTGTAGTCCAAACGGTGGCACTGTTAGGATCAGAAGGTAAGAAAAATTATAAAATAACTTTAAAATATACATATTGTGGGGGGATTGTTTCGTTTTTTTTCAATAGTTCTCGGAAACATTTTAGTAATGCTTAGCTCTAGTCAGCACTGGGACCCTTTGTGTTGGTGAGGGTTAGGATGTTCAGTGGCCAGTTTTTGCTTTTCGGGGTGGCCAGTGGCTGGTTTTTCTCCATCTCAGAGGTGGCAACCCTACCTCCATTCCATATGCCCAAACTTGGGTCAAGTTTTTCAGAATCGACTAGTGATTTGGGGCACCCAAATTGATGTGTCTTAAAGGCACGCAATTTTCCCAAACCAGTGAGCATCCACCCTCTGAAAATCAGGCCCTCTGAAGGTATCCCAATTTGGGCACACAAAAATTTCGAGAACTCTGAGGCCGTGTCTACACTATGGAGACTATGCTGGTATAGTCTCCATCATGTAGACACAGCCTCAGAGTTCTCAAAATTGAAGCCAATGAAATCAAGTTGGAATAGAGATGTTTGGAGAAGGGAATTTTCATCTGACAGGAAATCCTGACATTTTTACTGCAAATCCGAACAGAAAATGTAACTATTGAAAAGTTTCATGGAACCAAATATTCCCAAAAAAGTTTGGAATCAGAAATCTTTCTGTAGAAACGTTTCAACATTTTCTATCAAACTGAAGTGAAAATTGTCCTTTTGCGTTGAGGTTTTGACATCAAATGTCATTTTGGATCGTGGTTTTGGTGATGGGGTGTCTACCCCATGCAGGCCCTGAAGAGGTTAATGTGGGCCTGGGAGGCCAGTTAACATACCTGGTAGCAGCTGGGAGAGAGAGAGAGAACCAGCCAGGGGCTGGGTGGTGATGATAAAGCCAGGAAGTTTGCAGCAGAAAGGGGCTTTAGGGAGAGTCTGCAGTCACTCTCGGGGGGATTGAAGAGGTAGAAAGCAATCCAGTGAAGCAGACTTTGGCTGCCAGCTACAGGGTATTTGGGCTGGAACGCAGAGTAGAGGGTGGGCCTGGCTTCCCCTACCAGCCACCATGGAAGGTGAGGTGAAAGCCCTTGAGGTAAGGGGTGTAAGGTCCATGGAGCCCAGAGACAGATGGGAGACTTGCTATAAGGACACTGAACTATACCTGTGTTGGACTCTCTGTTACCCCTGAAGGGGTGAACTAAAGTATAACCTGGCCAGAGGGCCAAGTAGCAGGAAGAGAAACCACCACAGAGGTGGAGCAACCATCAGCAGGGAGCCTCATACAGGGAGGCAGCCACTACATCACATCTGGCCACCGGGGGGCGCGCCTGTGGTGAATGAACTCCGTTACCATTTTAAACTGTAAAATGAAATCCAATGATATTTTATGTCAAAATAAAAATTGTCATGTTGTTTCAGGATGTCAATTTGAAATGAACATTGTCGTTTTGACATTTCTTGCCATAAGCTTGAAATTTTTCATCAGAATTCAGGTTTACTCGGGAAAAACTGCCGTTTTTCGACCAAACCGGTGGAAAACTTTCTGCACAAAAAATGTCAACCACCTCTAAATTGGAATTCAAGTTGGGGCCGGTGCAGTGGTGATCAGGATGATGTAACTTTAAGGGGTGAAACATTGCAAACCACCAAGGCTGAAAATACCTGCTGGATAGACGTGGAAAACTGGGATAATCCACTGTGGAAACACCAATGGGTTTATCCATTGGGCCTCTATTCTTTCCTCATAGACATAAATTTGCTTCAGATAATGCAGTTCCCAAGATGACCTGTGAACTTCCAGACATGGGCATGAAGAGAGAGTTTATTCTTTGTTTTGAGATCCCTTGGACAAATGAGGCATGGAATTCTAGCTCCAACTATGCACCATGTGTGAGATATTTCTGGAATGCAGGTCTACAAGTCACTCCTCCAGTCAGCTGCCTATGGCCCGGTCTACATACAAAAGTTGTACCACTTGAACGCTAACTCCCTTGACAAGGAGCCAATTACCCCATCAGCCCCAGGCTGGTAAAGAGGCAGGAAGGAAGTGCCAAGGGGGGAGAGAGAGGGGACTAGGGCTAGGTGAGCCCAGTTACACAGAGGTCTCTCATGGGAGGGAGACCTCTGTTTCCCTCAGATCCTGAGGAGAGGGCCAAAAAGCACGATGGTGCTGTAAATAGATCGTCGCACAGGGATTGTTGTGGAAGTAGTTATACAACATAACTGTGTCCACAGGAGGAGTTGTACCAGTCTGCTTATTTCCATACAAAACTCACTCCCCGAACTGAAATTGTTAAACTGGTACAAAAACGGTGTTCATAAAGGGCAAGAATTTGCTGCAAGTTGTGCTGCCTTTGTCGTGCGGAGACCTACTGGTGCCAAATGTGAAGAATCTCCCAGGGTAGAAAAATGTCACTCTTAGTTTGATGGAGGGATGGTCGCTTTCTGAAGCACATTTTGCATCATGCAGGGAAAATCACACACTTACTGCTGCAGGGTCGCATTCTGTTCTCGGAGGATGTGTTGCTCCCGTTGACTTCAATGGTAGTTGCATGTGTGTAGCGCATATGGCGTGCTAGGCAGAGTGGCCTAGTGGCTGGAGCACTAGACCAGGACTCTGCAGACCTGGATTCTGTTCCTGGCTCTGTTGATGACTTTGAGCAAGTCACTGCCCCTTGCTCTGCCTCAGTTTCCCCATCTGTAAAGAAGGGGATAGGATTCCAGACTCACTTTGTAAAGGTTTTTGAGATCCGCCGATGAAAAGTGCTACATTGGAGGTAGGTATTATTATCAGACAGCCAAATCTGACCCATAGTAATTAATGGACAATATTTCCACTGTTGATTTCCTTACCTCTAATTAAGTGTGGAAGGCAGTGTCTCACTAACATTTAATTATTCCTCCTTCTTGGACTATATTTATTTGAGATTCAACTTTTTTCCCCCCATCCTTTCAACAGCACATTGTTTTAGCTGGAGTAATGAGTTTCAGGAATATGTCAAAGCACTTTGGTGAGTAATATGCCTGGAGAGTGACACTCGTACGTGGGTGTTGTAATGTGCCTAACAACATTATATTCTGATCCAGCCCTGCGCATAACCTCCAATTTATTTCTAAGCCCCTGTGTTTATTTAACTGAATCTGTCTTCCATCGTTTAAAGCAGTGGCACTCAACCTCTAAGAGCCCAAGAGCCACTTCATCATCGCATAGATGCAGAGAGCCGCAAAGACGCAGTGAGTCACGAAAGAATTCAGCGTACTGCACTCAGAATACCAAGACGTGTTACTCATACAGTCATCAAAACAGCTAAAGAGAGGTTACGGTCGGAACAGAGTTACTCAGAGCTTCAGGAAAGAACTGGCATTCCACGGCCGGTGCCCACTCCAGTTGGCCAATATTTCTGCCACCCACCTGGGGTTGCAGCCCTTGTGGGTATATTTCCGTGCCTGGAGTCAATTGGAGAGAAGAGTCCCATGTGGACCGGGGAAGAACATGCAAGGCTCAGGAACTATACGTTGGCCACCATAATTGTCACAGTAGTGCTCAGAGGTGCCAGGCGGGATCAGGGCTCCATTGTGCTGGGCACTGCATTTTGGGGGTATACGTGTCCGTATACACACACAAACTGAGAACAGATAGGGACAGAGAGAGAGACAGAGGAAAAAACATGAAAGCCAAGCAGTACCCTGTGAGCCTCGAAGAAGCTAGAGAGAGCTTTTGGGTCTGTTGGATAAATAGACTTGCAGCTGTGAGCTACGACATTGCTTCTTTTGGTTTTGGTTCCTACTGCATTTAGATTAGCAGGACTTTCTACATTCCTTGTGCATAAACAAGACTGAATCAAAGAAAATACCTGACTCCATCAATTTCTGCTTCCAACTGGAACACTCCCCGGGGCCCAGAAATTTCACTAGCCACTGGGGTCGAAAGGGAGCAACTTCATACTCACTGGCTTCCATAACTAACCCATCAAATTGGCAAAGGCAGATTGGCGACCAGTGCAAGATTTGAAAATGCCTGTATCTGTCTTACTGAGAAGAACACCTTCTTGTCAACTGTTGCAAATAGGCCACTTCCATCTTAATTAAATTGGCTCGTTAGCACTGAACCCTCACTTGGTCAGGCAATTCCCATCTTTTCATGTGCTGTGTATTTATACCTGCCTACTGTATTTTCCACTCCATGCATCTGATGAACTGGGTTCTAGCCCACGAAAGCTTATGCCCAAATAAATGTGTTAGTCTCTAAGGTGCCACAAGGACTCCTCGTTGTTTCCGAGAAGAATAGAAGCAGAAGAATAAAGCATTGACCATGCTGCCCTTTATGTTGATTGAATTATCTGCAGTTTTGTGGGTTTGTCACATGTATTTTAGACATCTAGCACAATTAATTGGAAAAAAACCCACCCTTGGCTTGTTTTTCTGTTTAGTGTTCTGTAATATAATGAAAATGTGAAATTGCTTAAGACACTTGACCTCCACAACCTCACTTATGCACTTGTTTCACTTTTTGTAGTGTTAAAGGTTGGTGACTATATTGAGCGTGCCTCCGTTCTCTTAAGTCTAGCAAAGAGATTGTGCACATGTTAAATGCAATGCTCCAGTGGCAGCATGTTGCACGTCCTCCAATATCACTCTCCTATTTATTCTTTTGTAGCCATTCACAGAAATTATTCTCTGTTATGAATAAAGTTATCTCGGATGTCCTTCAAAAAATAATGTCAGGCTTTTCACTGACTGAAGGAAGTTCAAGGAAAATATTCCAGGTGGCCGGGACATGAAGAACAAGCTATTGAACCTGCCTTCTGTTCCTCCTGCTTCTATGCCACACTCACCATTTGAAACATGTTTCCTTTGCTTAATGAATAATGATTAACAGCACGGAAGCATTTAGATTGGTAAGAACCAGGCAAATAAATGACTAGAGCTACATATATCTATTGTATAGAAATACTCTATGAGCCGGATCCTCTACCGATGTAAACCAAATAATTGAAGTCAATTGAACAATTAATTCAAGGGAGCTCCACCAGGAGAGGATCGGGCCCTATGTTTGTATTGATTTTCACCCGCGTACACACAATTGTTGAGTTTTATATTCAACTTTACATTGTCACCATTTTCTTTTCTAAACTGGTCCTGGTGGAATGTGACCCAAGGCTAATTGAAATGCTGTATTTCTAAACAAGGTCAAAGAAAATCATCCTGGAGCTTTTGTGAGTTTATTTCTCTCCTTGGGTATTGCAGAAAGTCAAATAAAACACACACACAAAATAAGGACATGGAAGCAAACCTGAGGTGGGGAAACAAATGTGTGGAAATTCCTTTGCCAGAGTGGATGAAGTGGAAGAAGTTAAGCAGAGGAAGGTTCTGAGATCAGTGCACGATGTTCATTACCCTAAAGCCTACAATATCAAGTCATATCAGGAGAGCAAATTAAGGTGGAACGACAAGGCGTTAAAGGTAAAAAATACAGGGCCAGATCCTCAGCTGGTGCACATCAGCCTGGTTCCACTGAACTCAATAGAAGTAGGCCCATTTACACCTGCTGGGGATCTCCGGATAAGATTTCAATCACCTAACTTGACGGAATCTTTCACGTCTTACAAAACTCTTGCTCCCAGCATCCAATCCAAGCATGCAGGCTGTATGGGCGGAGATGGAAGACAAGTAATTCTCCTTCTCAGTCTGCAGAACGGCAGATTGGTTGCTGCTTAGCTTACGCTGCAGAATTATGACTGCAGTAGACTCCACGCTAGTTGCATCTCACCACAATGGCTGTAGTTCAAATCCATAGATACAGAACTGCCCGTCTCACTGTAGTATGAAAGGACCTCCCTTTGAGCTGGACTCTGCAGGTTACGAATCCTGGCCTACCTTCTACAGTAGACCCGACCACCTATCCTGTGTGCCTTCGAGCGTTGCTAGAACAGTAAAGAAAGGTGGTATTTCAAACACAGTTCCTGCTTCACCTAACTTGCTACATCCTTGAAGCCAGTTTCCAGCTCTCCAGTGGTAAAACTGATGACCACAAATAACAGCCAAATCATTTATTCTTGGTACTATGGTTATACCTCGAGGCTCCCATTGTGGTAGGCACCGTGAGAGTATATAGGATGCCGTTTCTGTCCTAAAAAGCTTACAGTGTAAATAGATAATGGAAGGATGGTTATCCCCACTTTACAGACAAGGATCTGAGGCACAGAGAAATGAAATGGCTTTCTCCAGGCCACACAGGAAGTCTGCAGTTAAAGTTCAGCTAATTCCCGCCAAACAAAATGGGAATTTGCTATCAGGCCATGCTCTGAATCAAGGCCCTTAGTTCTCAGCAACAGCAATGCCTAGGGCCCTACCAAATTCACAGCCATGAAAAATGCATCACGGACCATGAAAACTGGTCTCCTCCCATGAAATCTGATATTTTGTGTGCTTTTACCCTATACTATACAGATTTCACGGAGGAGACCAGCGGTTCTCAAACTCAGGAGATCTGGGTCTAATTCGCTACTCTGCCATTTGTATAATTGTAATTGTTAGGGCCCTACCAAATTCACAGTCCATTTTGGTCAATTTCACGGTCATAGGATTTAAAAAATCGTAAATTTTCTGATTTCTGATATTTAAATCTGAAGTTTCAGTGTTGTAATTGTAGGGCTCCTGACCCCAAAGGCAGTTCTGTGTGTGTGAGCGTGGGCGGGGAGTCGCAAGGTTATTGTCGGGGGGTCGGGTATTGCTACCCTTACTTCTGCGCTGCTGCTGGTGGTGGCACTGCCTTCAGAGCTGGGCGGTCGGAGAGCAGCTCCTGCTGGCCGGGATCCCAGCTCTGAAGGCAGAGTCGCTGCCAGCAGCAGCGCAGAAGTAAGGATGGCACGGTATGGTATTGCTACCATTACCATTCTGGGCTATTGCCTTGAGAGCGGGGTGTCCTGTCATCAGCTGCTGCTCTCCGACTGCCTAGCTCTGAAGGCAGTGCAGAAGTAAGGGGGGCAATACTGCAACCCCCTAAAATAACCTTGTGACCACCCCCGCAATCCCCTTTGGGGTCAGGACCCTTACAGTTACAACACCGTGAAACTTCAGATTTAAATATCAGAAATCAGAAAATTTACAATTTTTTAAATCCTATGACCGTGAAATTGACCAAAATGGACTGTGAATTTGGTAGGGCCTTAACAATAACCATAATACAAATGGCAGAGTGACGAATTAGACCCAGATCTCCTGAGTCCCAATCCAGTACTAGCTGTGATATTTACACTGGGGCAAGAACCATCTTTTTGTTCTGGGTTTGTACAGTGCCTAGCGCGATGGGGTTCTGATCCATGACTGGTGCCCTTAGGTATAACAGTGCAAATTAACAATAACAATACTAAATACCTGACCTGCCACCAGGCAACTGTGACACCTCAGTGCTCAGATCTCAGAGCTTGGGAAAAAATGAAAGAAGCTGATTTTGAAATATTTAGGTTTAAAATCACAGGCCTCCAATCCCAAGAACTTCTGGAGCTGAGTAACCCAATGTTCATGGATAATCGATCCCATTGAATTCTGCTTTCAGGACTGGGGCCTTTTTCTGCTACAGTATTTTTAGTCCTTGGCCCAGACTTCTAAAGGTGCTTAGGTACTAATGATGCAGATAGGTGTCTAGTGTGATTTTCAGAAGTGCCCAGGCTTTGGGAAATCTATGGGAGTTAGGTGCCTGGGCACTTTTGAAAAATCCATTACGTGTCCAACTCCATCTTGAGGGGCCTAAATATCTTTCTAAATCTGGCCTAAATTTTCAAAAATGGGGGCCTAAAATTAGGCTCTTAAACACATTTGACCTAATTTTTAAAAGTGCGCAGCACTTTCCACTCTCCTTGTAGTCTACAGCAGCTCAGCACGTTTGAAAATCTGGCCAAATGTACATGGAGGCGAAATATGGATTTAGGAGCTTTGGGCCCCCAGTCTTGGAAATATTGGCCTTTACTGGTTAAAGTGTCAGAGCATGCAGCATTAAGGAGAGAACCTCAGTCTTGGCTTTGAAATCACGTTTCACCATTTCATGTTACAACATTAATATTACTTACATTTATTTTTGCACTTAAAATAGCCGTGCATTTCTCTCTCCTTAGGTACGTCTGGGAACTGAAATAACCCACATCAAAGTTTATCATCGTATTTATTTGGAATATATATATAGTCTTTCTCTGAATGCCAGCATAAAGATGGGGATATGGATACATTCCTCTTTGTTTCTCACAATGTAATTTTTTTCTCCATTGTCAGCATCATTGTTGATCCTGAAATTATAGTGTCTGGGGAGATATTCAACAGGAGATGTTAGAAATAAAAAATGGGTTTTGGAAAATAACTGCAACAAGAATATTTAAATAAACCTGGAGATTACAGAGGGAAAATACAAAAATATCTCCAAGGAGCTCATTTGGTTTCATTCTGCTTCATCTGAGAGTTATCTGAAGGGGGGTGGGCAATAGCCCAAATCTGACAGGCACCGTAAGAAAAAAATCAAGCATTTTTCTATACACAGCTGAAACTATTAATTATCCTGTAGTAATATGAGTCAAGCTTTCAGTATTCAAATGAATTCCTGTATGCAAAAGCTTTGTCAGTGTAACTGCTGGCAGTGCAGCTATTCTGCTTGAGAATTTGGCTCATAGAACCCCCTTTTAAAAAATCTCATGATTTTCAAGCCAATCTCCTGATTTTTTTGAGGCCCGAATTATGAGCTTTGAACGCCTGGGGATGACAATACTGCACCTGATGTCTGCCTGAATGGATTGGGCCCCAGTCCTGCAAACACCAAAGATTGCAAGGCCTATTTGTTCTGTCCAGCTTTAAGAGAGTGGGGGGATTGTGCAGATCTGAAATATGTCGATTTCGGCTGCTGGGTTATTATATGGGCCAGAATGGACTTCAATGGAGCTAGGCCGATTGATCCCAGCTGAGGATGTAGCCTGCATGTTTCTTATTGGGGTGGCAGGGTGGCATTGGAATAGTGGTTTACCTTTGTATCTGTAAAATGAATCATAGAAGGCCTGCAGTAAAGACTAGGCACTGTTCTTTCATGGAAATGAGTGTGCGAATCGAAATAAGTCAATAAACAAAGCACGCACCCAACTTTACTCAGTGGAAGTACTGCTCGGAGAAGCAGTCCGCGGAACTACTCCTCAGAGCAGAGTTACGGGCGCGTTTCAAGATGTGTCTGAATTGCAGTCGTGGGGTGTGATTTCAGATCCCAGGGCCATATCTGAGCTAGCTTTAATCTAGCTAGCTCTCAAGTTAGCCTGTTGTGACCAAGAGCAAACTTTGGAATATTACCGTGATATCCTCACGGTAGATGCCAATAAGGGATAGTATATAGCAAATCCAGGAACACCAGAATGGAGAATTGTTGAATCTGTTTGTACACACCCCCCATCCCCCATTAAGGAGGTTTTCTGCTGGCAGCTTATTTGATGTCTGCAGTTAATTAACCCACAGAGAGAAAGGAGGTTCCAATGATTTCCACTGCAGGTGACATTCATTAAAGACCATGTGATAAGTGTTACAGTGAAATTACTAATTTATCAAACCATGGAGGGTTTGGCCCGGTTGAGCGTTGCAAATTCTCCCAGAGCCGGGTTATGTAACAGTTTGCTGCTGCAAAGTTCAGATTTCAGACTTTCACATCAGCACACCCCTAATCTCCAACGTGCCAGATACTTTAGAGAGGTAACTGGCAAAATAACACATCCCACTGGCTGGGTCAGGGCTGCATGCTGTGCAATTGTGCCAAGATTTTCAAAAGCCTCCATTTTTCCTTGCCCCACTTGAAACACTTGTCCAGGCCCGATTTTCAGAGGAACCCAAAATCAAAATTCTCGACCTTGGTCATTTCCAGCAAACATGGAATTTTGGCTACTACTCACTCTGACGCCCGTTGGCTACTACCCACTCTGACGCCCGCTCGGATTCTGCCTGGCAAGTGACTTGACCATTCTCTTTGAGATTCAAGAACACAATCCAGTCTGCCATGGGGTCAGGGGGAACCAGACCTGCACCGTTCGTGTGAATAATACTTTGTGATAAGGGCCTTAAAACATTTGGGTTTACTTCTAAGGTTGTTGGTTTTTTTTTCCCCCCACAACAGGCTTTTATCTTAAAGAAAATCAAAGTTTTCCTGCCTTTGAAAAGCAGAGCCTCCCTGATACTCATTACTTGACTTCGCTGTTCACTCAGGCCTTTCACTTTGATGAGCAAGACTGGTTTACAGAGAGTATTTAGCATCTTGATTAGTCTGTAATGCGACCTGCTTTTGAATGGTGTTTTTGAGGATTTGCTGCTGCTTCTGTGGAAATAAATATGGCAGAGGGAGTGCTAAGACCATCTCTTACAGGAAAATGTTTTGGTTGAGTTGTATTTAGGCACTCAGCTTTTTCCAGACTGTGATCTCTTGAAGTGGGTTCTAGCCCAGGAAAGCTTATGCCCAAATAAATTCGTTAGTCTCTAAGGTGCCACAAGGACTCCTTTGTTTGTTTGTTTGTTTGTTTGTTCTGTTTTTTTGCTGATACAGACTAACACGGCTACCACTGAAATCAGTTATTTTTAACACCCATCCCTTCCTATCTTGCCCTAAAGAAGGGTGGTTATTAAAACTTGTCCAGAGGGGTGTTGATCGTCCACCCACCCACCCCAGTTTGAGAACCCGAGTCCTAAAGTGAATGTGTAAAAAAATTAAATAAAATTAAACCTAAGACATAGGGGCTTCGCTAGTGCACGAGCATGTAACTCCACTGAAGTCTATGGAGTTAGTCCAAAGATGAATTCCCCCCCTTTTTATTTTCATGTTGGCATTATTGTCTTATGGGCCGGGTTCCGGGGTTAGGCTGCTCTTTATGGATAGTAAGGCACGGGGCTCAGCTCACCTCTGTCCCATAGTCATGGTGCTTTAAGAGTTGGGGAGGGCTGATGTAGGCCAGGATCTGAGAAATAGGACACGTGGGTAAAGAGGAAGCAGTCTCCAAGTCTAAGGCCTTGTCTACACTACGAGAGTAGTTCGATTTTACTTAAATCGAATTTTTGGAATCGATATTGCAAAGTCGAACGTGTGTGTCCACACTAAGGACAGTAATTCGACTTTGTGAGTCCACACTAACGGGGAAAGCGTCGACATTGGAAGTGGTGCACTGTGGTCAGCTATCCCACAGTTCCCGGAGTCCCCGCTGCCCATTGGAATTCTGGGTGGAGCCGCAAATGCCTTCTGGGTAAAAAAAAGGTGTCCAGGGTGCTTTTGGGTAACTGTCGTCATCCGTCCATCACTCCCGCCCTCCCTCCCTGAAAGCGCCGGCGGGAAATCAGTTCGCGCACTTTTCTAGTCAGTGACAGCGCGGACGCCACAGCACTGCGAGCATGGAGCCTGCTGCAACCATCACTGCAGTTGTGGCCGCTCTCAACGCCTCGCAACTTATCATACACCTTTCCCTGAGGCAGATGCAGAAAAGTCAGGCGAGGAGGCTACGTCAACGCGGTGATGGCCTGAAGTCTGAGAGTAGCACAGACCTCTCAGAAAGCAGGGGACCCAGCGCCGAGAACATCACGGTGGCAATGGGTCATGTTGATGCCGTGGAAAGGAGATTCTGGGCACGGGAAACAAGCACTGAGTGGTGGGACCGCATAGTGCTGCAGGTCTGGGATGAATCCCAGTGGCTGCGAAACTTTCGCATGCGGAAGGGAACTTTCCTGGAACTTTGTGAGTTGCTGTCCCCTGCCCTGAAGCGCAATGACACCCGGATGCGAGCAGCCCTGACTGTCCAGAAGCGAGTGGCCATAGCCCTGTGGAAGCTTGCAACGCCAGACAGCTACCGGTCAGTCGCGAACCAGTTTGGGGTGGGCAAATCTACCGTGGGGGTTGTTGTGATGCAAGTAGCCAAGGCAATCGTTGATGTACTGCTGCCAAAGGTAGTGACCCTGGGAAACGTGGAGGCGATCATAGATGGCTTCGCAGCGATGGGATTCCCAAACTGCGGTGGGGCCATAGATGGAACTCACATCCCTATCCTGGCACCGGAACACCAGGCCAGCCAGTACATTAACAGAAAGGGCTACTTTTCCATGGTGCTGCAAGCACTGGTGGACCACAGGGGACGTTTTACCAACATCTACGTGGGATGGCTGGGCAAGGTTCATGATGCTCGTGTTTTCAGGAACTCTGGTCTGTTTAGATGGCTGCAGCAAGGTATTTACTTCCCGGACCACAAAATAACTCTTGGGGATGTGGAGATGCCTATAGTCATCCTCGGGGACCCAGCCTACCCGCTAATGCCCTGGCTCATGAAGCCCTATACTGGCGCCCTGGACACTGAAAAAGAACTCTTCAACTACCGGCTGAGCAAGTGCAGAATGGTGGTGGAGTGTGCTTTTGGCCGTCTCAAGGGGAGATGGAGAAGCTTACTGACTCGCTGTGATCTCAGCGAAACCAATATCCCCATTGTTATTGCAGCTTGCTGTGTGCTCCACAATCTCTGTGAGAGCAAGGGGGAGACCTTTATGGCGGGGTGGGAGGTTGAGGAAAATAGCCTGGCTGCTGATTACTCACAGCCAGACAGCCGGGCGATTAGAAGAGACCAGCGGGAAGCGCTGTGCATCCGGGAGGCTTTGAAAGCAAAGTTCCTGAGTGAGCAGGGTAACCTGTGACTTTAAAGTTTGTGTATTGAGAAGCTAAACCTGCCCCCATTTCTTTGCCCAGTTAATGTTGACTATCCTATCCAGTTACATACCCCCTTCACCCCACTTCCAACACACATTTCAAAATAAAAATAGTTCTACTTTGTTAAAGCACACCGTTTTCTTTAATACTGTATTCGCGGGAATTTTTTAAAACTGGGACGCAGACTGTGGTGCGGAGCGGGTGTACTGTAGTGGCGCGAATGCAGCTTCTAAACTCAAGGATTGACAGGCTCCGCTGCGGTGGGATGGTTGTTTCAACGGAGCCTGTCACCCCTCCTGATAGGGACTGTGTGTATGGGGGGGTCTATGTGACTTTGTGGCAGGGGGAGGACGGTTACAGATCCCCTGCTGTGTGGCTCTGTGATCCTGCCTAAGGACCGCCGCTTAAGATCTGTAACTGCCCTCCCCTGCCACAAAGTCACAGAGCAACCCACCCCCCACCACATAACATGAAAACAACCTCCCAGACTAACCAGGGTAACTAGTCACTGCATCACTGCACTATGTATGTGCCCTGCTGCTGTGCCTGCCCCCGACTATATACCCTGCCAAAGGTGACTGTCCTGTCGAATTACCAACCCCCTATCCCCCCCTCCTGCAAAAGAACATGATGGAAACAGTAGTTAACAGAAACGTATTTTTTATTATCAACCAAACATGGAACTGGGAAAGTGAAACTTGGACGGGGGCTTGTGTCAGGCGGGAAGGAAAGAACTTGTCAAATTTTGGGGAATGAGAGCCTTCTGCTGCTCGAGCTCTCTGCAGGGGTGGAGTGAGAGTTAGCAGGGACTCTGCCGCCTCTCCTTCTGTGCACTTTGGGTGAGGGGAGTATGGGACTTGGTGGCGGGGGAGGGCGGTTAGAGATGGACTGCAGCGGGGCTCTGTCCTCCTGCCTCCGTTCCTGCAGAACATCCACAAGGCGCCGGAGCGTGTCCGTTTGCTCCCTCATTAGTCCAAGCAGGGTTTGAGTCGCCTGCTGGTCTTCCTGACGCCACCTCTCCTCCCGATCCATGTTGGCTTGGTGCATTCGGGTCAAGTTCTCCCGCCACTGGGTCTGCTGTGCTGCCTGGGCTCTGGAGCAGGCTATAAGCTCCGAGAACATGTCCTCCCGTGTCCTCTTCTTCTTATGCCTAATCCGCGCTAGCCTCTGGGAGTGTGATGACAGGCTAGGTTGTGAGACAGTCGCAGATGGGGCTGTGGGAATGGGAAAAAGGGAGTGAATTCCTCAGAAAGATAAATGTAGTTGTGAACAAAGAACATAGTCTTTCTCTGTTAACAAGACCATGCACAGCACCTCTCACATGCGCACTCAGCACAAGGTCGAATTCTCGGCCTTCGCATTCAGTGCCTGGGGTCTTGCACAGCACATTTGAGAACCGTGTCAGGACAACGGAATTTCTGTTGCAGGCAGACATGGTAAGCCGTAGACTTGTGGCAGCTTAAAACTTTAATATTAGCAATGGCCTCATTTCACATTGAAATCAATGTCAGTCCCTGCTGCCAGCAATTCGGCAAGCAGGAAGTCTGCTCCTGTCCCACACCCTCGCGGCTGTCCCCGGGAACGATCCCTTTCGGCTGCCCCTCTCCCGCCTCCACCGCGTGGCTGCAAACCAGCGGTTACAGTTCTGTAAAGGAACGGCAAAGCAGTCCCAACACTAACATTCCCCTACCTCATTCAAAGCAGGTCATCATGAGCGACATCACCCTCATGAGGATCTCTGACAGCGAGAAAGAGAGAATGCTCCGGGAAAGCCTGCAAAGACCAGGGCCGTATGCCGCCATGCTGTGCAGAGCAATGATTCCAGAGTACTTGATAGTCTCGTGGCGTGGCAACGTGTCCTACTACGGAGGACCCAATAAGGCCGCTCTCCCCAAGAACCTAATGCAGCGGATTTCCAATTACCTCCAGGAGAGCTTCCTCGAGATGTCACAGGAGGATTTCTGCTCCATCCCCGGACATATAGACCGCATTTTACTGTAGCTGCTGTAGCAGTGACTAACCAGTAGAGCGGCTTGGGCAGGACAATCATGCAAAACCGGACATTGCTAGATTTTTTTTCAATAGTTGCACTGCCCATGACTGAACCGTTAAGCTAATCAAACTAATCATGAGAAACCCATTTTTTAAATTGTTAATATTCCTGTTCTGTTACAAATAATGTTTAGATTTTTACAACACTTACTGGCTGATCCTTCCCCAGATTCTGTGTCCGGGGTAACGGCTGGGGAGGGTTGGTAGGGGATCTCTGTAAGGGTGATGAAGAGATCCTGGCTGTCGGGGAAATCAGCGTTGTGAGCGCTGTCGACTGCCTCGTCCTCCTCATCTCCTTCCTCATCTTCCCCGTCCGCTAACATGTCCGAGGATCCAGCCGTGGACACTATCCCATCCTCAGAGTCCACGGTCACTGGTGGGGTAGTGGTGGCGGCCGCACCGAGGATGGAATGCAGTGCCTCGTAGAAACGGGATGTCTGGGGATGGGATCCAGAGCGTCCGTTTGCCTCTTTGGTCTTCTGGTAGCCTTGTCTCAGCTCCTTGATTTTCACGCGGCACTGCGTTACATCCCGGCTGTATCCTCTCTCTGCCATGTCTTTAGAGATCTTCTCGTAGATCTTTGCATTCCGTCTTTTGGATCGCAGCTCGGAAAGCACGGACTCATCGCCCCACACAGCGATGAGATCCAAGACTTCCCGATCAGTCCATGCTGGGGCCCTCTTTCTATTCTGAGATTGCACGGCCATCACTGCTGGAGAGCTCTGCATCGTTGCCAGTGCTGCTGAGCTCGCCACGATGTCCAGACAGGAAATGAGATTCAAACTGGCCAGACAGGAAAAGGAATTCAAATTCAAATTTTCCCGGGGCTTTTCCTGTGTGGCAGTTCAGAGCATCCGAGCTCGTACTGCTGTCCAGAGCGTCAACAGAGTGGTGCACTGTGGGATAGCTCCCGGAGCTATTAGCGTCGATTTCCATCCACACCTAGCGTAATTCGACATGGCCATGTCGAATTTAGCGCTACTCCCCTCGTCGGGGAGGAGTACAGAAGTCGAATTAAAGAGACCTCTATGTCGAACTAAATACCTTTGCGGTGTGGACGGGTGCAGGGTTAATTCGATGTAACGGCGCTAACTTCGACATAAACGCCTAGTGTAGACCAGGCCTAAGGAGGAAAGGACAACTGCAGGAGAGACTGGCTGAGGGCCAGCAGCTGGCCTGAATGAGAACCCACGTCCAGAGGAGGAGGAGGTTTTATTTCTGTATTGAAGCAGGATCTCTCAGGGTATTTGGGTGCCTGTTTCATGGTACTTCTCTGGGGGAGTGTCCTTGTTTGGTGAAGGCGGTTCTAAGTGTGTTAAGGTATATATCCTGGACTTTCTCCCTGGGAGCATATTCTGTGGTATCTGAGATACCAGATTTCTTGGTGTGTTTGTGGTGGATCTGTGAAGGCAGGTGTGGTGACTGGAGGATTGCTAATGGGCTACTTGACCTCAAATGGTCCCTTGAAATATGTGTTCTACTTCTGCTAAACAATCTGTCCCATCTTGTATTTAGCTGTGACACTCAGAGTACCTTTCCCAGACCTGAAGAAGAGCTCCTGAAAGCTCAAAAGCTTGTCTCTTTCACCAACAGAAGTAGGTCCAATAAAAGGTATTACCTCACCCACCGTGTCCCTCTAAGATCCTGGGACCAACATGGTTACAACAACACTGCATACAAAGATTTCAGCCAAAGCCTAGTGAAGTTAATTGAAAGACTCCCATTGACTTCAACGGGTTTTTGATTAGATCTTGTCATGTAAAAGGGAAATGTAACAGTCTAATACCTGAAACATATAAAC
Organism: Malaclemys terrapin pileata; assembly: GCF_027887155.1. Classification (NCBI taxonomy): domain Eukaryota; kingdom Metazoa; phylum Chordata; order Testudines; family Emydidae; genus Malaclemys; species Malaclemys terrapin. Next base: position 4,858,037 of record NC_071507.1, read on the forward strand.
ATGAAGGGCTATTCCAGAAGGGTACAATCTGGAGTAATGAGACATGTGGTGTAAGTTATTCAAAGGAGATGCTGCCATGTGGTTTTCTGCAGGCTAAACTTTAAAATGGAGAGGACCTCTCTCCCTGCTGCAGAGACAGCTGCCCTTTTTGTGTCTCAGGTCAGAGACAGACTGTTGCAGAGTGATTCGCTGTATTTTCTCTCTCCTAGAGACTTTATATTTGTTCTTTCTTTTCTCCCCTATCCTTCAGTATTTAATTTCTGTTCACTATAATTCCAACATCAGTAACATCATTATTGGAGCCGGTCAGGAATTTTTTGATGAATCTTTTTTTGTTGAAAAATGCCTATTTGTTGAAACCGAAGCTGTATGTGAAGCTGGGTTGGGGTTGATGAATTCCCCAACTTGAAAAAACTCAGAACTGTTGAAGTGTTTCATTTTTGCATTTTAAAAACCAAAACACCTCAAAAAATCCTGTTTTTCCTTTTGAGATAACTTTTTTTGTTTCAAGATTTAAACTAATCAAACTGAAAAAAAGAGAAAAATGCATGAAGAGAAAAAGAAAAATGCATAAAGAGAAAAAGATCAATATCAAAATGAACCATTTATTTTTGATAATTTTGAAATGTTTCAGTCGAGCCAAAACAAAAACATTTGGGGGTTTGTTTGGTTTTTTTGGTTTGGAAATATTTTTTTGAGATTTCACCTTTGTCCCAATTTGAGATGAGAAATTGCTTTCAAACTTTCTCAGAAATATTCAGAGAATGAAAAACCATTTTGCACCCAGCTCTCATCGTGATTGACAAACATAAGAAATGTAAAAAAGAGAAAATAAATGTCAGCAAAAACTACATGTTGTCAAAATACATTTTTGTCAAAATCTGCAAGATGTTTTGGGCAATAAATATCTAGTAAATGAACGTTAGAATTAAGTTAGTTATTTAAAAAAAATGAATCCTACAAGCAAGAACTAGCTGCTACGCTTTAGTGAATATACAGAAGAAAAAGCTGAAGCCATGGCCTAGGCACATTTTCTTATCTAATGCATAGGCTCATTGCGACATGGACTATCTACCCCTAAGAGAGCACGGCATACAGCTGAATTCAATACATTAATCAATGGAGAGGATCTAGAAGGTATGTAAAAGGCTTGAATGACGAGTGATGGCTCAAATATTTATTCTTTCTCCACAAATTTCCATAACTGTTGCTCCCAGTGGTGCTATGTTGTTCTACCTGAAAAAAAGCACAACTCTTTAAAGCAGGGGTCAGCAACCTTTCAGAAGTGGTGTGCCGAGTCTTCATTTATTCACTCTGATTTAAGGTTTCATGTGCCAGTAATACATTTTAACGTTTTTAGAAGGTCTCTTTCTATAAGTCTATAATATATAACTAAACTATTGTATGTAAAGTAAATAAGGTTTTTAAAATGTTTAAGAAACTTCATTTAAAATTAAATTTAAATGCAGAGCCCCCTGGACCGGTGGCCAGGACCCAGGCAGTGAGAGTGCCAGTGAAAATCAGCTCGCGTGCCGCCTTTGGCATGCGTGCCATAGGTTGCCTACCCTGCTTCAAAGCCTGGGCATTGTCATTAGTGATGAGTACATTCAATTAAGTTAATAACCCACCTTATTCAAACCATCTGAACTTGTTGGATCTGCAAATTAGGGGCAAATAAGTTTCCCCTATAATTGTCAATTCTTCAAGCTCCCATCTAGACAGGCGAATACTGTGAGAGCAATAGAATAAATCTTCAGATGGAATAAAGAGCAGAAGTACCACTGAAGCTATGTCAATATAGCCCAGCTATGGATCTCCTCCCCCAATATTTCTTGTGGTGTTGCTTCAGTTCACACTTTTGTCCTGGTTGGAACCAAGGAATGCATAAAGGTGAACATTAATGTAGGTGGGGGGGGGGGAATAACCAAACTTTTCCAGACCTCTGGGTTCAGGTTTGGCATCAGTTTCAGAAGGGCACAATTTTCTTGGCACCTTTGTCAGAAACACTGAATTTGATACAGAAAGTCCCAGTGGTTCCAATCACTCAGTCCCAAGTCCTCAGAAATGCTCACCAGTATCTCGTTATGAAGTTCTGACAGCAGCGTGATACTTGCCCAATAAACTGACGCATGCAGCAGCCATTTCTTTTATCCCTTGCTGCAGCTATCACTGGCTACGTTGGTGGTGTCTGAAAATGATTGAGTGATGGATCTGACATACAATGTCCCATGACACACATGTTATCTGCGCTTTACCAGCTGGCCCACCTGTCACTTATGAAGTGTACCGTATCACTGTCACTCATTTTAAATCATTTTTCTTTTTTGGCACAAATTCACAAATTCGGAAGAATTTGTTGCACCCTTGGTTATAGCAAAATTGGGTAAAGTATTTTGAAGGGGACCCATATTCCTGACTCCACAAAAAATACTGTAGGTGCCAGACACTGTGAAACAATACATTAATCAATACCATAAGTTGTCACCTTTCCAACATGGTTATAGGTGCCCTATATACTATCGTGCTGAGTGTTGTATAAGAACCTGGACACACAGATAGACAGAAAATGGTCTATTGTTTGGGTTTCTTTTCATAGGAAAAGAACATTGATGGGAATTTGAAACAATTTTCTTCACTGTTCTTATCTTCTTACGGACTTTCTCTTCCTTCTAACTACACTGGTGCAACATCTGTTTGTCTTTTCCAAAGAATTGCTGACACAGTCCAACTAGATATAGAGAGATGTATTTGTCTGAATCCTTCACGCACCATCAGCCGTCTCTTAGGGCATGAAGAAGGCTCTGCCTTCCCTTTCTATCCTGGGCCACTCTTCACACGTCCTGTGCTATGTATCATAAGCTTTTCCCTTTCTAAGTACTCTTTGATTAAGGGATTTCCTCCAGCTGCCCAATACTATATTTGCCATGACAGAAGCTCTGGCTTCATTCTTAACACATGTTCCAGGTATTTCCATCTTCTTTTCTGGATAACGTTGGAGACAAGGGGTTGTTGGACTCTCTGACTAATTTTAGCATTTGTTATAAATTCGTTCCATTTAATCGCTAGTCTTTTCCTGCAATGTTTGCTTTCAAAGGCATTCAAAGTCTGCCCGTGCCTTTGGTGGATTTCCAGCTTTCATACTTAGTGTATTCTGGCAGAAATAACATTCGAGTTGCAGATTTGTAGCTTGGTATTAATTTGCCCCTCTTAAATTAAATCCCTTTCCTTTTAAAACAATCACCTCATTATTAGTATGAGCCGCACCCTAGTAGCAATCAGAAGCCCCAAATGAAATCCAGGATCCATTCTGCTGGACACTGCACAAATACATGGTAAGATCCAATCCCTGCTCCAAAGAGTTTACAATCTAAAGAGACGAGACAGACAGAAGGTGAGAGAAAGAAAAGATGAATAGCTCAGCTCCTCAATGGCATTTAGGAGTCTAACGCCTATTGAATTCAGTGGCAGTTAGGAGCTGAAATATTTTTGAGGCTCTGGGCCATTATACCCATTTTACAGACATGGAACTGAGGCTCAGAATGATTAAGGTCTTGCTGAGGATCACAGCCAAGGAGTCTATGAGAAAGCCAATAGCTGAACGTGTGTCTTGGGAGTCTCAGTCTATGCTTTCATTGCAGGACCAGTCTTCTTCTGTGATAAGAATAGCATATATTTCCTTTTGCTTTGTGTACTATACATTATGTGTTAACAATATACAGAACAATCAGCACAATTTATGCTTTACTACGCTAACGCACTGTACCAATAACTGCTCCCGCCAGAATAACAGCAAACAGCTCCTCTTAAACAGAATCTCTTTTGCTTTGTGTAAGCAAACTAAACAACGGATTAACTGACTCTCAGTCTTAAGCTAAGTCTACACTACCTGCCTGAATCGGCGGGTAGAAATCGACCTCTTGGGGATCGATCCCCGAATCGACGCTCTTACTCCACCAGCGGAGGTGGGAGTAAGTGCCGTCAACGGGAAGCCGCAGAGGTCGATTTTGCCGCCGTCCCTACAGTGGGGTAAGTCGGCTGCGATACGTCGAATTCAGCTACGCTATTCACGTAGCTGAATTTGCGTATCTTAAATCGACCCCCCCCCCCCCCCCCGTAGTGAAGACCTGCCCTTAGACCACATGGAACCTGTGTAGAATAGTCCCACCATAATGGTTTGGGTTTTGCTAGTTGTCTGCTTCCACGTCTTCCAGGGGCTTTCTGGATTATTACCTAATGCTGTCTTGGTCCTTGGTAACCTCTCCAGTGGTGTGGTCTAAATCGATCTGTGACCATTCTCTGGTTCACATTCACATTTACCCTGCCGTCTGTCGAGTCAATGACACCACCGAACAGTGGGTGTAAAATATTACCATGCTGGTTTTTAAGTGTGACAGACACCATCTCGGCCACTCGACACTGGGGATTGAACGGGGCACTTCCTGAGTGAACAGCGTGAGATACTACAGCTTTAGCATCAACGTGCTCAAACTGGGGCTGTCACGGACTCGAATGCTCAGTTGCACCCACTTAGCACTGGCCTAAAAGACTAGCCGAAATGCAGGTTCACAGGGACTCAGGCCCTGTGGCTACAAAACAATAAATAGGAGTTCTGAAATTCTAAAAGCGAAGCAACAGAGTCATTCTTTCCCCCTCAGTCAGAGCAGTGAGCCAGGGCTCACCCCAGATTGCTTTAATTCCCCTTTCACCAGCTTTCCTTCAATTCATTACAAGCAAGTTGTCAGGACCAGATTCCTATGGACGCTGGACCCCTTACTCATCTCTGGCAGTGGAAAAGGGCCTCGAAATTGGCCATCAATTACCTTTTAAGGCTCCATTGCACTGCCAGAAAGACATAAAGGGATGTAGCCTGAATGAGAATTAGGCCACAGTGAACTGTTTACCTGACTGAGGGAAATTCCTTGTCCCCTGCTTTTCCTAGGGCAGTCCTCTCTGTTTCAAGACACCCCCTCAATCGGCATCCCAGTTAAAACAGAAATCATTTCCCTTAAGAGTCTTCCAACCCAAATTTCCCGCTTGGATTGACTCTCAAACCTCTCCAGAGGGTTCCTCTCATCACCTGTTCCTCTCACGCTCTCCTCAACGAGGCGTTGCCTGGCTCAGCCTCGAGGAGGGAACACACCCCTCCCCTTCAACAAGGGTGTGATACGCGCTGGGCCGGGCAATCAACTGAAACTTTTATTGCCTCATTCTAGTCACGTGACCTTAGTAGGGGTTCCAAAGGTTAATACCCCTGTCATATGGCAGGGGTCAGTATTCAGTGACTCAAGTGGCAATTGAAATACGGTGTGTACTGCCTAGTTAGTTACCTTTTCTAGTGCAATCTGAGATTCAGCCAATTAGCAAACGCCATCTGCCCAGGCCTTACTGACCCTCAGCGCCTTGTATCCTGACCATGTGGCTGGTCCGACAGACACTTTGAAATCCACTTGGCAGGGAGTGGGTCATGTGAGCACAAATAGGCTTCTGATTCTCATCACCTGAATCGGTGTTTCTCAAGGACCAGACCATGGGCCGGCGCCAGTCCCTGAGATCTCCCTGACACAGTTTAAGAAGACAGCAAGCGGTCCCTGGGGTATCAAGAAAGGTTGAGAAACACTGGCCAAGATGCATTATAATAAAACCAGAGCACTTTTCTTCAGCAGATCTCAAAGCCCTTTACAAAGGAGACCCATAGGGATAACTATATCTTCCAGATGGAGAAAGAGAAGTGAAATAACTTATCCAAAGTCGGGGCAGATCTGGAATAGAATTCAGATCTCTTGAGTACTAGGTCAATGCTCCACCCATTAGACCATACTGCCTCCTCTAACTTACTTGCCAGCAGGGTAATTGTTATTGGAATGGCTGTCCAGCTAGCAATGGGAGAGACCAGAGCAGGGCTTGTATTTTATTAGTGTGCTCTCCAAGTCTTTGTTAAAAATACTGGGCCAAGTCCAGAGTTGAATCTAAGGGTATCTACACCAGCGTAACTTCTTCGGGCCCAAAGAGGGTGTTAAAAACGAACTAGTTTAAATTCCCTTTGTGGATGGTGTGACTTTAAGGGGTCACCCAGGGAATAAGTCGTCCCCCCCAACTTTCACCCAGGGAAGGGGACAACAGTTCCTTTGTCCCTGTCTTCTCCTCCACCCCCGATTTTCTGCTGTCCCCCAAACAAAGAGTTTGCTGTGCGAGGAGAAGTGCAGCCACCACCACCTCAGGGTCTTGCTACACCGCAGCCGAGCGGGAGATGAAGTCACCTTTGCACCCCTCAGCACAGCCCAGGGGAGAGCACCATGTACTGCCAGCAGGAGGCGCACCCTCATACCATCAAGCAAGGTGCAGAGGAAAAGTCTGAAGAGAGACAGGGAGCAGGAGGACTTGGGCGGGGAGAGGGTAGAAAGAGTTGGGGGTTGAGAGAAAGGAGGTTGGGGGAGCACAAAGGGGGCTAGAGAGAGAGGTTGGGGGAACACACGTGGGAGAGAGGGAGAGGGCAGTGAGTAGGGACGGTGGCCATTTTGCTAATTTTGGCATGTCAATGTTTTGAGTGTCAAATTTAACCCAAGGGGGGGGGGGAATTTTCAGTGAAATTGCTTTGATTGCCTCCCCCACTCCCCACACATCTGGCTTTTCACCCCACTGTAGAGCCGGTCAAAATGTTTCTAAACATTTCCAGTTCTGTAACAAACAGACTGTTTCATAACTTTTTGGGCCTTTCCTCCCCCTTTTGCCTGCTCCCTCTACAGTGAAATAGGGCGAGCCAGGCCAGGCGCTCTGAACAATGCCATAAAAGCGCACGGCGTTCTTATTCCTTTGTGTGTCTTTGGATCCTAGAGGTTGCATCCCTTCTCCCCTCTGCCCCGCCACTCCCTTCACGGCCCCCTTCGGGAGCCACCCTCCTGGACTTGGCGAAAGGTGCCAGGTACAACCTTGAAGCCATGAGACCCCCCTGCATTGGTAGACTGTATGCAACATGGCAAAACCAACCTGAATGGTCTTCTGTGCAAACTGAAAACAGAACCAATCCTGCTAATCCGTTCTAACCTCCCACGGTACTAAGCTAATATAAACCCCAAACACTAATATATTACTCAGCTCTTATTTGCCTTTCGTGTTAGTGCTTTCAGTGCTTTATTTGACTTCGCCATGGACTGCTTCCTCCAGGCCCATATGCTGCTTTCATTTTCCCATATGTCCTAAGCACAGCCACAACCCGCACTCCTCTCCACTGCATGAAGGGGGCCCTTGGAAATGAAGTCAAGAGGGAGATTTTCATAAGTGCCTGGTGGATTTAGGAGCACTGGGGCTGTTGATTGTCTCCGGTGCTTCTGACACTCCTTCCCCCGCTCCTCCTCTGCAGCGAGCAGAATGATACACCTGTGACCCACTGGCCGGTGTCTGTTACAGAGCAGGCACAGGTGCGTAATCCACCGAGGATGTAAGTCTGCTAAAGCACCAGCCACACAGTTCTTTAGCCCTAGCTATAGAGACTCATGTATGTTGCTCTGGACGGTTCCGGCTCACTCCTTACCATCAGCCAGGACGGTGGTCATCAAACACAGATCCACAAAAATGGGCCTCGTCACATGCAATTTAGGCCCTTAGGAATTGCCTTAACACATCAGACCAGTCGTTTAGAATTGAGGCTGTCCCTAAGCAAGGAGAATCTGGCCCCTAGTTTTAAAAATGGTGGCCAGTCTCCCACGTGAGGGTGCGGAGCACTGATTTATGTTTTCAGTCTGATTCGCTATCCTGCTCCGAATACAAGCGCACACCTTTTCACACTCCGAGTGACGTCAGCGGGGACTTAGGGTTTTCTCTCTGGGTGCCTAGATCTTGTTCCTGGGCGGCTTTGATTAGTCCAGAGCCCTCTCAATATAGACGAGCATTTCAAATGTACATTCCCTGACGCATGGCCACATTACATTACTCTGCCAGCATGTTGTCCAATCACCTACCTCTGTGAGACCCCCTCCTGTCTAGTCTTGCCAGGCAAGGCGCTGTGGGCGGATAGTTGGAAGGAGTTGTTGGCCACTCCCCCTGTTTCTGTAACATCATCATTTGGCAGAGAAGTTTCATCAGTAAGTGTGAGGGTCTGGTGATTTTTCCAGCCCTCTTGCTCTTTGGTTCCCCTTTCTCGTGCTTTTCCAGCTCTTCCCATCCTGCTCCTGGACTCTCCTTTCTCAGGCAGGCCAAGCAAAAAGCCTCATTTTCTTGGTATTAGATTATTACTATTAAGTTTAACACAGCAGAGCCTAGGATGCCTGGTCCTGGGCCAGGGCTCCATTGTGCTAGGCACTGTACAAATGCAGAACAGTAAAATGGTCCAAAGAACTTACAATCTAAATAGAGTTGCTCTGTCCTCTCCCAGTGGTGACGGCAACAGAGACCCCACACTCACCCCTGTGGCTGTAGGGACCAGGGCCGGCTCTAACTTTTTTGCCACCCCAGGCAAAAAAGAAGAGCGCCGCCCTGCCGTACTCCACCCCGCGAACGCCGCCGAAATCTCCGCCCCCCAGCACCATGCCATCCGAAGCCCCGCCCCCTCCAAGCACCGTGCTGCCCGAAGCCCCGCCCCCTCCAAGCGCCGCGCCGCGCCGCCCGAAGCCCCCGCCCCCCCTCCGAGCACCACACTGCGCCAGCCCCCACCCCCCCAGACCCTGCCCCCCCGAAGCCCCGCCCCCCCAAGCACCACACCGCCTGAAGCCCCTGTCCCCCCTCCGAGCGCCACGCCGCCGAATCCAAAAAAATAATAAAATAAAATAACAAATCAAGCGCCGCCCTGCCCCAAGGTGCCGCCCCAAGCACATGCTTGGTCGGCTGGTGCCTGGAGCCGGTCCCTGGTAGGGACATACCTTAGGGGAAGCCTTGTGATCCACAGGACAGTACACTGGTCTGGGGGGGCTCCATTTTCTGACTCTGTTGCTGACTCACCATGGGCAAGTCACCTACCCCTGGCCTCAGTTTCCCCATCTTTAAGAGGCTGATAATGAGACTGACTTCTTTGTAAAGCACTTTGAGCTCTTCTAATAAGAAGTGCCATATTAGAGCTAGGTATTATCACCATACAAGCAATGCTAATTTATGATCAGGCATGGTCAGTGCTGAATGCTGTATGCTGGAAAGGAAAATGGAGAATAATTACTAAAAATTATTGTTTCCGGACATCTAACTTAAGGTGTATTTCATACCTAAAACAGGAAGAGGCCTGTAACAAGAACAGGACTGGTGTTTTCCTTGTTTCAGAGACATACTGGATTACTTTTCAGGTGTTAGTCTGAAAATCTGGTCTTTAAGAGTCGGGTTGATACTGCCAGATTGTTATATGTGTTTAAATCAGCAATGACAGCCAGTGGCCATCTGTTAATCACAGGTGTGTATACTCAATGGATATGACAAATGAGATATAGTCTTTGCCCTGATTCCTCAAATATGTTGGTAGCCTGAATCAAGTGTGGGGGTTGTTTTGTGTGTGTGACATGAATGTGCTTAGGGGGCACTGAAATCAGGAGGCGTTTTGCCGTTGACTTAAGTGGCAGCAAGACTGGGCCTTTTGTAAGTGTTGATTTATGGTACTTAACTATATTTGGCCCAATTCAGATATGAGTAAAGTGGTGTCAATTGAAACCCTGATGCACTCTGACCTAGTCCTTCAGACATACATACACCCATTCTGCTGACATGCCTGGGAGTCTAATTTAGCATAAGTTACACACCATGGAGGCTTCACTCGCTCCCCTGTGACTTTAATATACACAATCTTTGTGCTCCTCCATCTATAAGTTACACCGTCTTAGCCTCTCATATACGTTGCACGTGGGAATAGAGCTGAGTGAGTGTAAGGGATCTAAAGTGAGTTAGGGGAAACTAACTTGCCCCACCCCATCCAGGAGTGTGGTGTATCTACTGCTGCATTTCTCACACAGCCAGGACTCCAGCTGATGTCTGTGAGAATTTAGGAAGCATGAGAAATTCAGGCTCAGGCCCCGTATTGTGCAATGAATCCAGATCCTCAACAACTCTGGGACTTAGGCACCTTTGAGGATCTGGGTCATGCTCTATTTCCAAGCCACAATATTGTTACTGTTGTTTTTCATATTAACACCTGTTTATATTTTTATGAGCGACTGTCGATTGGAACCAGATTAGATTTGCCAAATGGTCATTCTATATTTTGCAAGAAGTTATCTAGTTCAGCAACACAATTTAGCTAGATGGACCACAGCGGACCAGGTCGAAAATGGCACCTTTCTGAAAACCTCCCACCATTGTATTATCACTGGAACTGTTCCACCAGCAATAATGTAGCAGGGCTGGGAGCTCTAATGTAGACAGGCCACCTGCCTCTGTCTGTGTTTTAAGTGCCCACAGCTCTCGGTGTACTCGTTCTATGTGTCTTGTGGTCAGTGGGAGCTGTTGAGTGCTCAGCATCTCTGAAAATCAGCTCACTTCGTTAGGCACTCAGCTTTAAAAATAATGGCCAAGACTGATCACCTTCTGAAGGGGAAAGAACAAAGACAAATTAATTTTGATGATAATAGGCAAAGAATGTACTGCGATGGCAGGAATCCCCAGGGCGCGCTGTTACACGTAGTCTTGCAACTTCTTTTCTTGACTCAAACACTTTTTTTGTTACCTTTTTGTCAGCGTTGTGATGTACTTTATTTTGGGGGGAGCTGTGGCAAGCAGCAAAGATGCTTGCTCTCTGCCAAAGCCAGCTCTTGCGTCTGAGTTGCTCCCTGGGAACTGGGCAGACGTGTTTGAGCTGAGATTGCGGAAGCCAGTGTGCCGTTTGTGACCACCTCTGTTCCAGGACTGATGCATACAGTGTAAATAAACAAGTTACATTAAGGACATACTGTATGGCTGCTGCAAGACCCTGCCATCTACTACAGCTCAGCGGAGGGGCAACACTCCATAATTTTTGCACATTGTTGTATGTTTATTGAAATAAATAGGACAACTATTTTTCGTATTGTTCTTGTTTCCTTATTTTCATATTTGACCACAATTGAATGAATGAATGAATGAATGAATGAATGAATGAATGAATGAATGGAAGTCCGTATGTCAGAGATTTGTGGGAAAGGGATTTGCAAGAGTTTTTATTACAATCCCATCACTAAATCAGATATGGAGTCCCCCATTGTATACTGTCACAATTATCCCTGAAATACTTCTTTAGGACATTTTTGCCACCACCCCCCGGAATGGGACAGCTTGCACCAAGTGTCTGTGGGTTGGGTTTCATTTCCTAGGGAGAGTGTCCTTCAACCCCATAGGAGGTCTTCACTCACACAGACTCCCACCCCATGTCACATCTCACACACACAGAGCCGTGCAAGGTGCTAGGCTGTCACTAGATACCGTGTATTTCCCTGGGGCAGATTATAATCATTGCTAATGAAGTGCCCTTATCAGCAGCTTGTTTGCCAAGAGGGGCGGCCTCCCACTTGATTATGGGCATGAGCAAGAGTTTTTGTTTCAGGGATGACTAGGTCGAACCCACCTGCTCTCCGTTTCCTTCCATCCCTGAGCCATTTGCCTTCCACCCAAACCTCGCTCTTGCCTTACCCTGCCCCTGGATAACTGCACATCAGCTGGTCAGCCATGAAGGCCACATTCCTCTTGACATCCCCTGCATGGGCACTGGTCTTTCTTTTCCCCCCGTGTGGGCCTATCTGCTGCAGTCTTCTTGGGATGGAACACGAAGAAAGAGCCACATTCAGCTCCTAGGAAAGACAGGCAGATCTTTACTTTGCCTGCCCCCCCAGGTCACTGAGGGCAGCAGCACAGAGCCTGTGTCTGAAGGGGAATCAGCACTGAATTATTGTCCACACTCTGTTCTCCATTAGGTTATTGATTCAGCACTGGTTTCCCATCCTCTGAGTCTTGCTGCTATCAGTATTCTCAGCCCCCTGGGGCTAAGGTTATGAGCCAGCCAGGTGATAAAGCGTCAGCTGTACTAACCAACCCAGCAGGGGAGCTTGAGGCCAGTGTGCCCCTACAGCCAGAGATGCATGAGGGGCCAGTGGGGAAGAACGGGTGGGACAACGCACCTCAACTCTCCCAGCTATGAGCCTGGATCCCCCATAGCTGGGCCTGGGTGACAGCACATTTTGTTCATTCAAGGCGCCGGTTTGGCTCCTGTATTTACGTAAAACATCCGAGGCCAACGTATGTAGTACAAAGAGGCAAGATGGGTGTTGCATGAGTTTTATACACTCATCCCTCAGAGAGCAATAGAATCCATCAATGATTTTAACGTCAGACAGTCAAGATGCTTCTGATCACTGAACTAACTATGGTTCAGCCATACACCATACCTGACTGCATGGTAGAAACATTGGCAGAAGGAAGAGGCCATCAGGAACCTGGCTCTGGTGCGCTGGTTTTCTTCTTAGCCCCAATCATAGTGTTGAGCAGCTTAGGGTTGCTCTTACATGCACCAGCTGGTAGATGGGCCCTGAGGAGCATTGCAGGAGCACAGCAGGTTCCCGCAGCTTCTCGTTTCACCCCTAAACCTCCCCCTGCCCCAAGCATAGAGGCTGGCTCTGCTGACTACCCCTGTTGCCGTCTCCCCTGGACTTGCAGGCAGTGGCATCTCCTTTGTGCCACCTGAGCATTGCAAAGGAAGTGGACCAAGACAGAAAATCTGCTCCCCCATGTAGAAGGGGCCGCAGCTTGTGGCATGCATGTTAGTGGACGGAAAGGTAGTGTTATTTGCATTAGGGTAGTGCTGAGGGGCCCTGATCAGGGATCAGGACCCCATTGTGCTAGGCACTTTGCAAACTCCCATGAAAAAGACAGTAAAGTGAAGCACGTGTTTCACTTTAGGCACGTGAGTCGTCGCACTGAAGGATTTCTCACGTGCTTAAGTGCCTTCCTGGATTAGGCCTTTAGCCGCTGCAAACATAAATTTCACTTCCCCTAGTTGCTAGTTTATGTTGTTGAACTGCCAAGGTAGCACATCAATGTCCAAAAGCAAGCGTGTGATAGAGCTCTCACTTCCTGGAAGTGCAGTAAAGCCATATGCCATGGTACTCTGTAACCCACGTCAGATCTCAGCGAGGCAATTATCTATGCTGTTATTCACTCACACCTGGTGCTCCACGGAGCTAACGAGAATGTGCCCATTTTATTCTTCACAGAAATGTGAAGTGTCAGAACATAATGCCAAGTACATTGTTCTATATACTTTCCAATGTATTCACCTGATATGTGATTTTTATCCCCTTAAATTCCTTAGTGTTGCTGTCTTTCTCCCATGGAAATGAGCAGCGTGGTTTTTGTCTTACTGGGGCACAAGCCGTCACACAAGAAAATCCTGTATTTATGTCACATCCTAGTGAATTAATGGGCCCGGGATCTTTCATTTCAAGGAGTCTCACAAAGCCACGGAAACCCCTGCAAGCTTGAATGAGAGTTGGGTGGAAAGGTGGCCCTATGGTTGGGGTCCTCCTCTTGGACTTTGGAGAGCTGGGTTCAAATCTCTCCTCTCCACAGATTTCCAATGTAACCTTAGGCATATCACTAAGGCCAGATTTTAGGCAGCTAAAGATACAGGTAGGTGCCTAGAGGGATTTTCAGAAGTACTTAGATGCCTTTGAAAATCTGGCCCTTAGCCTCCATATTTCAGTTCCCCATCTGTAAAATGGGTATCAGGGCATAGCCCCACCTCACACAGGTAACACTTAGAGGTAGTGAGATGCCCATATATTGTGGTGAGAGGGACCATATCTGACAGAGGTGAGACAGCACCAATAATAACCAGACAACTCCCTCCGGGCTTAACATCTAACGAAACTCAGAAGTATGAGTTATGTTGTATCTTCTGTAAAGCCACCAAGGACCAAGTGAGCAGCCCTAGGAGAGACAGCAAGTAAGAGGCGGTCAGAGCTGAAATGGGAGAAGGACCTACGGGGAGTCTGAGCCTCTTCATGGAAAGTTGGGATCTTCATCTTTCTTCCTTCTTACTCTACTGGTCTTCCAACTCATCGGGCAGGTTTGGAAACCCCCACACACACACGCACACACAGCCAGAGCAACACCTCCCTCTACTAGTCGTCCCATATCCTTATTCATGTTACTAGTATTTTAGGGCCAGATTTTGCCAACCTTATTCACTCGGCATAGTACTTGCTTATTCCCATTGGGTGCTCCCTGGTGTCCATTTGCCATTCCAAATGGACGCCCGGGAGCACCCAATGGGAATAAGTATAATAAGCAAGTACTATGCCGAGTGAATAAGTATAATAATGCTTCCGGAGCCCAAGGAGGAAGAAGGCACCACAGGGTTGCTACGTCCCCCACTCATGCCGGTTGTCAGGAGGGGACAGGAAGTGGGAGGAGCGTTGACTCCGCCCCCTCCCAGAGGCCTAACTGCATCAGGCCTAGCCGGAAGGGACCTTGAGAGGTCATCGAGTCCAGCCTCCTGCTGCAGGACCAAGTAAACCTAGACCCTCCCTGACAGCTCTTTGTCCAACCTGTTCTTAAAAACCTCCTCCGAGGGGGAGTCCACAACCTCCCTTGGAAAGTTTTTCCTCAGATCTAGCCTAGATCCCCCTTGCTGCAGATTAAGCCCATTGCCTCTTGTCCTACCTTTAGTGGACATGGAGAACAATTGATCACAGTCCTCTGTGTAACAGGCCTTACCATATTCAAGGGCTGTTATAAGGCCTTCTGTTCCCCAGATCAGACATGCCCAGTTTGTTTAACCTTTCCTCATAGGTTGAGTTTTCTAAACCCTTGATCACTGTGGATGCTTTCCTCTGGATTATCTCCCTCTTGTCCACATCTTCTCTTAAATTGTGTGCTGCAACAACATATTATCCACCTGGTATACAGCCTTTGCTGAGTACGCCCATTGAAGTTAATGGAGCTACTTATGGAGTAAGCTGCTACTCAGCCGGAGTAATGGTATCCGAATCTGGCCCTTTCTGACAGGAAGCAACACCTCCATGTGGATCACACAAACAAACAACAAAAAGTCTCTCCCCACCTGTGAAATACACCCTTCAATAAAGCCCCCGTGTAACCTGTTTTTAACAACAGATAAAGACTTAATTTCCGAGAGGAAGTGTGAAGTACAGTAGTAACCATTTCAAGATCAACAACCACTGCTGGGCTTAGTATTGCATGCGATTTTACGGCAGTAATTAAAGGTTTCTTGGTGCATTGTGAAGAGCCAGGAGGTAACTAGCAGTTGGAAAGGTATTGTTTGTATTCAGAACCTAAGGTTAAAAGGTGGTTTTTATAGTGGGGTTTTTTGTTGTTGTTGTTTTTGCACCTGTTGAATTGTCTACTTTTCCAGCTCCAAACACATCTTCTTCCCACTTTTAAATGTTACGTAAGTGCATTTATTAAATGAATACGGGGGTTGTTTTCTTTCTGGGTCTTTCAAAAATCTCTTTTGCTATTGTTTCTAATGGGAAATAGAATCCCTTTATCATTCTGTTTGTCAAATATTGATTGAATCCAAAACGATGTTACAAGAACAGTAAGGGTGCAAAGTCAGCTTTAGGAAATGCCAGCATTCAGATTGCCTGTGCAACTTTCATTTGTCCCTCTCTCCCCTGTGCATATACATGATACAGTCTGAAAAACCAGAAAGTCTATCACGTGGAATCACATTGGCACCCAGACAGCTCATCAGCAACGTTGGAACCGTTCGATCCACAGGACCGACTTCTGCCACTCCAATTAACACAGGTAGCAGCAGTAGGTTGTCATCTTATATGTGGGCAAGCACTAGAGGAGGGTGAGACACACCCTTTGGCGGTGGGTTTCACAGATATTTGCTGACAGCACATGGTGAGTCTTAGAAATCTCTGTTCCAAGTTTTCAACAGGGATGTGGGCTCTTGGGATCACAGACCCTTCTGCCTCTGTTCCCACCAGCCTGTCCCAGTCCAGCTCCTTGTGCTAGTCTCCCTGATCAACCAGTCCCGGTCTTCATCCCTACTCCCAGCTTGCAGGCCCAGGCTCCCTCCAGGATCCTTGTCCAACTCAACTCTCTCTGATGCCCTCCCACACCCCTCCAGTCTGGCTCTGGTCCCTTCTGCCTCCTCCTGCATGCTGCCTGGCCACCAACAGGGAGAGCACTAAAACATAGGCTAGACAGTCTCCCTGCTCTCAGTTCCTGTGTTCATCACCACAGTGGCCCAAGCGGCCTAGAGCAGCAACTGCAGAGAAAATGCTGCATGGGTTGGAGCATGCTTAGTGCAGACAGAATCTTCAGAGAATTTAGCTTCCAAATTCTAACCTGTCTC
The DNA here is from genome assembly GCF_027887155.1 of Malaclemys terrapin pileata. Taxonomy (NCBI): domain Eukaryota; kingdom Metazoa; phylum Chordata; order Testudines; family Emydidae; genus Malaclemys; species Malaclemys terrapin. The sequence goes on from NC_071507.1 coordinate 4,874,304, forward strand.
TACCAAGCACGTGCAAATTGAGATTTTTCCAAATTTGGGCTGTTCTTCATAGGGAGGGCACAAGACACATCCCTGACACCACGGCACCCCTCCTCCCAAATGCTAAATCCCTGCTCCAAAGCATGGAGGCCCAAGAGCTTCTCAACGAAACAGCTGTAAGAATTCTTTGAACAGGGGCAAAACAATGCATTCTTCGCTACTCTTGTTCTCGGAAATGGCTGGAAAGGGCTGAAACTTTCCCCCTTAAAGAATTCAACCTGAGGCAGACACCCGGCATGGAAAACTGCCACCCAAATAGTTGAACTTTGACAAAGTTATAAGAAACTGAAAACAGGGTCTTATACTGGGAAGTGTTGGGTAACCTTAAAGGAAACATGTTTAGCTAAGGAACATGTATCCTAGAACAGTGGTTCTCAACCTGGGGTCCGGGGCCCCTTGGGGGGCCATGAGCAGGTTTCAGTGGGGCTGCCAAGCAGGGCCAGTGTTAGACTCGCCGGGGCCCAGGTTAGAAAGCCGAAGCCCCACCACCTGGGGCTGACACCCAGGGCCCTGAGCTACATCACCTGGGGCTGAAACCAAAGCCTGAGCAATGTAGTTCATGGGCATGGGGCCGCAGGCAGTTGCCCTGGTTGCTACCCCCCTAATGCCCTGGCTTTTATACGCAGAAAACCAGCTATTGTGGCACACACAAACTGTGGAACTTGTATAGGATGCTGGAGGGGATTTCAGAAAGAAAAAGGTTGAGAACCCCTGTCCTAGAGGCTGGAGCTTTTCCAAGAGAAGGCAAGGATCTGGCTGGAGTTTTAAAAAATGAAGGGAGGGGTGGGAATTTGGTTTCGATAAAGTCACAGCAAAATCCAATGTGGCACAGAGGAAGGCCATAGTCCCACGAGTGAGTGGTCTCAGGTGAGTAACTGCTCACTCATGGGGATCACAATCTGGTTCATCAAGTTTACAGAGTGTGGCCAGAGGGAAGGGTTAATTGTAGTTTTAGACCCTTGGATTTTAAAAAACAAACCAACAAACAAAACACTCATGGGCTTGATTCTGTCACACTTCCTCTTGTTGACGACGCCGTAAGTGGGTTTTAGCCCACGAAAGCTTATGCCCAAATAAATTTGTTAGTTTCTAAAGTGCCACAAGGACTCCTTGTTGTTTTTACTCCTTGAGTAGTCCCCCTGATTTCAGAGGGAGGGGGCTACTCCCGGAGTAAGATGCTACTCAGGGTGAGGAAGGGTGGCAGGATAAATGCGTGGGTGGCAGTTGTTGTTTTCTGCAATTTAGCCCCTTGATGTGCAAAAAGAAGGAGCAAAATTATTTACTGAAGGGGGTGGGATAGGAGAGGTCCCAGTCTAGGAAAGCCCCTCATGCCAGCAGTGGCACCCACACCCACTATCATCCTCTACCTTTTGCATGCGGATGTTGCAAGCGAGGGTCACTTTTCATTCCTGGGCTCCAGGGAAACTCAGCCACGACCCCTCACCCACCTCCCGCCAACAAAAAAAACAACAAAAAACAAAAACCCCGAGCTGCAGCTGGGGCCGTCGGTGGAAAAGCCAGCTCTAATCTCTCGCAAGCCCGGTGCTATCAACGCTTGGATCAGCCTATCTAATGTAAACGGGCTTTCACACATAAATAACGTGCCACATCTGGCTCTTTGGTTTTTACGGCGCCTTAGCTACAGAGCGATTTATGGAGGGCGGTGGGGGAGAGTTGGACATTGCACCGCACCCGGCTTGGGTGCCACATGCAAGGTGGGGAGTGGGGCCGGGGGGGAACAGAGCCAACCCCCTGGCCGGCCGGGGAAGGCCGGCTCTGCGGGGATCCGGGTGCGAAGGGGCCTGCCTGGGAGGCCGGGCACGAGTCCGCCGGCTGGGAGCAGCCGGGCCTTCCAGGAACCGGCGTGTTTGCGCTTCTCCCCAATTTATGACCGCCGGCCATATGGCCAATATTTCGCCTCGCGCGTCACGCGCCGCGGAGGAAAACAAACAGCGCGGGGCAAGGCGGAGAGGGGGAGCGCCGGGCGAGCGGCCACGGGGCCGGCCCTGCAAAGCGCCGCCGGAGACAATGTGAGGGGCAGCCGAGCCGGGGCGTCGCGCGTGGCTATATAAAGCGGCCCCCGCAGGCCCCGGCGCAGCAGACAGGCGCCTTCGGAGCTCGCCAGCGCCTCGCCCACCGCAGAGCAGCTCCCGGCTCGCTCCAGGTGAGCCACTGGGCGCTTCCTCCTGGCCATGGGGCGGGGGAGGGAGCCGGGTTACCTGGAGGGGTGGGGAGGGGCATGGTGGGGGGGGGGTGCCGGCTGCTGGGTGTAACTTTAGGGGGGTCTAGGCAGCGCCCCGAAGTACAGAAAATGGGGGGTAGATTCGCCCCGGGGGTGAGGTCGTTCACTGAAAGACAGAGCAAATTGGGAGGAACAGATGCGTCTACACGGACAGCGGAGGTGGCTGGCTGGCGGGAGAGGTGGCTACGTGGCTGTCTGGCGAGATGGATGGATGGCGAGCGGGCGGGAAGGAGGGACGGACAGGTGGATGGGGAGCTGGTCGGACAGACATCGCTGTTCCAGGGGCACTGGGTCCTCCAAACGAGGGGGGGGAACTCGCCGAGGGTCCCCCAAGCTGGATCACCGGGGTGCAAGGTTCTAGCTGGCTTCCCAAAGGCTTTTGGGGGGGGAGTTTCCTCCCCTTCCCCCCCCCCTCCAGATCTTGTACAAACGGACGCTGATCTCTCCTGGCCCGGAAGCAGCAGGTGGGGAAGGGGGGTTCTGCTGCTGGGGGCAGAGGATGGCGCACTAGCGGTTTGCACCCGAGCCCCGCCGCTTTCACACCGCCCCCTTCCCACGCACAGAGCCGGTTAAAGTTTTACCTGGGCTTGCGCAGTGCAAAGGTGAGCAGCTGCTTGTGAATTCCGCGGAAGAGGGGGGCGGAGGTGGCGTGGCCGGCGATGGGGGGTGGGGGAGGCTACCCAGCCCCCCCGGGGGGGTGCACTGTGCGGGGGTCAGTCTCGCCCTCTGCGAGAAGGAGACGTCGGGCTGCGCTCGGGTCTTGCTTCAGCTGCCCGCGAGAAGCGTTTGTCCTGGGGCACCAGTGCAGGGGCTGCAAGAGGGACCAGCTGGATAAGGGGAAGGTAGCGACCCAAAGCGCTCCGGTTAGCGGTTGCTTTCGCCCCATCCCTGAACCTCCTCGGGTCATTTATTACCTGCCTGCTCTAGACACTCGAGAGCTCAGAATCCCCCCTCCCCACAGACACCCCCCTCCACTCAATTACTCAACGTGGGTGGGTGATTTCACAGCCCTAGCTGCTGACAGCGCGGCCAAGCCCGTGCCACAAGGCGGCTGGGTGGGTTTGTTAGGTGAAAGGTCTTGGGCTGGGGCTGTGGGTTTCCTGGGGAGGAAAGGTAAGCGGGTAGGTTACAACTCCCTTCCTTGTGCCGCTGGGACATTTCTCGCTTGAGTCAGTAGAGTCCGCCAGAGGATCAGGAATGGTTCAAAAGTAACAATTTGCACTCGGCTGTCTCTTCCCCCTTGCGCGGGGTGTTTGTGATTTCATCTTCACCTTGCGAACTTAACGCGACGCGTTGGTCCAGGTTTAACCCTGGCGTTTGCATCCCAGAGCACCAGAGTCGTTGTGGTGGTTTGTTATGGGCTGCAACTCCGCTCTTCCTCGGAGCTGGGTTTTCCAATCAATCGGGGGGTGCAATCGATTTAAAACTCGCAAATCCATCCCCTTCTTTCCTTTCCAGACTCCACAGGAGTGAAGAGCTCCGCTTAATGTGCCTCAAATTAATTTCAGTTTCAAAATTAGTCCATCCTTTTAAGCTTGAAATATACATTTTTTAAAATCATTATCAATGGCTCGCTTAAAAAAAAAAAAACTCCTACCTACTGAGTGGAGATACAGGAAGTAAATTCAGATAAGCAAGTGCTTTCAGCGCCGTATTTCATAAAGAAATGATAGATCTCCTGCATTCAAATTGCCCTTATCAAACAGAGTTGGGGTTGGTTTTTTTCCCCCTTTGGAAGAAAGAACACTTCTGAGACAGGCTGCCAATGCTTAATCTCATTGGGACACGTTTAATCATTAGAAAGATGCGAACGAATAAAGCTGAAGGGTTTGCTTGGGGGGACCAAACATTTGGCTTACAAATAAAACAGTTATAATAGACTGGAACGGAAAGGATACGCCCGGGGCCAGACTTAAAGCTTTTACAGAAAAAATCAGCAACTCGGTGGTTCCCAGTGTCGCAAGTCACGCGAAGCACAAATCTCCTGGCTTCCCGCTTCCGTAAGGTGCGGGAACACACTGCCAGGCGTATGTATGGTCTATGATTTGTATTGGCAATATATTTCAAAGATCTCATTAAAGTGCATTTATCAAAGTCCTAACATGTGCCCTCGGGTCTGACATAACCCACAATGTGACCGATTAGCCCACGGGGGAAAAAAATAATTTCTATTCCAATTTTACCACTGGGGGGGGGGGTGAATTGAGAATGTTATCATAGTTGGGGCTTGAGGGAGGAAAAAAACCAAAGAATAATCATAAGCATGAAAAGCTCATTTAGATTCCTATGTCCTGAACACGATTTAATTGTTTCTCTGTGAAGATTGCATTTTCACTGCCTGGATAGCAGATTTCTCTGACTCCTTGACAGAGTAGGGTTAATATGAGCTGTGCAGATCAGAGCGTATTTGTCTATGCTTAAAACACGGGTAAAGTCTTTGCTGCTGCAATTCCTCCAGCCACGAAAAGAGAAGGACATTTCCCCATCAGAAACATTAACCCTTCCTCATTATAGTCAATGAAGAAGCCTTTTTTAATCAATTTAAGAGGTTGAGATGCTCTGTTATTCTACAATCTCAGAGGCAAAGGAAAACGCTGATTTTTGTTAAACCTCCAAGGATTTCACATGGGCAGGTCCTTATTTCAGTCGCCTTTCTTGTTGCTTAGACTTGAGTTTTAGGGGCTGTTATTGTTCGCTCCCTTGATTGCCCTTGCAAAGTGCTTTGCAAAACATAACCAGAAATACTGGTGTCAAGTGAAATAGCACGCCCATTTAAATGTGGTTTTTATACATAGGTGGATGTATGCTTAGATATATAATAAGGCTATAAAATTGTGGGCTCCGAAGCCCTGCGGTTTTAAGTTGTCTATTCAAGGGAAGAGCTCTTGTATGTTACATTTTTTTTTTAAATCAGCAACAAAAGATGACACCTCTTGTGGATGCATCTCTCCTTTTCCCCTTGCAACATTATAAAACAAAGCCTGTATTGTTTCCTGGCATGTTTCGAAGGTGAATCTCTTCATAACCATTATCAGAAGTAGACGGGGCTATATTTTCCTTCCCCATTGATTTCAAGTGTCTTCTATCTAAGAGTATCAAACCAAAGATAAAATAAACCTTCTCCCCGAACAAAGGCTTTGTGTCAGCTTCACTAATCCTCACCAGAGCGTTAAGGTGCAATATGTTTTGTTTGTCTGGAGTGAATGAAAACAATTTCTTGCACCTTTGCTCTAATCAAACAATAAAGTAATCCACTTGAAGGCTGTTATCTGAGATGGGATGTTGTGATGGGTTAGAGGTCAGCCCCATATACTGTACGGGGAGGAAAAAAGGGACTTCTGTTAAACACCTTTTCATTCACGAGGAGAAAATGAAGTCAAACAAATTAGGGGCTTAAAATAAATGGAACGACCTTGTACTTTTTAATGACTGGAAACCCTTCTGACCACTAGCAAAACTAATGCATGTCGTCTCCTCCGGCTCTGGAATACCAAGGCCAAGTGATTGTTTTAACTGGGTCGTTCCTTGCCTACTACAGTATAAAGGTCTCTATCCACTTTAATCCAAGCCACCTCCTTTGCTGGCTCTAGATAATAGACCCATGATTTGCTGCCTTGTCCTGGGATAGTGGGGGAGCAAATATTGAACGGGCTGATCGGTCTGACAGATGGGGAAACACGTTTTCATACGCAGCCCTGGCCATTCCCATGTGTGCCCTGTGACAGAAATTCAGCCTTGCATTGGCACCTTTCTCCCCATGGCGCAGGGACCCAGAGCAGAGGCTGACCCTAGCACGCTTCCTTCGCGAGGCATGTCTGTGTTTTCGGAGGGCGGCCGCGTTCATTTGAGAGAGGTGGCTCTTTGCCTCCCTTGCTGAAGCTAATGCTGTTGAAATGTCTTCCCGGGGTGCGCTGCAGCCTTAAGGAGCCCGCATTCCAGAAACGAGTGAAAAGGGCAAAAAATGCCTCGTGTTTGAGCTACCTGTAAAAGTAAACAGGTAAACACTTCCCCACTCCTAGAGGGCACTTGTGCTGAAGTACCGGCACTTATACTGTGTACACGCACCTCTCCTTTTCAGCCTCTTGTTCGGTTGTTCAAATAACCCCTCCATCCTATAATTCCGGGGCTTAAATTCAGCGGGATCTGTCTGAAAGAGCATTCCAGCCTTTTTAAACAGCAGGGTCAGCGCTCGCTCGGTTTTTCAGGGTTAGCCGAGGGCTTTGCTGCAAGGCAATTTGACTGACGCTTTGCGAGGGTGTGTGTGGGTGGGTGTGTGTGTGTGTGTGTGTGTGTGTGTGTGTGTGTGTGTGTGTGTGTGTCCAGGGATTTTTTATTTATTTTGGTTAGGATTTGCTGATCGATTTACTCTTAATCAGCAGAGATAATATTGTAAGTGACCTCCCCAAGTTACCCATGCTACTAATGCCAACAGGACACGGACAGGGAGATCTTGGAGAGTCTAGATATTGATGTGATCTTCCTGAAATGCCTCTCTGGCGCCAGTGCCAGTCCTAAATTTGATTATTAAAAATCCCAGAACTGAGCCAACCGCTATTTAGAAACACAATTCCTGCTTAGGCGGAACACTGAACTGGGGGAAGTTGGGGGACTTATCTCGCCCATGTCTCCCTGCGTCTTTCCCACCATCATGTCCTCCCTCTGCACCCTGGCCTTTCACACTGCCTGGCCCTCTCGCCTAGAATCGGAGTAGGATCAGAACAAAATAGAATGGGGAAGAGGGCAAAGGAAGGGTCCCGTTAAAAGGGAACAAAGGGTCAGAAATTCAGGGGGGGCTGTTTACAAAAATCGGACAAGGGAAGCGAAAGCAAACCGAGAAAGTTTGGAAGCAGATGCAATGCGGATCAAGCGTCCACACAGTTATTAAACCGGAGCTGGGAAATATACCTTCCGTGGAGCACCTAGATTGATCTGGCCGATAGTTCTCTTTACATAGAATCCGCCATAGTGCTGTGTGTCTATTTCATCACCTAGTCACGTCATCTGCAGCAGGCCCGCCTGAAAACCTTACTCTTATGGACCTCACACCTGTTGTGTCGGCCAGGCGCTCTTCTGGCGAGGGGGAACAAGCGATTCCCCTTTGGACCCTCATTAAAGCCAGTTTTGTTCTCTGAAATAAGGGGCTTCACTCTCGGGGGAGCTTGCTTCTATTTGGGGGTCTCCGTCTCAAAAAAGGGGGATTCTCTGAAGTTGGGCTGGTCGTGGCAAACGACTGCGCCACACAGTTAGGTTTGGACGCGGTCACACGTGAGCTTAAAGGCAGCAAAATGTACACCCCGAAGACAGAGCGTGGGGGAGACGGGAAGAGAAGGCGGATTAACACAAGCTCATTCCAGCCCCCTTAGATCATGAAACTGACCTTGTTAAACCACCGGGAAACTGGATTTGATTTTTTTACTCACGTGATTCCACCATAGTTGTGGGAACTTGTCCAGAGCCGTGTTTCTAAGCGGGACCAAGCGTTCAATATGGAGGGGGTGGGGTGAGGGACAAAATTATGACTTATGGCAGGTCTTTGTGTACAAAGGAGACTAGCTGGTCACAGTCCAGCTGTGCTGTTCGGTCGGTGTGTGCTTGGCTAACTGGTGATTAATGGTCCAGGAGCCCTGGTTTTCCCTTAGGAAAATATTTACCTATCAGGTGGTCTGCGGGAACGGAGACAAGTTCATCAGAGTGAGCGTGTGTGTGTTGTTTCGCTGGTTTCATATTGATCAAATCTCATAGGTCCTATTTACTCCTGATTTCCTTACTAGAAATCTGTGGTTAGCTTGCCCACTTTCAATTGTTTAGTCTTCCCCAGAGGAAATTCTCTACAATTCATGGAGCTTCTTCCCCTCCCCCCATAAGAAAACTTTGCAGCGCTCTGCTACACTACAAATATTGTGCTGGTAATTCATCTTCCACCTTCGGTTTTGTTTTCTTTGCCAGAGGGAGACCCATACAAAGCCATACAAATCCTGCGCTGTCGTGGTGGCTTAAATTCTTGGACTGGTGGCTTATTATCTGAGGTGGCTTCTCTTATTGAATCGTAGCTGTTGGGTCCACAGTGCTGTTGTTATTTGTGTTATGAACGACACAATTTTCACACACACACACGCAATTCTCTCACTTGGTTTGTTTTACTGCGCTTCCTAGTTGGCTAAGGAAAGTGACCAAGAAATAAATACAGGGGTAGTCCTGGATTCAATCTTTTTTTTTTTTCAACATTAAAAAAGAGACAGGGGAAAAAACGCCTCGACTGCAAAGGAAAGAAGAGTCAGTGAGCATCAACATGAAGGAGTTTCCTTAATATTGTGGAAGGATTCAGAAATGAATGAAGAGATAGTCCATTGAAAGCAGTTGAATGCCATGACAACTAGCAACAACCTCAGATTTATTCCAAACAGTTAGAACCCATTGAAAGAGGGCGTCAATCATGTATTATTTCGCCCCTGAAATAAATGCAAAAACTGAGCTCGGACAAAAGCTTCCAACAGAAGCCGGACATTTGTCTACATTTCGCCCATTGTCCGCAGCTTAGCAATCGGTTTGTATTTGTGTTTGCCCGGGTCCGACCACCCATGATGCGCTCAGGGCCTTGCTAAAACCCTAAGGCATTGTCACCCACATCACATACTAGAGGGGAGGCAGGGTGAGGGACAGCAAAACAAACTGATCAACAATAATAACTTGCTCTGCGGTTTCTCCCCCAGCACCTCCTTGAAACATGCCCAGTTCTTGGGAGGGAAAGTCAAGGCAACTTCTATCCTCTGCTCATCCCCAAAAGGGAGGGGAGGAGGGAGAAAATCCCGGGGGGGGGGATGCAAATCTCACATTTAACTCCCCATCTTTATTCCTCCCCTCAAAAAACCCCCACAGAGATCCCTTTAAAGGGCACAACTCCTCCGGGATCGTGGCATCAAGTTGGCTTGTCCAAAAATGTAGCACACACGAAAACCCCACCCAAATATCACAAGAACGAAACAAATAGAGCGCGGTGTCTGTCCCAGGGAGCTGCAGGGAGGGGGTCGGAGGAGGCGCACTGGGATAGTTCACTTAGTAGGTCAAAAGGAGAATAGGACTCTCAGCACAGACCCAAGACAGGGCTCCGGACCATTAACCCCTCCCAACTGAACCAAGTCCTGCGCTAGCGCGGAGCGAAGCGAGCTGAAAAGTGGCGCACAACCGGGTGGACTGGTGAGGTGGGGATGCGCCCATGGAGAATTGGCTAAAACGGCTTCTTTTAGCTCCGTTTCCTATCCCCCCCCCCGTGGAATCGGGGCACCCACGGGCATTTAAGACGTGGGGAGGAGTGAAATATGAAATAAAGCCGCAGTGAGAAAGTATTATAGACGTACGGATAGGTGGGTGTTATTTAGCGTTGCTATTTTTAAAGGCGGATTTTCAAAACGCAGAGGCCGCTATTCATTCGCCTCTATAATATATGTGTCTGCAAATGGCTGTGAGAGAGATCCACTTATTAAAAACAACCCTCCAAATTCAACACCGAAATTAAACATCTGGCTGCATTCCCTTTCTAAGCCCCACGTCTAAACGCTGCACATCCATCCAAATTAGCAAGTGATCTTGGTGGGGAGAAGACAGAGAGAGAAATAAATTAGTTCTCTGCAAACAACACACCGAAATCGCCCGCGCCTGTCTGGGTACCGATTGATTACATTTATTGCCAGTTCGGTTGATTTCGGAGCAAACTAGAATCAATTACTTGCTGTTTAATTTATAGTACTCAGCCTTAAGCCTCAACCAAAATATTGACCTAGGAGGTTTACATAAGTTGGTCTCTTGCCATCTTGTTTAGGTAACAACCAATAATTTGAATAGATTTCCTTTTAACGTCGCTCGCTGTAAACAGTCAATTTTCCATCAGTGGAGAGTGACAATGAATGCAAACCCCCCCCCCCCCTTTTTTTTTTTTCCCGAAGCAATTTGTTTAAAACGTACTTTCGAGTGTGTGGAATATCAGCTCCTTTGTATGTAAATACCGTGCAGAAAGGCCCTCCCTATCTTTGTAATTAATTGACACGTTATACTACTCATCATGTGCTACAGAACCAATGGTGGAGACTCCAATCTCCCCCAAACCCCGCAATTTCACATCGGCAAACACTGTCTTCATCCACTTGACTCCTAGCACCCGCCCACACGTGGCCAACCTTTGGCGTTTTTAATGTATTTTTTTCCCCTCCTCTCTGCAGGTTCATATGTGGAGACCAACCTTATATGGACTGCTCTCTCCAGCAATGGCTTGTTTTCCCCAAGCAGCAGGCAGCCGATCCGTGTGTTTAAACGAGACCCTGAAGTAAAACGCACTTTGGCATTTTTCCTGGAGTTACAAACTATTTCAGAAGCCAGTTGCCACTTGTGCTCCGTGATTTTTTTTTTCTTCCGCAGCAGAGCAAGGCTGTAAAATATTTATCTATATCGCAGCTGATTTTTCCCTCGCTCCCCCCACATCAACCTTCGTGATTTTTTTTATTCTTACCCCCCCCCCCCAACATACACACACCCTCCCCTCTTTCTGGGGTGTGTGCGGTTTGTGGGGTGTGTGTGTGTTTTGTGCAACAGCGGATTGACAAACTGGTGCTTCAACTTTCCTGCATAAATTTGGCCAGAATATGTCTTTGACCAACACAAAGACGGGGTTTTCTGTAAAGGACATCCTAGACCTCCCTGACACCAATGATGAAGAGGGATCCCTCGTTGAAGGAGCGGATGAAGAGAACGAGGGGTCGGAACCACCCAAGAAATCCGGCGTTCTGGGGCAAAACCCGCTGGAGGGGGTTCAAACTCTGCCTTTGAAAAACCCTTTCTATGATACCAGTGATAATCCCTATACGCGTTGGCTGGCCAGCACGGAAAGCATCCAGTATTCCTGTGAGTAGTGAAATTTACACTGATTCCGTGTACCGACTGCATTGTCTTGTGATTCATCCGTTCAGCGCCGCAGCCTCTAACGTGTATTCTTAAATAATAATATAATTAATAATAAAACCTCCTATCTGTTATCTCCTCCTAAGAGCTATTACAGGAAGCATTCGCGCTCCGATTTACCCTGGGTTGTGGTGGTGGTTTTACAAGGCTCTCCGGAGTCAAACTAGCCGCAGGGAGAGATTTCTTTGGTTTTGATTCGATTGGGATCAAAATAAGGTTTCGGAAGTCTCTTATTTCCCCAAGGGGGGGGGTTATTTTTATGTGTTTGTTTTTTGTTTTGTTTTTAGAATGAGAGAGAGAGAGAAGTCAACCCAGCCTAGGGAAAGAAAAGCAAAAGTAGCCTCCAGCGATCTAAAAATAGCAGGAACCGAGTTTGCTAAATCAAACAGAGCGACCCTTGTGTGGCAATCTTGGATCGCTTCGGTGTAGACAGTTCAGAAATGTCTAAATGGCCCGGCGGCTGTGGTGATCAATGAAGGGACTGTTAAATTATCCTTTAAAAATCAATCCACGTATTTCCCCCCCCCTCCCCCAGCAAATCGCTTGAGGTCCAAAGTCCAATAGATGTAAAAGAGATGCAACATTAGGCGAGGAATATGTGATCCGAATCGATGTGGCTCTATTGTAAAGTGTATACAAACCGACGGATGAATAGATCTGTAGACATGCACATGAATGTCTCCATGTATCTAAAAGTGTGTGTAATTATAAATGTGACTGTGTGTGTGTATATATAGATAGATACATATAAATATTTATATTCACAATCTATATAATATAAAACACCCATCTCCCTGTATTCATATATGTTGATAGCTGTACATATACACACGTGTGTCGCAGATGGCCATATCGTTGGGAACATACATGGGAATGGTGTGTCGTGTGTAGTAGTTTACTTTTCCTCCAGTGTTTGCTGCTATTTGGGTGGATTGTAGGAGGTAACTGCCTATTCCTCGCGGGGTTAATTTTTTTAGGGGAAAGCCATGGTCCCTCAGCCCAAGCGAGGCTTGGGGGTAGCTGGTGCCCCCCTGGGAGATTTGCCTCCCCAGGGTAGGGGGGATTTCGCTGTATTTTCCGGCTGGAGCAGGGGAGGGTAGAGAGCAGAGCCGCAGGTGCCCCCAGGCGGGGATCCCCCCCACCCCCCAGCAGCACCCCTCTGACTTATGCTCTTGATGGCCTTTCTGCAGTGCACGGGCTGGCCTCCGGCAACTCCCAGCAGGACTCCTCCAGCAAATCCCCCGACCCCTCCGCCGACGAATCCCCGGACAACGACAAGGAGACGTCCAGCGCCGGCGACTCCGGCAAGAAGAGGAAGAGGAGGGTGCTCTTCTCCAAGGCGCAGACCTACGAGCTGGAGAGGCGGTTCCGACAACAGCGGTACCTGTCCGCCCCCGAGCGGGAGCACCTGGCCAGCCTCATCCGCCTCACGCCCACCCAGGTGAAGATCTGGTTCCAGAACCACAGGTACAAGATGAAGAGGGCCCGGGCTGAGAAAGGTATGGAAGTGACTCCTCTCCCCTCCCCACGCCGGGTAGCAGTGCCCGTCTTAGTCAGGGACGGCAAACCCTGCCACACGCTCAAAGCTCAGGACTTAGCCGCCGCTACTTTCCAGGCTGGGATCCCCTTCTCCGCCTATAGCGCCCAATCGCTTCAGCATATGCAATATAACGCCCAGTACAGCTCCGCCAGCAACCCCCAGTACCCTACAGCGCATCATTTGGTGCAGGCCCAACAATGGACTTGGTGAACATTGCCGAGAAAAGAGACTGAGGCTCCAATATCAAACCTCGGGGGGGGGATATGAATATTAATTATTATTATTAATGATGATGCATTTTCCCCCTCTCCTATTTTTCCTCCTTTTTTGGGGTTCAATTTGTTTCTCTTTTTGGGGGGGGGTTGTTTTTTGTGCGCCATGTTTACAGAAATTTTTGCGCCATGCAGTGGTCCTGTCTACCTACAACTAAAAATAAAAATACTACTAGTAATAAGAATAAACCAGTATGCTCTTGTGATTGCGTAAAGTACTTTTGTGTGCTGTAGAGCTGTTGTCAGTCGTATATAAAACAAGTGGAGGACACTTTAAAAATAGAGAATTTGATTTCCCTTTTTTTTATATGAAACGTTACCTATTTATGGCCATGTATAAATTCTGACAACTATTAGCGATATATATATATTTTGTAAATATCTGTGGTTATTGTTGCCATAAGTAACATTCAGGGCGGTTTATTTTCTTTTCTTCTTTTGGTTGGGTGCAAATCTTTCCCAAATATTAAGCAAGCAAACAAAATGTAGAAGGAAAAGAAATGTTTGGATCATCTCCATAGAAATCTCCAGCGAATCATTGTGTATAAACCCGGGGGGCGCGCGCTGCGGGGAGGTTTTCGATTTTTTGATAGGAATTTTAATAAAAATGCTGTGTTTAAAAAAAACCAACCCAACAACCAAAGACCGTTTTTGTTTGACTTTGTGGCTAACGCGGGATCACCGCAGACCCCTCACTTTAAAGAGACATAGATAGGACTGATTCTTTAGGGGGAAGGCGAGCCTGATTATATGATCAATGAGATCTTCGCTGGGTGCCAGTTGGTTTGTGGGGAATGATGGACTCTTTACTCGGAAATCCGTGCTTGGCCTGCTGCGGATTTCCAGCCAACAGCTCAGCGGAGTTTCTCCCCTCTTAGAACTTTTAGGGAAACTTTAATCACCCTCCCCAAACTTTCTGCAGACAATCAGGGATCTTTTTTTTTTCTTCTTCTGCGTTCTGCCTCATTGTGTCTACTTGAGAGACAAAGGCGCTGGAGTGACTTTGTGGAAATGAAAAAATAAGCCCCACCACTCACTTAAATGTTAGAGTGCCCCTTCAGCGGAGAAGCTTTTGAGTCCAGATCGTCTCAATGGCTTGCCTTTGCTCGGGGGTTGATCTAAGCGGGGTGAGTTCGAAGTCCTCCTTTAGCCAGCAGTGGTTGGTAGAAAGCTGATGGGTGGCAGGGGGGTGGGTTCATACCCTCTTTCTGCTCCTGCGGCCAGATAACGCTTTGGGGCAAGTCGTGGGGCACACGGGGATCTCCCTGAACGCGGTCGGCTTTGGAATGTAAAGTTTGCCCTAAAACCCGTTTTAACCAAACGGAATTTGTCATCTCCGGCCCGCGACTGGCTCCCTGGAGATCCCCTTCTGCGTGTGATGACACGCGTGGGGAATTTGCGGGGTGCCGCCGCGTATGGGGAGCTCTCCAGATGCGGTGGGATTGTGTAGGAAAGTTTGTCTAAACCGTGTTTTAAAGTAAAACTTCCTCTGGCTCTTTAAATGGTCAGGTTAGAATATGCATTTAAAAGACGCACAGATCCAGATAGAAAGCGAGTGTGTGTGTTATGCGCGCGTGTGTGTATAGGTACACAATTTTTGCCTCTCACTCTGTTCTCTCTCCCCCTTGTATATAATAGATGCACGCACACACGTTTTTTAGGCGCACACCTACTCGAATATGCCCAGAGTTGACCCGAAATGCATTGGCCCCTCTGTCGTGGGGATAGAGGTTACTTTCCAGCCAGGCTCTTTTCACTCTTCCCGAGTTGAATGCTGCCCCGTTTCTGAAACTGCCCCTCTTGCTATAAGATCGACAAACAGCAGGGACGGCGGGGGCTGTGAGCACGGAAAGCAAACGGAACCGTCCCCACTGAATTCCCAGCCGAGCTCTTGTGGATGATCAGATTTAATTCAATATCGCGCGCAAACATGATTATCTGTAACAAAATCGGCGGCGATCCATAGCTCGGAGTGGACAGTGCTGGTGAGGGGGGGGTGAACGGGGGGGGGGTCCTTCTAGCCATGCGCGGATCTGCTTCAGGACTGGAGTCCCAGATGTGATTGCAATTTCTTGCAATGGTGTTTTAGGAAACTAAAGCGCAAAGTGGACACCCGCTGAAATTCTCCCCTGGTTTAGTCGCTTCACAGAGCCTGGGGGGGGGGGTTGTTTTTGGTGTTGCTTCAGGTGAAACCTTATTCCACACGGACCCCCACCCACCCACCCACACACACACACACACGCACGCACACACACACACACACAAAAGCCAAGAAATGAGTCCGGGTTTCCTCAAAGCCCCCCGAAAGCCGAGGGCAATCGGCAACAACTTGGCTGGCAATCAGCAAGTCACGGCTCTGCCGGGGCAGGATCAGCCAAGCTCCCCCCAGTCTTAGCTGAACAGACGCAGCGAGAGATCTAAATGCATTAGTGGCAGCGTTTGGTTGCAAACAGGGAATCTGATTTTTATGTTTTAAAACCATCCCTAGAGCCAGGCGCGGCTGAGCTCCCTGTGAAGTGACAGTGGAGTGAAAATAGATTTAGGTGGTGTGTGAATAAAGGAACCCACATTACAGAGCTGGACACTTTCCCCCCTTCTAATTCCACCAGCCG
Source organism: Malaclemys terrapin pileata (assembly GCF_027887155.1). Taxonomy (NCBI): domain Eukaryota; kingdom Metazoa; phylum Chordata; order Testudines; family Emydidae; genus Malaclemys; species Malaclemys terrapin. The sequence goes on from NC_071507.1 coordinate 4,889,958, forward strand.
CGCAGAGCGGGTGGGAGGGAAACAATCACTTTCTGCTTGGACCCTATTAAGTCCATCAAGCCAGTTGTGTGGCCCTCACCCCCCCGTGGCCTTATATTTCACACGCCGCCGGGGCAGTTTGGCGCAGTCTATCTTTGCACAATATACAGTAGCCACCACAAAACAGCACAATGGGGGAGGCTGGTAGTTGAGGATGTTAGAGGCGTACATATTAAGGAGGTCAGAGAGAAAGAGAGAACACAGAGGGGACAGGGGTAGGGGGAAAGAGAGAGAGAGAGACAGTGCTTTCCAACCCCCTCCCCCTGGTCTTCTTTTTAGTGCCATTCAATTCGTTTATCAGGAGCGGTGCATCCCCGAGTCAGGGCGAAGTATCCTTGGGTTTTGTTCTGGCTGTCACTTGGGGCCATTGTCACCCGTGTTGTACATGCTGTATTCCATATGGCCATCTGGGCTGACCCTCACAAAACCCAAATTGTGTCCTGCTTTCAAAACCTGTATTGTTGTCTGTGAAAGGAAGACGAATTAAAAATTCGTGCTATATCTATTCTGGGGGAGAGAGGGGGGGGAGGGGGAAAGAACCCCCCTCTCTCTTCTTTGAAGGATAACAGGGCCTCCTTTTCTCCAGCCCCACTGACAAGTTGGTCTCTCATTTCACAGGAAATTAAATTCCTGCATCTGCACGGGGCCTAAACAAATCTCGCCCATAAAATGAAATCCAATGGCAGACGCTGCACCCCGATCAAGAATTGTAGTTCCGCTGCCTTCGGGTGGCTTAGCTGGGTTTTTCTCCTCTGCAGGGAGAACAAGGTTTCATTCACAAGGGGGTGTAATGTTATGCAGGCTTTTTCTCACTGCGCAACTGGAGAACGCTGCGGACTGACCATTTTTTGTTCTCTTGAAGAGAACTGTCTCTTTCTTGTGATAGTGCTTCCTTGTTCCAGGCAGGCAATTTTGAGAAGTCGCCCGCCCGGGCCTTTCTCGGGAAGGCCTTCTCGGGCTGGGGCGAGGGGTGCTCGCGGTTAACAATCTCCACCAGGGCCAGACCTGGTGGCCTTCCTTTACCTGACGTGTCCGACCCATCCATCGCGCCGGAGAGTAGCTGGAGATATTAGAGAAATAACGAAGCATTCAAGGAGCTAAATCCAAACAGGACGGGAGCAAACAGCTGACCGGGCTAACTTTGATTATTTTTTTTTGTTTCAAGAACACACCAAAAAAAAAATAGCCGAAAATCCTTTCTTTTAACATACTAACTCCCTTAATACACCGATCAGACTGTTTATCTTGACTGGTAACGCGCACACAAACCCTGCCATTGCTAGTTTGGGTTGTGTGATGCTGTGAAGGGGAAAGGGATGGATTTCCTACGCGATGGAAGGTTGTTGGGGGTTTTTTTGTTTGTTTTTGGTTTGGGTTTTTTTTTTTAATTTATTGTTGTTGGGTTTTTTTGGTTTTGTGTTGAGTAAGGCATAAACTGTAGCTCTCTGGAAATAAATCAACACGCAGAAATGTTAACGGGCCTCTTCCAACGTAGCCTGTTGTGGGCCAGACAGATATTTTACCCTTCCACTGTTAGGCGACGTGGGTAACACATTACACCCGTGTGGGCGATCTGTAAAAATAGAATCGTGTCTGAGACAGGAAAGAAAAGGCGAGTCTGCGGGATGAATCATGGCCTTCCCCAACCACAACCCAATCAACGGAAATGATAGTTAAACCTGCGCTTTAGGGTTAATTTCCCTCCTTTTGCTCGCTTCTTAGTGTCCCTCCCCCCGTCTATAGAGCAACTATTTAGGGGAATCAGATAACCTGGTAATGAGGTGGAAACCCCCCTAAGCCAGGGAAAGAACTTACTTTCATTACCTATTGACTGTCGGGCTTAGCCGAGACCTGGCGTGGGTTGTTCGGGCCTTTTCAAGAGGGCTGGGCAATGAAAAGCTAATCCAATATTTACCAAGTCTAAGACCAATTCTCAGCTGTCGTCATGAAGGGACCGAAGCAGCCAGGGGATGGAGTGTGTGTGTGTGTGTGTGTGTGTGTGTGTGTGTGTGTGTGTGTGTACACACACACAGCCCCCGTTCTAAAGCAGGCCGCTCCCCATAAGCCGCGCCGCGGACGAGACGCCTGGAGTGGCGGTGTGTAGCAGATAGTGTAGTGTGCACTATTTCCGGAAATATGCACTTGTGGCTTCATAAGAGTGACACTCTCCCCGTGCCGATGGAGCATCTCCCTTTATCCCAGCATCTGCAAATAAACCCCATGATCTCCCCGCCACGCACGCGGGCCGGGGCTATCTTGCAAAGGAAACAATCTAGTTTTTATTGCTTTCCTCCCCTCCCCGCCCCTTGAAGACTTCGATTTTTAGGCACGGTTATTAGTAAAGCATCACCGCAAACCACCGGGAGCGGGGGGTCCCCTAAGGAAGGAGGGGAATGAACTACCCAGCCCTGAATCTCATTGTAATGGCACTGCGTAACCACAAGGGGTCATCAAAGTTCTTCCTTTCTTGTCACTGGGTTTTTTTCCCTCCCCCGCTCTGAACTGTCCTTATGATAAATGGTTTTATTTCCCATTGAAAATCATCTCCAGTTCCGAGAGGTGGGGTTTTTGTTTTGTTTTAACAACCTTAAAAAAAAATCTCACAGCCAAAAAAAAAAAAAAACTTGAGAGAGAGAGAGAAGTTAAAAGGCATCAGCCTGATCGTCTGAAGCCACTTCCTACCTAAATTGTGTTCAAAACCGAGTGGCCAAGCATAAATCAACCCCCCCCCCCCAACAAATGAAGACTCCAGTTTATTCCATTTGCTGTATTCCCTCCCCCCCCTTTAAAAAACCCCTCAGCTTGTTAATGGAAGAATCTGACCAGCTGTGTGAGTTTATAAACGCGAGTGCTGTTTTTAAAGTGTGACTCTAGTTTCAGATTCTGTTGGTTGAGTAGCAGCTAGATTTGAAAACCAGACACACAGCTACTGTGTATATTGGAGATTTTACTGTATTCCTCCATGTGCAATGTGTGTGTGCCCACTGTATGTTTATTTTATATATAAATATTAGAGGTGTAAATAAAAAAACACACAATCCTCAGTAGATTTCTTTATCTTGTATTTTTTTTCCATTCTCATTCTCTCTCTCTGTGTATATATATGTACATACAGACACACACATTTGTGGTTGTGTGTGTGTACATACCTCTAGTATGCATATATGGCTGGCTGGCTTGCACACACATGTAGCACAGACGAATATCAGAGGCTTATAACCATATGCTTGTTTCTGATCGATACTAAATGCCACCAGAAGAAAGTGACTGGTCAAAAAGTGCATCGTGCAATATACTTATGGACCTATGGGAATGCAAACACTATCGCTTTAAAGTTGCAACTGACCTGATGGGGGATGAGGGGCGGACAGAGGGGGTAGGAGGAGCTCCGGCTCACAAACAGGTAGGGTGTGGTGTAGGGAAAGAAGACACAGGGTAAAACTGAGGCAAGCAAAGATTGCCGAGGTCAGCAAAGAACAGAGTGGAGGTCCAGGAGAAGACTTTTTAACTTGAAATCACATTCTGGGCCCGGAATGAAAGCTGTTCCGGGATCCCTCCGGGTTGGTTTTTGGTTGCCATCATAAACCCCCCTCGCTTTGAGATCAGAGCTCATGCCGCCACTAGAAAATGGCCAGCCTCTTTTTTACTTACAGATTGCCCCTTGTGTCCAACTCAAAACACAACACAAAATGGGTGGAAGACAACCGGTTCCGTGATCTACTATTATGAAGTCATCTTTAGTCAGCAGCCTACAAAAGGGAAGAAGTAAACGACTGGTAACATTACAGCTGGAAGTTATAAAGCAAGACACGAATTCTTCCTTCTAGGAAAGCCAGTGCTAGGACAACTCATTTCTGTGTTTGAAAAAAAAAGTTCAAGTTTCCATTCATTATGTGACGCAGCACTCGAGTTTCAAGTGCTAGCACAAAGCAAAATGTGAGGGCATTTGATTAAAAATCGATTAAAACACACAAACCACACTGGGTTGACTGATGATTTGCTCATACATGAACTGCTCTCTCTCCAAGAGCCTGTCCGACCGAAACAGCCTGTTCATTGCCACGATCTCTGAGCCAGGGGGTCGCTTGTTGTCGCTTTCCCCCCACCCCTGGTTATGGAGAACGGCGGATTTGACTCCAAACCCGGACGCCTACCGTGTTAGCGCTGAGGGTGAAAGTCGAGAATTGGAGGGTGGGGAGGCGATGCCGCGACTGTCCGCGGGGTGGCGCAATTGGATAAGGAATGAGTAGCACTAGTGTGGATTTCCCCAGGACTTGACAGGTAGGGTCCAGAGCTCCCCTTGCGATGGTTTAGCACATGGCTGTTCCCTCGTGTCCTCTAACTCCAGGCCCTAGCAAAACTGCCACGGTGTCTGGTATTTTGTCTCCCTCCCCAGCTGCTCCATGCTGTTGCATGGCTCTGGTCTGCACGGGATCTGGCCCTGTGAGCTGCTCCTGTCCCCAGTCAATCTAGAGGGCAGGGCAGCAGGAGCAGGGAGGAAAGGCAGGTGGTTTGCCAGTAGCTGGTGAAGCAGAAGGGCTTAAAGCCGGGCGCAGACGGCTTTCCCTTCCTCATGCTCTGCTGCCAAATCTAGCCGCATGCATTAGTTCATGAAGTGCTTTGCTCTTGTACAATGTTGCTCCTCACGCCGGGCGTGAGCCCCATTTTCTATGGAGACAAAGGGAGGTGAAAGGCCTTGCCCAAGGCCCGCAGGCTGGCAGTTTCAGAGCTGGAAAGCAACGGTTCCCCAGCTACCATCGACTTTAATGGAGAGAGGCGTGCCCTAAACCTTCGTGGGAATACAGTCCCACACGGTCGCCAAACTATGAAGCTGTTGACTTAAATCCAGGCCCCACCAGTGAGTAATTCCACGAGAGCTGCCGTTATATATGGCCCAGCCCTGCACCCATTGTACTCAATAGAGGCCTGAGTCTCTGCTGCCCTACACCTTGCGCAGTCGGCTACACCAGTGCAAAGCGAGTGCAAGATGTTACCACACCGGGCTGGCAAGCTTTCAAACCCCCTTGTGCACTGGTGAAATTGCTCACACAGAGCGCAGCGCCGCAGGGAATTAAGCCCTAAATTGACAGTGGATCCAGGAGGCGGCTGGACTGAGAACCAAGTGGCCCATTGCCAAATCTTTTTGTGCCTACTCGGATATAGCTACATTGGGTATTTCTTCTGGGCCCAGCTACTCCAGTATTGCTACAGCGAAAGGGAGGAAGGATGGTCAGGCCAGTGGCTTGGGCTGACTTTTGGCTCTGCCACGGACTTCCTGGGTGATCGTGGTTTAGTCACAGAATTGCTCCCTGCCTCAGTTTCCCTTCTGTAAAATGAGGATGAGAGCACTTGCTTTCCCCCACCCTTCTGCTCTCATCTCTTTAGCTTGGGAGCTCTTTGGGGCAGGAACTGTCGCTCAGGGTGTTTCAAAAACATTTAGCACAATGGGACCACATTGCAACTGGCCCGCTGTACAGTGCTGAGTCCTCCCCCTCCCCCACCCCAGCATCCCTGCAGTTGCTTCCTAATGAGCACAGGTGATCGTCTCGCACCCTGAAGGCCATTAGAGTCACTGTCATTGATTTCAGTGTGCACTGGCCCAGACTTTAATTGCAGAGAGCATCTTAGCTCGCCAGGCTAATAGAGCTCAGCGGCAAAGGTTATGAATCATTGTAACATTTAATCAGCCAGGTTCCTGTTTCAATTCAATACTTGGGCAGTGTCACCGGGGGCTGTGGGATCTGGGCCCCATCGAAGTAGCAGTGGGAGTGGTTCACAGCCGATGACGGCCAGCTCGCCACTTACATCCGGAACAGGACTCAAGAAGAATGAAGAGCATCCTTAGTCCAGGATGTCAACTGCTCCTGTCCTGTGCCTGTTTCTGATGCAGAATATGAGGACCCAGGAGATCTGGGTTCAAGTCCTGGTTCTGCCACAGACTCCCTGTGTGACTTTGGACAAGTCACTAGGGCCCAGATCCTCAAAGGTATTTAGCTGCTTAACGCTCAGGATCTGGGCCGTTATCTCTCTGTGCCTCAGTATCTCTTCTGTAACATGGAGATAATAATCTGTCCCTTCTTCCTCCTCCCCATTATCTATCTTGCCTAGTGGACTTTTGCCTAAAAAATGGGATCAAGGGGAGTTAGGCACCTAACCCGCCTGGGTGCTTTTGAAAATACCACAAAGTGCCTATCTGTATCTTTAGGTACCTGAATGCCTTTGAAAATCTAGCCTACGCCTGACAGAGCAGGGACAGTCTCTTACTGTGTGTATATACAGCAACTGGCACAATGGGGACCTGATCTCAGCTGGGGCTTCTGCGTGCTATTGTAATGTAAATAGCGCTAATACATTTCTTTGCACCCTCAGGAAGAACCAGTCTGCATGACTCTCTGTCTGCTCTCATTTGCCAGTTGGGAAATCATGACACAAGATTTTCCTTGTCTGCTGATTATTTGGTCTCCTTAATGGCCTTTTATGAGGAATCCAATCCAAAGATTATTTTTGCAAATCCAAGCTTATCTGACCAACTGGCTCACCTTTATATGTTGTGCACCAAACCCTCCTTGCCTTACTCAACTGATTTGCCCTACAGATTTCAATCAACAGGCTTTGGGTCAGGTCCACTAACACTTTTCATTATATTTGGCCCTATTTTATTAACTATTATTTTATCTGGGGCCTTATTTTGTATGGAGAGTGGATCAAAACTATGGAAAACATTTCACAATCCCAGATTTATTTATTTATTTTAGTTTGTCAAAATTAAAACGGTGGCTACAAATTTTCATCAAATTCAAAATAATAATAATAATAATAATCAAACAGCAGGTCAAACACCCAGAAAAATAATTTGTGAAAATGTAGTTGATTTTTTTTTCAGGTGGAAATTTGCAATTTTGATGAAAAATTAAATTCTGGGGAAATGTCGGCTCAGCTCTCTGTCTTTATTTGTGTTGCAGCCATGTTGGGGTTAGGGTATTGCAGAACTAACGGGGCTGAGGTAATATCTGTTATTGCACTGGGGGAAGAGACGAGCTTTCCAGCTACCCAGAACTCATCTTCATGAAGAAGACCCTGAAGCAGAGCTCTGTGGCGCTTGAAAGCCTGTCTCCTTCCCCAGTAGATGTTGGTCCAGTAAAAGATATTTCCTCACTCACCTTGTGTCTCTAATTAGCTCATTACGTAATAGAATATCTATATGTTCATTGTTTCTTCCTCAAAATAGCCTTGTTGGACTGACCCTATCCGATTATACTTGTCAGACATATTAGTTTATTCTTAATTAGAGTCTCAAGGTGAAATCTGGACTCTATCCCAGTCAATGGCAAAACTCCCATTAACCTCACTGGGCCTAGGATTTCAACCAGCAATTTTCTCTGGCCTTTCACAAGGTTCATAAGTCTTCAATATGAGGGTTTCCATTTCTTCTCTGGAAGATAAGCACCGAACTAGTATCTCTCCAAACTTCAGAAAGAGCAGTTGCTTTTAAAGATTTATATACGCTATGCCACATTTTTCTTTCCTTCTGAATAATGAGATGAACATAGCCCATCCTGGTAACCAGCTTCCAGACCCTGGCTTTATTAAATCAATGGCAAAGCTTCCAGGGCAAGATCACCCTGAGCGCTGGCAAAACAGTTTCAAATGAAGTTTATTTCATTAAAAATGGCCCTTATTTGAATACAATTTTTTTTCACAAAAACTTGTCAACTCTTTTTTTGTTGCTGAGGAAAACTTTTGTGGCTTTTAAATTTTTTTTTTAATAGATTGCTTTCCAGGAAACAAAAAAAGTCAGTCAGTATGTTGATGACATTGTCAATAACATTTTTTATTTAAAAAATCCTCGAAAATTGAATAAAAAAAAGGTTCCACTTTGAAGCAAAAGCTATTTTGAAATTTCAAGCTGTTGTGCAAAGAGAGAGTTTTGTTTGCTGCCCAACTCTCTAGGTGACTTAATTCACTTGAATGACTCAAACTATGGCTTTGTTCTTTGCTTATAAATGGCAGTCACTCTTTAAGACCATACTCTGGCTTCCCAGAAAATCATGCCTGTCAAATGTCACCCAGCTGGGGTGTCCCTCACCCATTTTCCTCAGCCAGCGCAAATGTCATTGTGGCTTAGGGGGAAGTTCCTTGAGCTGACAAAGGAGAGACCAGGAGTTCAACTCTCCCTCTTTCACACTCACCATCTTAAATGTTGCACAAACAAAGGATTCTGGGCAATAAACGTGTTCCAACATCTGCCACCTCCAGTTATTGGGAGTTCAGTAGAGATTCCCCTGGTAGCAGGTTATTTCAGAAGTGCTGCCTGCAGGGTTTCATGCATGGTTGGAAGCATCTGCGGCTGACCACTGTGGTAGACTGGGCTCAGTATGGGATGGACCATAGGTGGCCGGCTCCAGAATGGCGTTTCCAGTGTTAGTGTCTCCTCACCTACAGACAACCCCTGGGCTTTCCTCCCATCTTGACTGCACCCTGTGTGGGACCTTCCATTCCCACTGCATCTCTGAGCCCAGAACAGGAGAGGGTGACAAAGTTCTGGCTAAACTGGATCTTCACCAGGCAAGGATTCCCCTACCCAAGGGGAGTCTGCCGTTCCCTGTGCCCTATGGCAGCAGGATGGGGCATGGGCTGAGGCTCTGCAAAGAAGTGAAACATGGAGCTTCTGCCTGAATTTTGGTTCGAGTCCATTTGAGCCCATGAGCGAGAATGAAACTTGGGGTCTGGCGCCCTTGTGAGTGGTACCCAAGGAGGAGGTTTGTATGAATCCATGCAAACTGAGCCTGCAGAGCTTTCCAGGCTGGTGGTGTCTACAGTTGGCCTTGATGGTCATGGTTTAAATACCAGTTGGAATAGGGTAACATGAGACTTCGCTGCTGTATAATCCACAGGGTGGGGGTGGGGGGAGGGACAAGTCCATTCTTGGCCTGGAGCCTCCCAAGGAAGGACAGTTAAGGGTCAATAAGACAGCAAGAACCGTAGAGTCCATGATGCACCTCACTTCTTTCTGTGAGGCCTTTAAGCCACTGGCATGAGAGCTGTGACTCTTTCCCCATTGTGAATTCTTATTCCAGTTTGCTACATCCTTGCGATGGCGGGGTTCCTTTATTCTTGTGAACCCTTCCGCCAGGGGCCGTCAGCAGCAATGAGGGCTGTGTTCAGATATCTACACATACACTGGCTCCAACCCCAAGAACCCTGGGCAAAATCGGCTACCTTCCCTGGCCACCTTTAACTGGCACTACTCCCTGCTCACAAGCACCAACTCTGTGTATAATGCAAGGAAAAACTTTATTAGAGGACAGGGGGACCCAGCAGCAACTTGGGAAACACAGCAACAGTAAAGCCACACTATGTCTATCGGAAAAATACATAAAATACCCATCCCCCATATTATCCTTGGCCTTAGTTCTTAACCTCAGTTCCGCACCCCCCTGGGGTGAACGTCTGATAAGCAAATGCCCCTTTGACATGTCATTAATGCCTATTATTATTATTATTATTTAGTTCTATTACTGCAGCACTTAGGAGCCATAATCCTGGACCAGGACCACAGTGCTAGGTGCTGTACAAACTCAGCTCTTTGTCCCAAAGAGTTTATAATCTATATACACATGACTTTCCCCCTCCCCACTCTGTGTTTGGTATCAGTGGGTAGAGTAGTCCCAGAGTTGGGGAGTGCACTAGAGCTGGCCTGTCTCCAGCCCGCAAGGTAAGTGTGGCCTGTTCTTGATGCACCTTCACCTACCTCACCCACAGTGATGTCAGCTTGACTGGCACCTCTAGTTCTTCAGCAAACACTTGCCTCAGCCCTGCATCCCACCTCTAATCATGGCATCATCTCTGCACCACCTTTCATCATGGAGTCTTCAGTGGCGTATGGCTCAATGGCAGAAAGAACCTTTGATTAGAGCCCAAGCCACTGGGAATGCTCCCCTGCTATAAGGTAAGAGCCTTTTTCCTCCCTCTCTTCTAGGTTCACTCCGACTATCTCACCAATTCAGAGTTTGTGTACAGTTCTGGTGAGTCTCTCAAAGTGTCACTTGGAGGAGTTCTGGGTAGAAAGCTGATACAGCTGAAGTAGAGCTAATGGGATTTCTTTTTCCACAGAAAATGTTGAGATTTTGGGAATTAATGAACCTGAAATATTTCAATGAAAACCAAAAGCTTTGGCTGAAAACAAAAGTATTTTAAGTCTGAAATTCTACCTCAGTGCCTCATGGGAGTTGTAGTTTGGGTGCACCATGCTCTTATTTTTTTCTATCATTCAGGCTTCCTGGTCAGACTACATGTCCCATGATGCACCATGCTCTCCCCTCTTGCAGAGAGCAGGCAATGCATTATGGGAGTCCCTAGCCATGATGCATCATGGGACATGAAGTCCAAGTGGGGTGCCTGGCCCATAGTCGAGAATGGATGCATGAGGTCAGTGAACTACAATTCCCATGAGGCACTGTGGCAGCACATTCAAACTGAAATATTGCCATTTTCAGGTGTTTGATTTTTTTGATGAAGAATCAAAGGTTTCAGTGGAAAGAAATTTTAACCAAAACCACAATTTTCTGTCAAAAATAATATTAATGGAAAATTCTCCACTAGTGCCAGTTTTAAATATAAATGAGGCTAGAACATAGAGCAGATCTGCACTAGGTTGGGTTGAGTTAAGATGCCCTGATCCTGCAAACAATTATGCATATGTGTATCTTTATTTATAGGAATCATCCTATTGAAGTACATTTGAAGTACTCAACATTAAATTTGAAAAGCTCAAATCTCTGTTGCATTACAAATTCAGTAGAAAACAGTCTGACACCACATGGAAGCCTGCCATAGTTCATGGGTTTTGAGCAGAACCAGAGAGAAAGATATCTTTAAAATAAAAATTGCAAGTAAACTGGCCAAAATAAATGGTGTACAATTAAACTTCAAACACAATAGCTCAGTGTGTTCTAATAGATATGTTTTTAAGGATGATAATAATTGAAAGAGAGTCCAATCTGTACTCTCTGCCTTTTTACCCAATATTTTTTTCTTTTTTATCTAAGTGGAGTACAATACAAATGTACAAACAAGTCAATATTAATCTGAAACTTTCAGCAAAAAACAAAACAAAAACCCAATGACAAAGAATTAGTACGTCATAAAAATGCCAAACAAATCAACGTGAACATATAAAGAACGTAGAATAAGGGGAAAATCAGCGATATAGGGAATTCATAGAATACTTTGACTCCAATATCTTTTTCATTTCTAGTTTAATGTGAATCTAACATATTGCAAGAATTCAGCAGTAATTGTAATGGGAATATCCACATATTTTCTGGGCAGGTCAAAAAATAACTCCAGTCATCCCCCCTTAACTTAACTTCCTACTGTGTAGGTTGGTGAGGAGGGGTGGAGACAGGGCAGAGGGTTGTCTCCACCTCCACAATGCACCAACCATCACAGCTGAGCCAGAGAAGGTTAGGGGGTAGTAATCTGCCAATAGGTAGGGCCTTAGCAGATTACTACTATACACACCCACCCACACACACACACACACACACACACACACCCAGAGGCATAATTCTTTTCCTAGCAAGTCCTGGGGCAACCCAGCTGTGTGCCACACCTCACTCTGGACTAGAGGCACCCAGGCTCTCAAGCTCATAGTGAAAAATAAATCACCTCCCGGAGATTTCAGATGCCATTGACTCTTTGCCCCATGAAGTCCCCATAAGTAGAAAAGACGTCCATGGGGAAAGTCCTGTGGACATCCTTGCTGGGAAGTCCTGACTGAACTTTAAGTTGTCTTATTCCCTAGTTAGTGTAGTTCACGGAGCTTTACATTGTGAGATTAAGGGCTAAACTCAGCCCTCACATGCACAACTAGGACTGTCATTGACTCCAATGGGAGCAGCGCAGGTGCTTCCAAGAGCAGAATTTGGCACTTAAACCATCTCTAAAGAATGCCCTACAAAAGCAGCCATAGTTGCCTGCTAGTCCTCCCCTCTCTCCCCAACGCTACAAAGAGAACAGCATGGACAGAGCCCTATGCCCAGGTAGACTTCCATGGAGCCCCATGAAGTGCATTGTTCTCTTTTCACTTAATTCTCAACACTACAATTCACCAGGCATCATATTATGCCGTAAATGAGGCCTCGTTTAAAGCATGATGACTATGGCAAATCTTATTTTCATATCTCTAATCTATTTTGAATAGATTTTCCAGCCAATTGACCACTTTCTATTTGTTACTCTGTTGTAACATACCAAAGTTAATAATATTCACTATCCAAACCTACTGAAGGCCATCACCAGCCTCTTAACCTCCAGTCCTAGGGGGATTTCAAAACCTGGCTTGCATAGAAGTCTAGCATTGTTGAGTTGAGAAGCTGGTGATTGTGATGGTGGTCCATACACATAGGGTTTGAGCAAAGCCTGGTAAAGTCAATGAAGAACACTCCTATGGACTTCAGTGGACTTTAGATCAGGCCCTAACTTTGCAAATAATAAAGCGAAGCCATTTCCTCAACTGGTGATTAGAGATAATCTCACTGCAAGAAAAACAAGAATTAATAATTTGTCCATGTCTAGGTAAGTGCCAGGATCCAAAACACTTTACAAATTTAAATTAAGCCTCAGAAAACCATGGACAGGTAGGTAAGTGCCAAGTGTTGCATGGATGAGAAAAGTACTGGTTCATGATTGGCTGAAAACAGTCATGTGACCAATCAGCAGGCATCTATTTCCGCCTTTGGAGAACTTAGTTCTACTGAGGTCTGGAATAATGTTACCCAATTAGTTCCCATCTGCAGAAGAATCCATCCCATTGGTGTTTCTCTTTGTGAAAACTCTTATTTGCTTCTGATGAATCTACTCTGCTACTGTAATCAAACCCCTGCTTCCTATCTAGCTTATCAAAGATTAGTTAATAGTTTAGAGCTCTAGTTTGGTCTCCAGGTCAGATGACTAGTTTAAAAATAATGCCATTACAGGTGCAATAGTGAAATTCATAGGCCTCCTGGAGAGATTTCCAGATATCCCCCAATGATGCCATTCAGAATATAGGTAGTAATACATATAGCAATGCCTTGTCTTAATAAACCTCCAGAGCTATTGTCCCATGAGAGGAAAAATTCATGGTCATGGATTCATAGATTCCAAGGCCAGAAAGGATCATTGTTCTAATCTAGTCTGACCTCCTATATAACACAGGCCAAAGAACTTCCCCCCCAGATCCCTAGAGCAGATCTGTTAGAAAAACATCCAGTCTTGATTTCAAAATGGTCAGTGATGGAGAATCCACCACGACCCTGGGTAAATTGTTCCAATGGTTAATTACTCGCACTGTTTAAAATGTACTCCGAATTTCTAGTCTGAATTTGTCTAGCTTTAACTTTCAGCCACTGAATCATGTTATACCTTTCCCTGCTAGACTGAGAGCCCATTAGCAAATATTTATTCTCCATCCAGGTCCTTCTAGACTGTACGCCAGCCACCCCTTAACCTTCTTGTAGTAAAGCTCAATAGATTTAGTTACTTGAGTCTCCCACTGTAAGTCATGTTTTCTAATCCTTTAATCTTTCTCAAGGCTCTTCTCCAAACCGTCTCCAGTTTATCAACATCCTTCTTGAATTATCACCACCAGAACTGGACACAGGATTCCAGCAGTGGACACACCCAGTGCTAAATACAAAAGTAAAATAACCTCTCTTCTTCTACGCGAGATCCCCCTGCTTATGCATCCCAGGGTCGCATTAGCCCTATAGGCCACAGTGTCCCACTGAGAGCTCGTGTTCAGCGGATTACCCACCACAACCCCCAAATCTTTTTTAGAGTCATTCCCTACCCAGGATAGAATCCCCCATCCTGTAAGTGCGACCTATATTCTTTGTTCCTAGAGGTATACGTTTACATTTAGCCATGTTAAAACGTATATTGTTTGCATGTGCCCAGTTTACCAAGCAATCTAGATTGCTCTGCATCAGTGACTTGTCCTCTACACTATTTACTATTCCTCAATTTTTGTGTCGTCTGCAAACTGCAGACAGTATCAGTGAGGAACCAATCCCTGCAAGACTCCCCTAGAAACACACTCGCTCGAGGTTGGGTTGGCTTCAGTCACTATTAGCCGCTCAGATCATTTGTGCCATCCCAGGCCACTTGGCACACATAGCAGCAGATCTTCTGGTCCCTCCTGCCCCACTCCTAAGCCATAGGACAGCAGGTACCCTTGCAGTACTGGATTCCCCACCATGCAGAGGGGGCAAACCATCTTTGCAGCCTACCCAAAATTTGCTCACGCCATCCCTTTGAATGGCAGAATTACTGGTCCCACTGCATTACCCGGGGTGGGGATTTACCCCTATGAAGATGCTGCCTATTTTTTCCATTCACTCTCTCCTGAAAACTAGATCAAAGTAGATTCTGGAGGACCCTGATCCTCAGTCAATATAAAGCGGTGTCACTTCATCGACTTCAATGGAGGTGCACCAGTTTATACCAGCTCAGGATCTGGCCCGATGTCTGTAAAGAACTGGAAATAATTCTTTGGCTTTATTCCCTCAGAAGGATTGAGTGGATGTGAACTGAAATTGGGAGTCTCTGAGAAGGCAATGAATTTTTTTTGTAACATACAGAATTTATGGCTAGACACATACCTTATTTTTTTTCCAGCTGTTTAATTCTTATTTTGACCTGTGCAAATACTTGACAAGTTTTTATGTTTCTCTTGTGCTAAAATACATCAGAGACCAATCTGACTTTCTAATACTAAGAAAATGAGAAATGCATTTGCATGTTTTGCTTCTTTCCTTCACACGGATTTCTTTCCTAGCTGAGGTTAAGGACACTCCATCATAATGGGAGAGGTTTTTATTTGAAATGTCGTGTAACCTATTTTACACTGGGGCTCTATTAAATGATTCCTCACACGGCAATGCAACTCATCTAGAAGATGACAGCCAATAAGCCAAAGGACAAACTATTGTCAACCAACTGCCTGCATTCGGCTCTCACTAACATTGCTATAAATCTGTGGTGCCATGGAGTTACTCCATTGTGTTTCTACACCACCTGGCATTTAGTAGTCATGGATGCTGGTCCATAGCTCCTAGATGCTTAGACTTACAGCCATAAATGACAGAGAGACAAGGTGGGAAACGTAATATCATTTATTGGACCAACTTCCATTGGTGAATGGTAACCACTCAGCAGCAAAAAAAAAAAAAAAAATAATAATAATAATAATTACACACAAATAACGAATGAGCCTAGCCAGCCAATGAATCAAAGCAGCAAAATGACCCCTATAATCTCCCCAGGAATGCATCATCAGCTTTCCCCTCCCTGCTCCTGACTCTATCAAACAATTAATTTTTTTAACAGAATTTCCAGGAGGCCAGGTTTGGGCTGTTTCAAACCAAGGTTAGGGAAGCAAGTTCCAGAGGCCCTATTGTCCTCCCAGCGAATGTTTTACAAGTGTTAACAAATGGGTACGGGTTAAAAAAGACTGAAAGTAGGCAACATTATAATAACTAGATCAACTAAATAAAACAGACAAGAATTAAAGAACAACGTTGACTTCAGGGGAGTTCTGACAATTACACCAGTAAGAGTAAAACAGGGACAGCTAACAGAACTTCCAAAGGAATTAACAATGACTAAGTAGATGAGCTGTTAGGTGGTGTGGCATGTGACATATATTGTCCTTGATCCATATGCACCAGTATCAGCATTGACTTGCGTTTGTTTCCTGGTCCTGATGGTATTTAAACATATTTTTTAAAATTAATTTACTTCGGTGCTTTAAAGAGAAAATATTTCTTGATGATGTTAGCCATTTCCAGTCTTTTTTTTTTAATTTGTTCCAATTACATGATGTTTTTTGCAATCATACAAGTTGTGTACAAAAAGCATTTTAAAAACTATTGACACTTGTCAAGTGACATTTGTGCTCCTGTGCAGGGCCAGACTGACAGCCCAGTAGACAAAAGCCCTCCAACTGACAACAGAACAGCTGCAACGCTAGCAGTCCGAACTGTAGGATGTTTTTTGGGTATGCTGGTGACCTAAGATCCAGTTTGTGGTCAGTTCCTGGCCCTGCTACAGACGTCACTTAACCTGTCTCTTAATTCTCCTTTGTCTACTGTGATTGTAAACTCTTTTTGGAAGAGACTATCTTATATGTTTTCACAGTGCCTAAGGTTACGTCTACACTGCAGCTGCTACCACGGTGCAGTGACAGTGCTGCAGTGTAAACACTTCCTACTTTACCGGAAGGGGGTTTTCCACTGATGCAGTTAATCCACCTCTCCATGAGGCAGTAGCGAGATCAACAGAGGAATCCTTCCACCAGCCTCGCCCATGTCTATACCGGGGGGGGGGGGAGGGGTTACGTCAACCTCACTACGTTGCACAGGACACTTTTCACATCCCTGAATGATATAGCTGGATCAACCTAAGTTTGAGGTGCAGATCAGGCCTAACACAATAGGGCCCCCAATCTCAGCTGAGCTATTTGGCACGGCTGTGATACAAAGCACAACAATGCCACCTACCCGCATCAACTGGTAGAAAACTTGATGGGGCCTGCAGCAACTGGGACAACTCCAGTGGAAAGGCAGAGGAGAGCACTTGCTGGGGGATTCAGGGGTGGCTCCTCCCCCTCCAGAGGCTCTATCCACCCATTGGCTAGCCAGGGGAGCAGGGAATCTGATTTGTCCCTCACTCCCACTTCATT
Source organism: Malaclemys terrapin pileata (assembly GCF_027887155.1). Classification (NCBI taxonomy): domain Eukaryota; kingdom Metazoa; phylum Chordata; order Testudines; family Emydidae; genus Malaclemys; species Malaclemys terrapin. The sequence continues at coordinate 4,906,723 of NC_071507.1, forward strand.
AATTTGAACCTTAGTCTGACCCATGCAAGGTCTCTTTTTACTCTGTTTCAGCAGGCCCAGCCCCTCGTCCCCGTAACGAGAGTTTGGAGCCACGTCATTCTGACATTTTCAAAATGAAACAGCTCTACTTTTCCATTCCAAATGACTCTTCATTTCGAAATTACCTTTCATTTCATTTTGTTTAATTTTAAAAAGCAGGGCCGGCTCTAGGTGTTTTGCCGCCCCAAGCAAAAAAAATTTTGGCTGCCCCCCACCCTAGCCTTGGGCTCCCCCACACAGACCCCTGCCTCCCCAGCCCTGGACTCCCCCCCACCAGTGCTGAATCCACCCGCTGCCCCCTCACCTCCAGCCGGTCCAACGCTGGCAGGGTTGGGGTAAGCAGCGGGGGTCCCGGGCCGTGCCTCAGCCCAGGTCCCTCCAGCCAGGGCTCCCTCCTCCAGGACCGGCCAGGACCCGGGAGGGCAGAGCTGGGGGACTGCCCCGGCAGGGGACTGAGGAGCTGGCGCAGGGTAGCCCCAGAAGGAGCGGAGCCCTGGAGAGCGGGACGCAGGCCCTGCACGGCAGCGCCCCGGGCACCGGTCCCCACTATGGCCCCGCTGCTGCTGCTGCTCCTGGTCGCCCTGCCGCAGTCCCTGGGTGGCTCGGGCCGCTTCACCCAGCCCCGGCTGCGGTGCTGGGGGGCGGCTGCCCTGCGGCACCTGCAGGCAGCTCCGTGAGCCCCGCGTGGCGGTCCCCAGCCCGAGTGTCCCACGCTTGGAGCCCGCTCAACCCAGTCACAAAGTGCGGGTGCTGCTCCCCGACACGAACCGCAGTGGTCCCAGGGCCCTCCCGCCCCGCGCTACTGTTGGCAGGGCTGGCTCTAGGCTTTTGCCACCCTAAGCAAAAAAGAAAACGATGGCCGGAATGCTGCCCCTGAAAATGTGCTGCCCCAAGCACGTGCTTGGTTTGCTGGTGCCTAGAGCCGGCCCTGTTAAAAAGGAAATGGGGAAAAAAGCTCAGAATCTAAATGAAACGTTTCATTTGACCTGAAATGACCTTTTTTTCAACTTTTCAATTTGCCAAAGAAATCGAAAACATTTCATTTTCCAGTCAACCTGAAAAGTTTCTTTTTAATTATTTATTGGAATTGACAGCAAACCAAAACTATCCATTATTCACACAGCGCTACCAATAAGTGCTATTAACAGCTACCTTTGTTCTTTAGTTCGCTTTTTTGCTACACTTCAATAAAAGAGTGTCCATCCAACTCTCTGGTGTTCTTGATTATAGCTAGACAGGCCTGTATGTTACCCCCAAGATCAAATAAAATAACCCACAAAGACATAGCTGGGTGAGGACACAAAGGTGTGGGTTCAGGGAGACCCTTGGCTGGGATCAGAGGTGTAAGTAAGCCGGTACAGCTGCCGGAGCCCCGGGGTAGTGGCAACAGGGCTAAGTCAGCGATTTAAAGGGCCCGGAGCTTCGCTGCGGTAGTGGCGGCCAGAGCCCCAGGCCCTTTAAATCGCCCCTGAGCACTGGGGCTCCCAGCCGCCTCTGCAGCTGGTAGCTCCAGGGGTGATTTAAAGGCCCCAGGGCTCCTAGCCACAGCCAGAGCCCCGGGGACTTTAAATCTTGATTTAAAGGCCTCGCCTCTTCCGGTTGAGGCCACGCCTCTGCTCAGGACTCCGGCATACCAGTAAGTCCTTTAACTTACTTTCACCCCTGGTTGGGACATACACAAAAGGAAATTTGGGATGTAGACACAGAACTAAAAAGGATACTGGGGAGACAGAGACAGGGAGGACAGAAGGGAACATACAGGGTGAGAAGAGCTTGAAAGCAAAATAGAGAGATGGGGGATCTCAGAGGGGAGTAATTCACGAGGGGAAAAGAGAGAGAAGATTGAGATACCCCGTGAGGATGTCAGAGGGCAGAGAAGACTCACCATTGGCAATGGAGCAGGGGTCCCCTCTCATGGAGCTCATTGCAGGATTAAGGTGATACCTGGTTGAAAATTTTCGACTCAATTTAAGTTACTCATAGCTGGCAATTTCCCCACATGCACTGTGTAGATAGCCCAGGTATCACTAGACCAAGTGAAGATCAGATACTGCATGAAAAAATGGAGCTAAACGCTCAGATCCATCATGAAGTCTTTGAAAATAAGAATCAGGTAGACACGGCAAGGATGTGCCTTCAGCTAGGCATGCCCAACAAGCTCACCATGTGTTCCTCTACACTACGTGAAATTTGCAGTTCCTGGCATCTCCATGCGAGGATACACACTCCAGCAACAAAGGGCATTGAGCCAAAGTCGGTATTATACGTCCAATAATTTAATATCATCGCATGCAACTATTCAAAACAAGTGTGACTCTACTGAATCCAGAGCGACAAGATGGGTGAGGTGATATCTTTTATTGGACCAACTTGGTGAGAGAGACAAGCTTTCGAGCTAACACAGAGCTCTTCTTCAGGTCTAGGAAACTTTACACATGTACTGAATCCAGTGAGTTATGATCCGGTGTTGCATGCAAAATGAGAACTGTTAGGGCTCAGTTATATTCCTACATGCCAAACATATCTCAAAGGTTCGACAGACTCACACAGTGTGAATCTAGGGCCTGATCCAAAGCTCACTGAAATCAATGGAAAGACTCCCATTGACTTGAATGGATGTTGGGGCAGAGTCATGGATGGGGATTAATTCAAGAAGTTAGAACTTTGATTGCCAAGCTGATGAACCTCTACAAAGTGGCGACTGGCTGGCTCTCAGGCCAGTGATACACATAGACACTTACTGATACGCGTGCTACGGGGTGCGGGTAGGTAATGTGTCCGAAGCTGAAGGGCAATTTTTGAAATAGTAGCCAGATATATCCAGTTTTAATTGGAATATATGGGGGTGGAGGCAAGATGGGAATCGGAATGATGTGATTTAAAGATCTGATATCTCTTGATTCCTCAGGGCCAGGACAAACAACTACATAGGATAGTCGATGTGTTCACTCTTTTATTTCACTTGCTAGAATGTTGGCTCATATAGTGGCTTTGCTTGTACTCTGAACATAGTTTGTTTTGATGATAAGGCCTCTGCTTCTTTACCCAATAAGGGAGACTGAATACCCGAGCATGTAATCCTTCCCCAATTCAATTAGAGTAAGCCTTTCTTCACTCAAGCCACCGATCACAATTAATTCTGGGACATGGCAAACAAGCAGGCAAACAGAGGAGGAGGAAAACAAAGAGAAAAAGCACAAGCAGAAACAATTAGATGAGTTCCTGTCTCCTCCTGGTCCCTTCATTTATTCCCCTTCCTCTCCTCTGGGGTACCCACTTTGGTAACAGCTCTCTCAGAGCTTGAGAAGTCCAATTTACTCTCCAATCCACCACTGTCCATCTTTTCTTCAGCCACAATCCCAGACAACGATGTAGAAACAATTGTAAGAGAGGTCAGTTCATAAAAAGCTCCAGGGATTAGCTTTAACTGAATTTCAATTAAAGCACAAGGCAAGCACTTGTGTGAGTGCTGTAAGTCCTTAGCTGCAAGCGAATGTTGTGAAAATCACTCTGCCACAAACCCAGGTGTTTTTTCTAAGATGAAAATTAGGGGGAAAAAGAGTCCAAGAGATTGGGAAGAAAGTTGACAGAAAGATGAACTTTTAGGTAAAGATAGATGGTAATTCTTCAATGGAATGGTTTTTCATTGGAAAATGCCACTTTGTCAAAATTAAACTTTGCATGGGAAAGGATCATTTTTTGAAATGTAAAGTTTTGAAATTGTCAGAATATGTCATTTTCAAAACAAGTGCCTGGTGAGTGGTAACTGACAGCCGCATTGACAAACACCAAGTGGAAAATCTTGCATTCAATTCAGTAAGTTCACTCACGGTGGTTACTTACATTCACATTTTTTTACCTCTGATTAATATCTGATGAACTCTGCGGTATCACCATCTGAATCACCATCCCAGTATTTTTAGAATCAGTTTGATCTTGTCTTTGCTAATAGAAACACAGAGCACAGTGTACATATAATATATTTAATATTTTTCCCAATTCACATTCAACTTCTCCCTGGAGAGAGGTAGGAAGAAATTAATAATTACATATTACAGATGTTAGTCAAGTCACTTAATGCACTTATTGAAGGTGCTCAAATACTATTTTGAGGAGGGTGAAATAAAATAGAGACTATTGGCCTTTTTTCACCTCACGTTTTGTGTAGTGTCTTAAATTATCAGAATATTTCACTAATCCTCCCCTAGTTAGGCACTTTTCTGTTATACAAGTTGCTCGTTCACCAGGGCTTTCAGTGGAAATACCTGTTGTTTCAGTCTTCCATTACGCAAACCTAAAGTGTGCTAGCATTTTAAACAACTTGACTTTTAACTCTCTGCTCAGGCTGCAAAAAACAAGTAATCTTCCTGAAATTGGTAGCGCTGAAGATTAAATTGCTCTGAGCAATTAAGCATATTCCAAGGTTCAGCCGGCAAGACATACTGTCCATTAATTACGGTAGTTCAGTGAGATTCTAGGGCAACTAGCATTTGTATGCTTACATCCCTCCTCTGAATGAGTATTTGTACACTTCAGCAGTATGCTAGTATCAGGCTATCTTATTATTACATACCACAGGGTTCCATATTTCAACTTCCTCCACTAGTGGAACCTTTAACTGTGCCTCCATGCAAGCCGTTGGCAATTTCTGAAGTGCAAGATGGGAAGAAGACCAAAAAAAAAAACCGTGTAAATCCTCCCAGTTGACAGGATTTCCGCTTTAACAATAGATACATCATCCGTCTTGAGAAAGAGATTTCAGTTCCTCCAGCCTGGAATGCCAGAGACAAATACTAGGACTTGCTGGTGCACTGTGAACTCTTGTGCACCCTTTTGAACCAGAAAAAAAATCCGAATTTTTACACTGTGATAGCTTTATTTGAGGGGAGAAGGGGCGGACAGATGGGGGAGCTGTTAAGTCAAGAACCTAGGTACTAGTCTGAATGCACCAAGACATGTGTATCCAAACATAATGTAACTGAAGCAAGGGTCATTAACGTAAAGTAAATATTAGAAAGATGCCATCCTACTAGTTAACTAGATGTTTGACAGAAAGTTTCTTTCATTGCGATGCAAAGTGTTCAACCTTTCCAAAGTAAATATTATGTCAGTGCTCACTTGTTAAACTAAAATATGTCCTGGTTCATTGAATATGATTATTTTAAAACGCATATTTCATGAAAAGTAGTATTCAGTGCATGTATTGTACCTATAGGATTCAAATTACACCAGGGTGAGACTGAGCGATACTCTACTATTATTCTGACAGCCACCTGATTACAGATCTTTTCACCCAAAAAGTGATCTGAGAAAAGACCTAATGTTCGGGGGTTTAATGTCTGAACCATTTATTAATCATTATTATTAATTATTACATCATCATGTAGCGCTTAGAGTCTCTAACCAAGCTATGGGGTTCCCAGTGTGCTAGGCACTGTATAGACATAGTAAGAGATGGTCTCTGCCCCAAGGAGTTTACAATCTAAAAAGATAAAAACAAAGGCAGGATTACTACACTGCATTTTACAGAGAGGGACAATAAGATCCTCAAAGGCATTTAGGTACCTAACTACTATTGAAATCAAGGGGAATTAGGTGCTTAGTTACCTCTAAGGCTCTTGACCAAACTGGAGTACTATTAGCTCTCGAGTGATTTAGCCTGTGTTCACACTGCAAAGTGGGCAGGTTCCAATTCAAGTTAAAATGTTACCCATGCTCTACAACACACACCCAGCCGCACAAGCCAACTTGAACTTGGAGCACATCCAAACCCAAGTCAGAGGTTTTTCTGCATAGACAGTGCGGGGAAGGGGTTGGGCTGAAAATTGGGTAAGAGCTTGGGGTAACTGTGCAGTGAAGACATATCCTCAGTCGGACCCATCCTATCCAAACTGGTCTGGGTGCTTTCCATGAGCAATATTGGGTACGTCTACACTGGGAGGTAGGATTATTGATTACCAGCAAGGGTAGCCTGATTTGCTTGAGCTAGCATGCTAAAAATAGCAATGTGGACGTGGCAGCATAGGTGGTGGCTAAGGCCCACCCAAGCTTGGACCCAGTGGACTGGGGGTGTGTGGCCTTGGGTGACATGTCAGACTTCTACTTTTTAACACACTAGCTCAAGCAGCAGCACATAGGACCTGGGTTTGGGGACAGAATCTGTCTTGATGACACGAATATCCAAGTGCAATGAAAATGTATTCAACAGAATAGAATATCTAAGGTAACACTTTATAATGTTTGCAATTCATTCTGCAAAATGCTAAACCAAAATAAGGCTCATCACATCAAACCACTAAGAACAGTCCAAACAACTACAATTACAGCTTTGTGCACTTTAATACTTTGAAATTAACAAAGAGCCGCTCAATCCAAGGTTTATTAAATCAGTGGAAAGACATCTGACTTCAGTGGGCTTTGAATCAGGCCCTTAAAAAGAAAATTTCTGAGAACAATATTAATCCATATAGCAAGAATATATTGTAAATCCTTTTCAATATGTATGAGTTTTCCATCTTTGTACCGATTGATATATTTCTCTCTCCAGATGAATATGTCACAATTTATAGCTCACCTGGTCCATATATATATATATATATATATGGACCAAGGAGTGTTGTACCTAATAGGTTTAGATCATCCTTCTAATTTATCTCAGGTATAGTACATCTGTTTTAATTTAGCCAAAGGGCTAATTTTACACAATTCTTACCAATGATTTGCAGAGTTTATGATTTTGAAGGTCAAAAGAAAAATTCCCTTATGCTCTAGGGATGCTTTTCTAAATGATTCTGAACGGACAGAAAAATGTGTAGGCCTTCTTTGATGGTCCCTCTCATAGTTAGGTACAGCTGGATGAAAATCTATCACAAAAGAGAATTCAATGTTATCATTAATGGTGACTTTGTACAGCAGATGTTTTCTGCATATTACCGAAGACCGTTTAATTTATGAATCTCTGAAGTGAAGCCACTTAAAATTCCACATTATGTACCAAACAGTGTCTGAAAAATTCCAAGCTTTTTATATTTTGGTCCTCTTTTTAGGGAGGAAGTGTTTTAGAATAGAGAGAAAACAAAACTAAGGCGGCACAGAATCCACACATAATAATGAACGTACTTATGATTATGGTATAGGGAAAAAATTCCAAGAAAGGTATTCTGAACCCATTCTTTCTTCCATTGAAATCAATGGGCATTTTGCCATTGACTTCAGTAAGGAGTTTTGTATAGTGCATTACCAAAGTAAAATAACTACATTTGAAACCGGAATAAAATAATAAGAACCTAGGGAAGTAATGACCTAATGAGAAAAGAATATGAAATGGTTTATAAATCTTCTCTAAAATAGCAGAAGAGTGAATGTTATTAGCATTGCCTTTTATAGCCCAATATGTTTCGTTTATATTTTTTCATCTCCTGTAAATCAAGTGGCTTTGTATTACCCCGTGATACAAAGTTCATTGAAGTCATGGGTAAACGTCTATTGATTTAATTGGGTTTTGGATCAGTCCCTAAGAACAATTAAATGATGTTTTTTCCTTTGGGGGACTTAACCATTGAAAATGAAGCTGAAGTTTGTACAGTGTACACATGGTGAACTGCTGTCTTTCTAGATTGTCCACAATACATGAAACTATAGAAAGCGCAGCAACATACTCTGGGCTACCTGCTTTAACACTATATATACAAATGTTACCATTGGAAAACAGAATGTATCTTGACGTTTCATTTATGGTTTAGGTTTATTATTTAAAAACCTGTTATAATACTGTAGTACTTTATCTCCCTCCTTCTTAAATGTAAATCATAGGCATGGCTTTGAATAGGTTGTAAAAGTATTTTCCTGTGATCAGTCACGTCTGTTTGGTTGAGAATAAAGTTCTAGTGCTTCCTTTTCACATGATACTCACACTTTGTATCTAAGTTAAGGGTTTTAAAGACTACTGGATAAAGGGTTTTATTCTCTTTCTTCTTGCTTCTACTTTTAAATATTACTAGGGTCAGCTCTCTAATTGTGAAAATCAGCATCATTCCACCAAAGTCCACTGGGCTATAGGCGTACTACTCCAGCTGAGGATAAGATGTTAGAATGTGCTCCTGTTTTTAGCAAATCTTCACAGGTCACCAAATGTAGAGGGGAATCCTGTATAATTCATGGCTGTTTCCTCAGGTAAATAATGTATGCTGCATATATTGTGTGTCTTCAAATGTTGTGCTTCTTTAAAAGTCCGGTAAAAAGAGAAAAAAAAATAAAAAACCCAATATATCTTACCCTGTCCTTCTCCTCCACCCATCCTTATTTTGTTTATCATATTTTACAATAGCAAGAAGTCACTTCATGATAATATCATTCATTTTAGAATCACACCTTTTGAGCAGGCAAAGGCACTCAGACTTTGTTCTCCATCTTCTTGATGCACTTGAGTGATGACATTTTACCATAATAAAAGCATATCATGCTTTCTTCTGTTCCTCAAGTAAAATGGTGACCTTGCTTTTCGCATACCTACAAATTGCCATTGAATCTGTTATGCCCTCTTATCCCTAAATCTCCTTCACGCTAAGAGATAGATTGTGACCCAGATTACATGCCCACACACAGGAGTAAGAACCCCTTCACATGCCTGCAGCACTGAAGTGGGCAAAGATGTCCATTTCCTAAAATGGACGCAAGAGAGAATAATATAATATTGCAATCCTTTTCAGGAAGGATGAGCCCAAACCATATTTTCTAAGCACTGTTACTAGAGAAAGCCACACAACACTATCAAAAGCCTTTTCTGCATCTAACAATAAGGCAACTGTATATGTGTTCGATAACTGAGTTCAATGGATCATATGAAAGCATTTCTTTGTATTATTGGGAGGGTGCATGCCCTGTATAAATCCCACTCCATCTTGTATTGTTGTCAGTAGGGTTGATACGATGTGATTTAAACCTGTTGCTAGAATTTAGGCTATTTAGTTTATATTCAATGTTTAAAAGAGATATAGCATCAGATCCTCAGCTGGTGTAAACTGACAAAGTTCAGTTGACTCCAGTAGGGCTACACCAAATTACACTTGCTGAGCATACGGCCCATAGTGTAAAAGTCTCATTTTTTCCCATTTTTGCCTTTTTTTGCAAACCTGAAGTAATGAGACCTCTCTTCATGTAACAAGATGTCACTTCTTTTTTGGGACACTGCAGTGATGAATTTGCAAGAACAAATTATCCATAAAAAAGTTGCTGGGTAACCCTCAGTCTTACACAGGCTTAGGTTATATATAGCCTATTCAATTTTTGCTTTGCTTAGAAATTGCTTCTTTCTTATGTGATCCTTGCTGTAGTGTACAGCTGGTCAGAAAGCATCCGTTCTGTTCCTTGGGACATTTTGACAGTGAAAAAAAATTGTTCTAAATCGGAGCAAAAAATTCAAAATTTCCCACAAAACAAAAATTCCAAAAAGTTTACATGCAAGTCCATCAGATGTTTCACTGCAATAATGTCAAAACATTTCATTTTGCTAAAGTAAAACCATTTCATTTCAATAAGGTAAAAAAGTTTCATTTTGACTTTATGATTATGATTTCATGATGTTTATAGTATATAAACATTAAATATAATATAGCTGATACATAATACTAAATATAATATAATAATATTAAAATGAATATTTGCGATACTAAAAGATTCTCTATGCAATTAATGAAATTATTAAGTCAAAACTAAATGTTTTACCTTATCAAATCAAAATATTGGTATGCTACATTGTTGAAATTGAATGAGAAAGTCAAAACAATTCATTCTGATTTTTTCCCATTGAAAATTTTATCAAGATTGACATGTTCCCATGAAGTGTTTAGATTTCAATGAAACTGTTTTTTTTTTCTTCCCCAATGGAAAATTATTCTATTGAAATTTTTTTGACCAGTTCTAATCTGGAGGTAGGCTTTTGAAAGGGAGCTGCTTCAATAAAGCCTTCAAATTTTACCTTGGGCAAAGCCATTTTCAGCTCTACCGTGTGCAGAGACTGAAAGCATTGTTTAAATAGATCAATTCCATCTTGCTGAGCTATTGAAGAAAGAAAGAGTGTTAGATTGCGCTGTTACTTCTACCTAGTAGTCTAGCACCTCTGTCCCCAATCCAGCAAGATATTGATCACGTATGAAACTCTGTGTCCCAAGCAGAATCCCATTGGTGCAGGAGTCTGGACAGATGAATAAGTTTACACTATCAGATCTTTAGCTTTCCTCTCTCATATTCATAATATTTTTGTTTCACCCTGTAAAACATGAATTCACTTGGCCTGGATATATATAAATTTTACTTACGTTTGCTGTTAATTGGGGATTGTAGATTAGCTTCATTATTTTTGGTCACATAACATAGATTGTGTCTAGCCTACGGCAGAGATAGTGCAGAGCTCCACTGCCCCAGTGGTTTATTAGTATCAATACCAGCAGCCAAAGTGAGTGCCCTTGCCCTATTTCAAAGCATCCCGGATTCTTGGAGATGATTTGGTGCTTCCTCAATGGCCTTCAGGGGGTGTGATGTCATCAGACATAGCTCCCACTTCCAGCTTTCACTAGTGCACTTTGTTAGTCCACACTGGAACTTCCCCCAGATTAGTGGTAGGAAGTTTTACTGCATTTCATTTTTTGCCCATCTGAGAAGCTAAAATTGCATCTCCCAGATGCTGTCTTCTTCAGAGTTCTAATTTGATGCTCAAATTGTCAGTCATTGGTATACAAAATCATACCAGAAGCATGTATGTTTGTTGACCAAAAATCACGGAGAACTGATTTGGGGGGATGTGCAAAATAATTTTTCAATAATTTGAACATTCATTATCTTATATAATAATTGAATACATAATGGCATTCGGTTTATTTTGTGTATTCTTTTTTACCTTAGGTTTTCTTTTTTTAGCTGCAAAGTTACGAATCATTCTGTATATGTTTGCTTTGGCATGTTTTTGCATAGGCTGAGATGTATCCCGTTCCATCTGCTGCCTGTTGTTAGAGCCATCAGAGAATAAAAGATCCCCATAGCACCATAGTTCATGTGAAAGAATAATTGTACGTTACTAGTTGCATTATGAAGACATAAAAATAAACACCACAGATGTGTATAAATGGCACAGCCACATGATAAACTTTTTTATCATGCCCCCTTGAAGACCTTACCTCCCTTTGCTCACTAACATTTTTCCCTGGGATTTAGTCTAACAATCTTCAAACCACACCTCCTCTTCCCCCTAAATGTGGAATTTTTTTCTCTCAAACTCACACTCATAAATTAGTACCAAGGAGAGGTAAAATTCATTCCTGGATCAATCATAGCTAAAGCTGCATGTCTGTCTCGGAGGTCACGGAAGTCATGGATTCTGTGACTTTCTGTGACTTCCATAACTTCTGCAACGGTTGGTGCTGGCTCAGGAGCTGCCGGAGCCAGGAAGCCCCTGGGCCAGCAGCAGCAGTTTGGGTGTAGGAGGGGGGCTCAGGGCTAGGGCAGGGGATTGGGGTGCAGGGGAGCGCTTACCTGGGGGGTCCCCAGCTCCCACTGGCATGTCCCCAAAGCTCCTAGGGGGAGGAGTGACCGGGGGCTCCACCCACTGCCCGCACCCACAGGCACCACCTCTACAGCTCCCATTGGCTGTGGTTCCTAGCCAATGGGGGCTCCGCCTGTGGTGGGAGCAGCACGTGGAGGCCCCCTGGACTCCCCTCCCCCTAGGAGCTGTGGTGACATGCCAGTGGGAGCCGGGTAGGGAGCCTGCCAGTCCCGCCAATCTCCCCCCCCCAGCACCAGTGGGGGTCCTGGGCCACCCCCCCAGGACTCGCAGTGCCCCCGGACTGCCCCTCACCCCAGAGTACCTGCAGCCCCCCAACCCAAGTTTTAGTTACGGGGTATATAGTAAAAGTCATGGACAGGTCATGGGCCATTCATTTTTGTTTGCTGCCCGTGACCTGTCCATGACTTCTACTAAAAATACCCGGCTAAAGCATAGCTTTTCTAGGTGTAAAAATGTTACAGCTTTAAAGTCTAATGTTTTGTGTTCACGCAGAGCTAGAAATGGGAATTTTGACCCTGATTTTGTACTAAGTACTTAAGCATATGTGTAAACTAACGAATGTGCATAATCTCACTGAAGTCAATGGGACTATTAACATACTTTAAGGTACACACATACTTAACTACGTAGCTGAAGCAGGGCTAAGACGCCAGGTTTCACAAGGAGATGAATATAAATGTAATTCCAATTAAAAACATTAAACAAACTTCTCTAAAATACTCCTAACATAGATTGTGAGTTACACACATGGCAAATACAAAATACCTGTTGGTGTAGTGTGGCATAAAGATTTCACCAACATTAATTTAGGGTGACTTATTATGTATTGTTATTGCAGTAAGCCTAGAGGTCCCAACCAGGGCAAAGGACTTACTGTGCTAGATTTTGTATGCAGCCCTGAAGATCCTAGACAGTATTTGGTCCTGCCATGCGGGCAGGGGACTGGACTCGATGACCTCTCGAGGTCCCTTCCAGTCCTAGAATCTATGAATCCTGATTCCGTATTCACTGAAATCAGTGGAAAGATTCCCAAGAACATCAGTGGACATTGAAACGGGTCCTAATTAAAAGACATGATACAACCAGTGAACTGCTAAGTATGTAGCTATAGATTAATTCTATAGACAACACTGTATTTTTACATTCACTGGCGATGTAACCAGTTATTCTCTCAAGTCATAAGGGTAAACTCAACAATAGAACATAACAACATGATATAAAATCAAGTGGAGCAAACAACAGCTGTAGCACAGAGTACTTCCAGTGACACTTATTATATAGGTACATCAATGAGTTAGGGTTGAAAGGGACAAGAACAGAGTTATGTTGGACAATATTGTTAGATCTATGATGATTCAACCTTTGGGACAGTCGGGGCACTGCCCCACACAGAAAAAAGAGAAAACAAAATCAGAGTAAAATAGACGTACCTTCAGCCCAATCTCATTTGCCATTCAGTGTTCATTTCTTACAGCAGGATAGCTCTTCCGTTGGAAGGCTCCATATACCCTAAATGGGCACATCCCAATACAGGATTCTAAAACCTGGCATTCCCGGTATAGAACGGGAGGCAGGAGTGGAGAGGTTCAAAGGTGTCTTGAATGAAGCTACTTGAAGCCAACGTGAGTGAGGGTGGGCAGCACCTCACAGGGGCAGCCTCCCAAATTTGCATAGTTACAGCTAAATTGTGCTCCATCCCAAATTCTGACCGAGAGTGACCATTGAATTAAACAGCACAGTCAGGTGGACTGAAAGAGATCCTCCATTGAGCAGTCCAAGAAGTTATTCATGATACACATGACTCTCTTGAGCCTGGGGGAGAAGTTTTAGCAGTGGGGAATTCTATATCTGTGAAGTCACCTTCTTTGTCCAATCTTTATCGTGCCATTTTCCACATATTACTATTTTTAGCATCAGCTCAATCCCAGTTTCCACAGTAGGTGAATGGGGCAGGCTTGGCCAATTTTACCACTGTGCCCTTTTGAAGTGCTCCTTTCTGCATATTGATAATGTTTGGGGATAGTAAATAATGAACAGCTAAGAGTCATATAGCAACTTTCCAACCTGGCCACCATACCACCCCACCCCCCCCAGCACTATTATCATTCCACTGTTTCCTACCGGCTGTGGCAGGTCTTCTGTAAACCTTTGAAGGCCTGTTGGATGTAGTCATCTTCCTCTATCTTTAGCATTCTATCATCGTTAGCAACAGTCTGGTCTTCTCTTCCCTCAAGCATCTTCTAAGGTGGACTTATGGGTCAACTCCCCGCAGACAACAAAAATGGGGTAGTCTGGTGAATTTGTTTCTTCTTCAGACAATGTCCTCAATGAGCAGCCCAGTGAATTCATTTTCCTAATTCATTATAATTGTGCAATGATTCACTCCCCTATCCTGCACCAGCAGGACCTGCTACGACAGCTGTTTGGAAACAGAGATTTCCATTCTGCGGGAAATGCCCACTTTCTAATTTGCGGGCGTGTTCTGAATCAGAATGAAAAGCTGAAATTTCAAAATTTCTTGTGAAATGAACATTCCAAACCACCGCCACTAGAACATAAGAACATAGAACACTATCTTCATCTTGTTTCGTTTTGAGAAGGTAAATCATGTCATTTTGATTTTATCATTTCAATTCCTTTCAGTTTTACATTACATTACATGATATGAACATAGAGAATATTTAATATACAATGAATGACTAAATTAATCAAAATGACAAAGTCAAAACTATGTTTTTACCTCACTGGAATGAAACATTGACATCATCAAACCAAAATGAGACACAGTTTGTGTGAACTTTTTCCCATAAAAGGTTTCAGCAAAATCGACACGTTCCTGGGAAATGTTTTGATTTCAACAAAATTGCCATATTTGACAGAAAGCTGTTCCGCTGAAAAAAAAATTGGCCCAGCAAAATGACATTCTGGAGCTTGGACTGTGAATTTCTTACAAGCTTGTCCCTCCCGTGTAAGGACAGCAGAGCATTGCAATGGAAATACAAATGTACACTTTAGCTCCTTCAACATTTCATGCAGAATGTTTAACTATAGATAATAGTGTATATGTCAGAAACCAGTCTATAACTAAAGGGGGTTAAGCAAAGGGCTGGGGCAGGTAACCCCATAACTACCTACTCCTGGTTCTGAAACCTTTCTCCGAGGCACTGTCACAAGCCACTTTTGGAGACAGGCTACTGAACTAGATGAGTCAACTGGTCTGATCCAGCCTGACAGTTCCTATATTCCTGTGAATATCATTCATTCGCTGTTGTGTTGTGTAAATACTTCTGCCTTATTTCCATATGCTGGGGGGGAAAACAATATTTAAAAACTGTAGTGATTAAAATAGATAATATCAGAAACTGACTCCCAGAGATGGCTAATAGGTGAATGGGAGCAGTTGTTTTATTTATTGAGCGGCATTTTGGGCACAATGGTTTACATATTAGATAATCCAGCACATCACCTGTGCAACAAAAGGAGTTCCACAATGCCATTGTCGATCTTTGAGCAGAATGGATCTTAATTGCCACAGAGGCATTTTTGCCTTCATATCTCTGGATCTGCACTTCTTGATTTCGTTCTTTGAGCCTCAGAAAATTGCAGCTGCTTCCTGATTAAGTGCTTAATTGTGGTCAGTGCTTTTCAAAGTCTTTCAGCACTTAGTTTAAGTTCCACTTCAGACACACCGCTATCGACGTCTTTATCAACTCGCACCATTTCCCCGCATCAAATGTTTTCTGAAGGATACTTGGTGGGCCTTGATCACATCACTGTTTCATAGAGACTTGAGTGGAGAGGCGCATGACCAAAGTGCTGGACAGTGCTTGATGGGCAGGTTTCCAATGATACATTTTTCTATTAGACGACACAGAAATTCCTTTAAGGCCTTTTTCCCCCCACTCTTCTTAAGTGGCAGAGTTACACTTCACCTTGTAAATAATTGACAAGCAGCGCTCTGACCAGGCTGAAATCCCAGCGTGCCAAGCCATACAATTTAAATGTCCATTAACTGGTTTTCTGCACTCTTGGGAAACACAATACAATAGAAATTATCTCCACACTGGCCTTTCCCATCTATTTAATATGGGGAAGCCCCAGTTTTCCACTTAACACCTGCTGTAATTTAAATGCTGCTTTTCATCATGAGATTTGTCCTAATGCAGTATTTTCCCTGAAGCTGAGAGGCAGACAGGTCTTGTGGTTAAAGCACTAGAGTGGGACTCGGTAGCCCTGAGCCCTTCTCGGCTCTGCCTAGACTTCCTGTGTGACCTTGGTCAAGTTACTTAACCCTATCTTTGTCCCTAAATTTCCAATCTGTTAAATGGAGCTATTAACATTCCATTTCTGTTCTCCCCACCACTTCGTTCAGAGTTAATATTCTTTGGGGAGTGGGGAATATGTACAGAACCTAGCACATTGGCACACCGATCTTCATTGGGGGCATGTATCTGTTACTGTAATATAACTAATCATAAGGGCCTGTTACTATAAGGGGTTCTGAGAGGGGCTGAGCTAAGTTCAGTGGGCATTGAGGACACTCTTACCAGATCAGGCCTGTAGTGAAACCTAGAGACTTTCCCTTTTCCCAATCTTCTAAATGCTCCCAGATCTTTAGTAGGATATCAAAATAGCAAAGATCTTTAGATATTGTACCTGCTAGAGGCCTCGCTCCAACAAAGAGCACATGTGCATGTTGTTAAGAGCTGATGTAAAGACATGCACAAAGGAAGCCATTTGCTATGCACAATGAGTTTTATTGGTCCTACAAAGCCCCAGAAACTATGCTATGTACTTTTGAGCACCATCTGCTGGCACCTTCTCTATTTACGTAGATGTAGACATCTGTCATAACAAGGAGATCCTTCAAAGCTCTGAAAGGTTTCTTCCACTAACTTTGGGGGGGTGGGAATTATGAAATGCAAACCTCTGAGCTGCCCTGCAATTAATGTTTCTACACTGGGTGGATTCAAAAGAGCTCCTAAAATAAAAATCAAATATGTGTGTTTTAGTGGGGCATGAAGCATGGCTTGCGGTAATATTTTCGAAAGAGCCTAAGGCCCACATTTTTAAAGGTTTTTTAGGAGTTGCTTCACTCAGCGTTACAAGGCTTAACTGACCAAGGAGCCTAAGTCTCAATGTCAAAAGTGACTTGGGCACTTGGGTTGGGTTTCACGGGGTGGGGAGGGGTATTTGGACTCAGAGCCCTGCACCCAGTGGAATTCACACCCCTGAATTAGGCGCTCAGGCTCCCTGCCCAATACATGGGAAGACTAAGAATGGGATTCACAAAAGCCAGCAACCTGAACGGGGAGCCACCTAAACCAGCTACTAGGAAATGCCAAGGAGATGCGTGTTGGCTTGAGCTCCGCCCCTCAAAGGGACTATGGTGTCTAACTCCAGGCTGGAGGGAGAACCTTAACTCTGCTCAGGATTCCCAGCCAGGGTTCCTCTCCTGGAGTTGGGTGCTTAAGCCAGGTCAGCCATTGTTCAAGAAATATTGAGGTGATTCTTCCCAGCCGCCGTTATAACTTTCTGAGGCTAGAGAATTCATCCAGGATGTGGAGCAGGGATTCAAACCCAAGTCTCCCATTATTATGACCACTGGACTATAGGGTCCTCTGGGGAAAGGGGTTGGGTATCTCTCAGTCTTTCCTGTTGCAGTTGTTCCACTCTGTAGAAAATAAATAGTCATTGGAGAAAGAACTTGCATCTTCTACACCCCAGATGAGTGCTCTAAACACTGGTTATAGAGTTAATCTCTCTTGTTCCCCCTGTCTAACCCAAGCAGACATAGGTCCCTATCATAGAATATCAGGATTGGAAGGGACCTCAGGAGGTCATCTAG
The DNA here is from genome assembly GCF_027887155.1 of Malaclemys terrapin pileata. Lineage (NCBI taxonomy): Eukaryota > Metazoa > Chordata > Testudines > Emydidae > Malaclemys > Malaclemys terrapin. Next base: position 4,924,167 of record NC_071507.1, read on the forward strand.
TCCAACCCCCTGCTCAAAGCAAGACCAATCCCCAGACAATTTTTTTTACCACCGTTCCCTAAATGGCCCCCTCAAGGATTGAACTCACTATTCAGGAAGGCACTTCAGTATGGGGCTAAATGTAAGTCCCTTTGACATCAATAGGATTACTTGCATATTTAAAGTTAGGCCCAGGCTTAAGTACCTTGCTGAGTCAGTGCCTTAGTCAAGGAGACCTTTAGCAGGTCTCTATTGTCACTGGTGGATTCAATGTACATGCTGTTGCTCCAGAGCAACACAGTTGCCTGTCCTAGTTAGAATTGCAGTTACCAGGGCCACCAGAGACATTTCTGTTGACCTCATTTGATCCCAAAGACCTTCATGATTATTTTTTTCTGGGTTTATTGTCAAATGCCTGATTGTGTAGGTAACGATAAAGCTGAACATAAAGCACCTGGCCTAGAAGCAGGGCAGGGGAGGAACAATACTACCAGGTTCTTAAGAATTTGCTACATTCAATGCTAAAAGATAAAGTTTTATAGCTAGGATTTCTTAACATTTTCTACCTATATAGATGTATATACAGATGCTTTCTAAAGAAGAAGCAGGTTCATTATTTGCAGAAGCTGTGGCTGGCTCTGACCTATGTTCCAAACAGAAATATCTTTGTCAACAAGCACAAAACGGGCCTGCATTGACAAAGCCTAACAGAAGGGGACTCTTCTGATTGGTGGAAGCTGCATCATGCTAAGGTGTTTTTTTCCCCCTGCAGATACATTGAACAAGAAAACTGGGCATGGATTAACCCCTCGACCACTGGCTTCTCTATGCCTGCAGCTGGGCTGCCAGTCATGTTCTGTTGATGTTCCATTGAATTCCATCATGGCAGGCCTAGTGCAAAGGCGGCCCTGAGGGTGAACTTTGCCTGATATGCCTGGAACAATGGCTAATGCAACCTTTGGGCATTATGGGCTAGATTGCGATTTGAGCTGCACATCCTCACAGGGGAATAAGAACCTCCTTCTCACCCCTGCACAGGACGTAGGTTCACAGGAGTAAACAGATTCTGTGTAGCCACTTCCTCCTTCCGTGGAGCCGGTGGGTGAGGAGAAGGCAGGAAATCTTGGCTCCACACAGCCCTCTTAGCTAGCCTGTGCAGCCTGGGGCTGGAGCTGTTGTAATCTACCGTTACCCAAAAATTGCCACCTTCCCCTCACTTCTCCACTCCCCTGGAAACAAAGGGGAAGGCAGGAAGGGGCTGTACCTCGGTGGTATGCCCGAGTCACCTGGCCTCTTGGGGTGGGACAGAGCAACTTCTGCAGCCCTGTGCCCAACGTCACCATCGAGCCCATAACATTTTACCAGAAATTTCAGCCACGGCCAGATGGCTTTAAAAAGAAAATAATAATAATGAGGGTAGTCATTTGCCTCTGTCTGGATAAAAACCCGTGTATTCCTGTGCATGACATGTTACCTACAAAGAATTTGCAGTTAGCACCACGCAAATGCCATTTTTCTCCTAAATAGACTGAAGCTGTCCTTTATCTAATTTATTTCACGCCGTAGCTGTAAAAGAGGACAACATACAACCAGCTCCACAAGTGGAGCTGTCCAGATAGCAAAGAATGATTAATATCAGCCTTTTCCAGAAATGGGAGCTGGACATTAATGACTGGCTGATCACTCGTGTGACATAGACCCCCATTATTCCTGTCTTTTGACCCTGATCTTATGGCAGTCTTTTTACATGGCAAATACATATCACGTCTGTATAATGAATGACACCTGGATTCAGAATAGCACCATTCAATCAAATACTGTGTCTTGATTCACTAGCCAAGAGGTATGCGTGATTATTTGTTAGCACAGCAGACACTGAACAAGGATTCATAATTGTATTCAGGTCTCTTAAAAGATAATAGAAACATTTTGCTAAAGGGCAAGAATGTCTGATGTTTGAATCACCACAAGTTGACAAAAAATATGACACATGACAATGTTGTGGTTTGGACTATTTTCCCGTAGCTTTAGGTTAATACACTCGTTTTATTAAAGCTTTCATTGATCCTGGTGTTACTGTTTTAAAAATGTATTTCATGTTACGACATCGTCTAATTGTTGAGTGTATACATCATATCAATAGAGAGATCGTTGGGTAGGGTCTTCCAAGATTTCTGCTACAAAACACTCATTTTCTGGGAATTACACTCTATGACAATTCCCATTGGTTGAAAAAACAACATCTGTGATCTGAAAAGAGAGAGCACTTTTTGGCAAAGTTGAAAAATAACTAGATTTGGGCAACCTGTGTTGTAAGAACACCAAAAGATTGTTTTAGGCCCCACTCCCGCAAACACACACAAATAATCCTACTGGATTCAAAGTGACAAATGGCTCTTTTTTACACTAATGTCAGTGAAAAATGGCTTTTTTAACCAATACAATTGTGCAAGTTATATAAAGACCTCTGGTCTGTTTTAATATCAAGTAGCTTTATTTTAAAAATTACTGTATCATTTATCAGTTCATAACAGTCAATAACAAGAATCGTGCATAATGCTGGCTGAATTTACAGATCACATTTTTTTTAAATACACACTTGAATGCATAGAATTGTGCCCATAATTGCATGCCTCCATCTGTGTGCATAATGTTGTGATTGTCAGTGCAAGCTGGTTATATACACATGCAAATGGTCATTTGGAGCCAATCAGAGTCTTTCCACAGACTTCAATGGCCTTTGGATCAGGTCCTGAAGTCTCTAAAACACCATTAATAGGTGCAAATATAACAGCCACTGTCTTAGCTCAGACAACCCCCCCAGAGCTAAAACCATGAGTTTGAGCTAAAGAGTCACGGCTCTCCAACTGTGGTGGGACAGACATATCTTCTGTGGATCCAGCACAGTAGAGACCTGGAACACATGCTCACCAGTGGGATACACAAATACCTGTTTTGTGCATAAAATGCTGCATTCCGGTTTGTGCATGAAAACTGGCAAAACAATTTGGAAATGGCACTCTTAATGTCACAGACTTGATGAACCTAAACTCTTCTCTTCCCTCTCTGATTACATGGTAGTACGGTTTAAGACCCTGATCTAGATTGGTACTGGTTATCTGCAGACCCCACTGGCTTCACACAACATTCTGGGAGCTTACTGCTTCCCTAAGTTACGTGTAAAACTATCTTGTTAGTGTTCATGGTACTGAAAGCAAGATCACATGTACCTGAGCTCTAACAACACCCAAAAGCTACGTGAGAAAGCTCCTTGTGATCTAATAAATCAGTGAATAAATGAAACCAAATGCAGACGAGTAACACAGCAGTGCTCAGATCAGGACAGCTCAAATTCATCTTCACAAAAACAAATTGACTTATTTTCAAACTTTACATGAATTTCCAAGAACCTCTTGAAAAGTTTTATGACTTCTCTTGACTGGGGTTTTGAATTTGGTGGGTCAAGAAAGGGCATCGTTGAGATCAGTCTCACTCTGGAAACCTTGAGGTATCTCAATGATTTAGTTTAATTGCATAGTTCTGAATTTTTTTTCATAAATTAGATGTCTGGGAACAGTTAAGTAGGCCTCAGTTACACATTTGACCATGGAGTCTTGAAGAGGCTCATCAGGAATGAACTCTTCATTATACTTGAGTGAAATCATCACTTTCTGGTAGTTCAGTGTCTTGCATGAATGGCTTTGCAGACACAAAGGCACTTTGCTACATATGTGAAACAAGTGCTGGTCCACATTTTCTCTTTGTAAAGGCTAGGATCTTTCTAGCTACAAGAGAACCTGGTTCAGAAAAAGCACGTTTGGCTTCTGACAGCACCTCAGCCAACTCTGCAGAGTGAAAATATTTTTGGGGGTTCCACTGTTTCCTTGAATGTCGCTATGAAAATAGCAGACCTGGCTTTGCTGGGTGCCTACAAATCATAGAAGATAACAGAATTGGAAGGGACCACAGGAGATCATCTAGTCCAACCCCCTGCTCAAAGCAGGACCAATCCCCAGACAGATTTTTACCCCAATTCCCTAAATGGCCCCCTCAAGGATTGAACTCACAACCCTGGCTTTAGCAGGCCAATGCGCAAACCACTGAGCTATCCCATACTCAGATGGAAAGATCCAATGGCTTAGTCTGTGTGTAAACAGACATGAACTCCTCATTATTTAACAGCTAAAAATGTTGCAAAAATTCTTCTTGGTCTAATAAAACATCCACTCATCATAGAGTTTAAGGCCAGATGGGACCACTAGATCACCTACTCTGACCTCCTGTATACCACCACCCACTAAACCCAACCACTGAAATTAGATCAAAGTATTACAGTTCACAGGAGACTAGACTATTATGTGCCACAGACAAAGAATAAGCAGGCTTGAGATACACCAATGCTCAAGGCCTCTGCACTGGCAGGGAACTGATTAAGTGAGATATTCCCAGGTGAGCTCACCAAGCAACCTGTTCCCCATACCACAGAAAAAGGCAAAACAAAACACACACAAAAATGCCCTGGGGGAAAGTTCCTTCCTGATACCACATATGGCAATCAGTTAGACCCTGAACATGTGAGCAAGGCCCCAGCCAACACATAGGAGGGAAAATTCTCAGTACCACCTCAGAGCACCAGTCCACCCCGCCCAGCGTCCAATCGCCAGCTGTGGTCATCTCTAGTGCTGCAAAGGAAGGAGGAAACATCAAAACAAAACAATACTTTGCGGGAGGAAACCCTTTCCTGACCCACTGCAGCAAGGGATTGTACTGTCTATCAGATCTGGAATTCTTTTCCCTCTGTTGCAAGACAAATGGTTAGATTTTCAAAAAAGCAACTAAATAAAATAGCTGGATACTCAAAAGTACTCAGCAACCAGCAGGTTCCGTTGATCCCATTTGCCCATGCCACAAACCCGAAAAGCAAAAAACAACACCCCCCCCCCCCCACACACACACACACACATTGAAACATGTGTTCAACATTGCATTACAATCAACAAGCTTCAGTCTAGGTTTCCAAAAGAGCTCATCTCCCACTTAGGTAACAAAATTAAGTGGCCAAGGGCAACAACTGCATGCCGAGCACTTTTGAACATCTGGCCCTAAAGCATGTTGATTGCAGTGCTGATCCTGAGTTTCAATAGAGCTTTTTCCTTTTCGTCGCAACCTCTCCTCTTGCTGGGCGTATGCCCTGAAGCAACGCAGCCATACTCCACAGTTGGTTGATGTGAAATCTCGACATGGTCGGTCATTTTCGCTTGCACCATCTGAAAGGCTATCGACACCGTTTCCTAAAAGATGTACTAGTCCCTCCAATACTACAGCATATGCAATTTCCCCTCCATGGACATAGGCGCCGACTTCTCCAGTTTTCCGTGGGTGCTCGACTCCTGCTCTGCCCCGACCCCACCCCCACTCCACCCCTTCCATGAGGCCCCACCCCGCCCCACCTCTTCCCACCCCTTCCCCAAAGTCCCCGCCCCAACTCCGCCCCCTCCTTGCCCCCATTCCGACTCCTTCCCCAAATCCCCACCCCGGCCCCGCCTCTTCCCCCGCCTCCTTCCCTGAGCGCACCATGTTCCCGCTCCTCCCCCTCACTCCCGGAGTGTGCAAACAACTGTTTGGTGGCAGCCGGGCGGGAAATGCTTGGAAGTAGGTGAAGGAACAGGGACGAAGCGCGCTTAGTGGGGGAGGAGGAGATGGGGGGGAGGGGAGCTTGGCTGCTGGCGGGTGCAGAGCACCCACTAATTTTTCCCTATGGGTGCTCCAGCCCCGGAGCACCCATGGAGTAGTGCCTATGTCCATGGGGTGGGGCATGCAGCCAGGCAAGACAGCCCCAAAAGTGGGTATCACTGGCCAGAGATGGGCCCTGGCCAGGACACATGGAGGGATACATTGATTCAGCACATCTTCTCAGCAGGACTCCTACTTCAAGATGCTCTCCCTCTGGTGGAAGTCAGGAAGGACAATGATAGTGCAAACACCCCCTTGCCCTCTGCCAATGGTGAATCCCCAATGCACATTAAATTCTGCCGGGAGAAAGCACTCCAACATGCTACTGCAATTTACAAGTTATGTAAAAGGTTTTACAATTCTGATATGACCTGGTCTTACTGGGAAATTGCACTTCTAGACTGGCAGGAGTCTCATGTCACACCTCATCCATGTCACCGCTCATTGATCCTGTTAAACAAACTTTATTGGGTCAAACTCACTTGTGGTTGCAAACATGTATCTGAAGGTAGAATCTAGCCCTTCGCTTTTTGCAATATCCTTGTAAATCAAACAGCTGAAACAAATGAAAAGCATCAGTACTAAGAGAAGGGTCATCTGAGATTTCCCTAGAAGTTTCTGGCTAGAGGGAATTTTTAGAGTCATGATCTAAATTCCTGAAAACAGCCGATAAGGTTAGAAGTGATGACACAGCCTAGCATTCACACGATAGATTTGCTAACTGTTAATATGATAATATTTTCATTTCATCGTGCACCAAAGATAATTACTTTCAGGGTTTAAGAACTGAATGTGTTGATCCAAAATGTAATCTCTATATTTTAGCATTTGAGCATTACATTAGAAATATAAATGTCAATGAGCTATGCCAGCCTAAGTTATCAGAAGAAGAAAGAGGATGTGCTATTTAAATTAAAGGAGATAAGAAGAAGGAAAGAAACCAATAAGGGGCTTGTAACTTTTTTTATCATCATTAGGTCTGAGAAGCCTTTCAGATGCTGAGATCCTCATTTATTTCCTCGAACAATTCTTTTGTTATCTAAAGACTTGTCTACACAGTTGGGTAATGCGCTCTACATCATGTGCCTCAGTAAGGTCTACACAGACCAATTCATGCACAACACATTAGTTAGTGCATTTTAGACATGACACCCCTATAGAGCACATTACCCTACTGTGTAGACAAGCCATTAGACTTAGAGAAACCAGTCAAGCAAGGAGGACATAGCCGTAGTCTTTTTTAAAATGTATTCAGTTCAAAAAGCACTGGGTTATTATATAATTATTATTATTATTACTGCTGCTGTTATTGTGGTAATACCGAGGAACCCCAGTCATGGACCACGACCCCACTGCGTCAGGCGCTGTACAAAGAACAAAGACAATCACCATAGTAACCACAGCTCTGATTCTGCAATGAGCCATGCACAAGCAGACCCCTGCATCCATTCCAAGCCCTACTGATGTCAACAGGGTTCTACACGAGCAGCCGGTCCACCGCCACGGATGTGATTGCAGGGTCAAGGCATAAGCCTTTTTGGTAAGTCTGTTCTTCTGCAATGACAGGCAGCCAGGTTAATTATTACCAAAAGAAATATAAAACATCTCGATTCTAAATTCAAAACCCACACACACTTCGCACCGAAAAGAGAGGGGGGCACATGACTCTTTATCAGCTCCATCTACTGTGCACTCAAGGAAAGCCACAGAAGAGAGGTCAAAAAACACAGCGAGGAAGCAATCAGATAAGGAATATTGATGGTAGAGAAAATCCTTGCCTCTCATTGGTGATGGAAATTGCAGTAGTGTCAACCCAGAGCAAAAGAGAGAGCAGACGTTAAAAAGCAATAAAAGTACAATGTAATGAGGGTATGCAGAGTGTCAGCCGGTACCTTTATGCATGCAGTGAACATGAGTTTCAGTGCTAACACTGGGAGCATCAAAAGATAAAGCAGTGACAAGACAAAGCAGGAACACAGCTGCTCTCACTCAAAGAGCTTTTTTCTCCTACTGCTAAACACAAAGTTTTTTCTACCTTGATACAGAAATTCTCTTCAAGGCATCAAGTGATTCCTTAACTAGGGGACAAGTTTATCAGTTCACCTGTTTCGTTGCTGCTGAGGCACAACTTGGCCCTTGCTCTGTTCCTGGAGCATCTCAGCTACGTGCATCTCAGGACGGCTTGGAAGGTTCCAACTCAGGCCTCAGTTTGACACTGATGAAACTGTCTGATCCAGCGCCTCTGCTGATGGAAACTGGTGGAGCTCCACAGCAACAGAGAACCTGGTCCTATCTATTCGAATCCTAGATTGGTGCATTTATAAAGGATTTCTGCAAAAGGCTCCATATGAAACATGCTGTCCAGCATTATTAAAATGACATTTTGGATGATATTTCAGATGAAGACATTTACTCAGTTGCACTTAATTGCTTTGAATTCATAATTTCTCAATATGAAATAACTTTCAATTTGTCAGCTCAGTTAAATGCATTTACATTTCGCTTTGCGTGTGGCCATGATTCCTTTTTCAGCTGTGTTACCTCTCTACAGTCAAAATAACGCTTCGCACCGGACTGTAACTTTCATGTTTACAAACAGGCCATAAACTTCTGACGCACGAGGTGATCAGAATAGCAGCTGAGGAGACAGATGGGACTTGGGACTAGACTGCATCACAGGAAACAGCCCACAGTAAGGGGAAGTATGTGGCAGCACCCAATGAAGGCAGTGTGACTCTGGGAGCCCCAGCTCCTTCCCTACTCCTCCCTTGTTCCCAAGGAGACAGTAATTTACGGCTGCCATATACCAGCTCTAAATTGCTACATTCCGGTCCCACACCTACACTAGCCAATGAGTGTAGGAGGGAAGCCATGGTTCCCACCCCCTCCCTGCCCATCTGTTCTGGAGTGCACAAGCACCCCACTGACTCCAGTATGACTGAACCAAAGACCCAGAGCAATGAGATGGTCCAGTGGTTGGGACATTAGCTTGGAAAACAGGGCTTCGTTTCCCAGCTCTGCCACGGAGTTTCTTGTATGATTTTGGACCAGATTTTTGAAGGAATTTAGGCACTTATGGAGGCAGAGAGGTGCCTAGTGGAATTTTCAGACTTGCCTAGGGCTCAAAAACTATCTAGGCACCTAACTCCCACGGATTCCAATGGGAATTAGAAACCTGAATGCCTCTAAGGACTTAGCTCCAAGTTCCTAATGGGAGTTAGGCACCTAGGAACTTTTGAAAATGCCACTAGGTGCCTAGCTGCATCTTTAGAAATCTTTACAAATATGACCCTTAGTCTTTCTGGGCTAGATCCACAAAGGGATCCAAGCACCTTGCTTCCACTTTTGGCACCTAAATCCAAAATTTAGATCCTTAAAACCAGGGCTTAATTTGTAATGAAAGAGGTGCCAAGGCTCAAGCAATTTTTTACATTCATAATTGGTGCAGCCAGCCGAGAAGTGCCAGGGCTAGGAACTGCCGAGTGTAGAGGTGCCGGGGCTCAGCCTTGGCAAGCCCTGGCACAAATTAAGCCCTGCTTAAATCCCCCACTCGGGTGCTTTCCAACCACGCGGGTGCCTATGTTTCTGCTGGTAAAGTCCCTGTGATGCCTAAATTGCTGTTTGTAGGCATATGCAAAGCCACCCAAGTGCCGATACCCAGCACTTCGCTCATGCCTAAGCCCTGGCAGGTTCCTCCAACTAGGTATTCCCTAACCAATCATGCTTGCAGGGCCCATGGTAGGTTGTCCTAGAACAGGGGTTTGCAAACTTCATTGCTCCACAACCCCCTTCTGACAACAAAAATTCCTACACGACCCTTGGAGGGAGGACCAAAACCTGAGCCTGCCCAAGCCCCACCGCTCCGGGGGCCACAGCCGAAAGCCAAATGGTCTATGATTAGCTGAACCTGAGTTTGAATGACATGGATCTGAGGTGATGTAAATCAGCATCTCTCTATTGACTACAGTGCAGCCATGCTGATTTACATCAGTTGAGAACATGGCCCCGCTAAAGGTTTTAGGAAAAATCTCCTGTATGCTCAAAAGAATGACAGTGATTTCGCTTCTTTTGATTCTTTTCTCTGTCTGTTGTGATCAGGATGTTGTTTCGTTCAAGGGAATATTGACATTTTAATTTCCTTTTTCCTATGATCACATTGGTGTGCTTTTCCCCCTCGATGCTAAAATTCTCTTCCTTATTAGTGAATTATGTGTCAAAATGGTTTTTTGCTTCTGCCAGAGCCTATTCAACACAAGACAATGCAATTTCACATGTAGAACTGGAGGGCAAAAGTTGGCAAAGAGCATCTATAAATGGATTAGTAAATGGTGTATTGTCCTGTATGAAAGCACTCCCTATCCTGGCTTTATTGCTAAAAGCATCCAACCAGAACTAGAGGCCAAGACTCTGCATATAATGGTCAATAATATGCCATGGCCAAGGATTGATTAAATGTTATGTTCTGAATGTACTGTTGAACAAGCTATTACCTTGATTTCTCAACAAAGTTCAAGTCTCTCGCGGACTGATTTTTTCCCCCAGAGAGAATAACATAATATCTTTTATTGGATCAACTTCTGTTGGTGAGAGAGACTTGTTTTTAAGCTACGAAAAGCTTTTCTTCACTCCCACTAACTTTCCTTGAGCTTCTGTAGTTGTGTGAAGTTTGAATAGCCATTGAGATCATCAATGTAATAAAAGCTTCTGTGCCTTAGTGTTACTGATGAAAGGGAAATAAAAAAAAACAACCCCTCTTTTTCTTCGTTTTTTTTTTTTCAATAAAATGTCAACTCTATTGTGTGTGTGTCACCTCTATTACTGTAATGCCAGCTCTGCAACCTTAATGTGTTTCATTTGTAACAATTTTTTAACAACAGATTTGAAAAACCTTGCTTATGACAAATTAACCCATGGGAGCAAGGGGTCTGTCTGCTGAAGAAAGTGTCTGCTTATCCTCTTTTGTGTTATTATTTTATTTGACTAGTGACCCAAAATGTCCTAGCACCCCACACATAAAGAAAGAAGAAACACCCCTTGCCCCAGCGAGCTATGAGTAGTAGTATTTATCATTTCCATTATGTTAGTGCTTAGAGTCCCCTTTTGAAGCGAACAGAGCCCCACGATGCTAAGTGCAGTACACATCTAGGTGGAAAAGGTGGTCCATGCCCCACAGAGCTTATAAACTAAGGCCTTGAGCCTGCAAATACTTATGAATATCAGTAACTTGAAGCACATGGCTACTCCCTCTGAAGCCAAGGGAACTACTGACATGTTTAAAGTGAATCATGATCTAAGTTTATGGAAAGAGGCAATAGGTGGATAAAAACAATCAATACAGCAGTAATGAAGACCAATTAACAAGTCCCAATCTCAGAAATCTTCTATCTTTAAATCAAAATATACACTAACAAAACTCTTTCCCATCTGATTGGGATACCAAGTGTGGAAGATGACTAATTGCATCCTCTAATCCACAATTTGTTGGTGGTGTATGTCAGTGCTGGAGAAAGATTTATGAAGATAAAGGGGAGTACATATTTAAAAACAGAAGGAAAAAAATCCTTCCAGGCTGGGAGTTGTTTAGATACTTGATTTCCCTTGGATTCACTCAACAATGTCACTAAAATAACCTTTTCCCCTCAAACCTCTCTTCCAAGGGGTTACCCTTTGACAAAAGCATCTTTCAAAGTACGAATCTAGCAAGGCTTAAACCAGCTCACAGGTAAGACCTTTCTGAACAAACAGAAAGGGGATTCGTCAAGAAATATTTTCCTTGCTATCCTTTGCATAGTGAGAGCTAATTAACTGCTTGCCAGGTTTTACAGCTTTGCAGTCAAAAATGACTAATATAAAATGTCATAATTAATTAGAAGTGTAATGCTAGAATGAACACAATAAAGGTCCTATCAATATTCAAGCAACAGAAGCATGTCTACCCACCACTAGACCTGATTCTGCAGGGTAAAAAAAAACCCAAAATACTCATAGATGTCAGGAGGGATTTAGTCCCAGATCCTCAGAGGTCTTTAGACCTCTAAATACCATTGAGGTTATGGGACGGTGTGTGCCTAGGCTGCAGAGCGAGGCCCCAAAACATTGAACGTCATCCATATGCTAGGTAAGATTCATGAAAAAGGGCTTAGAAGCCCAAATAATTTCCCACATTAGTTTTAAAGCTGAACGTTATGGCCAATAGGTCAGCTCCCCAGCTGGTAGAAATTGGCCCAGCTCCACTGAATGGAGAAATGTTGAGTTCCATGCACTGGGGATCTGGCACACTGACTTCAATGAAGCCTCACTGATTTATTCCTGCTAGGATAGGACCCTCAATTTCCCTCTAAACAGAGGTTTGGCCTCTCTCCAATTTGTGCCCATAAAATACTAAACTGTGCGGGTGCCAATCAGCGTTCGTGTTCCTCTAACTCAGTGATTCACTGTCTATGATGCAGTGCAAATACTCAGCTATGCACCCACCATTCAAATATAGGGCCAGGGTCTCAGCTGGTGGAAAGTGGCACAGCTTCATTGAGGTGAATGGACCTATGTTAATTTGTACCACATTATAGCCCATAGCAGGCAAGTTGACAGGAGCAAATTGCATGACGGCAACTTGCCCCATAGAACTGTGGGAGACAGGAATTTTTAGACCCTGATGCAACAAAAACACTTAACTCTGAAAATACAAATTGTCCCACTGAAGTCAATGCTTAAAGTTTAGCCCATGCTTAAGTTCTTGGCTGGATAAGGGTCTAGAGAAGCCCTTTTTTGGCTCCCAGCATCCTTAGAATCAAGGAAACAACAAGATGGTTTAGAGCAACTTCCCCTTCCCTACTCCCCTTCTTCAGCTGCATCAAGAATGTGTTCAGCATAGCGGAGGATCTGGCACTGTGTATCTGATCTACATCAGGCTCCTAGAGGTAAAAGACTCTATATCTCATTGATCCCTGCACTGTCTGGTCCCATTGTGTGTTTGTTCTGTTTTCTTCTCCTAGCTCAAGGTAACAATCCCTCCTCGCACTGCGGAGATAACTTTGCAGAAAGCACTTCCATGGTGATGACCGAGCTGAGAAACCTTGTAACGCTTCTGTGTCAGATTCATCCCCACGTGCACATTGGAGCAGAAAGAACTCAGTTCATTAGCACGATGATCAAATCCAGGAGAGAGAAAAAAGCCTTGAATATGGGAAAAAATAAATACCAGAGAAGTAAAGGTGCTGGGTTTTTTTAAAGAATGAAACTTATCTTATGAAGTCTTTTAACACCAGCCAGAAGAGGCCTGGACCCCTTAGCCATCTGATTGTTGTTCTGATGAAACTTCAAAACACCCCACATATTTTAAACCTGCATAAGTGCCACTGGACCGAATAATGGCATTTTTTTTTTAAAATGACCTTCATGTTTGTTCAAGGCTTTGCATCCTGTGAATTGTTGCATGCTATTGACACATTCTGAATAGTTTCCTCAGTAAAAAAACCAAAACAAAAAAACGCCACAACAAATAAGCTTGTTGGCTTGGCTTGGCTTGTTAGAACTACCCTTTGGCACTCAGTAGCATTCCTCATTGTTCTTGGGGCTTTTCACTTTTTATGGGTTTCAGTTACATTTTAGGGTGCCATTTCTAATAAATATTTGTAGACCTTGCATGGCAAAGTGTGAAGCTCTCTGGCCCAGCTCTTAAAAGATACTTAGGCACCTAACTAGGGTGACCATATGTCCCACTTTGGCTGGGACAGTCCCCTTTTTAAGCTCTGTCCCAGACATCCTGACCTTTTTTTGGGGGGGGGGGGGGGAAGAGGACGGGGACAAAAACCAGGCATTTGTCCTGTTTGCTCTTCCCAACTGATCAGTTGGGAAGAGCAAATGAACAAATGCCCAGTTTATCAAAGAGAGTCAGAGGAACGTTGTGGGGGGGCAGTGATGTGAAGTGCTGTGCACTGAGGCTTGGGGATCAGCGCCAGTCCCAGGCAGCATGGAGCTCAGGGCGGTCAACCTCATCACTGGGCAGTGTGGGAGGGCAGTTCTGGTGAGCCCCAGGCCATCTCATTTTTACTTTAGGAAATACAGTCTACACCAGTGGTTCCCAAACTTGGTTCGCAGCTTGTTCCAGGTAAGGCCCTGGCCAGCCGCAAGACGCTTTGTTTACCTGAGCATCCACAGGTACTGCCGCTCGCAGCTCCCAGTGGCCGCAGTTCGCCGTTCCCGGCCAAGGGGAGTTGTGGGAAGTGGCACGGGCCGGGCTACCACTTCTCGCAGTTCCCATTGACCAGGAACGGTGAACCGCGGTCACTGGGAGCTGCGAGCAGCTGTACCTATGGACACTTAGGGAAACAAAGTGTCTCACAGCCTGCCAGGGCCTTACCCTGAACAAGCCACGAACCAAGTTTGGGAACCCCTGCCCTACACCCACCTCTGAGTTCAATTGGAGTTAGACACTGCCCCCACACTGGCCTGTTAGGGGTTAATAGAGCCCTTGGGAGGCTGCACAAAAAGCAGCCAATAGGAAAGGAGCTGCAAGGAGCAGCCAATCAGGGCCAGGCAGGCGCATATAAGAAGAGCAGCAGGGAGAGCAAGTCCAGTAGCCAAGTGGAGCTCGATGAGGGAAGGTCAGGTTCCTGGCCAGGCAGAAGGGAACTAGCACCCTGGACAGAGCAGTGCTGCATGCAGTTACCGGGGGTGCACCAGAAAGCTAAAGATGGCTCCTTGTTGGCCGCAGGGATTTGCAGGCCGAGGTCCTGAGGCAAGGGTGAAGAGGTTGCTCGGGGCCATGGGGAAGTGGCCAAGGGAAATGAACAGAGGAGTCAGAGGGGATGCAGCAAGTGGCAGCCATCTACAGGGTCCCTGGGCTGGGACCCAGAGTAGTGGGCGCACCCGGGTCCCATCCCCCTTGCCACTGAGGAAGTGGCCAGACAGTTGGCTGCAGTTGCCAGTGAGGGAAGTGGCTGGATAGTGGACTGCAGTTCTCCCAGAAGAAAGGAGAACAGAGCACGCTACGGCTGGAGGCCTGTGTCATGAAGAGCAAACTGTGGTCATGGGAGGAATGTGGGTCCTGGAGTGGGAGTGATGACGGCGAGACACCATCAGAAGAGGCGCACTGGCTAGCAGAGCTAGTCCCCAGGACAGCCAGAAGGAGGCACTGCAGGGATGAGTAATTCCCATCACAGACACCTAAAATACTCAGAGGATCTGGGCCACTGCGTCTAGAGTTGAGTGTAGTTTGTCTATGCAAGCATCTATGGTTGATATACTACTATGTGAGGTTCCATGCAAGTGTTTCTCTCATCCGAGAGTTACTTCTGAGCCTGAACCTGCTTTGCCCAATGAGTCATCCCAGAGCCAGAGAGAGTGAGGAGTCAGAGGCAATTACCAGCTAGTCTTGTTATAGGCCCCACACCATTCAACCAGGGTTCAGCCAATCCACAGGTCAGGACCCACCCAGGGGATCCCAAGGCAGGTATATAGGCTCCTCAAGACAGTCTCTTCAGTCTGCTTAATGTTGCAACCTGGCTGGGAGCACTGACGTTGGCTTGTTCTGATCACACCTGTGCTTCCGCCCCAGCTGGCCCCGTGCTCCTGCTCCAGCCTCCCACTGCTCTTGCCACCCCCATTAAGCCGGGTATTGATTTATTTTATACCAGTTTCCCCCCAATGTAACTCACTGAAATCAATGAAATTACTTCTGACTTGTGCTGATGTCATTGAGGTTGGAACCGGTCCCTATTAGTCCTGATTTGCTTTGCCCATACTACGCCAATCTTTTCTCTTGAGCAGAGATTGCCCAGATGTCACATTATAGGATACATTAATTATCTAGATTAAAATCCATGAGGGACTAGATTAATAGTGTGATACCCCCTTTTATTTCACTTGAAACCTAAACCACATTTGATCCCAGATCTAGACTCTGAGATGAATAGTTTATGCATGAAGTAATTGCACCATCCAGACTTCAAAGCACTTATGCTATTAATGAGAATGAGACAGTGGGATTTTCCAAATGGGCCTAGGTGCCTTGGGGGGGGGGGGGGGGGAGTTAAGCCCCAGGGGACTTTTGACAGTGACTAGGCACCTATCTGCATCGTTAGGCACCTAAATGTCTTTGTAAATTCGGCCTTAAGTGACTTGGGAACAACTCCCATTGATTTTCCATGGGATTAATGGGCCTAAATTACTTACCGGCTTTTGAAAATCCCATTTGTATTCTTAGAGATGTTCTGAAAGAAATTCTGTTTCAATACATGTCTAGAAATTGTCATAACCTATTGAATTAACTTGTAGATTTTTGCTAACCGTTGTTACCGATTAGTGTCACATGCCTTTTCCTCGACTGAGCAGGCACCTAGACATATGAGTGATAATACGCAAGCGTGAGTATGTACCTAGTGGGCCACATTCTTAGTTCCTAACCTATGACAGCAGTGTCTGGAGCTTTGTGGGTGTTATACTTTATGGGAGCTTTCTGTAATCTATAAAACTAATTGTGTGGTGTTATTAAGTGAGTGAATCTGATATGAATGGAGTATGAAAGTGTCTTTCCCCCCATTCCTTTCTTCCCTCCGCTTTATGGCCATCTATGCTACAGTACATTTTTATTTGAGTTCCTTTCCTCAGGCCAGCAGGAGGGTGCCATGACATCTGGAAGGAGAATCCCAACTATGGGGTCTTTTCCCTCCACTCCAGCCTGATGTTCTCCTTCCCAGAGTCTTATCCTCCTCAACAGCACCAAGGCTGTCAGACTGGGGGTGGGACCACTCTACCATGTCCCTGAAAGTCTCATCTATGTATCTCTCCGTCCCCACCTTAGATCTAGTTCAGCCACTCTGGTCTCCAAAGCCTGTATAGAATCATAGAATATCAGGATTGGAAGGGACCTCAGGAGGTCATCTAGTCCACCCCCCTGCTCAAAGCAGGACCAATTCCCAACTACATCATCCCAGCCAGGGCTTTGTCAAGCCGGGCCTTAAAAACCTCCAAGGAAGGAGATTCCACCACCTCCCTAGGTAACCCATTCCAGTGCTTCACCACCCTCCTAGTGAAAAAGTACTGTCTCTGCAGGCCATGAGTTGCTTGCACCAAATGCACACATATGCCACCTGCCCCCAAGGCAGATAATCATACATGCTGCATTCAGTGCAATAAACTGGATAGTCTCCACTCCGCTGCTGGACTTCTGGCTGCATTCTTGCCAGGTGTGGGTTTGGTTTTTGTGAGGAGGGTTGTTAGCTTAAGTTTAGAGTATGTTTGTTAGGTGTATCTGCTTCTCATGTGCCCTCTCTAAACTCCCTCACAAAACTCCCCGGGTCACTAGCTCCTCTGGTCGCTTTAAAAATGCATTTTTAATCCCCTGTTCTCCCTGGGTTAGCCCTGCCCCCTTGTCAAGAGCTCTTAAAGGGGTCAGGGACCAAAGGATGGCAGGCTAGAGCCTCATTGGGAAGCTCTCAGCCTGGCCTAGCGGGCCGCTAGGCTCAGCACACAGCCCCCGCCCCAAATAGACCAAGTGATCATCTTTAATCCAGCAAGCAATGAACAAACTAGCAGACAGACTCACCCGAAGGGTCATGTAGTCGCTCCTCCTCCACCTGGAGAACTCCCTCACAAAACTCCTCTGGTTGCTGATCCTTTTCACTAGCTCGTGGATGGAATGTTTAAACTTCTGGATACATCCCTATTTGTTAAAGACAGAGTGGGTAGAAGGATCAGAGTTGGCATGCCTGCATCAGGCATGCCATTCCCTGCTTTGGAGTTTGACAATTCAGAAGCACAGGACCCGGAATGATTATGGATTAGTGTTGTGACAGTTAAATCACAAGATGGGTTACAGGTGGTGTCTGTTATAGACACTGACTCAAACAAGAAAGGAGTAGTTCTTCCTGCTCAAGCATCTATCTAGAATGTGTAGAAAGAAAAATTGCATCATCATGGGAGATTTCAATCTGGGGGGCATATGTTTGAGGAGCCTCGTGTTGCCACTAGTAAAGCATCCTTGGAAGATTATAGATGATAATTTTTAAACACAAAAAAGTATTACACTCAACTCAGAGTAATTCTAATTTAGACCTCTTTCTGAAAAGATGAATTGATCACTGAACTAAGTTTTAGTGGCTGCCGTGGTACAAGTGATTGAGAGCGAATTACTTTCATTATGTGCAAACAGAATGCAGTTCAGATCAGTGTGTATGTGTGCACGTGCCCATGCGCATGCATACAAAGGGACCAATTTTCAAAAGCTGAAAATAATTATGAGCAAAATTAGTTGGTTGGGTAGAAATTTTTAAACAAAAAACATCTGAATGATACTTGGAAGTTGTTTAAAAAAAACTATTAGATGCCCAGAAAAAAATCTCACAAGTCCATAATCATGAAAGATGACTTCTTCATTTAAAAGTCATTCCAGATCCATCCTGATCAAGAATGGAAATAAAAAGCTGCAATTTAAAAAAGTAAAACAATATATAACAAATGGAAGAAAGGTAAGTTAATAGCAATGACCATAAATTAAGAGTGAAAAGATAGACAATTGATAAGAGAAGCTGAAGGTCTCAATGTAAAATCTCCAGCCAGTAAGGTTAAGGACAGTGTAATGGAGTTGGCACCCACCTCTTGTGAGCACCCCCTTTCTTTGGGCAATGTACATGCAATCACAGTTCTTTTCAGGGGCTTCACCCACCTCTCGCAGCTGGCCTCCTTTGGTTGGTTCAGTGTGAGCTTGCTTTTCATTTTAGTTCTTATCTCAGGGTGGCACCCACCTCTCATGAGCACCCGATGGCTCTCTTGGTGGGTCTTCAGCAACTCAGCCCTCCAGCCAAGCTACGTACCCAGTCTCCCCTTCCAGGGTATATAGTCCTGAATTCTTATCACTGCCCTGGTATGGGGCCATAGCTCTTAGGCTTCCCAGAGGCACTGCCTTTTTCAACCACACAGCTGGGGCCCATCTCAGTACCCTCAACTGGTGTCCTTTTCAGCACCCCTCCCTGGGCTCAGTCTGTAACCAGACCAGCAGGGCCCATCTCGGTAACCTCATCTGGTCTGGCCAGGTTCTGTGCTTAGTCCCCCCAGGCTCATTCTACCCACACTGACCTTTTCATGGTCCTGCTGCTATTCTGTCCAGCCAGCCAGGCACCTGGTCTATGGCAGCCTTCCATGGGCTCTGCTCTGCCTGGTGAGCTCTCTGCAATGAGCTGTCCATGGTCCTGATGGTCATCTAGCCAGCCAGGCACCAGATCCTCCCTCATCACATACATACAGCAACTGAAGGCCCTGCTCTGCTGCTTGCCTTTTATCTGGCCCTCCTGGCCCCCTATTGGCCACTCCAGCAGTCCCTCTGATTGGCTGCTCCTCTGCAGCCACTATAGGCTGCCTGGAGGACTCCTAGCTGCTCTATTCTGGGGCAGAGTGACGCAGGGCTGTGAGACCTCCAGCAGGGCACCTACAGACCTAGTCCACCCTGTCATAGACAGTAAAAAGGAATTCTTACAGTGGGATAGGTCTATTGCTAGATATGGATGGTATAATCTTCAATAAAGATGCAGAAAACAAGTAAAAGGCAGACGTGCTTAATAACTATTTGTGTTGTATATTTACAAAGACACTGAATGAGGTATTCTACCTTGGGATATATTTTTTTATTTTGGCAGTAACCAGGGAGGATGTTAAAACAGCAACTATTAAAGTTAAACATTTTTAAATCAGCAGGACCAGGTAACTTGCACCCAGGAGTGGCTAAGTTGCTCTCTAAACCATTGGTGGGGCCTTTTTAGCAAACCTTGAAACAGTGGGGAAGTTCCAGATTACTGAGAAACAATCCCAAGTTCTGCCAATGTTTAAAAACTGTAAACAGAATGGCCTCAGTCAGACATCAAACCCATAGAAAGGCGGATGGGGGATGCAATTAATAAAAAAGTAAAAGAGGATAGCATAATGAATGCCAATTAACACGGCTTTCTTGGAAATTAGTCTGGTCAAACAAACTTGATGTTGCACAATGAGATTCTAATTTGTTTAATAAAGGTAACAGTTTACATAGGCATGCCATTCTGACTAAAAAACTACTTTGATCCAAAGTCAATGTAACCTATAGTAAATGGATTAAAAATTGATCTCAACAAGTAATTGCAAAGGAGGAGGCATCAGCCCATAGCTTGTTTCTAGTGGGGTTCCAGAGGGAGTTGTTCCTGGCCCAGTACTATCCAATATCTTTGCTGATGATGTGGGAGGAAATATAAAATCATTGCTGGTCATGCTTTGAGACGGCACAAAAATTGGTCAAATGGTAAATAATTACAAGGACAGGTCAATTATACAGAGTGTTCTGGATGACTTGGTAAGGTGGGCTCATTCGAACATGTATTTTCATGAAGCCATATACTAGATTTCTACTTCTAGTGATAAAGACTCTAGGTCATGCTTGTAAGACGGGGGACTGCATCCTGGAAAGTGCTTGGAAAAGGCCTTAGGTGTCATAGTGGATAACCAAGTGACCATGCACTCCCAGAATCTTGCTGTGGCTAAGAGGGCTAATGTGAGCCTGGGATGTATAACCAAGAGCAAGCAGGAATAAGGCGGTAATATTGCCTCTGTATATAGCAGTAGTGAGACAGCTGCTGGAATACTGGCTCTGGTGTTCACACTTCCCAGAAGATGTGGTAAATTTACTTTAGTGGGTTTTGTATCAGGCCTTAAAAAAGCAGCAGATAGTTTCTCTGGTGGGTCCACCAGAGGAAAGCTACCGCCACTTCATTAAAGCAAGAAAAGGGTCATTCCATTTGTGAATCTAAGAATGCTTTCCTGTCAGCATAGAAAGGCCTTTCTTTGGGTGGTATATGATTTGCTAGAGCAAATGTGCAATCAGTAAATACCTGCCTGCTGATAAGTACTTGATTTCTCCTTTTGATATGGGCACGCAATACACATTAAATATCTGTGACCCAAAAGAGGAATGTCTTTATGACAACATTTTTTGTCTTTCATGAACAAGGTCATTAAGCAACACTTGTAACTACTAAAGCTGGGTTTTGTGTGAAAATGATTTCAGCGAGCACGAAAACCCCAGGTTTCTTTTCAATCTACTGATGTCTTTTGAAAGCAATTCCTAAGCCTCCATTTCAAAGCCTCTTTCAATCTCTGCAAATTGTTGGTAACAGCTGAATCGAGGCAAACAGATCATAACACTGTAACTCAACAATAAGTACTATTGCTGATTATTTAGAAGAAACTGTCACTTTTCGGAGCATTGCCACAGGAAGAAATTATCATATATACTGGAATATTTAAAAAAGAATTCAGCCTTCATCCACATGTCAATTGCAGCTTGCAAGGTCAGTATCTTCACTGTAATAGACACTGGCAAAAATAGCAACAGTAACCTATGTATGAAAACAACCATAATCCGCCATTGTGGTCAGTAGGCCAACCTGATGGGTGAAATAAACATTGTGCTCCCAAACATATCTTTAATTCAAGGTGATCTTTCACATGACATGTGCAATGCTTAAAGATTCAATGATAATTCAGAGAATTCAAATCTAATAGTTGACTTCTTGCTGGTTGGTTGGTTGTTTAGTGTTCCTATTCTTTGGAATCACATTTCACAATGCAGTCCTTACAAACTTCAAAAGAAACAATCCATTTGTGCGCATTTAATGTCTGATTAAGATAAATTACCTTATACATTCTGATTATGAGAATGATTTTTAGATTTTCTATGAAACTTCTGCCACACTAGTCAAATGATTTTTATTAGAGCAGGTCAAAATTTTCAGACAAAATATTGTTTTTCCTCAGAAAATGTTGATTTGACTAAAAATTGAACTATTTCATGGGAATGTATTGATTTTGTCTAAACGGTTGATGAAAAATTATCAAAAATATTCATTCTGATAAACCTGAAAGGCTTCATTTTGACTGTCATTTGTATTATATATTAGTTGAAATGAAGCCTTTCAATCTTAGCCAAACACATTGTGCTGACCTTATCAAAGCTCAAAAAAGGCCAAGATGAAAAATCAAGGAAATATTGTAAAAATATTCCATCTCAGTTCTGGATTAAACAACGTTTCAAGATCTTGGGATTTCCCGCTGGGCAGAATTTCCATTTTCTGACCAGCTCTCATTTTTATTCAGTTCTTTGGATTTATATTAATACCTACCAAAAGGTGTGTAGTAGGCTCCTCGGTGGGTTGGGTGGCCAAATAGTTAGCATCCACTCAGTCGTGGGGTAGTGGTAAAGGAGCCCAGGCCTGCCCCCTCCACCAGGCAACGACCCAGGGCTCTAGGAGGGTCAGCAGTGTTGACCCCTGGGGGGAGAAGGAATCGGACCCTCTGAGTTACCCTCTGTGGGTCACTCCCTCCACTTCTGGTCCCAGAAAAGGAAAAAGAAAACCAAGCCATTAGCCACAGCCAGGTTCAGCATACAGTCCTGGTACTTCAGGGAGGCACCCCTCACCCCTTTTGCCAGGAGCTTGCAGGGGAAGTCTGTCCTCTCCAGCCTTCTCCCTTTTGAGCTGGGTTGCTCCCTTTTCAAATTGGAGCATGCTCTGCAGGGATGGCGGGGCAGGGCTAGCTGGGCCCTGTACTGCCCTTTAACCCCTTCCATCCCAGTGTGGGGTTTGTATCACGCAGTGCCTATCTAATACTCCAATTAACTTGGACACAAATGAAAAATGTGCGTCATCAAGCAAAAAACAGCAGCTAACTCACTTCTATAAAACTAAGGGCTTGTCGCCACGGCAAGTTCCTGTGAATCTACAGTGCACCCGCTTGCCACACAGTAATGTCCCGTGTGGCCCCCGCCATGGCATAGTGACCGTCCCAGAATGCAACTTGGTGCCAGGCACTTGGAAGCAGTAATATGCTAAGCTGCGTCCAGCAGTGTCCCCATGGGACATTGGTGCACCACAAGCTGGTGCACTGTAGTCTCACACTCCGGCTTGCAGTCCTGTAAGTTGCCATGTAGACGAGTCTGACACCCCTAGCAGAACGCCTCTCCCCACAAGCCTCTTCCCTCCCCGGCGCCCAAGTTCAACCAGGGTGCTCAAAGCTGCATCCATCTTTAGGCATCTAAAATCAAGCGGCCTGCTTTATAAAGATGCTTAGCACATGCCAGTCCCATTAACTGTTATGGCCCTTTTATTTAGATGCCTAAAGATGGTTGCAGGAGCCTAATTTTATACCCCCACGATCAAAAATGTAAGCCTAAGCGCTTTGGCTTTGCACCATGCCCTGAAGATTCAACAAATTGCCAAGCAAGGAAGGGAATTCCAAAGCTCAGAGTCCCTCCCAGGTCTACTCTACTGCCAGCCCCCACTTTTTTAAAATTGTGGGGCACCAGCTCTAGGATCCCCACTGATCACAGCAGTGGTGTGGCCCAAGGAGAGAGGTAGTCTCTCAAGTAGGCAGGTCCTAGGTCATTTGGGCTGGGAGGTCCCAAAGGAGCGAGGCACCCATCTCCCATTGAAAATGAATGGCGGTTGGGCAGCTACCTCTTGCAGGATTCTTTTCCAAGTAAACAAAAATACACCTTAACTTCCACCCAGATAAGCAGCCAGTGCAGATCCCGGAGCACTGGGGTTATGTGCCCCGGCCTAAATATGCTACTTTATAAGAGGGTTGCTGAATTCTGCAGCAACTGAAGTTTTTCATCCTGCCTTAAGTGGCCCTGCAACCCCATGTGCAAGGTGGTAATGCCACTCATTCAAATTTGGCCCGGTGGCCCCTCTGTCATGATGGAAGGACGGCAGAGCCAAATTTGAGCAGCATTCCGACCCCATGGGACTGCTTGGCACCCCACCACCACCTTTGCAGTCCTTCCAGTGTCCATGGGCACCGGCCACCCTCAGCTTCCTGGGAGAAGCGAAGCTGGAACCCCCAGTACCCAGGCAGTGGGCAGAGTGGCTCTGCTTCCTGGGGAGGCAGAGGGAGGATGGGGTCTGAGGCTCCCAGCACTGCCTGACCCCTGCTGGGGACACTGCCCTTCGGCCTGACTACCTCTCCAGGTAAGAGCTTGGGGCTCGGTAGGGGGCAGCAGGCGGACAGTGTATGTGAGATTGCAGGGCTGGGTGCAGAATCAGCAGAGCGGGCACACGAAGGGGAAAATGTGTGGGGCTGGGGGCAGTGCAGGGGTGGCCCAGCTCTGGGTTTCCTCAGGAAAATTCTGGTTGCCCCCTTGCTTCAGAGCAGGGCCTGTGTCTCTTTGTGTTTGCACCATGCTGAGCACAACGGAGCTCTGATCTTGGGCAAGGGCTCTGGGCCGTCCTGTAATACAAACAAATCATTAATACTCACGTGGTATCAATGGTATCGCCACTGGTTCCAGCCATGTTCTTCCACCGATGAACCTGACCCAGGCCGTTCAGAACTCGGTGGTCGGGGAGAGCACACTCATGGGCCCTCTGAAGCCGTCAAACATTTCTTAGGCCTTGATACTTCCCAGCACAATACGCTGTTGCTGCGTGGCAAGGCAGTGTGAAGTGCTTGTTACCCTGTAAGTAGGAGCAGCTTTCATAAGAGGAAAACGGGCCTGGGCCTTTGCCTGGTCTCATCTGCTGTAAAGCAGCACAGGCCCCCCGGCAGTCGTGCTGAGCGACACCGGGCCCATTGTATTTTTTTATAGTCACTAACTTGCAAGTCGTTTTCAATGCCACACTTGTTCAAAGGCTTTTCAAATGCTTCTTTTCAATCACCCGTTGAGCGCTTTCGCCTACAGAATATCACTCATTTATAACACAGTTAAACTGTGGCTGATGTGCAACTCTTCTCTCCATTCCATTCAAATGCTATTGCCTGGCTATATTGACCATATAACGTAGGCCCAGCCCAGCAGTCTATGGACACAATTCTCATTGAAAGCTGCCATGCCATAGCGCTTGCCATCCATGGCCTCAGGTCTGGCCTTCTTCTGAGGATGTCACTATTAGGGGCTATTATTATTGTTTTCAATTATTATGTATAGTACCATAGTACTTAGGAATCCCAGTCATGGGCCGGGACTTCATTGTGCTAGGCGCTGTACATACACAGAACAAAAAGACAGTCTCCGCCCCCAGGAAGAGGGAGTACAAGCACCCCATGAGACGTTATTGGTCCACATGGCAGGCGGTGGTCTCTGCACACCAACAGCCTAACCTAAAAGAGAGCACAGCCTTCAGAGACAACATCACAGCTGGTGGGGCTACACCAGAGACCACTGAGCCAATGGCCGGATTTTCGTCTTGGTACTGAGCATTCAGATGAGGCCGTGCACTTTTTATGAAGGGACTCTAATGAGGCCAAACCAAAGCAGGGTTGTGATTTGTGGGGATACAGCATCCCAAGGTCACTGAAGTAAAAGAGTCTTTCCATTGACTTTGATGGGCTTTGGATCAGGCCCATAGCCTGACTCGCTTAGATATTCATTGCACCTGTCAACGTCTGAGGGTGCGTTTCTGTTTTGTGGTTTCCATGTTGCTAAATATTTCTCCTGTGCAATCGATGGCACCTAAAAAGCGCAGCTTGCCAGCGAAGCATCGCCAGCGAAAAGCGGAGTGGCTAGGAGATAAGAAATTGGCCTAAAATATCGGTGTGTCCTCTGAAGGCTCTGTCTCCAGCTAGTGACAAGTATAAGTACAACACTGGTTTAAATCCAGAGCACGGGGGAAATACCTTAGCTACTTTATACAGTTTAATCCCCTCCCCCCCAAAAAATTTGATGAAATGAGACACCCTCTGACTGCAATGAAAGTTCGCTCGGGCCTCCTATGTATCCTACAAACAATGTGAGGGAATAAACCTAGAACTGCAAGGCTGATGGCTTTAGAGGGTATGAACATGGGTAGATCTTCACAAAGGGCTCAGCCATATGACCCTTACTCACAACTGGTACCTGACTACACGTGCCGGTCTATTAGCTATTATTCACTTTACACCTGGCAGAATGAGACGCCAACTCTTTTGGGAGAAATATTGGACCATATCTTTGCTCTGCCAGTCCCTGCTGTGCATCCATGTCACCTTCCAGGTGCCTGAGCTCTGGCAAGTGTTTACAGCCAATGGGAAAGAAATTGTATCATGCCCTTTTGATGTGCTTTGCAACCTATTGGTGATGGCAGGTTTAAAAATAGACTATCAAAAGGGGGGAAAAGATCTTTCAAAGGAAATTGACATTAAGAATTATTTAGGGGGCAAGACAGATGCAAGCACAGGTTCTTAAATTTAAGTTTTTGAAACATTACAAGCAAATTAAATGCTTTGGTTGCAATTTGTTTCTGGTAAAGTTCAATGCTCGCTAATACCCCAATCCTGCTAAAATTTAAGCCCACAATTAACTTGAAGCATGTGAGCCTTCCCATTGAAGCCGGAAGGATCATTTGGGGTATTTAAAGTTATATATTTGCTTAAGTGCTTTGGTGCATTGGTGCTTAGAAGATCAGAAGTACTTATTTTTAGATTTTAATCATACAAAAATAATTGTGTCATCATGGACAAGATGACAAAATCTCTGAGATTGAGGATGATTTTGAGTTGGCAGAATTGTTAATTTGACACTTCCCCTTTTATCCTAAAAGACTAAATGGTCTTTAAAGTGATTTATAACTTGAAACTTTTATATTCGGAAATATCCTTGGTTAGAACGTACTGTAGAAATCACTGGTTTACATTTTATTTGTGGGTTGTTATCTCTGTAGTTCTATTATTAAAATGACCTACTCTTCAAGACTGTGTGTAGCATGTGACTCATGTAACTACATCCGTACAATTTTGGGCTGTTGTTGTGTTTTTTAAAAAAAGGAACCTGCAACTGAAATCCACGCTGGTTTGGCTTGAGTAAAGCTTGAAAGCTCAGGCCCTCTGGAATTAACTTTCCAAGATGTATTTTCATACATAATTTCTAATTCCTCAAGCTTTTGCAAAGCCTGATCCAAAGTCTGTTGCAAACAATGAGCCTCTTTCTGCCAACTTCAAAGGGTTTTGGATCAAGCCCTTATAGTCTGCACCGGTACAAGCCTAGTATTAAAGATTTTCAAAGATTTTCTTTGGTTGGTTTTGATTTTGATGGTTTTGTTTTTAGCGGCTAATAAAAGGTTCCAAAGACGCTCCCGTATCATATTGTTAACCTAGCCTCTTCATCTCTGATTCAGCAATTCAGGGCAATCCAAACTCTTCAACCAAACATGTTTGATGGCTTTTTCCTGTCTTCATGAAAACAACTGCACCACAAGTCGGTGTGGGCTAGTGGCTTGGGCACATGAACTTATCTAGTCTTTTTATCACTACCATGCTAATACAACTTGCAATGAACAAGATCTTATTCATTTATCTGGTGCATGCACTCTGACCAAGCCAAGCCACAGCGTTCTTATCAACTATGTTCAAGGCACGAAGACCTCCAGGAAGCTGGGTAATTTTGCAGTCCTCCACAATCTGTGTCATGGTTTATGGCTGCCCACATTAACATACGTGGACTGTCTCTGAAATTCCGCTGCAGCACAAATTCCATGTGTAAACGTGCCTCAGTGGGTCACAACTGAGGATGCCAAATTCAGGATGAACTGCTGAGAAATAGGCAGATGCACCCCAAGACTAATCCCCCATAAGATATACCAGCAATAAAAGTAAACTTCTGTTTCACCACACTGGCTAACAAGAAGTCATAAAAGCAGTTTCCTCCGGCATTCCAGTCCTTGTATTACCACCGAAAACACTGGATGTAAAGGTGAGTGGTTCTTTACAACCCATATCATCAACTAAAAGGTTCTTCTGATCCCAAAAGACCAGCCACACACCCAGGTCAATATATAACTTAGATCTTACCCAAAAATCATGCTGATGCCAGTCCTTTAGTATCTAAAATCTAAAGGTTTATTCAGAGAAAGAAAGAAAGAAAGAAAGAAAGAAAGAAAGAAAGAAAGAAAGAAAGAAAAAGGTGAGAGTTAAAATTGGTTAAAGGAATCAAATACATACAGTAATTGCAAAGTTCTTGGTCCAGGCTTGTAGCAGTGATGGAATAAACTACTGGCTTAAGTCAAGTCTCTGGCTGCTTCCAAATCATTGCAAGACCGTCAGTTCATTGGTTAGAATGCTCCTGTTAGTATAGTTCATAGTCCAGATGGCAGGATAGAGTCTGGAGCAGGATAGAGACAAAATGGAGGGGTTTCCAGGGCCATTTATATCCTCTGCCATGTGGCGGGAAACCCATTGTTTCAAACAAAAAACTCAGCCAAGCTAGTGGAGACTCACAGGCGACCAGCTAGTGTTTGGAGTCACATGGGCCAATCACATGTTCACGCTCAATTTCGCTCAGTCATTGCAGGAAGCCATTACCTGTATTCCAGACAACACGTTTACAGGACAGTCCACTCAGTGTAGATGGGCATCACCCATGGTCCACTGTGAGTTAAGTGTCCTTTTGATGGGCCACTCAATTTGAATAGTCCCTCCAAGATGTGCTGGCTAACTACGTTGTGGGTGTTACCCCGGGAGCAAACATTTGAAATCCAGGTATAGAGTCAATATTCATAACTTCAAATACAAAAGTGATACATGCATAAAGATAGCATAATCCCACTCAGCAAATCATAACCTTTTCAGAGACATCTTACATGCCATTTGTTATACAAGATTTGTTGAAAATCTATAACAGTGGTTGCAACAATGATCTAGGTGGTCATATTTTAATCAGATAAGGTCACACCATTTCCGGTAAGAAACCAGTTCAGAAGACTCCATTGCCTTGGCAGTAAATCAAACCCTGGTTGACATTGAGTAGGGGCCAAGACAAGATAATTATTTATCACTTTTTCTGCAGACCATAAAGCTCATCATATGGCCTCTACCATCAATCCCTCACCCAGTAAACTTATCCACAAGGGGCGTGAAGGCAGATGACCATGTACGTCCCCCGTACATACCCATGCAGTCTGGAGAAATGGACTATCCAACTAGCCAATGGAGTAGCCAACTAGCTACTCAGCTGGCTAAGAGAGGGAATGTTCCACCCACCCCTGAACCTTTGATTCTACCCACGTTCACACAGGTAGAACGGGACACATGGCACCAGCAGTATATTAAAGAAAAAATCTAGGGTTACCCCCTGTCAAACAGGTTCTGGGCAATGATTATCTAGTCATAGGTCGGGCACTTAAGGTCCTCCAGCTGACCAAGACCTTCAAAAGTCCACAAGTTCATAGTGTAACTAATCTAATTCATAATGTGAATTGTTTTAAAATCACTGTATAAGCTAACAGCATTCAAGAAAGAATCTGTTTTACTCCACAGAAGCACAGCCCCTCCTGAGGGGAGTCTGGACAGTCATTCAGGGTGGATGTGGGACTAATAAGGGAGGAGGGTGGTTGTGAAAATACTGTCACACGCTGCCTGAGGGGCCTGATCCTGCAACGCATCTGACTCACTTCACGGCCAGTGCAGGCCCTGTTGGCTAATTGCATGCAATGCACACACAGGTGTGCGTGGCAGTCCATGGGACTCGTCAGGAGAGCATTTGCCCGGATCCCGCAGGCCCACACAAGTAACTTTACTCAAGGGAGTAGCCCCGTTAAGACCAATGCGAGAAGCCACCTGTCTAACGTGGCGTGTGTTTGCAGGTCAGCCCTGCAGCGTGCTCGCTGGCTTTCCGGGCAGGGAGCTGGGCGCTAGGTGGCTGTGTCGGGGGGCAGGGGCTGGGACTAGAATGGGGGGTTATTAGTAGATTTAGGGGACAGACGGCTGAAGTGGGGGCGCTGAAGACGTGTAAGGCTCTGGAAGCTCTCCCCGGCTCTAGGCGTGTGCTTGATGTGAAATCCTCCCCACAACTGCCTACTGGGATGGAAATTAATCATAGACTCTCAGGGTTGGAAGGGACCTCAGGAGGTCATCTAGTCCAACCCCCTGCTCAAAGCAGGACCTATCCCCGGACAGATTTTTACCCCAGTTCCCTAAGTGTCCCCCTCAAGGATTGAACTCACAACCCAGGGTTTAGCAGGCCAGTGCTCAAATCAGGGACCCAGCCTTGCTGCCTGCTCGTTCACCTGCACATCTACCAATGTGATATATGCCATCATGTGCCAGCAATGCCCCTCTGCCATGTACATTGGCCAAACCGGACAGTCTCTACGCAAAAGAATTAATGGACACAAATCTGACATCAGGAATCAAAATACTCAAAAACCAGTGGGAGAACACTTTAACCTGTCTGGTCATTCAGTGACAGACCTGCGAGTGGCTATATTACAACAGAAAAACTTCAAAAACAGACTCCAACGAGAGACTGCTGAGCTGGAATTGATATGCAAACTAGACACAATCAACTCCGGTTTGAATAAGGACTGGGAATGGCTGAGCCATTACAAACGTTGACTCTATCTCCCCTTGTAAGTACTCTCACACTTCTTATCACACTGTCTATACTCGGCTAGCTTGATTATCACTTCAAACGTTTTTTTTCTCTTAATTAATTGGCCTCTCAGAGTTGGTCAGACAACTCCCACCTGTTTATGCTCTCTGTATGTGTGTATATATATCTCCTCATTATATGTTCCATTCTATATGCATCCGAAGAAGTGGGCTGTAGTCCACGAAAGCTTATGCTCTAATAAATTTGTTAGTCTCTAAGGTGCCACAAGTACTCCTGTTCTTCTTTTTGAGGATACAGACTAACACGGCTGCTACTCTGAAACTTTTCTCTTCGTTTATCAGTAACTTCGAAGCACGCTTGAACCTGGGCCCGGCGTCATTAAAGTCCATGGGGCTCGCCCCGCCTTGTTTTCCCTCCGCAGAACTGACCCCAGAGCTCACCCTGCAGCCTCTGCCCTAAGATCGGGCATTTGGTGCAATCAGGTCCCATTGGACTATGACAGTCTGTCTCCAACAGCCGGACATCACCTGGCCCGCCCAGCTGGCTAGGAGAGTGAATGGTCCAGCCACTCCTGAACCTTGGATGCTACCCACGTCCACACGGGTGATGGGCAGCCATTGGGACACATGGCCCCAGGCAGGATATTAAGGAAAACATCCCCGATCTCTGCTTAAAACGTGACCTTGGTTTTATCTCCAGATTTCAGTGGCACTCTTCCCTCCCCCTTCCCCAGTAGTTAGGTTCCGGCTATTAGGATTCCTCAGCCCAAGGGAAATTGTGTTGTCAAATTGTTTGGGCGTGTCCTGCCTGGGAAACCCATCGTGTGGACTTCAGGTCCTTCTGCGGCAAAGTCAAACTCTTGCAGTCAGCTCGGTTCCCTTTCCTGCTTTCCAGCAGCGGTTAGGAGGCCCTGGTTTCCTAGTTAGCTGGAATCCCTCCGCGAATGGTGCATCTCGTTAAAAAAGGAAGAAACCGGGGAGCGTTTTTTAGTGGGGAAATAACCACAGATCTGTAGAGGGGAAAGCCATTTAGAACAGCAGGAAACTGGGAACGAACTGGAGGCAAGACACCAGGTGTGGAGAACAACCAACTCCAGCTCGTGTGGGCCTGATCCTGCACATTTTACTCAGTGGGAGTTGTCCCTGGAGGATCCAGCCCATTCCCTGTGTCTCTGTCTCTTGATTTCTTTTTTATTCCGTTGCTGGTTTGTACCTGAGTGACATTAAATGCCAAATTGGGCCCGACCAGATGTCCCATATCCACAGCCCCCACACGCACCGATTTCTCTGCGGCTTCTCTCTGCGGCTCCCCGCAAAGAAAGGAGATGAGCGGCTTTCTCTGACCCCAGCTCCCGCTTCCCTTTCGCACACGAAGTCCCCACTTGGAGACTGTGGGAGTTTGGGGTGCGGGGCAGGACTGCAGGATCGGGCCCTGCGAGCTTGGCCAAGGCAGGGGGGACACGAAAGGCGTGGCGGGCTCAGCAAAAGGAAGAGGAGAGGAACCCGGACGAATCCTGCTCTAACCGGGGGATAAGGGCTCCCAGATACAGGTCTGGGGAAGGCGGCCTGCCTGCAGCCAGCAAACCTATTGCAGATTGCGCCCGCAAAATATGGCACGTGCCTGCACACCCTGGGAAACGTCTTGGGTCACCTTAATGACCAGAGGTGGCAAGCGAAAAGCTCCTGGGGGGAATGAATGCATGACCCCTTGGGCGCCTGGCTCTCGGGCGCCTAGAAACGCCTGCCTGCAACCGCGCGGAGCGCAGCCTCGCGGGGTGAGCTGGGCGAAAGGTGACCCTGGGTGGCGTGCAACTCCCCACGGCCGCCTCTGCATTGCGCAAGGGCGGTGCGTGAGCTCGGTGCACGCTCTTTGCAGAGCGGAGCGGGCAGCAGACTGGGTGTGAAGAGGGGGAAAACCGGTCTCAAATAATCGATCTGCTTCAAAACCCCCGGGGCAGGCCGGTAGCCCTGATTTGTGCCTTATAGAAAGTGTATATATTTACTAGAGACTATACACACACGGCTGGGTGTAGTCTCTATTGAATGCATACATTTCTATAAATATATACCACACACACGGGTGTGCAAGATACAGAGTATTACCTCCATTTTCTATACATCACCTCTCAATACTCTCTATGTGCATATACATGTAAATCCCACTGGCTAATTCCCGTGTAAATCCCATTGGATAATTCCCAGATACACAGCAAACAGGCTA
The DNA here is from genome assembly GCF_027887155.1 of Malaclemys terrapin pileata. NCBI lineage: Eukaryota > Metazoa > Chordata > Testudines > Emydidae > Malaclemys > Malaclemys terrapin. The sequence continues at coordinate 4,956,418 of NC_071507.1, forward strand.
TTCAGCGATACAGATACAGACAATCGCATTGCTGTGCGACGCATGTACCGTGCTGGATTTGTCTGTGTCCACACACAAACGACAGAAAGTCTCCGTTGGCCTGGGCGGGTTAGAAATACCCCCCTAGCTAGGGTTGCTAATTAGGCAATTCGTTGAGAACCGTCTGGGGATTGTTTTAGCCGCAGTCAGCCCTGATCCCTAGAGGCTGGTGTTTGGAGGCTTGTCTGGCTCTCCTTCCCACGGGGAGCATTACATAATTAACCAAGTGAATTTCAGGGCCTTCGGTGACAGGGCTTCTCCGAACCGTTCGCGGCGAGTTCATTGACAAGGTAACTACGCAAGTTCAAGCTATGCGCTGTTCCAAGCGCCAGTCCTGCAGTGCTGAGCGGGCCCCCAGTAAGATCCGCTCCTTGCTGAGAGTGGGGGGCTCCTGACCCAGGGGCGAACAGCCTGGGCTAGGGGGTTGTTTCATTCCTAGCCAGGGGTTAAACGTCCTGCGGGTGGCGTTAGGACTAGGGGCAAACCCTCAAGCCAGGCACGTGGGCTGAGCTAACAGCTCCCGTCCCAAAGTTCATTTCGTCCGCAACGCAAAAACTTTTCCGGCGGCCTGGCCCTGTTCGCGTTAAGTGTGTGTGTGCGGGTGGTGGGGGGAGTATTGCTTCTCCTGCAGAAAACCAACCCCCCCTCCTCCCCTACGAGTTTTCAACTCCCAGAGACGAAAGTCACTCGCTGATCAAAGAATTAGCCCGGGGTGGCACAGAACTAGCCCGCACCGCACCTTTATCTCGCAGCATCTGCGGACTGAAAGTGCGGGCATTCTTCTCGGTTTCCATAGGGGCTAATTCTCGGTCGGGTTCTGGAAAGTGACCCCGGGTCCCTGTTTCCACCCCCCGCCCTGCAGGTTTCGTTGTAAATCACGCTGGGGGGCTTAGGGTGTGGGGATCTCACGTTGGGACTTGAGTAAGTACCCGAGGCCGGGGCCATGGGGGGATTGGGAAGCCCTATATTCAGACGGGATGCTGCGGGTAGGAGGTTGCCCTTGCTGGCCTCTCTTTTCTGGCGTAAAACCAAAGTGTACTTGGAGGTAACACAGACACGGAAAAAACACTAAGACATATCTGAGCCCGGAGAGAAACGAACAATGTTCGTGTTTATAACGCGCCTGGCGATCGCTCCCCTTGGGACCTGCGGGCACCCTGGGTAAAGCGTTGGAATCTTTCAAGTGTTTATGATCAAGTCGGTTCGAGGGATTTTCTCTTTTCAAGACCAAGACGCATCCAGACAGACATCGGGCTCAAGCCAGAGGGAAACCCCGCTGGGTGAATCTCTGGAGAGCTGCTGGTTTAATATCCCTCCCAGAGCTGGAAGTTGAGTGGGCAGAGGAGTATCTGATACCTTCTTGTTCCTACACTTACATCACGGCTTGTCCCTGATGGGAGTGAGGTCTCCGGTCTCTATTTTCCTCCGCAGTCTTATTCCCACGCGGCATTTTTTACTGATCTCCTAGAGAAACAATACTGGATTCAACTCTAAGCTCCGCGGCTTTTCTGGGCGTTATTTGTAAGCCAGGAGCGTTTGGGGCTTGTTGAGTTCCCAAATCGGATGCTCATTATCCATCGCCTGGAGGCTTCTCAGTGACTTTCGGGGTGTTTCTTTTCTTACGGCTTCAACAAACCAAAATGCTTTAGTCCCTTTGGTGAGAGACGCTGGTCGGGAAGCCGGGGGAGAGAGGAAGGGGTGGGGTTTACACGCCTCGGAGAAGGCCGTCTCTCCGTTATAACGCCTGGCGGCGCAGAAGTGAAACGGAGCCTTTTCCACAGCGCGCCCTGGCCCCCGCAGATCGTGGGCTCCGGGAAAGTAGGAAAACGGGGGAGGGGGCCCTAGGCAGAAATGCGCCCCCCTCCCCTCCCCAGTAAAAGCAGGATACTTACAGGAGAGAGTCTCGGGGTGGGGTTTAGTCTCGCTCGCCTCTGGATTTTGATACTTTGAGCTAATTTGGAAGTGCCCCGCCGCTGCCACCAAACGATGCTTAAGAGCCCCAAGGACGCATAAATTAGGCGCATCTACAATAGGAGAGGAGAGTCCTCGTAACCCCGTCTCCTAAGCTCCCTTTGGTGCTTGTGCGAGGAAGACTGGTGGAGGGGGGACACCAACCCACAGGCTCTTTCCCGGGGCGGGGGAGGCAACGGGCTGGGGGTTCCCACTCGCCCTCGGACCGCCGCGCCGGAGCCCAGCGCTGCGCGGGGACCTGTCCGGGCGCGCAGGGGCCGGAGCGGGGCGCAAGGCGCGGGGCGCAGTGGGGAGCGAACTGGATTTCCGCCCCTGGGCACAGCCGGTTGTTGGCTCCTTGGGGCTGTCGCTCCGCCCCCCAGTGTCTGTCGTAAACCTGGCGCCGGACTAAAATAAACCCGAGATAAGAGAGCTCAGGGCTCGCCTCCCTCCTCCTTCCTCCTGCGCGGCGAGCGCTCGGCGCGCTCCGGAGCCCCCCTCTCTTGGCGCAGCCAGCCGGCCGGAGGGGAGCCGGCAACCGCCCCGGGCTGAGCCCCCCCGAGCTCCCCCGCTGCCCGGCGGCCGAGCCATGTCGCTGAGCCCCAAGCACACGACGCCCTTCTCCGTCACCGACATCCTGAGCCCCATGGAGGAGAGCTACAAGAAGTTCGGGGCCCTGGAGGGCGCCGGGCACCTGGGCTCCCCGCTGGGGGCTTATCGCCAGGCACAGGGCGCGCAGGCGGCCCCGGCCATGCAGCAACACGCCATGGGCGGCCACAACGGGGCGGCGGCCGGCGCCTACCACATGCCGCACGGCGTCTCCCAGTTCCCCCACAGCGCCGTGGGGGGCTACTGCAACGGGGGGCTCGCCAACATGGGCGAGCTGCCCGCCTACCCCGACAGCATGCGGAACAGCGCGGCCGCCGCCGCCAGCGGCTGGTACGGGGCCAACCCGGACCCCAGGTACTCCACAAGTAAGTGGGGCGCAGGGGGCGAGTCGGGGACACTGGGCTGGGGGGGGCTTTGCCGGGAGGGAGGAAGGGCCGAAGGTTGGAGGCTCTGGGTACCCCACAGCCCCCAGGTTGAGACTTTCTTGGCTTGGGAAAGCCACAGATCCTTACCCCAAATCAGGCGCGGTCGACATTGACTAGAGAAACGGGGGATAGATAGATAGATCGAAAGATGTGTATGGGGATGGATGGATGGATGGATGGATATGGGGATGGATGGATGGAGGGGGGGATAGATAGATAAACAGATATAGGGATGGATAGATGGGGTGTAAGAGGCTAGATATTTAGATCATTAGCGGTGTATGGGGCTAGACAGACAGGGGTCTGTGGGACAGACTGACAGCGCTGTATGGGGATTAGATACAGCTGTTTCCCTTGCCCTGATGTACCCCACTCCCTTGCGATCCAGCCGAGGTTTCATACCCGGTGGCGGGGGGCAGGTCCTCCCCCCACCCCAGAGCCCTGCCCCAGGCCCGTGCGCCTGCATTTCGTTGACTTGCTCCCGTCGGGCCGGCCTAGCTCTCAGCCTCCCTTCTGCTCACAGTCTCTAGGTTCATGGGCCCCTCGGCCGGGATGAACATGGCTGGCATGGGCACCCTAGGCGGGATCGCCGAGGCGGCCAAGACCATGGCCCCTCTCCACGCGGCGCCCCGGCGGAAGAGGAGGGTGCTCTTCTCCCAGGCGCAGGTGTACGAGCTGGAGAGACGCTTTAAGCAGCAGAAGTACCTGTCGGCGCCGGAGCGGGAGCACCTGGCCAGCATGATCCACCTCACCCCGACGCAGGTCAAGATCTGGTTCCAGAACCACCGCTACAAGATGAAGCGGCAGGCGAAGGATAAGGCCACGCAGCAGCTCCAGCAGGAGACCAGCCTGTGCCAGCAGCAGCCCTCCCCGCGGCGGGTGGCCGTGCCGGTGCTGGTGAAGGACGGGAAACCCTGCCAGGGCAACCCCAGCAGCACCCCGGCGGCGCCCAACCAGCCGGCGCCCCAGGGCGCCTCCAGCGGGGGGCTCCCGGCGTCCGGCAGCGCCGCGCACCAGCATCAGAGCCAGCAGGTCAGCTCGCTCAGCCAGGCCCCGGAGCTGGAGGAGATGTCGCCCAGCCCCCCGTCCCTCCACAGCCAGGTCGGCGGCATGGCCCAGATGGACACAGCCAACGTCGATTACAGCAGCAGCCTTGTCAACCCCAACCTGCTCTACAGCAGGACGTGGTAACGCGGTGGGGGGGCCTGCCTGGGACTGCCTGGGGAGCGGGCTAAAAGCACCCCCCCGCCACCACCCACCCCAACAGTGCTGGCGCCTGCGGCTTTCTTCCCTGTGAGTCCGTCCCTGGAGGGAAAGATCTGAGCGCCTTCCTCCTCTCTCGTTGTCGTGGTTGATTTTATTTTATATGATTAATTATTAATTAATTATTATTATTATTATTCCTTTTTTAAAGACTTGAATTGCAACCAAGTCTATAACTCCGAGTTGCCAAAGCTGCAGCAGAAGTACGGACTTCTTCGGTGTAGTTGAAAGGCTGATCAAAAAGTCTTGCACATGTAGGGGCAGGGGGGAGGGAAAGGGAAGGGGAGAAAGAACCAAACCAACCCACACAAAAAAACCCCTCGTTGCTTTAGGATATCTGAGGCCACTGCCCAGGTACAGGTGAGGACTTCCCTCCTGATCGTCTGACTTGGACTGAGTGTAATGTACGAGTAACCAAATTAAAAACTGACGCAGCAGATGGACAAGAATTAGTGTTTACCACCATCAAGTCTCCGATTTCTTTCTTTCTTTCTTTTTTTTTTTTTTAGGCTAGTTAAAAAATACAAAAACCCAGTTGGTTGGTGTCTCTATCTTATAAACCAATTGAAAGCGAACAATAAAGCGTTTGAAGTGCAACTTATCTGGTAGAATTAATTTTATAAGGGTGCCCCTTAAGTGCAATTTCATTATTATTTGATTGAAAGTAAATTGAATTGTAACTCAAGGTCGATGAGGCATATAGCAATGTTAGCTGAGAACAGTTCTTGCCGTTTAGGTGACAGGGAAAGAAAAGCAGCGGTAACAATCAGAGCGAGAAAAAAGACTTGTATTATACCCGTCGAGGATATTTTTACAGAAGAGCTTTTGAACTTTGATGCTCAGATTAAAAAAAAACCGTTTTTATTGTTATTATTAATTATTATTATTTAGTAAGGACTTACTTGGATGTATGTTGACCAACCAACCACCCTTCTCCCTACGTGTAAAATGTGACCCGTCCCAACGATGAAAGATTGCTGGTTAAGTTAAATCAGACCTGATGGAAATAAAGAAACTCAGAAAAATTCCTCCAAAATGTGTGACCTGCTCTTGGTATCCCAGTATAATTTTACCCGAAGCTAAATATTGTTAGTCGAAAGCATTTAATGATTGCCAACAGTATAGCTACAGCTAGGAACGAGGGGGAAATTCAAAAAGATCAAGAACCTGAAATGGACAGCAGTCAAACCCTGAAATTGACATCAGTTAGGTAGCATGCTAAATATTATGCTGGGTCTTTAAAAAATTAAAAAATCAAGGAAAATAACAAGGAAAATAAATTACAGCGACGTGTTTTCTTCCTCAAGCCTCTTCCCGAATAATAATAATAATAATAAAAATACAGAGAAACTAAATAAACCATAGACTTTTTCAGCAATTTTTTATAATATAAGAAACGGCGGTTGCTCACAAAACATTCTGTTTTCATTGTACAAAAGACGTTTTTGCCTCTTAATATTAGCAATTTTTGTTCCAAACTGATCTTTAACTGTCACTTCAGAGAACCATAAATATTTTTTCTCTCTAAGAAGTGACGGTGATTCTGTTACATTATGTAGGTCTATTTAGGGGTTTTATTTTATTTTTTATTTATTTAGACACTAGTATGTTTTGGGTGTTCGATATGAAAACTCAAGTTACAGAATGATTTAATTAAATAAATCATGACTGGAGTTAAATATACTCAGAGCAATTTGTGTTATTTAATTAATGCAAATAAATGGAATATCAGTAACAAGGTGCGCTTTATAAATTATCAGAACAAATAAGTGAAATCTATTCTCCACTAAAGAGATATAACCTCAACATGAGAGATTTTATAGCTTATGATGTTTTTACTGAATGTTTTTGGTCTATTTTTAATCGAAAGATTTCCATACCGCCTTGGATTTTTGGGGGGGCGGAGGGGAGGTGGTGGTTTGGCTTACATATTTTTGATCTAATATTTTAACTGAATGTTTATCGTGCTTTTTTCCCTTAAATATTTTTGGTCTAAATTTATAGATAAGAGATTTTATAATCTGCTTCGCGCCCTCTCCCCCTTTAAATAATTTGGATATAACATCCTAAATGAGTGTTCGGCCAAACGGATACTTTTAAACATTTAGAAAAAGTTATTTTGTGATTTGATCGCGAATATTTCAAAAAGAAGTAATTTTTGGATTCCTCTGGAGGTACGCAAAAAAATCAAACTGTCTGAGGAATAAATGGCCTGTATTATAGACCCATAGAATGATCTCTGAAAAAATATATACATACAACTGGATACCAACGAAGGTTTTGCAAATAATATAAAGGCGTATGCTTGTGAATGCAGTGCAGGGATATGGAAAATTCTTGTTGTTTTGATCAATGTACTATTCGTTTCCGGGACAGAAAATTAATTTCAGAATTTATTGTTTAATATCTGATGGCACTAGTTCAATGTAAGATACTCATGATTTATTGGACAAGGAAGATGCATTTTTTTAAATGTCTGGGGAAATAGTTTAGGTCGCTACAGATATATAATCAGTACATTTTGCAAGCCTGATTTTTTCCCTCTTGGAACAAAAAGCTTTGTTTACATAAAGACATGCTGCGGAGAAAGGGAGCAGATTGAAACCTTTAGGAGAATATGACCTTTTACAACATTGCCCGGGTAGAATAGAGACGGCAGGACTTTATTATAACGGAGAAAAGAGACGACAGAACGAAACAATCTGTTGTCACCATGCTATAGGGGTGATTACTATGTTTCGCTTGCGGCTTCCAGTGAACTAAGAAGGAAATATAAATATAAAGAGATTATCTTTTCTCTACATGTAACAGAGGGGAAATAGGTTTATGTACAAAAATCAGTTATGGGTTTGTGTATATACATAGATACACACAGCATATTCTGATTCGGTGATTATATAGATAGATTGTGTAGACTATCTATCATCCCTGAAATGTATATGATCGAATCAGGGGTGTGTGTGTACGTTCTAGCAGAGACAAAGGTGGGCGAGGTAATATTTGTTGATTGGCCCAAGCCCAACTTCTGTTGGCGGAAGAGACAAGCTTTCGAGCTCACACAGGGCTCTTCGGCAGAGCCTAGAGAAGTTGGTCCGATGAATTACCTCACCCACCTTGTAACGTACGGGTAACACGTCTGCCTAAAAGTTAGCACCCCCCTGGTCAGGAACGGAGAGCTTCAACCTTCCCGGCCGTTGGGCTGCGTTTTCTGATCAGTCGCCACCGGGATCCCTTTTGCAAGGGGGGCTTCCCAGGCCTTTAGTCCGAGTTCAAACGCGCAGACTGGGTGCAGCTCATTAACTGGAGAGGAGGCGAAGGCTCTTCACAGAGAACCACGCGGGAAAGGGGCTAAGCGGAACAAAGCCCCCCTGGAAGTTTAGGGTGGCCCAAAGGCTTTCTTGGGCTCCCCGCAGGGCTGGCGGGCTCCGGCCGGCTCAGAGACCGGGACCGGGTCCTTGGAAGCGAATGTCGGCTCCGGCTGAACTCTGGAAAGAGCCTGGAAGTTGACGCGGCCAAGAAGGCGAGCGGGGCAGGTACGCGTGAAACAAACAAACAAACACCAGTGCTTCCACCCCACTCCACCCTCCTCTTTCCTAGGGTTGGGGCCAGGGCAGAGCTCCTCGCGCCGGATTGGGATGTTTTAACCATTGGTTTTTGAGAGGCGATCCCCAGCCATGCGCTCGGTTTGGTAGCAAGAGATGCCCAAGGTGGTGCTGACTAGAGGGGAAAGCCAAGCGCTGGATTTGGAGATCGGACGTTTTGCTCAATTGCTAATTACCCCCCCGGTCTCTGTTTTCCTTTCAGAGAGACGCAGCCGGCTCTTACGGCCTGTGCTCGCTACCCCTCCTGTAAGGAAGTCACGGGGAGATTTGGGTCCATCACGGCTGTGGCCTTACCCCCCACGCGGTATGTCCTAGCGCGCGTGGGTGCCCGGAGGCAACACGTTGGGTAGTTGGTCAGTTCTGTGCCCAGCCAGGCAAGGGGTTATGATCGATCGCGAGGAGCCGGCTGCGGAGAAAGGGAAAGTCCCCCCTTACCCCCACTCTCCGCCCCCTGGGACTTTCTTTAGCCACAGACACGCCTGACCGTGCATCAGGTGGAAGCCAGAGGCCTGTGAGCTCAGTGGCAGGACTCCCATTGGGTGCATTGGGGCTGGGCGAGAAGAGGATGCGATTTCCAGCCGGCACCGGGAGTTTTCATCCTGCAAGGGCGATCGGCGCTGGCTCACTGGGGGGGTCCCAGCGAGCATTGCCCGCAGGCTGCTCCCGCAGAGAGCTTCCCCCAGAACAGGTCATTTGCAGCAAACGCTGTGTTTAGAGGGACGAAGGGAGCGAGGCAGGTCCTGGGGGCCCCGCAGCGAAGCCTTTCCCCGCCCGGTGTGAACGATCAAGCTCCGTTTAAACCAAAACGCCGGTTTACGCTAGCCCGATCCTGCCCCGCTGGAAGTGCAGGGGAGCTTTTCCCGTTGACCCCAGTGGGTCTGGGGTAGTCTCTGGGGTCCCTGTGTTTTCTGAAGGCGGCTTTGCAGAAGGCTGCGCCCCCGAGTGTCTTGTGAGAAATCGGTAGAAAAGCGTCGTCTGCCTTTCAGCCCGCCGGGTATGGACCTGCTCCCCTTTTCAGTGCATTCATGGAAAGGGTCGGGGGGGTGAGAAATGGGCCTGAGGAGCAGTGCGGGAGGGGAGTTGAGCGGCAGCCCTTGCCCATACTGATCCATGCCCCAGCGTCCCCACTATAGCTCCAAGGGGCTGTTCAAACGAGGTGGCACCGAACAGCCCTTCGTTTCTCCAAAGCCCAGCTCTCAGGTCTCCCTGTCCCATCCCGCCTGAGTCCCCCTCAACCTCTCATTGCTCCTCCCTCAGGGGCTCCATTCAATTCTAGCCCGAGCCTTTCTCCCCACTCTCACAGCCATTAGTGTTCCTGTTCCCAGGATGGGAGCAAAAAGTTAGAAACTAGACCAGTTCAGCTAAATGCAGGGAGAAAGATGCGAGTTTAATGCTCTCAGGACTGGCCCAGGGTTATGAACCATTGTAAGCAGGCGCTTGCAGAGAAAGTCCCTCCCCCTTGAAAGGCCTTATTTTTTAAGCCACAGACATGCCGGACCGTGGCGTCGCTTTGGTTGGAGGGTTTGTAAACATGTTCCTATCTGTTCTAAACAGTCCCTCAGGGCTAAGTAGATCCTGAAAGATTCCTGCCCTGAAACGGTGCTAAAACCAGCTCTCTAAACCCCTCTTCCCTCACCAGAGTTTGTCCTGCTAACCTGGTAGGCTATTTCGTTGAACAGACTGTGCATTAGCAGGTTGCCAGAGCAGAAGGGACTATTCAGAGGCTAGGACCTCATGCACTACACAGCCAGTCTATGGAATTTCAGCCAGTAATTCCTGCAATGGAGGGAATTCTTCTTCTCCAAGTGAAACTGATTTTGGCAGGAGTAAGTCTGAGTTACATCCCTCTCCTGAACTCCTTATTAAAGAATGCACTGTTACAGACTGGAACCTTTGCCAAACCCAGCCTGTGTGCAATTGCATGTCTAACTATGCACACACAATTACTGCACTTGCAATTTTGATGCTTGGGGACAACTGGCCATTTGCGCCCACCCGTGGGTTCATGCAATTGTAAGGCCGTGCCAAAAAATGACCTTGTGAAAGTCACACCAGTACTCCAATTGCACCATCAAATTATGTATTTGAATAATGATGCTTTGCAGGAAACAATGACACTTTTCTGAAGGGGTTAGAGAGAAGCTGCAATGCACAGAACAAACAGACAGTAAGTGTACACACAATTGCAACTATTTGCTACAAACACCAGACATTCCTGACATGTACACTAGTTGTGAAAGATGCAAAGCCCAGGTACAAAGGTGCATTCAGTTTCCATTTGCAGGATGTTTATTCTCTGACATTTTAGCTGTCAGTCACATTTGAAAAGGATAAACGGAACATTTTCTTTAGATTTGATATTAAAAACAGCCATATGAGGTGAGTGCTTTGAGAATGCCTATATGTCTGAAAATCGAGTTTCACTGCTGCGCCTGTTCTGGTCAATAGCAAATGTTTATACACACAACATTTTAATGTAATGCACTATAGGCCATTGCAATCTGATGGTATACATCAGTTTCTAACACTGTGACTACTCTTTGAATCACAATAAGTATTCTGCTCCATCCCCAATCACTTGCAAATGAATCTAGGTTCAGGATTTCTTCCTCTCAGGGTTATGTTGGTCTGGTCCTTTTCCCTTATATTTGAATATTAACATTTGTGCCCTTGAAGGAGGACACCTATATCAGATGGTCCACGAGAGACTATTTCTTATAACCTCATGTAAGAGTTAACAAATACTTACATAGAAAAAGGCTACAGTTATGCATACATACATGTGCATATTAAAGAAAAATATAAAATGGGTTACTTAGAGATATTGCATCCATTTTTAAATAGTTGACTTAACCTGATGCATGGTGTATGTTAGGAGCAGAGAACTGTTTACTTTTTATGGGCAAACTAAAAGGTTTAGAGTCTTAAAAATATGGATGTTTATATAGGAGGATTTTCCAAGTTATTAATGAATAACTAACAAATAAAAGTGTGCATATGCATTTAGATAAAAACTACACAAATATTCCAGAGGAAAGAGTCATAAGCCACTTAATACCAGTGCACATTTTCAAAAGCCACTTCATAGGGCAGTGAAGTAAAAAGAATATTTCAATATTCAATACACTGAATGCAAAACCCTTTGAAAATTACTAAAAAATACCCCTAAAAAATACATTCCATTTACTAGCCAGCTAACGGTTTGTTAACCTTTGTTTGAAATGTGATTTTCTGTAAAATCTGTTGTTAATTTCATATTCTACGAGGTAAAAGGCATAAAAGAGCAAGAACACACCAGACGAAAGTTGTAAAAGTTGAAACATTTTTACTTAGAAGTCCAGAAATCAAACTCGAGAGACAAATACATCAATGAAGTGTTGTTAAAAAGAATACAGACAAAAGCGTGTCTTTAAACATTGTGTTTCTTAGACTGCCTGCTGTGCCTACCTTCACAGCTAATAAAACCCTATTTCTAGGCATTCTTTAAAAATCAGTATCTATTTTTGGGCTCTTATGTTGTGAATTAAAGGATGTTTTGATTTGCAATTGACAGGCATATGCAATTGATGCTTAGCTAGTAATAAAGGCAGAACAGTACTCCTACTTCATGAAATGTCTCTCAAGCACATTAGTAAGTGCTTTACATGTCTTCTCCAGTACACTGTTTCAAAGCAACATAAAAACCCTCCCCCCCCCCCCAAAATCAAATCTTATCAGTAAGAAATATACACAGTTAAAACACATATTGCAGTTTAAAAACTACTAGTACGTTTCTTAAAGATGCCTCGTTTTTCCACAGTTATTGTAAAAACAGGTTTTGATGATGGAAGACTTCAAGAGTCTAATTCCAGTTGTATCGTCCCGAGGGAGGTGGCAAAGGGTAGGGCCTCCCGGGGCCATATCCCTGCAAACAAACAAAAGCAAGGGTTTATTTTCTGGATTACTGTCACAGCAAACAAGTTAGCCTAGCCCCAGACTCCAAGCAAAACTGAAACAATACAGCCTTTACACAGAAAGCTACCAAAGAAAGAGCTAAACATCTCTTAATAGTGTTTACAAATGCTCTCCTGGATACACACACTTCAGCTCCTACACACGGAGTGAGTTCTGTACAACACCAAACTCACACTTCCATGTGTGTTGGAAAAGATTTAATAACCCTAAATGAGAAAGTCAAAAGGCAGCATTGAGGGTGATTTGAGCTGCAGGAGTAACTGCTAACCTTTTGCTTTCAGTAATAGAGGAATTTAAAAGGTGCAAAATGAAAACAAGAACAGGATTTGAAAAGCAAACTTTGTAAATCCATGAAGAAAACATGGCTCTGCCATTATGTGTATATAGACACACATGTGTGCGCGCACATTTTACACAGACTAGTAGTGGAAAGTAGAATACCTTCAGTATGCACAGTAAGGGTGTGCTTTGACACCTAGGATGCTTCTACCCGAGTTAGGATTCATCTTAACCTTCCCATTATGGTTAATTTATACAATGTTTTGTCTTTATTTCAATTTCATTGAAATACAGGTCCAAGTCTGTATATTTTAGTTGTAGACAGCTGATCTTCTGCCAAAGCAAAAACCATATGCTTTTACAGCTACAGGAGACTTTTCTTGTTAGATGCATTTCTGTTGTGCTGGCGTCTTGTAGGCATCAGTTCCGTTTTAAGTAGCATTTTAAATACTAGGGGACATGATATCAATGCATGTCAACAGACTGAGTACTGAAAGTACAGAAAACTTCAAGTAAAGTGGTTACCACTTTAGATATACATTTGTATTTAATTTAGTTGCCACACCCAATACATCAGCTTATCTGAGGGGATATAGAGAGACAGTCAACTTGAATCTCCCTCCAAACTGAAAATTTGGTGCCTGCCATTGTTACCAATAATCCCAAACTTTACCATAAGAGGTCAAAGGAAAGTTACTTTCCTCTTTATTTTCAGTTTACTCTGGTGATTTGACACACTGGGTATATATGGTCTTTCACTTCTTTGGGAGGGATGGTGACAGCTCCTTCCCCAGGCTTTTCCAGAGGGTGATTAGGAGTAAGAGCAGCAGCTAAACTGACTCCAAAGGGCAGTAGGCAAACAAGTGCAAAAGGAGTGGCTCATGCAAGCTTGGTGGTGTTACCCTTGGGCAGCCCCCAAACCCTTTCTAAACAGAGCTCCACCCCCATCCATCCCTTCATTTAAGAGATTGATGACTGACTGTTTTAAAAATGTGCTCCAATAGAAAGCTTTTTTTTTAATAAAATCAATTTAAACAAAAATCATGTTGAGTGCATTCCTTTAGAAGTCTCTTAGTAGAATAAAAAGGTGCACCAAAGAGTATTTTTTTTTCAAAAAACATTGTATATAATCATACAATTAGACACTGATACAGAGTTGCACAGGAAAGAATTATTCCTAATGTACAATTCTTATATTATAGGCTAAATATTAAGTTAAATATGTCTGCAATACACTGCATTTTATTCTTTTCATTTCTGGTGTGTTTGTAAGGTTTATCAACTGCTACAACAGTGATCCGCATCAAAGATAGTTACATCAATTCTGTAAGCACTCCACTGCGGGCCACACAGCAGCAAAGGATTTAGGGGTGAAGGGAGTTGATAATTACTTATGCTACTATAAAAAGTGTGTCCACTTTCATTTTAAGCCTTTTTCAGGGCTTTAAAGCCTTGACATTTATAGATAACACTAGTTTCAGATGCTGTTTTGCACTCCTAAAACTCTAACGTGGCTTATAATGTAAGATCAGTATTTACTTGCCCCAAGACCATAATGTGAACTAAAACCTCATTTAAAAAAAAAAATCCAAAGAAGGCTTAATTACTAAAATTAGAGACAAAGCAACCGTCTTAAAAATGGGTTACACAGAAGGGCAGTTGACATAAGGACACTTCTAAAAAAGTAAGCCTTCTTGGCCAGAAGTTTTCTGTCCCCCCCCCAGTATTATCACATATTAGAATATGACCAAAAACGTCGTCACTGCCTAGATTTAACTTCACTGCAGGATCAAGCAGAAGCTAAGTCCTGCATTTATGACACCAGACTTGAATATCAGAAATTCATTAAGTCTTCTATCTAATGTGGCTTCTATCTAATGTAAGAGGGGAACAATTTGCTAGAATTGTGAGGGGACAAGGAAAGATTTAAATAATTTATTGGCTTATAATAATTTGGTCTGTGAGAGTGCACCATGCCAGACTTCATTGCTAGCTCCATCAATCCTGCAAACCTAGTTTTCATAAAATATCCTGTTTTGAGCTCTTAAGATCACACATGGAAGGTTTGCTTTTTGAACTGATGCAGGGCTCCCTTCTTGAGTCTACAATACAAACATTTTTTCTGAGAAGCACCATCTAGGTGGACTGTTAACCCTTATGTATAGGGACTACAATTTTAATGTCAACAGTGAACTATTCCAGTGCTCACTGATCCCTTTAACAGAAATATCTGGTTATTCTAGGATTGTGGAGCAGAGTTTGGGATTGCAGAGGGAGGAGGAGTATCCAATTTTCCAGTCTGATTTCAATGCTCTCTGCCCCCCCCCCCCGCCCCGAAGCCCTGAGAATACCTCATTCATTTTTTATCTATCACCACAACAGCTCATATTGTGGACTGGTGCAATTAAGCATTTATTCTTTGTTTTCAAGCTTCTTGGTGAAGATGCATTTTTAGTAATTACATTAAAGCTTTCCAGAACTGACCCTGTCAATACACATCTTTTAGCAAAGTTCAGCCACTATACTTAAGAAGTGTGGTGTAGATTAAGAAGGTTCTGGTATGGTTTAGCCAACCGGTGTAGACAGAATCACACTATAAAAGATGTGACAGCCCAGTCAGTGCCCCAGGCTAGAACCCACGGAATCTGATCTCCTCTACACAGGCCAAATAGTGTTAAAACATGGCTTGTCTACAGTCGAGTTTCAAAGCCATACCTGAGCATTTTAAACTTTGCTAACAGGCCTATACCCGATAAGCCTACTTCTTCCCTACCATACTTCAAACCAGAGAAGCAGCTTGAGCTAAAGACATTATCAAACTGATCTTCAAAGCTTTTTCAGAAAGGTCCCTAGTTCAGAGAAAGATCCCACTGTTGCGAATACAGGTTCAGCTGAACGAGTGTTGAGTTAGGAGCACTAGGGTAGCTCATGTGCTGGCTGCAGATGTTTCAGCATCACATAATGCTGCAAAACTAAGAGACGCGAGGATGGAAATGGTGTTGGCAGCTGGCAGGCTGCCTCCCCCGGGCCGCTCCTATCACTGGTTCAGCCTTGGTAACGGTGGGAAATTTATCAAGAGTTTCCCTAGCGCAGAGATGGCCAAAGCAGCTTCATTGTGGTCACACACTTTGGTTGATGCCACATTTGAAATGTCCATTAAAAAAAAAAAATCACATCTTCTTGAAATGGGGCTATTTAAATGAGCCATTTAAACACGACTACCACAGGCTCCCACAAATCTCTAGTGTGTGTGTGTGCGTGTTTGTTTATAAGTTGCTTTAAACAGCCACAGTACAAGTCATCAACTCATTTATAGAGCATTCAAGTAAAATTGATCCACTGTAATAGAGAAGGGAAACATGATGTGGAGAAAAAGCCATAGCAGGAAATTCACACTAGCAAGCACTAAATGACAACTGTATAATGCTCTCAATAGGCTTATTAGAGAGAAAAGGTGGGTGAAATAATATCTTTTCTTGGACCAACTTCTGTTGGTGAGAGACAAACTTTTGAGCTACAGAGCTCTTCTTCAGGTCTGGGGAAGGTACTTAGAGTGTCATGGCTAAATACAGGATTGAACCGATGTTTAGCATAAGTGGTTAGCACATAGAAGTTGATCCAATAAAAGACATTACCTCACCCACCTTGTCTCTCTAATATCCTGGGATTGACATGACTACAACAATACTGCATATTGAATAGGCTTGTAGGCTAACCAAATGGAATTTTCAGAATTAAGTGCATAATTTTATCATTAGACACTGAAATGTAAGTTTGTATCCAAGCAATTACCCCAGCAAAGCAGATATGGATATTGACTCATCGTTGTATTACTCGTTTTACACTGGCATAACATTGAATTAAATGAAGTTACAACAGAGTAAAACTAAAGGCAGATTTAATGCAACTGATTCATCACTATTAGGTTCCCAATTAAATGGGTTTTATTTTATATTTATAAAATGGGAAGAACAAGAGGATTGGGCAGTTATCCAGCATGTGTGGTACAGGCCAGAACTTATCTTTCTGATAATAACTATATCCTTCTACAGTTGGGAGCGGGGAAGAGGGGGAGTATGAGAAACTGCTTTAAAACTAACAAAAATAGGAGGGAAGTATCTTCAAGTTTTATGGCTTTCAGCCACATTGGGAGGGGGATCAGGAAGGGCGCCACGCACAGCATTTTTAGTGCATGGTGGGCAGCAGAAGACACCAAAAAGGGAAGAACTGTTCCCCTTCTTGGGAGCTAGCTGCTAGTAGTTTTTCTGGGCCAGGCCCTACGAAAATAAGGCAAAGGTATACTTACATTCTTATTAATGGCTCACACCTTTGCTTACACATTGTGTTGGAAAACAACACGGGTAGCCAGCAGGTAAGAGGGAGATAATTTCCCCTTACTACTTCTCCAGCTGCTACTTGGTAGCCTGCCTGCCAGTTGAGCACTACAAGCTCTGGTTTCCAAAAAACAGCATCTGCCTCATACTCAAATAGCTGCCTAAAGTCTAATCAGGACATCACTAGTGCGTTTTACGACTGTGCTATGCCACACAGTTTCTGTACCCAAAGTTTCTAGTACAACTGTGCATCCCGATGTGTTACCTATTTATTGGGAAAATGGAGGAGAATGTGTGCATGTGTGGGGAGAACAATATGCTGTTGTTTTTGGCTGTTTAATACATTTATATTGTACTTTTTAAATGATGGCAACACCACCTAAGGTTTGAATATGAACTCTCTAATGTTTGCTTACTTAAATCTAAATAAGTAATGTGTGTGTGTGTGTGTAGGGGAGAGAGGCTTTGGTGGAATTCAATTTGCTTTTTTATAATTTCAACAGATAATACTGATGATATTTAAGCTTTTTACCCCGTTTTTATCAATTTAAATTTTCACAGTTGAAGGAAATTATGGGGGACTCAGACAACTTAATGACAGATTTTATATTCAAAAAATTAAAGTTTTATAACTGTTAATATAAATTGTCGTCACTACATGTCAAAAATATACAAAGTAAATATCCTTTAAATCAAACTCCCAAAAGTTCTCCAGCTGCATTTTTTCTCTTTGCCTAGCTGTAAGTTTTGATCATCGTTGATGGAAATATTTTATTCATCTGTGTGTCTACAGTGAAATCAACCGTTACCAGTTACCAATGAAAATCAAATCCTTCCAAGACTAGCTAGCTACACACATGCGTACACCTGTACATCTTCGGCTATTAGAGTCTAATAGCCCAATAGTTTCCAGTCTAAGTCAAATCAGTATCTTTCAGCAAAACAAAAAATTCTAATAATAGATGCTTTAAATTTGGGGGTTTGATATGTCCTTCAATTCACCTATGAGGATGTGTTAAAGACAAACCCCTACAACAGAACCATTGTAAGCTTTAAAATGAAACAGAAGATTTTACTTGCCGAAATATTTGCGGTGAGTATTTTCCCTTTTCCCATAACACAGATACTGCACAAGTGACCCAGAAGAAAATAACGTACAATCACACAGTGCTTTATTACCTGTCTTCCCCGATCCATTCGATCATCCGGTCTGTGGGGGTAATTCATTGGTCCACCTAGTCCTTGGTACTGATTTTGCTGGAATGCTGCACCCTGGGACTGCAGCATGCGGTTCCAAGATATAAGAGGGGCAGCCCCAGAATTTCTGTGTAAAGAACATGTGTATTATAGCAGGTTATTAATTTATATATAACTTCATACTACAAAGCCCAACCTTTTATAGACATGTATAATAAATGGTTCAATTTGCTTAAGCACAGATCTATTGTGTTAATTGCACAGACATCTCACGATCTATGGGAGCTACAAGTGCCTCTAAATGATTTGGCTCACACTGTATAAGGAAGAAGCCTTGCACAATTTAACTCTCAGACCATGTTTACTCACTGCTTCACTCTCAGACATACTAAGGTGAAGAAACAGATGCTTTTGAAAGAATGCAAATTCCATTTTGCAGAGTCAGGGATTTTTTTGAACACCATAAAAGGATTTTGCTCATCCTGTATTTTAGAGACAGGTTTGCCAGTCTGTTTGCAGTGACCGACAATGTAGATTTGAAACAAAACGTCACCGAGTTAGCTAAATGTAACACTACCCAAAGAGTAAACATGTGCGACACAGGAGAATGAAGCTTTATTTTCTAAATGTCCAGACTCTCTCTGGGAGTCCATTCTTTCTAGTTAATTGCAGGTTGCAAATGAATTCTTACTGCTGAGTATTTTGAATCTAGGGTAGGGGCCTTGGCTGTTTTTTCCCATCCATTATTCTGCTCAATATGTCAGAAGGTCTGATCGGGAAGAAACCTTTTCAAGTTCTATTGATGCAGTTTTCAATTGACCATGGTGACCTAGCAACATAAGCACTAATTGGCATGGACTGACTGACATTTGGTGTACAGTTTATATGGGAACACAAATTCAACATCTATTTTAACCTAGTTTCTCATCCTAGATTACTAGCAGCAAGAAATATTTAATTGCCTTCAAGTACCTAGTCTAAAATTACAAATATAAAACAGGCACATCACATCCTTGTTTTATTACAAATATTCACAAAAATGATATAGCCATGTACTGCTTAGGACATGATCTCTCCAATGCTAGAGAATTCAAAATCCACATTTTCTGCAGAGAACACATACCACATTGTGTTGAGGGGAAAGAGAATTAATTAGAAAATGAGATATTATTCGCATACAAATCCTGTAAATTTAAATCTGTTTTGGTTACTGTTAAACAGGTATACATTGATATTCGATTATGATCTCTGAGAAAAGGAGGAAAGTAATTAGCATAAAATATCAAGATGTTGGACAACTGATGTGTAGGGTAACCATTTAATTTTAAAATCGATTGCAATGACACTAATGTCAGTATTACTTTCCTTGTCTTTGAAAACCTGGGGCTGGATCCATTTGGTTAAAGATACTAAAGTCATCCCTGCCAGAACTCTACCAAAGTCAATGAAGTGACATCGAGGATGAATTTGACCCACTCTATTCAAGCAACCACTCAGGGTTTTAATAAGGTGATCACATTCTTCTTCTTGAAGTTTATACAAGCATATTACACATAGCCGCCTGTACAACAGCTGAAAGATCAGTGTAGGGCTTACTGAGGGAAGGATTGGTGGGGGTGGGGAACGTTTTAATATGAACTTCACTGATAGGAATGGAGACAAAGTCTATGTTAAGCCAGTGCATTGATCACAGCAAGCTGTTTCTGAGAACCCAAAACACAAAAAGGTAAATATAACAAGATGGGGGGAAAGTACACATTTAAAGAGGGCTTTCGTGTTTAAATTCCTATTCCCATTCATTTTAGTTTTACACTGTAAAAACTGCATTACGTTTATTTTATCTGGCCAGATTTTAAGAACAGTTATGATGTCCCAAACCTAGGCAATAAGAACTCTTACAGTCCACAGAGATAAAAACAAAGATTTCTAGTATAAGGTGAGACTCTTTCATGCTGGATGAATACTTGGCACTTACAAGCAATATGCAAAATAATATTTACTGAAACTGAACTAAACGTTGCACAGAAGCAAAACCTTAATTACTGCTGAATCATAGACCCCTTTTACCTATTTTCGGTCTCAAACAGCAGACTAGGCATTCATAAAACGTTATCTAAAACATTTACTAGTCAGACCAATACTGTAATTATTTAAAATCAATGGCAGGGTGAATTAAGCACTCAAGATCACCTAAGACTAGTGCAGAGATATTCCTTTTGTTTAAATACATGTTAAAAACATTGTTAATTTTATATTTCACTGAAATAATATCCTCATCTTAAGGCAAAACACTGGATTCAAAATGTGTCTTGATATTCTGTCAGATAAATCATAGTGGTGACTGGAGAAAATTCCATCAAAACACTATGAACATTAAGTAGCATGAACTTTGGTCTTTCATTAACTAACAATCATTTGATTTCAGTAAGTTGGTCAACATTTCCATTATAAAGTCACTTTGCCACAAAAGTCTATGTAGGTGTAGGCTTCTATAAGGTCTCTCCTAATAAAATTTTAAAAACAGGTTCCATTTAAATCAATATGTTTAAATTCTATGCAAATACCAAGGGACTGTGGTTAAAAAGCATTTGTGCTTTTGTAACTCAAGGTGATCTTAAACAAGTTAAATTATTCAGGGAGTAAGTGCATAACATGAATTTGGAGTATTTAACTCCCCCCAAACCACCCCAAGCAGTAATTACATAGCCAATATGTTGATTTTTAATAAGACAATATGCATGTGCAGCAACAACTATTCAGAAAGGATTCTGGCAATTCACAGTTATTGCATACAAGGCAAAAGTTACACAATATATTTTTGTATTAGGCAAAATGTACATTAACTTTAGCAGTGTAATTTTGTAAACTGCATATTAGGAGTGTTTACTAAGATGGATTGACAATGTACTATGAGTGTTTCATAGATTTAAAAGCTTGTTAGATATTTCTATTGTTTTCAAGCCACTGTAAAAATGAAACAGCTATGTAGTAGCATCAGACGATTTTAGCTAAACCTGTTAAGTTACTGAATATTAATATAGCATCTAACATTTTCAGAATGCTGTGCAAGTACTACATAGTATTAAAAGTAACAAAACCAGCATCCAGACTTCCATTCGGTCCTTCACTCATTGGGTTATGCACCTTATTTATATGCCAAAACAGTATTAATGCAAGATTACAGTTGACATTTTAATCTGACAAATCAGGAAATTAAAAGTTACAGTTCCCACAGGAATAAATTCTGTGCTATTGTGCATATGTATTACTATAGGATCTAGGCTCTGTCTTAATATATAGCTTGACCCCTTAATATACATGCAGTAATACAGAGTCACAGACAGAAGGGCAGTGCCCTTTGTGCTGTATTTGAATTAGGACAAAACATGATAAGTATTGTATGATTGTGTAATGAAACCCTAATACACATGGTAAGTGACAGTTATGGTTGCTTTAGGAAGGTGTTCTATAATAAGAAAAATGTTAATACGTTTCAGACCTCAAACGATCTAAAACAATCCTAGCTTAGTTTAGATTTTCAAGTTATGCCATCAACACTCATAGTGAAATGATCGTGTTCTCTTCCCTGAAATGGTAGGAAGTGAGGGTCAAACCCAGATCTCTCAAGCTTTCTAGTGTTACGATCAACGAAGCCCACAAACAACATTAAATATATAAAACTTCTAAAATATAGTAATTAAGTCCACCTACTGCCATTGAAAAAAACAAGCCTAGAACACACAGCATTCTCACACAGTGGTGCTGGAACAATTTTTATAGTGGGGGTGCTGAGAACCATTGAACCAAAACTGTCAACTCTGTATATAATGGAAACCACTTCAAGCCAGTGGGTGCAGTAGCACCCCCAGCATCTCTAGTTCCAGCACCTATGTTCTCACATGCTTATTCAGTATTAATCAGGCCTCAAATGCTTTAGATTTTAGATTGACTATCAGAACTTCTCAGATCAGTAAGACTGTTTGTTTGCAAGTATGCAACAGCTGCTCTGTTCACTAGTAACGTCCTCAGTTTTAAGGATTTATTCCCCCTACATATACTTTGAGACGGTTACACCACTGGCTCTAAAAACAAACACTCCTGTACAGACAACATGCTCCTTTTGATTCTGAGAGAAGCATTTTATAAAGCACCAAGTTTCCCTCCAGCAAGCCAAAAATCTGACCACTTTCAACCCAGCCTTCCAGACATCTTTGAACCTGCTTCGCTGGCTCCTCAAAAGATTCATTGGCAGGGATGGGACTCCGTCCACATTCCCTGCTGGCTGTTGTAAGTGGAGGAGATTACATTCTCCCAGTCCTGCCTCCTTTAGGTGAAGAGTTTCTTCCTGGTTGTCTCGCTCCCCCTGTACGTTATGATTTCAATGCCTATTCACTTCCCGATTTGCCCCAACCCAGGCAGAGCAAGAGGAGGAACCATCAGCAGGAGCAGGCAGTGGCGAAACAGCACGTTAACAGCAGCCTCACAATGCCACAAAAACTTGTTGGCAACTTCCCTCCTGCTGGGTAACTATCCACAAGTTGAAAACCACTACTCTATAGGGCATTAGAACCAATGAAAGAGTCCCAGGTCTAAAAAAGTATCAGGTCTATTACAACCAACTCTCCCGCAATCTCAAGTCCTTTAGAAGCACTGGCAGAGTCTATTCAAATAGGCAAATACTCAGGCCCATCACCTTTTAGATGCATGCTTAAATCAGTAAGGCAAGTAATTTAACGTCAATGCTCAGTGCATTTAAACATTTTAACTTTTTTTTTTTCTTCCTAATCAAGTATCTTCAGGAATGTGGGTGCATTTGTCCTCATTGGGGAGCTAAGTCTGGCAAGCTAGTGGTTTTATAAATCAAAGAGGTATGAACACAAAAAGTACCAGAAAAAAATAAAAATCTTGAATTATGAAAAACCACCTTATTTCCATTTCAAAACTGGAAGGATTTTCTGCAAACTTTCCAAAGAGATTCCCTTCTTGGCTAAGCCATGGCATGAACAACTTCAGTCCCATAAAGTAATTGGCGGAAGATTGAAAATGGAAGTTGAAGAAATGAATGGCGATCTCCACATTGTAACATTACTAGCACACTGCACAACGTTCACACATCCCACCACCTACAATACTGAAAGCACATTGGGTAAGGTTAAGGAGCCAGTGATGCCCCCATATACTATACTAGTGAGGCAGTACAGCCAGATATCTGGACCCTAAGTACAGGCATCTTTCCAATGTGAAAAGGAAACGAAGTTCTGTGCCCCCACACCAAGACCTCTTCACTATTAAAACTATAATACACACACGCGCGCCAACACTGGTTGAAGAAGTGGAAGTGTGACGTTGGAAATCCAGAAGCCCAAACAGAAATTTTAGTTCAATTATACTGAGTCAGTGAAATTAGCAGCCCAACAGAATGAGATTCTAGAATGGAATGAAATTCCTAGCATTGTAAAACAACATTACAAGTTACCAAAGCGCACAGTACTGTTTCCTTAAAAAACCAAAAGAAAAGCTATTTGTGAAGCTACTTTTAGTTAAGATCGGGTATTTCAGTTTGTTACATTGCTGAAGATAACCCTGAAAATAAAGTTTATAAGGCAAGATTCCATATTAAACATGGCAAATTAAAGGGAAACTGGACTCATTTTGAGAGAGATAAAAATGCTTGCCATGGAAAGTGTGCATATTTGTTAACAGCCCAACAACTTTTCCCCAGTCTGATTCTTCTCAGCATTAACAGCTGTAAGTAAACGTAGCATATGTCAAAGTTAGTGTCCATTTTAAAGCTGTATTATAAAATTGCACTATATATATTAATATAATTATTCATAGCTTTCAGATACCCTGGAGTTTGTAAAGTCCATCCGACTTAAGGGAATACAACTTATCAATGAAGGAACACATGTAAAACATCCCTTATTATCAAACCATGTCACATTCTTTCTATTCCATGGTACTTATTGGACTGCAGATTCTATAATCCTCCTCTGAGTCCCTTCTGCATTTAATTCAGTTCAGTCTTAAGTAGTTAAAGAAACTGTTTTCAGTGGCAACTAATAACTACTGACCTACAGTGACACTGCCCTACAATAGGCTTGTCAGGCCTGAAAAAGTTGTACCAAAGAAGCTGATTAGGACTTCAAGAGGTTTGTAGCAAGAATCAATGGCTAGTCTGTACTAATGCTGTGGTTCCAGCACAGAAATGATAAAAGTGGAACACCATTAGTTATGCCTCATTAAGCTCCACAACCCTCCTAAAAAGAAATTTGTTTAGCCTGTACAAAAATCTAATGCAGTTTTAAGCTCTCTGTGTTGAATTTCATGGTATCTCAAAAGCTTCAATAAGATAAAGGCCAAAGATCCAAGAATGGTAACCAAAGCATCAACAGTAAAGTTAATTTTGAAGTTTCTGGTTTTTAATAGAACATGTTTTTTTCTTTTTCGCTTTCTTTCTTAGCCAGAAACTCAATCTTTTAGAAAGAGAAATACTGAATTTCGCACCCCACAATAAAAATACATCATGAATTTAATATTTTGTAACGGTTTGTTTTTAAAAGTTAATATATTTAAATAGAAAATAAAAAGCCTAGTTTTAAGACTAACGAATAACATATTGTGGACTATCAGGGAGCTAAGTATTTTAAAACTTTTTACAAAATTTAAGTGGCCATACCTTTCATATCTCTGGGGCGGCTGTTGAAACAGAGGTGTGGGACCTCGCCATGATTCTTGGGGCCGTAGATCTGTATAATAAAACAAAAAAGTCAAACAATATGCAAAAACCAGTGCCATACATCACTTATTGTCAAATATGTGTTAAAAACATTTTTTTAAAAGTTTCAGAGCACTAACGAAAAACCCCAAATTGGACTTGCTGCCAAATACTTTTGGGCCAAATTTTTACTCTACGCTGGTGTAATTGTAAATTAATTCCACTGAACTTCAGTGGAATAACTGACTTGAAACCGGTGAAACAGCAAAATTTCTCCATTTGTATCTTATTAATATACACAATGGAAAGCTAAATTTCAGGTAATCAAGAGGAACAAATGACAATGACTGGGACCAATACACTGGTTAGTGTTTTAAACCTCAATGTATACATTTTCTGAAATTTTTACATCAAAAGAAATCATACGACTCCTACCTCAACTTTTGAAAAGCCTCTTTCAGACAACGTTTAGCGTTACCACCAAATACATTCACCAATACGCCAGTATGTGAGATTTTTGTAAGGGGGGGGGAGGGGAGCAAATTGATAATGAATTGCAATATTTTTATAAGCATCAATCAATAATTCTGTCCTCTTTATTAGGCTGAATTATTCACCATACAATCCGAAAGCTGATAGGGTGGAGACATGATTTAAGAATACTGTATTTTCAACTTTGTCTGGCCATCAGAATATTATGATTTACTATGGGTCCTTTTGAATAGTTATTATACAGACAGAAAAAAATTGGTAAAATCTGGCTCAGGACACATGGCATTGCAGCAGTAAGAAACGGTAATGAAAGGGACCACCCACTTTTCAATTGCTTTCTTGTAGTCAAGCTCTAACTCTGTACAAAGATGTACCAGCAACAACTTTGCTTTAATAAGACATGCAATTAAATGGCTGCTGTTCTTCTAAATAAATTGACCAGTAAACAGGATGAAAGAAACATCTAATCAATAGCTCCCTGGTCAGTTCACAACACTTAAATTGTGTATCAGTCAAAAGCTTCAGTTTCAGTGACATCTTTGATTATCTTCAATGGTGTTTAAGTGTGACCTAATTATAACAGCTGGTTCCAGAAGTTGTCTAATGGATATGCTGTGATAGGATAGTAATACCCTGTTAAATTGTCAATATGCAAGGACACCGAAGCTTAGCAATAATTTGATAGAACTCTACATTTACTTTTTCAATTGAGCTTTTAAGAAAAGCATGGATAGAGGGAAATCTGAGCCTCTCTTCTAGGAACTCAGACTGGATTGCTTGTGCATTTTAATAGTCTGACCTGAACAGAAACCTTTTATGGTAGCACTTGAGAGAACTCTGTGTAGTGCGGACAGGTCCTACTGAAGATAACAGCTTTGCTGGTGGAAATAAATTCTGATCTCCAACAGTTCTGCTCTTCCTGCCTTGGGCCTCCTTTGATCAGAATGAGTCATGCTCACATAGGCCAGATTACAAAGTTACTTGTAGTGGGAATAATATATCCATTAGAGACTAGACTGGGATTCCCCAAACTCATTTCACTTGTAACTAATTGCTAATTTGACGATGATGCATTATATATAAAAATAATGTTTTAGGGTGGTCGCAGAGGGGCTGGGGGATTTATGGGATCAAATTAGGAAAAGAAAAAATTAGACTAATCAGAAAGTTTAAACAGTGAGGTCTATTATAGAGGATAGGACACTTTAAGAGAAGTAGATTCATCATTCAAATTAGGATAGTACCAAAGCACTTGAGTATGTATTGAAGGGAACAGTACTGATTATACCAGCCATTTCAATCTTCCATGATCCATAGTTTCGAACCTTTCATTTTAAACAACTCCATTTGAAAAGAGATGCAAAATGAAAGATCTGCAGTTCAGGATTAAATATTTAACCCAAAAGGTATGCCCATAATTCTTTTAATTAGGCTGTCTACTTGGTATCTCATAGTCCTGGCAAATGGCCCCACTTTTCTATTCATAGCTGTCAAGAAAACTGTCCCCATTCCTGGGCTTGGACTCTACCATGGTGATCCAGCCATACAAGACCTCTAGGCTAGATTCCTTAGTTCTCAGTACCTAAATAATACGGTCACCGGGTTCCTAAACTGACAGCTGTTCCATATGCTCAGAAACATCACCCCAGCACTTTAATCTCTTTAACTGGCTCCCTATTGAACGCCTGGTCAAATTCATGGTTCTGGGCCCTGTTTTAAGGGCTCCCCAGGAGACTCTTCCCCAAATTACTTCAGGGACCACCTCACGATGTGCTAACATGACCTAGGTACAACAGATGCATGCCGCTGAAATAGAACTAAGAGCTTCACAAGTCAGAGTTGTGTTCAGGAGACAGATCTTTCAGCAACTGACCCACAAACCTGGAACTCTCTGCTGGAGGAGGATGGGATGAAAAACTCCCTTTGATCTAGCTGTCCCACAGCCACCCCGCAAAAAGAACCAACTAGTGAACAAAAATTAAGTCCAGTCCCTGCTGACTATAGGGAAGAGGTTTTTTTTTTATGTGTACGCTTTATAATGTTGGGAGCCACTCAGATACAGCTGTAATGGGTCCAGTAAAAGAACTCAGACAGACCGACCAGATTCTTGTGTCACTGCTGATGGACAGCAGCAGCAGTATGGGAGTCTAGGGGGTGGGAAAAAAGGAGGCGAGTCAAACTGCCCTTTCCTGTCTAGTACACAGATGGAGAGTGGGGTGGAGGGGAAGGAGAAGGGAGGGACACTTCACACTTCCAGCAGCATGGAGAAGGGGTGCGCCCTCTTTTCTTGGCAGCCAGAAAGTAGGGGAGCACTCCAAGCAGCCAGGAGGCCAAGCAGATTAAAGAAGCTGCCCTTGTTCCTGGCAGTTCAGGGCTACACATTTAATCCAACACTTATTTATAAAACCCTCATGTCCTCTGCTCCTCAGTAAAGTCCAAGGAAAGCCCTCCAGTGAGAGGAGGTTAGTCCCCACCAGGTGTAGGGTGCATCTTTCATATTGACCCCCGAATCACAAGCGCCTGGTGTATGTGTGTTTCAAGCTCTGTAACCCTCCCCTCCAACTGAAAAGTTAGAACATAGCCCCCTTCAGGAAGTAGCTCTGATCACATCTCCTTGTACAGCACTGAGGAACACACAGATTAAGTATTCACAAGCAGGAATATCTTAATAATGAAGTAGAGTTTAAAACAAACTTATTACCATTCTTTGCATGGTTCTGACAGAAGATCACTTTAAGAAGGAAAAAAAAAGCCTGAAAGTGAATTGCACTTCAAAAAGGTACAAGCAGGAGAGGAAAAAATGACAGTTAATATTTTCTTTGGTCTTTACAAATTAGGCATTTCCTAGAGCTATAAGGCCATATAAACTGCCTTCTCCAGCAACTCCTCAAGTAACAATTTATCTAATCAGTGTAGCAATCAAAGACAAGATTTCATGTTTACTGATTGCACTAATCAAAATCACTTTTCAAATGCAGCTAATTGACAAGTTTACTGACTGAGATGAAAGTCATAAATCACATACTCTGGATTGCAGAAACCAAATATGCCATTCACACAGTACCACCAGACTGCACTTGACTCCCCCAAGTTATCAGCACAGACAATTATTCATCAACTGAAAATTGGCACATCAAAGTCAAATCAGAGAACAACGGTAAGAAACACCCACAGCAGGCTCTTGAAAAAGAGGTGGTGGTTTGATTGACCACATTGCCCTTCTAGAGTCCCATTTTACCTCATCATATATAAAATACAAATCTCCTAAAATAAAATTCCGCTTCTTCAACTCACAGTTTTAACTGCATTATCTCTACTTTTTCCAATTCAATTTTTGTATAGTTTAAAATGTGAGAGAGTTTTCCGGGAGCTTT
The DNA here is from genome assembly GCF_027887155.1 of Malaclemys terrapin pileata. Classification (NCBI taxonomy): domain Eukaryota; kingdom Metazoa; phylum Chordata; order Testudines; family Emydidae; genus Malaclemys; species Malaclemys terrapin. Next base: position 4,984,654 of record NC_071507.1, read on the forward strand.
TTAGTCAGATTACTATCTTGACATACAACTATTCCCACTCATCAAGGCCTATCTTCTGGCCTCATCTGTGGTTGTTTTATAGTAATACAGAAAGAAGATGATTAAATCTGATTTTGATATAATCTGTGTGTGTCTCATTTAGAAAATCTTTCCCATTTGGCAGTGTAGGACTGCCTAGCTGAAGACTTCTGACTTTCCAACATCGTCTCCAAGAACTCCTGACAGAAGAAGATTTTGTCCTCGGGCTTATTTGAGACACCAGTGGAAGAGCCTTTGGATTTCGGTGAGGCATTTGTCCTTGAGTTGAGAGAGAGAGGGGGCGGGGGGGTATAAGAAAGCTGCCACAGCTAGATCCAGAAGCCCATAGTACCCAAAAACCCTGTTTAGCCAGAATTACAGATAGCAGTAGGATTAAAGCTCAATCCTTTTTTTATTGCCTTGGGAACCATTCATATTGCAGGAAACACATATGGAATGTTTGCTTCAGTTCAGTAAGAAGACTACTGTCTACTGAAGGAAGCTAAATTGCTCTCAGCTTGAATGTGTGTATGACTAGAGCTCCACAGAAGCCCATCAACTGTGTGTCGTCTCTTGGCTCATCCTTACGCCCTGTAAGTCTTTGGCAAACCAGACTGTACACTCTACAGCATCTGCTCCCTCACTAACCAATCACTGAAGTATTGGAAGAGGTGGATACTAAGCCTCAAGTGAACTGCCACCAAATTTAGGGCAGTTAGGAAATAAATTGAGTGTAGCAGGAAGGTCAAACTAGATTTTCATGGCTTGAGCTAAAGATATCTCCTGGAAGGTCTCAGTATCATCAACAGAAGAGAAGGGGATAGGCAACACAGAAATTGGTGAAGAATAAGGAAACTTCTCAGTTTTCTGTCCCTCCTCTTCCTCCAATTCAGATTTTATCTCCTTAAATGGAGATAGTATCAAGAGCTGGCCGTCTCTCAACTCCGTTCAGGATACTTAGGAAATGGCAACACAATTTTTACCTTCCTTGCTTTTTTGAAAGATGCCTTTAAGAGGACTGAAGATGGCAACGGATGCCACATGTTAAAGGAAAGCTGAACTGCCCATAAGATTGTTGACTTGACATCCCTTTTTCCTACATGCGTGGGAAAGTCCAGGGGCACAGGAATCAATCTTCATGCAACAGAAGAGTAGGGAAACTGGCACTAGGGAAGTAATAATGACAGAAAAGGAAAATCTAACATTAGGAATAGACTGGATTTTAGATTTGCAGGACCCCACCAAAAGAAGGGGAGACTTCAACAGCATCAAAAAAAAAGCTTAACTATTATCCTTGGAGATAAATGCTCAAATGAGAATACGAAATGTTCTTGTCTTGGCAAGTGTTGGATCTGAGAACCAACCAAATCCAAGGATCCATTCAAGGAAGGATCTTCTCTTTTATTGACTCTTCCAATTGGTAGAATGGGGCTCCTTTGGGAAAACATAGGGGAAACCCCAAGATCGTTCCTGGGGCAAACAGATGGTCTAGAATTCCACATTGATCAGTGGATTCAAGCCTCCTCAAATTTGAAGGAATGATTGTATTTGTATCTGGAGTGTCTTCTATACAACGAGATGCACTCAGATGCTATGGTGATGCAAGCCACAAGTACCTAAATGAATAGATCAGCTCCATGTATCTAAGGCTCAGAGGATTGCTTTGAGAGTTCTCCCTCAAAGTGCCAAGACATGATCTTTAAAAATGCAGAAATCAGTACCAGACACTCATGGTACTCCAAATGGGTTATTCAATCCCAACATTTGTTTCCTTTGCTCCCTTCAGATGAACACAAAGATTTGAAGTTTAAGTATTTCCTATGACCAAGGCAAAAGACAGTTATGCTTTCCATTCTGATCACCACATTTCTCTCTCCACACCATTACACATTCTCTTCTATTTCTGATTACTATAAACACTTAAAAAAATATATCAAAGTTAGTAGTTAGGGCTGGTGTCCTTAGCCACTGTTTGCCAGAAGCTGGGAATGGACAAGGGATGTATCATTTGATGATTACCTGTTCTGTTCATTCCCTCTGAACACCTGGGCATTGGGCACTGTCGGTAGACAGGATACTGGGCTAGATGGACCTTTGGTCTGACCCAGTATGGCTGTTCTTATTCTTAGTAGCCACAACCACTCCACATTGGTTAGAGCAGCTGGGAAGGCTGTATGTGCAATTTGATACCTCATAAATTTAAAGGTTTGATCCTGTAGTCCTTAAGTAAACCTCATCTACATTGGGACCAGACAATAGGTTTAATTTAAAATGGCTACCATTATTTTATCTCAACTGTTCACTTCCACTTCCTGGGACTTCTGTTATTACCGAAATATAATAAAGTTTGACACTCTCCCATTCTGCAATTAATTTGATCTCTCTTTCTCTCTCATGCATGCGTGCAAGCTGGCTAAAAGTACCGCAAATTTATAACATTATTTTCCCACTAGCTTTTTGCCCTCTCTTGTCTGCTTGTCCCAACTCTTCAAAACTAGCTTGGTCACTCATCTTTTTTCCAAAATGGGTTTTCCCCAGAATTCAATAGAGAAATGAAAGTCATCATTTTAGTACCTTTTCAGGCAGTTCACCTAACTTTCCTCCTGCCTCTCTGTGGCCCAGTTCTCTCCATATATCTGCTACCATTATTGCCCACTGTAAACAGATTGAGCATGTAGCAGTGTCTGACAATGGGAGAAAGGAAGGTGGAAAGCTTAAGGGTTTCAACATATGAATGATTACCCATTTTAGGGTAAAAAAAAGCCTACTTTAAATGATAACTGGGCCTGAACACAGGAAAGAAAGTCTTACTCCCCATGCTCAGTCTCTTCTCTTGCTGTTCTGCTCTGTTGTCCAGGACACAAAATCCCCATCTGACACGTTTTCTGCTGGTGCTTCAGAGATCAGGATTCTGGCAAAGCCTGTAGGTTTCACTGTTGTCCATGAGAGGTTTTCCACTCAAGTCTAAACACACTACATGTTTAGAGCCCACCAAGTTCCCCCTACCCCCATCCTGTTTCTAACCTTGGGATGTGTGCTGACAGTCAACAACACAATCCTGCTTGAAGAAGTACAAATGCAGTTTTACAGAAAAGATCTTAGAACATTTTACTACACTATCACCATACAGAATAGCATCAAAGCGGTGCAACAAAGAGAGCAACACAAGATCAATCATTTGGAAGTGAAAACACCCAAAGTGACTTAGGCCTTTAAAACAGATGAATACTGAGCAATTGTGGGCACATCAAACATATTGGCATGTCAGGTTAATGAAGGGTTTGTAGGAGGAGACTAAACTCATTTCAAATCATGACTATTAATATTTAACCAGGTGTAAGTGTCAGTGAAGTTTATCTATTATGCCACATAGCTCAGACACTTTTTTCCAATCATACAGTGAATAACCAAGGATTAAAGTAAAGAGGACTTTTTAAAGATGACCTTTTGGAAGTTTTTCAATATTTTCTAGGATTGTAAGTGTCCATATTCCCTTTAATAGGATATTGACTACAGTAGAACCCCGTTTACCTGAGCCTCCATTTTCCAGCTCTCTGCATTAACTGAACCACCAGCGTGCACACACAGGAATACGGAAAATTCATGCTTTAGCCCTGGCCCCCACCACCCAGGGCGGACGCATATAACTTAGCTTCGCAGGGGCCACTGTGGTGTGAGGCCCCAGGCAATTGCAATAGAAAGGTTGAGAAACACTGTTGTAGACAGTCCCTATAATGTTCCGGGTTAGAGTGTAAAAATGATCAGTACCTGTACAACTTGTTAAAAACTCTCATTGGTTTTCTTGTTAATAAATGAACAAAACATTATTTGCAAGAACTAAGGGTTTGTATATTGTGTTAAGTAGGTAAGTAGATGAGAAAGGGGGTAATGTTTTAATGCTTTCCCAAGATTGGTCAGCTAGTTTAAAAGCAACTCTGCATCTTAAAATAACAGAGAAAACTCTTTGCCCATTCTCCTGATGGGCTGAATTTTTTATTATCCAGTCTGGCCTTGGTCCCAATTAGATCGGACAAACAGGGTTCTACTGTATTTGGTGCTACTCTGAGCAGAGTTTTCCAGTCGAGACAGTTCAATCAACATCAGTGTAACTCTTATGTTAAACATCTTTGATGCAAAATGTAAGGCCAGGGCTACACTAGCGGGGTGGTTCGAACTAAGATACGCAACTATTCGCGTAGCTGAAGTCGAAGTATCTTAGTTCGACTTACCTGGCTGTCCTCACAGCGGTGAGTCAACTGCCACAGCTCCCCCATTGACGCCACTTACTCCTTCTGTGGAGGTGGAGTACGGGCGTCGATTCGCCGATCGATTTATCGCGTCCAGACGAGAGGCGATAAATCGATTCCCCATTACATCGAACTTCTACCCGCCGATGTGGCGGGTAGTATAGACATACCCTCAGTGTTGACATTCGAATGACTACCTCAAAAAATGCTGATGCTTATGTAGTGCTAAAGAGAGGCACAAAGGAAAAAGAATGTTTTTTCCTTCCCCTTTGAGTACAAGGAGATGGTCAAGTTTCTTAATCCTCCTGTGCAGGACAGAACAGTTTAAATATTGAGATTTGCAACATCTCAACTTAGTTTACATCAACACAAGTAGTTCAAGCCATTTCTTTCACACTTATTTTAAAAGTGAAATGGGCTCAAAATTCAGAACCCCTTGAGTAATGAGGGTCTTAAATAACTGACAGATCTTTGAATAGGAATAAAGTTTCAAATTCCCACAATACAACAGTTTAAAACCCTTTCTTTCTGCCTCATACAGAGAAAAGTTTTCAAAGCACTAACACAGTGCAGAGGTAACAATTTAAGGAGACTAAAAAAGCGAAATCTGTTCAATATTCTAGTTCTTGGCAAAGACAAAGCAAGTAACTAATTTTTTAAAGTTTGTATCTGATGGTAGTTGCCTTGAGACATGTCTTATGGTCTTTTTGGACTGAAGCCACACTTTACAGTGATAGACTCAAAGCGCTCAATCTATTTAACTTAAAGAAAAGGTTAAGGAGTGACTGGATCAGAGTCTGTAAGTGCCTACATGGGGAACAAATATTTGATAACTGTCTCTTCAATGTAGCAGACAAAGATACAACAAGATACAATGGTTGGAAATTGAAGCTAGACAAATTCAGATTGGAAATCAGGCATGAATTTTTAACAGTTAAGGTAAATAACCATTGGAACAATTTACAAAGCATTGTGGTGGATTCTCCATCACTGGCAATAAAATCAAGTTTGGACATTCTTCTAAAAGATATGCTCTAGTTCAAAGATAAATTGTTTCGGGGAAGTTTCATGTCCTGTGTTATATCGAAGTCAGATTACATGGTCACAGTAGCCTTGGAATCTATGGTAACTCTACATGCACAAACGCACCTGCTCCAATACTAGAGTACAGTATTAATATTGCAGAGGTTGGCCAGTGGACCCCCCCCAACTGTGCTTAGTAGCACAGATGCTTGTATCACTATCTCCAGCCCCTCCTAGTTAAATCGCTTGGAGGGACAATTTTAGATGATGCTGATGCTAGATTGTAGTAGCTGCATTTCTACTTTCTGACAAAGCATGTTCGTTCATAGATTGAGAAGAGAGTCTTTTCTTTTAAATTAAACTGATTACTTTTCTGTTTTATATTGGCAGGCAACTAGTTTTCTATTTTGTTGTTTTCTGCCAATATACTAGAAACACCATGAAGTGAATTTTTAAAAATGCTTTCCTCAGCAGTGATTTAACAGGCTGGCTCCCAATGTAAGAATACAACTGAGCTAACATCCAACATCAGCACCTGTAACATTGGGGGTTAGGGAGGGAGAGAGGAGGGGAGGAGAGGGAATGACAAGAAACTGCCAAAAAAAAAAAAAAGCATCTGTCTGCACCATAATCACAGACTGGGCACTGGCCCATGCTGTAATGCACAAAGTTGTCACTTTGTTTTATAAAATGGTTCCCTTCTCCAAAGCAGGACAGTGGGGAATCTATAGCAGAACCCATGAAGAAGCAGAAACATAATTCACTTTACTCAAGTCTTGTAACTCCTAACCATTCTAAGTGTCTTTCCTATAGTCAGCAACCTATCAAGAAAAAGAACCCATGAACGTGCTCTTAAACCAAATAGCCCTTTAATTTTATTATGAAGAATACTACGTAGATGTAGCAAAATAAAAGTCAGACAGTTCAATTTTAAAATTCATTACATTTGATAATGCAGGAGGGGGAAAAAAAAAAAAAACTTACTTGACAACAATTTAGGAATCTGTGGTTGGCCACCTAGAAGTGGTCTGTATGGGTTTCCCTGATAAGCCCCAAGTGGTGCTGCATTACTGTAGACTCCGCTTCCTGACTGTCCTCTTTCCCTTGACATTGCATGGCTGTAACATAAAAGAAATGGAAAGTAGTATAGAAGTTATTTTCTCAATGTCATCTTACTAGCTGCTACCAAGTCAAATACTACAGCTTCTCCAGTGTACTGATGGAGATGCTCATGAACAGTGCAGTAATTCACCACCTGTAAGGGTCCCATGCACATCATGAACGAAGCTCACATTTTTATGACCTAGTTGGTTACTGTGAAAATTCTCTTATACCACAGCTTGCCAAAGAAAAATAAGGGTTTTTTTTTTTGTTTTTTTGGGGAGGAGGGGGAAGGGGTTTGCACAAACAGTGTAAAAGTTTAGGTAACTATCATACGTATTCTGTAGAAAAATGAAAATGCAGCTACATTTAAGAGCTGTTTCATTGTTTTTGTGTAGAAGTACCTTCACTAAGATTTTGAAGTTGGTTTGTTCTGGAATTTTCTTGTATTTTTAATTAATGTTTTAATAAGACATGTTCTCAACATAGTTATCGTTTTGTGACCGTAAAGCATGGCAAGAGGGAAGGGGATTCATGTGCACTTGCAGCGAAACAATTTTATTTCCCGGGGTGTGAATGGGAGGAAGAGTGTTGCTTGCAACTTGTCATTCCTCATCTTTCTTCCAGGCCACAATTCAATGGACAGTCTCTCCCACTTTCCTAGCTTTCTACAAGAGCCGTCTCTCTCCCTTCCCCAAGCCTCTTATCTATCTCTAGTGCCTTTGTCTTCCTCCTTGAGAAAGAGGTTGAAGCCCAGCTGTCCAAACGGTTGGGACAGTCTGAACTGGCTGTTTGGTAATGTTAATGTTAACCCCCTTTAAAGCATTTTCTGTACTTCTACACTGATAATACTCAATAGTGGCTTGTTAGCGCTACTCATTCTCCCCAATGAGCAGATTCAAAATTATACATGCCTGCCTGTGCATCTCAGCTTAGAAAAATACAAACCTAACCATTTGTTTCTGATGTATAATTTCAGATCAATCCCTTTGCTTGCAGCATTACTATGCAGGATTCCTAAATACTCAGAAAAATCATTTGGAATTTTGGATCACCAGTTAAACTTGGTAAACGGACTTCCATCTTTGTTCAAAATCAAATTGATTATGGCAGACCACATGAACGTTGAACAAACGTCATTTAAGAAAACAAAAACATGGAAGACATCCCAGTTCTAGTTACACAATCTTAACTATTACTTCTGTGTAATATTCTCCTTGTAATCTCCAGTACTTCAAAGGAGTACTGAAGAAGCAAAAGTTGAAGAAACACAGCAGGAAAGCCAATTAGAAATACTTTACAGAAAAAATATCAAACGGAAGAATGTAAGCCTACTATAAAATTCAAGTATTTAAGAACATTTTGAAAATGTAACTCTCATCAGTACTGATTTTCAATATATAATTAAGTGACCTATATATAAATACCAACTTTAACCATAGATCATTGTATATTCCTTTATTATTAAAAAAGGGAAGATAGAAGGCATCTCAGCAAAGCAGTTAAGGACTGCTACTTTCACTAAGTGTTTTCACTGCTACTCACCCTAAAGTTCTGAATGCCGACTGGTCCAAATGAACTGGCCTTCTGTCTCGATTAAAACCAAGCTGGGGCCTCCAAGGCCTACCATTATTGTTGGTTTTTTCCCAGTCACCTGGCTTCAGAACTGGTGCAGGTTTTCTGAATATTAAAAATAAGAGAACAATAGTTTATTTCTCTATGCATCATTATAAAAATGAAGGAAAAAGATGACAATTACTTACTTTGCTCCAGGTAACACTACAGCCTTGAAAACAAAGTCTTCTTGAAATTGTGGATCTTTGAAATTGATACTAAGAGAAAAACAACATTTGAGATAGTTATGCCGGATATACATTTGGCCTGATAAGTAAGATCAAACTATCCTAATGAAATAGCAGTTTGCTGCATTATTTACAGAAGTGATGCAGCGTACTAATCTGAATTATTTTTTCTAATAGCCAAGTTATTGGAGTGCTGTTTATCCATCATCCCCAAACTTCCAGCAAAAAGTGCAGGCAAGGGCATATGGGATATACTGGCTCAAACAGGTCCCAATATACTTCAGGGATGCCTCTATCCCTGCACTAGATGTCAGCCCAGAAATGGATGTGGAGTTGTTAGTCCCACATGCAATAGGGAAAGGACACCTTGCAAGCCCTTAAACATGGGAGGCCCAAGCCAAAGCTCTAGCTAAGAAGATCATTCGTTTTAGAGCTCATCTTCGGGGATCCTATGTACCAATAGAGTGAAAACAATCCTATGGTGCAGCAGCACATCCACAGGCACCTAAGGAAAAGAAGGGGACTGAAGTTCCCACACACGGTATTTCACATTCTAGCAGAACTTAGCAGTGCACAGTCAACCTGTGGAACTCCTTGCCAGAGGATGCTGTGAAGGCTAAGACCATAACAGGGTTCAAAAAATAACTAGATAAGTTCATGGAGGATAGGTCTAACAATGGCTATTAGCCAGGATGGGCAGGAACGGTGTCCCTAGCCTCTGTTTGCCAGAAGCTGGGAATGAGCGACAGGGGATGGATCACTTGATTATCTGCTCTGTTCATTCCCTCTGGGGCACCTGGCATTGGCCACTGTCGGCAAACAGGATACTGGGCTAGATGGACCTTTGGTCTGACCCAGTAGGGACATTCTTATGTAATGCTTGCTTGGTGGGCAGACTGAGAGGTAAAGAGACTTAGACTGTAAGCTCCTTGGTCAGGGACAGTCTGTTCTGTGCTAGTACAGCACCTAACATAATGGGGTGTTAGTCACTGACTAGGGCTCCTAGGTGCTATGTGAATACAAATAATAAACAAGGAAAGGAAGCAAGAAAAAATAGAGAGTAAATAAAGGAAAGTCTTTTTATTAATCAGTATTTAATATTCTTGTATCTGCATATTTTCCCTCTGGAAAGGGAGGGGGAGGGAGCACTGAAAGAAAGGGCCAACAGTGCACTCAAGGAAGAATCTTCTGGCCAGCTAGCGAAAGGGTTGGTGGGACACTCTTCCATGGAATAGTACCGTTTCCCCTTGCATTTGATGAAGGAAGCCCCAATTCCCAACTGAGCTGCCTGACGTTCCAATACAATGATATGTAAGTTGGCTTCAGTGGCATTCTGTAGACTCAGTACTGTAAGCTGTTCAAGGTGACGGGAGCACACTGTTCTGGCTACCCTGGGCCAGTGGAACAGCCCCTGGAATTGGGGAGGGTGGGGTGAAAAGGTATACCCCTTCCCCCCCAAGTGTGCTGGGCACAGCTCTGGCACACCTGAGGATATGGCACTCTGGCGTGGCCTTAACCAAGAAAGGTCTGGTGCCAATTGAATCACTCTGTAGAGCTGTTGCATGAGAAGTGACCAGAGCCTAGATTCCCATCTCTTCTGGCCCTTGGTGACATACAGAGTACCTGCTGAGAAGCTTAGCTTCACCCAGGCATCAGAGGCAATGTATGTGTGGGTCCAGCATAGACATTGTTGAATCACATGGAGAGCATCATTTGAAACCTGTTATCTCACTGGCTACCCTATGACAATGCAGAGTACCCACCGCACTGAGAGGAATAATGAAAAAGAAGAATTAAGAGGGAAACCTTGCAACAGCAATAAATCTATTCTAACGATAATAAATGTTTGTTTTCAACAAGGAAAACATGTCAGAAGGAAATACAGCTGGAGGCTAGAAGGATTCTGACTACATGCTCTGGTGGCTGGAAAGAACTGCAGGGTGGTGCCATGGGTCTTGATACAAACCAGGGTCAAAGCCTTTGGTATCTCATAGGAGCACCGCAACAAGGAAGGAAAGGCTTTACAGCAGAAAAAATGTGATTACTACAATCTGGCGGGGGGGGGGGGGGGGGGGGGGAGGGCGCTCAGAGGCAGGTGTAGTACCTGAAACTACTTTTAACTTGTTACTAGAAAGTAACCGAAATCCCATTTGAGCATGTTGTCCTTTTAATAATATCGTGAACAGGCACATCCTGGATATTTCAGTCTTGAACTGCCTGCAAGCAGATAGTCCTATCTAACTGAGCCATGCTATACCCCACTTGAGACTAGGGAGTATACAGACCATGACTGATTTTCACTATCTCAAATATTTTATATATCTCCAGAAGTGAAAGGTTACAGGTGCAGCATTAGACACCCACTATTGTAATGCACCAACTTAAAGTAAATCAGAATGACCTACAGCATTCCGGTTCTAAATCAATTTACTGTCAAGTGCATGAGTAATTCAATCTTTTGTGACTAAAGATTTACCCTTGGAAGATTTGTATGGTTCTGGGAGGACAATAGTATACTTCATGATGAATAAAGATCATCATGGTTAAGGCAAAGTCAACATTTATTCCTACATATGCTGCAACAAAAAGTAGGCAAATCAAAAGAAATGTGGCTACAGGTGAAGATTTCACAATGAGTGGGATACTTGTTTTTTCTGTCACTTGGTCTTCTCTGAGAAGACATCTGTCAATCTGTGCCAACATCACTGGTCGGGCCCTGCACACATAGATGCAACCCTATGCATTCAAAGTAGGCCCATAAACACTACCAGTTGCCACCAGCCTCAAAGAGAAAGCTGGAATGACAGAATACAGGAGGACTGCCATGCATTAGCCGAGGGATTCTCTGTGAGGACTCTAATTTACAGATGAAAAGTGGTCCCATTCTCCTAGCCATCTGTCAGTCTATGGCTCTACTACAGGGACAGAGAAAGCCATAGCGCAAAAGGCATAGAAGACTAAGAAGAGGAGACAGACTCCCTTTAATCATCAAATGAAGGCGTTAAGTCAGAACAGCAGAAAAGATACAGGAAAGAGAATGAGCTTCCAGCAACAATGTATTTATTATTTTTATTTTTAATAAAATAAGGGAAATGGCCTTCAGGATCTAGTGACCAAAGGAGTTTTCAGAAGATGCCTGTACTGTGGTATAACAGCCCTTTAAAGGCCTGTCAGGGGAGCATGTGGCTCTGGCAGTGCCTTATTCCAGCATTTTCTGCCAAGAATACAGTTATAGGACTGGGAATTTGAGTGTTCAGGGAGAGGAAGTGATCTAGGGAGGGCAGTAATTCAAGACTGCTGCCTCTATTTAGGACCTGAGACCAGTGTACCCAGTGTAGGGTGGGTGGTAAATCCACATAGCACTTTGGAACTGCTAGGATATGATTGCTGGGAAGGGTGCAGAATATCACGTAGTCAAGGGGCCGGGATGGCTGGGGGCCTTTCCCCAAGACAGGGAAATTAATTTTGTCTTCTGGGCTTTGGTCTCTTGGAGGGTCTTCTTATAAAAAAAGCAATAAAACTTTGCCACCAGACCCCCTGGGGAGAGTAAAGACGTGGACAAAGAAACCCAAGTGGAGAAAGTCTGTTATACCATAACTCCATTGGTGTAAGCCCTTTGGTTTGCTTAAGCCCTCAACAATGTCTAAAGTGAATGAGTGGAAGGAAAGGAATCCCAGACAGAGGAAAAACATTTTAGACCACATCAGACTGACACTGGGTTTGACTCACTGAGAAATGTTAACTTCAGATGACCTTGCATAGCGCATGGTGCTACAAAAAGTGTCAAGCAGTAGGTGGCTTTCTAAAAAGCTACCCTATTAAGGTAAAACTTAAGAGCCCTAGAGTCACAGAGGAAGGAAAATTCCCTGGTTAAGGTAAAAAGGAGAACAAACCCTTAGAACTACTCTTCAGTTTAACCCTAAGGACAACCTTATCGGGAAAAGCTGTAGGAAGGGTTTCTTACAGATCAGGGACAGACCAAAGAACCGAGACACCAACCTATTACACTGCAGTTTAACTTTAAAAAGGGATACTGTCAATTTGACTTTATTGATCTTTACCCTTACAAAAATCAATTCAGTTTGATAGAGCACCATATAAGCAGTATGTCATGAGTATTTCCTGCAATATTTTTAAAATGCAAATGAAAATTTTAACATAACACGTTGGATGTATTTTTACTTGTTTATACTGTCTGAAGGACAACTCAGGTTCAGCAACCTACCATGACAAAGTTCATGCTTCATGTCAGGACACAAGGTAAAGTTAACAACATTTTGTATCTTTGGTTAACTTTAATGTTTTCTTCACATGCATAAGAGATTAGATTCTGAAGCAATCTATGACAAGGGGCTGATTCTGTAGCAAGTTCAACAGCTACAGAACCCCAGATTACACTGGGCCTGGATTGATACATTTCAGTAAGCAGAAAAACAAAACACTCCACAACCACCAGTACATTCACACAACATTAACTCACCTGATGGCAGAATTCTGTGTCAGATCACGCAACAATGGAACAGGAGACTCTACTGTCCTAATGAAAGGAAAAAAATTACCAACTTCACTTTCCCTAATTTGAGACTGTTATAATTCACACGTTCCTGTTTGAACAAAGCAGTCTATAACCCACACAAACTGAAGTTTTGAAGAATTGTATCGCTTTACAATGTAAACAATGGCTAGCTGTTCTTACGTCTTTTTAACAGCAACAGAGGGTCCTGTGGCACCTTTAAGACTAACAGAAGTATTGGAGCATAAGCTTTCATGGGTGAATTCAGATGCATTCACCCACGAAAACTTATGCTCCAATACTACTGTTAGTCTTAAAGGTGCCACAGGACCCTTTGTTGCTTTTTACAGATTCAGACTAACATGGCTACCCCTCTGATACTTTTTAACAGCAATTTCCAAAAGATGCAAGTTTCCTTTCTAATTAAAGTAGACTACATTGGATGCACAGTTCTATCACACCTCTCCCCGATAAGCTAGCTAAACTGTGCCCCTTTAATCCAAGCAGTCAACAACTTGACACGCAGAAGGAAACTGCCTTTGTTATTAATCAGAAGTACGCTCCTTCTCTGAAGATGACAGCAATAAAAGCCCCACTCCCTGCTTCATACTCCTGCCTGTGATCAATTTCAGAATACTATATAGCTTACTGGATCAACCTTTAGGTCATCAACAAGTGCTAAGCACCCCCTGATTGGGCACGGTGATCACCATCTACTTGTTAGTTCCTTTGGACCAAAAACTGCAGCTTCAGTAAACCAACGCATAGGCAAGTGTGTATTACCACCCTCAGAAAATAATGAATTCCAGGAGAATACTTCTAAGTATAAAATGGCAATAGAGCCCTTCTCCTGGGCTGCATCTATGCTAGGAAATTTTAGCAAAAACTTGCCACTGATTTACAGCTGCACCAATGATAGACTTATGAGAGGACTCGTGTAGCCAGTGCTTCCATAACTCGGTGCCTTGAGTGCACTACAGGTCCCACAACTGCTTAGCATTCAATCTTCCAGAGCCTCACCTGCACTACCGCTCCCTCCGGTGCAGCTTTAAATTTGCAGGAAATTTTGATACAATTCCTCAATGTTTACATGACCCGGGAGTGGGAATCTATATTAGCCACTCTTGCTTAAGTTACATTAGTTGATCAACACAAATCAGGGTGATTGGGAAGAAGTTATTCTTAGAGGAGCTTCCCTCTTGTGTTTAATCAAAGTTTATCAGAGCTTTCAGTACCTTATTTACATGGGTTTCACAAACTAACTTAATACATCATTTAAAAAGCTAAGTGTTAATGAATGTTTTAAAAATTACACATCAAAAGGGTATGCTCCTAATTTACTGCTAGGCCCCAGACAGAAAATTAAGCATGCTTTTCTCTGGGTTATTCTCTAGTGAATTCAACAATAGTATGAAGACAAATGATATAAAATTTCGATGGGCATGATCCAATAAAGCACACAGGGCTGCAACCTCAACATCAGACTGGAACAAGATTCCCCTAATCTACTGAAAGATGATCAGAGACCCAAACACCACAAGATTATTGAAGACAGTAGGCCCACTTATGATCTCTCCCCCCCACACCCCAGCTCTTCACCTGTTAAAGTTTTATCATATAGTACGTGGTGTACAGTATTCTCTTCATATCAAATACATAAGACCAGTCATAAGAAGGCAAATAATGAAATTAGGATGACCTCTGTTGATTTCATAAGTAATGAAGACACTTTCTCGAGCATGTTAAAGCCCACTACCTTCCAGAGCTCTTAAACCAAACCCTTCCAAAGCAAAGCAATGCAATGGGACTGGAAAACCATAAACACTAGTTGAAGTTTTATATGGATAATAGCAAGCAACCTGCTTTGAACTCTAATGGAATCAGTACTTAATTCCAAAGACAAGTATTTAGAGACGTCAGACTTTTCTGGATTTTTGTTGAGGAGTGGGGGAGTTTTGTTTTAGTTTAGACACAGCTAAAGGAAGTATCCTTCAGCAGCAAACAACTCAGACTGAAAGCTATACTCACTGATCTGGAAGAACTGCATTTTCATTCAGAGTAAGTTTTCCCTGGATTCCATGGCACAGTTCAGCGGGTATATCCATTTGCTATTGAAAAAATAATTTTTCAGCTGAAGCAGACAACCACACCACTCCCTCCCACAAATGCAATAACCTTAGAACAAATGTAATATACCTCTGTGCTACTGGATTTGTACAGTTCTAAAACAAAGTCACAAAGCAAGTGATGTTTCCCAACAAACATAACATCGCCACCAAGACTATTTCTTCTGTCTAGAATAGGAGAAAGGGAAAATAGCATGATAATTCAGCATGAAGGAGATTTAAAACAGCAATATATGCCAAGACAGCACCATTTTGTTGACAGGCGTCTGCGGTAGCTCACTAATTCTCTACTGAAAGTTTCATTTCTGTTAAGGAGAGACTATAATGCACACTCCATTGATATAAGTCCAAATTCTTCTCTATGGCTTGCACTTTTCAGGGGGATATGGGTCTCAATCAAGGAAATATTTCTTATCTGCTAATTATTTGCAATGGTGTGACCACACTTGTACAAACAAATCAATGTGGCCCTATCCTCTGTCCATCAGGAAGGAGATATCCAATCAGAATTAGGAGC